>NW_028087015.1:41281134-42570294 GCF_014824575.4 Sturnira hondurensis
TCCCTCCCCACCTAAAACAAAAGCAAACCAAGAGGACAGCTAGATCAAGAGTGGAACCATAGAAATGAAGAACACATGGAGGGTTAGAAACAGAGGGGTGGGAGGGGGAGAAGCGGGGAGAAGGCACAGAAAATAGCATAGATGGTAGGCAGAAAATAGATAGGGGGGAGGGCGAGAATAGTGGGGGGAAATATAAAATCTAAAGAACTTGAAACACGTGGTTATAAACTAAGGGGGGAGAATGGTGGGGGAGGGAGGGTGTGGGTGGAGGGGATTGAAGGGGGGGAATAGAACAACTGTAATGGTATAATCAATAAAAAAACTAAAAAAAAAATAAAATAAAGATAGTCATTTAAAAAAAATAAAACAACCTTTTGTTCCTTTTTTGTTTACATTTAAAAAAATAACTTAAACATGTTTGAAATCAAAATAGGAAAGAAGAAAAACTCTCTTGCATTCCATTTTACATGGTATTCTATGTCCCTTGGCTATGACTTTGAATTTGGCGTGCAACTTGTCCTTTCTAGTGAGCATGAAGTACCAGAGGCCATGGGCGATGCCGTCAGGCGAGTTAGGTGGGCACAGCTAAAGAGAGCAGGCTGCATGGCGCGCCTGGGACTGTCGCTGCTGTGGGCAGTGGTGAGAAAGGGATTGAACAGATGAGGAAGGCAGCCTGTCCCATGCAATGCTGAGCACCCAGCTACCACGTGCGGTTTAGTGTCAAAGGTCCTATCACTTTTATGTGAAATAGTAAGACAGTTGCTATTTCTCTACATGCACGGAAGCACATGTATACATTTACTTGTATCGTTGCAATTTACTTGCACCTTGGAAGGAATGGACCTGTGCCAGTAATTCTGCAGTTAAAGAGAGCGACGTACAATTGAGAAGGCTGTTCCTGAGTTCCAAAGGGGAGGACATGCTTGTCTTTCTAAAGTGTCTGCCTCGGCCATTTTAGAGCACAATTTGCTATAAAATTTCTCCCGCTTGGTAGCAAGTTCTATTTAAGGTTTAATTAAGAATGTTTTTCAGACCTGCATGTTTTCAGATGTAGATATTCATAACTACCTTTAAAATAAGCCCATCGCAAACAAAAATCCAAGGTTGTCAGCCTCCAATGTGAATGTTTTGAAGTACCTGCTGTGTCAATATTTAGTCTTGTTATATTGTGGTAGCACATACACACCGTAAAACTGGCCATTTTAACCATTTTAAATGTAGGGTTCAGTGCCATCAGGTATGTCCGTTGTGTTACCTTCACCACATCCATCCCCAGAACTTTCTCATCCTTCCAAACTGGAATTTGGTACCTATCAAACACCGAATCCCCATTCCCTTCGTACTTAGTCTCGATGAGAAGGTGATGTGGTTTTAACACAGTAAAGGGACACACTCTGTATGGGTCCTAACTGCATGTTTGTGTGGTTAATGGAGCTACAGAGAAAACAAAGTTATGCTCTATTTCAATGCCAAAGTCTTTGGCCTAGGTAATTCTATAAGGAATTTTCACAAATTATAATGACTTGTAGCGAATATTTAAAATCTAAAATGATTAGCAAATGAATTTGTAATCACAATGCAGAAATAATTTCCATGGATTTAGCATTGAACTATCTAGATTTGGTATATTTTAGTTTAAATTTTCTCAACTCCAGCACTGTTGGAATTCTGGGCCTGGTAATTCTCTGTGGTGATAATTCTCTGTGCTTATGCACTCCAAGAAATTTAGCAGCATCCTGACTTCCACCCACTAGATGTCAGTAGCACCCCCCAGAGACAGCCAAAAATGTCTTTAGACATTGTTAACTTGTTACCAAAGGGACTCGAGTAGGGGCAAGGTTCTATTACTGAATGGGCATGCCCCTTCTCTCGGGTTCCCGTTCTATTAGGTTTGCCTTGCCTACCACAAGGGAATTATAGCTCTTAATGCCAGAGATTGGTGAAAAGGAAAGGAATTATTTATTCAAAAGTTATACAGACTTAAGAGCAATGACTTAATGTCCTCATTAAAATCCGAAGTTCCTTAAACCATCCACAAACACACACACAGTCCTTCCTTTCCCCGCCTCCCCTCCCCCTTGCCCAGTCTGGCGTACCGTATCTCAGGAAAAGAAACAGAAGTCCATGGCTCAGGTAGCTCCTGGTTCTTCCCAGAAATCCATGCTTGGCCGGCAGGCTTTCCATAGTTCCCATCACCATCAGCTGTGTCACCTGGATCTCCAGTTCTTAATCCAAACCCACATGGCACCTTCTTACGGCCCACCAGCAAGAGTCCTTTCACCCCTTTCCTTCCCACAGTGTCTCTCCTGCATTCTTTCAAACTGCTAAGAGAGAGCTCTGCATCACTGCTAAGAGCTCTGTCTTGCTTTCTTGCTTCCTGAGCTATGTGGCAAAAAGACCCCGAAAGCCGTGCAGACCCCCTCTTCTCGTCAAAGCTGCGTGGTTCTCCCCTCTTAAGGCTGCGCACTCCGGTTTAAATCCCAGCGCCAGTCTTCCTCTGCAGCCCCATTTCTGACTCCTCCCACAATCAGCTACACCTGTCAGCATTCCCATATTTTTTTCCAGCTTTTCTAGGCTGCCATAGTAAGTCCGGGCAGGCATGGCCCGGTGGTGTGGAATAAATCATCTCCAAGCTCACACGAAAGTGCTGTAACCAGGGGGACTCGCCCCCTAGTTACACCCTGGGTGGAAGTCACTCCCATCCCCCTGGCTCAAAGCATGGCCACAGCTATTTAACATATCCACGAAACCAGTTAAAGGTTATAGATGTGTTAAATGACCATGTCTGAGGTTAGTTGCAAAACTGTTGCTACACAAAGCTCTCAATGGACCTGCTCCATGCACCCCATCCCCCAGTTCAGACTTGTGGGGGTGAGGACATCCCATATTTTTAATATTTCCTAGACACACTGAGTTCTGGACCTCATTACAAATCCCTCTTTGGGGGCCCCTTGATTGCACCCCATTACGAAATGTCCCTGGGGTTCAAAATTGCTGTTGGTTGAGAAGCACCGATCTGGATGATACTATTCCTGTTGTGTCTAAAAGCTCCAAAGTTTTCCAAAGCTAGGAGGTATTGCATAGTTTGTGAATCCATGAAAACACGTTCTTCAGCCCTTTCTTACTGCTTTACAGATGTGTTTTTCAACAGGCAACTGGTTTTATAATGCACTGAATTCCATTGTAAAGAAACTGGCGGGAGGACGGAACAGCAGAGTGTTGTCGATTATTCCCATTGTGGTCAGTACAGCTGAAGCAATGCAGGTCAAATCGTGCTTTTGTAATTTGGACCATGGCGTTTTCCTGTCGAAACTGGAAGGATGGCTAACCACTGATCAGTGTGTAGGAAACCGACAATGGGAAGGATTCTATTCACAGGAGTACCTCCAGACTTCTACTCACTGTCGAAGGGAGGCCGCCTGGACATTACACATGAGAGGTGGTTCCAGATCTGCTGGGGATTCCAAGGAATTCTCTGTGTTTAAGTCAAGTCATAGGGCTATTCCCTGTCCCACTGAAGGTGCACTGGGCAAAATGCTGTCCACACAGCAAACACCAGATTAAAAAAATTCAATTTATTGGAGTAACACTGGTTGATGACATTATGTAAATGTAAGGTGTACAACTTTATAATACAACATCTGTATAATTTACTACATGCTCACTGCCCAAAGTCTAGTCTCCTCCTGTTGTCTGGGCCTATGACAAGTTTGTGTGTCATTCTTACGCAGGGCCCATGCTAATCTCCTTTTCTGATTTTAGCGTATGCACTGTCGAGGTGAGCTCTAAACTCCAACTTCCCGATAAACGGGACCCTGCCCTACCAGCCACGCATTCAGACAGACACTGACTCGAATCCCGGCTTGGCCAATCTGTTAAATGTGTGAACTGGCACCAATTTTCTAACTTTTCTGACCTTTACTTTCCTTGTCTCTTAAATGGGCATTTGTTAAGGAGAGTTAAGTATCACAATGTATAAAGAGTGTATAGCTAATGGTAAATGCTCCAGGAATGGTAGCGACCATGACCAACGACATTACTTTTAGGGTGCTGCATAGAACACTCCATCTCTTGTAAGATGCTTTCCAGCATTTTACATTTTTACTGTCTACACTTGTTGCAGCTGAGACTATTGCAGAACCAGGTTCAGCCATGAAAATGATATGTGCTGACCACAAAGAAGCTCTTTTCCAGGTGACCACACCTCCTGTATCTCTTGCCTTTTAGATGCCCCTTTGACATCGGCAGCACCTACCTGTCAGCCCTGGGAGAAAGTGCAGAATTCAAAATGTGTTTGTAAATTGCCCAACGAATGTCGGTAAGCCCCATCTTTGCTCCAATCTCTGTTTCATTTTACTCAAGATAAATAAAACGATTCCTTAGGTGCTAGTCTCTGTTAGATCCAAGGTGCTACTTACCAAGAATTAAGGGTCTTTGCTTTTTATTCTGCTCCAGCTGCTGCCTGCTGTTTGCCTGGGTCACCAGAGCTAATGGGTGGAGGCATCTAACCCGGCTAGAGAGAGGCTGAAGGACTACTTGAGCATTGCCTATAGTACATGTAAAAAGGACGAAACTGCCACCTGAGGATTTAGAGCTTGAGAGGGTTGGGACTGAAATCTAGAGGCAGAAAGCAATGCCCACAGTGAGGAAAGCAGTGGGTTTCTGATCCCTGAAACGTCTGTCTCTATATTGCTTTATAAGATGCCAACCAGCTGGAGACCAGTTCACCGTAGAAGGAGACCTGAGGGAGTTCCTAGATGTCCTCATCACGGTCCTAGCCAGTACAGACGGCACGATTAAATTAAGACAGAGGAGGATGACAAGTGGGACTGTTAGCTGGAGAGTGGAAGAGTAAAGGACAGTGCCAGCCACAGGGCAGTGTCCTGGACGAGTCAGTGTGGGTGCATATCCATGCCCAAGCTCGAAGGAGTAAGGGAGGAGCATTTACAAGAACCTAGACATAAAGAACCTAGACTGGAGATGGCAGCTGAGGAGGGACCCGGGGGACTAAAACCCCCACCTGCACACCCCTCCCCTTCCAGTCTCCTACCACTGCTCCCACTGATTCAATGCCCCCAAAACTAGAGGACAAGGAAATCTGTTGACGTGACAGATTCGGCAGCTTGCCCGGCTGGGTGGGGGAGAGGGAGTGAGACACCAGAGAGGCAGGTGGGAGAAATATGTCCACGTGCCCAGGCTTAATCAGAACACACATTTACAGGCCAATTACTTGGCTTCCAATGATTATTATCAGCACACCCAACTCCATGAACACCTGCAGTGGGGGATGGGAGTGTGGTGGTGTCTGACCAGGAAGAACTGCTTGTGGGGAGGAGAATACAACAAAACAGTGGGACTGGCAATGGTGTTGGTTGCCCTGAATGTTCTGACTGCTGTTATTGTCTCTCAAGCATTGTTTACTCTGATTCACTTCCATCAGCTTTCCAACTTGCCCAATTCATTTAGTTTGTCTGCAGCCTGCTGTCTATAGATGCGGAGTGTGTGAGTTTACATAAAAGATCCTGTCAAGATCCGTGGGGCCTTGTAAAAGTCTCTGCCTTTTAAGCTGTTTTGAGCAGTTCTATTTAAATTTAAATAAGCCAATAGAGAAAAGAGATGAAGATTTGTTTTCATTGTGTAAATAACTCCAACTAAATGTAGCACTTGGTCAGAGAAGAGAAAATTAGAGCTAAGTATACGTACAAGTAAAGATAGACATTGTCTACTCTACAAAAGTGCTTTGTTGTCTAAGCTTTCACTGCAGTAACGCCTCCCTTATCCATCCACACTCAGAAATGCAGTTGTTTTCATCAGGGACATTTCTAAAAAGCTGGATCTCATCATTTTGGCACCAGTGCTTCAGGAAACAAGGAATTATCTTTTATGAAAATATTTTTTGAGTATTTTGTAGATGCAGATGCTACAACACAGCATTGAAGCAGTTTCATCCCCCCTTGAGGATTTGGTCACTGACCGCTGGGCTCGTGTGTCCTGTGGTCAGTGACCTCACCTAACCATAGTTTCTGAGTGTTGGATCTCTGCGTACTTCCTGTCCCCTCCTGTCTTCAGCCCACCAGCTGTCCCTAGCACATCTTGCCTTCTCTTCCCATTTGCTGTATCTGGATGAAGCTAGGTTGACACTAGCTGTCTCAGCTCTCTAAACATCAAGAGCAAATACAGAGCAAAAAACATTCTTTTAGAAGGATGTCCAACTCACAGCCCACGGAGTAGCAAGCAGCCCAGGATGGCTGTGAATGCACCCCAACACAAACCCGTAAATTTACTTAAAACATCATGAGATTATTTTGTGAGTGCATGTTGCAATGTATTTAATGTGTGGCCCAAGACAACTCTTCTTCTTCCAGTGTGGCCCAGAGAGGCCCAAAGGTTGGACGCCCCCACCCCCGAATGGGGGTTGGACCCTTATAATGAAGGGATGTGAGTGTCTGCCCCACCTTTTTGGAGCTTCACCTGTCATTTCTCACCTTCAGTTTCTAAGGAAGGACCATCTTGTAAACAACATAATGAAAACCATTCATTCCAGGTCCTCCTTGGGGGTGTGTGCTCGCGACGAGAGAAGGGGAAGGACGCTGCCCCTGACTGTGTGCAAGCTGCACGCTGTGCGCTGCCAGGGCCTGCGGTTCACGCTGACGGGCGCGGGCAGCTGTGTCCTCCCTGCCTCAGCCAGGAAAGCGTGCGGCGCCTGTCCGCTGTGGGAAAAATGTGACGGTAAGGGGCATCTCTTTTCTTTCATTAAAAAAAATAGGGGACGCGTTCCACATTTGCACGTCATCATTCCTCAGGGGCCACGCTAATCTCCCCGTCAGTCCAATGTTAGTGTTTGTGCGGCCACAGCGAGAGGAGGGAATTTTTCATCTGAAACTGTGAGACTGCTAAAGCAGTAGTGCTGAGGGTTGGAGGAACGTCATTTGCTAGTTGAGCACAGACCCCTGAGGGTGTCAGAGGCTCGGGCTGCTCTGAGAGGGAACTGGGAGTCAGGTTGGGTGAAGTGCCCAAAGGCCAGGAACCCATCCCTGCTGCTCTGAAGGTCCTCCCATACATCAGTGAGTCCCGTTCTGCCTTCGTGATTTGTGCCCTGTCCTTGTATCACCCATATTGTGTACTTGGCTTTTCCAAGAGGGAGAAGCTGGGGCAGAGTAGGCCTTCCCCCCAGCCGCCCTGTCCCCATGCAGCACGCACCTGTGCAGAGTGCTAACCAGGGTGCTATACCCAACACTGCAACCAGCCAGCCCTGTGGTAGGGGCTCAGCCCTGGACTACTTGTGCCAGGGACTTCTACCTGCACCTATGCAAGTCCTACTGAGTCCTCATGCCGCTGGGCTGGCAGAGAGCCTTGCCCGTCCCTCAGGGGCATGTCTGTGTCAGGGGTTGAGTGCTGACCTGAATTTGGCCAGTTCTCTCTCTACCTTTAGCAAGAATTGGGTCAGCTGCTGGGATCCATGGTACAGGCTACTCCCAAGCTCTGGACACCGTATCAAGTGTAGTACCTTCGGATATGGGGCTGAGTGCACAGCTGTAATGCTAGCACCGCGCTTGGAGCTCACATAGGCCCCTCCATGAAATGGCTTCTTCATGTGGTGTCACCAGCCCCAGGGCCTACTTAGGCACAAGAGCCTCCAGTGTCACATGAGGCCATTGACACCAATGGAGAATTTGGACCAACCAAGCTACATCTGTGACAAGTGGCTAGCAAGGCCACCAGGCTCTCCCTCCCAGAGCTTGCTAGGTCCAGGTGCTTTCAAAAGTCTTGTGGTCTTTCAGGGCCCTGGTCTCTTCTCTCATGGGCCATTTCTGGAAGAAAATATGCCTTCCTATGGCGAGTCTCCAGCTCATTCTAGAGGTTGCTGGACAGTCCTGTGAGCATAGGAGACGTGGACGCAGGACCTTGACCTTGAGGTCATTGCTGTCCACAGACAAGCTTGATCCAGACAGAAACCACACAGCATGTGTGTCTGTGGGTTCTGCGTGAAGACAGAGGCCTGCCACCCATCCAGTCCACTGATGAGGGGTGATCAGTGAGGACTGAGTGGGCGACATGGACCGAAGCGCTAGCCCCCAGGCAGGAAGTCCCAGGAAGGGGCAAAGCCAGGGGAGCAGAACTTGGCGTCCAGTGCAGCTGTCTCTGTGGCACAGGCTGGCCCCACACCCTCTTCCTGGATGGTGGTCTGGGCTTCTGGTCCCCTGTGAAGCCATCTGAAAGCACGGCTCCTCCAGACTTGGTGGCTGCCTTCTCCCTTCTCCGCAGTTGGGGCTGTGGCAGACATAGCTGTAGTTATTGTGCTGCACTATTTTTAACATCTCATGACTTCATGCGAAAGTGTTCTATTGTTAATAGAACCCTTTCGGATAAACATAACTCCAAGGCACATCTGCATGTCATTAAAAATCTCAACTTCATAAAAAATAGACTCATAGTAACTATTTTTTAACAAAGAAACTTCTTCTCATTTTCTTCAAAGGACGTCTCACTTGCTATAAACATTAAGGAACTATCTAAATACTTGGAATGAAACAAAATGATGGCGTAGCCTCCAGCCAGATGCTCTTCGGAGCTCAAGGGCAGCTGTTTCCTTGGGTTGCGGGGAGTATGGGGCTGGGCAGGTGCGACAAACCTGCAGTGCCAAGCGGACACTTTCTCCTAGAGGGGCCCGAGGGTCTGGAGAGAATAGGAAGAGAAGTTACTTTCTTGAGTTGTCATTCCGTATTTCTGGTGCTGTGTCCAAGGGCACTCACAATGACCATCACCACCACGGCAGACATAGCCTGCCTCCCTGTACCCCCACGGTGCGGGGGAGGGCTGGGTCACTGCCCTCAGTTTCCCCATCTGTCTCCAGCACAGACAACGACACCCATGACTTCAGCTACAGTCCCTTTGGGTCTGGCAGTCACCATAGCTGGCTGGTTGACCTTGTCACTTTCCTTCTGGAGACACCTGGCTACTCTATTCCGGCCTCGAAACTTCAGCGCACACAGTGCTATCCTGCACAGCTTATTTCTGTTTTGTTTTTATTTTTATTTATTTATTTATTTGTTGTGGGACATGTGGCCTTTGGCACTTCATGCCCTTTATCTCATACCAAGTTGGGGTGTTTGATCCTTTGTCTCTCTGACCCAGGAGTGAGCTGGACCCGGCTCCACTTGGGAGAACCGTCTCCTGTGGTCCAAACAACAATGGCAATCCTGGTGCCAGCTTCCAAACTTGCTTATTCTGAGTGGAGCCCAGTCCTCCTGCATGTCCAGGGGGTGGGGGGTTCCATCCCCGGAGGCAGGAGCTCCTATGGGTCGCTAACCACTGTCCTGACTTTAGAGGCAAAGGCCCTTCACTCACCCATCTGCACCACCTGCCAGTAAGCACCTCTCACTTACCTTTGCAGACCAGAACAGCGAGTGCGTCTGCAGAGAGGCCTCAGAGTGCGAGGAGCAAGGCATCAGCGTCTGCGTGGCGGTGAATGGCGGCCAGGCGCGGACGATGACTGAGTGTGAGGCCGGAGTCCTGAAGTGTCAAGGGCAGAACGTCTTGGTCACTAGCATAGAGCCTTGCGAGGGGGTAGCTCAGTAGGCTCCCGGCTGCAGGGCGGGGACAGGAGTGGGGGAGGGAGGGGCTTGCTCAGAATCCCGCAGTGGCTGTATGGAAACGTCCCATAAGTGGGATGAGCGCTGCAACATCCCCGGGAAGGCACATTCTTTCTGCTTCCCTCCAGGGCCCTTGCGCCCTCAGCCCCGAGCTGCCCACAGTAGCCAGACCTTCATCAGATACTCTTTTTCCTTAAAAAAAAAAAAAAAAATCAGGCTGAAGAGTTTTCATGAACCTCTGTCTGAATTAACTATGTTCTTGGAGAAAATGCTAACTTCTCTGGATTTGGACTTTTTAGTTGGAAAATTAGAAGGTTAGGCCAGAGAAACTCAAATGCTCCCTTTAAGTCTGGGCGGCCCCGCCCAGGGGCCAAAACGCGCTCTGCAGCTGGGTTAGGAAACAGAAACATTAGAGAGGCGGCCCGCTCAGTAAACCCGAATACAGAGGGGACCCTGAATGCAGAAAGACAGGTGCAACGACTCCATCCCGGGAAGGACACACGGGCACCACCCTGTCGGCTCCAGCACCTCGGGAAGGGCTCCCCAGTCCTGTCGGGAGACGGAAACACCGCCTCCTCACAGCCGAATTCGTCATGTCCTGGTTATGGGCGCCTTCTGCCCCTTTGTCTGACAACTCACATAATCCAGTCTTGTTTGGGGGGCATTCTTAGTGCAGGTCACAGCCAAGACCTCCAGTTTGCCCCGCCCTTTTTTCTTCGCTTGGAAGCGCCAGTTCCCGGCTGAGCCAGGCGCGATTGCCCATTAGAGAGCACGTTTTTCACCCATGTGGGTATGTTCTGGTTTTTCAGGGCCTGTGGAGGTAGATGGACTTGAAGCATTGACTTCAGTTTACTCCTTACTCACTCTTAATCAAAACAAAAAGAAAGGAAAACAGCTGTGGGAGATGAAACGAGTGGGCTTACATGGAACTTAAAATATGCTTTCATATACAAATAATATCTCTGTATTTTTCTGATACTGATAAATCCATTTCTGCAAAGCTTTAGTTAAAATGACAATGATTAAAATACTCATTAAAGACACTATCCTTTGCAATGTTTTGATTTGTATTATGTTTAATTTTAAAGAATCTTTCCACGAAGAGTGGTTAATGTGCTCTTTTAAAATATATTTTTATTTTTTAAACTACTTTATTGAGTATGATTGACGTTAAAAAGCTGTGCATATGTAATATATACTACAACTTGATGAGTTTGAGGATAAGTATACTCCCATCAAGGCAATAAATATATCCATCATTTCCCAAAGTTTCCTCCCTCCCCATTATTATTATTATTAATTATTATTATTATTGTAAGAATACAGTGTAAGATCTTTCTTTGTTCTTAGAAAATCCTAAGCATCCGTGACAGTGTTGCTAGCCAGAGGCCCTATAGCTTGCCATGGCTGTAGCTGTGCCGTAGGGGGTCTCTAGAAATTACTCACCTTACGTCACTGACACTCGGTGACTTTGACCATCATCTCCCCATTGCCGCCTCTCCTTAGCTTCTGGCAATCACCATTCTCATTTCCGCTTCCGTGAGCTTGACTATTTTAGATTCCACATATAAGTGAGATCACACAGTCCATCATTTTTTTTTGGTCCGGATTATTTCATTTAGCACAACGTCCTCCTAGTCTGCCCTTACTGTCACAATGGCAGGGTTGTCTCCTTTTTATAAGGGCTGCACAGCATTCCAGTGCACATGTGTACTATACTCCCTTCATCCGTTATCCATGGTGGGACTCTGGGGGTGTTTCCATGTCTTGGCTGTTGTGAATAACCCAGGAATGGTAGTGGGAGGGAAGATATCTCTCTGATTGATTTCTGATTCTGATTTCAATTCTCTCTGAGATTCTGATTTCGACTGCTGGATTGTATGATAGTGTTATTTATGATTTTGGTGGGGGGGGAAACTCCATACCGTTTTCCACGATGGCTGTACCCAGGTCTCAGCCAGCTCAAGCTTTACGTACCAAATTGTCCCTCGAATGACATCTCAGAGATAATGTGTGGAAGTTACAAGGAGGTAGGGTCAAATTGATTGAGAACAATAATCTTCAGAAACATTTAATTGAGGCCGACGACGTTTTTTTAGAGTTTATCACAGAGCTGACTAATACCCTGGGGGGGGGGATAGATTTGAAAATGCCAGGCCAGATGCATGTCTCAAAACAAAGAGTTGAACGGGTAGTTTATGTGGGAGGAGACGGCTCAGGCTCTCCTCAGTCTGAAGCTAGTCTGGAGGTAGGTGTCTATGGCTTTTGTGCCGACATGCCCTTCCTAACCGAGGCGGAGGGCACAGTTGGCTGCAGGAGAAGGAGGCCGGGAACCCCCCAGCAGATTTGACAGCTCAAGTTTGAGAAAGACGTTTCACAGAGACAGTGAGGGAGAAGGAAGGGGTTAACGAGCAGCTGTCAGAGGGGGAGGGGAGCAGGGAAGGAGGCTGTAGGAAGAGGCTGCCTTGAAATCCGTCATTTCATGCTTTTTTTGTTGTTGTCCTCTTTTGGACATTCTTATACTTGGCCTTTCCTCTGGTTAAACAGAGACACTCACAACTGTGTATAAGAGAATCGGGTTTGTCACAGTGGGTCTGCAAAGAGAAAGTGACTTTCAATGTTAAATCTTTAAAGGTGTTGGAGACTTCCAAAATTAGGCCTTAAATGGCTAAAGAGAGGGCTTTGAGAAAAGCGAAGACCATTTCTACCATGAACGGGGATTGCAGAGAGAATGGAGGGAGCAAGAGACTTTCCCTGCTGCCCTTCCCTTTGCCTCAGGCCAGGTGGGGGCCACCTGGTGAGGGCGGGACAGCGCCTTGGGGGAGAAGGCAGAAAGGGCCCAGATTGAAGTCATCTGGACCTTGGTGAGGGGAGGGACAGAGGGAGAAGAGGGGGTTGGCTGGTACGTTAACCATCACTAGCTTCTGAGAGACAGGGGAGCCAAGCCACACCCCACAGATCGTTACTCACAATAGAAGTGGACCCTGTAAGTCACCTGGGCACAGAAGCTGCTTTGGAAGGTCTTCTAACTGCGTTGGTCAATGTCTTCCTGTGACATGTCACATATTTCCTGATGACAGACCAACAGAAGTACTGCTGTCATTCCCCTGAGACCTAGTGAGCCCCATCCCGACAGCTCGTTGCGCAACCTTGCTCCCCGCCCTCCCCAGTCCAAGGCACTTGTAATCCCCTTGAAACAGAGGAGGTTCTTGGTGTTCAGGTGGGGTGTGTGGGGGTACAGAGTAGCAGGCAGGAATATCTGACAGGTGACCCCTGGAACTCTACCCAGGGACCAGCTGGACTAGGTGGCTCATTTGAGTGATGCCCCCCCCACCCTCCACCAGGCAACCGGCTTACCCAGCATCCCCTGCAGCAGCTCACTGGGCATCTACACATAAAATTGTCAATCACTTTTGCTTTTGGTTAAGATAAAGATGTATATTAATAAAGAAATTTGAACCCCACAATTTGTTATTGGTTCTATACTTTCTATGCCCACCAAAATTTCTTACAATCACAAACTCACACACCCATTAACCCACTGTAAACATTTGGATTATACGTAAGACAAGTGTAACAGCTAGTGGAGGTGGTCACCATAAACTTGAAAATAAACTAAGATACTTTGGGTATAAGATGAAGTATGTGTTCTACTACTCTCTCTCTCTCTCTCTCTCTCTCTCTCTCTCTCTGTGAAGTAGAAATGAGAGAGGAGGAGAGGTGAGGCAAGAAATGAGAAATGAGAAGAGGAGAGAGAGAGACCGGGCCATTGGTGTGTGGGACTAGCAGAACTGAGCACCCCCAGGCCTGTTATGTACCAGGCTGCTGAGATTTTTCCTCCTTGATGAACTAGTTGAAGTGTATTCACTACTTGTGTTAGGAAAGCAATGATCTGTTTCTCATTCCGAGCACTGAGCCAGAAAGCAACCACAGTAGGAGGCAATTTCTGTGAATATGTGAGAGAGCAGAGGCCCGTGCACAGGTTTCAATTACCTGGGTCTTTCAGGCTGTTCGCACATTTGGGGACAGGACAGCTGGTGGCGAGATAGGAGCCCTCACTGTGACAACCGGAGCACCTACAATTTGTCTTTTTATTTGTTTCTGTCAGGCAAAAACTTCAGATTTACACTCAGAACACCAACCATGTAGGAAAATTTCCTTTTTCAGCCAAGGGTTAACAGGACCAGATACAAAGAGGGTCGTTGCTTCCCAAGGCAAGGGCTGCAGGTGAGAGAGGCTGGGTGGGAGAAGAAAAACCAATGTCCCTTTTGATTCTCAGGCTCTGTTCCGGTGCCTGTGAAAGAACAAACATAAAGAACTGTCCTGTTGTCATTTCCACACATCCCTCGGTAAGGAGACTTGTACTGAATTCCAGGGGAGGGTCCTTAGGCACAGGACAGACCAGTGAGGTTTGAGACAGACAGCCATCAGCCTGAAGAGTGAAGCATATGTTACCCTGAATGAGGGACCATTGTGAAGCAATCAGCTGGCCACGTGGACTGGGAGCACAGAGAGGTGTCAAAGGAATTTTCCGTAGTAGTGAAGAGGAGTTTCCCATCAAAGCAGAGTTTTACCAGACATCCTCAAAAGAAAGTGCTTCCTAGGAGGGCTCTGGATTGGTGTAAAGTGGGGGCCACTTCACGTGCGACCCAGTCTTGCACTGTGACAGTGTCTGATGAAGGACCCTATCCGAACTCCCAGACACTGAGCACCCAAGGGAACTCCTGAAACTGGGTGGGGTGGAAAACTGTGGACAAGCCCATTCATTGGATGATTGCAGCCCTATAGGAGTCAATACTTGGGTGCGATGAGAAGACTTTCCAAGGATCTCGGGTCTCCTAAACGTGCAATGATTGACTGTTTGCTATGGACATGGTGCACAGATGCACTGAATGTGAGAGGAAGGCACCTTTGAGGATCTGGTTCCAGATCTCCTCTCAACTGGTAAGGGCCATGTGTAGGGAAGCGTTTCTCGTGGTGTGGAAATGTAGCTCAGCCTCTACGTTGAAAACCAGTGGGGAGTGATTGGCACACAGGACCATGCCCACGGAGAGGTTTTCCTGTGGGGAATCAGGTCTACATTGTACCCAGACTGCTATGAGACTTGCTTTTGCTAAAACCCCCTCACCCTGAATTGAGGCAGGAAGTGCTTACTGTAACTTCCTAAAGTCTGTGCTAAACCTCCCAAGTATGGACTGTAACCAGCTCAACCACTTTTCCCCCTGATCTGTAACATCCTTCTCTTTGAAGTAATTAGCAACATTCTTTCCTTTGTTATCTGTAAAAGGTAATCACCTGCAGTGAACCTGTGCAGAGTAAATGAGGACCATCCTCGATGTAATGTACCCAGAGAAGCAATAAAAGCCTGTCCAGGCAGAGACTGGGGCCCTCTCGCCCTCTCACTCTCTCAGAGAGCAGCCACGCCATCCCTTTTTCTCCACAGGACTTCTGTAGTCCGTGTGTATTTGTTCACAACAACCACAACACACGGATCCTGCAGGCCAGGATACGCAACAGTCAGGACTTGGATGGTTCTGTGACCCTTCTTGCTCAGCATGTTGCCTGTGTATATTCAATATAACATCCATTTTCCATAGTCACAGGGTTAGTCTTCATAGTCCTTGGCTGGTTGGCAGGAGACCGAATCTGGAGACGGCTCCTGTGGTTCCCAGGGGAGAGCTCATTCTGTGTCACAACAACACCGGCTTCCTGCCAGTCCGATGGGCCTGGGATGTCACATTTGAGCTGTGTCTTCCCGGCTACGGCGGAGTTAAGGAGCTGTGGGGGGTGGTCTGTCATGTACATGTACAGGGCTGCCATTCTGAAGTGCTAACTTGGACATGCTTCCAAGGCACAAAAGACAAAGCATAGCTATTTGAGTCCAAGTTAGTCATTGGGAAGTTTTTGGTTACTGTTTCAATCTCCTTACTAGTAACTAGCCCTGTCATTTTTCTTCTTACAATATTTTCTTAGTCTAAAACCCCATTGCCCACTCCCTGATTTATCAGTTTATCTACTCTGTTAGTCCCACACGAAAACACTCATTTTATCATTTCACTGCCTTGATCAAGAAGGTTTCTGGCTTCTCACTGTTTTCTAGATACAGTATAACTCGATTTGTCATTCGACATCTGTGCTATGTAGCCATCACTATCTATAAAAACCTTTCAGCCATCACACGGGGCTTCTTTCCATCTTCCATCGAATGCTGTGGACTGAAAAATGGCCGGACCACGGGCCCTGCCCACAGGCCTGGCACGGTCTCATGACCCCAACCCTGAGCAGAGCCTTGGAGGGTTGGATGTGGGTGATTCACGATTTTCTGGCGACTCCATGGGGACCACGGTGAAGATAAATTCCAACCCCCCTCTGCTCTCTCTGGAAGTAAAACGGTCCCGGTTAACCTGTTCTGCGGGCTGATCGCCAGACCCTCTGACTCCAAGCTAGAGCCTCTTTGTGACCACTGTGCAGTTAAGGAGGTGTCAGGGCTCTGGTCAATTGAATGCTCAAAATTTACCTCTGAGAATGGTCAGAGGGATGTAGAAGGAAGGGTTTCTCATCTTGTGCTTTTCAGTGCCTCTAAGATCGAAAAAGAAGCTATGAGTCATGGATGTTTATAAAACTGTGTTTCCAAATGTATCTTGCTTTCAGGATCACCACATAATTCAATAAATAAAATCCAGGAGAGTTCATGCAAAAGGAATACAGATAAGGGAGGATGTTCTATTGGATGAACAGTTTGACAAGGTAGAGGGAAGAAGCCAATGCCATTTCTCGGGTCACGACTTGGGGATTTTCTACACACACACACACACACACACACACACACATTTTTGTAACAAAACCCACTCTCTTTCCTCACATTGCACTTGACTCCCTCCCTGTCTTGTACTGTCCCAGTTTAAGGATACCTGCAGTAAATGAGTAAAAAAAAAAAAAAAAAAAAACAAACAGTGGTTCCCAGTTGCGGCTGCACAAAATTGCTTGTCAGCAAGGTGCTCTCACTCTGGAGCCTGGGTCGAAATGCCTGATTAGCTTGAGGTTGCTACCAGGTCTGACTGACCATGAGCTCTTCGATTCTGTGCTTAGGTCAGATGAAGGATGATGGTGGGATTGAGGATGAAATCAGGTAATAAGAAAAGGCTATTAGAAAACCGCTACTATAATCTCAGAGTCTCTTGAGGGCTTCAGAAGAAGGGGCTAGTCTTGTATTTTACCCTTGAAAACGACGGTCACCCAGGGACAATTCCAATTACGCAATCCCCCTAGCTTAATTCTCTGGAATCTTGTTTCTTCCTTCCCACCTCTGATCTTTGTTCTCCTCTGTTCTGGTGAAACTGCCTTCTCATCAGGGTCAGCCGGGCCGAATGTCCCCGGTTTTCCAGCAGAACACCGGCTCTGACTCGGGTTAAAGGGCAGAGAGAGTCCTGAGTTCCGAAACGCCGGGGTTTGGAGCCCCGCACAGCAGTGCTAGTCCATTAGGCAGTCTGTGATCAGTGCAGACTCGCTACTCCCAAGCAAACATGAGTCAAAAAAAAAAAAAATGATTACATAGGCTACGGATAGTGAGGCAACAGGAGGGAGACTGGACAGCATCTGTAATTCCCTCAGTGGTACTTGAACGCGTGCTGCTTCGGCGGTTCTGTTTCCTCGAGACCCCGGAGAGGCCTCTCTCACTTGGGTTATGTGCCTGTGTCCGATCCATCGATCCATCGGGGAAGGCAGAGGCCGAAGGCGGATGGAGTGGGAAGGCAGGCATCGGGTAGGGCTGCGGGCGACTCTTCCGAGAGAATGGCGGTCCCTGGAATTAATGGACACCATTGTCGGGGAGAGCAGGCAGAGTTTCATTTCCCGTCACACACAGCCTGCCTGGGGCTTACGCCGTCTGATATGAGAGCAAATGAGAAGGCTCCGGCGGGCACTGCGGAACTCAGACGTGGCCAGAGCAGCGCTGCGAGCTGCTGAGTGGGGGTCTTCCGAACAGAGGGGCTGCCTTGTCTCCAGCCTCCGGAGAAGGCTGGGAACGTGAACACACGGGGGGCGGATGGTCAGCTGGCTTTATATACCAGTCACTGAGTTCGTGTTGGTGCTTGTGGTCCTAACAACAACACGTGTGTTAATGCACTCATATTGCGTAGTTAACATTTACTTAACGATGATGCCACATTTCTAAATGCCTTATGTGCACAGGAATATGTTTAATCCTCACAATAGCATCTTGACATAGATAATTATTATCTAATTTTACAGATGTTAAAATTGAAATACAGAGAGGTTGTGTGATTTTCCAAAGTATCACGGCTATGAGAGGAGGAGCCAGGATGTGATTTAAAAGCAAGTCTTAGAAATTCTTGTCAGGGTAAAATTTTCTAATTTTCTTGACATGGCAGCTAGCTTCCCCCTAAGTGAGTGACTCAAGAGAGTGCAATACCATGTGCAACCTTGCCTTGTATCTGAGATTAGGGTTTAGATAGATAAAGGTTCAACGGCGCTGTGTATTACGTGTGGCCATTCTACCTAATCTCCATCGATAGATGAGGAGGAGGTTTCTTTGCTGGGTGCTAGGGAGGGCAGAGAGTTACAGTGGGGAGTTATAAAGAAGGATCAGTCAAGGTCTGGTGCCATTTAACTCATACATCTGTTGAGAATGTCTTACAGTTCTTTGGTGGCTCAGCCCAAATTCTATCTGACCCTTTGCCCCATGTTTTGGAAATGTCTTGTGCAATATTATAGCTGTTAGTTACACATGACCACTTAAATTTAATTCAACTTAAAAACAAAAATGTAATTCCTCAGACAGACCAACCACATTTCAAGAAGTTCTGAGCTGCCACGTTTGACCGGTGGCTTCCCGTGCAGGTCAGTGCAGCTGCAGAACCTCCCCATCGGAGCAGAAAGTTCTGTGGTACAGAGACATTTTGAAAAGTCATTTGACTCAAAATAACCTGCCAAAAGGGGTCAGCTAAACCCAAGTCTCTTGCCTCCTTTCCTTGCTCCATTTCATATGTTAGCCTTGGGAATAACTTCTGACTCCATTAAGTATTTAATGAAAGCTATTACCCAGAAAATGCACCTATGCAATTACACACGGAAATTTGCATACTGCTTTGGTGGGATCATGAACCCTCTGTGTAATAGTTGCCCATGGGTGCAGAGCAAATTACCTCAAACTCAGTGGCTTAGAACAAGAAAGATGTATTATTTCATACAATTTTGTGGTTCAGGAATTCAGGACGAATTTAGCTTAGTGATTCTGGCTCAGGACTCTCATTAGAGCGAAGCAGGGTGGTCAGATGTAGCAAATAAAATACAAGATGCTCAGTTACATTTGAACCTTAGATAACAAAAATAAAGACTTCTCTGCTATACATATGCCCCAGGCAATAATCAGGACGTACTTTTACTAAAAAAAAAACATTGTGTACCTGAAACGCGGATTTAATTGAGCATTCTGTATTTTAACTCATAATCTCACCAATGTGCCAGGCTTCCCTCATCTGAAGACTTTCCCGGGGGCTCATGGATTTATTTCAGCGATGGAGCATTATGATGCCTGGGAAGTTCACCCTGGTTGTTTGCAGGAGGCATCCGTTCTTCGCTCAGCAACTCCTTTTGGCTGCTTGGGGGCCGCTTGGCATGACAGCTGGCTTCCCCCAAAGTGAGTGACTCAAGAGAGTGCAACACCATATATGACCTTGCCTTGGAAGTCACACTTTGTCATTTCTGAAATATTGCCTGCGCAGGTCACTTTCGTTTTTGTAGGCATTGTGGGAGGGCACTACATGAATCCCAGGAGGCAAGGAGCACCAGAGGTTGTCTTGGAGGCTGGCTCCAGCCTCTAGAATTTATACACTGATTTCATAGAATAAGCTCCATCAGGGTAGAATTTTAAAATATTTTTCCCATAGCTGTACCCCAGTGGCTATAACAGTGCTTTATAAATTGTAGCACTCAATAAATATTTGCTAGATGATTGAATACATGAATCTCTGACCTAAAAGATTCCTTTGGTCCTTAGAAGGTTTTGTAAGAACAGAAGATGCTCCTTCAGAGTCTGAGGATGGAGAGATTAGAAGGTAAGTAACAGGAATCTGTAAAGGGGATACATCAATTTAATAAAGCTGCTAATAAATCATCACGAAGGTGGCGTTTGTTAAATGGGTGCCAGGCGCTGTGTTAGAGATGCCTCTTTCCACTCACAACTCTATGTATGGCCTCTCAGGTATGCACTGTGGAAAAGGGCCGAGAGCTCTGACTCAGATGCTACACAGAAGTCTAACACCTGCATGCACACATGCACACGTGTGTGCACGCACACAATTCAAAGGGAAGAATGCTCTGGGATAAAAGTGGAGAGGAGACCATGCAATTTAGTGGAATGTCAAAAAGCGTCTTTTGTGGAAAAGTAGCTGGCACAGTCCTGACACATAAATTATAACGCAAGAAAGAACCTGACAGCTTCAAGCTTATCGTAAGGTTGCTTATTAGAAAGAAAAGTGTGTGGGCAGCAGTCTGAAGTTGGCTAGTCTATGACACAAAAGGGCTGTGTGTGGAAAACTGGTGCAGCCTCTTGCAGGCTAGAGCAGGATCCAGTGTGATTGGGCATAAGAAAGAGTTCCTAAAAGTCCTGTGAAGCCTGCTTTGCTAAGAATGTTTTCATTCATATGATAAAGGTCCGAGCAAGAAATGAGTATGTCTCCCAAAGTTTCTGCAACCCCCTTTCCTGACAGACACTGACTCAGATTAAGCCCTCAGATTTCTTTGATCCTTCTTTGATCCTTCTTTCTTTGTTGTCTACTGTTTGATCCTTACTGCCTGTATTCCTGTGTATTACAACTCAGTGGAAGCCCCTGGAGGAAGGGGCTCTTGGCCTTTCTCCTGTGACAGATTGGCCACCTCTCCTCCCCAAGCAGATCATGTCTTGGTAGAGTTACTTTCATCCGTGGTGGATGGGGGGGACTTGCTGGCAAAGTTGCCCCCACAGAAAATAGAGTGGCCCTCCTCCACACGGCAGTGGAATTGTTTTGTGCTCTGCTGGCTGGGGCACCTGCAGGCGTGTGAGCGCCTTGAGATGGAGGGCTGGCCCGTGGCAAAGCCGTGTGGCTGCTGCCGCTCAGTGTACTTGTGGGATTGACTTCCACCGCGTGGAGGCCCCCAGGGAGGCCCTGTTGGGTGAGGGGTCCGCCCCACCCCACCCCCGGCACCACGTCCCTCCTTTGGAGGCTGCAAGCCTGTGAGTCGTGAGAAGACAGGAGCCGGTCACAGAAAAGCCTAGTAGTTTATTTCCTCATGGCTCAGGGAAGGGTGTTGATCTCTTTACACCTTCTCAGGAGGGTCTGCAAGGCAGCTTCGGCTGCCCTCTGGACACTGATACAGGGGTCCTGCCGCAGTTCCTGGAGCCCTGAAATGGAGAGGATGGCAAGTCTGGTGAGTGAAGAATGCCAGGCCCAAGCGGGGCTGTGCTGGGAGGCCCCCTCCTGAGGAGCAAGGTGGGCTCAGGTTCACGTGTCACTGTGAAAGGTAGGATTTGGGAACCACGAGCTGAGATAAGTTCAGAGAAGATCCTGACCCTGACATGAAAGGTCAGCTGGAAAACTGTGGTCTCTCGGGTGTGATGCCTGCACAGGCGTGGAGCTGGGGATCGTTTTATATCCTGGGAAATGTCTAGCGAGCATCTACAGAGTTTTGGGGCAAACATGAAGCTTGGAGCAGCGTCGGCTCCCCCTTCTCTCAGAATACAGCAGCATGCCGGGCAGAAACTGGGGTTGGTACTCACGCACATTCAGTTGCTCTCTGTCTAATGACTCCACGTATTGGTTGGTCAAATTGAGAACAATGGCATCTAAAATCAATAGGAGAAAAGGAGACTGACTTCATTATAGAGGAAGAGGCTCTGCCCCTGGTCCGAGGTTAAGTGGCCTGGCTACTGAATGAGCAAACCACAACTCCCGTTGCACCCAGGCGTGATGCGAGGCTCATGTGTCTGGAATGGTCACTCGCTTGTGCATTTGAGAAAGCTCACGCTATGTCCTCCTAGGAGGTGTGCTGTTCATCGCCAGGGTTTCAGGCGTGTGTAAGATATGGCCCCCGTCTTCATAAAGTTTACAACATAATTGGGGGTCCCATACATGATCCAATAAAGAATCCTCACTCTTTAAAGTGGCCAGCCAGTGGGCCTGTGCACGCTGGGCTCAATCCGTTGGAACAGGCATCATGCTCAGGCTTAGATTTTCGTGACAGGAGGGTCCTTAGAGACTCACTCCCTTTCCTCTCTTATTTTATAGGTCAAAGAAGTAAACTGACGAGAGAAGTGAGTTGTCCAGACACACAGCAGAGCCAAGGTCTGCTGGCACCTGTGTCCCAAGGCACTCTCCCCTGTATTGTGTTGCTGCCAAGGCTCTCAGCTTGGCCTGAGCTTGAGTGTATTGTTGTATGATAAGAGGTGACACAAAGGAACACATTTAGGCAGGGGCAGCAGGCTGGGAGCAAAGACTTGGGGAAAAGAAGGAGCAATGACTTGGGACCAGAAGTAGCAGAAAGGGCCCAGTATGGAGAGTGAGTGTTGGAAAGCCAGTGGATACTGTAGGCTTTCATGCACAAAAGAGAACAGGTTTGCTTTTTTACAGGGAGATGTTGCAAGACAAAATGTTCTTCCTTCCTCCCCTTCCTCCCTTCCTTCTCTTTCCTTCCTTCCTTCCTTCCTTCCTTCCTTCCTTCCTTCCTTCCTTCTCTTTCTTTCTTGTCATACCTATTGCTCCCGTGTTCATGTTGGAGCAGCTGCAGTCAGAGAGCAGCTCCAGGGCAGAGAGCAGACTCACCTGAGTGGGGGTGTGGCCCGCTCTCACCTGTGAGTTTGATGGCTGAGCTCCTGATCATCTCCCAGCTGCTGCTGAAGAAGGGGAAGGAGTGTGTGTGCAGGATCCACAGAATTTCCTGGTTTTTCTTGGCCTAGAAGAGAAGGGAATTGCAAAGAGGGAAACTGGAACGAGACCCTTTACAAAAACCAGCATCCTAGAGGCCCTAAGGAGGAAGCTCTAAAGGCCAGTGAAACTCACACAGCCATTCATTATTCTCTCCGGCTGTTCCAACCTAAATTGAATCGGAAGAGCTTATGGGACAAATAAACAGAGGTGTTTCAGGAATCCAGGAGAACAGAGTCCAGCCGGGACTTGGAAACTATGGCGGGATACCAAGGATCTCTGTCATCCTTCCCAGACACTTCTGCATCTGGCTGGAGCTCCCTTGCCCGGCTGGTTGCCTTTCTGGGATTGGCCAGGACTCTCACCTGCATTGTTTTCCAGGCAGTGTTGACAGCACACTCACCAGTTTTGCACAGAATTGCCTATAGAAATCTCGGGCCCTTGGTGGATCCTGACCATCAAGGAGATTATCTAATACCCCGTAGAGTTCCTGGAGGCCCAGAAAAGGGATGGAGACGGTCAGGGTATCACGGCAAGCCTGTAAGACAGAGTTTTCTGCGTCACAGTCCATAGCACTGGATCCCCTTCCAGAGGGTAAATTGTTGACTAGTGTTGGGAAAGGAGAATGTCAGTGACGGGAAGGGCTTCCTAGTCCATATTGGCACCTTCCCAGTGTCAAGGGAGGAAGAGCAAACTCTGGAAGAGATAGAGAGGGAGAGACGCCAGGAGTGGAGAAGTAGATTTCTGGGTCAGATGGGCTATACGGGCACATCTGGCCACGGGGGAGGAGAAGGGGTAGTTGTCTGTAAGGTCCACTTACAGCTCCAACTTTGGGGTTGGGATCCCAGAGGTGGAGAAGGAACGATATCATGCTCTTTTTAATTTCTTCCGAGAAAAACATCTTCCACCTTCTTCCTGTTAGGGATGCCAGATGCTCAAATAAGACGATGGCAGTCAGTCTCACATCATCCTGTTCCTGTGGCGACAGATGCAGGTCCTGGGTGAGCCCCCCTTTCAGGCCATTTCCAGCCAGCACACCCAGCTCCACCCCCGCCCTGGCTGGTGTCGCCCATTATAGTCCCGAATGTTCCTTTCCCAGCCACCCTCTGACCCACGCTCACTACAATGGTTCTAATGGCCACCGGCCTGGGGTCTAAGTGATACCATATAATGGGAGACGTGGTTTCTGCCTCTGAGAGGCAAATGGGGAAATGTGACCACAGGAATGAGAAGCAGGGAGCAGAAAGCCAGAACAGGGCTCCTGTTTCGTTTTTATTTACACAGATCAGCTTGGCTGCAGCCTGGGCATGAGCTGTGGAGCCTCTAAACCAAATTTCCCAAGGCCTAGGACTTTCCCCAAGATTCCAAATATTTTCTAACAGAATTTCAGGCCTTTCAGAAATTTGGACTTTGGGTCTCAAAGAGAGGGGATAAGCAAAAATGTGTTTAGCCCTATTCTTGTGTATGTGGAGTTATGGAACTTCTTTGCTTTTTATGCTGGATGGCAGCCGATGACCCTAAAAACCGAAGGGTAATGTGGCGGAGAAAGACACCCTTCTATTGTCTCAGGTATTTTGCCAATGAAGTTCGGAATTCTACGAAACTCGGATGAACTTTCTGGAGAGTTTTCCCCCGACCAGGTCTAGAAAATTAGTTCAAAGTACCTATGTGGGGGCACAGGGATGAAGGACTGAGTCCCAAGGAGCAGAATATTGTTTAGATTAGCAATAAACAAGGGCGCACAAGAACATTACCTGAATGCAAGGGAGGGAAAGCAGAGGAGTCGATTTTGATGGTGAATTACAGGTGTGAGAGGGCATGCAAACAAAATGCAGTGAACAAGGAACCTAATAAAGATTTCCCAGAAAAAATAAAGATGGACTGTTGCGAAAGGGCCAGAAAGGTTAAACAAAAACATGAGATATGAGCCTTTATGGTAGAAATGTTATTTAAATGTACTACAAGTGCGGTCAGGATATAAATTTTTTAAAAAGTGTCATTTTTTAAAAGAAAGCAGACCAATAACAATGTACCTGAAAGGCATTTACTTTATTTTTTTAATTTTTTATTTTTTTTTACCAGTAGTAAAAATAACTTTATATTTTATTGATTATACCATTACAGTTGTTCTATTCCCCCCCTTCATTCCCCTCCACCCGCACACTCCCTCCCCCACCATTCTCCCCACCTTAGTTTATAACCACGTGTTTCAAGTTCTTTGGATTCTATATTTCCCCTACTATTCTCGCCCTCCCCCCATCTATTTACTACCTACCATCTATGCTATTTTCTGTGCCTTCTCCCCCCTTCTCTCCCTCCCACCCCCCTGTTTCTAACCCTCCATGTGTTCTTCATTTCTATGGTTGTACTCCTGATCTAGCTGTCCTCTTGGTTTGCTTTTGTTTTAGGTGTTGTTGTTAACAACTGTGTGTTTGCTGTCCTTTCACTGTTAATATTTTTCATCTTCTTTTTCTTATATAAGTCCCTTCAGCATTTCATATAATAAGGGCTTGGTGATGATGAACTCCTTGAACTTGACCTTGTCTGAGAAGCACTTTATCTGTCCTTCCATTCTAAATGAAAGTTTTGCTGGATAAAGCAATCTTGGCTGTAGGTCTTTGGATTTCATGACTTGGAATACTTCTTTCCAGCCCCTTCTTGCCTGTAAGGTCTCTTTTGAGAAATCCGCTGACAGTCTGATGGGTACTCCTTTGTAGGTGACTGTCCCCTTATCCCTTGCTGCTTCTAGGATTCTCTCCTTCATTTTGGTCTTGGCTAATGTAATTATGATGTGCCTTGGTGTGTTCCTTCTTGGGTCCAACTTCTTTGGCACTCTCTGAGCTTCCTGGATTTCCTGGAAGTCTATTTCCTTTGCCAGACTGGGGAAGTTCTCCTTTATTATTTGTTCAAATACATTTTCCACTCGTGGCTGTTTCTTTCCCCCTTCTGGTACCCCTATAATCCGGATGTTGGAACGTTTAAAGATGTCCTGGAGGTTCCTAAGCCTCTCCTCATTTTTTTGAATTCTCATTTCTTCATTCCTTTCTGGTGGGATGTTTTGTTCTTCCTTCTGGTCCATTCCATTGATTTGTGTCCCCGTTTCCTTTCCATCACTATTGGTTTCCTGTGCATCTCCCTTCATTTCAATTAGTTTAGCCTTCATATGTTCCTCTAATTTGTGACTATGTTCCTCTAACTTGTGACTATAATCAACCAGTTCTGTGAGCATCCTGCTAAATAGTGTCCTGAATTGTGCTTCTGAGAGGCTGGCAATTTCTCGGTCGCTTAGAGTTATTGGCTCTGGGACTTTGAGTTCTTCTTGCGCCATCTTTCGGGTTGTTCGTGCCTGTTCCATAGCAGGACCAGAGCCCTAAAGTGTTCACTAGAACAGGGCAACTAAGTCGCTGGGTTGTGACGTTGTATGTGGGGGCGGGGTCAAAGAGGGACAATGGCTTCCTGTCCGCAGCCACCACTGTCACCAGGCCCACGTGTTTCGTTCCACTGCATGCGAGTGCGCCACCGCCGTCAGCCCTCCACCACTGGGTTCGCCCCCTGGGGCCTGTGTGGTCCGTCTCACTGTGCGCAAATGTGCAACCGTGGTCAGTCTGCCCCACACCCTGACTGGTTCCGGGCTGCCTGCATGCCTAGGTCGGGGGATCTGTCCTGCCCGACCCAGCTCCGCTGCTGGCTCCGCCCCTCTTACTCTCCCATTGAACGGTTGGTAGTTGTCGGACTTCCGTATAATTCCGTTTTCTGGTCTTTGGGTGTGTCCTAGTTCTCCAAACCTTTGTTGTGTTCAAACTTGGTTGTGGGAGAAGGAACAGTGTTTCCACCTATGCCTCCATCTTGGCAGAAGTCCGCATTTACTTTAAAAAAATCTGAATTTTTCAAAATCAATAATTTAAAGATAGGGTAAGGAAGAATGGGCAGATCCAGAGCATGAAAGAGTGGGACAGAGAAGTGACCAAGATGGACTCACAGAGAGCATGGCGATTGCTCAGGGTGGCAGCGTGGGACAGAGTAGCAAGGTGGGCCTGCGCGCGGGGCGGCACCAATATTTTCAGTTCCACCATGTCACCAAAGTGTTGCTGTGTTCTGAGAAGTCCAGGAAAATATTTAAATATTGAAAAAAATAGGGGGAACTTGGAGATTACAAAATTGCATGTTTAATCTATAGAAAACTTAGGGGCAAAGTATTACAAAGTAGAGTTACATATATTTGCAGAAAGAGAGCATTACTGGAGAATAAATTGCATGTCATTGCTAAGACTCAAGTTTTATCAAACTTTTATGCAAACACAATAGGAACTGATACCTATTAGGAATGAGAAAGGTCGACTCTAACAACCTATAAGACTTGAGATTTTATGTTCTGCAATAAGAGGAAAAAACACTATCTTGCCATAAATGTCCTTGTGATTATTGGAGGCTCAGATCCAAAAAACCAACTATCATCACTCACTGAGTCAAGAACCACTGAGGGAAACCCAACAAACAGCTGGGGCTCTGCAGGGGCGACCGGAGCCCCTTGTTAGGGATCGCACCAGCTGTCTGTGCCATGGAAAACATGTAGCTGGGAAGGAGCAGAAAGGTCCTTTCAAAGATCTGGTTTAAGCCAGCACGTGAGTATAAAAGGGACACTGAATACTCAACTGAAGAATGACTGACTGTGGGTATATAGTGCAGGCCAGAATCCAGAGGTCTGCATGGCTAAGAAATTTTGCCAGAGTCAGGAAGAAAGGACAAGATTTAAAAGAAAGAAATGGAGTGAATGAATCAGAAAAGTATGGACTTGAGAGGTAATTTTTATCTTTAGGTCCCATTCCATACTTCTCAGGCCTAATTTAGAGACACGATGCAGTTGCAGGCTTGTAAAATACTGCAGGAGCTGAAAAATTAGGTTTGTGATGAATAGTGAAGGAAATGAATGAAGACTTTCCAAGCTGGAGACTGGAGGTAAATAAGTAATTTAATTAAGCCTTAGTGTTTCAGAAGGAGCCCACTAGCAGTCTTCCACCGCCTCTGACAATACAGAAAACACGTTTGGCTCACAAACACAGAAATCGAAGTTAGACGTGAAGTGCATTTGTGCACCACGACAGTGCACACACCAGAAACAAATAATAAAACCAAGATTCCCAGAAGTTCTGAAGGAAAATGGCCTTCCCTGGCCCAGGATCCCTGCCTGATATTTTCTGAGGTTAGGGCTATGGACTAGATCAGGGGGTGGACGAACTTTCCCCTAAAAGGCTGGACAGGAAATCATTTGGACTTTGTGGGGCATCTGGCTTCTGTCACAGCTAATCAACGCTGCAGATGAAATGGGAAAGCTGCCATCCACATTGTGCAACCAGTGAGCGTGGCTGTATTCCAAAGAAACTCAATTTACGGGAAGATGCTCTGGGCTAAATCTGGCCCACGAGCTACGGTTCATACTGACTCCTGGATGAAATGAGCCACCTAAGTGTTGGGAGTCTTTAAATCTCGGATGTGGAAAAGATAGGGTTAGAGGTGACAGCACCATTTCTGGGCCCCTACTTCTGTATTGAGTGTAACTTATACTCCTAACTTGTGTTCCCCTGCAAAGCTGACTTTGACAATGAGGATTTAGGTGTAAGTAATTTATTTGGGAGGTGAGCCCAGGCAGCATAATGGGATAGGGGAGAGACAAAAGCTACAAAAGGGAACACTGATGAGTGTGTTGGCTTTGTAGGAAGGTGGAGCTCAGTCCCGAGGGATGAGAAAGCTGGGGAGTTTAGCTACAAACTCCTGTTTCTTATCATTTGAGGGTCCTTCCCTAACGTCAGGCCCAACATGCTCAGACCCGTTATGATTCCTGGGCCAAAGAATACCCTTAGACAGAGAGACACAGGAAGCCAACAGCCTGCTCAGTAATTGTTCAGGTGACCCCTGGGCAGGTGACCTCAGGGCCAGAACAAGGAATACGGATGAGACGCCAACACTGTCTGCTACAAGCACTACCTGAGTCTCTTGCGTTCGCTCACTTCATCTGGGGAGGGAAGGTTCCTGAGCAGGCTCACTTACGTCTTCAAAGAAGGTTCTTGTTTGCAGCACTATTTCTTTGAAGTAGAAGCTCACGTCTCGGTCTGTGAGCAGTTCCAGGATCTGTTTTAGAGCCTTCAAGCTTTCACAGACGACTTCGGTGCGGGCCAGGTGGTACAGACCTCTGATGACAGATTCCAGTATTATCTGCTTATGCTTCTTTACCTGTTTGGAAGTAAGCTCTTTTAATCTCAAAAGCTGTTGTATGCGTATCTGGAATAAGGGTAGAAGACCCCAGAGAAGGGGACTGAAATTCTGTTAGGGTCACAAGCCTTAACAGGAATTAAGAGCTACAGTTTTAGCAATTTATCTGGATTTGTGCTTGATTTCTTTGCGACCACAAGGCGTGAGTTAGTCAATAAGTATTTCAAACTCTACCTAAATAAACTATTGCCCCCCAAACCCTCCTGTTACCTTGTGGGGGGCTCCAGAAGCTGTGTTGCCGAGCCCTCGGATGGCCATCTGCCTGAGAGTGGCATTGGAGTCCCAGGCACTCTGATCCATCAAGATGAGCACGTTCCGGAGATTCCAGTGCTTCCAGAGGGTCGGCTCCTTCATGAGCTGAAAGGGACACAGCCCTCCCCTTTAGGTGAGGGAGTGGCTTTCCTCGGGGGAGTGCCAGAGGCCTCCTAACTACAGCTGAAGAGGGGGCAGCCCCTGCCTGTGGAGCCGAGGAGGAAGAGCCCACAGGTGGGCCAGCAAGTCTTGCAGAAACTAAGCTCTGGATGGGAGCAGCCCACAGGTCAAGGTTACTCGGTGATAAGAAGAGAATCCCAGGTTAAGGAGATGCTTCTAATTAAGCTAAGTGGAAAAAACAGGGCAGGAAAAACGGAGGTTTTCCTTCTCTGTATCAACTGGAATGGCCTTTATCCCAGAGGTGGGGGCAGTAATGGATGCCTGTTGGTTACTTTTGTTTTGTCCCTCTTGTATTTATTCTCTGCCCTTCTGTGTCCTGGGAGGCTGACTTCTGCAGACCAGAGGGAAGGAAGAGGTTGGGGTGGGTTTTCTTTTTTTCCCTCTCATTCCCTGCTCAGGTAACCAAGGGCCTGGCTGGTACCCTGTCTCTCCTGCAAGGTCCCTGAGAGAAACACCGCAGGGGGGACATGCCCTCCAGCCCGCCGAGATGCTGCTGGCCTTGCCTCAGAGAAGAACGCCATGCCGGTGACGCGGTAGTTCTCCGAAGAGGAGGTGAGCGACCAGTGCAGCTGCTCCATGATGGCCAGGATGACTCTGTGTTGCCACACGGCCATGCTCCTAGAAAAGGCACGCCTCCGGTTGTAGCAGGGCTCCTTCCTTTCTCAGCAATGGAGGGCTCTTGGCCTATGTCTCTCTCAGGAAAATAAATCCTCTAAAAAGGGGTGTTCAAGGAAAGAGCTCCAAGGCTTCACCTTTAAAGCTGCCTACTGCATGCCCAATTTGAGTGTCGTTTGCCTAGAACAGTTTGATATTTTGCTGTTTTGGGTTTTTTTTGAGGGGGTGGTGAGTTCTGGGATGATCCTACCACCTCTTCCCAAACCCCTTTGTTCCTTCTGCTCTGCTTCTTCTCCTTGACCATATACAAGCCCTTGGTGAGTCAATTGCTCTTGGTGAAGCCACCTGCACTGCCCTTTTTACTCCATTTCTAGTTTTCTCCTTTGTATCCAGTTTGGGACACCTGCGCGTTACCTGGCCAGTGCGCACACTCCCAGGTGGTGGGTACTGGGGCTGTGGAGCAGCGTCCACACGTTGTCCCCTTCGTCAGACTCTATGGCAAAGCCTCCTCTCACGGCCTGGTCCTGCACGCACTTCAGAGTAGCAGTTGAGAGCCTGTGCGAGACAGTTGCCATCACAAGAGGAAGTCAGCCCTGTACAGCGAGCTGTGACTTCCCCAGTCCACTCTTCCGCTCCCCTGCAACACTCCCTCGCTCCTGCTGGAATGGATGTTGTGCAAGGAAACAAACAGGCGGCCTGGCCTCACACTTTCGTCAAAGGGAACATTGAGGTGATATGAGCTGGTAGGTAATGCCACTAAATCTTGTCAACCTCTCATAAGAAAATAAAGCCCTAAGGATGGAAACTGAATTCCACGTCACATTTCACTGATTCCGAAACAGCACCTCAGAGATCAGAGTGCATCCGGCAGTGGACAGTGTGTTGTTGTTGGTTGCCAGCCAGTAGCTGTGATGTGGTTGCTGTTGTCTGTGCACGCACACACACATGCACGTGCTTGGATTGGGGGATGGCTTTTTATACTGATGCCATTTTAGTGAAGTTACATGTACTGTTGAAACCACATGGGTTGTGCCTAACCGCTACTTAAACTGTCTTTTTAAGGTTGATTTGACCTTGGAATGAAAAGTTATGCAAAAGAGTGGGGAAACAGAGCAACATGATATTAGAGAAAAATGTATGTCTAATAATCCTAAACTAGCTTTTTGGACAAAAATAGAACATAATTTTAAACTATAAGAAAGCATTGATCCATGGCTTCATTGTTCCCTTTTTTTCCCTTTCTCAACAGTACACAAAATAAAGTTGCTTCCTTCAATGGACAAAGTCTTAGATTTGCTGAAATATGGTTTTTATTGTTCTTCTTACCCTGGCGGCCTTGTGTACCGTAGAATGCCAGCTTTCCTTGAAAGGTCTCAACGAGAGAAACCAAAGGAAACAGAGCAGGCCCTCTGGGGAAGAAGGCGCAGCCGCTTATTGGTCCTGTGAAGATTCTGGGCAACTGCACTGGGCGTTGGCTCAGGAAGAATCGCTCTGAGGCTGAGGGATGGCGGAGTGCCGAGTGGCGGACCCTTGCTTCCTCAAGGTAGTTGAGGCTGTGCCAGAAGGCGCAGGCCTTGCCTCCTGCCTCCCGGTTCTGGCTCTGGACGAGGACAGCTCTGGAGAGCTTCCCCACCTGGCCACTCACCTGCAGGGGTCTGCAGTCTGCTGCCGTTCCCCTTGCTGCATCACCCGCCGCCGGAGGCTGAGGTTCGAAGTGGGCACCGTCTGGCCCAGCGTGCAGCTGACCAGCTTTAGGAGCAGAGTGAACAGCTCTGGGTACAGGCCTGTCACAGGGGTGCCTACTGCCACGACCTCATGGATGGCACAGGCCACCTGAGGGGAGAAAGGGCCTTGAGGTCAGGCAGGCTCCTTTCCTCCAAGGTCGTCCTCTCCCTGGGCCCATCAGCAACTCTGTTTTCTCCCCAGATGACTGCCTCCCGAATTGACCACGTTCACAGTAGAAACACACAAAAAGGGAGGGAGTGGGATCTGTCTGGAAACTTGTCAACTCGAACTGTGTTTCCCTCTCGGGACTGCCATGTTCGGCGACTCCCAACTCCAGGGGCCACCAGTCAGGTGAAACAAAACGCTTTCCAGCAGTGGGAGCTCTCTCAACACAAAAGGGTGCTTCAGATATCTCGAAGACAAATTTGGAAACATAGTGACACAGGTTTTCTTTGGGCTGATGAGAAACTTGCTTCTAACAATGGCAGCCACAGACAAAACAACTGCCATCTTTGTCTGTTACAAACTGGAGTTGACTTAAAATCAGGGCACAAGAGGACAAGTGTGATGAATGGCACATCACCAAGTTCCAGGTGGGGACAGTCACAGAGTGGGGCCCGACCCCGGACATGTGGTGGGCTGTCCGACTCACCGCGATCGCGTCCGTGCCGGCCAGGTCATCTTCTAAACTGTGCGCCAGCTTGCCTGTCAGGGCTCGAAGGAGTTTACTGCTCGAGGCCGGGTTCTCTGCCAGAGCCTTCCACAGCGTCTTTGTGTCCCTGGGGCAGCGAGGAGGCAGGGGGCTGACGAAGCGCAGCTCCCTGGAATAGGAACTGCTCCCTGTGACTCACTCGAAAACCAAGGAATGACTAACCAGAAGTTCAAGGGCAGACGGACATGTCAGCATGCTGGGGGGATAATGAGGGTGTTTTATTTAACAACCCAGCATCCTGGCCTCGGATTCCTGTTAATGTCCATTAAGACTGAAACCTATAAATAGCTGTATTCTGGGCAACCAAAAAGAGGAGAAATACTCACTTTTTAATAATTATTCCTTTGGTGTGTTTAAGAAAAATCTCATGATCATTCAAGGAGCATATATAGGGAAAGCATTACTTGTGATTCAAACTCTGATTTTTACAATATTATTCCACCTGATTTACTCTCTTCCTGTCACATGACAACCCCTTGCAGAGTGGCCTCTCCTGGGAGAAGGGGCGGGTTTCCTCAGACTCTACCTGTCGAAAGGCAGGGGCTTCTGCAGGAGGCTGGTGACAACGACCTCTGCGTGGAAGCTGGCCACCTGGGAGACGGCTTCCAGCACGAACTGAAAACTCTCCTCCTTCTGCCTGAGGACTGGCATGTGGTAGTAAATTATGCTCAAGATATCCAACAGCTAAACGGGAAAAGCCAAAGCGAACACTCGGTTGTCATTTTCCTTTTATGTGAACGGCTTAGGGCTTCTACGGTCGGCACATTGGTGGTTGATGAATTATAAAAAATGTTAAAATGATAATCAGTTCTACACATGGTCTTGCTCTTATTTGGGAGAATTACTGATGACTTGGGTAATTATTCTTAAACACTTTAGTAACCATTTCGTGAAAGGCGCTTCATGCCAGGTGTGGTGCCAAGTTGAATGCTGTGCAAAATTTACCTGAGACAGATGAGATGCAGCCCCCTCTCCCTGAAGAAATGGGTGGTCTGGTAAAGGCTGTTAGGCATATACTCAAAGGCTTGTGGACAAGACGGCGTGTGACAAATGGTCCACAAGCAACACACAGGGCTGATGGGGAATCCAGAAGTAACTGAGGTTGCTTTGGAGAGACACCTGCACTGGGTCTCAAAGGACACACAGCAATTTCAAAAGGCAAGGTGGAGGTGGTGGCGAGAGGCAGCCGCATCAGAAAGGATTCAGATGAAGATGTAGAATCAAAAAGCATGAGAGCAGGTGGAGCCCAGAGGATTTCTTAGAGCAGTGACACTGTTTCATGTGACACGGCAGTGGTGGACATGTGTCATTATGTATTTGTCAACACCAGGAATGAACCCTAAGGTAAACTATGGACTTCGGGTGCTTATATCATGTGTCAATGTAGGTTTGTCAATGGTGCCCATGTGCGGGCAGGAGCTGTAGGGGAACTGTGTGCTTTCTGCTCAGTTTTGCCGTGAGCTTACAATGCCTCTAAAAGATAAAGTCTATATCTTGAGCATATCGTGCTAAACAAAATGTCAGACAGAAAAATTTAAGAACCATATAATTTTACTCATATGTTAGATATAAAACTGAAAGCAACACATGAACACATAAGAAAATAAACAAAAACGCATAGACACAGGGAACAGGTTGGTGGTGACCAGAGGGAAGGGCATGGGAGGGGTCATAATGGGGGAAAGGGCTAAAACATATGGTGACAGAAGCTGGTTTGACTTTGGGTGGCGGACACACAACGCAATACACAGATGATTTGTCATGGAATCATGTACTTGAAACCTATATAATCTTATTACCCACTGTCCCCTCAATACATTTAATTTAAAAATATGATTTAAAAATCTATATAAAAAACAGCATGAGATCATGGGTGCAAGCAAATGCAGAAAAGACTTCTGGAGTCGGGAATGGTCTCGTTTGGAGCGCAGAGAGAATGGACACAATCGAAGGAAGACCGCTTACGGCGAAGATGAAGCCAGACCCTCAAGGGCACCAAAGGTTGCGGTCATGAATTTGGATATCAATCTGCAAGTAGCATAGAATGATATTATGTATTTGGAGTTTTGACTTGGAGAATGGTGTGTCTCTACAGTAAAGTAACTCTGCCTCTAGTAGTTGTTTTCCTCACTTATTCTGTTAGAAAGTTTTAGGTTAAGCATGACGTGATTACGACAGAGTTTCATTTCAGTGATTCTTGGAGAAGATGTAAGTCCCTTTTGTATCCTTTTGCTTATTGTATAAGTAGCTCTCTTTTATGCTAAACACATAAATTCATGAACATTCTACATTTATTAACCTTTGATTCTCCCATGCCTAACTCAATGACTGCCAATTGTATGTGGTCAATAAATGTTTCTGAAAAAAACTGAGTGGGAAGTAATTAACACAGAGATTGTTTGTAAAAGTCATGCGTTAGTGAATTCTTTGACTTAGGAGGCTGACGCTGGGTGGCGGGGAGCACATCTTCTTTCTCCCAGTCACCCTGGGATGCCTGCATCGAGTTAAAGAGTCTTTTCTTTCTTACTAATCTTTGAATTGTTTGTATTCTGCTTCCGACCTCAAAAGAGAGAATAGAACATATCTATCTGGAGCTCTTAGCCAAGCTTCCTTAATTGAAATCCTGTTTTCTCACCTTCCTTCTCTAGCTGGGAAAAAGGATAGAGGACTTTCTCCTCAATCAGTTCCTCACAGACAGCCCTCCTTCCCCCCAGAACAGGTTCTAAGGTGTGTGGAAGACCAGCCAGAGAGTGTCAGTGGCCTTAGTGACAGTTCTGGCCATCAGTGGCCATCCCAAAGGCATTCACATGGTCACTCTCATGCTCAAAGATCTGGTAGCCCCGTTTTCCATAATCCAAATGCTTCTGGTTCAGAGCTGCTTCCTTCAGCCAACAAATGACAGTTGGAAGGTGTTTATGATTACAGATTAGAGAGGCAACTGAGACAGTGCGAGGCACTCTGTCAACATGGGCCTGATTGTTGACATACACCTTGGGCCCCTGCGGGGACCTGCTGAGGATCTAAGTTCTCTGTTTGCTGCCCGCCAGAGGACAAGGTGAGAAGTGACAACCGAGTGGCCTCTCAGAAGTGCTGGACTTGGCTCGGTGGCCTGACTGGCTGTCAGTTTACCTGATCTTCCAAAGCAGCTCCCTGTTCCTTCAGGGCGGTGGTCATCCACACGCCACAGGCAGTTGCACACGAGGGGCTGAGGGTCTCCAGGCCATCCAGGATTTCCTCCAGGAACACGACGATTTCTTCACTTGGGATGAGTTTACTAACCATCTGAGAAGGTACCAGAAAAACTCGTGTTGCCAACCACCACCCTCCATGTCTGGACACGTACAACGTGCTGTCCCTTTGTGCTCTAGGATACGGGAGACCAAGGGGCTCGGCAAACAGTGAGCATAGGACTGGGGCCTTAGAAACTGGGAAAAATACTCGAAATGGACAGAGTCATGACCTTTTACCTCTAAGCAAAATTTCCCTGGAGTTGCCTTTTGGTCATTTTACATTGATCTAGTCCCAGGCCTGCTGATGCAACATTCTCTCCAAACTGAGGTTGTAGTGAACTCCATAGGGGGGAAATGATGTACAATGTGTACACAGCCATTTATATGTTCCAAAGTACTTCACAAACGTTTCAAACAGCATGGAAGCGAGTTTCACGCCTGCCAAGGACTGGCTAAAATGGACCATTATGAGCCCAGTATTTTGCTCTTCTCTGTGTCAATATTATAAGTTGTCAATCAAATGTCAAGAAATGTAAAACTTTGCACTTTGGTCTTTACATACAAGAACGATATAGAATGTTGGTTGACAGCAGTGTGTGAGTGTGTGTGTGTGTATGTGTGTGTGTGTGTGTGTGCGTGTGTGTGTATGAGTGTATGAAAAGCCAGCAGTTTGAAAGAATTCCAGGAGCATTACTTGGGGTTTTAACCAAGGAAGGTGGTCATAATTACGGGTCTTTTGGTGTGAAAACATTCCTGTTCACAGTTGACTCCCCCCATATTAAATGGGCTGATGATGTTTGGCAGAACCACCCTTGGGAGGAATTGAGTTCTTGTTCATGAGCAGTGGCGTGTCCTGGCCAGTGTGTGACTGATCACTGTTCCCAGATCAAAGGGCCAGGCTAGTGTGTCTGTTCTACATGGCACCAAATGCCAGGCTCAATGGCTATTTTTTTCTTCTTTCTTTCTTTTTTTTTTAAAAAACATGTTGTGATGGGTGTTGATCCAGGAAGAAAGAGAATTTATGTCCTTGAGCCTGTGTCAGACACTCCCTTGAGCACGTGACTTATGTCCTCCCCTAATGCCCACCTTGCTTCTCTCCCATATTCTGATTTTTCCTCATTGTCATCACTGCTGCCTTGTTAGTCCAAGTCACCTAATCTCACACCTACATCCTCGTAGTTTCCTCCTAAGTTGGCTCACTAACGTCACTCCTGCCAGCCTACTCTGTAGTATAAACATAGCAGTTGGACAACCCTTCAGAAATAAAAATTTAGTTAGTTCCTCCTCACAGAACTATCGCTAGCACATAAAAGTTTTTTGCAAATTAGATAAAGGTGTCCTGCCCTCCATTCTAACTGACTTTGTTGGACTTTTCATTGCCATTTGTGGATAATTGCCAGAATACATACAAATCCCCAATGTCTACTATAGAACAGATGCCGCCTCCCATGGGGGTGCTCCTGTGCCTTCTTCTCAAGTGGCACAACTACAGGTGGTGGTCCTGACTCTTCTGCTCAAAAGCCTCCACTGGCTTTAGGTTTTCACTGTGATAGGTTTTAATTGATACAGAAATCAATTAAAACATTTAAATATGAAAAACCAAAGGGAATCGGGTAGGGAGAGGCAAGAGGAAAGGAACTGGAGTTTCTTGGAAAGAAAGGTCTCCCATGTCCCCTGCCCATTAATGAACAGGGTCCTTAACAAGGCGTGGCAGGTTCCCCGAATTGGCCCTGGGCTATCTCTTGGATGTCATTATCTACCTTTTCCCCCAACACCAGGCATTTGCACCCGCTGCTTCCCCTCTGCCTGGAGTGTTCTTTTCCACAGGTCTGCGTGCTTGTCTCTTTCAGAGTGATGATCTCGGAGGGATCACCCCTTCCTGACTCAATTTTATTCTTCTCAGCAATCACTGCCTGACATGATGTCTCTCTAGCAGACTCTACTACTAGGATGTAAGCCCAGTGAGGGCAGGCATTGTGTCCTTTTCTGTTCTTAGAGCTTAGGACAAGTCTGGCACATGGCAGGTGCACAGGGCATATTAGGTGAATAAATGGATGACTGAATGAATGGATGGTTGATCGACTCGTCCTCGCAACAACTCTGATGGGTAGTCTAGGAGACACGAATTGGACACAAGGATTCTGAGCTTTGAGTGGTGCACACGGAGTCCACCTGACTCGACAGCCCTTGTCCCTTCTACCCCACTGTCTTCCTCAGCCTGCAGAGGACCACTTGGCTGACAAGGTTTCCCAGACCATGAAATGAGCAGTAGCAGGCACCGACCGGGCACAGGTCAACCCGAGCTCACAACCGACAGGACAAAGGTCTCCTGTTCAGCCTGATGGCTACACTTCTGCCCTCTTTGGTAGTGGGATACACACAGCTTACTCACTTGAAAGTCAACCAGAATCAGCTTGACATCCCTTTGCCAGGCCTCTGTGTCTATTACCTTTGCTATTTTAGACGAAATCTTGACCTGGACCTGCACGTCATCACACTGCAGCCCTTCTTGCAGGTCCTGCAGCCTTTCCATTTCCAGGCGAATGCCTAAAAGCAACAGCCGGAGACATAGGTAAGAGTTCAGAGACCTGAGAGACAGTGAAGAGGCTGGCTATATTTCGATGCAATGCTAATCCAGCTGTTGGACACCATGAGGACTGTCTGATGAGATGGCAAACATAAGAACAAACATGTACTGAGTAGTTTCTACCTGCCGGACACTGTGTTGAATCCTTGCATACACTGACCTCACTTATTACTCAGAAAGATCATCTGAGTAGACTCTCCCGTTACTGTCCCCGACTTGCAGATGAGAAAGCTGAGGCAGAAATGTGAAGCCATTTGGCTACATGATAGGGAGTAAAAAGTAGGGAAGTTAGAGCGTGTACCCTGGTCTGTTTGACACCCTGACAGCAATGCCCAGGCTCTCACTACTATGCTGTCCTGCCGACCCCGTCAGCCTTCCATCCTGCGGTCAGCCGCTATTGGGGGATGGAAAGGTCATTTGTAACAGGAATGTCGGCAACTGCGTAGGGGCTTGTTGATCTCAATTTATGAAAGCAGACCTAACTTGTAACGCTTTTCTGTTTGTTGTTTGAATAGATAGTAATTGTGGAAACTTACACATGGACGATTCGGCAGAAGGCCACCTAGCCCAGCAAACACACAAAGACTTTAGAGTCACACAGACTTGCGCTCAAAGCCCAGCCCCATGAGTTCAGCAGTCTAGGGTACGGGTACATTTTTAACATCAGATACCTCATCTCAAACTGACTGAGTACCATCCACGAGTATCAAATGGGTATTTAACTTAGTATTACAGTCGTTAATTATATCTAGTAGGTGTTTAATATTCATGCTCTTCCTTTCTACCCTGCTTATTTGATCAATCAAGAGAAAGAGTTAAAGTGAGTCACAGATTAGGAGATTTCTTGTTAACAAAGAGTATTTAAGACCTGAATTTTGCATTTTTCAAGGAACTACAGGACGCTAAAGGAAGAAGAGGTAGAACAATAATGGAATTCAAATTCCTTTCTTCTTCTGAGGTCCCCACTGTAACATATTTCTTCTCTTAGTGAAACGGTGCCCCACTTCCTCAGAAATGGATGAACTGGGGAGGGAGAAAGGGAAGGAGAGAGAGAAGAAGAAACAGAGGAGAGGAAGGAGAGAGACACATATGTACAAGGAGGGAAAACCAAGAGCAGTATTTTCTCTTTGTTTGTTCCTTACCCACCTTTTATACAGAACAGAGCGATGGTGCAGCTGGCCGCAGCCTGGCGGATGGTGGGCAGGGTGTCGCAGGAGTGGGGAGCCAGAAGGCCCAGGAGTGAGCCGATTTTAAAGTTCCCTGGGGCCTGCAGGACAAAGGAGGCCCCCAAGGCAGTAGAGTGGCTTGATAATCCCTCTGGATATTCCCAACCCTGGATATTCAGTCCCTCGTTTTCTCCCCACAGGGCCTTAGAATGAAATCGAATCTTGGACTTGCCCCTAAGGGCAGTGGAAAAATAATTAAGCAAGCATGCAAAGACAACTAGATGCTGTTCCCAGGTGCTTGCCACCCCCCGGGGTTGGGAGACACCTCTCTGGAAAGCACTCTGGGTGGGACTGGAGACCCACCCTACATTAGGACTTTTCGATTCCAGGGGCCTTGGTATCCCCCGCTCTTAGCAAGCACTGATGCCTACTCATTCCAGGGGACCACTCACCTCGACATCATTCGTCAGCACTGTTGCGGTGATCTGGAAGGCTCTTTCTCTTTCCCAGTCTTTTTGTGAAACAAGCCACATTCGGAGAAGCTGTTGGTCAAAGAAGAAGTGTCCTTTCTATGCACTCATTTGCATTCTCCCACCATTGCTGCCACCCTCAGTCCCACCCTCTCTCTGCCTCGTCTGGAACAGGGGCTCGCCTCCCCACAAACTATTTTTAAGAGGACCAGCCCTACACGGGTGGGTGGAGGGTCAGTGGGTCAGACCGGACATCTCCCTGTGAGGAAGATGAGGTACAGTTTTGAGTGGTGAGATGGCGCACAGATTAGAGGCAAAGGGCTCAGTCTGAGCAGGGGCCTGACTCACATTGAACATTTCCTGACAGTCCTCTGCTTTCCCATTATCCCACATCATGGTCCTCAGCAGCTTTCCCAGAGCATCCATGGACCGTTCGTAGAGAAACTGAAACCAGGTGTGAGTGGGAGGGTGAGGCTGGGGTATGAGACGAAGGTCCCACTGGGTTCTCCCTTCCACTCGGGCGTCGCTCCACCTACCTTAATGTGCTCCTTGTCCTTGTCCGTCTCGCCCTCATTCCTGAGATCCTCGAGAGGTGGAAGGGGCACCAGCCTCCGAATGTTCTCTTCAAGAATATTGAGGTGGTCACTTAGCGAGAGCCGTGGTTTTAATTTACTGAAACGAGAACCACATGGAGGCGTGGGCATTACAGTGGCCAACAAAACAGGACCCAGTGGAGTGTCCCCAAACTGCCTGTCATGTCTGAAGGAGTCAGATACACCTCCTGACATGCTGGGGTGCTGAGGAAGGAGGTGACAGAAGCAGGGAGAGTGTGACTGGGGACACGGAATGAGACTGTACCAGTGAACATCATCCGTACGCCTTGACTATAATTCATCAGAGTTACAAGCAGCTTGCCGCTTGCTCTGCGTTACTTTACCCTTTAGTAGATGACCTGTGATAACATGAACCTTTTTGTTTTCACTAGTGCTCATGTGTGTGTGTGTGTGTGTGTGTGTGTGAGAGAGAGAGAGAGAGATATTTCTAAGTTTAGAGCAGTGAGTTTATCAATTTCATCTGTCCTCTCAGGTTACGTGTAGCGTCACACACACTGGAAGTTCTCACAAATGCACAAGTAAGTAAATGATTCCATCTTCTCTCCCTTCTTAAAAAAATATACATGAGGATATGAACAAACCTGGATGCACCTTGGCAAAATGCAAATGTTCAATAAAGCATGAACAATTCCATTTGCTATTAAATACATAAACCTGATACAACTTGTCAGTGACCAGATGAGTGAAAAAATGGAAAGTGATGACATGCCCTGGGTGGGCAGGGTGACCCTGGTGCCCCCACAGGGAGGAAAAGTCAGGAGTGGCTGGGGCAGCTCTATCGAGAGGGGCAGATGTGTTGGCACACACACAGCAGTCTTCTCGTCTTTGTTGTCTGGCTGACTGTTTCAAAATCAACTGACCGAGATATAATTTAGGCACAACAAATTACTTCCATTGAAAGTGTGCAATTAAATGGTTTTTACATCCATGGAGCACCCATGATAATAAATACAAAACGTTCCTATCACCCCAAGTTTTTCCTTCTGTCCCTTGGTAGTTCATCTCACCCCAGGCCAATACCGATTTGCTTTCTGTCATTAGACATTAGCTTACAAGTGTCCTGCCCAAGTGAGGGCCGCCACTAGCCACATGCAGCTACTGGACACTTGGGTTGTGGCTAGTTCAGATTAAGAAACTCTGCCATTCTAAAACACACTGGATTTTAAGTATTTAGTAAGAAAAAATATGCAGATTAGGCCATTACTATTTTCTATATTGCATACATGTTGAAATAATATACTGGATATATTGGATTAAATAAAATAATTGCTAAAATGAATTTGTTTCTTATTATTCTTTTAAAAGTGGCTAGTAGGAAATTTAAAATGACACATGTGACTAGCATTATATTTCTACATCGGAACACTGATCCAGAGTCTGGTTAATTATTAATTCACGTTCAAGCTTTACTAAGTCGAGCCATCTTCAAATTTTCCTCACTTTGTAAACGTGGCAACCTATGCCTTCCCTGATCGTGCCTCTTCCCACACTTCAGAGCAATTACGCAGCTGTGGTTTGCATCTGTTTTGCCCAGTGGGCTCGAACTCCTTCAGGCCAAGGTCATATTTTGTTCATTACTGTCTTCTTAGAATCTGGCTTGCTGTGTGACACACGGATAGACCTCAAGGACGTTATTCTAAGTGTGGTAAAGAAGGCATGAAACCCCAAATATTGCATGATTCCACTTACATTAGGTGCCTAACAGGTAGAATTCATAGATATAAAGAGCAGAATGGCGGTTTCCTCGTGGGTGGCAGGAATGGAGGGTGGTTTAATATGCATAGGTCCTACAATGAGATTCTACCGAACACCATTGAACTATGTACACTCCAAAATGGCTAACATGATAAACTTTATGTTATGTGTATTTCAACACAGTTAAAACTTTTAAACATTTTAATGAAAAAGATGATGTTTGTGAAGAATCGTCAATAATTTGGAAATATAAAAGATGAAGTAAGGAAAAAACAGGATAAAAAAGCACATGTAGAGCAGGATCAGAACTAATCAATATGGAGCACTATGTATAAAAACTTGAAGGAAACATCAAAATATTGAAAAGAGGGGGAGGAAATAGGGGTGATTTTACCATTTTTCAAAAAACTTCCTAGAGTTTCCAAGTTTTAGCAATGAACTTGTATTTCTTTTACTGCAGGGAGGAAATATGATTTTTAAAATTTACTTAAAACTAGTTTCTGCTTCAGGTTTATTGCTACTAACCAACCAGAATGTGATTAGAGCTTTTGCAACTTTGTTAATGGGAAGATTAAAATCTCCCTATAGGCCTAGACCTGGGAAGGAAAATTTCCTTTGGCACAGAAAGTTCAGTCTCCCTGTCTGGATAAACGTGACTCCTCTCAGTAGTTCTTTAGTCTCTGGCGGTCATCAAACGGCCAGCCAATCAGTTCTCCAACTCCAGGAAGAGAAAAGGCCCCTGTTTGCAAGGACCTACTGATGGCCTGTTCACGTTGGGGAGGGTGACCAGGGTGTGCACTGAGCCACCAATCCAAAGGACATGGGGGAAGAAATTTTTTTTTCAATGAGAACAACAGAAAGTTCTCTACCTGAGGTATCTGATGGCGATTAAGGCTTTCCACCGAACAGGGCTGGCTAAGGAATCCAGGGGCTCGTCCCTGATGAAGTCCTGCCACACAGACAAGGAGGCAAAATGGTTCAGAAAGGATCGAGGAAGCTTCCAGGTGCAGCTGCAACCTCATGGGACCCTTGGGTGCCCTCAGGATACAGCAGGGATCTGTTCCTTGGGACTGGCGAGTTAGTTCCACCCATTTTGAAAAAGACAGCCCGGCCCCCTTGGGAATGGACGTCTCGGAGCCTCACCCATGTCCTCTCTGCTCACTCACCAGCATGTGACCGAGCAGCTGCTCTTTGTAGGAAAACTTGAACCCCTGATCCCCGGTGTCTTGGACGGCGATGCCGATCTCAGTGATACTTCTTGTGAAACTCAGTTGCAGATCCATGTCCTAAAGCACAATGATTCAAGGTACAACCGGGTCTTAGGCAGTGTCCCTGGTTCTGTAAACATGGGACGTAGGCTTGAAATGTATGCCCAGAAGGAGTGAGAATCTCTGCCCCTATTGCCATCTCTACCCCAGTCTAGGGTGGAAGTTGCAGAGAAAGTGAAAAACACCTCCCTCCCCAACCACCTGACAGACTGAGGTTTCTCTAGGGTAGTGGCTTTCAAGCTGTTTGACCATAAACCAGAGCAGGGAACAGCTTACAATTCTACCCAGCATCTACATGAAACATATCTCTATATCTATTTGTCTATAAAAGTCTTCGGATACTTCTTGCTATGTGCAATGTACTCTTCTATTTCTCTTTTATTTCACTATAAAAGTGTTGCTGGTTGGGATCTATGAAATTAATTCCATGGTACACTGGTGGGTCACAGTCCACAGTTTACAGTCTAACTTCCAAACTACCTGGCACCGAATAGAGCAACCTGTTTGGTCCTAGGTTAGGCTCTGCAATTCTGGCTGCAGAATTGGATTCATTACTTATATACTGGGATGCTTTCCTCCAGAATCCAATCGAGAGAAATCTATGGGAGCAGCATTTGTGTTCAAATATATATATCCAAATGTGCCACGTACCTTGTTCATCACAGACAGGCCCAGGACCTGGAAATTGAAGGTAAAAACAGACACTGGAGCGAGCAGTAAGAGAGTTCTCACACCCCAGCAAAAGACCCATCCATCAGCCTGAAGGACACAGAGAAGCAGGACACCCCGTCTCGCCAAAGAGTGGGGCCTGCTCACTTCCTCCCCCATTTTCAAAGTGTGGCTTGTTTGTTGGCAGAACCTTTCCCTTGGGTGAGTCGTGGCTGCTCTACAGGAGGCAGAGTGAGGAGGCCAAACCGTTGGGCTTCAGGCTTTGCTGGGAAGGCTCTTAGCAAAATGAGCGGTGAAATCTTCTGAAAGGAACGTGAATAGAGCAGCTCGCTTTGGAACTGGATACAGTAGGTTCTACTACAACGTTTGTGTTGAGAATGCAGACTCGTTGCAGTGAGACTGATGCATGGGGGAACACCTGTAGCAATTTGGGGTTGCGTTTCGGTATGCACAGCTGTGTCTGTGAGAGCAGAACGGTACCCTAGTTGAACCAAGCCACGGAAAAATGCTCAGACTCACCCCTTAGCACATCTGCCAGCTGCCTCCGCTTATTGTGTTGTGAGCACTTCCTGTCCAAGTCTGGGGTTACAACCGTCTGTCAGACTTCAGGTAACTTTTCTTTGCCACTCTTCCCTAATATTTTACAACTGACATAATATTTTACAACATTTTACAAATATTTCACAATTGACTTTTGTTTTTTTCCAAAGAAAAGGGCCATATTTTTTGTTATATATTTAACTATTTATTTAACTTTTAAAAATGTGTTTTAAAGATAGATTCTTGTTTCTTTTAATGTGTTATTGATGGATTTTTTAAAAATGTTGTGCCCTCAGCTCATTCTCCTCACAATTCCTGTGGTTTTTCTTGCACTAGTTAGTGCATGTGTTGTGTTACAGAAAAATCAATTGTACCTTGAAAGTGGACAGTCATATTTACCTAAAACATCTTTATCTCCTTTCTTCTTTTATTTTCACCATAATTTCCCTCAGTGATGGACTGAAAATGAACGTAACATAAAATGTCTTTTTTTTTAAGTTATGTTTTCTAGTCTTATCATTGTGTATCAGATTTTGGGTGTGGCAGAATCATCTTTTCAGGACCAGGGTGAAAGTCCAGATTCAGTGATCCATCCTGGGAGACTGTGACTCACTGGGGATCTCTATTTATAACAGACTCCAGATAAAATCCTCATGTGGCCGAGGCATCAGAATCACTGCCCTACACCTTTCTGCTAGCATGGGCTTATATCTGTATCTCACAAGCTCCCTATAACTCCATTCCTATCACATACACACATGAATGGAAGTCAAGAGCACAGATTTATCAAGCAGGTGACTTCTGGAAGGCACAGAAGAGGAGATAAAGGGGCATAAGCTACAGTCCTTAAAGTCAAGATGCCAACATCTAATGGGAGAAGCAGATGTTTACATAATCAGTGAAAGCTGCCCACACCTGGCTATGGATAAGAATCATTCATAAACCTTTGAAAAATACAGATGTTGTATTTCACCCAGATCGACTGAATCGATCTCCCTGGGAAGCGGCTCTGGGAAGCTGTTTTAAACTTGATCCCTAGTTGATTCTTAGGTGGCTACATTGGTACCAGTTCGCAAAGTGGCTGAATTGACAGTACATATGGTATGAAGCCCTTCAGTAAACATCCACAAAGTGCTATGGGGCGTAAAAGTGATGGGATGAGTTAGAATCAGAACACTACTGGCATGTTTGAGGAGTGGCAATGGCAGTCGGGTGGCTGGGATGAATGCGGAGGGGGAAACAGGGCAATGAGGTAGATCGAGTAGACAGAAGAATGACATACTGTTAGTAACATTTTAGAGGCTATTAAGAGCAATTAATACACCAGCTGCCTTAAAGCAGAATGGGAGTAATTGCTTGAAGTTCAAAGATGGGTAAGACCACTATGGGTACAACCGGTTTGGGAGGGCATCATGGGAGTGGTAGCACGTAGGAGAGAAACAAATGACCTGACTCTGTTTCATAGTAAACTTTCCTGCTCCCTCACGCTCTCATCTCCCATACATACCAGATCCTGTCTTGCCTTCGGCCTGTCCCTTTGAGCATGAAGATTCCCGAGGAATGAGCCCTTCCAGGGTTTGGGAACCCCACTCTGGGAATGGGAGCAGCCTCTCTTGGTCATTACCTGAGAGCATTGGCCATAAAGAAACAGGACCTGGGATACAATATCTTGATCAAGCCTGGTGAGGAGCTGAGCCTTGGGAGCATGGAGGGCCACGGCTCCGTAGATGACCATGACATCAGTCTTGCTCAGGCTCTTTTTCCCAGAAAAAAGACCCTGAAGACAAGGAGAGGCATAAAAAACATGGCAGAAGAGGGTTCTTTTCCTCTTACATCTCTCCCCAATCCTACGGACAAGTACAGGGGTTAAGAAATGAGACTGGGAGGAGGAAAATTTGTCTAAAACAGATACTCTTGTTTCTCCAGATTTAAACACCCTGGACTACGTTGTTGATGGGTCAGGCTTTAACAGAACTTCCTGCGAGGAGGCTTGGGTTTCTTTTTACTCATCAAGTTTGTCTATACAAGGGAGGCTCGGCGTACACAATGGGAACTATCTGTGAGGCCGAAACAGCTAGTAGGGACAAACCTGAGCACCTACAGAGCTACTTAGGACTGTCAGGGTCAGCATTAGTGTCAGAAAATAGAGTAGCCTTGTTACCCAGCTGGTTGTTCTGACCTGGAATAAAGACCTGAGGACTGCAGTTAAGTACAATATGATCAAAAGCTTTGGAGAAGAAAATTGTTTTTGTTTTTGTTGTTGTTTTGTTTTACCTTACATCGATTCATGAAACTCTTTTCCCGATCTTGAAACGTTTTAAGAACTTTTAAAACAGTATCCAAGTGGTTCTCGGCACAGTATCCTAAAATAGAAGTTATTCCCTAAAATCAGAAAAAATAAGATTTTGAGTTTAACTCTTCACTTATTCAAAAATATTTATTGAGCATCTATTATGTGCCAGTCACATTTCTAGGTGTTGGGGATGCAAAAGTAAAAAATACACACCCAACTTCTCGTCCTTGTGGAGTACGCAACTAAGGGAAGTGGCAGGGAAGGGACAGCAAATAAACACAAATTCAGTAAGTATAAATATACAGTGTTTTGATAGCAGTAAGTGTGACGGAGAAAAGAGAAACAGAAAAAAAAGGTGCAGTTGCTGCTGGTTGGGGGAAGTTTGTCATTTAAGTATGGCGGCCAGAGAAGACCTCATTGGTGGGGTGATGTGGAGCAGAGCCTTGGAATGAATGAGGGCGTGAGTTGCCGGACTCTGGGAAGGAGAGCTCCAAACAGAGAGGAAGTAAGAGCCGAGGCCCTGGGCCCCCTGAGGAGGGCTGAGCGGGGGATCCAGGAGAACACCACAAGGTCAAAGCAGAGGCACAGGCTGGTTCTAGTAGAACCTTGTAGGTCATATTCAAGATTTTAGACTTTTAGTCTTAGACTGGTGGGGTTTTTTGAGCTTGAGTTGACTGACATTTTAAAAGGATCACTCTGCAGCTGAAACTGTATCTTAAGTGGTTAAGAGTTTGAAAGCCACAGGTAGCTCTCGTTGGGCACTCTAAGACTATGTTCCCTCCTACCCACTTTCTTTGCTTTCCAGCTCTTTTGCCCCAGGCTGATTTCAGCACAGTACCTTCATGGTGATTTGCTCACAAATCCTGTTTCATTTGGTTTGATTGCACAGCCCTGCTAGAGAACCCAGGGGCTAGACCACTGTTACCATGGTCTCAGCCAGCACCGTTCTTAGTCCTCAGGTACCAGGCCACCTAGCCTCCGTCACCAGACAATGCTTGAAAAAGTCCCCAAAAGCTTGTAGCCTGACATTGGCCAGAAATATAATCCTTTCTGTGTTTTTTACCTTTCTGTGTTCTCACCCCATAATGCCCTGTGTTTCTCCTCTCCCACTCCATCTTCCTTCTTGTTTCTTCCCCAACTTTTCTATGTGCCCTTATCTTTCTGTCATTTAATCTGGCAAAACCCAAGCTCTGCAATAATCTGACTCTCCAATTTACCTGTCACCTATGCCCACACCTGGTCTTCTGGATGCTCCTGAAACAACAGGTGACACTGTAGAGACAGTCAGCGGTGGGAAAAGGTGACTGCAACCCCAGCAGGGCCCTCACATCTGCACAAATCCCCGACTGTCTTCACACAGTTCAATGTCTCTTTCTAGTTCCTCATAGCAATTCTCAATTTCAAACCTTTGTCGGGGACCGGATTGCCTTGGCCTGGCAGGTGTGACTCAGCTCTGTATGGAAAACCTACAGAAGCAATGTAGTGGGCAAGAACCAGACCTTCAATCCAAGTTTTCCTGTGGGAATAAGGCCTAGAAAATGCATACAGACTGTTATGGCTTGCTCTTGCTAAAACTCCATCACCTTGGTCTGAAACAGTAAATATATATTGTCTATCTTTAAGGTAATCTCCAAAGCCTGTGTGAACGTTCCCAAAGACAGAGCTAATCAGCTTGCCGCCTTTCTCCTCTGCATGTTATTTTCATTTCCTTGATTGGACCTAATATGTAGACAATAATATTCTCTGTAATAGATAATAAATCCTTCTTCGATGTAAGACCCAAGAAAAACAATAAAAGCCTGTCTAGGCAAGGGTCAGGGAGCTCTCCTCTAGAGAGACTGGCCATGCCATCCCCTTTTCTCCACAGTATTGCTGTAGCCTGTGTATTTATTCTCATCTTCAATTGCAACAGGTATAATCTGCTGGCCGGAGTTTGCCACAAACCTTCTCGTCCTCTGAAACTGCCCACCAGAAGCATTTTATTTTTCCTTATTTTACTTTGGGAAACGTAAGGAGCATAGCTAGTATACTGAAGCCAAGATATGAATCCAGCTAGTCTGACTCACTGTGACCTGAAGTCTGGTGTTGTATGAGTGAGAGTCACCCTTAGGAGCCGGAAAGTCAACAGGCCATAGGATTATGAACGTCACATGCTGACACGTTCCCCATTCAGAGATCACTTACTAGGAGACACAAGTGTGTGGGACACTCTGAAGCTTGAAGTGAACTTATGCATAAAAGGAATTAAAGAGGCTCAAATGGATGTCATGAAGTTTGTAAACTCCTCAGACTGTGAATGAGAGCCTTATTGCATGCTTATACTTAAAATAAACTTTAGGACTTCCGCCAAGATGGAGGCATAGGTGGAAACACTGTGCCTTCTCCCACAACCAAGTTTGAATACAACAAAGGTTTGGAGAAACAAAGACACAACCAAAGGACAGAAAATTGAATTCTACGGAAGTCCAACTACATCTAACCGTTCAACGGGGACGGTAAGAGGGGCGGAGCCAGTAGCGAGCAGGGTCGGGCAGGACAGGGCCCCCGACCCAGGCGCGCAGGCAGACGGGAACCAGTTGGGGCGCGGGGCAGACCGTGGGCACATATTCGCGCACAATGAGACAGACCACGCAGGCCCCAGGGGGCGAGGGCTGACAGTGGTGGCACACTCACGTGCAGTGGGACGAAACGCATGGGCCCGGTGATGGCAGCAACTGCGGCACCGGTGAGGGCTGTGGCAGCAGGCGGCGGACAGGACGCCATAGTCCCTCTTTGACCCCGCCCCCACATATAGCGTCACAACCCAGCGACTTAGTTGCCCTGTTCTAGTGAACACTTTAGGGCTCTGGTCCTGCTATGGAACAGGCACGAACAACCCGAAAGATGGTGCAAGAAGAACTCAAAGTCCCAGAGCCAATAACTCTAAGCGACCGAGAAATTGCCAGCCTCTCAGAAGCACAATTCAGGACACTATTTATCAGGATGCTCACAGAACTGGTAGATTATAGTCACAAATTAGAGGAACAAAGTCACAAATTAGAGGAACATATGAAGGCTAAACTAATTGAAATGAAGGGAGATGCACAGGAAACCAATAGTGATGGAAAGGAAACGGGGACACAAATCAATGGAATGGACCAGAAGGAAGAACAAAACATCCCACCAGAAAGGAATGAAGAAATGAGAATTCAAAAAAATGAGGAGAGGCTTAGGAACCTCCAGGACATCTTTAAACGTTCCAACATCCGGATTATAGGGGTACCAGAAGGGGGAAAGAAACAGCCACGAGTGGAAAACGTATTTGAACAAATAATAAAGGAGAACTTCCCCAGTCTGGCAAAGGAAATAGACTTCCAGGAAATCCAGGAAGCTCAGAGAGTGCCAAAGAAGTTGGACCCAAGAAGGAACACACCAAGGCACATCATAATTACATTAGCCAAGACCAAAATGAAGGAGAGAATCCTAGAAGCAGCAAGGGATAAGGGGACAGTCACCTACAAAGGAGTACCCATCAGACTGTCAGCGGATTTCTCAAAAGAGACCTTACAGGCAAGAAGGGGCTGGAAAGAAGTATTCCAAGTCATGAAATCCAAAGACCTACAGCCAAGATTGCTTTATCCAGCAAAACTTTCATTTAGAATGGAAGGACAGATAAAGTGCTTCTCAGATAAGGTCAAGTTCAAGGAGTTCATCATCACCAAGCCCTTATTATATGAAATGCTAAAGGGACTTATATAAGAAAAAGAAGATGAAAAATATGAACAGTGAAAGGACAGCAAACACACAGTTGTTAACAACCACACCTAAAACAAAAGCAAACCAAGAGGACAGCTAGATCAGGAGTGGAACCATAGAAATGAAGAACACATGGAGGGTTAGAAACAGGGGGGTGGTAGGAGGAGAAGGGGGGAGAAGGCACAGAAAATAGCATAGATGGTAGGTAGAAAATAGATAGGGGGGAGGGCGAGAATAGTGGGGGAAATATAGAATCCAAAGAACTTGAGACACGTGGTTATAAACTAAGGGGGGGAGAATGGTGGGGGAGGGAGGGTGCAGGTGGAGGGGATTGAAGGGGGGGAATAGAACAACTGTAATGGTATAATCAATAAAATATATTTAAAAAAATAAAATAAAATAAACTTTATTTCCTAGCTTATAGCCGAACTGAAACAGCAACCAGGGTAGGGGAGATGGTGTTAGCAATAATACTGAGGGCAATAATGGATAACCAAATATCTGATTAGGACAAAAGAAATAATAGCAAAAAAAAGCAACTTCAAAACTTTAGTAAGTCTGGTGGTATCTGGACAATTAAAAGGGGGGAAGGAACCCTAAACACCTTGGAATTCCTGAGGAAAGTGTATAACACAATCTAATAACTAATGAGGTGATTCTCATTCACCTAGGGAATTGTTTTTGTTTTGTTTTGTATTGTTTTGTTTTTTAAATATATGTCCTCTCCTTTCCCCGCACTCAAATATGCTCTCCAGCCTAGGCTAGGGTAGGGCTAGGTAAAAGTGTTTTGCAAATGCTCTCCAGGTTATAGTTATATTCTCTCTAGGTTGAGAACTGTTCGTTTGTACACTTACATTAAGCTTGTAAACTCAATGCTTTTGAGGTTTGTGATCACATTCAAGTTATAAAGCCAATGTCAAAATGTACTAAAGATACTCTTGTTAAGTAAGAATGATAAAACTCATTTTTCAATATTTTTATAAGCCTGGTTAAAAAATGAGGCATTAATATTTAGACAGGGGTATGTCACTTTTCTGTAAAAATTTCTTGGGCTATTATGAACATATCTATGAATAATTCTGTACATAGAAGACATTATTATAAGACTGACAGAGGTTTCTCTGAGTGGACTCACTTACCACTGTCAGAAGAGGAAATTGAGAAAAAAGGGTCCTACCTGTCGTTGGTCCCCCAGTTGGTTGGGAGCAATAAGAAACTCCTTAATCTGTGACCCTACAAAGTTCGTGTCTTGGCAGGATGCTAAGGTGGTTCCCAAGGCTTTCCAAAGGAATTTCTGGGGAACAAAGGACAAGCAACAGAATGTTAAAAGTTGGAAAGCAAGATGACTTTATATACTTTATCTCATTGAATCCTCATAACACCACACCCCGTGGAGGTGTGAATAATCTATTTCCTTGGCCAGTATACTGAGGTTAAGCAATTTACCTAAAGATACAAAAGGAGCAAGCAGCAGATCAAACCCCACTCACAATGGATGGCTACAGTGAGGGGGGTTAAACGGTAGCGGCCAGCTGGAGACAGAGAATGAAAGAGCTGGCCTTTGAGCATTCTTTTAGCTCTAAGTTTTTACTAAACTCTAGTCGATTTTTTTCTGGACACAAGCTGTGTGCTAAGTGCTATGGCGGGGCTGCTGGGTGCCTTCCAGTATTTGTTCTTCTTCCTTCTCTAGAACAGAACCCTGAATTTTAGTGAGCACATATCTATCCTGAAAACACAATACTTCTCAGTTTTCCTCTCAGACAGTTGTGGCCCCATGAGTAACTTTTGGACAAGGGTAAGATAAGAGAAGGTAGCATTTTTCTAACAACTCCTCCCCCATTTTGATAGCAGTATAGACAAATTGGAACTTGAGTGGCCAATTTACAGTATAAGGCAGAGTGAAGGCCCCTCCGCTGGACACCAACCTTCTCAACAGAGGTGTTGCTGTAACTGCCCATTTGCTGGTTGAAATCCTGGCTCAGCTGAATGGTCCAGGCTACGTCATTGATCCTCCATAAAGATTCTTTGAGCAACTGCAGTAGGAAGCGGAAGTCAGATACAGGTGTGACTGTTTAGTGTGCTCTCTTGGTCCTTTTTTGTTATCTTATTTTTCAAAGGTACAAATATGTATTAAATGGGGTTATTCCATTTCCCATAAAAAACTATTTACTTCGGGACTTTGCCTCTTTGTTTATTTGAAAAGCCATATTCTCTGAATGCTCTGAATTCCCGTGGGGAATAAGTTACACAGAACGTGGAAGTAACTCTAGGTCAGTGCCTTTCTTCTTCTTCTTAAATAAAAATTGCTTAAACACTTTAAAAAAGTCATCTATCCTGAAACTTAAATTGAAGTTAAGGTTTTCCAAGTTGTGAATAAATTTGGAAAAACCCCATTAGTCAATGTTGGTTTGCTTTATTATCTACTTAAAAAAAGGGACATTTTTGTAACAAAGAAATAAATGTCTTTAAAAACCAACTTGATATACAGGCACTTTTTGTAACTTCAGCTCTAAGGGGTAAATATTCCCAATTTCCCCAACTGTTCTGAGCCAAGGCCACAATCAGTCACCTGAACCCATGTCCTTCTTCATTGAACAATTACATAAAAAGGGGTTGGTGTCTTTTTGGAGGACAAAATCCATTGCAATTTCTAAGGTTTATTATTTTACCTATATTTTCTCTAAGTCTACAAAAGGACACTTAATCTCAAAGCCAATGAAAAAGCCTGTATGCATTTTCTTCATAAGAACTCATGCAGTGAGTGGGTCCTTTGAAGAGAAAAAAATTAAACAGCCCTGGAAGTTGATGGGGAAGAAGGTACATGCAAAGAGTTTTGAAAGAAGGCTAGAAGCATACACAAGATTGGAAGGGTGGGAGGGGGGAACCTGTCCTCAAGGCTTCTCTCTAGGGAAAGAAACTTTCTTCCTAGTAAGAACTATTATTTTTAAATGGCAGCAGGGGAATATAAAGTAGGAATTTTGATGGGGAGGGTTGGTGGGGTGGAGGATAAAAAAAACATGAATATGGAGAAGATGTAGATCCTAGAATTCACAACCAGGAGAGTAGACAGTGACTTTTACATCTCATACTGGATGGTGGGTAAAAATCACTGGGAGCCTTTCTAATTTGTTGATTCTCACACCCACTCACCCTCTGCCCTTGAGATTCTGATTCTGGATGGGAAATGGGAGTGCTGTGGAGAGGTCACTGGAAGTTGACATTTTACAAGAAGCTGTATGTCAGTTACAAAATAGTCAGAGGGATGTAAACTACAGCACAGGGAGTAGAATCAGTAATATCGTAATAGCTATGTATGGTGCCAGCTGGGTTCTGAAAATATTGGAGAGAACACTTTGTAAAGTATGTGACTGTTTAACTATGCTATACACCTGAAACCAACACAAAATAATACCAAAAAGAAACTGCAATTAAAAAAAAGAAATCCCTCAAAAATAAAAAAATCAAAGAAACGTATGTAATTCCTCTGCTAGGTCACGAGCTCCCTGCTCATGGGCTTCTTGGCCCCTTGTAGGCTCCTGAAATAAAAATCCTCCTTGTAAAGCTAATGTGTAACTCTTGTCTGCAATTTACCATTTTGGGAATTTGCATCATTTGAGACTCTGGTTAGTTGCAAAAGTCCAAAAAGTTTTTCATGAGAGAAGGAGATTCTTTTTCTGCAAAAGGGTACAACATGGTCCCTTGGTGTTTAGAAATCAGGAAAAGACAGTGTGAAATAAACATAGAGGAGGAAATGGAGTTGTATTTAGAAGCATGGAAGTAAAAATTGTTTTAGTCTGTGTTTCTTTATATGAATGGCAAAAGAATGCAATTGTAAGGACAGAAAATCAAAAGCCCTGAAAATTGGAGAAGATTTCAGAAAGACACAGAGAAAAATATTGATAAATGAAACATTCCACACTGTCTTAAACTCTTAATCAAACTGGAGACTAAAGATTGTTGCTCAAATTGTGGTGATTTAATGAGCATAATTCTTAAGTGATCACGTTAACATTTTAGTACTTTTCCTAAGAAAAGCAAATGTTGCTGACCACCATTTAGAATCCAGATGGGTAACTCTGGCTGATTTCATCACCCCATCATCAACAATTAGCCCAGGTGTTACCCTTACCTGAAGCAGCATGGTTTCCCATAGCACGATACTAGCATTCTTTCCTGGAAAAAGACATTAATGCCATAACTGCCCCCAAAATCCAGACTCAGTTGCTCCCTTTCAAGGTCCCCAGAGGATGCCAGAGTCCCATTTCAAGCTATGTCAGATGAAATGTACCATGTTGCCCACTTTCAAGTGCTAGTTGGGTGGAAAGAGGGTCTTGAATCCATACAAAAATCTAGACTTTTTTGCTAATTTCAACAGTAAGTACTGAAATGAGCATTATTTCCATATTCTAACATGAATAATAACTTTTTAGAACCATACCAAAATAGAGTTTCTCTAAGTACAAGAAAAAGACCAGGGCAAAAGTAAAAGTTCCTGCTAAGGATGTTAGCCACCAGGTCCTATTGCAGTGTAAGTTATCTGATAGAGAAACAGAAGGTGAGCAACCAAGGAAAAATATAGCGGTCCACCTTGTATATTGAGTTCATTGTTTCAATTGCTTAAAACGAACATGATGGCTTTATTCAGAGAACTGATGCCTCATTTCTTTGTGTTCTTATCTCCTTGGGTAAAGACTGATCACAGCCCCTCATACCTTCCAGAGGCTCCAGGAGTTTGGGTAAGCACATTTTCCATAGGTTTACCAATTTGGGGTGAATTATCTCAGGCAGAATCTTCAAAAGTCCTATTGCACCAGCACCACGTAACTGCCCTAAACTGGCGAGCATGGATATTACCTGAAGGACAGAAGAGAAAATTCTGGTCAACTCAGCATGTTTAAAAGGCCACCTACCTTTACTGTTATATGTAACAGTTATATATATATATATATATATTAAAAGATATATAAATATATCTTTATAATATAAATTTATATAAATTAATATAAATTTATAATATATCTTTATAATATAAATATATATATATTAAAATATAAATATAAAAGGAAAAACTTTTATAAAAGGCTACCAGCACTTGGCTATTGTAAATTGTGCTGCTATGAGCACTGGGGTACACAGGTTCTTCTGGACTGGTGTTTCAGGATTCTTAGGATATAGTCCTAGCAGTGGAATTGCTGGGTCAAAAGGCAGTTCCATTTTAAGTTTTCTGAGGAAACTCCATACTGTGTCCCACAGGGGCTGCACCAGTCGGCATTCCCACCAACAGTGCACTAGGGTTCCCTTTTCTCCACAACCCCTCCAATACTTGTTGTTTGTTGATTTGTTTATGATGGCTATTCTGACTGGTGTGAAGTGCTATCTCATTGTAGTTTTAATTTGCATCTCTCTGATGGGTAGCAATACTGAGCATCTTTTCATATGTCTCTGGACCCTCTGTATGTCCTCCTTGGAGAGGTGTCTGTTCAAGTCCTTTGCCCATGTTTTAATTGGGTTGCTTGTCTCCTTAGAGTGGAGTCGTGTGAGTTCTTTATATATTTTGGAGATCAAACCCTTGTCTGAGGTATCATTGGCAACCTAAGTTCCCATCAGTAAATGAATTGATCAAAAACTATGGTACATTTACAAAATGGAATTCTACACAGCAGAAAGAAAGAAGGAGCTCCTACCCTTTGCGACAGCATGGATGGAGCTAGAGAGCATTATGCTAAGTGAAATAAACTAGGTGGTAAGGGATAAATACCATATGATTTCACCTTTAACAGAAAGCTAAACAACAAAACAAATAAGCAAGGAAAATGCAACGAAAGACACTGAAATTGAGAACAGGCTGACAGTGACCAGAGGGGAGAGGGGAGGGGATTATAGGCGAAAAGGGTGAAGAGTTTGCAGGAATAATTACAAAGGACACATGGATAATAACGGGGGGGGTGGGGGGTGGAAACAGGGGAGGGAGGTGGAGAAGGTTGGAATGGTGGGGAGGGGTGGGGAAAAAGGCAGAAAATTGTCCTTGAACAACAATAAAAAAGGTTTTAAAAGAGGCCACCTACCTTTTTCCTTTTACTATTGTCCTGGATTCCCTTGATTCCTACATTAGCTATTCTTTTAATAAATTACCACAGCCCATTTTTACTTATTCTAGAGCAGAAATAAATAAAAGGTACCAACACGGATATATTTATTAATTAAAGAAGGGCATGTGGAAATAGTGCTTGAGTAAATAATACTTGGGGGGGTGCAAAAAAGAAAATGCAATCTGAACAACAGATATGAACGCTGTTTGAACGGTACTTATGGATTAAATCTGGTCTATGCTTATTTTAAAATCATGAAGTTTAACAAGCACTTCAGAGTGAGAAGGTAATCTTGGCAATTACAAACTTTCATGAGTATCATTAGTATAGTAGAATATTTATTATGCCTTTAGTGCTTCTTGTGGTTTGGAGTATCTGTAATTTTTATTAGCACTTACTCAGAACTGAGTTAATATACTGGCTTAATAAATACTGGCTTCCATTTACCCCACACTGTTTTATCTGTAAGTCACTCACCAGGAGTCTGGCCAGGAGCTGCTGCGGTGAAGGAAGTTTCACTAGAAAGAGAAAGCAAATGCGCATGACTGCTGTGGGGGCTCGAAAGTTTCAGATCGGGGCTGGGGGAGCAACCAAAGCTCTGCAGACTTTCTGGAAATGAGTCTCAGACAAGAGCCATGCTTTGCTTTGTTTTTGAATGTACAAACCAGCTCCTGTAGAGATGACAAGGGCCGTTGACTCCACAGCATGCTTCTTCTTTCTCTCCTCTGCCATAATCAGAATCCTGATGATGTTGAAGAGGTGGTCCAGTGTCCCCGTGTATTCCGCAGGCACCACAAAAGTCAGGATCCTTGGCCAGAGCACCTGTGGGAAACATAGGCCAAGATGCAAGGATTGCCTATTCTTTTTTATTACTTTTTTCTGGGTCCTCACTGTGGGTTTGCTTCTGATTTAAAGAATTTTTCCCGCTTATTATTTTGCTCTTCAGGCCAAATCAAAACAAAACCATCAAACAAAATCTTGGCACAGCACATTCACCTCCAGCTGCCTGTTGTAGTGAGGGTTGGTTGGTGTTTCTCCAGGGGTGGTCGCTCGAATGTGGGGCAGGATGACCAATTCTTCATTGTGAGGAAGTGCCCCAGGCGCTGCTGCCTCCCTGGGTCCACTGAAGTGCCCCAGCTAGATAAAAGTCTAAGTTGGTCTTTCATTGTCTCCTGGCTTTACCGTGTACTTCTGACCACTAAATCCCTTCTCTAGATGTTTAGCTTAAGCAAAATACAGATTCCAAGGCCACTCTCCTGGGGTTCAGATTAGTTTAGGCTTCAAGTGAGGCCTGAGAATATGAGCTTTTAACATGTCCCCAGATGAATGGGGATGTTTAGCATTCACTGCATTAGAACAACCACTCACCACTTAACAACATGTCCGGGTATGTCAGGGGGAGAAGAGGAGAGATGTACTAGGGTACTTATAAACTGTCATTTGCTATCCCAGTTATAAGAGATTAATTAATTGAGTAATTCCATACCTGTGTTTGAGTACCTACTATGTGCTGGGCACTGGGCATCGGGCATCACAATCACCTTCCTGTAGTCAGAGCATCAAAGAGCCAATGACACACAGTTGTGTCTTTGCTCCCAAGTGGGCGGAGCTTTGGAAAGGTGATCAAAGTACCTACAAGGGGTGACAAAGACCCCTCACCTGAGGCATTCCAATGACCAGTGGGTCCAACGTTTTTAAGACCTCCAGGCTTGTTTCCCGGACAGATCTCTCTCCCTTTTCATCCTCTTGGGAGACAGGTTTCCTTGGCTTCTCCTTGAAGAAACGTGAAAGAGGTGGCTTGTTAATGCTCTCTCCTATGGGTCCCCTCTGACTGTATGGGGGTACACTCTAAGGCCCTGGGTGCAGAATGCAGTCACTCAGCAGCAGGGGCTCCGGGGCCCAGCTGCCTTGGTCTTCAGCATCCAGTCCCTGTTTTGAAATGCTTCTTGGAGGAATGGGTTAGAAAAAACACCCCTGGCTGAAGCTGAAAAGCAAATGGTGAGGCTCCTTGAACCATGGACATTCCCTCTGCCTTGCAGGCCTTTGCCATTTTCTCTGGGACCAAAGATGTCAAAGGAAATGCTTCCTCATGGCGTGGACTGCAATTTCAGTTGTGACAAACTTGCTAAAATCACTGCGATCTTACAAAGGAAGCTAATCCCAGTGCAGCAAGCACTGTTGTCTCTTATTCTTATGGCTCCTTTTCTCTGCCTCTCCCCACATCATCCGCCAGCCTTGGGGGCCAGGCTGCCTCCTTTTTAGGAAAAACTGTGATTTTACTGCCTTGTGTTTTGTGCAGGTCAGAAGTGATGTCAGTGAAAGGGAACTGCTAACGCTAGAGGTTGAAAATCTTACGATAAAAGTGATGAAAATAAAACATCACTTCTAACTCAGTCATTGCTCGAACCCCGGCCCTTTCTCTCAAAGTGCAGTCGAGTCGCCTAAGCTTGTTACAGAGCAGCACTCGAAACTGCTCCCTCGTCATACCAGACTCTTGTTGGACATTGCAAACTGGGAGAAGACGTAATGGATCAGCGGCCATCCTTCCCTGGCTTCAATGTAGCATTTTTCACACATGGTTTGGATGAGGAGGAGGGTGGAATTTCTCACCTACAATAAGAGAAATGCATTTGCAACATTTTACTATGTAGGGCAGAATGGAAATTTAGCTTCTATTCTTTAACCTGGATGGATCATTTGTCCAGTGGGAATCTTTTTTAAAAAGAGTATACTTGAATAATGTTACTATAATGGAGCAGTAAATAATTTGTAGGTTATGATTAAAAGGAAACCAGAAAAGCTCTCTTTGACCAAAAGCTTTCTCTCTAGCTCCCAAGACATGTCCTCTGTTCTTATAAATATGCAACGTTGGTCACTTTGGGCTAAAACACTGCCTCGCTTTAAAAATCCTCAATGGGAGATAATGTGCTGAAGAAAAGTCCCATGGTTCCTGACTCACAAATTCAAAGTCCAACACCTCTGGAAATGGGGGTTTTAGTTTTTAAATTTGGTGCCAACTCATTAGTGGCAAAACCCCAAACGGAGCTGTTTTAAAGCCATTTGTAGTCTTATTTTATGTAGTGTGGCTAGCCGTACATTTTCTTGCAGAAATATTAATGGTTCTGACTGTGGGCTATTGTCATGGTAATGCTTTTCTAAAATCTGAAGAACTACAAATTCTGAAACATATGTGGCCCTGAGGACTGCAATAAAGGGTTAGGAATCTGTATTACAAATTTTTAGTAATTTGGCTTCCATTAGTTTAGTGGTTTGCTTCCCTGGAGGAGAAAAAGCTTGGATCTATTCCCTTAGTGACGGGGTCTTTGCATGGAGGCCTGGGAAGGAAAGGATACTTTAGACCAGGGAGACAGAGTTATGTGGTGGCAATTAGCAAAAAGGTCACCGGGTTGTCTCACAGAAGGAAGAAAAAAGAGGCACACCCTCTCTCTGCTTCTGCCCAAGGAGCTGCCTTTCCTTAAAGTTTCTGTGCTCTTTTATTCTACCCTAAAATCTAATAATTCTTTAATTGGCTTGGCCAATTACTGGGCCAAATTTTTCTGTATAATTACCCCATTGTTATTTATTGCACAACTTTTATTTTAAACACAGTCACAGTCGATCAAAGCTTCTTAGGGGACTTTTCTTTGTTGGCTTCTGGGTAGGGCTTTGAGCCAAATGAAACATGGTTTTCATACAAAAAATACAACAATTACCGATTTTTAAAAGTTTGTATTAGTGTAAATTCTACATCTTTCCTAACATGAAATACTTGTTCAAGTAATCTGGAAATATTGAGCAATCTATTATGTGTAAGTCTTGTACTACTTGCTACCTGCTTGGAAAATAGGATGTCTATTCACAGAGCAATGTTAGGGGTTATTATTATTGGGAGGGAGGTATGTTATTTTTATAATTAACAACTTTTTTCTAAACCCTTTCTTTGAAGAGCATTGCACAGTGATGCTGTGTCAAAAATGCCTTTTTCTGCTGAGAAACCCCTGAACTGAATGCACTTGAGAACTGGATCTTAATTGGGTTAATTTTTTTTCAGGAAAAATGGAGTTCTTTTAAAAATAGAATTGATCCAAGTTCTTTATAAATAGTTTCATACGCAGATCCTTAAACCGCCAAAACTGTTTGGTTTACTCCTAAAACTACCACCACCCACATAAAAGTCCCTGTTAATTCTCTTACTTTTACACTGGGGTCACCCAGGACGATTTTGACTGTTCTTTCCACTGAAGTGATGTGGTCCCTCAAGCTGGGCTCTGAAGGGCAGACGAGAAATTGAGAGGCATGGTTCAGCAGGAGTACAGTATGTTCTAGGACTGATGACAACCTATTAGAGTTACGGTACAAAATTGCAAAGTCTCTTGTCCTTAACATTTTATCCCCATTTTATCCTGGTATCCTCTTCTTCTCCGACTCTTTGAAGATGTTGACTACACTCTTTGCTCCTTATTATGTTTGGTTCCACCTTGTTTAAAATTAAACTAGAGCCTAAAGTGAATTCAATACATTCAGCTTTAAATTTGGAACTGCTTCATATTTCTTGTTTGATTTTTCAGTAAATCCCAGTGCTAACTGAATTTAAAAGCTATTATGATGTAGTATAAAACTAAATTATCATATTTTATTAATCCAAGCTATCATTAATGTTATGAAGCACCCTTATTTTATATTGCATCAAAAAAAGACAGAAAAACTAATAGTGTCTGATTATAATTAAAAATGTTGTCAATCATAAGACAGATTCCAATATCCTGAAAATATGTGCTTCTTGGAATTAATGAAATATGATAGTTTATTAAATTCTGCTCTTTTCTACATGTGCTAATCTCTAGGATATTATGACTATTTCTCACATACTGCCTGTTTATTGGGCTTTCTCACATACTTAACCAGCTTACTAAATCTTCCAAATTCTAAATTAAATTCTCAAATATTCTAGTTGTCTTTATCAAGTCAGTGCATCCATAAATATAATAAAGGAAAGGAGGTAACTGAAAAATGGCTGTTTAAAATCAGTCAATTGTAGACAACCAAGAAGGCAGAGCTTCACTGGAACGTGATGTTCTATAAACATCCCAAAGGTGTGGGAGGGGATTAGAGCTGCGTGAACTTGGGTTCTCTTCCTCATACAAAATCAACCACTCTGGCTTCATCCCCATCACTTACCTTCAGCACCAATAACCAGTCTTAACAAAGCCAAGATTCCCCTCCGAATGGCTTCGTTATTGCTTCTTATTTGTTCATCAAAAAATTCCATCAGGTCTGCAGGGTTGGAATGGGCTGCAGGTTTAAGAAACACTGGCATCATAAGAATTTGTTTTTCTCTTCAAGTAAAATATTTGTGAAGGGGAAGGGGGGAATTCCACAAGGGTTGTCCAAGTCACTCTTAGGTTCATAGTTAGATTCTATTATGTCCTTTCTTCTTTAGTATCACAGAGTTAATTAAGTGGTTAATAACGAAAATATGCCCAACACTTTCCTGGTTTTAGAACTGAGAGTTTTATGTCCAGATGACCAGTCACCCTATATATTGCAGTCTTTTGGGGAACAGGTAGATGAGGACAGGCACAGAACACTGAGAGTTGAAGAAACATTGTGTGTGTGTATGTGTGAAAGTAACTAATGTTGACAGTTTGCACACCCTTCATCATTGTCACCATCGTCCCCTGGAGACATTTTTGTTAGAAACCTTCTGAGTGTTTGGTCCTACCTAGAAGGAGGAAACAGCTTGAAGCTTCGATTTCATTTTCCTTCCCCAGAGGCTCTGGGACTCTGCACACCTGAGTGAGAAGGAAAACACAGGTGGTAGACGTCGAAAACAGAACGCTGGCATGAACAAAACAGTCAGATTGGACAGCAGGGTCTTCTTACCTGGTGGAGCAGATTGATGAAGATGCTTCTTTTCAAGTCCTTTGGAAGGCCAATGTCATAAAGGATGGCGGCAGCCAGTATCTGCTTTAGGCTCTAGAATCAAAGGTGAGTTGGAGGCTGCCCATGCAGCAGCAAGCACAGGACGTGGAAGGCAAATGATTACATTTTCTCAGAACAAATCCATAACCTTTCTGCAGTTACGGGTTTTGTTTTGTTATTTTAAGCGGCCTGCCCTTCCACCTTGTGCAGGGCTTCAGCAGGGCTGAGAAAAGCAATGATAAGCTCTTTCTGGAGTTTCCGTCCTCCAGCTACGCCAGCTTCCTGCCGCCTCACCTTTCCAAAGAGGCATTTTTAAGTTCAGCTGCCCAGAGAGGTGCTGACGTTCTTTAGGCCCTCTTGAGATTTTGTGTGCTCTGAGGTGGTTACCAGTGGACTCTCTGGATCAGCTCCTGTAGGGTGTGCCTCTTACCTGAGTGACGTGGAAGTCGATCTCTTTGTCTTTATACTGGTTCAGGAGCCAGGGCACGTGGCCCAAGGCTTGTTCACAGAGGTCTTCCCAGTGGAGCAGCAGGCTCACTGTGGGGCCGTGGGCCTTCACGATGGACAGGGTCTGCAGAGGCAGTTGAGAAAGAGCACTTCCAGGGCTTCATTATGATTTTCACCCATTTCTCAGAATACCAGGAGTTGTAGAGCCCCCCGCTCCTGCCCCCACCACTCCCCACTCCCCAGCCAAATGTTACTCACCGCTTTCAACCAAGAAATGTTTCTAGAAGCTTTAAGAAATGTCTAGGCTAAGATCATTGCATGAGGCAGTTACATTTACATTTGTATTTGTATTTATATCAACATCTATATCTATGTTGATTCTCATTTCAATATTTGCCCCGCTTATTCTTTTAGCCTCTCTCTAACAGTTACTTTCTTTCATCATACCAACACATTTAAAATTTCCCTCATATTAAGAAATTATTTGATTCCATATTACTTTGACCGACTATTATCCTCACTCAGTTTTTTTTTCTTACTCTTAGAGCAAAGTATTTTGAAGGAGTGGTTTTCATTTGTTATTTCTTCTTCCCTCCTCCAATTTATCCCCCAATCCAATGTAATCTGGCTTTCATTGACATAAAAAATGAACAAATATAAATGTAATATGTATTGATTACAAAAGTTTAGAAATCCCACACATCATGATGAAGAAAATATTGTACCCGCAGTTCTCATAGATAATCCCAGGTTGGTGAATTTTTTAATATGTTTTTTTCTTTCACTTAAAAAATTCTTTCTCTATGGATTTACATTTTTAAAAAAATTGGCATCATTCTTTTAATAGATAGTTCTATATTCTACTTTTTCTGCCTAATATTAGATGATGAATTGTTTTCTACTAGCTAAATTTTGCTGTACAGAAACTTACCTCCCAAGTTAATGTGTGTAACAACCACCATTTATTTCACTCAAGACTGTGTGTCAGCTGAATTGTTCTTCTAGTGCATTTCTGTGAAATGAATACTTGTCAAGATTTCTCTTGCTCGAACACTATGCCCATGGATCCTAGATCTCTTCTTCTCTGAAAAAGTCTCCTTTCTTATGTTGTGAGATCTCCTTCCACTCGGTGCCCCCACTCCTTCAGCAGCCCATTCTCAGCTCTCCACTGTGAGTTCTTCCTTTGCTTTTCCTTAAATATTCATCGACCCCCAACCCCAAACTCGATTTTTGGTCCTTTTCCACTCCACATACTCTTTTTTCACATTTTATTTTTCAATTAAAGTTTGAAATCAACACTATTTTGCCTTAGTTTTGGGTGTGCAGCACACTCGGTAGACATTCATTACAGTGACGGAGAGTTCCCTCTGATCATGGAACCCACAGTCTTCCTGGACAACTCCATCCACAGCCACCTAGTCGTTGTCACTTATATCAAGCTGACACCCAAATCTGTGCATCCAGTTTTTGCTTTTCTTCCTAACACTAATCTTGAATATTCCCAAATCTATTAATATCTTTGCTTGGATGTCTCATAGGCATTCAGGTCAGAATATCTAAAATTAAACCCATGTTTCCTACTGCACCAAATATGTTATTCCTTCTGTTTTTTCTCATCTTGATTAATGGCTGCAATATTATTCAAGTTGGAAGTCTAAGAATCATCCCAGATTCCTCCATTTCCTCATTATCGATGCCAAGTCCTGTTGATCCTATTTTCCAGCACGTGACTTCTTTGACCCCCTTAGTATTCACAACCTGGGATGTTTCTATGGTCTCCTAATTGAGGCTTTCGTTTTACTCCACCTCTATACCCAATTCATCTTTAGCATTGATATTATAATAATTTTTCTGGCATTTAAACCCTTGTTTAAAATCCTTTAAAGTTGTCTCATTTTTTAAAAACAAAAAGTCCATACTCCTGAGTAGCATTCAATGTTCTTCATTATGTAGCTAAGACCTTTCTGGTTTCATTTTTTTTCTGCTTTCCTATTCCCCTCCCCCTGTCCCCTTTGCATTTTCCCACCAGACTCGCTCAAATGTGCATGTGATCTCATCTCCAACCTCTGCTTCGGTAGGTTTTATTCCCTCTTTAGGGAATGCACTTGCCCCGTAGTAAATGACTTCGGGGGTCAAAAGCTCAGTTCCAATGTCATAGTCTTTCCAGCGCTCATCACAGGAGTTCAGCACCTCTCTCTGTGTTCCTTTACTACTTTATATACCTCTTAACACTTGCTTAACTCTTTTGTGGGAAATTAGAAAAGTAGTCATGAAATTTGTACCGAGTTTTGTTTTTCAGGTGTCCTGAAGAAAAGAATCCTATAGGATAATTTAAAAATTCCATGTTTGCGACTAATTTAACTAACACGGCATGTTAAAAATAAACGCCTCAGTAGCTTAAAGGATAGAAAAGAAACTGAATTAAAGAAGGTGGTTAAGTGTTAAATCTTCTAAAATGTAGCAATAGGAGATTAAATAGAGTATAATTTAGCCTACTTTGAAAACATGATAGCAATTAAGCAAGATAAGGATAGGATTATGTATAGGTACTTTGTGAACTATTCTCCAGAAAGCATTGCAGTATTTTGAAGCAGTCAACCAAACTCTTTACATTATTTTAATTCACTGTGAAAACCATACACACAAGAAAGTTCTGTGGACTGCTGTTTTTCCTAACCAGTGACTCAGCCCAAACGTCAGTTATGATATATGACATGAAGGCGCTAACACTCCATATATATATTTTGTTTTAGCTTGTTTATTGTTCTCTCCACACATTGGAATGCCAGTTGCTCGAGAGTGGGGATTCTGGTTTGTTTAACCTCTGCTGCGTCCCCAGCGTACAGAACCGTGTCAGGCACGTCATGCAGATTCAGTACATATTACTTGGAAGAATGAGTGAATACTGATTAGCACTAAGAAAAATGAAAGTTTTGATAAATCTCATAAAAACAACCCATAGCTTTCCAAAACTCCCCCCCCCCAAAAAAAAACAAACACAAATGAAGTTAACAATCATGCGGAAAATGAGAGGAAGCAGCATCAGCACAGGAGAGCTAGTCTGGGGCTCCACTCACTTGCATGGGCGAGGCCCCGGGGGCCCACTTCTCCATTATGTAGCGGAACAGCATGAGGATCTTGTCCGACAGTCGGTTGGCATCCAGTCTGGGGTAGGGGAAATCTCTCCAGTGGTTGATGTACTTGTAAATGGCTTTGCTGAACTTTTCAAGGGCTGCATTTTAAAAACAATAACAGGCTGAGAAAAATATAAAGGCGGGAAGGACCATAAAACAATTTGAAAAGAGAAGTGCTGATGATTAGCGAATATAGTGTAATAGTCTATAAAATCTTATGGCTATACCAAATAAAGATATAAAGAGTGTTCAGCCACACTGGTAAAGTGTAAGTTGAAACTATAATGAGAAACTATTTCATAACATCAAAAAGGCTAAAATCTAAGACAATGTCCAGTGTCGACAAGGCTAAAGTGCAGCTGGTATTTTCACATACTGCTGGGGAAATTATGAATTAATGCAAACACTTTGGGAGACTATTTGACACTATCGGCCAACGCTGAATACGTGACCTCCGTGACTCAGATTCTACTTCCAGGTAAATACTCATTAGATGTACATACATACAGGTACTAGAAACTTATACAAGAATATTCATATTAGTTTCTTTTTATAATAGCCCCAAAGAAAACAGTCCATATATCTGCCAAAAGTTACACTGAAAAACTACATTTTACTGTAGACATGTAATAGTATACAGAAGGGAAAAATAGACCCCAGCTGCACAAAGCAACACATACGAATCTGACAAATAGGCAGAACGGATCTACGGTGACAGAAGTCAGGTCTGTGAGAGGATGGAGAGGGCGAGGACTGGGAGAAAGATGAAGGGCGACTTCTGGGGGATTAGTAGCGTCTCACTTCTTGACCTGAGGGATGGTCAAATGGATGTGTTCACTTTGTCGCAGCTCATTGGCCTGGAAGACCTTGGGCCGGTAAAAATGTCATTTGGGCCACTCACCCATATGTGTTTGCATCAAATGTATTAAATAATATTATTTTTTCCTTCAGCCGTCATCCTACCCCTTTCATGGATGATAACAAAATTCACAATTTGCTATGAAAAGAAAACTCGAGAGAAGGTGCCAGGTATCTTAGCTTTAGAGCTGCCATTCTCTCCAAACTCTTCCTGAGAACCTCCTGCTGTGCTTTATCACAATTTTTTGTGCATGTGTGTGTGTGTGTGTGTATGTGTGTTTCATACTGGCCTATAAGTAACATGAGAGAAAGGACGATGTCTTATGCATGGATGGTATTCAATGCAGCAGATACAGGGTCTATTTATTTGCTGATCGATTGAATGAGTAGAGAGGTGGATAGACAGCTATTGAATTTTATGCCTTTTCTTTAGTGGCAGCCAGGCAGAAGTTGCTTTAGGGCCAAATGGAACTAGATAACATCACAACACAAAGACAGAGAATTCCCTCATTCATTGCCATAATGATTCTGATTTTCATTTCTTGTACTTCTTTGCTTGCTAATCTTGCAAGTAAAAATGCTATCAGAGGTGCCAATGTTTATGTACAGAACACAGTGTTAGCTGTCATTGTAAGCAGGGATAGCAAACAGTATCAAAAAGTGTGCTAATCTAGTACAGTTGCTCAAGTCTTTGAGTCAGACTGTTAGAGTTTAAATCTTGGCTCCACCGCATAGTAGCTGTGTGGCCTCAGGCAAGCTGTTTACTCTTTCTAAGCCTTAATTTTCTCATCTTCAAAACGGAGGAAAATGTTACCTACCTAATGGGATTACTGTGAGGGGCCAATGGAGCACCCAAGGGAGTGCCCAGGCACACAGACCATTCTTAGTATATGTCAGGTGTAAATATTACCTTCCCTGAGAACAGAACAAGAGGAAAAGGGCAAAAAAGGGAATGGAAAATAGGTAAAGAAGACATTCCTGACAGCATGGGCTTTCAAATAATACAAAAATAATCATCTTGGGAATGCTAAGGGTGGAAGGGATCTTAGCACTCAGTTTATTTGATGTTTTTAGAGGTGAAACTGAGATTGAGTGAAGGGTGGGGGTGCCTGGTGCCTCAGTAGCCAATCAGAGACAAGAGTCAGGGTCTCCAGGCTCATCTAGGAAGCTTCTCACTGTGCTGTGAAGGCTCTTTCCTGGGCATTCTGGGGCATGCTGTTCCTGCAGACCCTTGATCACTGTAGATGCGTTTCAGTTTAGGTGGAGGGGGTTCATGACCATAATTTGTTTACCCATTTTCCTTGATTTCATGATTGCTTATATTTAATTAGATTGCACACTTAGCATGAGTACAATATTGCATTATAAAGAGATGTTAAAATTTAGCCAACTGGTAAGAGCAGCTAAGCCCTCGTAATCATTGTAGAGAAATTATGGCCCAATTAGAGAAGGAAGCCCGTAGAAATGGACACCATACAAGGCAGTGAAAAGAGTGTAGACTGGGTGCTTATACAGACCTGGGTTTGAATGCCACCTCCGCGTCTCACTGACTCTGTCACCACCTTGGGGAAATTGCTTAACTGCCATGATTCTTGTCTATAAAATGGTCTAATAATACTTACCGTGCAGAATTGTTGTGAGGACTGATAACTCTCTGCAGAAGGCCTTCCATATGACAGGCACTTAGTAAATGGTAGCTACTAGAAAGGACAAGGCTGGGGTAAACGAAAAATGAGATATTTGTCCCTTTCTGGTCCCAAAGCAGAACGCACAGGGTACCCACCGACACAGAAAGCTGCCTTCATCCCTTCCTCCTCGGCCAGCCTGAGCATGGTTTGCATGGTGAGCAGGGTCATCATCATGAAGGGGATGCTCTGCGACGCTGCAGTGAGGGGCCAGAGGAAAGGCATTAGCTTCCCGCACGGAAGAGTTCTGTGACTCCTCCTCCAGCCAACAACAAGCATTTCCAGAGGTGCAGGAGGAAGATGTTCTCTATTCCGCCCCACCATAATGCCAGGCTATAGTTAGAGAATTAAGGAGTCTCTGGTTTAATGTAAGGTACTAGCTATACAGCCACCTGCCCCTACGTTTAGTAGCAATTACTTATTTGGATGATTATTTCATTAACGTTCATCCCTTCCATCAGAACGTTCCTATATCCAGAATGTCTAACATCTTAAGAAACCCTTGCTGTGTGTAAGTTTTCATTGGTTTGCAGAATATACCTTGTGGGAAATGTGCTTCTGCAAACACAAAGCTGGATGAAAGAGAAGGTGAGGTTGGGAGAAAGTCCAGCCAAATTCAGAGCAGCACAGACCTGTGGCGGTCAGCAGGTTCATCTTGGCCCCTACACAGCTGCCCAAATCCCTCTATCAATATTCTTTAGTTCAGCACCAGATAGAGTTGCTCTCCCTTCTGCTGTTTGCTCCCCTGGGGTTTTCAACAATTAGTCAGGGAGTTGTTTCCCAGGAAGACGTGCAAAGCACTCCCTCCATACCGTAGCTGGTTGCCAGCTCAGCCAGGGCAAGCACAATGAACTCGTTGGGTAGCTCCAGGATCCTGAAGTTACTTTGCACTTCATACATCACAGAGTTGAAGTCATGTGCAGCAAGAGACACCAGAACCTCACCAGCCAGCATTCTGATTTCTCTGGGGACCTGATGAAGAAAAGGAAAACAACAATGAGGACAGGAAGAAGAGAGTGAGTCTGCAGAAAGGAATAGAATCCATAATATTTGTACATTCCCCTGGCTTTGGGATAACTGGAGAACAGGCTCTTTACAAATCTGGGGCAAAAAACTCAGGGTAGCTGTCCATAGCTGGGAAATCAGAGGTAATTTAAAAACTAAGTTCTAATGGGATTCTTGTAAACTTGGGGTAAATACATCCTTTTTACCTAAGAGACCAGACAGACACCATACATATAGGGTTAATGTTATGTGTCTGAGTGATATGAATTACCATGGTGGAGTTATGGTGATGGGAGGGCCATGAGGAGAGAAAACTGGGGCTAGGAGTCTAGAGCTTTGGGTTTTAGTGCTGCCTTCATCTAATAATGTCTTTGTTATTGGAGATACTTGCTCTTGTTATTGGGACTTCTGCTCTTGGTAATGGCAAACTAGGTAAATCTGGTCAACCTTACTCCTGAGAAGTTGCCTAGAAAATCTCAAGCTCTGAAATTTTAATAATAGCTTGTTAGTGCCCTTGGCAGGTAAACAAATAAAAAATCATTTCTGGAAGAAAATATTATTATCCCAGGACTCAAATAATTTCTGCAAATAATTTTTCAGATACAATGCTTATATACCTAGATAAGTAGGCAGGCACATAAAGAGATAAAATTTATATAGGAGCCAGGAAAACTCAGTTCTAGTCATTTGTTCTGTCAATACATAGGTCATTACTTTGGGGGGAAAAAAATCCTCTTAACATTAACTGCCTCATATAAAAGTAGATTGGATAATATTACCTCTAATGTCTTTCTTAGCTTTGCCTCAGTTTCCTCATCAGTGAAAGGGTAAATAACAGGCACTGTTATGGTACCCAAGTTACTATGAAGAACAAATAAAAGTAATTTATGGTCCTGGCAGCAATGTGCAAGAAGCCTGTGGATGTCTACCTGGTGCAATTGGGTCACTCAAACCCCTGTTGCTAGTTGTTCCCTTGATTCTTTTTCAACAATCAAACTTACATTGCTGTCTCTCATGTCCTTAGAAGCATAATAAATCAGCCTTTGGACGATGGCGTCATCCAAGATGTCAGTGTTCTGAATAATGGAAGTCAGATGACTGTAGATGTCTTCCTGTGAACATAACAGAAATTTGAGTTGCAAAACTCAAGAATCAGAGGAAGCCCAAATGAATACCACTGTTAAACTAAGCAACGTATCTCTACTACACAATAGATTTCTGCATATATTCACTGGGGCTTCCTGAACATAATATGCATCTTTAGGAGTCAAAGGCTTTTAGGCAAAGTTCATTCTAGAAACTATTTTAACTTGACTACATTTCTATGACAAAGTCTCACTGAAGGCAAGGGTGGACTCCCGGACAATCAAGGTGTCTTGAAATCCCTGTTGTAGGGCACTCCGTGGGAGTGGAAACGCCCATCAACTTAACTGTTGCTCTTACTACCAGGGAGTGGCCATGGTATTTAGGAACCAACACGATTCCCAAACAGTCTGCTAAGGTACCAAACTTGTTCCTAAGGGAGTTTTATAGGCCCTTGTTCCAGTCATGCCTTTTTGGGGAGAAAGTTGAGATTTTGTTGTTGTTGTTGTTTGGGTAGAACTATAGGCTCTGAGAGTTGTATGGCCTGACCAGATGCTGTGTGAGAAGGCTCCTGTAGATAGCTCCATGGTCTTTGGAAGATGAGAGACAAGGGTTCTAAAATCTCCAATAGCCTCAGCATGTTGCCTCAAGGTACTGTGCCCATATTTAAAATGTGAAACAACTCTCTTTGAATACAGACCCTCGCATGCAGTCAGGGTTGAAAACCACTGGACTGAGAGAAAAAAGACTAGGAATTGTCCCCCTCAGGGAGGCTACCCTGAATAATTGTCAGGAGCCTTACTTTGGAGGTAGACAGGCTTGTGTTGGATGTAGTCCTGCTGTTCCGAGGCAAAGCATGTAATTTCTCTGTGCCTCACTTTTCTTAGATGTCAAATGCAGATCACAATACCTACCTCGTGAAAGCTGTGAGGAGGGAATGTAAAATGATGCACTATTGTTTGCAAAGCTAACAATAAGTGTACATCACAGGGTAGCTGTTGTTATGTTACGAAAGGTTAATGAAGCCAGTAGCCTTCACGTCCCAGAGGAAAGAACGTTTAATTGTTAATTAGCATTGTAGATGACTACAGGAGATCTTTTGGGATTTTCGGAGGAGTGTTGAAATTATACAGGAGGAATATGGAATCCACGGGCTTGTGAGTCTGACATCCCCTTGTCCACATACTCCTCTAAAAGATTATGGAAAGGGGCATTCTTTGCTAACTTCTGGAACTGGGTACTCTGATTCCTCAAATGCCAAATGTAATTGTTTAGAGATTATAATGACATTCATTGTAAGTGCATTTTCTGAAAAAATTGATTACCACGTAAGAAACCAGAGAGAAAAGAGAAGGTTGAGGCAAAGAAGGATGTACATGAAAGGCTGGAATAACCAAACTAGAAAAAATGAATGGGAAGGGGATTTTTATCTATTTTCCTTACCTTGTGGATAATATCTTCCTTGTTCAGCAGGCCAAGAGTGAGGTTAATATCTCCAAAAGTCTCTGAAATGCATGGGAAAAAAAAGAATTGAATCTATGCTAAAATGCCCTCCTGTTAATTATAATCAATAGTTGCAGAAACATTTTCTCTCTTCTTCCCTCTCTCACCACCCCTCCAACCCCCGCTTCCTAATGCCAGCTCTCAGTTGGCAGGAAATATGTCTTACTCATATTTCTTCTACTTGACATACTTGAAACTAACCGATGCTAAGTATTTTTTTCCAAACCTAAATTAAATGTGAAGGAAAAGATAAAAGATGCCAGATTTCTACGTATCCTTCCAGTTCTGTAGGTGTCACCTGCCTTATATCCTTTCCAGCAAGGCTCAGCCCTCAGATTCCATGAGCTGAAGTGCTCACACCTGACAAGAGCCTGAGAGGGCAGCGTGGGGGATGGTTCTCCCTTAGCCCACTTTCCACCTCCTCCTTCCACACCCTCTTTCCTTCTGGGCCCTGCCAGTCCACCTTTGGCCCCATGCTCATGGAATCTTAGTCTTTCCTGATAAAAATATTCTAAAGGTTTTTGATGTACCCTCTCTGGGAATATTTGTACTCAAAGACAACTCTCTGGAAAACTGAAAAAATTATCAAGTCAAAGAGATTGATTAATTTTAGGCCCCACAGCAAGCTGGCAAAAGACATACTTCTGGAGACAGCGATTCTCCACAAGCCTCCAAGTTCAACAACAGAGCCCTTAGCACAGTCTTTTTTGGCAGAGCAGAAAGGCAACCAAACTTGAAAATTAGGGAACATGTTTCCAAAGAATTCTTCTTAATTAATCAGTATTTAAGGTTGAACAGTGTGGACCAAAAAAAAAAAAAAAGTGGTTCAACGAAGTAACCTCACAGGGTGATCTGATCATAAAATCCTAAATGGGCGGGTCATGGTGGCTCGTCACACTTCCTGGGTGTGTGTGTGTGTGTGTGTGTGTGTGTGTACTGCTTGTTGGTTAATCACTTTACTTTTTCACCCAGCCACACAAGCCTGTCACTTCTTAGTCAAAGGGATAGCTATACTTGAAGCAAGCCTATTCATTGTTTCTGTGCATCGAGGTTAACACACCTCCGAAACAAGGCGTCGCCACCTTCAGGAGTGTGGCCACATCAATCTTGTTCACTATCCTGTAACTTAGTCCCACCTTGCTTCCTCCCACTTTTATGTAACCTTCCTTAGGTTCCCTCCTCAATTTCAAATGCATACATGAAACTGCAAAACTGTGATTTTTCCAGAACATTTTAAGAACTTGCTCCCCAGCCTATGTCGTCAATTTAGCTCAAATAAATCATAAAATGTATGTATAGGTTTGGATGTTTCTTACATTTACAAACAAATGGTCTTCCTTGTGTTGCACCCACTTTACCATCAGGCAGACTATACATTTTAAAGACGATGCAATCATCTGCCAGGCTCCTAGTCTATCTATCCTTGGTCATTTACAGTCAGGGTGATTTTATCATTTTTAGAACTGAGAGAGAGAGCCTTACTTTAGCACAGCTTCTCATAAAACCTTTAAGGTGTGTAGACCTCCCACAAGGACACACACCATCCCCTGCCCAAATATGCACATGGCCACACGGACATAAAACACCGAACTCTTCGAGTGAGTATGAGACTTACCTACAGTTTCCTCCTTGCCCTGAGTCATGTCTTTGCTATTTCAGGCAAAGAGAGAGCACCTGAGTATCCGAAAACAGCAGGCTAAACGTTCGAAGAAGCAGGTTGGCAGGTTTCTCATACAAGGTTCACATAAGATTCTCTAACTGAAAGTTCCCTCCTTCACTTGGTGGGCACAATGGCCTGGGAGCTCCAGCGATGGGCTGCTGTTGAGGAGGAGGTCGCTGTGTTCTACCACTATGACATTTTCTTGCTTCTGAGCTCCGGCTGACCAACAAAATGGCTGCATCTCACCAAATATTGTCCCTGTAGTGGAAACCAGAGGATCTGGGAAGGAAGAAATTACAGACTGGAACTTAAACCATTTTTGTAGACCAAACGAACTCCTCTCTCTAAACTTGGGTCCATTGACCACAAATTTGGGAATGATTTTCAGTGGTCACTTTACAGGCTTGGTGGTGGTAAAGCCTTTATGGTGATCTTGTGGACTGTTCTACTTGGTGAAACTCAGTCACACGCACTGGGCATGCTCAGTGCACTGGAATCCCTGCCAGGGGCAGTTGGACGGAATGTCCAACCGACGACAGCAAAGCCTGGCTCTCTCCACCTCCCTCCCGGCCCTCCCCACCCCACCCCTGTGATGGACTTGGTCGCACTTCAGCTTCAGGATTTTTCTCTTGACTTCGTTCTCTCTTCCGGTTTTCAAATGATTTTTTTATACAGACTTCTCAGCTATAATGCTTTCAATTTTACTAGTTTGAACTTAAATCTAGTCTCCACACCCCCCAATCCTAAATCTATATGACCACAATTTCCAAGTGTGTCCAGATGGCATGTTAATGTGACAGACTGTTAGAGAGAGTTAGAAGCGTGTCCTGAACGTGTATAGGTCTGAATGGGGAAGGGGCCTGGGGTGGGGGAGGTGGGGGAGGTGGGGGAGGTGGGGGAGGTGGGGGAGGTGGGGGAGGTGGGGGAGGTGGGGGAGGCGGGGACGGCTCAGCACCATGCGCAGGCGCTGCTGCTTCTCCGGCTATCTTCCCTTCATTAGTGAACTTTACTTCACATTCTGAGGTAAAATGCTTCCAACTAAATCTTTGAATTCACTGTTGTTTTCACAGACCCATATTTTGTACTGTACTTACTTAGGGGTCCTCAACAGGCTGGTGTTTCAGGACATCTTCCAAGTCAGCATCCCTATTTTCTGATGTGTCTACAAGTGCCTAGTAACGGGAATCACCTGGTGCCTTATTTCAAAAGTCCCTTCTCAGGTCCATGTCAGACCTGGTAAATTAGAATGAGCGGCAGATATCTGAATTTTTAATGAGTGCCCCCAGTGATTCTTAGGTTTGCTAAATTCTGAGAAGCACTGGCCAAGATCTCTGCTTGATCACCCATTAGTGGACAACTGAAAATCTGGCAGTTATCTCAAGGGCATCCACTGGGCTGGGCACAGCCAGCAGCTGCTTATCTGGGTACCACGACTCAGCCTCTGGAGAAGCGCCGAGAATTGGTGGGTCAGAGAGGTGTGGAGGTCGTGAGAGGCAGCCTGAAACTCCTAATGTATTACAGGGGAAAAAAAAGGTAATTATGTGCACTTAGAATCTTAAAGAACAATGTGCAATAGAATCAAGAGGAAGAAAGCTAGCCATTTAGGTGTTGTTATAATCAGTTTCTTACTCTTTCTGTAAGTGATGGCATAAACTTTTGTAAATGTAGGCACATAAAGAATTCTTTGATTTCACTCTGGCTGGTGTGGCTCAGTAGATTGAGCACCAGCCTGTGAACCAAAGGATTACCAGTTCAATTCCCAGTCAGGGCACATGTCTGGGTTGTGGGCCAGGTCAGGTCCCCAGTGCGGAGCATGTGAGAGCAACCACACATTGATGTTTCTCCCTCACTTCCCCTCTGTCTAAAATATATAAATAAAATCTTTAAAAAAAAAAGAATGACTTGATTTCATACAGATTAGAAACATTAGATGATTGATTTTTTCTAAACAAGAGTTAGTTATTGTTTTCAGTGCAAATATATGGTATTCAGCTATGTTATCATGATAAAATATATATTCAAAACACCTACTTTTCCCCCAGAGCATGATTTGAAATAAAAGGAAAGAGGAAAAAACAACCTGAAATTCGGAGTTCAGAAACTTGAACTGCATCTAAGTTCTGCTTCAAACTACTTGTATCCCTCTGGAAAACTCAACCTCTCTGGACTGGGCTTGTGTTCTCAGCTGTAAAATCTGAGGATCACATTAGTTGACCTAAGGATTATTATTTCCGGCACAAAGCAACTTAATTTTTACTTTCCTGGTAATGCCTAAATCATCTGCAATGCTGTTTTGAATTCCTAAACAACAAGCTTATGATTTGGGGGTATTGGACCTTTTGTAGATAAGAAATGCCCTATACTATTCCCCACAGAGACCCAGAATGGAGACTCCCTTTTTCCTTGCACTGATAGGAGCAGCTGGTGATGGAGAAGAGGTCAGAGGTGTGTCTAGGGATTGAATGTAAGACAACCACAGTGGAGGGCACAGTAAGAGTCACTAAAAAACCTGAAAGCCTGGTGACCAAGCCTCATTAATGTTTGTGGAATAATAAACCTCAAGGGATATTAGCCATGAATTGCTAATATGAAACGTGTATAAACAGCAGTTACTTTTTTTGTATATTATTAAACACATTGCATTTTAAAATTGAGACTCTGATCTGAAAGTCAACTCCGGGAATTCAGAAGGTGCTTAGGAATTTAATCCAGACAAGGAAATTTGAAGATGGATTGATCTAATAATTTCACTCTCAAATGACAGATTATTCAAGCCCCTGTAGATGAGTAAGTAATTTTCTAGCAATTTGTTTTTCCAATACCTCTCCTATTAGACATCCCTAGCTTCATTACTAACAAGTGCCAGGAGGAGAACACAGACCAACTTTGTAATTTGGAGGGGTGAGGAAGCCCTTGACCCCGACAGACCTCACCTAATGTCTGGCATCACAGGAAATGGCTGGCTGCTTTCTGGAGCTCATTTGACCTTGGCTGAAGCTTTTAGAAAGACTAGGTTTGAACTGTTAGGTTGTGTTAGTGAGAAATGAAACATCATGTTTTTGACTGTGGAATTCAGCTTTAATGGTGGCTAGATAATTTAATGGTTGCTAAGATATCTCAGCTTTCCATAACAAATTACTTGGGTCCCCTAACTTCCTAAGTAAGTAAATCCTAAAAAAAAAATCATTAGTATTATATTTTTAAGGATTAAAAGATAACTTGATTATCTTATATTTAAAAAGCAAAAAAATACTTTACTTTTTTTTCCTTAGGAAAACAAACACATCTCTGTTATCTTTTGATTCCTTTTATAAGATTAAAAACACATAATTCATGATTTGGGTAGTTTCATTTGCCTCTCTAGATATACCATAAAAATGTGGATATTTTTATGGTATACTTGGAGACTTTTAAAATCCTATAAATATTCAATGAGTTTGCAAAAACAACTAATTAAGTGAAACTCTTGAAAAATACTTAAGTCAAGAACTAATGGTAAAATATTAGATAAAAGTTCAATTGATCGATTTTTGGTTGCCAGAATCATTCAGATATGAGTAGGGATTTTGCTGGAAAAGAGGCACATCTCAAAACCATAGGTCAAGGACTGAAAAACAAACCATGACTCTCATGGTTTGCCTTAATGTTAGAATAGGTTTTTCTTTTCTTTTCTTTTCTTTTCTTTTCTTTTCTTTTCTTTTCTTTTCTTTTCTTTTCTTTCTTCCTTCTCTTTCTTTCATCATTTTTTATTGTTATTCTATTATAGTTGTCCCAATTTTTCCTCCTTTGCCCTCCTCTGCTGAACCCATCCCCTGCTCCCACAGTCAATCCCCTCACTGTTGTCCATCTCTGTGGGTCATTCATACATGTTCTTTGTCTAGTTACTTCCCTTTCTTTCCCCAATTATACCCTTCTGCCCTCCCTTCTGGTCACTTGCATGTTTCTATGCCTGTGGTTCTATTTTTTTCATTAGTTTACTTTGTTCATTTAGTTACTCTTATGGGTAAGATCATATGCTATTTGTCTTTGCTGGCTTATTTCACTTGGCATAATATCCTCTAATTCCATCCACATTGTCACAAAAGGTAGGAGTTCCTTCTTTGTTTCTGCTACATAGTATTTTGTGGAGTAAATGTACCAGTTTTTTGATCTGCTTATCTACTGATGGACACTCAGTCTGTTTCCAGCACTTCGCTATCATAAATAGCATCTCTATGAACACAGGGGTGCATAAGTTCTTTTGAATTGGTGAGTCAACATTCTTAGGGTATATTCCCAGCAGTGGAATCACTGAAAAAAAAATCCATTTGCTATAGCAACAAGAAAAATAAAGTACCTGGGAATAAATTTAACCAAGAAGATAAAAGACCTGTATGCAGAAAACTATAGAACACTAAAGAAAGAAATTAAAGAAGATAAAAATAAATGGAAGCATATACCATGTTCATGGACTGGATGAATCAACATCATTAAAATGTCCATACTACCCAAAGCAATCTAGAGATTCAGTGCAATTCCTATTCAAATACTAATGGCATATTTCACAAATATAGAACAAATACTCGAAAACTTATATGGAACCAAAAAAGATGCTGAAGAGCCTCAGGAATCTTAAGAAAGAAGAACAAAGTAGGGAGGAACACAATACCTGATATCAAACTATACTATAAGGCCACTGTAATGAAAACAGTCTGGTACTGGCATAAAAATAGACACACACATCAATGGAACAAAATAGAGAGCTGAAAAATAAACCCAAATCTCTACAGTCAATTAATATTTGACAAAGGGGAGATCCAAGAATGGCTAAGGAATAAGAGAAAGCTACACTAACCTCCTCCCAGGACCAATCTGGAGTGACAACTACATTGTAGAGAATAACCAACTGAACAATAACTGGAGAGAAGACTTATAACCACTACAGACACAAGAAACAACTTCACCATAACATGACTGGTACAGAGCATGAAGGAAACAACAGGGCTGGCTGACACCGATGGGTGGCAGCTGAAGTACTTCAGGAATATTTCTGTGACGGAGGGACCCCTGAGAAGTGTCGACTGTAAACCTGCAGCTGGGATCCCCAGCCTACAGCACCAGAGCTGGAGAAGAACCGAGATAACATCCAGCTGCAGAGTTTTAATCTGCCAGAGAGAGGCAGCTGGAGTCACAGAGAGCCTCTCAAAGAGCCAGTGCACAAAATTTCATTTGCAATCACTTTCCTGGGTTTGGGACAAAGCGGGGCAGGGTAGACTACAGATGCTCTAGGAGAGACAGGAGATGGTGGCTTTCGGGAGAGGACTGAGGGAGCAGCCCTCAGGATCCCTGTGCTGAGTCATTCCCCATGCTGCAGAAGCCATTATTCTCAGGCAGAACATTCCTCTGAATGGCATTAGCCTGAGGGGAAGCAAGAGCCCCACCCATAAGAATTACTCTGCCCCACCCTGTGGTGCCTAAACCTGACTGCTGATTACAGATTGACTAGATTAACAACTACAGGAGACAGCCATAGCTTGTGGACCCCTTAGGCAGTCTTGAACAGGCTGCCTAAGGCCAGACTGGGGCACCATCTGGCATCACCAGAGGTAGATTAAGAAAGAGAAAAAAGTGCCCCTGCGTGACAGCATACAATACCTGTTGAGTGGAGTGACCCTTAGTCAGCCATCTGATGGGAAGGACCCATCAAAGAATGACCCAACAACCAAAACCAACGTATAACCTGAGAGCCAAAATAAATGGCATAAAGGACATCCCAAGAGCATCAAGTTCAGGGGATCAAGGAGACTGCACCACTGAATCCCACAGGTTTCCTACCACAGAAGGTCACACCACAAAGACAGGGAGTCAAAGCAGATCAATCTAAGAAGCAGAAACAAACAAGAAGAGTCAACCAAAATGGGGAGACAAAAAACAACCCCCAGCTGAAAGGAAAGGAGGAATGCCCAGAAAGAGTGCTAAATGAATGAGAGGCAAGTAAACTTTCAGACACTGGGTTCAAAATGATGGTTATAAAGAAGGAGTAATAAAAAAAAATCCCAGCACACTAAATCCCTGGACTGGACAGTTTCACAGGTGAACATTTACAGAACATTTAGGGAAGAGCCTATTCTTCTCAAACTATTCCAAAAAATTCAAGATGAGGGAAGGCTCCCAAACTCTTTTCATGAGACCGGTATTATCCTAATTCCAAAACCAGATAAAGATACGACAAAGAAAGAAAACTACAGGCCAATGTCGCTGGTGAACATAGATGCTAAAATCATCAACAAAATATAGGCAAACCAGATCCAGCAATACATTATAAAGATCATACATTATGATCAAGTGGAATTCATTCCAGGGATGCAAGAATGATATAATATTTGCAAATGAATAAATGTAATACACCACATAAACAAAATGAAAGACAAAAATCACATGATCATATCAATAGATGCTAAAAAAGCATTTGAAGGCGGTGGAGCTTACCTTCTTGGTTGGTTGTTCTTTTTCTTGCAACCAGCACTGACATCTGGAGCTCAGAGTCCTGTACCAAGCAAATTTACCATATTTATGCTAAATACGTTCCTAAAAATGATGCTACAGCCTGAGGGGAATAGTTATGTCACATCTAGCCAGTGCCAAGGAATTCGGAAATAAGCGATCACAACGCCTGCCTACGCGTCTGGTTGTGACATAAACATACGAACAAGCCATTCAGTCATATATTCGAAAGGAGTGGGTGGAAGCGGAGAACACCAAGATACCTGCAGGAGACTGCACCACTGAATTTCACAGGTATCCAACTACAGAAGTTTACACCATAAACCCAGGGAACCAGAAGAGATCAATTTAAGAAGCTGAGGACAACAAGAAGAGTATCACAAACAATGGGAAGACAAAGAAACAATCCCCAAATGAAAGAAAAGGAGGAAGCCTCAGAAAGAATGTTAGATGAAATAGAAGCAAGTCAACTATCACATATGGAATTCAAAGCACTGGTTATCAGGAAATTCAAAGAGCTTACAATGAGCTACCAGAAACTACAGGGGAGCTACAATGAACTCTCTGCAAACTACACCAACATGAAAAAGGAAATAGAAACCATCAGTAAAGGCCGAGAGGAAATGAAGAATACAATTTCTGAACTGAAGAACACAGTAGAAGGTATGAAGGGTAGGATCGATGAGGTGGAAGATTGCATAAGTTAGATCGAAGACAGGATAGAAAGAATCTCCCAGATGGCCGAAGTAATGGAAAAGAGACTCAGAAAAAATGAGGAGAATTTAAGAGAAATGCAAGACAACATGAAACGTAATAGTATCCAAATAATAGGAATACCAGAAGGAGAGGAAGAAGAACAAGGGATAGAAACCTATTTGAAAGAGTAATGATGGAAAATTTTCCTAATTTGATGAGAGATAAAGTCACATGGATCCAGGAATCGCAGAGAGTCCCAGTCAGGTGGAACCCAAAGAGGCCTACTGCAAGACACATCACCATTAAAATGGCAAAACTCCAAGACAAAGAGAAAATCCTAAATGCAGCAAGGGAGAAAAAGGAAGTAACATACAAGGGGGGCCCAATAAGGTTGGCTACTGACTTCTCAATGGAAACATTCCAAGCAAGAAGAGAATGGTAAGAAATATTCCAAGTAATGAGAAACAGAGGCCTGCAACCAAGGCTACTGTACCCAGCAAGGCTCTCAATCAAGATAGAAGGCCAAATGAAGAGCTTCCAAGACAAAAGAAGTCTAAAAGAATACGCCTCCACCAAACCAGCTCTACAAGAATTACTAAAAGGGCTGCTTTGAGGAAAGGAAGGAAAAGAGAGAGACGGAGAGGAACACAGGTACATAAATGGCAATGAGTAAGTACCTTTCAATAATAACCTTAAACGTAAATGGATTAAATGCACCAATTAAAAGACACAGAATAGCTAAATGGATAAGAAAGCATGACCCACACATATACTACCTACAAGAGACCCACCTCAGGTCAAAAGACCACCACAGACTAAAAGTGAAAGGATGGAAAGAAATTTTCCAAGCAAATGGAGAAGAAAAAAAAGCCGGGGTAGCAATTCTCATATCAGACAAAATAGACTTCAAAAAAAGGGTCATAAAGAGAGGCCCAGTAGATCACTTCATATTACTCAAGGGAAGAATCCACCAAGAAGACATTAACATCATAAATATATATGCACCCAACACAGGAGCACCCAAATATATAAAGAAAATCCTAGAGGACCTCAAGAAAGATATTGACAGCAACACAATTATAGTAAGGGATTTTAACACCCCACTGTCAAAAATGGACAGATTTTCCAAACAAAATATCAACAAAGATATTGCAGCACTAAGTGACACTCTAGATGAAATGGACCTAATTGATATATATAGAGACCATCATCCCAAAGAAGCTAAATACACATTCTTTTCAAATGCACATGGAACATTTTCAAATATAGACCACATAATAGGACACGAAACGAGTCTCAACAAATTCAGGAAAATAGAAATCATACCAAGCATTTTCTCTGATCACAAGGGACTTAAATTGGAAACTAACCCCACAGGAAAAAACCCAAAACATCCAAAATCATGGAGACTGAATGATATGCTATTAAACAACAAATGGGTCAAGATAGAAATTAAGGAAGAAATCAAAACGTTCCTGGAAACAAATGAAAATGAACTCACAACAACCCTAAACTTGTGGGATACAGTGAAGGCAGTCCTGAGAGGGAAGTTCATAGCAATACAGGCTTACCTAAAGAAAATAGAAACATTTCAAACAAACAACCTAAGCCAACGCCTCCAAGAACTCGAGGAACAACAACAAAGACAGCCCAGAGCAAGTAGAAGGAAGGAAATAACCAAGATCAGAGCAGAATTAAACGACATAGAGACTAAAAGCACAATTCTAAGGATCAATGAATCCAGGAGTTGGTTTTTTGAAAAGATAAACAAAATAGACAAACCTTTAAGTAGGCTCATCAAGAAAAAAAGAGAGAGGACCAAAAATCAGAAATGAAAGAGGAGAGATTACAACTGATACCACAAAAATAGAAGGGATTGTAAGGAATTACTATACAGACAGAGCTGTATGCCAAGAAATTTGAAAATCTAGGTGAAATGGACAAATTTCTAGAAAAATATATCTTCCAAAACTCAATGAAAAGGAAGCAGAAAACCTGAACAGGCCAATAAGAGCAGATGAAATCGAAGAAGTAATAAAAAAACTCCCATTACACAAAAGCCCTGGACCAGATGTTTTCACAGGAGAATTCTACAAAGCTTTTAAGGAAGAACTAACCCCTATTCTTCACAGACTATTTCAAAAAATCCAAAAGGAGGGAAAACTCCCCAACTCTTTTTATGAAGCCAGCATCATCCTAATTCCAAAGCCAGATAGAGACAGAACAAAGAAAGAAAACTTCAGGCCAATATCGCTGATGAACATAGATGCTAAAATCCTCAATAAAATATTGGCAAATCGCATCCAACAATACATCAAAAAGACCATACACCATGACCAAGTGGGATTCATCCCAGGGATGCAAGGATGGTTCAATATTCGTAAATCAGTAAATGTAATACACCACATAAACAAAAGCAAAGACAAAAACCATATGATCATATCAATAGATGTGGAAAAAGCTTTTGATAAGGTACAACACCCATTTATTATAAAGGTACTCAGAAAAATGGGAATAGAGGGAGCATTCCTCAATATAATAAAGGCCATATATGAAAGACCTACAGCCAACATCATGGGAAAAAACATCATTACTCAATGGGAAAAAACTAAAAGCTTTTCCACTAAGATCAGGAACAAGACAAGGTTGTCCACTTTCACCACTTCAATGCAATATAGTATTGGAAGTTCTAGCCACAGCAATCAGACAAGAATAGGAAATAAAAGGCATCCAAATTGGAAAGGAGGAAACAAAACTGGCATTGTTTGCAGATGACATGATAGTGTACATGGAAAATCCTATAGCCTCTACCAAAAAACTGCTCGAACTAATAAATGAATTTGGGAAAACAGCGGGATACAAAGTCAATATCCAGAAATCAAAGGCATTTTTGTATACCAACAATGAAACAGAAGAAGCAGAAATCAAGAAAAAATCCCATTCGATGTAGCAAAAACAAAAATAAAATATCTGGGAATAAACCTAACCAAGGAGGTAAAAGACCTGTATACAGAAAACTACACAACACTGAATAAAGAAATCAAGGAAGACACAAACAAATGGAAACATATACCGTGTTCATGGATTGGAAGAATTAACATCATCAAAATGTCCATACTACCCAAAGCAATTTACGGATTTAATGCAATACCTATTAAAGTGCCAATGGCATATTTCACAGACATAGAACAAACACTTCAAAAATTTATATGGAACCATAAACAACCCTGAATAGCAGCTGCAATTTTGAGAAAGAAGAACAAAGTAAGAGGGATTACAATACCTGATATCAAACTGTATTACAAGGCCACTGTAATCAAAACAGCCTGGTACTGGCATAAAAACAGGCCCATAGACCAATGATATATAACAGAGAGCCCAGAAATAAACCCAACTCTCTACACTCAATTAATATTCAACAAAGGGGGCAGTAACATAAAATGGAGTAAAGATAGCCTCTTCAACAAATGGTGTTGGGAGAACTGGACAGCTACACGCAAAAAAATGAAACTCGAGCACAAACTTACACCATACACCAAAATAAATTCAAGGTGGATACAAGACTTCAATATAAGCCGGAAACCATTAAAGCCCTAGAGGAGAACATTGGCAGGAAAATCTCAGATATTCCATGCAGCAATATTTTTAGTGATACATCCCCTAGAGCAAGGGACATTAAGGAAAGAATAAACAAATGGATCTCATCAAACTTAAAAGCTTCTGCATGGCTAAGGAGAACATTATCAAGATAAAAAGAGAAGCAACTGTTTGGGAAAACATATTTGCCAATGATACCTCAGACAAAAGTTTAATCTCCAAAATATACAAAGAACTCACACATCTCCACTCAAAGAAGACTAGCAACCCAATTAAAAAATTGGCAAAGGACTTGAACAGACACTTCACCAAGGAGGACATACAGAGGATCCAGAGACACATGAAAAGATGCTCGATATCACTAGCTATCAGAGAGATGCCAATTAAAACCACAATGAGATACTAGTTAACACCAGTCAGAATGGCTACCATAAACAAAGAAACAAACAACAAGTGTTGGAGAGGTTGTGGGGGAAAAGGGGACCCTAGTTCACTGTTGGTGGGATTGAAGACTGGTACAACCACTATGGAAAACAGTATGGAATTTTCTAAGAGAACTAAAAATGGATGTGCCTTTTGACCTAGCAATTCCACTGTTAGGAGTATATCTTAAGAACCCTGAAGCACCAATCCAAAAGAACCTATGCACCTCAATGTTCATTGCAGCACAATTTACGATAGCCAAGAGTTGGAAGCAATCTAGATGCCCATCGGTCAATGACTGGATCAAAAAACTATGGTACATTTACACAATGGAATTCTATGCTACAGAAAGGAAGAAGGAGCTCCTACCCTTTGCAACATCATGGATGGTACTGGAAAGTATTATGCTGAGCGAAATAAGCCAGGTGGTGAAAGACAAATACCATATGATATCATTGTTAACAGGAATCTAAACAACAAAACAAACAAGCAAGCAAAATGTAACCAAAGACACTGAAACACAGAACGTGCTGTCAGGGTCCAGAGGGGAGAGGGGAGAGAATCACAGGGGAAAAGGGGAAGGACTCACATGAACAAGTATACAGGACACATGGACAATAACTAAGGTGGGGGGCAGAAATGGGTGGGAGGTGGGGAGCACTGGGTCGGGGGACAGGGCTGAGAATATAAAACAGAAAACTGTACTTGAATAAGAATTAAGTTAAAAAATATATATTAAAAAAAGCATTTGATAAAGTATAGCACCCATTTATGATAAAAGCCCTCAGTGAAGTGGGAATAGAGAGAGCATACCTCAACATAATAAAGGCCATATATGAGAAACCTACAATCAACATCATATTCAATGGGCAAAAACTAAAAGCTTTCCCATTAAGATCAGGAACAAGACAACATTGTTCACTTTCACCACTTTTACTGAATGTAATATTGGAAGTCCTAGCCACAGTGATCAGACAAGAAAAAGAAATAAAAGGCATCCAAATTGGAAAGGAGGAAGTAAAACTGTCATTATCTGCCAACGACATGACAGTGTACACAGAAAACCCTATAGACTCCACTACAAAAAACTATTTGACCAAATAAGTAAATTTGGCAAAATAGTAGGATACAAAGTCAATATTCATAAATTGAAGGTATTTTTGTACACTAGTAATAAAATACCAAAAACAAAAACTAGGAAAAATTTCCAATTACTACAGCAACAAGAAAAAGAAAGTACCTAGGAATAAACTTAATGAAGGAGGTAAAAGACATGTCTTGGGGAATTTTTTTCCAAGGAAGATACATTTCTGTATCTTCTTAAAGAAGATACAAAAAAAAAAATGAAAGCATATACCATGTTCATAGATTGGAAGTATCAACATCATTAAAACAACCATACTATCTGAAGCAATCTATGTATTCAACACAATCCCTATTAAAATACCAATGATGTATTTCACAGACTTAGAACAAATATGTGGAACCAAAAATGACCCTCAATAGCCTGAGAAATCTTGAGAAAGAAGAACAAAGTAGGAGGAATCACAATATCTGATATAAAACAAGGCCACTGTAATGAAAACAGTCTGGTACTGGCATAAGAACAGACACATACATCAATGAATAGAATAAAGAGCCCAAAAATAAATCCAAGTCTCTATGGTCAATTAATATTTGACAAAAGGGGAAGAATCATAGAATGGAATAAAAATAGCTTCTTCAATAAATGGTGTTGGGCGATCTGGATAGATATATGCAAAAAAATAAAACTAGACCACCAGCTCACACCATACACCAGAAAATACTCAAAATGGATAAAAGTGTGACTCGTCTTGTTTCTTTCTGCTTCTTAGATTGATCTGCACTGCCTCCCTGTCTTTGTGATATGACATTCTGTGGTAGGAGGCCTGTGGGATTCAGTGGTGCAGTCTTTTTGACCTCTTGAACTTGATGCTCTTGGGATGCCTTTTATGCCATTTATGTTGGCTCTCTGATTGTAACTGGGTTTTGATTGTTATTGGGTCACTCTTTGGTGGGTCCTTCTTATGACTGGCAGACCATTAGTCTCTCCACCTACCAGGTCTTGTACACTGTTGTGCTGCCAGAAGAAAACCATACAACTCAGGAAACAAAGTCATGCCCTCAAAAATAGCTCCCACCCACAATCACACTATCAACAGCAAATGAACCAGTATTAATAAATGTATAAAGAGATTAAGACTCTTCTAAGAAAGAAAAAACAAATGTAGATGACTAACTGAAAGAAAATGATTTTGAGAGGGTAGAGGGAGGAGCAATAATAAGAGTAGAAAATAGGGACAAGGTGAAGAGGGAAAGAAAGTAAAATTTACATTGTAAGTAAAAAAGGGAGGGGGAAGCAGAATGGAGTAAGAGAAGGGAAGTGTATAGTATTAGGTTTACACAGGAATTAAAAAAATGTATAGTTAGAAAGAGAAAAAAATAAGTAAGTTAAAAAAATAGAAACCAAATTAGAGAAAAAGATCCACCGAGCACTATCAACAACCAATGAGCAAAAATTAATATCAGAGGGATGGCAATAAGGGGCAAAAAAGGAAACAAAAGCTTAAGCAATATCTTGAGGAAAGGGAAGTGATTTTGAGATGACAGAGGGAGAAGAAATACTGAGAGTAAGGAATGAAAACTAGAGAAAAATTAAAATCTGAGATGGAAAAAAAAAGGGCAGGAAGAAGGCAAAATGGAATAGGGGAGCAAAACAGTAAAATTCGAGATTGGAAATGCCAAAAATAGTGAAGATCTAGAAATAAAGTTGAAAAATGCAACAAGAACCACCTTATTCACAACCAACAAGCAAGGATTGGTAAAGGTGGAGAGAGAATAAAGGTATCTGAAGAGTAGGAAAAAGAATGTGATTTGGCTAATGACAGGAAAAATGGTTTTGAGAGGCTGGAGTGGAGAGAAATAGTAAAGAAAGGGAAACAAGGTGTAGCAAGAAAGAAAACAAAATTTAAATTGAAAATAAGAAGAGGAAAGAAGAAGGTAAAATGGGGTAAGAGAAGGGAAGAGCAAAATACGAGAACTGAAATAAACTGTAATATAAAATCTAGTGACTTAATACGCACAAGTGTGAAGAACAAGAAATCAATGTTAAAAAGCTCTGCAGGAGAGAAACTATTGCAAATCCTGAAGAAGACAGGGTGGAATTTGCCTTGGTAACATCTAGTATTTACGACTTTTTTCTCTATCTGAATTCACCCCTGGTGATGTCAGATGGTGTCCCAGTCTGGCCTTAGGCAGCCTGTTGTAGACGAAGGGGTCCAAAATCTATGGCTGTCTCTTTTAGTTGTTAATCTAATCAAGCTGTAGTCAGCAGCCCAGCTTAAGCACCACAGGGTGGGGCAGAGTATTTCCTATGGGTGGGGCTGTTGCTTCTCCTCAGACTGATGCCATTTAGAGCACAGCGCTCTGCTTGAGAAAGATGGCTTCTGCAGAATGGGAGATTACTCAGCCCAGGGTCCCTGGTGGCTACTTCCTCAGTTCTTTTCCCAAAGCCACTGTCTCCAGTCTCTCCTCAAGCATCTCTAGTCCACTCTGCCCCGCCTCTGCCAGAACCTAGGGTAGGTGGCTGCAAATGAAATTTTATGTATTGGCTCTTTCAGAGACTCTGTGACTCCAGCTGTCTCTCCCTGGCAGATTGAAACTCTGCAGCTGGATATTATCTGTTTTTTTTTTTTCCAGCTCTGTAGGCTGGGGAGCCCAGCTTGGATTTTAGGTCCCACACATCTCAGGGGAACCCCCGCAGCTGCTCAAATATTCCTCAAGTGCTGCAGGTGCCACCCGTGGGAACCCAGCTCTCTCGCATGTCCTCTGCACTCCATACCAGTCACATCGTGCTGAAGTGTTTTCTTCTGTCTGGTTATAAGTCTTCTCTCCAGCTATTGTTCAGTTGGTTATTCTGGATGATTCTCTGCAATGTAGTTGTGATTTCAGATTGGTCCTGGGAGGAGGTTAGTGTAGCTTCCACTTAGTCCTCCACCATACCTGCATCTCATATATGTTTTTATCACCACTTTCAATAATTATCGAGTCATAGTTCACCTTCTTTCATTCATGTCTCCCCTTCCCCTGCTTTTATGGATTGTTTTAAAAGCAAATCCCAGATTCAAAGAATCTACAGGTTGCTTTGGGTAGTATGGACGTATTAATGATGTTCATTCTCCCTGTCCATGAACTCGGTATGTGCTTGCACTTATTTGTACCTTCTTCGATTTCTTTCTTCAGTGTTTTATAATTTTCTGAGTACAGGTTTTTTACATCCTTGTTTAGGTTCATTCCTAGGTATTTTGTTCCTTTTGGAGCATTTGTGAAGGGGATTGTTTTCTTAATTCCCCTTTTTGTTAGTTCATTTTTCGCATATGAAAATGCAACTGATTTCTGAAAATTAATTTTTTGTCCTGCTACTTTGCTCAATTCATTTATCAGTTCTAGTGGTTTCTTGGTGGAATCTTTGGGGCTCTCTATGTACAGAACCATGTCATCTTAAAATAAAGACAATTTTACTTCTTCTTTTCCAATTTGGATGGCTTTTAATTCTTCTCTAATTGCTGTGGCTAGGACTTCCAGAAAGTCAAATACCATATGATTTCACTTATATGTGCAATCTAAGAAGCACACTGAACTAACAAGCAAATCAGAGACAAACTCATAGATAGAGAACAGATGACAGCTAGTGGAAAGGGGAGGTTAGGGGGTGGAGGGATTGAGCAATAAAGACAAAGAACTCTTGGACATGGACAACAGTGTGGTGATTGCCCGGGAAGTGGAGTGTAAGGGAACTAAATGGTAATGGAAAAATACAATAAAGATTAAAATTTAAACAAAGAGTCCTTAATGAAAATATAAGCATAATACCATTATCATACTTTTAAAAATTAACAGTATTTTCTCAGTATCATTAAACATTTAGTTTAATTTACTCAGAATATCATTATATGCTTTTTAGAGTTCATTTGTTTGAACATGACCCAGTTATGGTCCATCCATTGCAATTGGCTGATAGGTCTCTTAATTCTATTTCCATCCATGGGTTTAAAAAATTTGACATCAGTGTAAGAATTCTTCCCATTTCCTAACTAAACAGTCAATAAATTCTGCATAATTTACTTGTGCTATTTGGAATATATTTGTTCTTGGTGGAATAAAATAAATGCTAAATGACTTACTGGCTATAGATCAGCTGTAAATTACAGGTTCCTATGAAATCTTCCTCAGGTCCAATTAATTTGCTAGAGCAGCTCACAGAACTCAGAGAAACTTACTAGATTACCAGCTTATGATAAAAGTATACAATTTAATAACAGCCAATGGAAGAGTTGCATAGTGCCAGGCGTAGGGACAGGGCGAGGACTTTCTGTGACTTTACTAGACACTCTACTCTCCCCACCCATGTGTTCCCCAGCCTGGAAGCTCTCCAAACCTTTATTATTTTTTAATGGACATTTCATTACACAGGCATGAATTACACTGGCCACTGGTGATTGAACTCAACCTCCAGCCCCTCTCTCCTCCTCTCAGGTGAAGGTCAGGGGTGGGACTGACAGCCCCAACCCTTTAATCACATAGTTGGGTCCCCTGGCAACCAGCCCCTGTTCTCAGGAGTTTTCCCAAAGTCTCCTCATTAAATAACAAAAGATATATTTATCACTCTCAACATTTAAGGAAATGTTAAGGGTTTTGGGAGTTGTGAGCTGGAAAGCCCGAATGAAGTCCAAATTTATATGACAAACACATTTTGGTTATACAGATACCATAGTATTGCATATGGTTTAAAGTTATTATGAACAAATTTGCTACTGCCTCCTGTGGGCTATATCAGAATAACTGTTTTCCCTATTTACTAACATGTGGGCTATGCCAGAATAATTGTCTTCCATATTTAGAAAACATTGGTTGAGTAAAAGATAGCAATGCTAAGAAAATAAAGAGAAAATAAGCTTAAAGACAAGAATACTGAATACTTTCAGCTACAAACACTTGCCTTATAAAGACAAATATATACAATATGAGAAGGAATACTTTAAAAAGCATGTGTGTGTGTGTTTGTAGCTGTAGGTATACCATACTTGTATTTTAATTGGCAAGGTATGCCATTCACAAATGATGGGATTTAGACAGATTTATGGTTCGGAAGTTAGCACTTAAATATTTCCCTTGCATGTCAAGAAGTGTCGCTTTTAAGATTTATTAAATGTGGACCATATGCACATCTAAATTTAGGCAGTTTTATTTAAGTGATTGAATTAGCGATTCTCACAAGGGCCATTTTGCTGCCAGTAGAAATAGGATTCTTCCACAGAGTCACAATAAAAACATTGTGAGGGCTCATGCATAGGAGGATGTGAGCAATAGTGGCAAGATTTATTGAAGCAAGAACAAAGGGATGCCTCCAGGTGCCTGTTGCCTCATCCATGATCAGGTGGCTCTACTCCATCTTGGTGCGGAAGTCCAGGGCTTCTGAACTGCACCAGCGCCTGTCAGGCAGTCCAGGACCCAGAGATGAAGCACTTCTCTGTGTTTCATTTCTCCATCTATATGTCCATGGTCAAAGACTAATGGCACCTTTGGCATGATTGACTGACACACCCAGGCCCAAAACTGCTACTGAGAGAGAACCTTGACCTTTGTTAAGCTTTTATTATATTGCCTTGGGTTTGGGAAGGAGTATGCATCCTTTCAGACTAGCCAATCTTCTTTCTAATCCTTTGCTGGCTTGTGCTGGACCCTCTTCCTATCCAACTCCTTTCCTGGATCTTCTGGTGTTCTGTGCTCTTATCCTATCTAATTCTTTACCCAGATTTTCCCATGCTAGACACCTGTTCTTTCTGGTCAACATTTAGCTCCGACTGCACATGCCTCACAGTGGAAGGACCTCCCCCTGAGCTATCTTGGCTTCTACTGTGCATGCGTCCAGCAGGAAGAAACTCCCTTTTGTTTTATTCCTCCCCACTGGTCATCTGTGGGCAGAGGCCAGATGTTCCCTGGGGAGATTGGAAAGCCTGTCCTTTCAGCCTGCTTGGGATTAATGTCATTTGGCAGAGGATGCAGTTCTGGGGCATCTCCCTGGGGCATCTGGACATCAGGCTTAATGTCTAGTTGGCTGCCTACTGTAACAATTTTGCGTCCATTTGTGCTGACTGTGTTGATATTAGATATAGCTTTCTCCATGTCAGGAAGATCACTGGGCTTGTGAGATTACTTTTGTGATGCCTGGGAAGTACCTCTTTTTCCTCTGGCAAGTGGTGAAGCAGTAGGTACGAGGAGGGGGATATTAGATGGCTGCATAGTCACCCACGTCCCTGCCGTCAAACTCCTACCATCCTCTCACTCACCTCCAGTTCTTAGCAGGCAGCACCTTGACCTCTGCTGGAAAATTTGTAGACAGTCAGACTATTTCATTTTAACGCAACTGAAATTATTAGAAAACCTAGTGTATGAGCCAGTTTCTTTGGTTGGAAAGCCTGTGATTGGCTGAAGATTTGTCCTTTGAAGTAGGAAAACTCTATTCTCACTTCCATATGATAGTACTTTGAATATTTGGTAAGATTTCCAGAACTATTCTACACCTTACACATTTTTCTGTTTTCTAGGAAGTCTGTACATGATCCCTTAATAGTTCCCACAATAATGTGATTTCCATGTCTCTCTTACCATCTTTCTCATTTTCCTCCAAATACTTTATTGTGCTCAAAAGCCCCCTCTATATTGCCAATAACTGATCGTAGTATTCCATACTGATGTAAACATTAAATTTCTCTTCATTCAGGCTAAGATTGAAGTTCTGTTTTGTTGTTTTTAGCAGCTTTACCACACTCGGTTTCTATACTCTAATCAATTCACAGGTCTTTTTTGCTTGAATTGCTGGTATATTAGATCTTCCCTAGCTCACATTTAAATAAAGAAATTTTTAGAGACAGTTAAAAATGTATTGCTCTGCTAAATTTAATCTTATTTGTTTAGGATTGTCCTCATAGTATATTTTGATTTTTCTGCCTTCTAATAATATACCTCACAGTTTTGAGAAAAAATTCAAAGCACATCTACTTCAAATGAGGGCCGGGAATTTCATTTGTTTATTCATTTCTCTGTTTCTACTTTTCAGAATAGTAGTAGGAATATAGTAGATGCTCAATAAATATTTGTTGAATGAATAAATTTGAAAACAAACATTTAAAAATGGTTTAGAGGCTATAAACTAAGTGATCTCATCCATAGGAGTATTTAGAAATTGGTAACACTGTGGTAAGCCTGTATGGAGAGGATATCAGGGGACCAGAGACATGCTCATTAAAATGAAGAATACATGTTTTTAGAAGCACTAAACAATTAAGCTTAGTAAAATAAGTAAGTACTTAGGAAGGTGATCAGAGTTATGGATCCCTGGGATTTCAGGTGGCAGACAAATATAGACCAAGTCATAGTTATGCATCCCCTGCGGAGAGAGATCACTGTGAGTGGGGAGGAGGGGTGAGAGTGTGAAGACCAGGGACCATCCCAGACAGGAGCACAGCAGGAACTTGGTGGCCACCCACCACTCCAACACAATGGGCAAAACTCAGCTACTAGAAACAACAGAGAAAAATGATAATTAATAAACAAACACTTAGAGTTACATAACTTTTCAGGTGGACCAATATAAAGTGTGTGGGGAAGGGAGTGGGGCTAGCAATCTGAGGACTTCTGCCCAGGTGCCCAAGATTCGCTCCTGGCGATTCTGCTCCGGATCTAACTGGCTTTGGAGAATGTCTGGAACAATAGAGGCTTTAGTGTTATGGATTAAATGTTTGTGTCCTCCAAAAGTTTATTTGTTGAAATCCTAATCTCCAGAGTTCTCAACAAATAAACTTTTGGAGGGTGAAAACGTTTAATCCATAACACTCAAGCCTCTATTGTTCCAGACATTCTCCAAAGCCAGTTAGATCCGGAGCAGAATCGCCAGGAGCAAATCTTGGGCACCTGGGCAGAAGTCCTCAGATTGTCCTGGCAATTGTCCTGGCAATTGTCCAACCAAAAAAAGGACAACAACCAATCTAAAATCAATAAACAACCAGAAGTGCCAGAAAATCAAACTGCATGGAACTCCAACAACCAAGGAATTAAAGAAACAGTCAAACAGAACAACCAGACCTATAAGGGGGCTGATGGAGGGAGCCAGTGGCAAGGTGTTGGACCGTGCAGCTGCGGCATGGCCACGGTGGTAGGCTGCGTGGGAACGGCTGACTAAAGGTGAAACTGAGACTCAGAGCTGACTGTGGACTATGGCGGTGGCCATGGTGGGAGAAACTCCCAGTCTCACACAAGAGCATGTTGGAAAGTGTGCTAAAAAAATGAGCAGGTGAGCTGCATTGTTCCCTCTCTGGCCCCTCCTCCAAAGGTGGTGCCACAGTGCAGCAAGGAAGGTTGTCCTGCCCTGGTGAATACCTAAGGCCCCACCCCCTTACAACTTAACAGGTGCCCAGAACAAAGGAATAAGGCCCAAATAAAAGAAGAACAGAGCTAAACCTCAGAAAGAGAGCTAAGCAATGAGGAGATAGCTAACCTGTCTGATGAAGAATTTAAAGCCCTGGTAATCAAAATGCTCACAGAACTGAGCTTGGTCAATAAATGAAAGAACAAAGGAAAGATACCCAAAATGAAATAAAGCAAAATATTCAGGGAACCAACAGTGACAAGAAGGAAACTCAAAGCAATGATTTGGAACAAAAGGAAGAAGTAAACATCCAACTGGAACAGAAGGAAAAAACATGAATTCAAAAAAATGTAGAAAAGCCTAGGAACCTCTGGGACAACTTGAAGTGTTCCAATATCTAAATTATAGGGGTGCCAGAAGGAGAAGAACAAGAGCAAGAAATTGAAAACTTATTTGAACAAACAATGAAGGAAAACTTTCCCAATCTGGTGAAGGAAATAGACTTTCCAGAAATCCAGGAAGTTCAGAGATCCCCAAAGAAGTTGGATCCAAAAAGGAACACACCAAGGAACATCAGCATTAAGTTACCCAAGATTAAAAATAAAAAGAGAATCTTAAAAGCAGCAAGAGGAAAGGAGACAGTTACCTATGAAGGAGTTCCCATTAGACTATCAGCTGATTTCTCAAAAGAAACCTTACAAAAAAGAAGGGGCTGTAAGAAGTATTCAATGTCATGAAAGGCAAAGACCTACATCCAAGATTACTTTATTTAACAAAGCTATCCTTTGGAATGGAAGGGCAGATAAAATGCTTCCCAGATAAAGTCAATTCAAGGAATTCATTATCACCAACCCCTTATTATATGAAATGTTAAAGGGACTTATGTAAGAAATTGAAGATCAAAAACTATGAACAGTAAAATGACAACAAACTCATAACTATCAACAAATGAACCTAAAAGAAAAGACAAACAATGAAAACAAAAACTAAGCAAACAACCAGAACAGAAACAGAATTAGAGAAATGGACATCACATGGGGGGTTTTCAGTGGGGAGGGGGAGAGGAGAAATGGAGAGAAAAGGTACAGGGAAGAAGAAACATAATTGGTAGGCATTAAACAGACGGGGAGAGGTCAAAAATGGTATAGGAAACAGAGATTTCAAAGCACTTATATGTACAACACATGGACATGAACTAAGGAGTGGGGGATGCTGGAGATTTGGTGGGTGTAGGGTGGAGGGGGGATAAAGGGAGGAAAACTGGGAAAGCTGTATTAGCATAATCAACCTTAAAAAAATCCTCACCTCCAATATGATGCTGTTAGGAAGTGTGGCATTTCAGAGGTAATTAGGTCATGAGGATGGACCCGTTGGGGTGGATGAGGATGGATGAATGAGATTTAGTGCCTTTATAAAAGAGGCCCCAGAGAGCTCTCTAGCCCTCTTTCCACCATGTGAGGATACAACACGAAGTCACTGTATATTCCGTTCTCTCACAATGGGCTTAGGAAAGGGGACTGAGTCAAGGCTGCCTATGGGGAGGATAAAATCAAATAGAAATTAAAATCTATAACTAGACCCTTGTTTATTCCATTCCTATTGACATTGATGAGCCAGCTATTTGAAGATTCTTAGTAAATTTACAAATGTTTCTTTCTGTATGTATTTATCATATTAATTATTTATTTCTTGACTACACAGTTGTGAGACTTTTGGCTGCACGTTCAGTTAAAATAAAAAACATGCTTTTGATTGCACTCCTAATACTTTTATAAAAATTGTACATTTCCTTATTATTGTCCGTATTCATTGAAGTAACTTTCTATGAGCTGAGTATTTTTTTTCTCCCCTTTATGCTAGTTCTCCCTTCTGTGCCTCTGCTAAGCACTTCACACAGTAAAATTTCACAGATGGTACAAGGGGAAGACGGTAGTATTTATTGTGCACATGCTATAGTCCAGCTGTTCTATCTTAGTGTTTTTCGTTATATTGTTATCTAATCCTCCAACAAAATGATAAGGTGTTACTATTCTTATTCCACAAGTGAGAAAAACAAGGCTCACAGAGGATGTGATGAAAGAGACTTAGAAAAATCATGGATTTTCACAGGCAAACTTGGTCCTCGTTGCCTAGATTGAATTAAGTAGTTGAGTAGATGGAGTTTCTCTAGAGTACTTGCTTTCCTACTTCCCTTCCATAATTTCTATTCTCTCAGCACATACATAGTTCAGCCAGACTTGAATTTTCTCCATTCAACCCAAGTTTCCTCACATTGTATCTCATTCTCTGAGGTACCGCATCTATTTGGCAAGACCAGAATGAAGTGATTGGGTTACGCTTCTCTTTGTGCCTTCCCCCAAGATCTGGGTGTTATTAATACTGTGTACATTAATATGGTTATTAATGTGTGTATTTTCAGAGGAATTTCTGGAGACCTAAGACCCAATTGAAAAGAACAATGGCAAGTGTGCAAAATTTGAGTATCATGATCTACTGGATTATATTGAGATTTAAGGGCAGAGTGAAGTCATGGATACAGCAAGATTTTTCAGTCTTTAAAACATGCTGCATGGCATGTGTTCATGGGACCCTGACTGTCATCTTTGAAATGCTTGGGTATACTTCATGTCATCAAAGCCCCACAAAGTAAAGGGCGGCAAGTATTCTAACTGCTTGTTGTTGTTCAGGAGCCCAAGGCTCAGGTCTGCTATCTTCAGGAGTATCTCCCCTTCCTGATTTCCTCACTGAAGCAGCAGAGGCTCGATGTGTGTTGGAAAAACAGAATTACTGAGTGTTTAAAATTTTTCTTCTTCTGCCAAACAGGATCAGGGTCCTATGGTTTTAATCCGGTGAGCTACACCAGCCAGGGTTGGGTCCTATGGGTTTAAAACCATGGGTAAGAGTTGAGTGAATGTCATGGAGTAGACAGCCGTGCAGAGAGGGGGCAACTGGCTCAGGAGACAGGAACTATCGAGTGGGATTCTGTAAGAGCAATGGTCATAAAACCATACTAATAAAAAATATTAGCACACTCACACAAAATTTCTAACAATAAAAGCCGTAGACCTCCAAACTACCCTGGGTACTGTGGAGGCACTGCTCTATTTTGGACCTTATGTTCTCGTCGGGAAAAACCTGCTCTTTTTAACTGAGATCAAGCATCTTGCACAGCAAGGCTAATTTTCCAGCATTCTCCTCAATGTCTGCTGAGCACTGACTGTCGGGATGCTTTTAATGAGGCTGATTATCATTTTGGCAGCTGAAGAACACTCACGCGAGAGAAGCAGAGAGTATGGCTTGGGATGAACACATCCCTGAGTTATTTATTAGTTAGTATTCATAGAGGCTATTCAGCTTTTTTTAGGGGGGTAGAAAACTATAATAAAAATTAATTGCTATATCAACAGACTGCTCCCAAAGACATAACCATGGTCCCTGAAGGCTAATCAGCTATATTTTTGGGTGGCATATTCTTAAGGAATCCCTTAGGTTTTACCCTCAAAACAAAAGATACATGAAGAGAGCTAGTTTGCACTGGAGTGAGAGAGGAGAAGCTTTCTGCATTCTCTTAACAGCTTGTTTATCTTCGTGTCTCCATTGTTTGCATACTGCCCTGCACTATCAACTCAACTGCACTTGCATCCATTGTAATCATGCTTCTACTTATGTGATGATGTGATTGATGTCTAGCTTCTCTCCATAAAGGCAAAGACCATGTGTGCTTGGGTATCCATTTGTATCCCCCATGCATAGAAAAGTGCCTTGCCGTGTTTTCCTTCAATAAATAGGTAACCACTATCCACTAATGAACAAATACAGATCACCTGTCTGAGTATCCTTCGTGAGGTTCACCCCTTTCATTTCGTAAGGAAGCGTACCCAATATCAAACCTGTGTTAAGCAAGAAAAGGACTAGATCAAATCCTCTGGCCATTTGGGGGCAATTGAAAATTATGGTCCTGTTCTTAATTTATTTCTTCAAATATCTTTCTTCAATGTTTACATAGTAGAAGTAAAAGGAAATGTTGGGTTTTATTAAAGAATCATACAGAAGACAGATTTTCTTATAAATTCACGTACATGGACCAAGGCAGAATCAATGTTTTAAAAACTGTCAAAACATTCTCTTGCCCTGGCTGGTGTAGCTCAGTGGATTGAGCACAGGCCTGCGAACCACACGATAGCGGTTCGATTCCCAGTTGGGGCACATGCCTGGGTTGCAGGCTGGTTCCCTGCAGGCCAACTTCCAGCAGGGGACGCAGGAAAGGCAACCATACATTTATGTTTCTCTCCCTCTCTCCTTCCCCTCTAAAGATAGATAAATAAAATTAAAAAAAAAACATTCTATTTATCTACATTTTACAGAGACTGTTAGTTGTGTCTTCAATACATACTCTCTTCTATAGTCATGAAGCTGTAGCTGGGGAGCAGTATGTCTATAAAGACTACGTTTCCCAGAACTAAACTTCTCTGTGCATAACATCTTCAATTATCCAGATTTAAGATTGCATTTAACTAACTCCAAATGTCAACCTGTTGCTAAATAAAATTGCTCCTTTGTGTCTCAATAATCAATAGAATGAAGTCAGTGCTAGGGGAATGTTTTTAAATTCCTTTCCAAGGGCGCTACCTGCTTTTGTAGGGTTTATGTGGGGGAAATAGTGTGTGGAAGTGTGAGATAGTTTATTTTAGTGATGACTCAGCATACTATATAAAATAATCTCCCTGTAATCAGACTCTAGACAGGAAGTTTATGTTTTTAATAAGAAGACATCGGTCATAAAGTGGCAGATTATTTTCAAGTAAAAATTAGGGTTTTTTTTCCCCTCAGTGATGGATGATGGAGATGTTGAAATGATGGGGGAGAGGTAATTCATTAATTGATTTTATTTCTATTTTCAAGGAGCAGGGGATTTAAGTGAAAATAGAGTCACTATGAATGCTGCTAAAATAAAAAAAAAATAAAACTCCCAGTAATTTGGTGAGCCACACTTGGTTATTGGAATGTTTTGTGCTTCAATTTTTTGTTTACATTTATGTCCAAATGTTTTAGTGAGATTTCGGACACAGTAAGGATGTGTAATATACTACCCCAGAAGTCTCAGTTACGTGCAACAAAAACCATCTCTTTTCCTCGCTCACGGGCCTGCTGGCCTGCTGGTCTGCTGGCGCGGCTCTGTTTTGGGATGCACACTGGGGCTGGGGTCTGCCCCGTGTGCCTCTCCTGTGGGGACCGGAGGCTACTGTGGCATGTGTTAAGCTCTTGTTACACGTGGAATATAACCATCACTGGGGGAAGCAAGTCACACAGCCAAGCCCACCCTCAGAGGGGCAGTGAGTGTGTAACTCAGAACAATAACGAAATCTCTGCCATGACAACATCTCACTGTGGGAATTTTCCTATAAACTTGGGAAATTTTACAGAAAAATCTGGAGTCCCACGTCATAAAACCTGATAGATTCATCACCTCTGAGCCTATATTCATAGCAAACATTAGGTGGGCCCAAGTCCAGCTCTTCCCCCCAGGTGGGACAGGCCCTTTCACTTAGCCAGAATCGTCACCACCCACCAGTGCCATTGTCAGCCCTCTTTACTCATCATCACCCATCTGGCTTCTGGAGGCAGTTCCATTTATGACCAATTTGGGTTGCACGGCAGATGGGTCAAAATCACAAAATTACCTCAAAACCCAATTGGAAAGTGTTAAGAGGCTATTATAAAGAAGAGCAAATAAATTGTCAGAGGAGATCTGTGGGATTATTTTTGGCTGGTGGCAAGTCATTAGGATGAAAAGAGAGAACAGTTTATGGAACTCTTTAATAAAGAGTGGAAATTGGAGCTGAGTCCCAATGCATGGGTAAAAGTTTGCCAGAAAGCCAAAAAGCCTTATTCTAAGAAGTAACCTGCAGACAGAAAAGAGTGTGCAAAATACAAGTGTGCCCTAAGGGTTAGTACAAGGGCAATCATAAGCAAAATGGGAAAATGAATTTATAATTGATCTGTTTATTTTCATAGTGTCAATTTCCCTTTTCTGAGAATTAAGTACGTTCTCTTGGGGGAAAGAAACCATATGAAACTGTAGGAATAAAAGATAAAATTACTCTAACATTCCCCACCAGTTATTTTTAAGAGTAATTTTCATAGGTTGAAATTTTTACATACCCACTTCTTCAGAGTCACAGCTTGCCACTGTCTCTTAAAAGTATGTCACCTTGTACCTGGAAAGAGATTACCTTCTGTGAAGTCCAACCCTGCAGATCTCAAGACATACTATTTCGCAGTTGCTTAACTGTGTATGTATTATGGCTGACATTTCATTATTTCAAGAACTCTTAGGAAACATTTATAGAATTAATTGTTTGATTAAAAGTTTTCCCTACACTGTGCAAAGCAGCAATATTCAATCTTTTTTGAGTATTGTAACCTGTAGAATTAAAAAGAAAAACACAGCTCAATTCTCGTACCATATTGGGACAGGGTATGAAAGATAAATTAGTCACCTATTGCCACAAAACTGCACAAAAGATCACCCCAAAGTTCAGTGGTTTAAAACAACAGGATTTATTTTCATGGATTTGTAGAGTGGCTGAGGGTGGCTGGATTAGGCTGGATGTGACTAGACGGCTCTGCTGGTCTTGGCTACATTCACCCGTGTGTTGGCAACTTACTGGGTCCAGCTAATCCAGACTGTGTGGATTTGTTTCATGTGTTTCTCATCCTCACCCTGCACCAGTGAGTCATTCTCATGGTGCTGGCCAGGGTACAAGAGGGCAAACTCAATCATGCAAATGCTTTTAACCTGCTGTTGGCATTACATCTATTTATAGCCTATTGGCCAAAGCAAGTCACATGGCTGACACCAGACTTAGGATGTGGGGGTTACTCTGCTTCCAGTGAGAGGGCCCCCATTAAGTATCATGGTCACGGGCACACATACAGGAAGCATGGAGCAGCTGGAACCATCAATACCGTCTACCTCTGAGAGCCAGACTGCGCTCACATTCAACTTGTACTCTGCAGGACATAGGGCTACTGAAATCCATGCTCTGGGCATTTAAACAGACTCAGGTTCACAGCTTGGCTCTGCTCTTTATTTGCTCAGTTTTGTCAACTGTATGGTGGGGATAGTAGCAATACCTACTTCTTATGTTGCAGAGAATGCTTGGGACCTGGTGGGCACTTACCTAGTTTTTAGTCCCTCCCTCTTCAAACGTGCTTTGTTTCAAATAGGCTTTCTTCCATCTTGCTTCATGGGGAAGGGATTTATTTATCAGGTTCATAATCTTTATCTTTAAAGAAACCCTCACCAGACAGTATTTGGTGGCATAGATCAAATACCTAGAAGGACTCTTAATCAGGGACCCGGAGGAGCATACCCCGCCACCCTCAAGCCTGCCTCTCCAGGTCTGATTCCTTCAGACATTTCTCAAAGCCTGTTTGCTGAACTCTGCTGGTGCGAACACGTTTGTCAGAACACGAGTCCAAGCTGGGCCGAGACAGAGCTGTGACTGATAATGAAAGTCATATACCCCTAAAAATAAACACAAATTCCAAAAACACCACGGTGCTTCCTGAGCCCACAGCAAATTGAAGTCTAAAATAAGAGAGGGATGTTGCAAGCTGGGAGGGTGGGCGGTGACATTACAGAACTGGAAGGAAATGCATTAGTTGTCACAGCAGAATTGTCACGGGTTGTACTGAATGCTCCTCAAACAAATAAAACATCAGTTTCTAGAAGGAATATTTTCAGTGTTACAGAATACAGTTTTCTCTCGGTATCTGTGAGGGATTGGTTTGAGGGCCCTCTCAGATACCAAAATTTGAAGATGCTCAAGTCCCTTGTATAAAATGGTGCATTAGTTGCACATAACCTACATTTGCATATAGGCTAAATCTCACATTTCACTTCATTGTCGTGGATTCAGTGTGGTGCTGAGGGCCTGGACATTTCAAGTTTTGCTCTTTGGAACTTTTTTAATGAATGTTTTTAATCAGCATTGGTTGAATTTGTGAATACAAAACTCATGGACACGAAAGGCCAATTGTATAGACCAATTTGGCTGTGAAGGACAGCAGTTCGAGCAGCTGAGCCCAAAGGAAAGTTCCAAAGTGAAAAAATCACTCCGGGAATATATTTCCTCTCTGCTGTAATTGTTAGTCCTGTTTAGCACATTTTCGTTTCCTAGAGCACTGCGATTTTTATTCACTGCAAGCTGATTGGATGTGATATCATCACTTTTATTATATTGTTAATGACATTTTGTCTAAACTCATCAGCAGTTAGGGTGTGTTTATGAGTGTGGAATAGAAGTCCCCTGACCCCAAGGGTAGTATGGCCATCAGCTGGTCCAAGTCAGAGCTAGCTCCGGGCTGACTTTTTCTTTTTTTGTAATATCAGTGTTAAGTACAAGAATGAAAAAGGGGAAGGATTTACAGGAACTAGTATAAAGGACACATGGACAACAACTAAGGGGGCTGGAAATGGAAGGGAGGTGGGGAGCATGGGGAGGGTGGGTTCGGATGGGAGTAAAAGCCAGAAAACTGTATTTGAACAATAATTAAATAATAAAATAAAATAAAAAATAAATAAAAATCACAAAAAAAGAATGAGAGTCAAACTTTAGCAATACTCATTTAAAAAGGATTAGTATTATATACTTCATTTCATCATTTTCTGATGCAGGAAGTCACTATCATAAAGGACAAATATGCCAGTGGTACCCAGGACCTCTTGTATATAGGTAATTGCAAATATTGTTCTAAAAAGCTTAACTTCAGAAGTACATTTTTAAAGTAAATAATTGTTTTAAATCTATTTTGTAAAGATATAAAATACAATAGAATTTCTGGAGTACAGATTAAACTATTTGCACTAACACAGGTCACATGTATGATTTAGTAAAACAACTTTGCTCTCCCTAAAAAAATGGTTTAGTATTAATTAATGTGTATATACAATATTATACCAAATTGAAAGCTGTGGAATAAGAAGAGTACATGTGGATTTATAAGACCTTAACTCTATAACTTATTAACTGATTGCTTTCAGACAAGTTATCAATGGTAATATCTGTCCTACCACTTCCACAGAATGGTTTGGAGTAGCCAAGGAAACAATATATAATGAGAAAGTTCAGGTATCTTGAGAGCCAAAAAATGTTATAAAAATACTCAAAAGTGATAATATAAATTCTAAAATGTTAACTTGATAATAAAAGTCCTTGAACCATATATTTTTCAAGATATTTCATTGTTATTTAATTATTTTGTTTTGTGGGTAACATAATGGATTAAATTTTTGACCTTTCATTAAATACATTTTCAAAAATTAAGCATTTAAAAGGCATTGAGGCAAAGAAACATTTAAGTGGAACAGCTTCCCTGTTGAAACAGAAACAAATTAAACGTTTTTGTTTTTTTTTTCTGAGCATTAGGCAATTTCATGAAATAGGTGGAAACAGTTCTTTTTATGTCACAATTTTTTCCCATTGGTTTCTTTTTGAGTTCCTCTGTATTAAGACATGGCAGGCAGCTTCTACCCCATCAGGTAAAATAAATCCAATTAATTTATTTGGACTTGAGTTATAAAAGGTTGATTAACTGTAATCACTGGATCATAAGGCATGGCCTTCTTTTATTTCTTTGTAAATGGAATTATATCTAGATTCCTGTTTCACACGTGATTATTCATGCAGTTAAATACATTATGGCTTCCAATAAGTGGCTGAACAAGAGTAGAGTCCTTGAACAGAACTTGTCTATCATTTCCTTAGGCTCAAAGGCAAAATAAGGTGTTACCAAACATATTTGCATTTAATTAGCAGGAGTTGATACACTGCATACAAATCTGTTTTAATTGGCAGGAAAGTGACTAAAGATACTTTACAAATTCATTTTCAATGTCATTATGTGGTATATGTGCTGCAGGTTCACTAAAAGAGCACCGCCCCCCCCCACCAGCCATTCTCTGTGCCCATAAAACCTGATATTTACCCATCTGATGTTTCCTGGCTATGAAGACATTTGCATTTGACACCCTTGTCTAAAGTCTGAAAGGTAATATCTGACTACTCCCGGAAACCGGACTCCTGAACAAAATTTTTCTGTACAGTGTGTATGTAATGCAGACAGACAGAATGCTACTGAAAAGAATTCCTGCAGGAAAGTCAATTTAGTATGGCAGAGAGTCAGGCAATAGAAATTAGGATGTTGGGATTCTACTCCTCGTTTTGCTGCTATCTAGTTGTTCTCAGGAAAGCCTTTCAACTCCTATGCCATTTCTCTTGGCCCCTAACCTATCCTACTATCATTCCACCCAGTTTTGTTCAGGTCAGAAACCTGAAACTTATCCTTGGTATCTTTCTACAATCAATTATAACCACTGGCAAGGCCTGTTGATTACACCTCTAAAACATAGCTTGAATCTAGCCATTACTCTCCATATCTTGTATAACAACCCCAGTTGAAACTACGAGTATCCTGACTTCCAGCCAAGATGGAGGCGTAGGTAGACACACTGTGCCTCCTCGCACAACCTAAAGAGGACAACAATGAATTTAAAAATAAAAGACAACCAGAACTGCCAGAAAATTGAACTGAATGGAAGTCCGACAACCAAGCAGTTAAAGAAGAAATATTTACCTAGAACAGTAGGTGGGGATAGGCAGCTGGGGCAGAGAGGACTCTTGGCAAGGTGGTGGCTGGTGGACAGGCAGTCCCACAACCACATGCAGATAAACTGGGAGGAACAAGTGGGGAATGAGACAGACCACTTGGCCCAGGGTTCTAGCACAGGGAAATAAAGCCTCAAACCTCTGACCAAAACACCTGTGGGGATTGCCGCAGCAGCAAGAGAAACTCCCAGCCTCACAGGAAAGTTTATTGGAGAGACCCACAGGGTCCTAGAATGTACACAAACCCACCCACCTAGGAATCAGTACCAGAAGAGCCCAATTTCCTTGTGCGTAGCAGGGGAAGTGACTGAAAACAGAGAGCAGAGCAAGCGGCACTGTTCCCTCTTGGACCCCTCCCCCCATACAGCACCACAATGCAGCAACATGGGTTGCTCCACCCTGGTGAACACCTAAGGCTCTGCTCCTTACTATGTAACAGGCACCAACACACACACAAAAAATGGTCCAAATGAAAGAACAGATCAAAGATCTAGAAAAAAATACAGCTAAGCAATGAAGAGATAGCCAACCTATCAGACGCACAGTTCAAAATACTGGTGATCAGGATGCTCCAGGAGCTCACTGGGTCCTTCAACAGCATAAGAAAGACCCTGGAAGCAATGAAAGTTGCATTATGCAAAATAAAAAAAAATCTACAGGAAACCAATAGTGACCCAAAGGAAACCAGGACTCAAATCAACGATTTGAACACCAATCCAAAAGAATCTATGCATCCCAGTGTTCATAGCAGCAAAATTTACAATAGCCAAGTGCTGGAAGCAACCCAAGTGCCCAACAATAAATGAATGGATCAAAAAACTATGGTACATATACATAATGGAATTCTACGCAGCAGAAAGAAAGAAGGAGCTCCTACCATTTGTGATGGTATGGATGGAACTGGAGACCTTTATGCTAAGTAAAATAAGCCAGGTAATGTTAAGACAAATACCATATGATCTCACCATTACCAGGAACCTAATGAACAAAATAAACAGGAAGCAAAGTATAACCAAGGACACTGAAATTGAGAATAGGCTGACAGTGATCAGAGGAGAGTGAGGGAAGGATAATAGGGGGAAAGGGTGAAGGGTTTATAGGAACAATAATAAAGCACACATGGATAATAACAAGGGTGGGTGGAAACAGAGGAGGGAGGCAAGGAGGTCTGAAGTGGTCAGGGGAAAAGGCAGAAAACTATACTTGAACAACAAACACACACACAAATACACACATAATCAACGGTTTGAAACAGGAAGAATAAAGAAACATTCAACCAGAACAGAATGAAGAAACAAGAATTTAAAAAAGTGAAGAGAAGCTTAGGAACCTCCAGGACATCTTTAAACATTCCAATATCCAAATCATAGAGGTGCCAGAAGGAGAAGAAGAAGACCAAGAAATTGAAAACTTATTTTAACACATAATGAAGGAGAACTTCCCCAGTCTGCCAAAGGAAATAGACTTTCAGGAACTCCAGGAAGCTCAGAGAGTCCCAAAGTTGGACCCAAAAAAGGAACACACTAAGGCACATCACAATTACATTAGATAAGATAAAAAATAAGGAGAGAATCTTAAAAGCAGCAAGAGAAAAAGAGACAGTTACCTACAGAGGAGTTCCCATTGGTCTACCAGCTGATTTCTCAAAAGAAACCTTGCAGGCAAGAAGGGGCTGGAAAGAAGTATTCTAAGTCATATAAGGCAAGGACCTACATCCAAGATTACTCTATCCAGCAAAGCTATCCTTTAAAATGGAAGGACTGATAAAATGCTTCCCAGATAAGGTCAAATCAAAGGAGTCCATCACCACCCAGCCCTTCTTATATGAAATGTTAAAGGGACTTATCTAAGAAAAAGAAGATCAAAAAATATAAACAATAAAACGACAACAAATTCACAGCTATTAACAACAGAACATAAAAAAAGCAACTCAGCAAATGACTGGAACATGAACAGAATCACAGAAATGGAGAACAGATGGAGGGTTCTCAGTGGGGGAGGAGGAAAGAGAGGGAAAAGGTACAGAGAATAAGTAGCATAAATGGTAGGTAGAAAATAGACAGGGGGAGGTGAAGAATAGTATGGGAAATGGAGAAGTCAAAGAATTTATATGTACAACCCATGGACATGAACTAAAGGGGGGGATGCAGGTGGGAGAGGGTGTGCAGGGCAGAGGGGAATAAGAGGGGAAATGGGACAACTGTAATTGCATAATCAATAAAAAATATATTAAAAAACTACTAGTATCTCTTACTTGGATTAGAGGTATAGCTTTTTAAATTGTCTCCTTGATTCTGTTTATGTTTTTTCAAATGAAAACTGGATTATTTTTATCTTTCTCCCTTAAAACCATGACTCAGAAAAAAATGAAAATTTTCTACAATGGCATAGAAGGCCTGAGTGATCCACCCTTGTTTGTACTTTCAGTCTCAAATTTCGCTATTTTGTTTCATCCAGCCACAGAAGCCTTATTTCTTTTTAAAAAATATATTCTTTTAAAAATATTTTATTTATTTTTAAAGAGAGGAGAAGGGAGGGAAAAAGAGAGGAGGAGAAACATCGATGTGTGAGAGATGCACCAATAAGTTGCCTCTCTCATGTCCCCAACTGAGGACCTGGCCTGTAACTCAGGTATGTGCCCTGACTGGGAATTGAACCAGTGAGATTTTGGTTCACAGGCTGGCACTCAATCCACTGAGCCACACCAGCCAGGGCTAAAAATATATTCTTGAACATAATAGTCATACTCATTTTAATTTTCTATCTCCTAACTCTAATATCCAGATCACCTGAGTATTTGCATTTATTGTCTATTTTTCTCTTGATTACTGGTTATATAACCATTGTATACTCCTGTCTATTTGCATGGGTAGCAATTTTTAGTTAATTATCATATATTGCATTTTTTTAAAAAGTTAGTCTTCAGTTGATGTTATTACCCATCAGGTAACTGTCAATCTCTGTTTTTCTTTTTCTGCTAGGCAGTTAAAGTGTGGAACTGATCACTAATCAGCTCTTTGTCTGAACTGGGCTGAGGCTGGGTAGTGGTCTATCATTTATTCTTAGGGCTTAGACCACCAGGGATTTTCACTGAACTCTGGTGGGATTTTGTGTCCTAGTTTTTGAGACATCATGAAAGTACAAACCTCAAGAATACGATTAATTTCTGAATGAGAATACCTTTGGCTACAAGTAGCAGAAGGCCCAACTCACAAAATAGCTTAAACATTGGAGAAAATTTATTATTTTATAACAAGAAGACCAAAAACATGGGCACTCCCAAGTTGAGTAATTCAGTGGCTCAGTGATTTCACAAAAGGCCCACAAAGGGTTTTATCTACATCTCTACTGGAGCCTCTTTCCCGTACTGGCCTAGACAACAACCCAAAATCCCCTCATGGCATCAGAAAGGCTGCAGCAGTCCCAAGCATTACATTCAGACATGGAACCTTCAGAAGAGACTGTGAACTCTTGAAGAGTGAGAAACTCATTCTGAAAATCCTTCCATAAGATGCTCATCACCTCTCATTTCCTGAACTTCATCACACAAACATGTCTAAACCACATGTGAGAGGGAAATAGAACCAACCCATCAATTGACTTAAGCCAATTTGGGTTTATTTCTTGGGTCTGGTATTGGGATTGGGACCAGTATCTTATGAAATACTGACCATTGGCAGGGGGCTGAATAGATTTTTTGGTGGGGGGGGGGCAATAAATACTACCTGCTACAATATGCTGATTAGATTTTAAATTATACCCAAGCATTAGAATTTGGAATGAAGACTCCACTTTTGTATATCTTCATCATTAGTAAATGCCTGAAGTTCTTTAGAATACACTTTTGATAAGCATTTGATATAAAATATAATAGGAATGATTGGTAATCAAGAAATATGAAGCAGATGTAATTAACACTGAAATGATTTTTTTAAGTAAACATTTCTAAGGTTCTAAAAAATTTCCCAAATATAACGAGGAGTTTCTTAGAAGAGTATTTACCATCTTTGCGTATATGTTTCTTTTTAGTCCTAACAGGTAAACTCTGCGTATAAGTATTTACTTTCTTTATAATTTTCATTTTCCACTAATAAATTTATCTAAAAAATGATGGATGCAATCAAGAATGTATTTAAGAGCTGGATATAATCAATCCACTCTCCTCATTTTGATTTGTTTGTGCATTTTCCTTCAAGGGTGCTAGTGATCACAGACCATATTCAAAGCAACAACAATCCCAATTTACTCAATCACCCCCATAGAAAACTGGATAGATTCTAGAATGCAATTTGGGGCAGTGAAAGAGATCAGCTCCGAATGTTATTTGTTACATTTATAGTTGAGATCAGATAGGTGTGTTAGGTAATGATGTAACCAATAAGCCACCCCAAATCTTAGAAGTGTGTGTTTTTTTGCTCATGCCACATACTCATGGAAGTGCAGTCAGGTATAAAGGACCCCACTCACGTTAGTGACTCCGGGACGCGGGCTGACGGAACAGCCACCATTGCAGAGGTGCCACAGGTAAAGGGTGCTCTGGGGAAACCATGGCGGTAATGACATGTTCTGCCCACAAGCTACACGTGAACTTCTGCTCACATTCGATTGGTAAGAACCCATTACCTGGCACCCCACCCAGGGGGCTGGGCAAGTATGATGCTACCAGGTCCCTAAGAGATGGAGAGCCGGCCACACTGCTGATCAGCATTTTTGACACCTGTAGAGATGCCCCTGTGTGTATCACTGCCTTTCAATACAAGGCAAGACATCACTGCCTTTCAATACGAGGTTGCCCAAAGCAACCATTTGTTTTTGGTTGGTACAAACGGAGTGGGAATGCTTCCGTGAGGGTGAGGCTCTCCGTATACTCTAGTATGTTACAAATGCAGCTTCATGAAACACAACACATTCTGGTCTCATGGCTTTCAATCGTGATATGGTTTTACTCTCATGTTAAGAGTCACATTTTACTGGAGGCGTAGGTAGAAACACTGTGCCTTCTCCCACAACCAAGTTTGAATACAACAAAGGTTTAGTAAACAAAGACATAGCCAAAGAACAGAAAATTGAACTATAGGGAAGTCCAACCATGACGAACCGTTCAACCAGACAGGTAAGAGGGGCGGAGCCAGCAGTGGAGCAGGGTCGGGCAGGAAAGATCCCCCGACCCAGGCACACAGGCAGCTGGGGTAGTAGCGCGGACCCAGTGAGGGTGCGGGGCAGGCTGACTGCAGCGGTCACACATTCTCCCGCAGATAAACCAGCAGAGGAGTGAGCAGTGAGACAGATCACGCAGGCCCCAGCGGGCGGACCCAGTGAGTACACATGGCGAAGGGCTGACTGCGGTCACACATTCATGTGCAGTGGGACAGATGGCACAGCCCCTACGGCGGGAGGTGGCAGAGGGGACCACCATTGCTCCCCTTTGATCCCGCCCCCACATACAAGCGTCACAACCCAGCGACCTGGGTTACCCTGCCCTGGTGAACACCTAGGTCTCCGCTCCTCATACATAACAGGCACAAACAGTTCAAAATATGGCTCAAGAAGAACTCAAAGCCCCAGAGCCGATAACTCTAAGAGAAAAACAAATAGCAAACCTCTCAGATGCACAGTTCAAAATATTGGAGATCAGGATGCTCACAGAACTGGTTGATTTTAGTCACAATTAGAGGAACATATGAAGGCTAAACTAATTGAAATTAAGGGAAATGTACAGAAAACCAATAGTGATGAAAAGGAAACTGGGACTCAAATCAATGGAGTGGACCAGAAGGAAGAACAAAACAACCACCCAGAAAAGAATGAAGAAACAAGAATTCAAAAAAATGAGGAGAGACTTAAGAACCTCCAGGACATCTTTAAACATTCCAACATCTGAATTATAGGGATACCAGAAGGGGAAGAGGAACAGCCATGAGTGGAAAACTTATTTGAACAAATAATAAAGGAGAACTTCCCCAGTCTGGCAAAGGAAATAGACTTCCAGGAAATCCAGGAAGCTCAGAGAGTGCCAAAGAAGTTGGACCCAAGAAGGAACACACCAAGGCACATCATAATTACATTAGCCAAGACCAAAATGAAGGAGAGAATCCTAGAAGCATCAAGGGATAAGGGGACAGTCACCTACAAAGGAGTACCCATCAGACTGTCAGCGGATTTCTCAAAAGAGACCTTACAGGCAAGAAGGGGCTGGAAAGAAGTATTCCAAGTCATGAAATCCAAAGACCTACAGCCAAGATTGCTTTATCCAGCAAAGCTTTCATTTAGAATGGAAGGACAGATAAAGTGCTTCTCAGATAAGGTCAAGTTCAAGGAGTTCATCATCACCAAGCCCTTATTATATGAAATGCTAAAGGGACTTATATAAGAAAAAGAAGATGAAAAATATTAACAGTGAAAGGACAGCAAACTCACAGTTATTAACAACCACACCTAAAACAAAAGCAAACCAAGAGGACAGCTAGATCAGGAGTGGAACCATAGAAATGAAGAACACATGGAGGGTTAGAAACAGGGGCGTGGGAGAGGGAGAAGGGGAGAGAAGGCACAGAAAATAGCATAGATGGTAGGTAGAAAATAGATAGGGGGGAGGGCAAGAATAGTGGGAGAAATATAGAATCCAAAGAACTTGAGACACGTGGTTATAAACTAATGGGGGGAGAATGGTGGGGGAGGGAGTGTGGGGGTGGAGGGGAATGAAGGGGGGGAATAGAACAACTGTAATGGTAGAATCAATAAAATATATTAAAAAAAAGAACTTGAGACATGTGGACATAAACTAAAGGGGGGGAATGGTGGGGGAGGGGTGTGCAGGGTCTAGGGGAATGAAGGGGGGAAATAGAACAACTGTAATGGTATAATGAATAAAATATATTTTTTTAAAAAGAGTCACATTTTAGATAAAAAGTAGACTTTTCCAACTCTACGTTTTCTCTGCAGACTGGAGGGGTGTTACCAAATAGGTAATCCTTGGATTACTTATTTTCACCTACCCAGTCTAATTTTCTCTTCATTTTCTATTCACAGGTCTTCTATCCACGTGTCTTGGATATTGTAGATTGTTAGGTTTTCTATGGCAAACATTGGGCCATTTCCACTGACTTGGCAGGAAGGGCGATTCATTCCAAAGAGCACTTGAAACCTTTCCTGCTGGTGCTGCTCATCAGGGTCAGGCCTGTGTGGGCACAGTGAGCATGCACCTTCCATCACTCTGGGTAGCTACGGAGTCCGGTTCTGCAGTCATTACTCTCAGTAACACTTGTCGTGAGCGACCAGCTCCTTCATAAATCAGGCTCCGATGGCAAGGTTGGCAGTAGACACAGTGTCTCGTGTGATAGAGAATAAAGGATGAGGTCCAGTCGCTCTCTCCGTTGGTGCTGAATAATAATAACAATACCCAAGTAGTTGAATGCACAATTCATTTTGGCTCTTAGTAGTTGTAGTATAGACACTCCAGACAGTTCTCAGAACAAACAGTGAGCTGACTGGTCTTGTCCCCGTGTTCACTTGAGGAACCTGGGTCTCAGAGGAGTTTCCTAAGTTGCAACAGCTACTCAGTGTCTCCAGCTGTATCAAACTGTGAGAATTGAGGCTTGATTTTATTAATTATCCAGTATTTTTTAATTTCCAAAAGATGGTATCTGTATCTGTTTAGTTCTTAAATAGCAACTCACTGCCTTCTATTTTGAATAATGCTGATTTAAGTAACTTCAACATCTTCTCTGTACACCATAGGCGCCTCCCACATCTCTGCATTTGGACTTAGCAGGTCTTCGGAAATGCATGTGAATGAATGACTGCATGCATGTGAGGCTGCCCTGCAGCCAGCTGCAAGCTGCTACCTGCTTTATGTGGGTGAGTTCATACCAGTGGGGCTGGCTTGAACTCAGGCCAATTTTCCATCGGGGTGTCTACACGAGCAGAAGTAACTCTCTGTGTTTCTCAACCAAAGCAGAAGAGAAAGATTTTTAGAATGATTTTCATGCTCAATTATGAAAAAAATGCACGGTGATTGTAGAAAATATGGAAAATGAAGAATAATACAAATAAGAAAATTAAAACAACTCCAAATTCCGGAGATTTGTTCTCCCAGTCATTGTTTTCAAAGGCATTATACACACACAATTCACATAGCTTTAATCATATATAGTGTTGTAGCCTGGTTTTTCACTCTTCATTGCATCCTTTAAAATCTTTTTTAAAAGATGCTTGTCAGTGGTCTTGTCACATTCGCATATGGAGGGGCCATAATTTATTACTGGACTTAGGCTCTGTCATTTTTTGCTATTATAAGTACTGTTGTTACAAACACCTTTCTCTATAAATCTTTGTGAGCATGACTTTCAAGGCACCATCTGTCCCTTGGAGTCCCTTGATTAGTGACACATACCTCAACTAACCGACGTTTGACACATGGAGCTGAAGCTCAGTAGCTAGATCCTGTCAAGAAGACAAATAGGGTAGCAATGGCTGTCTCATTCCCATAAAATAAAACAGATACAACTATAATTTTGCAGGCCATTTGTTTGGTTAGAAGCTTGATGCCTCATTGATTCCACACATGATGTATCCTCAAAGCGTGAAGGTGACCTTAGAGACCGCCAGCCACTTAGCATCCAATTAATCAAGCTTCAAGGTGTTTGGTGTCCAACACCAACCACGCATTATGATCTGCCAGATTCTTGTTACTCAGAATTGGGATTTAGGAAGGGATGTGGACTAGGTTTAGCTTCTGGGGGCTCTTGTGCACATAACAGAAGAGACAAGATCTTTAAGGAATCTTGGTGATGCAAGCTGCAGGCTTTGGTAGGAAGAGAAAGAACAGTGGAGTGTTCTAAAATTTCGTGAGCTTTCCCACAGACTGCCAAAAGGAGGTGTTCATCAGTGAGGCTTGAATGTCTCTGCACCAGAGGACGGGAGTTTAAAAATCATAGTCTTAGAACTTTGCTTGCAAGATGACTGAGATGTACAGCATTATGGTGTATAGAGTTCCTTAAACTGGGGGTCTCACTGAGTTAGTCAATATCTTGTAGAATCAATACAAATTAAAATTTATACTAAAAAAGGACCTGAATTGTTTTTCTGTTACTTAATATGCAAGCATGAATGCTTGGTATTCATCTCTAATAGCCTAAAAGGATAAAGTTTTCACCTTTGACCTAAAATTTACTTAATCTTCTAGGACGGCGGTGGAGAGTCTAAGTCCAAATCCAGGTATTTAATATGTTTCAGTTTTGCTCTCTGCTTCATGAGGATGGTTTTATTGTACTAAATTGTGATATTAATATTGGTATTAGAGTGTGAAAAATTCAACTAGTAAGTAGTATGCAAAGTAACCTAATGCAAACTTTAATGGATAAAGGCACTCAAAAAATCCTTTGCCACAAGGGTAGCAAAAGTGGTAAAAAGGGAAGGTTGCTACAAGTAAAATAATAAAATCCTTGAAAGCAACGTGGGTAACTTTAATCAAACAAGGCAGAATGTAACAGCAATATAAGCCTTTGATTCTATTATGGGATACACACAGAAAATTCTTTTTCAATCCCAGTGCTATGGATTGAATTGTTTCCAAAACGAGATATGGTGAAGTCCAAACCCCTGGTCCTTATGAATGTGACCCTATTAAAAAAATAGGGTCTTCTCACTAGAGTGAGCCTGATCCAACATGCCTGCTGTCCTCATAAGACGAATCTGGTAGACAGACATGCACAGAAGGGAGGTGACAAAGACTGCTATGTCATAATGGAGGCAGAGACGGGAGTGACAGGTGCATCTTCAAACCAAAGAATGCCAAGGATTCTGACCAGCAGCAAAAGCCAGAAAAGGCGAGGAGAATTCCACCCTTCAGGTGGCAGGGGGAATATGGCCCTGCCCAGACATTGGTCTCAGATCTCTACTGTCCAGAACTCTTTGACGAAACCTTTCCGTGGTTTTAGGCCACCCAGTTTGCAGTGCTTTGTCATGTGTCATGGCGGCCCTAGCAAACTAACACAGCTCTTACTAGGTTCTGCCCAACTCCATTTTCCCTGGCCTTGCATAAATCTGGGACAGATCGTGTCACTTTCTGGTCAGTTTTTCTGTTTAGGAATCAGTTCAGTTTAAAGCTTCACCCTCATATCCAATTCACATCTCATCACTTTCCCCGCCTCTGGTACCAACCAGGCTCCTGGGTTAGAGGACTTGAGGTGGGGAATGGACCAGGGTTGTGCTGGCATGTTCCCAAGCCCTCCAGCCTGGGTGGAGGTGATGAGGGGTGCGTGTCTCCTTGGACACCGCTCTCCCCTGCAGCTGCCAGGTCTGGCTCTCTGCGTTGGAAGCAAGGAAGTGGACTAGGCAAGATGCCGGTTGTCTGATGTAACAGTCCGTGAAAGGCGCCACCTCTGGACTTGTTCTTACTGAATCTGGCTCTATGTTACCTGTGGTCTTTGTGTTTCCTTGGGGTGCTGTTTTGTTTTTCTCCTACCTGCTCTGCCCCTAGAACTTCCTGAGAGAGGCTGCTGTGTCTCCTTCTGGTGCTTTCTATAGTTCTTGACCAAGATTCAGATGGCCTCAGAGCACCTACATTTTTCTTCTCTATGCTCCTTCCACAGGGCCAGAACTAGCAGAGTCTTTCCTGCGCTAGGTTCGCCTTGGGATGCAGGTGGAGAAGGGCTCACTTGTCTTTGTCCTCACTGTGAAGGGGCTCTGGCCGCTCTTTGCCTCCTGCCGTCAGCACTTTGAGCCCCAGGCCCTCTTGGGCAGAAGTCAGAGAAATCTCTCCGGTGTGGATCCATGCCTCCCAAGAACCCCTCCAGAGCCCTGCTCCCTAGAGAGGGCAGCCCAGTAAATCCTGGCTGTAGGTGTCCTCATACCTGACAAATGACTCTCTTGAGTCTCGTTTGCCCAGCTTCCATGGACACTTTCAGCAAGGGGCAGAAAAGGAGTTAGGGGAGAGCTAGGATTCCCGCCATGGGCACTGCATTCATGTGGCTGCAGGTCTGCAAGGCCCACCCCGCCCCACCCCAGTCCCACTGTGTGGCCTAGGAAGGTGTGAGCTGCTGTGAGTTGTGCAGAGCAGAGCCAATTCAGTCCTGAGGAAGCTGTCTGGATGCCATTGTTGGTGGCTCTCCTGAGGCGGTGGGAGTATTTAATGCTCTTTGCCCTCTGTCTGGGGTCCCAGGAGTGCTGGAGACCTGCGCTCCTGTGACGAGAAGGGAGTGGCGTGGCTGGCACTGAGGTGGGTTGCTGATTTAGGGGGAAAAGAAGAGTTCCCACTCAGTTTCCGCTAATGCCATAAAATATGTTTTCTATTTCTAGATTTGTTTCCTCATTCTCCTTTGATCTTGCAAGATGTTGTAGATTTTGTCAACATCCTGTGATTAGTGATATGGAGGAGGATCTGCACTTAATTTGTACATTCCACTGAAGGTGCTGCCAGGTGTCTGTGGCTGGTAGCCCCTCCCACTAGGTGGGGACCCCAAGGAGTTTTAGAGGAAAAGAATCGGCTTCATTCCCCTCACCCCCCTGACGACTGGCTGGCTAAGGTTTTGAGAACCATTACCAAATCAGGATTAGTGGTCTAGTGATTCCACTCCTAAACTAAGTGTTCTCAGAGTGTGACCCCTGATCACCATCAGCAGTAATACCTGGAAAGTCCCTAGAAATACAAACCTTCAGGCCCCGCCCAGACCTGCTGGACCAGAAACTGGGGGAGAGTGGCAGGCGCCTGCCTCAGCCAGGTGGTACTGATGCCCACTAATACCTGAGGACTGCTGTTCCAAAGACACTGCTCAGCCCCAGTGGCACTTGAGACTCTCTGGGAAACAGGGGTCTACTTAGTGTGGCCTAATACGAAAGGTCTGATGTACCTGAAAAAATACTCCTTGAAAACTCTCTGATGACTTCCCATCCAGCACAGGCTTTTGGTTTAAAGACTCTGCGAGGGACTTTGGCCAAGGCAAAGAGAATCTCTTTTCTCCTTCCTAAGAAACTGGAACTGCAGAAATTTATTAACCACTCTAACCAGATAATTTTCATTCAAGTCCAATCATCCTTACTGTGATGCTTATTGCTATCGGAATATTTCCTTGCACAAGATGAGGCTTAGAGTAAGATTCACCCTTTCCTGCCTTATTCTCTCCATAGCGATTATCACCATCGAACAGACTCTGTGATTTATGTGCTTATTTCATTCTCTGTATGCCTTCCTCCACATGCATATGGGTTTCATGAAGGCAAATGGCTTTGGTTGTTTTATTCACCACTATTTCACCAGTACCTTAGCCAGTACTTGGCACTTTATAAACATCCAGAACTATTTGTTGAATGAATGTGTGAAGGTTAGATTCCAAGAATATGTTTTACAAGTTGTTGTAGATTTCTGTTTATTGACTCAGTGAAGAAAATTGTGGTTTTTGTCCTTATTTCTACTTGGGAGGATGCTTAATACCACAGGTGTCATACGGGCCTCCGAAGTGCTATCATTTTAATGCAACGTGAACAGAAGAGTCTACTGGATTGAGGTGAAAGGCGTCGCCGAGGGGTGTGCTGCAGGGTTTCAGGGCTGGAGCTGGAGGGGAAGCCAAGGCAGGAGAGGTGGGGAGAATAAGGAGAAGACACCAACAGAAGAATGTCAGTAACTTCTGGGCATGCCAGTCTGCTGTTGGCACAAGCATGCCCATTTGTAGGGATTAGTTTTGGACAGTTAATGTGTTTATCAGTAACTGTCAGGCCTCACACATTCCAGGATGCAGGATTTCCAGTCTCCTGGCGGCACACTTTACAGTTCCTATTTCACAGAGGTTCACTGTCTTACTCCTTCGCGATGATCCAATTATGACGCAGTAGAGCTGGTCTCCACCCTTGAGGCACTGGGTGGGCAACATACAGACGCATCTGGAGGTAGAGGCTGCAATGAGAGAGAGACCGTGTGACTCGCCATAGTACTCCAGTTGGCTTTTACCAAACTTGTCTCCAGAGTGGCGAGCTCCTGGGTGGCCACAAATGAGAAAGCTGAAATAAAGGCAGTGACCCAAAATACCCAACTGTGGCTGAGGGGAGTGGCCTGGACGTAATCGAGCAGAATGTACAGTGAGCCAGTAAGATCCAGCAGTTGGGTCTGCCTGTCTCTGATCCCGTCTTCTGCTCACTGACCCCATCCAATCAGTTCTATCCTGCCGGGCCATTTCCACAATGTCTTCCGTTAGTCCCTTCTGTTCTTTTCTCACAGTCACTGCCAAAGTGCACTTGTCTTGATCACTTATTGAACATGTACTATGAACCCCACATAGCAGGCTGAGCAGTTTACATGCTTTATTTCCTTCCATCCTGACAACAAGCATATACAATACATGTTAACGTACCAATTATACAGATGAGGAAACTGAGTTTGGAGACATTAAGCGATTTGTCCATGGTCCCGCATTAGTAAGTGTTAAAGGCAGGTTTTAAATCCTAAATGACTCATAGGCCTGAACTCCATAACCTAACTCTATTTGTTTATTATTTCTTTCTAGGATATTCCTCAGTGATGCCAGTTAAATTGGGTAATTCTCTTACGAATGAGGCCTGGTTTCAGAACCACCTAATCACTTCATGATTCATATAAATTTTGTGTTTATCAGAATAGTATCAAATAGTATCAGAATAATCATTTAGGCACAGATCTTGTGTCATAGAAATGTACACTTGAGCCCTGGCTGGCGTAGCTCAGTGGATTGAGCGCGGGCCTGCGAACCAGAGGATCGCGGTTCGATTCCCAGTCAGGGCACATGCCTGGGTTGCAGGCTGGTTCCTTGCAGGCTAACTACCAGCAGGGGACGCACAAAAGGCAACCATACATTGATGTTTCTCTCCCTCTCCTTCCCCTCTAAAGATAAATAAATAAATAAATACAGTCTAAAAAAAACTAAATGTACCATAGTTTAAAAAAAAAAAAAGAAATGTACACTTGAGACCTATTTGATCCTATTAACCAATGTTACTCCATTAAATTCAACAAAGAAAAAATCACTTAGGAATAAAGTTACCAAAGCTAAGTATATTAAATCAGAGACTCATTTATCTATGTATGTGTTTTAATCAAAGTTCAAGGCCCTTCACACTTTGGCCTTGCTTCCCTTCGCAACGTTACCTTTCCTGCTTTCTCCACTCCAGGTAGAGTGACCTGTTCTCATTTTAGAAAGAGAAGGAAATAAGTAGTAATGTACACAGTGATTGAGAACACAATTTAGTCATGGTGACATTCAAACCGACTCAAGATGAATAATCTCCCAATGTTCCATGAGCAGGTTAGGTATAAAATGCACTTTTGGCTTTCTCTTTCTTTATAAATGTTGTGGTTTGTACATGGTTCTGTAGTGCTGCCTGAACTGAACTCCCTGGGACACTGACTTTTGCTCTCTAAGTACAGGAGGCTGCCAGAGGTAGCCCGCATCTCCTGGGGAGAAGGTGCTTTCTATTTTCTGACTGCATGCAGGATCAAAGAATTCCCTAAATAATGTAAATATCTTACTAAGATATATTTATGTTTTGGCATGATTACCTTAAGCCATCCCGCTAACTGGAGCAAAATCAGTGTATTCAAATATTTTACAGTGTTTCTTTTAGATAAACTTAGACTCCTGGCATTTAGATATATATAAAACAAAGAATTAATAGTAAAGGCAGATTTTTGTGCCATTGTAAGCTGCAGCTTATTTGTTACTAAGACAGATTTAAAAAAGAATAATTTGTGGAAAGATAGTGAAAAACCAAACACCAAAAAAATAGGCCCTTCGCAATGGAAGGGTTGCCTGCAGACCTTTTCTCTGTGGTAAATGAGGAAGGCGCGTCAGCAGTAAACACAGCTCTGCACGCCGGAGCTGCCTACTATTGCACAGACAGGCACCATTTTTATTTGGTTTCCTGTCCAAATTCCTCTTATTGTCTGCATGCATTTTTGACAAAATTGTTCTCACACTACAATTTTCAAAGAAAAGGGGTGTACTTCAAATACAAAATGGTGTTGCATCCTACTGGCAGCTTTTTTCTACCCCAAATTATTGTTTCTGAGAGAGATGGCAGCTGGGTAATGGTGTTGGTCAGGCAGTGAAAGAATGAATGACAGTGTTTCTGTGTAAGGTGATTTAGTGGTGATTAGAATGAGGCAATGCACTTAGTGAGCCCTGGGTTGCTGTCTCGCATGATGAAATTGCCTTGTTCAGACACGGCTGGGAGGTTGGACGCCCTAGACATCAACACCCTGAGTTGCCACCATCAGATGGCCTGCTGACCATGGCTCCTGTGGCTACCCGCTGCCATGAGTTCAGTCCTGCCACCTGCCAAGGGAGCTGGGTCTTGGTCACCAGCTTTGCATAGATCAGGATGAAACTGTATTTGGATAACAGGGAACTCTCCCCCTTCTCAGGGCTGAGTTGAGGAACATTGGGCTGGAAAGTGAAAGAGGAGTCAGGGGATGTAGGGAGCCTGTCCACATGGTATGCAAATGTAGCCCAGCCTGATTCAGAAAACTGACGGGGGAGTGAGTTGGCACACAGGACCCACGCCCGCAGATAGGTTTTCCCCATGGGGAATCAGGCCTGCATTGTACCTAGACTGCCATGAGGCATGCTTTTGCTAGAACCCCCTCACCTTCAATAGACTCAGCAAATGTTTGCCGCATATCTTTAAAGTAACTTCCTAAAATCTATGCTAAACCTCCCAGGGATGGAGTGTAACCAGTTTAACCACTTTTCCCTTTATATTTGCAAATATCCTTTTTCTTTGTAGTAATTAGCAGCTTCCTCTCATTTGTTATTTATCAAAGGTAACCACCTAAAGGGACCCTGTACCTCAACTGTAAATGAGGACCTTACTTGAGGTAATGTGCCCAGAAAAGCAACAAAAGCCTATCCAGGCAGGGGTGGGTTTTCTCAGGGCCCTTTCTCTCACTCAGAGAGCAGCCATGCCATCTCTTTTTCTCCACAAGACTTCTGTAGTCCGTGTGAATTTGTTCGTTGCATCCACAACACACAGACCCCATGGGCCGGGGTCCACATCAAAGGGAATGATAAGGTTTCCCCCCAAAAGGAAGGTGGTTTTAACAAAGGTTAGATGTAACAATTGCATACTTTATGCCTCATTTCAAGGCATGTTTTTGAAGAGTGTCACAAGGGAAATCTAGCTGCCCATGTGAGTTCTGTTAAATTCTAATCTCCAACCCATATTTATATATTACACGAAGCTAATCTGGGCTATTTCATGGTCAAACTCCATCTCAGAGCAAACATACTTCTGTGGAGTTTCTGCTTCCAAGACATTCACAAATAAAATGCAAATAGCCAATACACTTACAGAAAGTGGAAGTGGAAGGCCACTTTCTAAGTACCGAACTGGCAAAGCTATGCAGGCATGGTAAGTCCAGGTCCGGTGAGGGTGTGGGAGGGCGGTCTTTACCACACATTGTAGACGGAAATATAATGTCGGAAAAGTATTTCTGGACAGCAAGTTGATACAAGACTTTATAGTTTAAAATAGTATTTAACTAGCCCTGGCTGGCATAGCTCAGTGGTTTGAGCTCGGGCCTGTGAAGCAAAGGATCGTGGTTCGATTCCCAGTCAGGGCACATGCCTGGGTTGCAGGCCAGTTCCCAGTGGGGGACACATGAGAGGCAACCACACATTGATATTTCTCTCCCTCTCTCCTTCCCTTCCCCTCTCTCTGAAAATAGATAAATAAAATATTTTAAAAAATAATATTTAGCTAGAAATTCCATTTTCTAAGATATACCCTATGAAAGTAATCTTACACTATAGATTTATCTGTGATAGATTTATCTATCAAAGCACTGTTTATAATAATAAAACATTGGGGCACATCTAAATGCCTAACAGAAGGTTGGTTAAAGAAATCACAAAAATGTCTGTACAGGCTTTTGCAGACATTAAAAAGTATGTAGTGGAATAATACCATATTTTTTCAGACTATAAGACACACCCCCCAATTTGGGAGGAAAAGGAGGAGGTGTCTTATAGTCTGAATGTAGCTTACCTGGCTAGTAAATGTAGTTTACATTTACATAGGTGAACTATTATGTTATTTATGTTATTAAATATTTTACTACATTTTTTGCTTCAATTTTTTTCCTATTTTCCTCCTCTAAAACCCAGGTGTGTCTTATGGTCTGGTGCATCTTATAGTCCTAAAAATGTGGTATACGATGCTAGGGAAATAATTTCATGATATAAGTGAAAAGCAGCAATAGATAAAATAATATAGAGAGTATGATCCTATTTCATTTTTAAAAAATTTGTAATATAATCAGGGCCACCCCTACAAAAATTTTTCTATGGAATGCTTGTCTGTTCAAATGATTAACATCACCCCAGTTCAAAGCGGCTGTGCCACACCTGCAGTCCAATCCCCAGCAATCTTGGGAGAGACTGCCCTGCTGGCGGGGCTCAGCAGGCTGCTCCCTGGGCACGGGAGTTTGGCTCTGAGCTGGGGATGACTCTGCGAACAGAACCCCTTAGAACATCTGGTTGGCCCCAGACATGGTGGAGGAGAGAAGTAGTCCAGGGTCTGAGAATGTTCCACAGGGAGAAACAGTGCCTGAGCCCCTGAGGAACCCTGTCTGGGTTCAGGGTGTCCTGCCCGAATAACACTGTGCCTTGGCTAGTGCCTACAAGAGGATGTAAAAAAAAACCCCAAAACCTCAGGGAGCTGCTTCAGCATTTGCTTCCCAAGAGGAACCCCTCCTAGGCCCAGAGCACTCTATGTGTGCTGGACCCAGCTCATCCCCAGTGCCAAAGGGAAGCTTAGACAATGTTGATGCATGCTCTCCGAATCTGGGAGTGGGGAAGCGTCCCTGGTGCATGCAGTTGGGGTGAGGACTCCTCTTCCTGGGCTCTAACAGTGCTGCTGATGGTGTATGCATGGAAAGAGTAGAAAGATTTACACCAAAGTGATTAAAGCAGTTATTTCTCATTGTGGGTGGGTCATGTTTTTCTTTTCTCTTTAAGTATCTTTATACATTTTTTGTACACTAAAACAGAATAATTTTTGACTAAAGAAAGGTTCCTGTTAAGGGAGCACACAGAGATGCAAATAGGATACACTAACTGAGATGGATTTCAGATGAGAGAGTTTCCAGGCGGGGCCGCCCCGGAGCTTACCTGAACACTTCTCCCAGTCGTAGCAGGTGTCGTGGCCACAGGGTTCTTTCTTTGTGCTATTTTGTGCAAATACTTGCCTCTCGATAGCCCAGGCTAATTTTGGGCCATCTTGGCAGGGACCAGCATGTAGAAAATGGAATTGCTGATTATTTAAGCATTTCCCAGCTGAAAATTCACAAGCTGGTAAAGTATGGGAAGACCTGGAATCAGTATCGTACACGCAGAGGTCTTCTGAATAATGGCTGCCCGAGAGAGGAAAGAAAGCATTTACATGTGAGGGCCAGGAAACAAGAAAAGGTGTCTAGCCAGTTGAATGCGTTACCTTGATACTCGGTTATCTTTACCCAGCTCACCCCCCGTCCCGTCCCCATTTCTCTTCTTTCCATCCTCTTGTGTGCGCTGGGATTCATCCTCCTAAAATTTCATCTTAGTCTTGGTATCACCCCCAAAGCCTTTGAATTAAAATCTGAATTCTTAAATTCTGATAACGAAGATCTCCCATATTTTGACTCCAATCAACTTGCCTTTCTGGAATTATTTTTCCCACCCCCCCTTAATTCTTCTTTATCACCTGACAATTGTATAGCTTATTTTCTAGACTGGTAAGATCATTTTTCCCTTGCTGCCATCTCATCCACAGCCCAGACAGCATTGTGCAGTGTCTCCTCTCTGCCTATCTGTGTGCAGCTCAATTCCTGTCTACATTTTGAAAATAACCCCCACTGACCTTGCACATGGTAGTCTGTACCTCTTCTGAACTCAGTAACACTCATTAATTGCAACACCAGAATCATCTATCATTATACAGCTTTACAAGTGTATTTGTGTTATGGTGAAGAGCATGCATTTCTAAGTTCTTCTTTGTTAACTTGCTTAATCTCTCTAAGCAGGTGATGGATCCTGTTATCAAGAGGTACCCAGTGGCCATAGCCTTTGTCTTACTGAGAAGACAAGGACATCTTGGTTACTGAAAATCTGGGTCTCTTCTCTGATGTCGGTTTTAGAGTTAACAATCAGTGTAGCAGCATTTAAAAGTGTTGCCAGGAACTAGAGCCCATGGCAGAGAAGAAAAGGCCACTTGCTCAGTTTGGAGAACTTAGGCTATGGGACCAGTCGCTCCCACCAGCTCCTTCAATGCCACAGAAAAGAGAGCTCAGGACGACAGAAAGAGGCCAGAGAGGGACGGGAGAACTAGCATTGAAACCATTCCAGGGGGCAGTCTGTGTTCTCATGGTTTGGTATTGCCAAGATAAAGAAAGAAGTTTCCTCCGGGTTAAATGGGCACTATGAAGGCTGTAAGTACTGCCCACAAGGCCATGTGCTGGGTAAGATACTCTAGCAGCAAGAAGCTGCATGGTGGACCACTTGTGGTAACGATGAGGAGGGTAGATAGAGCCACCTTGGGCTGAATTATGTCATTGAATATGCAGAAAAAGATGCTGCAGCATTTAAATGAATGAATGAAAGAATGAGCCCCTACAACCCTTTGCTAACCTGCAGCACAGAGGAACATGAGAGCTAGTCGGGTTTAAAGCGTAAGACTGGCACAGTCCATGGGCTTCTCACCCCAGCGTTCATTCTTTGTCCTCCTCGGTAACTTAATTTCACTCACAAATGCCCACATGTCCAGCCAGATGGGCCTTTCAGGGACTTTCCTTAAAAGAGAGAATGTGTCTGTTTTGGTTTTCTTTTCCTCCTGGTGCCGCAGAGTAATTTTGGACCAGGAGGTAATTTTAGGGCAGCAGGCCAGAGAGTGGAAGGCCCCTCGGTGCTTTCTGAAATGAGTGAGTCACCAAAGGGACTCCAGATGGCCTACCTCTGTGTGTACTTTGTGAGACAGAGAAACAAAATATCATCCTAAACTAATGTTGCAAAGATTTAATCCGAAGATTAAATTCAGCTGAAAGTAGCCCGTCAACTAATAAGCACCCTCAACCCTCCTGGGTTTGTTCACAAAAGAAAAGGCAGTTATAACAACAAAGATATGTAATTTGTATTCTTCATGCTCTCTGCCCCTGCATGAAAAAATAAACTGACAAAATGACCAAAAAATGACAGAGGTATATGTGTGTGTGTGTGTGTGTGTGTGTGTGTGTGTGTGTGTATGTGAACTCCACCCTCACACCACTTTCTCCAAGCCTCTGGAGTCAGGGCTTTGCCATATACTTGGGGGAAAAGGAGGGCTTTGAGATAACCGAGTCTGAAGTTTTCAAATAGACAGAAATAAGCGTTTATCATCAAAACAAGACTTTAAATAAACAAAATCCACGAAAACGTTTAGAACTGAATGAGAGATGATGAGGAAGCTTGCAACCCGTGGGGAAGAAGGAATTCAACCAAACCTAGAGACTCTCGGTTATGTGAAAACGTCATGTATTTCATGTTTGTGCACCAAGAAGCGCAGCTCCTGCATCAAGCTGTCCTCACCAGGCTGGTCTTCCCAGTCTCCAAACACAGTCCACAGAGCATCTCTTACCTGCAGTCTTCCTCTGGAGACATGCAAATGCATCCAGAGTCCGTTTCTTTCTGTCCTAGTTGACAACTGCCCCGTAGTTTGCTCAGAATATCTGAAAGAAGAGAAAAGTGGGTAACGAACAGTACGCAGTACAGATTCCAAGTGATAAACCTGGACTGAGGAGCAAAGGCCATTTATCTCTGGAAGTTAAAGCATTCATTTGGCTTTTTCCAAACAGGCAGTCATGAAATATCCCATCCGAAAGGTCCTAGCTCTTGTGAGCTGTCATTTCCAATGTAAAATTCCTATTAGGCTCAGATAACTAAACAAAATAGGAATTTCTGTTCATTCGTTTTCTAAATATTTATTCAGCAACTATGGTATCCCCGGCACTACATTAGGTTTTAGGGGTTGAGCAAAATTTTACCCAGATCTTATACTCATAGAGCTTACAGTCTTATGGAGGTGGACAGATATTAATAAAAATGTAATAATACCACCCTGGCTGGGTAGCTCAGTTGGTTAGAGTGTCGTCCAGACGCACCAAAGCTGTGGGTTTGATCCCTGATCAGACACATACAAGAATCAACCAATGAATGCATGAATAAGTGTAACAACAAATTGATATCTCTCTTTCTCTCTCTCTCAAATCAATGAACTTAAAAAATATATACTAATACATATAGAATTGCTATTGTTAATACTATCAAAGAGAAAGCATATAATCAAGAAAATTGATACAGCTAGGAAGATGAGAAATGGTAAATTGAGAAAAGGGGAACTTTTCAAAGCAAAGGAAACATCATTGTACAAGTGCTTGAGCCCCTGGATGGTGTGCCTCAGTGGACTGAGTGCTGAACTGTGAAACAAAGGGTCACTGATTCAATTCCCAGTCAGGGCACACGCCTGTGCTGCAGGCCAGGTCCCCAGCAGGGGACATGCTAGAGACAATCACACATTGATGTTTCTCTCCCTCTTTTTCTCCCTCCCTTCCCCTCTCTCTAAAAATAAGTTAAAAAATCTCGTTCAAAAAAAAGGTGCTAAAGAGAGCAGTATGTGGAACTGGACACAAGGTGCATAAAAACAAGAGCATGGAACAAGGTATGGCCTTGGGCAGGGCTTTACAAGGCCTTGGAAGGACGGGTGTTCTTACTTTATAAGCTGTGGGAGGTCTTGGATGCGTTAAGCAGGTGTGACAAAATCAGGTGTGGTTTTTGAAAAATAAATTAATTCTGGCTCCTGTGTGGAGAATGGAGAGGCATGGTGGCCAAGAGAGCTTTGGGCAGACAACCTGTGAGGTCATTGTAGTAGATAAAATAGAGGATGTTGTGCATTGGGGGTGAGACATGAGAACTGTGAAGCATGACTCTTAGGTTTCTTGTTTGCATAAGAGACTAGACATGGGTCCCTTCACTAAAAGAGAAAATATTGGATGTTAGTTCTAGGGAGGGGAATGTGATGACTCGAGAGTTCCTCTCTGCATATACTGAATGTGTGGTGTCTTTAAGACACAGAATAGATATATAGAAATTTGAATATTCAGGTCTAAAGCTCAGGGGAGGAGTCTGTGCTGAAGGTTTACACTTGGCATTAGTACATGGGGGACCATCCAAGCTATGGGTAGGGGTGAGATGCCCCAGCAGGGGAGTGTAGTAACAAATAGGTGAGGAGACAGACTGGAGCCTTGAGGAGCTTCAGCGTTAAGTGCTGAATTTCCTCAAGGCTCCTGTCAAAAATAGAGGCGATAGCCAGAGAGGTAGAATCTAAAGAAGACAGCATCCTATCTTGGAAACCACAGAAAGAACATGTATACTGACTGTCAACACTGTTGAATGCAGCTGAGAGGTCAGGAAAGATGAGGACCAAAATATTGTCTGTTACAATTAGCAATGCAGGTAACAGGGATGACAGTTCGGCAAATGGGTGCTGGGGAGCAATGGCTTGAGAGTCTGATTTTCTTAGAAGAATCAATAAAGAAATGTAATGGAACTATTTATACTTGCATGATATTCTGGGCACTAGGATATTACGATAAAAAGAAAGAAAGAAAGAACGAAAACAGCAGTGGTCCCTTTCTCCATGAATCTAAAGGGCAGTGGGAAAACAGACATTAATCACAATCATAGCAGTGGGTTCACACTTCAAGGCTCAGATAGTTGTTTTGAAGACGGAGAACATGGTCCTGGGAGATCACATAAAATAAGACCCCAGCTGAGAAATGTAAGCAAAATCCATAAGGAAATGACACTTGAGCTAAGATGAGGAAGTGACTAGTATGTATGTGAGGAAGAGAAATTAAAGTAGAGAGAGTGGCACTCAGGCGTATTGGAAGGGAGGGGGACTCTTGGATATCTTTGCTTACCTTAAGGCTCAGCCGGAGAACCTTTACACTGGTTGAGTCGGACCTGGAACTGAGCCCTGGAGCCTGGGGACTGAAACACTTCCCGGGACGGAATCTGACTAAGCCACGGAACTACACTGGCCTCTACAAGCAAGTGACTGTCAAAGGAGGGCAGTGGATAGCTCTCCATGTATTCTGCCCCTTTAGATGACAGAGCAGGAGACCCTGCTCATAGTTCCTCCTCTTAGCCAATCAAGATAGAAGGATTGGGAAAGGAAGGTTTATGTTAGAGGTGAAAATAAAGGTTGAAAGAATTGGTACATTTTCTTCTTTGCTGCTATGGCCATTTCCTGCTACTCTGTTAGGACCCTCATTCCATTTGGTGAAATCTGGCCCAGAACTTGCATGAACATGGAGACCTACGGCCACTGGTTGGGCCTCAGATAGTAAAAATTTCCAGGAACACGGGATTGTGTTTCATGTCTTGTATAGCTTTATCTCTTTGCCCTTTGGAAATAAATCCACACTTAGGTCGGGGAGGGACTGCGAGCCACACATTGTTTCCAAAGAGAATCACCTTTGCAGAGATGCAGAGCATTACTCAGTCCCTGGGGAGCTGAAATTGTCAGGGATCACACACGAGGAGTCTTTGTTCCCTTGTTGAGAGTCAGGTTGGAGGCAGAGCTGGCACTCTGCCGCCCACACCCCCCAGCACAGTTTGTGAGCAACATGGAAATAAGGACATCGCCTTGTGTGGGGGGCTAAGGCTAGAGGATCCTCTGGAGATGTTGATTTCTGGGAGAAAGGAAACTAGTAACTGTAAAGCGTGCAGCATCTCATTTTTCTCACACTGAAAGAGTCCAAAGTCCTTCCCTGGCCAACAAATGTCCTGAAACTCTTTACCTCACAGCTCTCCCACCTGAGAGAGTGCTCAGTTTCACTGATGAGTTTTTCTTTCTTTCTATGACTTCCTTCATTAATCATTTTTGTCAATGTTGTTGGAGAGAAAGTTTACAGGAGAGGATATCGGTTTCCAATATCTCGATGCAGAACATCTCATTATCCCTCAGTTTGGATTATAAATGCAATTTCTTTTTCCTACAGCCATGCACCTGTGTGGGTGTGTGTACACATGCCGTCCATTGCACAGAGAAGAGGAGTCCGCCTCAGATGCCCAGAGGACCTTAGCTCTCTGAAGCCTGTGTGTCCCAAACGTTTCTATCCCTCTCACATGCGTGATTAGAAGTCAGTTGAGACCACACTACAATATTTACCTGAAGTTCTTACAAATTTTCATGAAATCTCTTTATTAACAGTTTTAAGGTTATGTAGCAGGTTAACTTTTTACCTTTCCTTCACACATTGTAAAAACTCAGAAGAGGATAAAGAAGGCAAGATGGCAAACAGCTTGGGGAATTAGCGCAGTTCCTGCTTGACCCAAACTGTCTGGCCTTGGGTCTAATTTACCTTCTCAATGCCTCCTGTGTTTTCATTAGCAAAATGGGCCTAATCACATCTGACCTCAGATACGGCCTCAAGGACTCTCTGAGTAAAAGTGAGACATTATCCCAATAAGCATGTTGAGAAATTCAGAAGACGTGAGTTGGCAGAAGCTCTGTTAACTGTTTTACTGCCCTCCAGGTAAGTAACTGACTTGCCAGGCTGTTCTCTGGTCCCTCTATGCCAGCTGCCTGTCTCACACTGAACTTCAAGACTTATGGTTCCTCTCTCTCAGAGGTTCACACTTTCGTTCCCACTAGTCAAACAACAGGTTTATCAAGAGTCAGTCTGGTTTGTTTCAAATCTATTTAGGACAGATATTATTGTAAATGTATATGTCAATTAAATATAATTGACATATACATTTATATTTGATATATACATCTCCTCAACTGATGAAATAAGGAGAAAAAAGGGAGTTATTTTTATACATACTAAATGAAAAACTTTGAATGAGTATAAGTAATTTGCAAAATTTTGTTTTGAATTGATTATAAATTAGAGTACTATGAAAGAATAAGAAAAAATATATACAAAGTGTAAAGCATTGTCCAGTTCACTTGCTTTAAAAATGCCTTTAAAACTGGCATGAGACAACATGGTGTGGGGTGAGATTTGTACTTGTTTTGGACGAGGAAGAAGTCTTAGAACTCAAATTAGGAGATTCGTTAGAAATAAGAGTTGGGTCCTACATCAGAAAATTGGTGAATAAATGTGCATTTCTATGTTTCAAGTAAAAATAAAATGCTTACATAATTGAAAAGTAGTGTGCACTGGTTTTTTTATGGCCCTCTACTTTAACCAATTTTCAGTTAACCGTCACGTCTGATTGTGTTTAGATGAGGGAACTTGCATTCCCTCAAAATACTGAAGTCCATCCACTGAAAAAGAAAAACGACCCTGATCTCTAAACTTGGAATATATCCACTTGGCCAATAACTTCACATATCTGCCTGACCTCGTCATCTACACAGGATGACATACCACCTCACTATCTACACAACCTGCCTTCTCCTCCTGAAACACACTGTCAACACTGCACCACACGAGGAGCTACACTCCAGTCTTGGGCGGTGCCCCCTTGGCAGACGCAGAGTACTGAGCTGCTACTCACCATTTTCACAGGTGAGTGAGCTCGAAATGGGCGGAGTCCAGGAACCCTCTGTGCACGTGTACCTTGATGGCCCAGAAAGGGCAAAGCCTTTGGGGCAGGTTAGCTCAACAGATTCACCAATTTCATACGATATCTGAAACGGCGACAGTGTCAGAACATCCTGCACAACTGGCTTCAGGCACTGTGTTCCTGCAGGCAGAGAAACATTTGCGATGTGTTTAGTGGAGCTCAGAATATTTACTGGTTGTAGACAGGTTTTATACAGCCCAAGAGGCGGTTTTAATGTGATTTATTGCATTTGGTCTGCTTTAATGCTGCCTTTTGATCAGAAAACCCCGGGGGTTTGAGGACCCCAGGCTTCCCCTGCAAACCTTCCTTTAGCTCCTTTATCTGAGGTTCCCTTGCTAAGGAACTGGCTCCAGCCACTTCCAACTTTCACTGTATTATTGGGACCTCTTCTTCTTTCCTCTTCTTGTTTGCCCCAAAGCAAGTCACCACACTGCAAGCGATACAGAGGCAGGACATGGTAATCGATGCTGGTCTCAATTCTGCCTCATGGGGTCTCATAATAACTCTTTGGAGTCCCCATGCGAGCCCTGCTGGAATTCCGTTTTGACACTTCAATGGCACAGATATGTGTGGAGCCTGCAAACTCATCGCCTCCTCCTCAGGAACGGATGTGGACGTGCTCCAAGGAGAAAACTGCATTTCCTGTAAAATCCCATTTCTGATAGATACAGGGTGTTAAGTATCATCTTCCTGGGACTCATCCATGTGCATCGGTTTGTACGTCAGGCAAGGCAGATGCCCCTGGTTAGATGCCGTGAGCAGACTTCCCAGATCCCTCTTTGAGCACAGGTTTTGCCACCCTGCGTGTATGAGGCTAACGCGCACGGGCAGAACTGAAACGTGAAGATACTTTGAAATCTAATTTTAGCAGGTGAATCCTATTTTCTGCTTCACTAAAGCTTTTCACCAACATTGTTCAAAAGCAGTAAACTGTGCTGATCGATGGGTGTGGCTTTGCTTTATTTATTTTGGGCGCATTCATCCCCTCAAGTAGTCCCGTGAGAGGGAGGCCCGGTTCTCACGTTGGCATTCCACGTCTGACTGTCTCCAGGTCCTGTCTGGTAAGCAGCGGAAGTACTGGTAGCCAACGAGTTTGAAGCCGGTGTAGCATGCGATTTCGGCATCTTCCCCAAATGAGTACAGTTTCTTTTCATTCTAGAACCCAAAGCGAAACCAGCGAGTTATCAGTGGTATGTGTAATATTTCTGAACACGGTGGGGTCACCCTGGGCCCTTCCCATTCCTTCACCCCTGAATCTGCTCAGTCACAGAGGCCTCTCAGTTTCGACTTTTAAGTATCTCTCCACGTGCTCCCCTCACCTTTGCCATCACTACTGCCTTTGTGAGTGGCGTTTACCTCTTACAAGGACAACTTTCTAACTGGTCCCTTTTCGAATCCAGCTTCCATAGCCCTAATCTAAATCGATTAGGATTCTTTTTTTTTTCTTCCTTACAAACTTTCTCCCCTGTACATGGGATGACCTGCTATTTCAAGAATTAAGAAAAAAAGAAAAAGAAAAGAAAAACTACATGCTTATCCTTTAGCAGCTATAAACGGAATATATAACATACCCTACATATGCAAACATACGCAGTTGCTATGATGACCAATTGACTACAGATCATTTCGGAGTGTTAGTTCCTAGTAAGCCATAGATAGGTCTTCATATATTGTCCCGACCATGGGTAATTAAAATACAACTACTATTGTATGTGTGTGTGTGTAGGGGGCACTAAAATGTTCAAGATAGAATGATACAGTTGAGAAAAAAATACAATTTAAAGGCTTTTTAACAGAAAGGTAAAATTAAACCCAAGAGAGGTGAAATTGATTGGGGAGCATACCTTTCCATTTTAAATTGTCTCCTGAAAGTTTATATCTGAAGCACAGACCTGCCTGACTAGTGTGACCAAATATAGATATTTGTTTTTTTTTAAATCATAGCAACATATTGTGGCTTGATGAAAAAAATGAAATGTTGAATTGTATACTAATTATATTAAAATTGTATTGACTAGTTAAGGGTGCTATAGGTTCCTAACTTAATAAGTCACTACAGACCCACTTCCCCTGCGATTACAGCCAAGACCAGTGTGTCTCCCTGACAGCAAGCTCAGGGTGGCCCTTAGTCTGCTCAGACTCAGAATCAGTCAGACCGGCCCAAACCTCTGTCGTGCTCAGCTTCATTCTCCATTCACACGTTCACGTAACTGCACTATCAGCCCAGGAATTAGCAGAGCCTGGGGATTAGCAGGGAACCTGCAGCCTTTGAGCCGACCATCAGGCATGAAGACATATCCAGGGAGTTCAAGGGGGCAGAGTGGCCAACCGTGTTTAAGGGTCACTTTCTCTACTTGTTAAGTCAGCTGAAGATTATCAAACTAGGAAAACCCTAGCTCTAAATTTAAAAAACATACTTTTTTCAAGTTCTATTTTTGAACGCCACACCGAAAGTGAAGGTCAGGAGGCTTACGCGGATAAACCCGTTTTCTGGAGGAACCGGCTGAGCACACCCTGTATCTGATTCTCCGTCAGGAAGGTCTACTTCTTTCATGTATTCATCGTCATGGACACACGCTTGTCCACTAAAAGGAAGAACAAATGTGTGCATAATACAGTAAACATGAGTATGGGTAACATATTCACATGTCTACCTATATGCGCAGGCCTATGCATACATAGACATTATACAGTGTGTATGTAATATATGTAAAAAGGGAAAAAAGGGTAACAGCAGATACGATATCTCACTAACACGCTCTGTTGGAGTAGAGACAATGCTGATTATTTCTTTATTCAGCAGTAGGCTACTAACCCCTTAACCGTCAGCCTGCGTTAGCGGGTCCCTGACCCACCCCTTCCCGTAGGCATCCTGCCTCCTTACTTGTTCTCCATTATGGAGATCGTGCAGTGCTCCTCCTGCCGGCTGTCCCCCTCACAGGGCTTCCCTCCTCGTTGGCGGGCAGGGTTGTTGCATTCTCGGGTTCTCGATCTCTTGTGCGTGACGTCGCACTGGCTCCAGGAAGACCAGCAGCCCCAGTTCCCATCCACTGCATCTGGCACACAGGAGACCCACCCGCACATCACAGTGTACCCAAGAGGACGTGGGCTTTGGCACCTGGCCAACTTGGTTTCCCCACTTTTTAGCTGTATCATCCTTTGCGGAATATCACAGGGTTGTTGTGAGGGTAAAGAGAAATCAGCACCTGACATATGGCCTGATTTCCTTTTCCTTTCCCACAGCCCAGATCAAATGGCAACTATTATCAATCATTTGCAACTCTCTGCAGCATATCACACACACGGGTATAGGCATACATCTGTGTAGAAAGAGGAACTTCTTCTGAGCACACTAGATATCAAACCATGTGTTTAAAGGCAATGGAATACTTCCTTACTCCCACGACACCTCCCCTTTCTAAGAAGAATTACAGGTAACCAAGGACATTACTTAGTCCTGTATGAAAGCCTTGGTTCTGGCTTAACATATTGCTAATACCAAGCCATCTTCATTCTACATTACAATACATAAAAAAGGTTTATCACAATACTATCACATTTTTATTTCATAATATTTTGTATTATTTTGTTTATTTCACATTATAGGCATTGTGCTGTGTGCCCCTTATGTGTGTGTGTATACACATATGCGCATGTATGCATATGTGTATATGTGTATGTGTATGTATATGTACATATACATATATGATACATTTTAGATATGCTTATATGTGTGTATGTGTATATGTGTATGCATGTATGCATATACACATACACATATGTATGATACATCTTTGGATATGTTTAATGGATGAACAGATGAAGGCATAGAGAGGCTAGGTGACTTTCCCAAGGCCACATCATTGGTAGGTCACAACAGACACATCCCAGGGCTGTTGGACCTTAGCATCCAGCTTTTTACAGGCTTATTTCCCCCTGTGTTTGCATGAAGTGGAAGATGCTAATAGAAGCGTTTTGTTTGAATGGACCAACCTCGCGTATCTTTTGGAGGTGAGAAGGTGCCTGCCTCCAGTCAGTTATCAACCCTTACCAGATTTATAATCCGGGGCACGTTTCTCACAGTTGTCACCGTAGGTGCCGCTCTGGCACACACACAGACACTCGGTCCCCGCAAGTGTGGGGCGGCCGTTGTTTGGGCACGGAGCACACTGGCAAGGGTCGAACTTGGCTGCATATTCTTGAAAAGCTTTCCGGAGGTTGTTCCGTCTAGTCACAGCACAGGCGACGTTCCTCACCAAGTCTGTGATGGGAGCAAGCTAAGAGCAGATGGCAGAGAGGAGGTCCCGTCACAGTGACATCATCCTTTCGCACATGTTGTCATTGCTGCCCAATTCTCGTGGAACAGGAGGCAAGGCACAGAAAACCCCCACACTTCAAAGGGATTATAGTAGAATATAGGGCATCTGCAGTTGAGCCAGTGGAGAAAAAGAGGAGACAGAGGGGTTTCCTACTCTTCTTCAGTGGGTGTGGAAGCTCTCAGCAAGATCAGCTCACTTTTGTATTCCTGAAAGTAGGGCAGGTGTGAGGTACCTGGAGGTTCCTTTCCCTGGAATTCTACTGTGGAGGAAGCCTCAGGTGAGGTGTCACTTGCTTGGACTTGCATCATGTTATTTATTAAGCACCAAATGCATGCATCACCAAACTGAGATAGGTGAGCACGAGTTAAGCAGCTCAGGAATGCTCTGCTGAAACCTCATTATGTTTGGCCCAAGCAGAACAATGCAGAGGATGAAGAGAAGCTTTCTGAGTTCTTTGTTTTTCCAGGGCAGCATTGGTCTTGGTGGAACCAGGGGAGAACGCGCAGAGTGGGAGAAAGTGGAGAGATGAACTCACTGGTAGGATGAATGGAACAATTACGCTAGCAAATAGTGGGGCAAATACAGAACGAGGGCTCATTTTGTTAATGTTTTAAAACCCCGAAGAAATGACTATCTAGTGCCATGTATGACTCACAGGTGCCCAGATGGGTGGCTGGATCTCATTTTCCCACCACAACCTGATGTGTCTTCATGCTGTATGGAAATTATTCTACGTTCATAATGACCAAGCTCCTTTGTTTTCATTTAAATGAAAGAAGCAGAATAGCTTGTTAGCAGACATTGGAAGAAGAGCTTATGTTTTAGGCAAAACTGTTTCTAAATGGCCTATGACTGACGTGTGGGCAAAGTATTCCATAAATAATAAAAATGAACTTTTTTTGGTCATTGCAACAAATATAAGACTGGTAAATTTAATCAAAGGTGATAGAACCAGAAAGCCAAATAGCTCTAAAATTCTATTGATCTGATAGGGCTATAAATGGAGATTTAGGGAAGCTTGTCAAATAAAGAGTTGCAAAACACTACAGAAATCAAATTTATTGTATACATTGGGGAGATGAAGAACACTGCCCACGGCAAATTTGAGCAGTTTTATTCACTAAATTTCCTTTCCTGATGTTCTGTGTATGACAGAAATTCTAAATACTATACTAGAGAATGCTTGCTTGAATAGTAAAAGCAATAGACTTGTAATTTAACCTTTAAGAAAAGGCCCATTGTGCAATGCACGCTAAAGAAAACATTTCCTTTAGCATCTGAGAGAAAAATGGAAAAGGAATAACGTAACATTGGTGGGCTGCTCGAGAGGTACTTTAGGTCGGTCTCCCACACTAGTTTTTCATCTTACCTTGAAGTCAATCACAACAGGATTATCCTTCACCGATTCTAGCCATTCAGTAAAGGCCCTCTCGTTGGGACCAGAGGTCCCCTTCTCCCAGACCAAATTCGCTGCCTCCCTACTCCTCCCGCCTTGAACCAAGGAGATGGATTTCTCTGCTCCCCGCACCATCGAACCTGCAAGATGTGTTAAGAAAATCACTCATTTAATTTCACTGCAGATGCAACCATTAAAGAACAGCCTGTTTGCCCAAAAGTAGATGGTATAGTCATGTAGCTCCGTTAAGTTCAGTGAAAAGCAGGAGAACACTGCTCCCCAACCCCGCAGAGCGTTTAATAACAGAAATGATCATAAGAGTGCCAAGAGCTACTATTTATTAAGTAGCTTGTATATGCCAGGGACTTGGAACATGTTATCTTACGTAACTCTCACAACAATCCTGAGAAGTAGGTGTTACTATAAGCATGGACGTTAAGGCTCGCAGTCTGGCCCAGAACACATGGTGACTAAGGGCGCCTGGGGGGCTGGGAGGTGAATGCAGCCCTGAGGACTCTGCTCCCTGCTCTCTGATGCCAGAACCCATGTTTGATGTGTACAGTGCACGCCTTGGAGCCCTGGGAATGACATGAACTGTCTGGCTTCTGTGGGCCAGGCCACTGACTGCCTGCTGGAGACTTCCAATTACACAAAGAAGTCGACAGAGGATTTTTAAGCTGAAAGACAGGAGTAAAAGCACAACTAATGGAAGGACAAAAAAAGAAATTAAACCTCAAGTTAAGAGTTGGCACGATGTTTCTTTGGAGGCAGTGACATTTCGTGTACATAGTACAGACTTTTTTACAAATTTTCAGAACAATCCCTCTTAACCCGTGGTGTCTATAACTAAAAGAATAGGAACTGAGTAAGAGGAAATTGTAGTAAGAAATGAAATCAAATGAAAAGTGGGCAATTGATATGGGTAATAGCGAATGCCATTAATATGATGTTGATTCTTTAGTTCCAGGAAGGATTAGCCATGTCCCTATTGTAAAATAGTCTAGAATGATTCGAACAATGGGTGAAATACTCTCCCTATGAAGAGTACTATAATATTTTTCAAAGCGAGGCATGTAAAATAATACAGAGTTATAAAAATAAAATTAAAAAAAATTTTGTATTTATTTTCATATACAAATAGGAGAAAAATTAGTATTTGCCAATATATCATATACCAATTGACACTGACAAAATAAAAATTGTCAGAAAATAAAATTAATAAAGTTAGTTACATATAAAAATATTTATTGTAATTCATAATAAATGCAGAGAAAAATTCAGACATTAACAATTACTTTAAAAATCTAATGGAAATGGAATGACAAATATAACTTAAGATGTGGGAATTAGTGTCTCTGAAATATGGCAATTAATTTTGTCTTTACAGTGTCTAATTTATTTATAACTATAATGGTGATATTTTTTATTATTTGTCGTTGTACCTTAGCTTTGAAATCTCCCTTTTTACTTAATTCTCAAAATTAATTTTTGTCTCTGAGCTCTTTCAGTTATTGAATTTACATTCTTATTAAATAATTCTACTGCTTGTAAAGCTGGCATAGAACATGTTTCTATTCTTTTACTAGGTCATTTGTCTGTTTTGCATGCTTTTCTCCTTTTCTGTGTTGTTTCCTGTATGCAATATAAAGTCACAATTGCCAAACCAGTCCTCATTTTGCTCATGCTTAACGTAATGTGAGATCTGCCCAGAGACCATCTGTATGCCCTGATGTTTTTAATTCTCTATTTATCACGAGAGTGAATATCATATTTTATGTGTTCCTCATCTAACTCTTCATGAGAAGTAAGCTTCATATTCTGGAAGTTTCTGTGATTTTGCGTGCCTTTGTCCTGAGCAGAAGGGGCAGCAATCAGCCCGTTGGCATAAGGGAATAAAAGAATTTTACAGAGAAAGGAGTTACGTATAATGGCAAGGCACAGGAGAGAACGTGACTTATTTAGGTGACAACCTACAGTTTAGCCAGGCAGAGAAAAAGAGGCGAGAACCTATCTTTCAGGCTCTGTGAAACCATGACATGTTTAAGGCATTAGAGTTTCTTGCCATGATTTGCCTTGAAGAAGACGGCGCTAAGAAAAGTGAGGGATAGATTGGAGGAAGGCAAGTCTCATGCCAGGGGCCAGCCAGGAAGCTTCCCTGGTGATCCAGGTTGGAGATAAGGAGTGGAGGGTGTGCATGGAAATAAACAGCAAGCAGATGGGGATAACTGGGAGGAATATTAAGGAGGTAAGAGTGATTGCTGAGTGGGCATGAAGGCTCGAAAGAGGGAGAAATAAAAGCTAGCACTCAGGTCAAGGGGGCAGAGTAAGCAGGTGACCACTGTGCTCACCCCACCCCACAACCATATCCAAATGACACCTAAGTTAGAGGACCACCCCCAGCTGAACAGAACTTCTGTAAGATGTAGTGGGGAGGCCACGCTGAGGCCGGGAAACCCAACGAGGATGTAACACTCAGGTTTCTGGCTTGGAACCTGAGCTTCTTCACACCACTCTCCTCGCCCTTTGTCCATCTGCATTTTCAATGGTTGTTTACACATATCCTTGCTTTGTAAGCACCTGGGCAGGAAGGCCTGATTCACGTCCATCTTTATATCACAGTCTGTACTGGGTCCCCTCCATGGGAAGAACCAATACGTGTTAACTAAATTGAACAACTGAAGATGAAAACCTTCACCATTTCCCCTTTCAGGTGGTGCTACTGATATTTTATGTAGCACTCTTTCCCCACCACACACAGAGCTCTGAGGTAGATAAACAAAATAAACGAAAAGTTCAAAACAGCACAGTCCTGTGCAATATGGTACTTAAATTACTGTCAGCCTCAAGACACGCAGGGGAAGCCCCGAAGAGAGAGCACTGTTACCTTCGTATTTCTCTGACATCTTGTTGGCGGTGCACTGGTAACGCACGGATGTTTTTGTAAAGAATAAAAAGCGTTTCTTTGTTTCGGACCGGATGCAGTTTCGAACTTCTTCCTCCTTTAAGCCTAGGAAATGGAGGACAAACACAAACTCCTGAGAATGCACCACGGAGCACGCAGAGAAGAGCACGCTGGCGTGCAGCTCCCCTCGGGGAGAATGAGCGGCAGTCCTCACCCACTACGCCGTCCTCCACTGGCCCTGTGACCGTCCTGAACAGGTGTCTGCGAGTCCCTGCTCTCTCTCCCCCTTCAACACTGGCCCTCAGAAGCACAGGCGGGGTCACTGGGGCTCACCCATGGGTTCACACTGGCCTCCCCCTGTTGCTTACCCAGAACGAACCTCCCCACTTGCCCATCCTACTGGGCACTGCCACTGGGTGCAAGGCCACACCTGCACACCGAGACATGAACACACACTGTGTGTGGTGCCCCACTGACAGACCCCCAGGGCCACAGCTGGTGTTGTGAGACCTCAATCCATTCCACTTTTTTTCTTGTCCGTCACCTAAAATGTCAATCTTGTGGGTCGGCCCTCCTTCCCTGAGCGCCCCCTTTCTGTGCTTCCTCTCCCCACCTCAGCGGCCCACTCCACCTCCACCTCCAAATCCCTTTTGTTTTGCTCTCCGAAATTCTGACTTCTCACCTATGGACTCCTCTCTTCAATGTCCCCACTGACTATTATTCTCTCATTCTCCTTACGCGGATTCAAGCCTGCCCTTGACATGTTTCCGGCTGTCCTCATTCCTGCCCCTTCCGCTGCGGGAGCTGGGGTGGCGCTACCATCCTCGTTTCCCAATGCTGCTTGCGGGACGCCTCTCCACAGTCTGCTGAGTCTTATCAAAACGCAGCACTCAGAGACGGAGGCCTCCCAGCTCTAATGTCTCCAGTCTTCATCGTCCCTGTCTTTTACCAATCTCCCAAGCATCTTTATGGAAGATTTTGTCACCTGAACGACTCTCTCCCACCACCACGCTTGCCATTATTCTCAACGACTGCCACATCAGTGTGGGTGTCAGGGGCGAGGGGGGCACCCTGCGGGGAAACAGGTCTGGCCATCTGGAGGCTGAGGTGGCGCTGCCTCGCTGGGATCACCTGAGAAGAATCAATCTTTCCTCTTCCTTAATGGCTTCCCAAGCCACCAGACCTGCTACCTGAGACACCAATTTTAGAAACCAGTGCTCTTCATGTTTAGTTCAAGATTGCCTTGCCAAACTTAAGCACATGAGAGAGAGAGCTGTTCATATCAGCTCTTAAGCACCTTAAAGCAAAGTTCTTTATCAAATACCGACATTTAGGGTTGCAGGTTACCATAGGCAAGAAAGAGCAGGTTTCAAGCTTGAGGCCTGGTCCGGTGGGATGCTGAAACTGAAGCCTAATGACAGAGCCCACGGAGAAAGGATGGGTACGGGCTGTGCCCATTTCATGGTTTTCCCATAGTTTTTTTTTTCAGTAGTTTGACACATTTGAAGAGATGCGTTAGAAGTGGGAGTAAAAGATTCTTGGTTTGGAATCCTCATGTTTACCTTGTACCTTTAACTTTACAAGAAAAAAAAATGGCTCTTTTGATCAAGGTGAATAAATGAGTCACTTTTCTCCTGGAAGGATTGCTGTTCTAAGTGGGTCAAAATAAAATGTTTGGGCCATGTTAGGAACTTACTATATGTATAGCAGAGAACTCCCGTATGTTCCTATTCTTCTGTTAGGTTTCGATTATTTGTAAGTTAAAATGAAATTTATGTGCTCAATTCATTGATTATAACATAATTAATTAGCCGTAAGCTTAGTTAATTTCCTTTTCTGAGGGTCGGAGGAGACTCCTTGGAGATTTGAATAAAGAATCCTTCCTACGAACGAGCCCTGGGGTTGGTCACATAGTGATTAAAATATCAAGATTTCATTAGTGAATTTCTGCACAAGCCTTTCCTTCCTTGCAGCGTGTTCTCTAGCTCGCTGCCTGACCTCTGTCCACACTGACCGAGGAGTCGTCTGATGCCACAGCACTTGGCCCCTCTAACCTGAGTGTCCCTGGGATGTGACCCATGGACAAGTATTTTGGAAATGCCCCCAGCTGCTCTGACTGCGCAAAGGTCAACAGTGCTGGTTGAAAATGTCATACTGGTAAATAGTGAGGCAATTAGTTTTCTCCTCAGCAAAAAGAGTTTAGAAGTAACATTTTGCATGTTATGGTATTTTAATTGTTTAATGTTTCCCCAAATTCTTTTCACCTTGCACACTGAAGCAATGTCAACTCTTATTCAAGGTTTTAAATTGTCTATGAGAACACTGAACAATAGAAAGAATCAAGGGATGCAAACAAAAAAGCAACTGAATTTTGTTTATTTTTCTTGAGAGAGACAAAGTGTTATGAAATATTCAAGTTGTGTTTTGAAATTCATGACAAGGGATATGATACTTATTGAATAAAGCAAACAAAAAGCAAGCTCATACTCCAGTTCCATGTTATGACTAAGTAAAGGGAGAAGGAATAGAAAGAGAAAATGGAAGAGGCCAAGATGTATATTTATCTAGAGAGTGGGAAAAAACCAGTTAAGCATATCTCCTGGAGAATTGTATTTTGTTGAAATTTGTTTCTGTCTGGGGGTGCTTCAGACAGAAAGCATAATTTAATTAACCATCAAATTATGGCTAATCTTAACCATAATTAAAATTGTACACCAATATTATTACTGTGACTCAGAGAACTCTGAGAAATCTATTCATTAAACATAAAAATATATATCTAAGAACATTGAATATAAGACTGTTTTATTGACTATATGGAATATACACATGTACACACACACTATATATATATAGCATATGTGTGTGTATATGTGTGCAGGTGTGTGTATGGTTATCCATTTCCAGTTTCCTCTCACATCGCCAACTCCCTTTCTTTCCCTTATTCTGTATACCTGACTGTCAGTCTCTACCTCCATTTGTAGAGAAACAGATGGAAGGCGTGAATGTTCCCACAGGGAGGTATAGCTCATCACTCTTCATTTTGGTTATAGGGTGTCAGCTATCAAAATGCTGGAGGGTTGATTAAAGATTCACATCGTTCTTTCACTGACCTGATCTCTAAGTCTTGAGAGGCTTTGCTCTGAATGCGTGATGAGTGTAGCTCATCAAGTGAGAAATTACCCTCTGGGCCACAACAGCAGTGACCAGCATAATTTCATCCCAAGGGTGAATGAAAGGGCCAAGGGCTTCCACCTGACTGTGTTTGCTCAGCTCTGCTGTGGATGCTGTTCTCAGTGGCAGAAGACATGAATTTCACTATGCGAACACTGCTCCGTGGAAAGGGTGGTGGACATGACCATGAAGGTTGGTTGGTGCAGAAAGTACATCACAGCATGAATCTTTTCGACTCCACTAACTCTGCCAGGGGAGATTTTTTTAAGACTCCCCTACTGAAAGTACTTCTCAAAGACGTTTGTCCCAACTCCCCACTTAGGGAGCAGATCATGAGTGACCTCTGGTCACTTAAGGTTTGGAAGGACTCAGGCAGCCACAGGAAACATGAGTGTTGGTCATATGAGAGGTCAGAACAGAGGAATCGACACTCCATTGACTCTGATGTTGCCTTTTCGAGTAAATTCCTGGTTTCTTTTGTATAAAGCTACATGATCAAGAATTATGACTTATTTGGGGGAATTGATCAACTGGATTCTCGTTACCATCCAGCTTCTTACCATGTGCCCCAGAGACACGTGATGGAATCATCACAAGGGCCCTGTGCCATTTAACAAGGAGGTCTGAAAACAAATCATTTCCAAGGTGCTTAAGCTGTAATAATAATTAATATCTACAATTTACGATAATGGTTAAGAAACCATGCCCTGCCCGGTGTAGCTCAGTGGATTGAGTGTAGGCCTGAGAACCAAAGGGTCGCCTGCTTGATTCCCAGTCAGGGCACAGGCCTGGGTTGCAGGCCAGGTTCCCAGTGGGGGCCACATGACAGGCAACCACACACTGATGTTTCCTTCTGTCTCTTTCTCTTTCCCTTCCCCTCTCTCTAGAACTAAATAAATACAATCTTTAAAAAAATAATAAGAAACCAAGATTTATTTATAAACTAAGGTTTACATTATTTTATATGGAACCAGGAAAATATCCCTGATTATATACCAAGATACAAAGTTGTGACTTTTCCTCAAAAGAGTGCTTCTCGTCTGGTTTCAAGTTTTATCACTGGCAGGTGCGTATCTGGCCCACATCAAGGCCCACATCTTGACAAGGTCTTTGTCCCTTTTCAAGACCTTAATTGTTCTTTCATCTTATGCCCCTGGCTTTTGGCTTAAAACCGTTAAAAGAAAAAGACAGCTAGTGAATTTGCTATAATTATTGTTCTATATAATTTCTTATTGGCTATGAAAACGCTACAAGTAAACTATTATCCTTTAGAATCTGGTTCAGCACCGATCTGTTTTCCTCGAGGTAAGGCACGCCTCTCTCTTTTGGGGGGACCACTAATGTGCAGCGTACGATGCTCCTCAGGAATCAGGAAATTCAGGGACAAAAATGATGCCCCTCAAAGAGGGTAAGCGTATTTAATTTTCCTTCTTTTTTGGTCCCAATTTTCTATTTTTGTTCTATTTACTTGGCTGTGTACTTTTGGTTTTTCTTCATATCATTTTGGAAATAAGGCAGGGTCTAACTAAAGCTAATAAAAAAGAATTAAAGTGACATAGTAAGAGAAAAATGTACCACATGATAGCAGATCAATTAGTGAAAATGAGGGCGGAAGTCAGCGTACCTGAGTTCTTTAGCTCCTCACGGCTGTACTGATAGAGGATGTCGTACACCCCTCCCAGGGAGCCAGAGGTGAAATAGTGTGTCCCGAAGTTCTCAAATATCTGGCTGTACACAGCGTAGTTGTATTCCAGCGGCAGGTGGTTCAGTGCTTGCAAAAAGACATTAGAAAGCTGCAGGTCTTTACTTTTCATTGTGAAGTTTAAGACTTTGATCAGTTTATGGATCCTAACAAAACTAGAATCCTGAAAGGAACAGCAGAAAAGAGTAAAAAGAAAAGATGGTTAAAGGTCCTGAAAGTTTGCCTTTAGGTATCAAGCCCTTGAATGTCATCCGTTGATCATTAGCCTCATTTGAATCTACTATTACAACCATGTTAACTCTCTCTCACATGGTCTCACATGCAAAACTATAATTTTCATTTCGTTGTCCAGTACCTTTTCCTGAGATGTTCAAAGTGCTAAACAGATGAGAGCATCTCAATGATGTGAATGGTGTGACTAGTACCTTCTCTACCAAAAAGAGATCAGTGATGAGAAAAGTCCATCTTCTTCTCTTGATGGTCAATCATGCTGCAACTCTCCTGAGTTTTTATTTAGAAAGCCTCCCTAATGCAAGTACTTCTGGTAATTGAATAGGGCTGTGCAACAAATTTTCAACGGGGAGTTATGCAACTGAGAGTCAAGTCACAACTTTGTCCCTGGGCCAGAGCATTTAAATTCTCTATGCCTCTATTACCTGCATCACCTGGTGCACAGATGAGGGCTGTGTACCACAACTATTCACAGCCCTTTGATGTCACGTGGACCAAAATGCTATGATTCAAAATTACTAGGAGGTAAAATTAACCAAGTTATTTGTATTCTCTATCTCCTCCACTCATAAGCAAAAATATCTGTTGAAAGGTTTTTTTAAAAATAATTTCTTGTCATGCCTGGTTGATTTAGGATTAGGTGGTTGGTATTAAGCCACAAATCTCATTCCACTAAATTGTTCTTCTTAAGTGTACCCATGTAACTGTTCTTTTTAAAAATTGTTATGTACTTTATCTGATCTCTCAATTTTAGCAAATCACAGTGTTTGAGCAAAAGAAACAGAAAGAGGAGCATATTTTAGCAACAGAACTATTACAGCCGTAAATTATTAAACAGCCATCTTCCTGTATGCTACAATTCTGGCACAAAATGACTGCTAACACAAAAGAAAACCAATAATCACAAGGCTTGAAAAAGAGTCATCATTCACCTCCCTTCTTTTCCTTTCCCATTTCCCCCCTCTCTCTCCCTGCTTCCTACCTTCTTTCCTTTGGTCCACTTATCGCCAGGCTGTCTTAGGCGCTGCAGACACAGAAGTGAGCAAGGCAAAGTTCATGCCTTTGTGGAGCTGAGACTTTAAGTGCCCATTAATTCTATTTTTAAGTTTAAAACTTGGATTTTCTCATAGAAACATAGCTTTTAAAAGTTGGAGGGACGTTGTGCTTTTAATAAGAAGCATGATCACTCCCTGAGTACCTGAAATACCCATTCAGATCTGGGCATTGAATGAGTAGTTCAAAATTTCCATGTAGCTTTAAAAACTAAATTGTAGAAATTACCAGTAAAATTTTGGTAACTCAGCTCAGTACAAGCACCTCCATGATGTTCCACCTGCCAGTGCATGATGGCTTGAATTGGTTATTTTAGACTAAAAAACTATGTGACAGCATGTTTTAACCATGTATGATCTACTTCAATGTTCTCTGAGATCTTCTGTTGCAAAGCAAATCAGAAAAGCATTAATTCTTCCTGAGAAAACTGATATTTTGATGTTGAAACTGACTGCATGCTCAACAAATATGTTTAGTCAAATCTGTGATTGACAAAATTAATAAATAAACCATTAAGCTTGCCAAAAGGGCTTGGATTAATTTTCAAGTTTTGTGGGACCTTGTTTTCAATATTCGAAGACTAAGAATTTGCAGTAGTTATTTCCTATTTAGATTAAGATTTCCTCATTCAGTTCTGATTTAATCAAAGGCAACAGTTACGATATTGGGTTGAACCATAAGAAGTTGACAGTTTTATAAATCAGAAATGGTTGACTATCCAAAGATTCACATATTTCAATCTGATATTGTAATAGCCCAAAATGTTTCCACTTTAGGGCAGACTATTTGAGGATCAAATAATAGCCATTGACCTACAGATGAGAGTTCTACAAGTGTACTCTAGCATGTTTGAAACTGTCTGTATAAACCGATTCTGCAATGCAAGTCTTAATGTCAATCTATACATATATCTTTCAACATCTCCCTTTTTCTCCCCATCTTTGACTATATTTTTAGGCAGTTATTTCCATTCTTGGGTATGATATCAGAGTGAGCTGGAGGACTTAAAAAAAGAAACAAGAAGCCAGAATCACATGCTCAATGATAGATACCCTGAATCAGTAAATTAATGGAGGTATGTAGGTGGGGGTGGGGTGGTGATGTATTTTTATATTCTCACAATTCTGATACTAACTTGTCTTAAGAATATAATTTGGTAAATTTGAGGGACACTGTTGGATCCATAGCCCATTTCAACTGAGTTAGCAATCTTATGTTATAAAAGGAATTTATTTTATTCTTATTTTTTCATATGTTCATATCAGAGCTATACTCTCTTCATAGTTTGTTGAAACTATAAATAAATGAAGTGTAATGTAGTGGGTAAGAATAAGTGAACAAAAATTGACAAACTGATGGCAATCCTGATCTCTGACATCTGCTCATCATAAAATCACGGGAGCCTCTTAGCTTCTTGGACTTTAGTGTAGGGCCTGACACATCAGGTATTTGGCAATGTGCACTGAATTAAACATAAATACATGGACTTCATTTATTCATGTGAGAAATTGTGTTGCAAATATCTACTCCTACCCTTCACAACAGCAAGGATGGAATTGGAGAATGTTTTGCTAAGTGAAATAAGCCAGGTGGTGAAAGACAAGTACCTTATGATCTCACCTATAAATGGGAACTAATCAACAAAACAAACAAGTGAGTAAAATAGAACCAGAGACATGGGAATAAAGAACAAACTGACACTGACCAGAGGGGAGGGCAGAAGGGAATAATGAGGGAAAGCAAGGGAAGGGCCAAGTCAAAGGACATGCATAAAGGATCCATGGACAAGGACAAACAACTTGGGGGAGGGGATTCACATGGAAAAGGGTGGGCAGGGCAGGGGCAAGTAATGAAGGAGAGAGAAGGACAACTGTAATTGAACAACAGCAAAACAAATTTTAAAAAATACTCAGATTACCTCTTAGGGTTCTTTTGAAGATAAATGAAATGCTTAGAAAATTTATCTATAAAGTGATACAGGTCTCATTTACATAAATGTATGAATAAGCAAATAAATAAAAATGTGAAAGACACTACAGTACAGGCAGGAGGAGCCATAAAATGATGCCCTCCAGGTGTCTAAAAATGTCTAGTAAAGATCCCCTAAGTCATTTAAGAGCTGGAAGCCATATCTAGGAGATTTAACATGCAAAAATAGGAGAAAAAGGAACAGAAGAGGAAGGATTAGTGGCTGAAGATGTATTTTTACTTATGAAAAGAATTCTGTGAGTTTCTGGCAAGATTAATAAGAAAAGTCCAATACTTAGACATAACCTAAATTCTCAGCATAAAAAATTGTAAATTTCCAGACAGAATAAAAGAAAGAAAATCATCACTACACTGTTTTTTTCCTATGCAACAATGGAAATCATGAGATATGAAATAACTTCTAATAACCATCAAGAGAAGAAGACTATGATCCCAGATACCTTATCTAATCAAGATATTCTTTTGTCTTTATTGCTAAGAGAAAACATAAGCATTTTTAGAGATATTATAAGAATTTAGGGAATATATTTTGCAGGCATCCTACCTAAGGATAATACTAAAAATAGGATGATTAAATGAGAAGAAGGATCTCAAGAAAGGGAAGAGGAGAAGACAGAAAATAGTGATGCATGAATGGAAAAACATATATACACACATATATACATACAAATACATATAGAAAATACAACACAAATATAAAAGAGAATACAAGAAACTTGGCGTGGATAAGCATCGTGCAAGGAACCTTTCAGTAAAGAAGATGAGAGTGAGAATAAAACACAAATGTACACATATAATATAAAAGCCAATACAAAACAATCTTTGCAGAACACGAAGGGTTTGAACTATCTCAACAAAACAGGTCTCGAAGGCCTGCGCTGACAGCGGTGGGGAAGCAGAGAGCACACGTGGTCCCTAGGAGAGAGTGGAATGGGATGCAGGCAACAGGTACCATGTCTGCGGGTCGTACAGATACTACTTACTGTGATAAAAGAAAAGCAGAGGTATAATTATGCTTTACAACTAGATAAGGGTAACTACGAGCAGCATTACAAAGCTGGTAGAACTTCCAAAGTGACCCCAAAAGGGGTAGATAGAATTACAACAAAGATGGCAGGCCTAGAGAATCCGGAGACAGAAACCAAGTGAAATGAGTAAGAAAAATTAAAAATGGGAGGACAATGGTCAAGTATTTCAGTGAATATCCTAAAAGTAAGTTGTCTGTGTTTCCCTAGCACAGGCCTGAGACTGTCAGACTACATTTAAAAGGCAAAGTCCTGTTACATGTGGTTTATAAGAAACATATGCACCTAAAACAGTAAGACAAAGAAAACAACCATAGACACAGCTAAATACATGCACAAAAGAACCATCATTATACATATTACCTCTGCAACTTTTGAAGTAGGACAAAAAAACAACTGCAAAAAACATTACAACTATTGAAATATGAATTAGAAATCCTACTCATTTGCTATCAAAACCCCTTTCTTGTTGCAAAATCGTGGGTGGCATTAATTTTCCGAAACCATTTTAACTACCTTTTTGTGGGAGGCTTTGATGGCTTCTTTGAAGGCAGAATTTTGGGTGGAGGATTGACTTTGCGTTGAGGAATAAAAAATTGGCACATAAAAACCGCTGTCTGCTTCAGCTGAGACCCAGTTTTTTTTATTTTTATTCTTTTCAATAGGAGTTAAATCCTTATATGAATCTGTTTCCAAATCATCTTCGATAGTTTCTTCCTGGAGAAAAATCCATATGAAATAAAACAGAATTTAGGAAATCCTGGAGCTTCTTGTAAAGATCTGATGCAATGATCATTCATTTGTGTATTCGATAAACCTTTATTGAGGATCCATCTTGCTAGAGAACATGGAGTAATATTAGCTGCTGCCTGCAGGGAGTCAATAGTTCAGTTAGGGAGAAAGAAAATCACAGACACTTCATTCCATGTATGACACATTGTGCTGCTGATAGAATTGCCACAAATAACTATAAAACCCAGGGAGATAATAACAGGAAAGTCTAGCTCAGGGAAGTGACTCCCAAGCTAAGACTTGTAGAATAAAAAGCAACCATTTTCTGTCTGCCTGTGAATTTGATGCAGTCTGCAATCTAATTTTAGATAACTTTCAGAAAATTGAGGCCTAGATAAGGAGAGGCAGGTCCTGCCTGATCCTGTTCTGGGATCATCCCCATCCCCTTAGCCTTAGCTGGGCATCAGCACTCTACTGGCCATGCCTGCAAGGCTGAGGGCAAATAATTAACTGGTTCTGCCAGGTGGGTGGTTATCAGTCTTCAATGACTTGGTCTTTGAAGACTTGGGCTGAGTGGAGCTGGATTTAAGTACAAGTCAAATCCTCGTTATGGTTAGGCTGGTAAGAAGAGAACAATGGACAATTTTTTTTTAATGTTTGCAAGGCAAATGAAAGAGTACTTCCTTGTGTTAAAGATGTTGGTCTGTTCTGCAATGGAAAAATCTCTTCTTGTTTTAACATATTCAGCTTTCAAATAAACTGTGAGGCAAACCACATGTCACAGTTAACTAGCTTGCACAATTAGTCAAGCAAAGACAAAATAATTCGGCCACAAAAAAAGTCTTGCTCAACAGTAAAACAGTCAAAAGTTCGGTGTTACTTTCAGACATTGCACTGCATGCTAGTTACCATTTAAAATGTGTATGAATAAAGCTCTTAACACTGCAGCAATGCAATCATAGTTAGATATAGTTGCTGGCATCTCTGTACCATTCATTTCTCTAAAAAATCCAGATTACAAATATTTTGTTTCATGAACTTTCTCCCACACAAGAAAAGATGTGTCAGCTTAAATAAAAAGATGTTAACGTGTAAGGAAGGAGGAGGCTTGGGTATCCTGGGCAGAAGCTCAGAGGAAATCTGACCACGCACATGAGCTTATGGGAGGGTAGGCTCACAGGTGAACAGTGCTGGAAAATTAGATGAAACTGGGGGACTGGGCCAGGTCTGGTAGGGGCTGCTAAAATACCGGGATTGGATTCCACAGGCAAGCTTTGCATATAATAAGATCTTTAAAAATATTAACTGAATGAATGAAAAATTGGGAGTGTTGCCACCACATTTGTGGTTTGCCAAGATCACGTCAATTATAGTTAACTGAAGTGGAGGTGAGGTGAGTGATTTAAAAACTGGTGCAATGAGCCAGGTGGGACAGGATAATGGCCAGGTCTAGGGGAGTGGTGGTTGGGTAGAACGAAACTGGCGGATTGAAAAGATATTTAGGAGGTAGGCAAGAGAGGTTGTTGACCAAGCAGATGGGGGTGGGGAAAAAGAGAGAGAGAGAGAGAGAGAGAGAGAGACAATACTGTTACATGAAAGGGAATTTAGGATACAGAATGCCAATGCAACTTCTGAAGGGTGGAAGAAGAGGTTTTTTAATGGTGTGTAAGGAACAGCTGGTAGGCGCTGATAAATTTCATTTTCCTGGGAAGAGATGTTAAGCAAATTCTGGGGAAAAGTTCTTAATTCCCATTTTACACATTATTGCGAGTTTCTCCCTGAAGCCATCTTGGTGATCTGTGTGTCTCGTGGGCCGATGACCTCCCAGAGCTCCATCCTCGTGGATGCTTTTACCTTTGTGCTGGGAGAAAGGAAATGAGTTTGTAGGCAGAAGCAGAAGAGAGTCGAGAGAAGATTGGGGAGGGAGAGGGAGGGGACAGGGTGGCACTTAGTGTCCTGTGTTGTGAAGGTTAGAAACAGAACCTGAAGTTGTGAATTTTACCAGGGATTTGAGAAGACTTTGAGGAAGTGCAGAGCTCTGAAGGTTTTCAGGCTTTGGGATGCAGCAAGAAGCCATTTCTAGGTAGGTGAGTGTATTGGGAAGAACCAAAGTTTAATGGGAACCATGCTCTGCAGTCCGCTGGTGACAGCGAATGCTTAGCACATGGCCAAGAATAGCAAGGCAGTGACACCAAGGAAAAGAGAGGAAGATTCCCGAATAAATGGTATGACTCTGGGGACAAGTACAGGGATCTTGGGTGGGTGATGGCTCCGCATTCAGCAGTTGGGGGCCCCCAAGAGGCAGAATTCTTTCTGTGGTCTTCTATTCTGATTTCCTGTCCAGCGTCTTCCCTCCCCTCTTTTAGGAGTCACTCTACAGCCAGGCCATCCTGTCATCTGCCTTAATAGACTCCAGTACCGTAGGAGAAGGGAGGTCGAACGCCTGCTGAACTTCTCCTCCTTTACTGTTTTCAATGATGCATAGCTTAGATTCGTACATGCCTCCTTAAGGCATGCAAAGTAATATAGAAATCAGAGAAAAGTAAGGCAATCGCTTGTGCCCTTGGGTCTAGTCACCTCCAAATCATTGTTTGAAGACATACATACATATCACCATGACCTTACTCAGCAGTTGAATATTGCCTAGAACTCAGTGACGCAGAGTTGGATATCAGCTCACGCAACTTCTTCAGTTTGGACAAGTTTCAGAATGACACTGATAACGCAGTGAGTCTACTTGATTCGGAAAAAGGGTTTTTATGCTCAAGGGTCTGTACATCCTGAAGCTACTTGCCTTCTAGGCTTGGGTTATCAAGTTACGTGGGTGGATTCAGGAGCCTGCTGCTAAATGCTAAACAACCAGTTCTCTGGGAGGGGAAAAATACCGTGATTTACACCAGCCTTTGCATTTTTTAATGGTGTATATATTCCTACCATAGCTGATTTCAAGCTACTGATGCAGTGCCTCTGAATTGCATCTTGGGAAATGATGCCCAGAAGCAAATTCTTATATAGCATTTTCATGATACAGATGTAGTAGATGTCGGGTGACCTCAGGAGCATAAGCGATAGGAAAATGGAATGACTCCTTTGAGAAGTAATACATTTTGAGTAATTACTGTCCACAGTTTTAATATTTTATTTCATTGTAAGATTATATATTTAATATTTAGTGATGGCTATATTTAATCATCAGCTCACAAAATTTCTGAAAATTTAACAATTGGCTCTTGTAAGCCGGAAGGCCTGGCTGGGTTGGTAAATCGCACGGTGACGCCTTTCCAATGACGGTTTATGAAAGGTGCTCAGACAGACCAGGCACGTGGAGCACAGCTGTTAACATCTGTCTTGTCATGACTGTCACCGTCTCATCTGGCACAGGCAATGCTGAGCGGGGAGCCAGGACTCTCCCTCTACTCTGCCTTGTACGGGCCGCACATCCCTGGGAAAGTTGTCTATCTTGAGCCCAAGTCTTCTATTAGCAAGGTGGATATAAAGAATTTTCTACCTTTCTAGGCAGGCTGTTAAGGGAATTGAGTAAAACAATGTAGACAAGTACTTTGAAAACTCTATTCTGCGTGTGAACTGTTATCTAAACCCGAATGTGCCCTAATCTCAAGCTGAGCTTAATCTCTCTTACTTGTAAAATTTCGCAAAGTGGACGCTGAGAATATAGGCAGTGTGTGTTTTTTTGTTGTTGGAAATTAATGTATTTTGAAAGTAGGCTTAATTCCTTTTTTCAGAGCACAAAAGCATCCTGAAATAGGATGCTTACATATAATGACAACATTATATATAAATATTTGGGCTTTAGTTCTGTCTACAAAACTGATTCAATACAATACATCTTAAGATTAGAACCATCGCTGATAGAATTTCTGATGCTATTGTTTCTTTGGAAAAGCACCTCTTCTGAGTTAGTAGTTAGCACACCATCAAGACCCTCCCTGCCTCCCTCGTTGGTGGAGGACCCTCTAGGTTAGCACTACCTCTGGGTGGTCCCTTTACCTGGTCAGAGGTCACTTGCTCCTCTTGTCACTTCTACCTTCAGGCACAGATGAGGCTTCTCAGAGAAAGTCTCCCCAAAAATGTTTGAATCAGGCAGTTGGATCCCAAGGATATACCCCACACCATTAATAAATATTAGATAGTGTTAAATTGAGTTTATCACATTGGAAAATGTCTGTATTTCTATGTATAAAAGTTATTTTTAAAGAAAAGGGTTGAATGACTTTGCTGAAATCTTACTCTCTGTAAAGTGGTTTCAGGAATCATTAAACCTTCTGAAATTCCCTCTAGCATGTCCATTTCTATGCATGGATGTTACCATTAAAATCACGTCTTTTCAGTTTCTCTTATCATGCATTAAATAGATCTTTTTACACTAGTTCAACAAGTGTGGAGCAGTTATCATGTGTAAGGCACTGGGCCAGACTCTGGGAGTGTGTAGTATGATGCTCGTCACCACTTAGGAAAGCACGCAGAAAACCAAATCCACCAATAAAATAGAAAGGAAGGTGGGCAAAACTACCCCCGTTATCCTTAGATTCATCTTGACTTTTCAGAAGGCAGGTACTCTTATGTCTAAATGTAGTGGTTACCTGAGAGAATGAGCTATATAGTGGGAGAAAATTCTGAATAAATCAAACCATTTTTTATGTGGGGATGTGTCTCAGCTGTGTGTTCTTTAGGGAAAGCAGGAAATCCGGACTTCAGGAAGTGTGGGCTTGAATCTCTAACCCGCTACTTATCAGCTGTTTGACTTTGGGCCAATGAACTACCTTAGTTTTTTTCATTTGTAAATTGATGACAATAACACACTGACCTCACTGGGCTGTGGAAGGATTAAACGCTAACACATACCAGGTTGTTAAAAATATGCATTGGCTTTTTATTCTGTCCCTTCATTCATCACTAATTTTAGCTTATAATCACCATCGTGTTGGAATGCCACCGAGACAGGCTGTCATACCTCAAAGTTGACGTTTTCCAGATTGGCTGCAACACGGTACGCGTTACTCGCTTTGCTGCTTTTGACAGTTTTACATATTCCTCCAGTGAAAGAGTTGTCAAGGACTTCTCCTCTGGGCTCTCCGGCCAGAAAATCAAACCTAGAAATAAGGCAATTTTCAAGAATTCAATAGATGTACAGCAATCTTTAAAACTTATGTTACTTATATGAAAAAAAATTCCTCTCTGAGACATTTTTGACTCATGACAAATGACTTGAAGGAAAGGAACCCCCCCCACCACCACTTTTTTTCTCTGTCCATGGTGAAGCTTCCAGAAAGCTCTGGAAGCCAAAACTTAACCCTTCTGGCCTGTCAGGTCCCCCATATTCCACTCACTTCGATGTTTGGGGCTTTCAGCCTAAAAGAAAATTTAAGTTTATAATTATTTCATGACTTATAAAACTAGCACTAACTTTGGAAGCAGATTATGAAATAAATTACTACATAACTAATGCCATCCTTGGCCCACTTTTCTTCAGTGTGATAAAGAGGTCCTTGTAAAGATCTAACAATAAAATAGTAATAGCAATATTTTAATAGGATTGTAGTAATACTGTTTTTATTAACTAATATTTACAATTTATTTCACAAAAATGCTTAATATTCAATATGCTTATGATAAATTGAGCATTTTTACCTCTATCTAATATTAGTTATTAAAAATGTATGATAACCATGCGATGCCGATAGAACCATTATACTCATTTTACAAATGAGGAAATTGAAGGATGGAAACTAATTAGCTTAGCACAACTCAAATATTTAAGAAATTGTTTCTGGTAGATAGAAAGTTTTCCACGATGCTAATAGTTTTCCAAATTCTAATAGATCTTAACATGTATTCTGTGGAGAAGAATAAAAAGTTTTATGTCAAAATGTTGAGTAAGGCTGGAATGTATGTGGTGAGATAACAGAAAATATATATAATGGTCTTTGCTGCCAGGCACAGGACTCCTAAAACCCTTGGAATCTCTCAAGTGAAAAGAGCACTGAGCGTATCTTTTGTTCTAATGTTTAGTCTTTGACCCTGGATCATGACACAGGACTCCTCAGTCTCTTGGAGAGAGAGAGAGAGAGAGAGAGAGAGAGAGTGTCTCTTGCCCTCTCCTGGGTAATAATGTTGTCTTTTTTTTTAATTTATTTTTCAATAATGGTTGACAGATAATATTATATTACTTTCAGGTGTACAACATCGTGATTAGGTATTTATATAATTTAAAGAGTGATCAACCCAATAAATCTAGTACCTATATGTGCCATGTTTTTTGTTGTTGTTGTTTGTTTGTTTCATAATGAGGTGACCCTTGGTAGACGCCTGGATGGGGACTGGCAACCAGAAAGATCAAGCTCTGATTAAAAGCTTAGAGTTTTAACCCGACCTTCTGTTCTCCAGAAAGAAGAGAGGGGTTCAAATGGAGTTAATGATCAATCACACCTACGTGATGAAACCTCCAAAAAATATCCCCCAGATAGAGGGTTCTGAGAACTTCTCTTCTGGTGAATACACAGAGGTTCACCCAAAAAGAGCATGAAAGCTCAGAACTCCTTCCTACATACCTTGCCCTGCTCACACCTCCGCAAATGCATGTGTTCATCTGTTTCCTTTATGATATTCACTTACCATAAGCTGGTGAATAGTCAGTAAATTGTTTTACAGGGCTCTCTCTGGGAGCTGCTATGGCGCATTGATCAAACCCAAGGAGGGGGTTGGTGGGAACTTCAACACATCAGGAGTGCGGGTGAAGTGGCACCTGAAGTGTTGGGGGAGGGCAGTCTGGTGGGACTGAGCCTTTCCATATAGCATCTGACTCTATCTTCAGGTGGACAGTGTCACAATTGAGTTAAATTGTGGGACAGCCAGCTGGTGTCACAGAGAGTTGCTTCACTGGGCAGAGCTCCCATGTATCTGTGGTCAGAAGTGTGAGTGTGGTACAGTGTGGGAGTAAAACAGGTACACGGGGAGGACTGAGTTACAGAACTCAGTCACGTACACAGGTACGTGAGTTACAGAAGCCGTTCCAAATGGGAGTGACTCCCGTGGCTTCAGCAAGATGCCTCTCACACCCCAATGGCTGCGAGCACAACTCCAGGTGTATTCTCATTCATATTTGAAATTGTATCAACACAGGTAATTGAGGGAGGAAATACAAAGAGCTGGTCTGGAAAGAAATTTCTGAACTACCTAAGTTAGCATGACAAACACAGGTGTTTCAGACTCATTCCTTTTCATTTCCTGACTTAAGGCAGGTCAATGAGGAAGAAAGGACGGCGGACCTTATACTGCCTTCTGCCACGGACTTGTGAGTTTGTCCTGAGCTAGAAAGAACTTAACAAAAATGGCTCCCAGGTCATGAGGAAACTCCGAAGGTCGCAGCTGCTTGCAGAGAGCCCGAAGACAGGACTCCCAAGCCGTGCCCCAGGAACCTTTCAGGAGTTAAGTCAAGTATGCAGTAGTTCTCAGCCTTATTCTTTCTCCTCCCCTCTGGGATATTTAAATTGACTTTAACTGTTACTGTGTTTCAAATACATCATGGGTTTTGGATATTATCAATTTCTAAATGGCTTTTGTCTAATTTGGTTTAATGCATCATATTGTGTCATTTTGTGAATTTATTTGAAATTATATATGCATATGTAAATATGCTTGTGTGTATATCTGTATCTTGGCTGAACCTGAGAAAAAAATAAATAGCATGTTTATATTGCTTCAGATTTAAGACCCAGTGGCTCATGTTGGCAAGGAAAGCATGTCATTCTGTCTTGTTACTCTTCCTTGGGGAGATGCCATTTAAAAAAAGGTACAGCGCCTCAGGAAGCAACCTTCTGTGGGTAGAAATGGGTCAGACAGGGGATAGAGATTCTAAGGCCAGCAGATTAGAGAGAGATTCCAGTAAGAAGCTTTCAAAACTCAGTTCTTGGGGAAGCGAGAAGAGAACTGGCTGTCCTGAGCCAGCAGGTTTTGCTCATTTCTGAGAATCCTTGGGACCACAGCTGTGCTTGGCAGAGGGCCACACAGTCCTCCTGTCAAAGTACACACAGCATGTGGTCCTCTCCGTCTGGAGCTCCAGAGTCTACACCAGCTGAGCAAGAGGTGAGGGTGTGATCCACCCCTCATCAATCAGATCACCAGAAAACACGACTCTCAAGTGGGAGTTCTGGCTGAGGTTTCCTTCCAGGGAAAGGAGGAAATGAAACCATCTCTGCACATTGATAAGAAGTTGCTGTTAAAATGCTCTCCTTGAAATCAACTCTAATTAGAAATTCTTAGGACAGCACCTCAGATAAGTTTGTAGTCGTCCAACATGCCAGGGAGGAGCTGCAGCCCAGAAACATTCACTGACTCGGTTATGATGTGGTGAGTGAATGCAGAACTGGCTTTAGAACTCGGCTCCCCTCGCTTGCAAGCTAATGGCTGTTCCATCTTAGTGCTTTCCTGGCTCAAGAGCCTCCAGTTTTCACTCCAGTCAAATGAGCTTGTGTTTGCAATGGCTGCTGTTTATCTTTATTGCCTCCAGGCTTCGTGTTAAGCAAGTCTGGGAGCATAAGTGGAGAATTTAAAAAACAAGTCCTATACAAAGTAATAAAAGCCTATCGCAAACTATTTGCTTCTGGTCAAAAATCAAAGGGAGATTTCTCCAACGTGGGAATAGGAAAGTACACATTATCTTCACTGATTTTTCTCATGCTTCCTACTCGGGCTTAGTTCTACTGTTCCCATTGATTGCTCTCACATTTTCTAAAGCTTTCTAAGTCATTAGCTCAGTATGATAAAGTTGGAATCCCTTGATGAACCTCCAATGCTCTCATGACTTCAAATAGGGATGTTAGAATTGCTGAAATGGGAAGACTAGAATTTCTGAGTACTAGTCAAAGATTGTGTTGCATGGTCTCCAGAAGTTTCTTCCCGTCTGCTCACATTGTTTAGGTGGTTCTTGTTCTGAGTTAGTACGAAATGGTGGCAACAACCTGGATTTTGAATCTGGATTTGAATCTGGTTTCCACCAGTTACCAGTTGGTAGACTCGGGCAGATTATGGAAGCTTTCTGAGACACACTTTGTAAATTGAACAAGAACCAGATAGTACTGCAGGTTGATCTTTGGCCTTTAAACTGTACTGACCTCCTCACGCATCACATAGCTTATGTGAGAAAAAGTTTTGGACACCCTAGTCATGTTCATTTCACCTCTAACTCTCTAAACGTTTTCAGACCATTTTTTTTATCATCTCTTTTTTGTCTGCTTGCCTAAACCCTTTTCTCTGGCTTGGTCTCCCATTACTGATACAGGACTTGACTCTCACCCTTGACTCACACCATTTCATGCTAATTCAGGTTTGCTTCTCTAGTGTTTGGACTTCTGACACCCTCTTAGGCATGCTTTTTGGATGCCCTCGTTCTCCATTGGCTCCTGGCTTTTCTGAGTGGTTACTCACCCACTCAAGACCCGGCTGTNCTTGAAATCAACTCTAATTAGAAATTCTTAGGACAGCACCTCAGATAAGTTTGTAGTCGTCCAACATGCCAGGGAGGAGCTGCAGCCCAGAAACATTCACTGACTCGGTTATGATGTGGTGAGTGAATGCAGAACTGGCTTTAGAACTCGGCTCCCCTCGCTTGCAAGCTAATGGCTGTTCCATCTTAGTGCTTTCCTGGCTCAAGAGCCTCCAGTTTTCACTCCAGTCAAATGAGCTTGTGTTTGCAATGGCTGCTGTTTATCTTTATTGCCTCCAGGCTTCGTGTTAAGCAAGTCTGGGAGCATAAGTGGAGAATTTAAAAAACAAGTCCTATACAAAGTAATAAAAGCCTATCGCAAACTATTTGCTTCTGGTCAAAAATCAAAGGGAGATTTCTCCAACGTGGAAATAGGAAAGTACACATTATCTTCACTGATTTTTCTCATGCTTCCTACTCGGGCTTAGTTCTACTGTTCCCATTGATTGCTCTCACATTTTCTAAAGCTTTCTAAGTCATTAGCTCAGTATGATAAAGTTGGAATCCCTTGGTGAACCTCCAATGCTCTCATGACTTAAAATAGGGATGTTAGAATTGCTGAAATGGGAAGACTAGAATTTCTGAGTACTAGTCAAAGATTGCGTTGCATGGTCTCCAGAAGTTTCTTCCCGTCTGCTCACGTTGTTTAGGTGGTTCTTGTTCTGAGTTAGCACGAAATGGTGGCAACAACCTGGATTTTGAAGTCTAGAGTTGAATCTGGTTTCCACCAGTTACCAGTTGGTAGACTCGGGCAGATTATGGAAACTTTCTGAGACACACTTTGTAAATTGAACAAGAACCAGATAGTAATACAGGTTGATCTTTGGCCTTTAAACTGTACTGACCTCCTCACGCACCACATAGCTTATGTGAGAAAAAGTTTTGGACACCCTAGTCATGTTCATTTCACCTCTAACTCTCTAAACGTTTTCAGACCATTTTTTTTATCATCTCTTTTTTGTCTGCTTGCCTAAACCCTTTTCTCTGGCTTGGTCTCCCATTACTGATACAGGACTTGACTCTCACCCTTGACTCACACCATTTCATGCTAATTCAGGTTTGCTTCTCTAGTGTTTGGACTTCTGACACCCTCTTAGGCATGCTTTTTGGATGCCCTCGTTCTCCATTGGCTCCTGGCTTTTCTGAGTGGTTACTCACCCACTCAAGACCCAGCTGTAGGAATCCATCCTGGTACCTCCCGGCTTGGCGAGCCTCCCACCGGCTGGCCCTGATCTGCTCTACAGCTGTCAGAAAGGACGTGTGAGGATGAAAACAAGCAACAAGTATGAAGGGCCCATAACATGGCCTGGTACAAAGGAACTATGAAAAGGCTAAATAATGTCATTCCCTCGGAGCAAGGGCCATGGCCACATGCTGCCTGAGCATAGCAGCCAAGTGCTGGAGACAGGACCAGGAAGAGCAGTGGGAGGTTAACGAGGGAGCAATGTGTCTCACTGCTCCATTGCTGCCCCCCCATCATTAGCTCTGAGATGCTGTGATTCCCCCGAGTATCAAAATGATGTTACATACCCAGTGCCCATCCTGTACACGTTAGGGATGGGTTCAAATTTCCGCGAGCATACTTTTTTCTTCTTCCCACAACCCCTTTCGTCTGAATTGTCTCCACAGTCATTTTCTCCATTGCATTCTAATTTGCTGGCAATGCAGCGGCCTGGTCAAGAAAAGCAAACAACAGCATTGACAACAAATGATCATCTCAGACAGTATGTACTAATTTGAAATATTAGTGCTTTAAATTTCAAAAGTGAAAAGTTTTCATTGTTTTAACTGACTCATCCAAACTCATGCTTTACATTAAATTTTTTAAAAAATTTATCCATTACAGGTGACATCCAATACTATACTACTTTCAGGAGCACAGCACAGCGGTCAGATACTTATATTTATATAACTTACGAAGTGACTGCCCAGTAAGTCTAGTGCCCACCTAAGGTTGTGTTAGATTTTGACAAGGATTTAGGAACATATGGAAAATGGAATTATTATTTAGTCACCAGGGGGCTGATTGTCTTAAATAAGAGAATTAAGTTCAGAATCCCATTCCCATTACAGTAGGCTTTCGGCAGAAATCACGCTCTGCAGGAAAAAATGAACAGCAGGTTCAGAATGTTGTTCTGAGCCAGTACAGCAGACTCAAGGTCACTGTTTTATTTTTTAAAATCTTAAAATTTGTATACACACCTACACACACACTAGCATGTATGGTAATACGGCTGAGTCTCTAAAATTTTATGTTGAGGAAGCCAGACCCATAAGAGTCATGCCACGTGATTGCTTTATATGATATTCAAGAGCAAGCGGAGGGATTAACTGGAAATAAGAAAACAGAGAGTTCTTCAGGTTTGTGGATATTTTCTGCATCTTGATTGGGGGTTGTTTATATGGATGCACACATTCTTCAAAATAAAACTGCAAACTTATTGTCTGTGTATTTTATGATACATGACTATTTTACTATACACAATTACCACATTTTTAGTACATAGCCGCTATGTATAATTACTGCATAGAATTGTTTTACCACATGTAGTTTACTATATCTAATTATTTTTTGGACAAGTTAAATGCCTCTGTCATACAGTATTAATCGGCAGGTTAAGTTAATGAGTTTAGGGAATAGGACAAACTTCATGCACTTCAGTAATTCCTTTCCCTTCTAAAGTTACTGAATTCCATAAGGGTCCTTGGAATCGGTAACTGTGCATTGCAGACATGGAAATGCCTTGTGAACAATGAATGACAGCCCCTCCGCTGTCCCTCACTCCCTTGCCTGCAGTCAGGGGTGTTGCTGGCTTCCTACCATTATACACAGGCCTCACCGATGAGAGTGAAATGTTTCACTCAAGTTCATCTGGTTAACTGTTTTAGGTTGTGATCAGCACCTCCCTATAGCTATGTGAGACTATTTCAACTCAATGGAAAGCTTGGGGAAACTGGGTACTGTGTTGAATACTTTTTAAAAAAATTATTAGAGAATTCCCCAGAAAGCACTTAGTTTTAACTCCTTTGGTTAATAATTTTCACTAAGAAGGTAGGGTGTAATGTGAGTAATTAAGTCACTCAATTACTCAAAACCTTGCATTGTATCTGGACTAACATTATAAAGAGTTATGGTTATGCACCCCAGAATCATACAAGACTGAACATGTAGAAATAGAATTTCTATTAATCCCAGCATATAACCTGGAAGATACCCTATTTTATAAGAGTACATCTTTAGTTTTTTATTTGTTTTTTTGTTTGTTTACAGGGCAGAACAGTATAGGTAATTTAGTTTGAAATAGAGATGCTTTCACTAAAGAAAAGTCCCCAAATATTACATTTGTAAGTGTTTTGAATCTGGCACTTACAAATTTGGGCAAGAGCTAATTTTTGATATGGTTACACTAAAATAATCCCTATTTTATCAAACAGGTGGGGAAACACATGCAGGATACCATTCTCATTAATCTAGCATCCTGAGCAGGGTACCAGATTTGTGAAAACACAAGAAATTCTCTCTATTTGTACTTCTAGGTATACTGGAGAGGCTCTCCTAGCAAGGGTAGGAATGAAAGCAAAAGAGCATCTCTTGAGTGTTGTTTAGGAATGAATGGCATGTGTGATATAGGCCTAATGCAACACAGCTAAGAATGGTTCTAGGCCACAGAACTCAATGGAGCAGGGAGCACCAAGGGGAGTGGGGTTGTAAGCCACATGCATATCCCACACCAGAGAAGGGGTGGGAAAGGTGAAGGGCAGTTTGGATAGTGCAGGGATGCAGAGTCCATCCATGAGCCAGCATGTACTTGGAGCCATGTAATCGTTTAGAAATTGTACATGTTTTTCCTGTCTACTTAAACTGATGTTTTAAGTTGCATAAACATGTTTTATTTTTTAAATTTGTTATTGTTGTTCAATTACAGTTGTCCCCATTTTTCCCCCATTACTTTCCCTGGCTCTACCCATCCCCCACATTCAATCCTTCCCTCCCCTCCCCATTGTCTTTGTTCACGGGTCCTTTATACAAGTTCCTTGACTTGACCCTTCCCCTTCTTCCCTTGTCATCCCCCTCCCCTCTAATCACTGTCAGGTTGTTCTTTATTTCTATGTCTCTGGCTCTACTTTGCTTGTTTGTTTTATTGATTATACTTGAACTGGTTTTTGTTACTGCAATGACATACTATTTTTATAACCAGCTGCAAAGTCTCTAACCTCCCATGCTTAAATGTGGGAGAGAGGCGTTGGCACAGTGCATGGAGGTTAGCCTCGTGGCTAATTCTCAAAGATTCATTAAACGAAGACACTTAGCTTTAGAGACTCTTGGAAGACTCTCAACAGAAACTGTGAGAGAGGAAAGGGAAGAGGGAAACTCTTTGGGATAGACAGTTCTTTTGAAATTAAAGGCTAAATATCATCCCGAGTCAGACAAATTATGTTCCATTCAACCTTCTATTCCCTTTGAGAGTGGTTTTAGTGGATGGTTTTAGGGGAGCATAGTGGTAGAATATTTAACAACCAGTCAGAATGGTTGCCAGTGAAGTCTGTGCCAGGAATTAACCAATGAATGGCTGAATTGTGGGAAGATTTAGGGATTCCTGGTGCAGAGACCTGAACAACAGGGCAGAGGTTATCTGGAGACTCAGGCTAGCAGCTGCTTACTAACCATCACATTTTAATGGTTTAGTTTAGTTTAGTTTAATTTTGTTTTACCACCGGCTACAGACATACTGCTGATGAACTAGTGATTGGTTGTTTGTACACCACTAACTCTCCTGAAATTGCTCATTATGAATTGGTGGCCTATGGACATATTTAAAGCCTTCTTAAACTTGTGAATATTTTGGTATAAACAAAGCTTTTAAAAAAATATAGAATTTTTACTTATTTATTTATCATTTGTTAAATAAACAAGTTTTTCCTGCTAATTTGTTCTAAAAACTCTCCTTCAAGCTTCAAATAATTATACTTCAGATCAAAGTCTTTATCTTAATATTTTGGATATAATGCTTGGGTCTGTATAGTCCTCAGCCATTGCTATGAAGATTTTTCTTCTAGTCCCTCTTTCATCAGTATCTCACATGACCTTGTTTGTATAGGTATGATATTTATTACCCTCTGTCTCACCTTCTCATTCCATATTTGTGGGAGCATGGCACAGAGGGAAACTCCTGACACCTGCATTTATGTTTGACATTTAGAAAAGATTGGCAAAGCTGAAGGCAGGAAGCAAGGAGAAAAACCTCTATGTCTAAGGTCTGGGGTCCGTTTTCTACAGAATTGGAAATCCACTATGTACTTATAAATTCTTTACTTTCCAGTGTATTCCAGAATACATGGAAATGATGTAAATTGTATTCATCTGAACTCTAAATTTAACTTTGAATGGCCTATTTAGATAAGAGGTCAGTGAACTATGGCCCATGGTCTAGAACTGACCAGCTGTCTGTCTTAGCAAATACGACTTGACTGGAAGACAGCCACGCTCATTAGTCCACAGCACTGTCTATGGAGGCTTTGATGTGAAGATGCCAGAGCACAGTAGCTGCAACATAGTCCTCAGACTTGCAAAGCCAAAAATATTTACCTGCTGGGCCTTCACTGAAAATGTTTGCAGGAATCTGATCTAGACTATTCAAAATGATGAGCATTGACTCCTGGCCAAGATGGAGGCGTGGGTAGACATACTGTGCCTCCTCGCACAACCAAAATAAGGACAACAACGATTTAAAAACAAACAAAAAACCCCAGTACTGACAGAAAATTGAACTGCATGGAAGTCCAACAACCAAGGAATTTAAGTAGACACATTCATTCAGACCAGTAGGAGGGGCAGAGCTGGGGACTGGGACAGAGAAGGCTTGTAGCAGGGTGGCTGGCAGATCTGGGCACGCAAAGCAGCAACTGGAGGACTCAATGAGGCAGCAGATCATGGAGGAGTGTGGCATGCGCAGTCCCATATTCATGTGCAGATTAACCAGGCAAAACTGGGGAGCGAGAAAGACCATGAAACCCAAGGCCCCAGCGCGGGCAAATAAAGCCTCAAAACCTCTGACTGAAAATACTTGTGGGGACTGAGGTGGCAGGAGAGACTCCCAGCCTCACAGGAGAGTTCATTGGAGAGACCCACAGGGTCCTAGAATGTACACAAATCCACACATACGAAAATCAGAACCAGAAGGGCCCAATTTGCTAGTAGGAGGTGGGAGAAGTGATTGAAATCCAGCAGAGAGTGGAGCAAATGCCATTGTTCCCTCTTGGACTCCCGCCCCACATACAGCACCACAACCCAGCAACTGGGTTGCCCCACCTTGGTGAACACCTAAGGCTTCATCTCCCACCACAAAACAGGTCATAAAGACAAAAAAAAAAAAAGGCCCAAACAAAGGAACAGATCAAAGCATCAGAAAAAAATACAACTAAGCAATGAAGAGATAGTCAACCTATCAGATGCACAGTTCAAAACACTGGTAATCAGGATGCTCACAGAATTGGTTAAATTTGGTCGCAAATTAGATGAAAAAGGTGAAGGCTATGCTAAGTCAAATAAAGGAAAATGTGCAGGGAACCAATAGTGATGGGAAGGAAACTGGGACTCAAACTAATAGAGTGGACCAGAGGAAGAAAGAAACATCCAATCAGAAAAGAATGAAGAAACGAGAATTCAAAACAATGAGGAGAGGCTTAGGGACCCCCAGGACATTTTTAAATGTTCCAACATCTAAATTATAGGGGTACCAAAAGGAGAAGAGGAAGAGCAACAAGTGGAAAAGTTATTTGAACAAATAATAAAAGAGAACTTCCCCGTTCTGACTAAAGAAATAGACTTCCAGGAAGCTCAGAGAGTCCCAAAGAAGGTGGACCCAAGGCGGAACGCACCAAGGCACATCATAATTACATTACCCAATATTAAAGATAAGGAATCTTAAAAGCAGCAAGACAAAAGGAGAGAGATACCTGCAAAGGAGTGCCCATAAGACTATCAGCTGACTTCTCAAAAGAGACCTTGCGGACAAGAAGGGGCTGGAAAGAAGTATTCCAAGTCATGAAAGGCAAGGACCTATATCCAAGATTGCTCTATCCAGCAAAGCTTTCATTTAGAATGGAAGGGCAGATAAAGTGCTTTTCAGATAAGGTCAAGTTAAAGGAGTTCATCATTACCAAGCCTTTATTATATGAAATATCAAAGGGATTTATCTAGGAAAAAGAAGATAAAAAACATGTACAGTAAAATGACAGCAAACTCACAATAATTAACAACCATACCTAAAACAAAAACAAAACAAACTAAGCAAACAACTAGAACAGGAATAGAACCACAGAAATGGAGATCACATGGAGGAACAGCAACAGGGGAGTGGGAGGAGGAGAGAAGGGGAAAAGGTACAGAGAATAAGTACCATGGATGGTAGGTAGAAAACAGACAGGGAGAGGGTAAGAATAGTATGGGAAATGTAGAAGTCAAGAACTTGTGACACGTGGACATGAACTAAAGGAGGGGAAAGTGGGTGGGAGAGAGTGTGCAGGGTGAAGGGGAGTGAAGGGGGGAAATGGGACAAGTGTAATAGCATAATCAATAAAATATATTAACAAAACAAAACAAAATAATGAGCATTGAAGAGCTATTAATTAGCAAGAAAATACATTGATTAAAGAGTATATTCAAGATTTGAATATAATCTAGTGAAAATGAACTGAATTCATAAATCTGGATGGATATTGGCCTTGAAGGGAATGTTGCCATTGTTTAAGTCACCTTCAGTCTCCTCCTGTGACGCCACTCAGTGGAGCACCCAGAACACTGGTCACATCACGTCCAATCACGCCCCTGACATAACACCCTCACATCAATATTCTTAGCCTAATAAACTATAAAAAAACTTTTTAATCTGTTGCTGCTTTTTAATTGCTCATCCTGATGATAGATTTGTACTTATTAACAGCCAACTTTTAAAAGTATCTGCCTCCTTCTCCTTTCTCTTTTCCTGCTCTGGTACAGTGTAGAAACCTGGGTACTGGATGAGCAAATGGATCAGGTAAGTGGTCAAGGTGGTTATAGTTTGAAAGCTCTAATTTCACACATAAATAGCTTGGCAATTGGTGGCATAACACCTCCATCTCACCATGCTTAAAATATGGTGGGATTTCTCTAGCTTTTACTGGAGTCCATTGGAACAACTTTACGTGAGTCAAGTCATTTTTAGTGAAGGCTGAATATTTTCCAAAAGTACATTACCGCTGTCACAACGGAATTTATTCTTGCAGTCAATGTCTTCGATTTTGCAGAGTTTAGATGGAATGCATCGTTGGAAATTCACCAGGGGCTCAGTGCACGGTTGCCCTCCAAACTGACTGGGGCGCAGCATAGATCTAACCTTAAACTGAGAGAAAAGGGGAGAGTGATGAGTCACTCTGCGGCAGGGTGAAAGCCGACACGTAGCTAAGAAAGCTGGGCTTCTCGCGCACAGGAGTGATTTTGACTACAGTGGTGTTTCCTCTATGAACTAATAACTTTTCTGATTCCATTCCTGTGTGTCCTTAAGGAAGCCATCCCTCTCTGGGCCCCAGTTTTCCTAAAAGGAGGAGGTGGAACAAACGGATTTCTAAGACTTCCAACTCTAAAATCATAGGATTCTAAATTAAATTGAAATCTAATGCAGGGGTATTTACTGAGGGTCCCCTGAGTGCAGATTCTTCCAGGTAATAATAATAACAGCACTTCCGTATCTCCAAGATAGTGTGACATGAGTGATCAGTGTGGAAGGACTTGGGATTCTTTTGCACAAGGAAGTCAGCGTGGAAACCGAGGTTGACACATTCTCTACACTGTAAAAGCTTTTAAGTGGGGAGTAGAACAGAGAGTCAGGGAAGAATAGAAACATGACAGGATTAAAGAGTTCTGACTGGCGTCAGAAAAATCTGGTTCAGAATAGAGCTCGTACATCCAACAGTTGTGTATTCTGGAGCCAATTACTTAACTCCCAATGAGCCATAACTTCCTCACCTGTACAATAAGTAAAAAACCACAGGTGGTGTGAAGTTTGAATAAGGTCACGTAGGTAAAGGGCCTGGAACAGTTCAGCTCAGAGAGGGGGTGCTCCACAAATGGGTTTCTTTTTCTTCCCCAACTGTGCAATTGCTCTGCACCTGCTCTAACTGGAGTTCACACGGTCAAGGTCGTCACTGGTGGGTAAATACTGCCGCTGGGAACAGTAAACAAACTGAGGGACTTTCCCATGGAGAGCGGAGACATGAGAGAGAGGGCAAAGAGGCAGGCTTTTGGGTAATGTCCCAAATTTCTGTCTGATTTTAAATCTTGGGCTGAAACCCCCATTTTCTAGCACCTGCTTTTGCTTCCTGGGTTCTCAGTGACACAGACCCGGGGAGTTACAGTAACAGCTCCCGGGGGCAGGATTTCTTTCTGATGGTCCTACAACAGTGCAACGTGTAAAATGGAACCTTCCATCCCCCCCAAAATTACTAAATGAAATTTCTCCCCAGGGGGAGGTAGGAAAGCTTATTTTTCAGAAATTGAAGAAATTCAGCCTTTCTGTGATTGAGTCTTTTGGGGAGTCTGAGCCCTTTTATTGCGATTCAGATTTCCTGAATAGGTCCATGTGTCACCTACCTGTTTTTCAACACAAGGATCACAGTCTGACCACGGTCCATAATCTCCCAGGAGGCAGTTAATGGGACAGGCTTGCACATTACATTCTCTGCTCTCATGGAAGGTGCAAAGCTGGCCACAGTTGTTCTTCACAAAGTAATCATTTGTTACTGCCTTTCTGTAATAGTGAGGGAAAATCTGCTTAGAATGAGTATATTCACTGTGGTTCCAGCCCAATAAGAAAAATATCACCAGGCATTAACTACACTGAATACAAGGAAAGCAGGTTTTCATGAAAAATCGGGGGGGGGGGGGAGGGCGGCGGGGGTTGGCATTGTGCAGGTCTTATCTCTTCAAGGAATTCTAATTTCTGGGGCCCCAGTGCAAAATGAAAGTGGGGAAGGGGGCGGCTCTCACTCAAAATGAAGAATTTCAAGGCGGTAATGGCAGAGCATCAGGCCAAGCCTGAAGCCCTTCCCCATGTGGGCTCACGCACCGTGCAGCCGGCCCCGACGGAATTCCTGGAAGAGGCTTCACAGGAGAGGAGAGGGGAAAGTCCCTGCAAGTAGCTGAAAAGGTGACAACACAATGTGATAGCACACTGGTTGGAATCAGAGTGGGCGGGGGGGGGGGGTGGGCGCAAAGACTCGGAGAGAAAGGGACGTGAGAGAGACTTCCTGAAAAATGTAAGCGAATTCTCCAGGCACCGAGGGGAAGGGCACGCGGAGGGAGCGGCCTGTGCAGAGGTGACTGGTGGGGCAGCAAGACCAGTCTATGGAGCTGGGTGGACTTGTGAAGTGCGCGGCTGGAAGGAACCGGGTTTATTGTTGCCCTCGAGGTGGTAGGGGTTTAGAGAGCTACTGAGGGGCCCTTCAGTAGACGACTATTATAAACCAGCCTGACTGTGCACACTTAGCGAAGGGTGTACTGGATGAGTCAACTGGTTATTTTAATGAGACTCACACTACACGTGCAAAAGTCGTTTTCTAAAACAGATCTCTAAAAAAGTGCTACAATAGCTAAACCACATTAAATACATGCCTCTCTCCCTCGACTCACAGGAGCACAAACACCCAGCAGATTTTTAAAAACTGCCGGGGACAAGTAGCCTGAATTGGTGAAAAGACTGGATTGCTGAATATGATTGAACCAACACAGTTTTCCTGCCTTTGCGCACATGCCGACCATCAAGATACGAGCTGGCGGTGCTGCTCGGCTGAGGTCATGTTGGCCTCTGCAGCGAGTGGGAAAATCTCTATAGTTAACTCACTCGCTGGTGGCGAGGACATTTATATGCTGATGCCATGAAAAGCTGGGGTGGCGATGCTAAGTCAATGGTCAGCAGAAAATATCGCACAGATTCTTAGCTAAATTTCTTAGAAACGCCTCAATTTTATGGAGAGAACAAAAATAGATTTTCATTCAACCTTTCATGGAAAAGACCTCAAACTCCATCCAAACTGGTGAGTTCTTATTCTGAGACACGCTGTTTCCCCCCCATTGCTTAGTGTAGAACTTTTGATATGACACTCGTCTTGGAGGTGGCCCGGGCACGTGGGAAAAGTTAGGTAGCTCCCCCCTCCCCACCTGAATCTGGTCTGGGTTCCAGTATCGCAGGTTTTCGAGCAGCTGGACCACTCACTCCATGCATAATGATCACAGTAACAGGCTTGGCTCTTGTCAATCAGAGCGCTCAGCAGGATGGAATACAGGATGGAGTGCCTGGCCATGTTCGAGAGCCTCCAGGCCCTGGAAAGGAATGATACATAGAATGTATCAAAGACATATTAGTGTAAAGCTCTACAAATCACTCTCAGTTAGCAATGCAGACATTATCTCAGAAAACATCAGCATCTCCCTGCCTTTCTTAAGGCAAGTTAACGCTTATAAACTTACAGGTTCATGAGTACAAATCCTATTTCTGAAGAATTTTAGAGCATTGATTCCTGTGGCTACAACCCCCAGTACAAGTAAATTTCCCTGAACTGTTAGTGATAGGCTACAAGACAAAGTACAGAGTGTATATTTGAACCCTATTTCATTTCAAAATTGGAATTCTTATATAACCTTATACTTTTTCAAAACAACTGTTCATTTTGCGTGGGCAGATGCCTCAAGTACATTTCAGTTCTCCGTACTTTTCTGGGCCTGGGGAGTGAGTGAGGACCATTTTCCTGGAAGCTTTAATTCAGTTTCCTGGCATCCTGGAAACCTGTTAAAGCAAAAAACAAAAAACTCACAGACACAGACAACAATATGGTGATTACCAGAGGGAAAGAGGGTGGGGGGAGGTGGAGGAGGGTAAAGGGGGTAAATGGGGAGGTAAGGAAACTTAACCTGGGGAGGTAAACACACAATACAATATACAGATGATGTATTATAGAATAGTATACCTTAAACCTATATAATTTTATTAACCAATATTACCCCAATAAAGTCAATAAAAAAGGAAAAAATAGCCAAGGACTTTTAAAAAGAGAGTGCACTCTCTGATTTACCTCTACCTTCAGAGTCACAGAACTTGGAGCTGGAATAGACCTTTGAAATCTGCAGGTTAAACTCCTTCATTTTACGGGTGATGAAACTGAGGCTCACGGAGGTGCATTGACATTGTGGCTGGAAGGCAACTGGGAGCCCACAACTCCTCATTCTTAGATGAGGTGTGTCCCTTCATTGAATTCACAGGGACACTAATTACTGAGTTACTGGAGCATCACCCTGTGCTTGGAGCTCTACCGCGCAGACCACAGAGGCTTTTCCAGATGTGGCGGAGAGCCAGAGGAAACCTCACCCAGCAGTTCCCACTGGTATGCTGTGGGGACTTGGGGACAGGGAATTATTGAGAGGAGTTTGCAAGGCCATCTCCACCCCACAATATTGCCATTTTGACCTTTATATCTCTAAGAAAATATGCAACATATTTAAATACATGGAGAAAATACTGCTGTAATTAACAAAGTAACTTTCCCTTAAAGAAGTAAAATCCTTTTTGCCTAATTTCTCTGCCTCAGTTTCATTATCTGGAAAACAGGAATACTACTTTTACCTTTTTCATAAGGCTTCTGGTAGAATTCAGTAAGCAATTTATGTAAAGTCCTTAAAACAATTCTTAGCATAGAATTCTCACGCAGTATTAGCTTTGAAAATTAATAATAACACTTAAGAGTATTGCAAATTTAATTGCAGCTGTTGGTCATGCATTTTCCAATGCATGGGAAGGGGTCTTTGAATTCAGCAAAGATCAAAAAGATCTTTGAAGATCAAAGATCATGAAGATCAAAAACATGTTTTGATATTAAACGCTCAAAATGATTTAGACATATGCTTTCCATTACTTTGCATCTTACAAATAAAAGCAGATCCCTGACCATCTGATTGGAAACTGCAATTTCCCACGGGTGTTTCACATCCTCCTCCACCATGTTATTTTTTCCTTTTGTCCATCCCCTCCTACGTATACATTATTACTGAGGTTCAAACGAGTATTTCCTCTTTCCCCTTCTTCAGTAGAAGGTAAACACCATGGAGGCTGATTTTTTTTTCTTTTTTGCCTGTTTTGTTTATTTTTGGATTTAGAAGAATGAGAGCAAGTATAGAAATAATAATAAATATTGTTAAATTGATTGAGTAGAATAGTTTACAAATGAGTTTTAATGAAATTTGAAGAATGAAATTTGAGTCCATACTTACAGAAACTTCTGTGATACTACTCTTAATATTTCTGCCAGATTAAGGGTATTGTATAGACTTTAGAAATGAACTTTTCTGTTCAACTGTCATTCATTGTTTTAGCAAGAGTGACAATCTGGTTAATCTCTAGCTTGTGATAGTTGATTAAAATAAAAAACTGGTACTCTTGAGATTTAGATAAATTTTTAATACTTGTAATTTATTTAGTCACATATATATTGTTTATATTCCTCTAAAACAGGACATATGATATGTACTCCTCTGCACTTTGCTTTTTGTACTCCATAAACACTTTGAAGGTATTCTCATAACAACACGGGCATATCTACTTAGTTCCTTTTAATGGCAACATAATTTTATTCCGAATGGGTTTATTACATTAGATTTAACCATTATCTTAATTGTGGACATTTAGTTTACATACACACTGCAACACACGTCTTTGTAATACATCTTAGCATAATTCTGTAGTGCCTCCATGGGGTAAACAGGTGTATTCCTAGAAGCAAAATGGCTCAAACAATATGCAAATTTGAAATTTGGATAGATATTCTGAACCTGCCTTAGTGAAATATGGCTCCTTCCAGAGTCTCAAAGAGTGAGCTTCTGATCACATTTTAATGTGGTTATTTAAAATTTCTTAGTTGTGATGAAAAAGTATTTCAGTAAAAAAAAGAGGTTTATCCTTTTTTACATTTTTGTTCAAGTCAGAAGTTTGAGATCAGATATAAAAATTGTTTCTCCAATATGCTAAAAAAAATAGAGCATTCCTAATAAATGAATCACTAAACTTTTTGAACTTTCCTACAAGCTCGGAGAAGAATGCTGGAATAAAAACCACCAAACTCACCGACGTATGGCTAAATGTGTCCTTCAGTTCAAAGTGGCATGAGCACCCCTGCGAGTGCCCACTGTGTGCCGCTGGGCATCGAGTGAGATACAGAGAAATAGAATCCACTGTGTTTGTTGGGGCGGGGGATGGGGGACAAACACTGAAGATGCTTCCCATGTTTTCTGTCCAAGCTTTTTCCCTCCAACTCATAGATAAGCCGCTACAGTCCAAGGCTATTTCCATCAGTAAACTGAGCACAGCACTTGCCTGCTGACTTCAGTTTCCTGCTAAGTAACTTGCCTGGTTTCCCTCCGCAGCACGGCACCATGGGAGAGTGGACCAGAGCGTTTAGACAGAATTTAGGTTGTGATCAGAGAGAGGGGCAGGAGGCCTAAACATCAGACCCAAGTTCAGACAGGGTGGTTTGTTTTTCTTTTCTTTCTTTTTTCTTTTGGAGGGGGAGTATAATTTGTAGGGTAATTTCTTAAAAAATTACGAATTATACAAGTATGAGATGAATACATTTTCTCATACAAATGAAAATATTATATATTATTTCTCTATTACCCATCATTTCTACCTTCTCTTTCCAGAAGTAACCACTATTACCACTTTGATTATATACTTCCAAAACTTTTTCTATTCATTCACATTCAAATATTGCTTTTTCTTTTTTTAAATTTAAATATACTTTTTATGCAATTATAGCCCTTGAGAGCTGAAGTTTCTAAACAATGTAAAGTTTCCCAGGTTAATTGCTAAACAGACCACCACCCCATCACCCCAGCCCCGAATTGGGGTCTTTTCATACAAGACTGCTTCCACAAGGAAATCTAAACAGAGTGTTTGGCTCTTGTTGCTGTTGTTTATTTGTTTTTTTTCTTACTAGACTTTGAAGAAATGGGTATCTCCCGGAATAATTCTCTCTATCGTAGAGAGAACAAATTCTTAAAGTATTTTATGTGCATTCAGCTTGTAAGTGACTGGGAAAGACTGAATTACAAGAGGCTACCAATTCTCAGTTCTCGGCAGACACTGTTTTAACTCCCCAAAGCTTGGAGAGTATAGGCGGATTTTACTCCAGTTACCATCAGAAACTGCAAGCACAGAACCCAGAAACAATATCCTGATCTCCTCTTTGGCTACAACTGTTCCAAAGCGATGAGAAACTGTTCTAAAGTGAGACGGTACGTCAAGGCCTCTCATTTGAGGGGATGCTCACAAAAGAGACAATTGGTAGCATCTCCTTTTATAACATTTTATTGCTACGAGGAGAAATTATTTTACATGAAAAAAATAATTTTCATTCCAATAAATATAATTACTTCACTAAGTTCTTTTATTCATGTCCCAGCATATAATATCAAGTGGTTCTTTATTTGTTAATTTTTAACATCTCTAGGCATTTGGAGATACCTAACGTTATATGAGGACATTTTAGGCATTACCACTTGGTTTCCATACAAACATGGAACAAAAGACGATGGCTAAGAAAACCCTCCACTGCGGGACCAGGGAGAAGGTAGCCATTCTGCAGGTTTCTCATCGCTGTCACCCCCTCCTGAACCCTAAAAATCAGTGATCCCATTGAATCACTGGAAATGACTTGGGAGCACTTGGAGAACGTTCGTGTAGGGTGCAGTCTGTCTGATTTTGACCTGGGTCCCTCCCTTGACCAATTTGTCTGCAAGGCAGCTCCATGCATCTTCCCCAGCAGGTTTGCGGGATGATCTGGTTTGCTCTCAGATACAGGTTCTCCCTTTCCTTGTCAATTCTTTGAATCTCCTATGTCTTATTTTTTTCCTTCTGTTTATGCTCCAGGAGCTCAAGAAATAATTTGCCACTGTTAATATAGACTGAGGAGCCCCCAGCACATGCCTAATCTGTTCGCTAAGGGTATGTTTGCTTAATTTTTAATCCTAAAGAGCAAGGTAGTTCTATGAAAGAAAATTTATGTAGGAAACATGAACTTTTAGGTCTTTTAAAATTCAAGCAAAGTAGTTATAGCTAATTTCAAAAAGACAAAGAAATGGCAATAATGCAAGTTAATGTGTTTTACACGTGAAAGGATAAATTTGTTAGAAACACAATCTACAATTCTGAAAGATTAAGATTACAAATGAAATCATTGGATCACTCACCTTTAAAACAGTGTGTGGTAGCCAAGGAGTGAATCCGTGAATGCCTGGGGAAGCAGTGGTTGCTCACAATAAAAAGGGTTTAAGTGATAATCCAGGCCACCCTTTGACCTCGTGGCTTTCTGGCACACAGCAATACGGTCATATCACAGACACCTGACACACCTAGAGTGTGTTGTACAAACATTCTGTGGAAACCCTGGCCTTTGTAAACGATTGCTTCCATCGGTAGCTACTGGCAAACCCCTGAGAGCGCTGCATTCCCAGGCACTGGGCTTCCCAGTGACTGCCCTGCTTGAGGGCCCTCCCGGTCGTGCTGCTCCTGCAGAGAAAAGAAATCTCTGACTCCACTGGGGGGAAAACACCTCTTTAGAATAAGTTGCCTAAAATTGCCTTCTCCTCCCCCTGTAGCAATGTTTATTTAATTAAAACATGTAGATTCTTATTTTTTCTAATTATAGAATATTTATTGAGGGAGATTCAGAAAACATAAAAAAGTATAAGGAGAGAAATCACAATCATTTTTAACGACCAGACAAAACCACTATTAATACTTGGAATAAGTACTTCTGTTCTTATAATGTGCCATTGTCTCTGTGAAAGTATGCACCTAAATGTACATACATAATTTGTAAATGCCATCACACACTGTTTTAAAGACTTCAGCATATAGAATTGAACACATTCCAAGGTTTATAGAACCATATCATCCCTGGCCTGTGCAAAATGTTCTTTTTTATTTTATATTTACTATTTACCCCCAAGGTCTTAGTTCATTTCTTTCCCAGATTAGTTGCATATATTAAGGCATTTGGTGTTTGTCCTTACATCTAATATCTAATGATATCTAAATATCATTTTTAGATGATGTGCATCCTTCAAAAGTAGAAAGTCTCATTTTCTATGTTTTTTTTGTAATGTATAGACATGGCATTTTGCTGAAGGTTGTATTTGATTTCTTACTCTCTTGATTGAGCAGTATGCGTCTGAGCCTCACTGAATGTGCATCCACTGAGCACAGACCCCCAGCGTGGGAGCCACGTCCCACTCACCACTCCCTTAGCCTGCACGTCCGTTGCCTGCAGCTGCTGCAGACGGAAGCATCGTGTGCTCCTCCCCTGTGAACCTGGGAGAAGATGTCTACAGACTTCGGGGTTGCTCTTTAGAAAAACTCCACCCCTTTACCTTCTCACCAGCACCTGTGAGGAGGGCTCCTCAGTGGTGAGTTCTTACCAGCCGTTGCTATCACCACCAGCCTCCTGCTGTCACACGGGATCTGTGCCCCGTGGCATCTTACGGCCGTTTAAATACCTCGTCTGTGGTCACTCATGAACTTCGGCATCCTTCATTCTCGTCAGACATTCCAATTTTCTATCTGTAAATTAGGAACTCATATTTTCTGACTATTTTCTAGTCTATTTCTTTTCGTACTTTTGCTGCCTGATTTTCGGGTGTGCCCCACACATTCTAGATGCTGATGCCGGGTAAATTTTGGATTTTGTGGATTTCTTCTCTCACCTATGTGTTAATTTTATCTATGGTGTCTTTGATTGAAGAGGAAAATCTTAATTTTAATGTAATGTAATCTCATATGTTTATTTTCCCCTGAGAGTTTTTGCTTTGGGTCATTTTTCTTTTGTTTATGAAATTATTTTGTTTAAGAAATTATAGTTTTATATTATATATGGTATTCTTTAACCTTCTGCTGTTACACTGTGTTTTATATATGGTGTAAGGTGGAATAAAATAAATAAAACAAACTCCACCAAATTTATCAATTAATAGATGCAGAAAAGCATTTATTGAAACCCAACACTTATTCCTGAAAACAACTTTCATCAAATTAGAAATAGAAGATAACTTTCTTAATCTGACAAAGAGGTTCTACAAAAAACTGGAGACTAATACCATAGTCAATGGAAAAATGCTGAACTTTTATCTCCTAAGATCAGAAGAGAGATAAGAATGCCTGCTATCCCCATTTCTATTCAGTACTGTACTGGAGTTCCTATCCAGTGCAATAAGGAAAGAAAGACACAAAAAGCTAACATTGAAAAGAATGTAAATAAAATGGTATTACTTATGGGCAATTGTGTATGTAGAAAATCCCGAAGAATCTACAGACGTATATTAGAATTAATAAATACATTTAGTAAGATTGCTGGATATAAGTTTATTACAGAAAAAATTGTTTCCACATACAAGCAAAATGCAACAGGATATTTAATTTGAAAAGATTTAAATAACAATGATCAAGTGTTTTTTTTAACATCTAATGATGATTCTGCTTTTATAAAAGGTTCACAATATAGCTTGTGGTTGACTAATGTGGACATTACACTAAGTAAAAGTGGAACAAAGTAGTGCAATAAAAATAAATAAAATGAATCCTGGCTGGTGTGGCTCAGTGGACTGATTGGCAGCCTACCAACTAAAAGGTCGTGGGTTCAATTCCCAGTCAGAACACATGCCTGGGTTGTAGGCCAGTTCCCCCGGTGGGGCATGTGAGAGGCAACCAATTGATGTATCTCTAGGACACATGATGTTTCTCTTCCTCTCTTTCTCCCTCCCTTGCCCTCCCTCTAAAAGTAAACAAAATCTTTTTTTAAAAGAAAGAAAATGATGAGGATTGAGAACATGGAAGCATACATTTCACTTTTGATTCAGCAATATCCAGTTGTGTGATATTCAATAAGTAATTTCATTGAAATTGTTTCCTCATTTGTAAAATAAATGTTTTTCATATTTTTTCAAAACAGTAAAAAAAATAAAAAATATTAATTATATTCTCAATATGGGAAACAGTGAATAAAATATTCCTCAGAAAACTTACATTTTCACCATCTGGTAGGGAATGGTTATCTCAGCGTGTCTCCTCTGAAGGACAAGTGGGAAGCACTACTCCCTGCGACATGCTTTAACATGCATGGTAGCTACGTGCCCCAAACTGGAGCGCATCACAACAAGAATATAGGTATCTGGTTTATAGTATGCTTTCTTTCTGCTATACTGTACTGCGACTTTAAAGATGGACATTTCAGGCTAATGAAGAAAGCAGAGTGGTGTGTTGGAGACACTTTGGGGCTGGCGTAGCAGATTCACCTTGAGTATGTGAGATGATAAATAGGAGAGAAAATAGTTGGTGACTAGAAAGAAACTATATCATTTAAATATATACATTTCTTTTGTTGTTGCTGTTAGTTCTTTGAAGCCCTAAAATTAAACACATTTTTCATAGGTCTTGGTGTTCAGAGCTAAAGGCAAATTCTAGAAGTCATAAGTTAAAGAAATGAAAGTTAGGGGCCAATAAGATGAGCCTGAATGGGATTGTTAAGCAACACGGGCTATGAGGACAGAGAAGTGAGCAGGTTGTGTGTTGCCGCACGGGGACAACACCGGTGGAGAGGGCTGGAGGTGGTGTGAAGGAACTCCTCAGATGGGGAGCAAATGCCTGTGGTCCAAATACTGGAACTGACCTGGCGTCACCTAGAGAATCTAGCATCTCTTCAATAATGTATGTTTGGGTTCCCTTATGGATCATTATGGATCATTCAATAATATATCCACTCCTTTTCTAGAGGAGGGTCTGGCAAACTGTAGTCAGCTACTCATTTTGTAAATAAAGTTACACAATGTCATTGTCTATGGTTGCTTTTGTACTGCAACGGTAGAGTTGAGAAGTGGGCAACAGAGACAGTATGGCCTGCAAAGCCAAAAATATGTACTACCTGGCCTTTACAGAGAAAATTGAGGTTTCTAGTCTGATCCGTATGACCACTGTGTCCAGTTCCAGGAGGCAGAAGTAGTGTTCCTTGGGACTGATGGATGGGTGACTGTTCCAGAACTAGAAATCAGTGCTTGGGTGCAATTGTGCAAGAATATGAGTGTTCTCTAAGCAATATTTGGATGCATGTTGCTGAGAAACAGAGAATATTATAAAGTTCACCAGCTGAGTTGTTTCAGCAATCACAGGCCTTCTGAAGTATTGGTTGAGGACATGGATTGCAATTTTCACACAAAGTGTTCTCTGTTTTCGTAATGCAGAAAGTTACTAGTGAGCTTACATGTAGAGTGACCAGTATAAAAAGCCTTTAGTTGTAAAGGAACAGAAGGGTATAGAAGGAAATCAGAGCCAGGACATGGAAAGTTAAGATGGAACAATTATAATTTTTCCAGAAGGAGAATAGTATTTTGTTCAAAATCTTTATTCCTCTGCTAATGATGATAGGTTTGCAGAGAAATGGCATTTTCTGCCAAGAAAATAACCCCAAACATGAGATAATGAACAGTGGAAGCTGCTGATTACCTGGGGGCCTTTTTGTATGCTAAGTATTCGCATGCCATCTGATCATTACAGCAAAAATACTATAATTTCTCATTAGAGCCAAGGCTAACGACCCCATCTATTTCACAAGTCCTTTTGTGTGCACGTGGTCGGTCAGTGTGTGTATGGATCAAGTGAAATGGCAAATCAAATTATTTCACATAGTGATTCATAAATCAAAACTCTCAAATGGAGGAAACAGAAGTTTGCGTTGATCCTCAGGCTACCATGTTCCTTCTCTCTCTCTCTCTTTTTTAACTACTAAAATTATTAGAATAGTCTAAATTGGCTGCATTTGATGTATTACCATCGATTCCTCATTAACTTCGCTCTTTGCTATCTGGACTATAAAAATACAACCAGCCTACAGGAACTACTCTCTTAATGATGGCCAGTAACCTCTGAACTGCCTAATGTGGTCACCTTGTCTCAATCCACTATTGGGTCCTTGGACACAGATGCCTCTGAGGAAATTTCTCTTTCCACCACTATGATTCTCCTCCCACTCCTATCTGGAAGACTTTCCTCAGCCTCTCTTCTCTCATCAGATATTTTATCTACCTCCGTGGATTTATCCATCACATCTGTGTCCATTGCTTCCTTGTCCACCAACCTCCACATTCTAATGTTTGCTAACGGTTTCCAGACAGAACAGCATATCACAGGGGTGGCAACCTCTCCCCCACACTTCCTCCATTCTAGAATCTGAGGCTTGTAGCTCTTCTCTCTGAAGGGTCTCTTGTTTATGTAACTCCCATCTTTCCCACCTCTTTATCATGTCTGCGGCTACAGCTCCACGTCCAGCCCCCAAACAACTCACAAGGTGAAGACAACATCAGTGACTTTGCTGGTCCTACCATTCCTCCTGAACTATCTGACCAGATCACATCTTCTAGAGCTCGACACAACTCTACTCAAAATCTCAACAGTGTTCTCTTCGACAGACCATCCAATTGGGATCAGAATTCAAATATCTGGTATGTGAAACTCTGAGCAATTGGATCCTATGTAACCTCTTAACATTTATTTTCTCCCCTCCCATTTGCAAAATTCATCATCTGGCCAAATTTGACAACTTGCTTTTCCTCCAAATGGGCTACAGTTTCTCCTGCCAATGTATTTTTCCCCTAATTTTAAATTCTGAAATTCTAAATTCAGTGCATTGTGTATCTGCTCTTCTAGGAAAATGCATTTTCTTCTTAAATCTTCCTGCATCTTACAAACACTCACTCTTAAGATCAGATACTGTATTTTTCCTCCATCCTTTAAGCTTATATAGCTTTTACCTCTTACCTGGAACTCACCTGAAATTGCTGGGTATCATGATTATCGGTATGTTATATTATTACCTACTATCTCTTACTCCATTTAATATATTCAAAGTTCCTAATGACAGGACCTAAATAATATTCATCTTTATAATTAATTAACATAGAGGTTAAATAAATGCTGATTGAATTGAGTTGTCTATAATGATGAATTTGTAAGAAAATTGCTGAATTTTACATTATGCCTTTACATACATGCTCTTAGCTAATAATTCTACCACATAGGTTTTCGCTCACTTCAAATAAGAGGCAACAATCTTTCCTGCAGCAAAGTGCTTCAAAACTGCTTTTATTTAGACATTTGCTGAACTGTTAAGTAATGCATAATGATGATATTAAATTGCATAAACCCTTTGGTGAGTCTTTGGAAGGAAAAGAAAACGCGCCTTCCTTACTCTCCTAATCTAAAACTGATCGAACATAAACAGCTGTGTCATAGAAATCTAGTTTGAGGTGAAACAAGTCCAACCTCTGCATGTTTTTTGCCCCTTCTAGTATTATAGAAGAACCTGGATTAGATTTTAATTCAGACCCTTTTGATAAACGGGAACAACAAAAAAAAGCTGGCTGAGGTCAAACAGGTCTTACCTCAACTCTTGAGTCAACTTCCTACTGCGCTTCTGGGCCTCCAGCTGTCCCACGCACGCTGACCACTATGACCAAGGTAATTTTCTCCCTTGTTTCACTCTGGCTGCTGAAACAAAAGTGCCATAAACTGGGTGGCCTACCAACATCAGAAATCCAGTCCTCACAGTCTGGGAGGCTAGAAAGTCCAAGATCAAGGTGCTGGAAAATTAGATGCCTGGTGAGAGTCCCCGTCCTGGTTCATAGACAGCTGCCTTCTCTCTTTAACTTAACATAGTGGAAAGGACAAGAGTGGTCTCTGAGATCTGACATAGAAAAAGTCACAAATCCCAGTCATGAGGGCTCTCCTCTCACAAGGTAATCACCTCCAAATACCATTGTATGGGGGACTAAGTTTCAACATACAAATTTGTTGGGGAAACAGATATTTAATGTATAGCATTTTCCTAAAGCTCCACTATGATGACAGTCTTGTATTTGGGTAGCATTTTGTGGCATGCAAAATATTTTTCAAAGTGCCAAAAGAACAATGGTATATATTTACCTATTCACATCAATTCATAATTATTCACTAAGCACTAGACTATGTTGAAACTTAAAGTTTGGTTAGTTCTTTCAAGAAGCTTTGTTAAAAGATAACAATAGTTGTAAAGAAAAAAATAAATGTGACAAGTACTGGAAATTATTAGAAGTCTATCCTAGAAATCACAACCTCTCATGCCTGAGGTCACCCATTCTCTTGTAGTTAGGTCATATTCACTGTAATGATCACCATTGTCACTACCCAGGGCCTTTTATTCACTCATTCAGCAAAAAGTTTACTGCAAGGCACTTGAACAGCGAATAAAAGAAAAAAATCCTGCCTTTGTAGAATTTACAAGCTATTGAGCAGAGGACAGAAAAAGCAAATTAAGTATGCAAATTATACAGCTTTTTAAGGAGCACTTATTTAATATTTATTAATCATTATATCTTATAAAAAATGCAGGTCACTCTGGAAGTCTATCCTCAGCCTCTGTTCTTTCATCAGCTGTTTTACCTACAACAGATAACTCCAATCCAACTCCAGTAGATAACTCTATTGATAACTCTATGAATAGATAACTCTAACTCTAATAGATAAATGGAGTTACCAATTTTTTTCACTTCTGGGCTTTCTTGGAAAATAATCTCTCCAGTCTTGTTTTAGAAAATCTAATCTTATGGGACCTGTTGAGTTGGCTGCATATCTCATAATTCTGCCTTTTGGACATGACTATGGGCTCAGATTGGGTATGAGCCATTTGGAAATTATGTGCCCAAGCTGGGGATTGGGACTGAGACCCCAATTCAACACAATGGGAAGCTTACTTATGTTACATGTAAGGAGAAGTAGAGAATGCCTTCCTGCAGAAAGAAGAATGAAGTGGAAACCTGAAGCAACGCATAGAGGTGAGATCATGTGTCCCCACAGAGTGTAAATGTTGTCCCTCGTGAGGCCCAGGTGTACTTTCCTTGATTTCCATAATATATACCATTCCATTAGATAAATGATCTTTTTTTTCTTGCTTAGGATGCTTTGAATGTATTTTTTGTTACTTACAAACAAATGATCCTTAACTAATATAAATTTTGCAGTTTTCAAATGTGATTTCAAACAAGATATTCGGACACCTTCACAATGGTATGATAGGATGCTGTTCAGTCAGAACGAATGAACCCTACCCGATTCGCCGGAGCCGTGTATCGCAGCTGATGTCAGCCCAGAGCCGTCCCCAGTGAAGGGGATGGTGCATATTGCCCGCTTTCTCTGAGCTACACACAACCACTAGCAATTGTAGAAATAAATAAAAACAGTTACATATTTACTAGAAATTATTTATTTTCTCTCCTAGGATAGTGTGGAAAGTAGAAGGTAGAAATTGTGCTTCCAAATCAGGACAGCTTCCTGGAGGTGGGTCATCTAAGGTCAGTCTGTATAATGGAAGGGAAGAGGTTGAGAAAGGTCATCCCAAGTTCAGGTACTGCTGTTGAGAGAGCTTTGAGGGGGCTACATTACGTACTGTTTATTTCCTGGGTTGTGAATAGCTCATACATGAAGCACTAAAGCAATGTAGGCAGATGTGAGGTCCTTGAGACCGTTCTAACCAAGCACTTGAAGGGAAAACTTTTATTCTGAATTCTGAGGCTGTGGAAAACTCCCGAAGAGTTAAGGAGGGCAGTGATTGATGCTCTAGGCAAAGCATGGAACAAAGGAAGAAATAAGTCCCGGTCAGACGTCACCGGGGTCACGGCGAGGCCAGTGGCTGTGAGCGCGGGAGAAGTGCTGTGCTGCGGCGTGTAAACACGTCCAAGTTTTAACAAGCGTTTGAATTGAAGATGCAGTGAGACTTGGCTCCCACGAATAAATATCGAGTTTTTCCAAGTTCTTCAAGGGGGAAGTTGTTTCAGTGAAGTGCTGGGAAGCCCAACGAGCACGTTAGCAGTGCGGCACATGGACCCCAGCAGTGGAAGACAGCAGGCCCTGCACACACCAGGTCTGCAGCCAAAGGAGAGAGAAGAATGAAAGAGATGGAACAGACGGAGAAGTGTTCGGCGAGGTCATATTTTAAAATAACCAAACTCTGATGGATAGTTGTACTTTCCATAAATGATGATGAGACAGTCTTACAGTGATGAAAAATGCAACTTGTGTTGACACGAACAAAGAGTGTCTTGATTCCTTGACATGTTTTTCAGACACTTGCCAAAATGGGGCTAATCATTTAGCTGTGTTTATCCTTTTTAAGACTTGATAAAAAGCCACTTTTTCTTACGCATTTATACAAATTTTATCTTAAGAGAGTTCATAATGAACCCAAACTATTGCCCAACCAACCCTTAGTTTGGAATTATTTTAAAAGTCTATTTTCTGGGTTCATTTTTGAATATTCACAGAGCACCTACTATAGATGAAGGAATTAATTAAACCCTTAATATAATTATGAATTAAACAGATATGATCTTTGCCCCCATGAGTATACTTATAGTATATTAGATAAAAGTGATATAAAACAAATGAACACACACAAAAAGTATATGATAACTTAGAGTACATATTTTAATAACTTTTAAAGTATTTTAATAAAATATGATAAGTTCCATAAAAATAATAGGATGTTATGAGAAAGTGTAAAGAATATGGAATTTAGGTTTGAAGATCAGGGAAGGTTGGAAGACAAACATTTGAAATTTTATTCAATTAAAAAATTTAGTAAGTAGAGTAAAGGGAGACAGATAAAGAATTGTACAATTATTTTCTTCAAGCTTAAAAAGCCGTTGTAAGCTTTATTAAGGTATAATAGGCAAAATCATTATTTTACATATAAACCACGGTGATGTAATGATACACATGTGCATCGTGAAAGATTCCCAACAACTCGTTGATGAACATATCCATCACCTTATACACGTCTTTCTCTTTTTGGTGGGAAAATGTAAGTTCTACTCTCTTAGGAAATTTCAGTTGTATAATACAATGTTATCAGCTGTAGTTACCATATTTCATGTTAGATCCTCAGGCCTCATTCATCTAAGAGCTGAAAGTTTGCACCCTTTTACCAACCTCTTTGTATTTTCCTTATTCCTCAACTCTGTGTCTAAGAGTGAGACTCATTATTTTTTACTTTTAGATTCCATCTATAAGTGAAAGAGTGCAGTATTTGTCTTTCTCTGACAGGCTTATTTCACTTGCATGATGCCTTCAGGTTCATCTATGTTGCTACAAATGGCAGGTTTCCTTTCTTTTTCATGGCTGACTATTATTCCACCGTATGTATACCACATCTTTGCCCAGTCATCTGCTGAGGGACACAGGTTGCTTCCATGTCTTGGCTACTGTGAATAATGTTGCAATGAATGGAGGGGGGTGCAGATGTCTCTTCAATGTTCTACTTTAATTTCCTTCAGATATATACCAAGAGGAGAGATTGCTGGATCACATGGTAGATCTAGTCTTAATTTTTTGAGGAACCTCCACAGTGGTTTTCATAGTCGCTGCACCAACTCAAATTTCCACTGACACTGCTCGAGGGCTCCCTTTTTCCCACATCCTTGTCTACACTTGTTCTCTCTCTCTCTCTTTATGCTAGTCATTCTAACAGGTGTGAGATGATATCTCACTGTGGTTTCAATTTGCATTTTCCTTATGATTATTTACATCGAGCACCTTTTTCGGGTACCTGTTACCATTTGTACAGCCTTCATTTTTATGCAGGTAAAGTATTATTAATAAAGGAGACTCTAAGGTTCTGGGACTTTAGTGAGTCTCCCAGTTAATGTAAAAAAAATAAACGGTCAGAGGGGAATTAGAGGTCTGCTGCTCTCTAGTGGAGCTTGTTTTACTTGGCTTTCTGCTCTCTCCTGTATTCCCATGGCCACCCAAATCATTTGTGATGTCTGTTTTGCTTTAGTAGACTTATTAATGTTTTGAGTGTAATTAGAAAAAAAAGCCTTTAAGTAAACTAGATTTTTTAAAGGGCAAGGATATAATAAACATTCCTGGTAGTTTAATTTTAATATTTCACTAAAATGTTTTATTAATCTATTTACATGATTAAATAGAATGAAAGTCTTAACTGACAAACCAAAGCCGTTACTTCACCTCTTCCCACTCCAGTCTTCTCTTTAGTACCAGTTACTTTCAGTTTAGAGCTGGGTGTTTTGTTTTGTCTTGATCTCCATATTTCTTAGTACTAGTACCTGTGCACATTTATTTATCCTGATCCCAGGTCTTTGTGCTGTGGTCTTCATGTAAACCCCGTAATATATTGTTATATTTTCTTTTAACCATGCATTCACAACAGGGGTAACATCATCCCCACAAGCATGCAAGGAGGCTGTTGTGGAGGTGATGAAAAGTCTTAGGTATTATGGTTGGTTGTGGCCCTACAAAGCTGAACCCTACCCAATAAGACTTTTTTCCTAGGAATTTAATTGCTTTTGTTGGGTCTTCTTGCACATCTCATGAGCGACATTGACATCAAGTTCATGGAAGATAGACATAATGTATGCAAGATCAAGGCTAAATAACTCTGGGGAGTAGATGACTTCTTTCTTTTGATTATTCTGTTTTGAGGTGGGAGGTGGTCTACTCACATGTATTGGCGGCTGTTGGCTGCCTCATAAATACTGTCTGTTTGATCTTCAGTGTTTTTGTCTGTGACTTTGGCTTTGAGAATTAAATGAAAGTAGTTTATTTCTTATTATTCAATTCTATATATATGATTCAACCCGTCATGTCAAGTGCTGAAAAAAATGTTGACTATGTTGAAATGAACATCTATTTATTTTCTACTATCAAAAATTAAAAATTAAGTTTATTAAACATAGTTTTTAAGAAAGCTAATGTTTAAATTATGTTTCTTTTGTAACAATTAATAATGTCATTTGCCCTTCTTACTGTGTATTACCTATGTTGCTAATTTGCTATTAATTTTATAAATTATAATTTATAGATTTAAATAACAACATGAAAATTTACTCAGCAATAATTAATTGGTGGGGGGAAGTGAGTAATTGGGGCGAAGGGTCTAACAGGCTCCCAGGGGGTGGTAATGAAAAATGGTTGGGAAAGTAGTTTAACCATCATATGTATTTCAGAGAAATGAAGAGGAAGAAACCGTTTACTTTTATGTGTGCCCACATATTCGTCACCCCTGACCTTCTTCAGTCCACGTGTAAGGTCTGTTTTTCCAAGCCTAGATCTCTCACTGGAAAAACGTGGGGAGGTGGTTGCTTATCCTGAGAGAGGTAGCCTAGGGCCCCCAAGTCCTTTGCTTGCACAAGGTCCTGCAGAGGAAAATGGACCCCTTCACTTTGGCATCCACCACTGTGCCTATTAGCCTATCGCTTGCCCTGCTCCAAGCCAAGTACCATTCTTCTGTTGGCTTTCTATTTTCCAAACATTGTTGAAATAGGTAGTATGTCTCCTGAGATCTCTATTCGCCTTGTCTTTCTTGGGTTTACGACATTTTATTTCTCTCCTATTATAATGAGAGATTGAGAAACTTACCCCATACGAGCAATTGCTTTGTTCAATAGAGACTCATGTAGTCCTTTAAATGGAAATAAACTTAACCTCTTAACTATATGCATTTAATGAAATACTTTCCTTATTCCCTTCCCCATCTTCAGAAACTTGAACATGCACAAATCCTTTTGATATTCTACTGTAAATTATGCTTTCTGGTCTGTTTAAAGCACAGATATAAAAAATATCATTCATAAGAATGGGAGGGAGAGAGTACATTCAGCTTGAAGCTGGACTTGCCTCAGGTACTATTGCAATAAACAAAGGCGTTGGTTTTTATGGTTTCTCCTATTGCTTGACATTTAGGAATCAATAGATATTGTTACCCCAAAGGACACTTGGCAGATACATGTCAGAGGAGCCAGGAAAACAAATAGAGCAGCAGCGAATTAGCCATAAACCTGGGATGAATTCATTCTTCTACCAGGACTAGATGGTCGGATGGAACTGTGCTTGAATAAAAGTGCTGTCTCCCTGCTCTTCTCTCCAGTGAATTTAGAGGAAATCAGCAGGGAATGGCAATTACACAACAGGCTGGGTGGGTGAGCAATCCCAGAGCCAAGTCACCAAGCGAAACAAGATGACTTGGACACAGTACTGTCACAGCCCTACCCATTCAGGACAACAGTTCAAGACACCTTTTCTTGACACCACAGAATATGCCTACCGACCTTTTGTGTGATTGCACTGGCTCAGCCCTTCAATAGGTAAGGTGATCATTTTCTTTTTGAGTTTGCATGCCTGCGCTGTAGTAGTTTCATGGTTTTATGGAATGCTTTGATCATCTAAATTATGAGGCAATCACATTTAAATAAAATTGGGAAGGTTGTATAATATCACAGGAAAAACTTCAGACTGGAAGGCAGAGCTGCCCCTTTCCAAATGGTAGACCTCAGGGCCCCGTCTCTTAGGTGCCCGGATGCTGTGGTGTGGCGATAACACCACTAACCTCCACGGTTGTTATGAGGGTCATTTAGGATAATGACTGTTTTCTAACATAAAACTATGGCTCAACCAATTATAACATAACAGCCTAAATTCAGTCGCCAGTGAAATAAATTTTTTATAATCCACTTTGTTTTTTCAGCAATAGCTCAGAAAGCTCAGAACAGAGAAATACACAGCTAAAACCCAACTTTACTATAAAAGGTTACAAAACTAGTTTTGAAAAGTCAGAGGCTGAGTTTTCAAAACTATTTTTGTAAACTCAATCATGTTTAGGCTCTTAACAGGCTTCACTTTAATGTTAAATCCTATTTTTCTGGTCCAGTGCTATTAAACGTCCAAAGTTGTCCCAACGTTGAGCACAAAAATTACAGAAAATCTTGTTTTCTGAGATAATAGCACCATTTTGTTTTGTTTTGTTTTGTTTTAAACAAGATTTAAATGGTTTCCAGCACATTACCACCTTACACGAAACCATCAAACCCCTTGGCACGACCACTGAGAATTTAAATTACAAACTCCTTACAGTGGGTGTTAACTATGCTTTTTGAAAGACAGAAGTTTTGTTGTCCAATTAGTTCACTTTATTGTCCTGGGGCTGCACTTCCAAAGAAGGAGAAGAAAGAGCAGAAGACCCATTCTAATTTCCTCATATCTCCCCATATGTCACGGGTTGGGTGTCGTCTTACAAACCAAAAGGTCACAGGTTTAAGTCACGGTCAGGGCACATCCTGGGTTTTCGGCCATGCCCTGGGGTTGGGGATGTGCAAGAGGCAATCAATCTATGTTTCTCTCACACACAATGTTTCTCTCCCCGTCTCCTAACCCATCTCTATAAAAGTAAATAAACAAAATCATAAAAAAGGAGAGTAGACCACCATCAGTTCCCAGCAGTGGTGCTGTTGGCATTAAGCCAGATGGTCTTGTGTGCATTGAGTGTTTGTTGGTATTTCTGGCCTGCACTCACGAAATGCCTGCGGCGGTCCCCAGTCATTTTGACAATCAAAACCCTCCTCCACACATTTCCAAATGTCCTCTAGGGAGCAAACCACCCCCAGCTGGTAACCTGAACCTCAGAGGAGGAAGAACTAATGTATTTTTTAATGTCTCTGTTTATTATGCACGCACAGATAATCACTTCTGGATCATTCACCAATTATAGCTAAAGTTAACTCTAGTTTAATTTTTTTTCTAAAGTAATTTAGGCCCACATTTTGTTTTTGTTCCACCACAAACTTAATATAAGCTCTGAAATTCAAACATCTTTTAAATTCTCCATCTGGGCTCATGAAGGAGTTCCCTGGCAGTGAACGGAGCTGGCGCACGCACAGAACAGCTGTGTGACTCAGTCACACAACTTTACTCGGGGAAAGGACACCCGAATTTTTGAGAAACAGAGTTTCAAACACAAAATGTCAAACCTCAGCGAGTAGTACCTCTGACTTCCAAAACTGTTCACTGAAAAAAACCCTAACCCTCAACTACTCTAGTTTCAAACACTTGTCTCGAAGATGAACACTGAGTAGAAAGAGCAGAGTTATGTAATAAATGAAAATATTAACTGGTTAGATTGGACAAGACTGCACTTCAGTTACACAAAGATTTGCTTCCCAAAATGCATAAATGGAAATCTCCAGTCGCCTCACACAGACCTTGTTGCCTATCAATCACATGTCATAAAAGGCACTATGGATTAATAACGGTCTGTAAAACTCAGTCAACTTTCATCTAGAGTTCTTTCTTTTTAAACCAGCCATTCTAAGAAACACAAACCTCACAGGCATCCTTACCAATAAAGAAAAGAAAATAATGAAAAAGTGGAGAACTTACCTGTGACTGAAGAAATAGCAGCAGGCAATTCAGCACCACAGCCAAATCCATAGTAATCTCATATTTCTTGTGGCCTCTCATCAGGAATCTCAATATATACTGAAATACTGAGGTCAGAAGCATTTCTCTTCAAAAACATTCTAGTTTTGAAGACTTAGTTTCAGAATAAAATTTAATAAAAGTTAAGCTTTTAAAATTAAAAGAGACTCAAATGTATTTTAGAGAGAAATTTCTATATACTGTAAACCTAATTTAAAATGTCTAAATTTTAAAGTTTTTTTCCAAAGAAATTGGCAGAGCAAATAAAAACACAGCTGTATTAGGTTTCTTCTTCCCATTATTTTAAAATTAAAAAGTACAAATTAAAATGAAATAACTTTTTAAAGTATTTTTATTGATTATGCTATTAGTTTTCCCAATTTTCCGCCTTTATCCCCCCTCCACCCTGTCTCCACAACCCTCCAATATTCCCCCACCTTAGTTCATGTCCATTAATTGTACATATAAGTTCTTTGAGTCCTCTGTTTCCTATACCATTTTTATCTCTTCCCATCTATTTTATGCCTACTAATTATGCTTCTTCTTCCCTGTACATTTCCCCCCATTTCTCCCATCCCCCTCCCCACTGAACTCCCTCTGTGTGATGTCCATTTCTCTGATTTTGTTCCTGTTCTGGTTGTTTGCTTAGTTTTTGTTTTAATTGTTTTTCTCTTCTTTTAGGTTCATTTGTTGATAGTTGTGAGTTTGTTGTAATTTTATTGTTCGTATTTTTATCTTCTTTTTCTTAGATAAATCCCTTTAATGTTTCGTATAATAAGGGCTTGGTGATGATGAACTCTTTTAACTTGACCTTATCTGGGAAGCACTTTATCTGCCCTTCCATTCCAAATGAAAGCTTTGCTGGATAGAGTCATCTTGGATGTAGGTCCTTGCCTGTCATGACTTCAAATAGTTCTTTCCAGCCCCTGCTTGCCTGTAAGGTGTCTTTTAAGAAATCAGCTGATTGCTTTATGGGAACTCCTTTGTAGGTAACTGCTCCTTACCTCTTGCTGCTTTTAGGATTTTCTCTTTGTCTTTAATCTTGGGTAACTTAATGATGATGTTCTTTGGTGTGTTCCTCCTCGGGTCCACCTTCTTTGGGACTCTGTGAGCTTCCTGAACTTTCTGGAAGTCTATGTCCTTTGCCAGACTGGGGAAGTTTTCCTTCATTATTTGTTCAAATAAGTTTTCAATTTCTTTTTAATTTATTCATTCATTTATTTATTTAATATATTTTATTGATTATGCTATTACAATTGTCCCAGTTTCCCCCCTTCACTCCCCTCTACCCTGCACACTCTCTCCCACCCACATTTCCCCCTTTAGTTCACGTCCATGTATCACAAGTTCTTGGCTTCTACATTTCCCATACTATTCTTACCCTCTCCCTGTCTATTTTCTACCCACCATCTATGCTACTTATTCTCTGTACCTTTTCCCCCCTCTCTCTTCCTCCTACTCCCCTGTTGATAACCCTCCTTGTGATCTCCATTTGTGTGGTTCTATTCCTGTTCTACTTATTTGCTTAGTTTGTTTTTGTTTTTGTTTTAGAGGTGGTGGTTAATAATTGTGAATTTGTTGCCATTTTAATATTCATAGTTTTGATCGTCCTATTCTTCTTAGCTAAGTCCTTTTAACATTCCATATAATATGGGCTTGGTGATGATGAACCTCTTTAACTTGACCTTATCTGAGAAGCACTTTATTTACCCTTCCATTCTAAATGATAGCTTTGCTGGATAGAGTAATCTTGGATGTAGGTCCTTGTCTTTCATGACTTGGAATATTTCTTTCCAGCCCCTTCTTGCCTATAAGATCTCTTTTGAGAAATCAGCTAACAGTCTGATGGGAACTCCTTTGTAGGTAACTTCCCCCTTATCTCTTCCTACTTCTAGAATTCTCTTTCATTTTAATCTTGGGTAATGTAATTATGATGTGCCTTGGTGTGTTCCTCCTTGGGTCCAACTACTTTGGGATTCTCTGAGCTTCCTAGACTTCCTCTATTTCCTTTGCCAGATTGGGGAAGTTCTCCTTTATAACTTTTTCCACTTGTTGCTCTTCCTCTTCTCCTTCTGGTACCCCTATAATTTGGACACTGGAACATTTAAAGGTGTCCTGGAGGTTCCTAAGCCTCTCCTCATTTTTTTGAATTCTTGTTTTTTCATTCTTTTCTGTTTGGTTGTTTCTTCCTTCTGGTCCACTCCATTGATTTGAGTCCCAGTTTTCTTCCCACCACTATTGGTTCCCTGTGCATTTTTCTTTATTTCACTTAGCATAGCCTTCATTTTTTTCCTCTAATTTGCAACCAAATTCAAGCAATTCTGTGAGCATCCTGATCATCAGTGCTTTGAACTGTGCATCTGATAGGTTGGCTATCTCTTTGTAGCTTAGTTGTATTTTTTCTGGACCTCTGATCTGTTCTTCCATTTGACCCATTTTGTGTGTGTGTGTTGATGCATCTGTTACATGTGAGGAGCAGAGCCTTAGGTGTTTACCAGGGTGGGTAACCCAGTTACTGGGTTGTGATGTAGTCTGGATGAATGTGTCTATTTTAACTCCTTGGTACAGTTCAATTTTTTTGTCAATACTGGTTGTTGTTGTTTTGTTTGTTTCTAAATTTTTGTTTTTTGTTGTTTTTGGTTGTGTGAGGAGGCACAGTGTATCTACCTATGCCTCCATCTTGGCTGGAAGTCCAGTTTTCAATTTTTTACTGTTCTTCTCCTTCTGGCACCCCTACATTTCAGATGTTGGAATGTTTCAGGTTGTCCCAGAGAATCCTCAGCCTCTCCATTTTTTTGGATTCTTGTTTCTTCGTTCTGATCCAGTTGGATGTTTCTCTTCCTTTTGCTCCAAATCATTGCTTTGAATCCTGGTTTCCTTCTTGTCACTGTTGGTTCCCTGAATATTTTGCTTTATTTCAGGTTGGGTATTTTTCATTTGTTCTTTCATTTTTCAACCAAGCTCTATCAGTTCTGTGAGCATTTTGATTACCAGGGCTTTAAATTCTCCATCAATAGGTTGGCAATCTCCTCATCGCTCAGTTCTCTTTCTGAGATTTTGCTGTGTTCTTTCATTTGGGCCATATTTCTTTGTCTTGGCACACCTGATAAGTTGTAAGGGGGTGGGGCCTTAGGTTTGGCAACCCTCTGCTGTGTTGCCTATGGAGGAGGGGCCAGAGAGGGAACAATGCAGTTTGCTCACTCCTCTTTAGCACACTTTCCACCAGACTCTGTGTCAGACTGGAAGTGTCTCTCACCAGGGCAACCCCACCCTTAGCGGCAGTCAGCTCTAAGTCTTGGTTTTCCCCTTAAGTCAGTCCCTCCCACCCATGCAGCTCTGCTGAGCTTGGCAGTCAGCCCTGCCACCCAGTGGCCTCTTGGAGGTTTTTTTTGAGTTGCCTGCCCCATGGGGTCCACCTTACTGGTCTGATTGCTCTTGTTGGTCTTTTAATTCCTTGGTTGTCAGAGTTCCATGCATTTTGATTTTCTGGCAGTTTTGGTTGTTTATTAATTTTAGGTTGTTATCCTCCTTTTGGTTGTGTGAGGAAGTGAAGGGTTTCTACCTATGCCTCCATCTTGGCTGGATCTCTCAAAAATGAAATACTTTTTCACTTTATTTTTAAAAATCATGAGTCTAGGAAAAGACTATTGGAGTTGCATATAAACATTTAAAGTCTTACAATTAAAATTTTAAATGGTGAGAGTACTCATTTCTACATTGTTTAATGGTCACTTATCAACCTCCAACTTATCTTTTATTTCAACTTAATGAGATTTTTAAAATAGCGATATCCCTATAAAATAGCGATATCCGTATAAAATAGCAATTTCCTGCTTTCAAAATACTTTTTAAATTCTATGTTTCTGACAAGCTTTTAGAATATACAGCAATTGAATAAAAAACATTTCATTGATTAAAATATACTAAATGCTGTGACAGCAAGACATCTCTTTGTAGAGAGAAAAATTTGAGGTGAAAAAAATCTTGTCACTATGTAGTGAGCAAGTAAATCCTTTTGGTTCCTTCTCTTTTTTTTCTTTTTCTTTCTCTCCCTCCCCCTTTCCTTTGTTCTTTCCCATTTTCTTTCTTCCTTCCATTGTTTTCTTTTGTCCTTTCTGTCTTTCAAAATCCACTTTTCCTAAAGTAATTGTTTCTCAAAACTGGAACTGAAAAGCTAAGGTGGGCGGGGATGAGAGAGAAAGTATAAACAGAAAACAAAAAACTGCTGCAGATAGACAATTTGTGAAGTTCCCAGCTGCACTCCAGGGTGGTAGAGTGGCTCAAAGTTACTGAAAGTGGATCAGGAGCCAGGTTTACAGTGTGGTGTGAGGGTGGGGAGATGTTCACCACCGGATAACATTTGCCTCCCTTCCTCCCCCCCCCCCCCCCACGCCGCCACTCTCTGCTTCCTGAGGACTCCCTATATAGGAAGGGCTTCTGTCCATTCCTTCACTGAGGAGTTGGGGGAAGAAGGGGCCTTCCAAGCAAGGGAGCAAGCAGGGAAGTCCGAATTTTCTGTGATCATTTAAAAGACCATTTTAAGATTGTGCTTGTGTGTGGGCTGAGCTTGTATAACTCACATGCTGATTTTTACAATGAAATTTATTTTTGTATGTTTTCATTCTTAGTGACACCCAAAATATTGGAGGGCATTCTTTAAAAAAATTGAGATTATTAGAAATTTCACTTCTCTGTGTACTGACCCATTTGGTTGTGACTGAACTTTGTCAGTCACTGCTGTTTGGAGTCCCTCTGAAAACAGGTCTCACAATATCATGAAGACTCAATTAGCAGGCAGTATGTTTGACCTTCCAGCAGGAGGTACAAACACAAAACAAATTAGTTGGAGATACAAACACAACACAAATTACTTGTACCCATTATCTGGAAAGCATCCCTGCAAAGGGAGGAATTTGCTCTGTACTTAAACCTCTACCCATGGATCAGGAGGTAAAATAACCAGTTTTAATTTCAAATCATTTTGGCTAAAATGTTTTCATCTTGGTGCCTAAGGAAGACAGTTATTGCGATGTGAACTGTGGTGATACAACGGTCAGTGTTTGTTTTTTCACTTTTACGTTTGTGACTGGGATTGGATTAAAGCATAAAATCATTAACAACAGTGACCAATGTGGACAATTAGCAGTGGAGCAGGAGGCTATTTGATGCAGGTTGCTCCCCAGTATTGACTGTGGCAAGTTCTGACACTTCTCACAGTGACCAATAAGGTAAGTGACCACGTGCTGCTCACTGATGGCCAAACAGACCCAGTGTTTTATTTGAGAAGGATGAATCAAAGCTTCAGGAAAGTTGGCTGCTAGGTATTTGCTATTCTAAGATTTGGCTTTTAAAAAAGTCTAAATTTAATTTCAAGTAATATATCTTAATAATATTCACTGCTCTTAAGGTCATTTGATTTCCTCAAAGCTTACATTCAAATCAAAGGAGAGCTTCCATCAAAATTTGCCTTTCTTCATAGCAGCACAATTCACAATAGCCAAGTGCTAGAAGCAACCTAAGTGCCCATGAATAAATGAATGGATGAAAAAATTATGGTACATCTAGATGATGGAATACTACACAGCAGAAAGAAAGAAGGAGCTCCTACCCTTTGTAATGGATGAAACTGGAGAGTGTTATGCTAAGTGAAATAAGCTAGGCAGTGAAAGACAAATACTGTATGATCTCACCTCTAAGTGGAACCTAATCAATAAAACAAGCAAAATATAACCGGACACATTAAAATTAAGAACAGACACAGTAACCAGAGGGGAGGTGGGAGGGGATAATGGGGGGAAAGGGGAAGTGATTTTCAGGAACAACTATAAAAGACATATGGACAAAACCAAGGGAAGGTGGGATCATGGGAGGGAGTTGGGGATGACTGGGGTGGGGGGTTGGTGAGGGGGAAATGCAGAAAACTGTACTTGAGCAATACATTTTTTTAAAAAAGAAAAACAAAACAAAGCAACTTGCCCTTGGGCTATTTCACCTGGTCTCTTACCACTGTCATCCCTCTGCACTTTCTTACAGTTTTCTGCCTCCTGGACTGCTTAGTTGTTTCTCTCTGAACATTGCCTAGGCACTCAGACCTTGTGTGCTAGTCCCTGAATGTACAGTGTCCTGATTTTTATAACCTACAAAGACCTCAACTTCCAAGAAATCTTTCTTAACTTCCTCCCCTCATGAAATCTTGCCTCCTTTTAGGGCTTTGGATATTCAAGCCACGTTACCTTAACCAAACCTGCTAAAGTGCTTAGCGGGGGGTCCATGTGTCTGAGTGTCCCCCTTCCAGGTAGCATTTCTGTGTTTTAACAAAAGTCACCGGGAGCCATAAACACAAACTCAAATACAGATGGGATACCCACCCCTTTCCCATGGCACAAACACATGTCATTGGTCTCAACAGGAACCAACGGGGACAGCAATATAGATGGTTCTATCATCCATCCTCACCCCTGGAAAACTGCCTGAAACACCTGCATCTTCTGATGCATGGTTGTGAAGCCCTGGGGCAAGGGCTCAGCCATAGCAGTCCTAGCAATAAAAGGCAGACTATTCATTTTCCTTTCTGACCAGGAACCACAGTCAAGTCGTCAAGTGGTCGGAAGCCAATTCCGAACTGGAGGCAGATAATGCTTTCTGTATCCTGCTGTTATTTTTCTCCCCAGCATGTGCTCAGTGAAGATAGTCCAGTGAGTGATTATCTGACTGCATAAAACCATTAGGCCAGGTTCCAGGGAGGTACCACAGCTGCTCTAGAGAACAGATAATAGAGAAAGGATAGCGCTCCGTGGGGGTAGCTTTTCCCATCACTCACCTCCGCCACGAATAGTGCAGTGCAGAGAAGATAGGACCCCAAGGGCAGTGGCCCCAGCCTCCCAGGGTTGGCCATCGGATGCCAGGAATATGAGGGCCAGCAAGTGAAGTTGCCTGAGAAAAGAGCCATGTAACTCTTCTAGCTCAGATGTCTCCTAAAACTGGGAGACTGGATAGGTCTGTCTCTCAGCTTCCCCTTGTCGGGTGGGGATACCACCAAGATAGTCCAGTTGCGTTTGAGCCTCTAAAGGCAGCGTGCAGGATGGGCTTGACGATTCAGAGGCGTACACTCCAAAGTACTAGTGTGCCTAGTATAATGCGCACAAACCGTGGGTGTGCATTATACATGGCAAAAATATAGCACTGTCTCAGGAAGTGATCATAGTAGGTTAAAACCAAATCGACTCCTTTGAACACGTGCGGTTCTTTTCTAGTATGGCCGGAAGTTGACGAATGTGCTGCAGCCTGTGTTGCCTCCTCTGATCCGATAGCAGCCTTTTGCTTTATTCATGGTTTTCTTCTCATCAGGCCTTGCTGCCACAGCCAAACGGAGATTTCCCAGCCTGCCTCTGGCTTCTCTTTGCCTATGACCTACAGGCCAGCTTTTTTGCTTTTTCTCTCTAATTTTTTAGGAGCTTTCTTAAAGATAGAACTTCAGGCTGCAATAGAATGAGAGGACAATATTTGCAAATAAAATCCCATTGACAAAAGTAAGTGCATTACCTCAAGGGTTTGGGTCCCAAAGATCAGATATAACCCAATAGCATTTCTGTCTGGGAGTCAGAATCAGGGTGTCCCTGAAAGGGCTTGGTGTTTGCTTCATGATTATGTCAGAGACAGAAGCCTGCTCACTGGGAGCCTATTTTTAAAATAAACTGGAGGCTTACCATCCAACTCAAAATACAGGGACAGTAAGGTTATGTCTATCTAACATCAATATATAGAGAATAAAAGTGAAATATTCCTTCTTTCTCCCAGATGATGAGCTCACGTGCTATAAATTCTTGTGGTGCCTGAGCATGCCCTGTCTTAGGATCGATATGTACTGAAGTCTGAAAAAAAGAAAACGTGAGAAAGACCACAGTAAGATAAAGAGGAGATGTTCAGAGAGAAGAGTGAACAAGGGATGAAGAAAGCTTAGGAATAAATTATGGCCTTCTGGGGTTAAAAGAAGAGAAACAGTGCAAAGACCAGATGTGTCAGTACAGAGCACAGACGTCCTCAGATCTGCCGAGTGAGGGCTGCCTCCCATGCAGCTGTCTGGTTCACAGGGTGTCCACACTGGTCCTGACTGAAGCTAAGGAAGATCTAATTTGTACAAATATTTATCCTTGAGATACAGTGTCAACAATTCCTTAATTTGGAAAATTTTGAGGAAACCAGCCGTGGGCAGAAAACAATGGCTCAAGGAGTTTCCATAACAAACCACGTTCATATCAACAAAAATATCATTATGGCGAATACGGAGGGTTCATCCTTTGCCTCCTACTTTCATTAAGACAGATGGGGCATTTCCCTGTGATCCAGAGCAAATCTGCAGGGGCCCACTGGACCCCCTGCGAAGAAAGTGATCTTGTGAGTGAGAGGCTAGGAAAGATTCTGAAAGCTTTTCTCTGACTTTTTCTTTTCCGGAGAAAAATAATTTTAGTTGCATTTTTGCATTCATCCAACGTGTGAATACTATTTTCTGAGAGTGTTCCAGCAGAACTCTTTCGTTTAGACATGGGCACTGCCTGGGAACCAGAAAACTAGACTCTGGTTTAAAGCTTTGGGGACCATCTGCGGCAGGTCAGAAAAGGCAGCTCTCCCGCTGGCTTCAGCTTTCACATCCATAAAATGTGGAGGATAAATTAGATGTAGTCTAAGATCCCTTTTGGAAATCGGTGCTTCCTCCGACAGCTCAGAGAAGAACGCTCATAGAAACCATGTCTCTAGTAGGTCTTACTGATTATGGGAAATGAAAATCTATGATAACACCGTGGTTTGAATAATAAAGAAGTTTTTGTGCTTGGGAACAACCATGCTGTCTAAGCTCATACTAGTTAGAAATTATAGAGCAAATGGAAGCAGTTGAAACTGTGTCTGAGTGTGTGTATATCAATATTCATGGGCCTTTCTCCATGGCCAAAGAAGTATGTGGGCCCACTTTATCGCTACATAATTTTCACTACATAATCTCACTATATAGTGACCGTATCACTTTGTAATTTCAAAAGTTGCGAAGTGGAGACATTAAAGTTCTGTTCCTCAAGACAGCACAATCATTGTGAAGAAGGGAAACGAAATGCAATAAAACCAACAGGGCTCTGGAATTTCTCGCCTCAGCGGGCACAGAGAGGCCGGACCAAACTGTCTTCATGGGCAAGCAGGTGCGTGAAGCGCGGAACGTATTGGCCCGGCCTGCCTTTGCCGGGAAGAGGTTGTGCGAGGGGTCCCTTAGCCTTTCTGGGTCTCAGTCCCCCTGTCTGCAGAAGAGAGCAGAGTGGCTGCGTTCCTGATCACTCTCAGTCACGGGGTCTCATGACTCTGTAAGAAGAGGTTTAAATACAGTCAATTATGAGTTGAAAATGTAAACAAATTTTACAGATGCATATTTTAAATCCTCCAGAGAGTAAGCTCCTCAAAGACACTCATTTGCATATAAATTATTTATAAGTTAATTAAAAGTCATAAGTCCTCATAACTTTGGAGATGAAAGAGACCTCAGCAGTCAGTACCAGCTGACTCGAAAACAGCATCTGACTGTGAGAAAACAGCATCGTCATTATTTGCGAACACCCCCTTTCCCAGTGAGTTGTTTGAGGGGATAAACAGTCTTCTGTTTTTTCGTATCATAGCACTTAGACCAGTACGGATCCAGAGTAGGTACCAGATAAAGATCAATTAAATAAATTTTGCAGTTACTGAAAACCTCAAAACCCTTAAAAGGCCCGCAAAATCCCCCCAAGCCGGACACGTAGCTAAAATGGAGCTTCTGCCTTTTGTGAGCCTCAGCCCAGAGAGGGATGGTTCTTCTTTAAGGCCAAATTAAATGATTAAAAAATCATCAGCAATGGCACCTTTTTCATGAAAACAGACCTTCTAAGGACTTTAAAGGGGGCTAAATAAAACTGAGCATTCAGTAAATGCTCAATAACTCTTTATGGATTGATTTAAACCTGAATCAAATCATCTTCTTAAAAGTGATAAAATTATATGCCCATAGTTAGCTGTATTGATAAAGCAGGCCCAGAGTGTAGAGTAACTACTAAAATGAAAGTGCGTACAAAGGAGAATGAGAGTTATGCCTACAAAAGAGGGAAAGTTAGCCCAGAGAAGGTAAAGTTAGATCTTGAAAGATAAATTTTGCAGACAAAGAAATGGTAAAGGAGATTTCTGGTAGAGGTAAGGACATTTACAAAGACATGAGGAAATAAGGCAAAAATGACAAAGCTTCCTATATCCAGCGTGGGTATATCCAGCGTGGGTATAGGAAAGGGAAGGGCAGGAGACTAACAAGGTACAAATAATGGTTTGGGGAGAGGTAGGGTTGGGGGCGCAGAGTGAAGAACTGTTATAAATAAACTTACAGTCGATTGGTCTTCACCTAATGCTCCCCACAGGGCCTACTAGTTGGGTAGCTTGCCCACCACCATCTAAAACTGAGTAGGCCAGAGGTATGTACCCAGCCCAAAGCCACTCCATCTTTTGGCTTGATTATGACCGGGCAGATTTTCTATCTCAGACATTTGCCTAAAGGGATATGACTATCTGACTACATAGTATCACACACTGGACCAAATGGTAATGCAAACATGAGGTCAACTCTGACTTCCTGAGAAGCCAAAGCCACAAGCAAGTTAGTGCTACAGAGCAGCAGAAATGGTACAGGCCTTGCTGAGTGTGTGGACAGGAAAACAAAGCTGTCCTGCCGAGAGAGGCAGAAACGAAGGACCATGAAATCAGAGTGAAAATGAAAGAGAGAGAGAGAGAAGCAGAGGAAGAGTCACAAGAAGAGTTCGAGGGACCGTTTCTGTGGGGAGGGTGTGAGATTAGATGATTAGGCCAAATGGGATAGAGACCTCAGCCAGACAACGACTTCGTTGTATCCATTAGATCTGACAATTATAATTGACCTCAACAAGAATGCAGGCTCAGGGCACATGTGGCTGTGTCTTGACACTGTTATTTGGAGTTCTGAGTGCACAGGGAGTAACTGGGACACAAGCAAATGAAGCCCTGGTAGTGACAGCTTCAGCTACCAAGTGGTGAGGCTGTGGTGACCTGTCGCAAGAACGAGGGACTCAAAGGATGCTCACCCAGGCCATCCCTCTCTAAGGAGTTACTCCTTTTCTTCCACTTCGTTTGCCCTAATTTGAGGGGGAATTGAGCTCTGCTGCCTTCTCCTTCATTAGTGATCATGACTAACACTGGTAACAAGCCATCAACCTCACCTGTGTACAGCTCGACACGTCCCCGCATAGTCTGACCACTCTTCACGCAGGGTGGGCAAAAGTAGGTTGACAGTTGTGAGTACATGGAACAGAGTTGATTCTTAGATTAGTATTTATTACTTATTGAATTATTTTCCATACGAACAGCCATAAAACTACCTTTGCCCCACCCTGTGTGATGCAGGATCTCAGAAAGTGTCCCTTTCAAAGAAGCTTGGGAGGCCTCCAGCCATGCCGAGAGGCCGTGAGTGAGGCGAACTTGGTTTTGCATTGTGACTTTGCTGCCCCTGGGATCCTCAGGGTGAGGCTGTGCCCCACCGGGGCTGCGGCTGCAGCGCTAGCGGAACAAATGCCGAAAGTACGACAAGTCTCATTTCCTTGCCGCCAGCTCAGCAAGTGGTGCCTTTTCCGTGGCAGGCCTTGGTCTCTCTTCCCCGGGGCTACTGCTTCCCCAAAAAGAGCGGGAAGAGCAGGTGTGACCAGCGGTCTCTCAGAGCCTCCTTTACCTTCTGGAGGAGTCCCAGCGAAGATATATGCCCGAAGGGTTTCACAGTTAAGAGTAAATAAGCATCTTCAAGGTCCAAATTAGAAAACTGGGAAATGGTTACATAAAATATGGTCTATTCATAGGCTATGGCAAAGCCATGAAGATTAGACGCACAGTATAGCGTTAGAAGTCAGGCTGGCATCACCTTGAGGGTGTGGGGGCTGGCAGGGGGCATTGAAGGGTTTCTGAAAGCTGACACTATTCTATTTCTTCCTCTGGGCGCTGGTTATGCAGGTGTGTTCACTTTGTGAAAATGTGTTGAGTTGTACTCTTTGGATTTGTTTGCTTTTCTGTATGTGTAGTTCAATAAAACTTGACTTTAAAAAAAGAGGGTCCACAAGCTTTTTGAGCTGCTGTTCGTTGTAATATTGCATCCCCATTAGCTCCCCTCAAAGGATCTTGGACCTAAAATATTTCCAGAAAACAGCGCTTGCTTATAAAACAGCAGAAATCTCTACTTCTGTTTAACCCAGTTTTGAAGGAGAAATGAGAAAAGAAAAAACGAGCAATGAGTGATGACCAAAAGAAGAAAAAAAAACCAATAATAAAAGAACATCCTTGGAGAAAGCTCAGAGTTGAGTTTTCTTTGTTTGCTACTGGCTGAGATACAAAGGGAGTTAAAACAGTAGAGCTGCTTTCTCTGGTTAATACATCAGCCAAATACATCAAGTCTGCTGCCCTTTACTTACCACCAGGGTGCACCAGTGCGTCCTGAACTTGTAACAAGATCAGCGTTTTTAACCCTGGATAATCAAACTCCAGTCACTTTCAAGAATACTGGGGTGGGGGAGGGTGGTTGTTGGACAGCTAAGACACTGTCATAACACAGCTCTGCTACAGCGTGTATGTTAAATACAAATGGACTTATATGCAGTTGACAACTAGGGAGTGACATCGGCAAACCACAGAAAACAAATCGGACCAAACATGGTTTTTCTCAGGGTATTTCTTCATTGTTTGAAAGGGTCAAACGTAAGCTTTTTCACAGTTAATTTTTTTTAAAGCTGAAAAGTTTCAAATGTTGTTCCTTAGTTCAAGCAAATGGCTGGTTTTGTGGCCTGGAGACCTGCTCTACTGTGTTTGTGTTAAGCTGCCTGAACAGTGTGTACATGCAGGTTAAGAACCTGGGCAGACGTGTCCTTGTGGGAAAACAAGACAATAACAACAAAAAAGAACAAACTTTTGAATTATGTTTTTATTTTGGATGTAACCATTCTTCATTAAAGTGGCTGATGCTAAAGACCTACATCTCCAAGGGAGAAGCGGAGTTCCAGGGTTCGAGACACCGAGGTGGGGACAGACTCAGGTTCTCAGGGCAAAGGCCAGTGGAGAGTTCATTCTGCTGGTATTGTCTTTAGGGTTCTGATTGTTTTTCTTGGTGCCCTGGTTGAAACGTCCAGTAGGTTTTCGGGAATTTGCTCACTCCTGATGCTGTTTTTCCCCATGAGTGCTGGTGTGTTTAGTGTATGATTTTGTAAAATCTTAAGAATGCATATAATGGTGGAGCAGAAACTTTTGTGGCTAGCTAGGATTTCTCTGGAACAACAATTGTATAAGACTTAGAAAATGCCAGACATTTCCCTAAACATTTTACATCCATTATCTCATTAAATTCTCATAACTTTATGAGGCTGGTTCTCTTACTATCCCATTTTGATAAACGAGGAAGCCAAGATCGAGAGAGAATAAATGGAGAGCAGAAGAATGAGTATTTAAAGCAGATACACATCTGGATGGTGTGGGTGGGGAAGGTCCTACTCTTTTTTAAAAAAATAAATCCCTTTTTATAATTTTTAAAAGTTAATTTGAGAGAGAGAGGAACATCAATTTGTTTTTCCACTTTTCCATGCATTCATTGGTTGCTTCTTGCCTGTGCCCTGACCGGGGATTAAACACAAAACCCCAATGTATTGGGATGATGCCCTAACCAACTGAGGTACCCAGCCAGGGCTGAGATCCTATTCTTTAGCTTATACCAATGGGAGGGCTTTTAAAAGGTAGGTTTGCTGGGAAACAAGATTCTATTAGACTGAGGCTATCGTGTAGAAGGTAGCAGATAACCTCACTTGATGAAAACTGGTTTTCAAGTTTTGCCACATGTTTAAATTCATGACCAAGTTCCCTTTTTAATTCAGTGAAGTACTTATTACTCTTTTCAAGCTTTTAATCAAGTTGTCAATAGATACTCTATACGAAGAAATGCTGTGTGTGGTGGATCACAGTCTTTGCACTGGTTCGTGTCACTCAAACTTGTTATTCTGGTCACCTGAAGTTAATTAACTACCACCTCCCATCCTTCTTGCCTTCCTTCTTTCCTTCCTTCCTTTTCCAGATTGAACTGGCTACTGAGATAAGTTATACATAAAATCAGGCCAAGCATACTATATAGACACTTTTTGCATAAATCTTTTCTATACAAGCTTCTAAAAGGCTCACTTGTATACTTCTTTACATATGACATTTCTGTAGATACCAAACTTTTTTCAGAAGCTGATTTAATGGGATAAGTGAAATTTTAGTGGTAAACAGGCATTGTATGAACTGCCTAAGGCACAGGCTTCAAGCACAAGCAGAATGTAATAGGTGATATTACACTCAGCTGCCTTTCTGTGCATCTGGAGATTAGTAAACCTATTCTTGCTTTCATAATGTGTTCATAATGCAACAAGTACTACAGGAGCTTGCTACATTACCTGCTAATTATATTCTGGGACTCTGAAAAGAGAAAATGTCATCACTGAATTAACATTTTATTTAAAATTGCACAGTGAAAGAACAATGTGTAAAAATGGAGAAAATAATACTGTAAATTTATAAGGGTAGAAAATGTGGCATTGCCTTTTATAATTCTCCTTTTCATTTTATTAGAAGAAACATCCTTTTCAGATTTTTTTCAAAGTTTTGCTTTGGTGCCAAATATCTGAAGTCAGTGATAGCTCTTCTTTTGAGAAAAATTTCGGATTTTAAAGCATTCAAATAGATATACTTCAGTGATTAGTGAAGTATGGGCTAAGGACTGTGCTGATCAGAATTAGCTGAAGGGCTTGTTAAAAAATGTGAATTCTCAGACCCCAGGTCTATTTCCTGAATTAGAATATTTGCATGTGGGCTCCAGACCCCTACATTTTTAACAAGGCCCCTCTATCTGTTAAAGACGCCAAGGCTTAGTGTGTGCCAAATTCAGGTTTAGATCACTGATTTAGAAAGTTCAGAGAATTTACAGTAGGTGTTGTGGTTGTAGTCAGGCAAACCAGCCACTGACTGATTGATTACTATAGATTTCAGCATTTTCTCTACCAGATTGGTTAGGACTTGTTTCTTCTACCCATTGGACTCAGAGTATTAAATAATCTACTTGGTCAGTCAAAAACTGAGCACCAAGTCAGTGAACCAAAATTCAGTTTTGTAACCGATTTCAGAAGTAGTATTTGACTGAAAGACGACACTTACAAGACCCCACATGCAAAGTTTGTCAAAACAGCCAAACTGATTTATGAATGCAGAAACAGCCTTAAAATAACTACCACCATCAAGGTTGTAGACATGCTTCAGGGCATCCTAAAGATTTTCAGTTGCAAATATGAACACATGCAGATCACTCAGGACCCATATGCTGCTAGACCTAAGAGACTCTTTTCAGTACTTAATTGCTTGACTTCTCAGCAGTACTTTGATACTGTTGAATGCTCCTTCTTTTTTTGAAATAGCCTCTTTTTTTGGCTTCTGTGATTCCACACTGTGTCAGCGGAGCTCATTCTGCTGTAACAGATAACCCCCTAAATTTTGTTGGCTTAACACAAAAGTTTATTTCTCACTTATGTAAAGTCCAGTAATGTTTTCACCCAAGAGATGAGGAAAGTTTCTGGCTTCCTCTAGGGCTTGACATGGAGCCACCAGATGGAAAAGAGAGATCATTGCAGGAGATTTTCATGTGTCTGCTTTGAAAATGGCCTTCATCACTTTTGCTCCCATTGCGTTAGTTAGAACTCAGTCTAATGGCAATGCTGAACCGCCTGGGAGGCCAGAAAAGGTCTAGAAAAAAGCAGCAGATTGGTACTCAGCTAATAATATTGACTCAGTAACAACTTTCTACCTCTTTGCACGCTCCTTCTCTGATGCATTTGGGACTCTTGGTTCTCTACCTAATCCTAGAACATTGACTTTTGTTCATGGCTCTCTTCTAAATCTGCTACTCTTTTTGGTTTCTAAACTTCTCCTGGTCCATTTCATTCTTTCACGTGGTTTTAATGTTCATCTCTAGTCCAGGGAGTCCACGGAGCAAGGTCCAATTGCTCCTGAAAAGCTACCCCTCAATGTCTCAATGGTGCTTCAACCTCAAATGTACAAAAGGGAACTTGGTTGCTCCATCCTGAATCTTTTCTCCTCCCAGCCTTCCCTGACACATTAAAAGGCATGAATCTCTACCAAATTACCTCATTAGAAATTTGGGAGCACTCCCTGATTTCTCTCTCCTTCCCCTCATCATTCAATCAATCATTAACCACTCGGATTCCGATTGCCAGTCATCTCCTCATTGCCAGACTGTAATCATGTCTCTCCTGCTCCCATATCCTACCCTAATAGAATCCATCATCATCTCTTTCCTCCTTCCTGATTTCTACCCACAGCTTTGCTCTCCACAGTTTACTCTCTACATTGCTACCAACGTAGTTTTTATAAAATTAAATTGTGGCCTAATCTTTTTTCTCCTTTAACTGTTTCAATGGCTTCTCTATGTCCCTTGGAAAATAAAGCTCAAGGCATTTAAAATGGTTTACGGTGCCTTTCATGATTTTAGTCCCTCTCTCCCCCGACTTCCAACTCCTCCCCTGCACTATTGCCCTTGAGAAAACAATGTTATTTTGGTCACTTTCTAAAGTATGCCATGCTCCTTTGTTCCTCTGGAGCTTCGCACATGCTCTCCCCTTTACTTAGAACAATTTGCCCTGGAGACTTCCAGTCAAGATGGAGGTGTAGGTAGACAGACTTCACTTCCTTGCACAACCATAAAGAGAATTACAACTAAACCTCTAAACAGATAACAACTAGAACTGTTAGAAAATTAAACCATCTGGAAGTCTGACAACCAAGGATTTAAAGAAGCCACATTCATTGTTCATCTAAACAGGTAGGAAAGGTGGAGATCCATGGATGAGCGCAGACACAGAGATGGTAGAGAGGCCAGGAGACACTGTGTTGCATGAAGAAGTGGCGGTGGTGGTGGAATGCTGTGGTCCCATGTTCACGTGTGGTGAACCAGGAGGGATAAAAACCAGGAGGGATACCTTGGGAGTAGGCAATCCCAGCCCCACCCAGACCAGAGAGCAGGGTTCCAGCACCTGGAAGGTAAGTTTCCATACATTCTGGCTCTAAAAACCAGTGGGGATTGGGATGGTGGGAGAAACTGCCAGATTTCCAGGAGATTTCACTTACAGGGCTCTCATGGTCTTAGAACACATGCAAACACACCTACTCTCTGACTGAGCACCAAGGCCACAGCTGGAAGTGCACCAGTCACATATGGGAAATGGGTGAAGGACTGGAAATGGTGCAAGTACAGGGCAAGCCTCCAGAAGGTAGGCAGCACCATTGTCACCTCTCCAAGCCCTTCCCCCACACAGGGCCACAAAGTAGTGAAGTGGGTTGCCTTGCCCTGGTGTTTACCTGAAGCTCTGCCCTACATAATTTACAGGTGCCTTCTCTACAATAGGCCATACTACATACTCCCTGACTACAGGGAGTCAAAGCAGCTCTACCTAATACACAGAAGCAAACACAGGGAGACTGCCAAATATGGCCCAAATGAAAGAACAGAACAAACCCCCAGAAAAAAAAACCCTAAAAGAAACAGAGAAAACCAGTTTATCAGGTGCAGAGTTCAAAACACAGGTGATTAGGCTGCTGAAAGAACTCACTAAGCATGTCAATAAAATCAAAAAGACCCAGGAAGAAATGAAGGTTACACTAAGTGAAATAAAGAAAAATCTACAGGGAGCCAACAGTGAAGGGAAGGAAGCCAGGACTCAAGTCAACCATTTGGAACAAAAGGAAGAAATAAGCATTCATCCAGAACAGCAAGAAGAAACAAGAATTTTAAAAAATGAGAACAGTATAAGAGGCCTCTGGGACATCTCCAAACATACCAACATCTGAATAAGAGGGATGCCAGAAGGAGAAGAGGTAGAGCAAGAAACTGATAACTTATTGGAAAGAATAGAGAAAGAAAACTTTTCTAATTTAGCAAAGGAAATAGACATGCAAGTCCAGGAATCACAGACAGTCCCAAACAAATTGGACCCAAAGAGGACCACACCAAGGCACATCATAATTAAAATGCCAAAGGTTAAAGATAAAAAGAGAATCTTAAAAGCAGCAAGAGAAAACCAGAGATTTACCTACAAAGGAGTGCCCATAAAACCATCAGATGATTTCTCAGAAGAAACTTTGCTGGCAAGAAGGAACTGGGAAGAAATATTCAAAGCAATGAAAAGCAAGGACCTACAAACAAGCTTACTCTATTCAGCAAAGCTATCATTTAGAATGGATGGGCAGATAAATTGCTTCCCAGACAAGGTAAAGCTAAAGGAGCTCAGCATCATCAAGCTATCATTACATGAAATGTTAAAGGGACTTATTTAAGAAGAAGAAGAGCAGAACAATGAACATTGAAATGACAACAAATTTACAACTATTAACAACTGCATCTAAAAAAAAACAAACTAAGTGAACAACCAGAACATGGACAGAATCATAGATATGGAGACCCTTTGGAGGGTTATCATCAAGGAGGGTGAAGGGGGAGAATGGGGGGAAAAGTACAGGGAATAAGAAGCACAGTTGATAGGTACAAAATATACAGGAGGATGTTAAGAATAATACAGGGAGTGGAGAAGCCAAAGAACATATGTATGACCCATGGACATGAACTAAGTGGGGGGATTGCTGGAGGGAAGGAGATTACTGAGTGGAGGGGGATAATTGGAGAAAAGGTGGGACAGCTGTGATAGCATAACCAATTAAAAAAAATATATATATATTTTAAAGATTTTATTTATTTATCTTTAGAGGGGAAGGGAAGGAGAGAGGGAGAGAAATATCAATGTATGGTTGCCTCTCGTGCGTCCCCTGCAGGCTACCGGGAACTGACCTGCAACCCAGGCATGTGCCCTTGACTGGGAATCGAACCGCGATTGTGTGGTTTGCAGGCAATTAAAATATATGTTTTTAAAAGAACATTTTCCCCTGACCTCTTCGAATGTCTAAATCCAACTTGTTTTTCAGGTCTCAGTCTCAATGTCGCTTCGTCAGTTAAAAATGTCTATTTACCCTACTATTCTGTAGTCTCCAAGAAAGTCATGGCTGTGTCTGTTGTATCTACTACTGTATTTCTAAGTTTCTCAGTGGGCCCACAGAAATTTGTTGATGAATGAATAAAGTTATTAAGTGAAAACCTCAACCAGCTACTGTCATATTACTGCACATTCTATCATATAAATGTCTGCATATATGTCACAGTAAAGTCTCTATGGAACAATTTTAGGGGAGGTCTAACTTCTGATGGCTTCCTGACCTAGCACCTCTGATCACCTTCTCTGACAGGAAGGACAAGACTGCTCTCTGTCCATACCCAGTTGTTCGTTGCCTTCATGATCACTCTCCTCAAGGAGCTCTGGCGAAACTGAGAAACAGTTTTCATAACATCTCCCAGATGAACACAATAAAGAAATCAGAGACACCTGTGCATTGTTTCTACCACCATTAACCTTTCTAGAGGTGTACATTACTTAGCAACAGTTGGGCAAGAGAGAAGGAAGGGCTATTCTATCAGAAAAAGGAGGCATGAACAAAATGATTCAGTGCTTTCAAATTTTATCATCTACACACTTATAGTATTTCTTATGATTCAGACTTGTTAATTTTAATACCAATCAGGAGACATCAATATATTGAGTACATGCATAAAGTGAGTAAAGACAATCCTCAAAATACTTATCGGGCCCTGGCTGGCGTAGCTCAGTGGATTGAGCACAGGCCTGCGAACCACACGATAGCGGTTCGATTCCCAGTCAGGGCACATGCCTGGGTTGCAGGCCAGTTCCCTGCAGGCCAACTTCCAGCAGAGGACGCATGAAAGGCAACCATACACTGATGTTTCTCTCCCTCTCTCCTTCCCCTCTAAAGATAAATAAATAAATAAATCTTTAAAAAAAAAATACTTATCAACTTGAGGAAACCTAAATGGAAAAAATGTGTAACCAATATGAATGTTGGCCTGAGACACTCTGATTCCCTTCCAGGACTGAAAGATTTATTTCCCCTGTTCTACAGAACCTGCTCAGTTCGATGAAGTGCTGAATTATCTTTGAGAGACAATAGACCAAAATCTTGACCTCCAGCCGTACCAGAAACCAAAGTCTTGCACCTCCCCCTCACCCCCATGGCTCCAATACACACACAGAACCAAAGCACCAGGACAGAACTAGAACTTGAACATGGAACACTCTCAGAAGCCCCCTCTGAAACACGTGAAAACACACTCATTTGCCAAGATGATTCCATCTTGATGTACCATCATCATAAATGGCCAAGCTCCAAGGTCCTCCAATTAAAACTTGCCCCACCAGCACTTTCACATACCTGTCCTCACAGCCCCTTAAAACCCCCTTGGCATGGTCCTGCAAAGAAGGTGGATTTGAGGCTCCATTAGGCCTCCCATCTTCTCAGTTTGGGCTACTTAATCAATAATCATTTCCTTATTTCAAACCCTGATGGTTTGATTCTTAGCCATTTGAAGCATCGGACACACGGACTTTGGTTTGGTAACAATATCCCAGGTATAAGAGCTGTCTTCCTTTGACTGAAGAGAGCCAAACACAGTCAAGGTCATTACCCTTTCCCAGGGCAGCTTAACCCCCTGACTTATTGATTTGGGAAAGTAATGGCCTGGGTGTATTGAACCAACTTGAAACGACTCTTAAGTACTCCCAGATAAATTTGAAGCTTACAGTGGGGTTGGCTGAGACCTTGAATTGAATGTAACATGAGCTCAATTCTTCCTCTATTCAGTACTAATTCCTTCTCTCCACTGTTGATCCCAGGAACACCCCCTAATAAACTTCCTACATGGTAATCTCATATCAGATTCCGTGACATAAGCCCTTCTTATCAGGCTGGGAAATCAATTTGCTTGCTCTATTATCCACTGAGTTCTGGATGGTACTTAAGAGACTAAATATGGTTGGTTGGTCTGGTGAGAGCAGTAAGGGGTTGGGGGATGCTGGTGGGAACTGAAACTTGAGTCAGAGGATGGACTGACTCCTAGAAGCTTTATTAGCTTCAGTTAGAGTTACTTAACCCTTCTTGGTGGTCCCGTGAGTTTTGCTCTGAGAAGAAGCCTCTCATGCCTCTGACCTGTAAAAAGTTTCTGGCTGTTCCTACAATTTTGCTTGTATGTTGACCTTATACTATTAATTTACTATTGTTTCATAAGTATCTTATTACTTAAGATTTTTTAGGGTACTATCCAGATATTACCTCTTATTATTCCTTCAGAGTCTTTACTCAAATGTCCTAATAGTTTTGTACTAATAAATTGTTATTAGATAAAGTTCCTTAAGAATACGTATCTTCCACCTTCACCAGCCAAGATGGAGGAATAGGTAGATAAACTGTGTGTCCTCGCACAACCAAAAGATGGACAACAAATTTAAAAGCAAAAAACAACCAGAACTGACAAAATTGAGCTGTATGAAAGTCCGACAACCAAGGAGTTAAAGAAGAAACATTCATCCAGACCAGTAGAAGGGGCAGAGCTGGGCAGCAGGGTGGAGAGGACTCATGGCAAGGCAGTGGCTGGAGGACTGGGCAGTTCCACATTTGTGTGCAGATAAACTAGGAGGAACATCTGCAGAGTGAGACAGACCACACAACCCAGGGTTCTAGCGTGGGAAAATAAAGCCTCAAAAACCTCTGACTGAAAACACCTGTGGGGATTGAGGTGGCAGGAGAAATTCCAAGCCCTACAGGAGAGTTCATTGGAGAGACCTACAGGGTTCTAGAATGTACATAGACCCACCCACCTGGGAATCAGCACCAGAAGGGTTAAATTTGCTTGTGGGTAGTGGGGGGAGTGACTGAAAGCTGGCAGACAGCAGAGCAAGTGGCATTTTCCCCTCTCAGACCTGCCCCCCCACCCCATACAGTGCTACAACACTGTAACATGGGTTGCCCAGCCCTGGTGAATATGCAAGGCACTGCCTCTTAATACCTAACAGGTGTGCAGAGACAAAGAACTATGGCCCCAATGAAAGAACAGATCAAAGTTCCAGAAAAAATACAACTAAGCAATGAAGAAATAGCCAACCTATCAGATGCACAGTTCAAAACACTGGTAATCAGTATGCTTGTAGAATTGTTTGAGTATGGTCACAAAATAGAGGAAAAAGTGAAGGCTATGAAAAGTGAAATAAAGGAAAGGGTACAGGGAACCAACAGTAAAGGGAAGGAAACCAAGACTCAGATCAACAGTTTGGACTAGAAGGAAGAAATAAACATTCAACCAGAACAGAATGAAGGAACAAGAATTCAAAAAAATGAGGAGAGACTTAGGAAAATCCAGGACAACTTTAAATGTTCCAACATCTGAATCATAGGAGTGCTGGAAGGAGAAGAGGAGAAGCAACAAATTGAAAACGTATTTGAAAACATAATAAAAGAGAACTTCCTCAATCTGGTGAAGGAAATGAACTTCCACGAAGCCCAGGAAGCTCAGAGAGTCCCAAAGAAGTTAGACCCAAGGAAGCACACGCCAAGGCACATCATAATTACATTACCCAAGATTAGACATAAGGAGACAATTTTAAAAGCAGCAAGAGAAAAGGAGACAATTACTCCTATAAAAGAGTGTCCATAAAACTATCAGCTGATTTCTCAAATGAAACCTTGCAGGTAAGAAGGGGCTGGAAAGAAGCATTCCAAGTCATGAAAGGCAAGGACCTATATCCAAGATTACTCTACCCAGCAAAGCTATCATTTATAATGGAAAGGCAGATAAAGTGCTTTACAGATAAGGTCAAGTTAAAGGAGTTCATCATCACCAAGCCCATATTATATGAAATGTTAAAGGGACTTATCTAAGAAAAGAAGATCAAAACTCTGAATATTAAAATGGCAACAAATTCACAACTATCAACAACCAAACCTAAAAAACCAAGAACAAAACAAAACAAGCAAACAACTAGAACAGGAACAGAGTCACAGAAATGGAGATCACATGGAGGGTTGTCAGAGGGGAAGGGGAAGGGGGGAATGGGGGAAAAGGTACAGGGATTAAGAAGCATAAATGATAGATACAAAATAGACAGGAGGAGGTCAAGAATACTATAGGAAATGTAGAAGCTAAAGATCTGATATGTAAGACCCACGGACATGAGCTAAGATGGGGGCAATGCAGATGGGAGAGGGTGTGCAGGGAAGAGGGAAATAAAGGGGGGGAATGAGACAACTGTAATAGCATAATCAGTAAAATATATTAAAAAATATATACCTTTCTCATCATGCCTTAGTCATTTATTCTTCAGCCTCTTCCATTTCTTCTATGTATATATGAATATGTATACATATATTATATATCATATATGTATTTTTTCAAGGTTGGATCAATATAATGAGTTCTTTGTGTTTCTTTGTTTAATGGCTGGTCTGAACATAATTGCCATTATAACATAAAACTGATTCCAGTCAAAGTTGAAAACATTATATTCCAGGAAATGGGCAAAATGGTTTCTATCCAATCAGGAAATGCTTTCTGGGTTTTGGAAAAAATATTTGCACAATGTATTTTTAAAATTTATTATATTTATTGTGTTTAAATTGTTTGGAACTTGGCAATCCATTTAAGGACTAATCAGACTAATCTTTCTTAATTAGAATAATTGATTAATAAAAACTCATGCTTTATATGCTCCATGTAACAGGAGGTCAAGTGCATGGTAGAGTTGGTTTTTAGGCCTTGAAGTTTCAGCGATGAGACCAGGTGTTATGGGAGGCAGCCGTTCATGCCAACCTGCTGAATCTTCTTTAACATTTCATTAGCATGCCCTATTTTCATTGCTGTTGGAACTACTTGTAGCTTGTCAGTGAAGGAGTGAGCTAGTTTCCCACTCATTCAAAGGGAGGAAGCTGGTCAAAACACCAAGAACCACATCAAAGGAGAAAAGCAAAACATATGGAATAAACGTGAGTGGCTAGGAGAGGAGACTGTAGGCAGGGGTTGTAAATCTTCAAGTGAAAAACCAGACTGAGTGTGGGTAGGAGCAGGTCTCTCTTTCTGTGAAGAATGGGGGACTGGCAAGAGGGATGTAAATGAGAAACGTTTCATTTTGGCATTCGTTGTGTCCCCACTATACACATGTCCTGCTGGCACTGTGCCGTAGTGCCTGACCTAGAGAGTCAACACAGGAACGGGACATCATTAGCAAGAGTGAGTGCTGACCAAGGCGTGGACAGAGGGGCCGGCACAATTCTGGAAACTGAAACCTATGTTCAGAAGTGAAGCCAATTCTCACTCTGGGATTCCAGGATATTTCTTAGGGAAAATACACCTCTCTGTTGCCCTGGGGGTTGGCTCCGTTGGTTGGAGCCTTGTCCCATACACCAAGGGGTTTTGGTTAGAAGCCCAGTCTAGGCACATGCCTAAACTGCATGTTTGATCCCCAGTTGGGGTGCAACCAATCAATGTTTCTCTCTCCCTTCCTCCCTCTCTCTAAAAAAAATATCAGTAAACATGTCCTTCGGTGAGGATTTAAAACAAAATACCATTTTTGTTATGGTATTGAGTTATGTTTTCCAAATACTCTGCTTAAGAAAATCTTTGTGCTTAAGCAGGACATTGCCCGAAGGAGAGAAAACTTTATTATCCTATTGACAGCAGGTTTGTCAAAATCATCTACTGTGAGCACAACTTCATGCACCCACAGAAATCGAAGTCTGAACTATGTTCCAATAAAAATGAAGCTTCATTTTCTTGTGTAATGTGATGAAAATCACCCCACACTTCTCTCCCAAGTATTTATACCCAGAGAAAGTCCCTGAAGATCCAAGAAGTTTCCAGAGTCTGGGAGGAACACATGGAGAACAGGTAGGGGAGGGGCTGAGGAGGTCACTGATTTCAAGATGCCAGCACCTCATGACCAGTGGAGGCAGAGGTGCAACTGCAGAATTTGTGTAAGTTTATTTTCAGTTAGATGTTCTTTCCAATTAAAAAAAAAAACATCTGAAGAGGAGAGGAATTGATGGCTGTTAGCAGAGTAGTGTTATGTTTCATTTTGTTTTGTTTTGAGACTGTGCTTTATAAATAATTATTTTCTGCATGTAGGAATCAGTATCCTGGTGGTGCCACTTACTGCTATCATAAAAATTAATGATCCAACACCAATTAATTTGTGCCTGTAAATAGTCATGTTTTTGGTTTCTGAGTTCTGCATATACAAAGGAAGCAACAGCATAAGAATATTATTTATTTATAATACAGATTGTTTCATAAATGTACATAGGTCACATTTGACTTAGATTTGTTTGGTGAGCAGAGAGAGAGAGACTATTCTTCAGCTCAGGGAGACTGCGTAGTGATTTGAGTTACAGTTCCCTCTTCCTGTATTTTTTTCTTTCTAAAGTACAGTAAGTCACCTAATCAGCAGATTATACTAAATCCCCCAACTATACACATATCTTTTAATGTGATGGGACTGTTCAAATGGAGGTAAACTGTGGCGGATTTTGGCCTGCAAGATCTGTGTATGTTGTGCCTGCTAGAGAACAGATACACACAGACGACAGAAGTCCTGTGGAGAAAGGGGGACGGCATGGCCACTCTCTGAGAGAGAGGGCAGAGGGCCAGGGGGCCCCAGTCCTTGCCTGGACAAGTCTAAAGCAGATTGATTTGTGCCCCATTCTCTGGTTTGAGGAAAACAGCCCTTTCAAGACGGCCATCAGCTTCAGAAGTACTTGTGTCCTCGCGGTCACCTCTGGTTTTGGACACCTGCTTCTGCCAGTTGACTCTGAAGTTGACTCACTGCCTTGTTCATGTTTCAATTCCCTACTGAGTCCATCTGGTGAAGGGCTCAGACCTTTTCCTTATTTTCCACATACACAAAAGAGTGACCCCCCAAATTTAACCAACAAAAATAAACATACTGCCATACAAGATAATTTTGTGTGAGTGGAAGACATTTCTGAGGTACATCAGAGTGGAAATGGACATCACATACACATGCACATATTCAAATGAAAAACTAGACATCTTGGGACTGAAAAGTTCTTTAGCCCCAAAACCACTGGGGACATTTTCTTGGCAGCTGCCTTCTTTCAACTCCCTATAAACCCCTCAACCCTCTACAACTTTTCTGGCCTCTCAGTTTTCAAATATAAAGTAATAAAGCTATCTTTGGCCTTGTTCCCCAATTTATCTTTGCATGTTGAAGTTACATTGACCTTCACAACTGGGTAGCAGTTTTTGCAGATGGCATACGTTTATCAGGCCGCCTCTGGCCCATGGCCTTTTTTTAGGATTGTTATCTGCGAAAATGAGATTCTTTGTGAGTTGGTAAATGGAAAAGGCAGATCGCAGAACCTGAAAGTACATTGTAGGCTGTAGTCATTTAACAGGGAGTAGGTGTCAGACTAACAATCTCCAATTGATACAGCTTTTCTTGCTGAGGGAAATGTTGAGTCTTTCTCTTCTTCTGGTACAGAATAGTTTTAATTTGCAGATAGAGGCCTCCAGAATCTGAACTTGGGGCTTGAGTCAGGGATGATGGCCAGCTAGTTCTTAGGAAATGTCAGCTCTGGGAGTGATTTCAGGGGATACCAGGATGCTGTCTCTCTGCTCCCATAGGCAGTGGTGGAATGTGGCAGCTAATTGTTTGCAAGTCAAGCAGACGAATCCTGAACAGTGGTCAATTAACTAATTCATCCATGAGGAAATGTAAAAACTATCATTTACAATATTGAATAGCTGACTAGGCTGATTAACGGTAATTTTCTCTGAGCTTCACAACCCAAATAAACAATAAAAATGTACAACCAACCAACATCTTGAAGATTTCCGCCCCTTTGTACCCTCACCCCTGCCCTGCACACTCTTACCTGTCCTTAATCTCCTCCCTCAATCTGTCCTGCTTCCACCCCCTTATCTTCTACTTTTTTATTATTCCTCTCCCCCAGATCTCTTGCTTTAACTGATCATGTTTTGAGGACTATGGTAACTTACTTCTCCTTCTGGTGTATCTCATGTTTAATAGATGATCATTTTCCCTTTTCAAAGCTGAGTCAAAGACTGAGTCTTTTTCTCTGTAAACAAAGAAAACTTTCTTGGTTTTTTTACATTTAATTGATTTTTCCCTTGAAGGACACTAACATGTAAGGAAGTGCCTTATTCGTCCTGGACCAGCTGTTTCTCCTCCAGGCTCTGTATTGCTAACTCTCTACAGCTTCTCAACTCAAGCTACTTAACTACCAGTATTACAGAACAGACTGGGGGGAGGGGGCAGGTATGGTATACTATTACTGAAAGGACCCCCCTCATAATGGACATAAAGGTTCGTTATGTCCGCCGCCAGATAGGAAAGATGTCTCTCAATGCCAGAGATTTGTGAAAAGGAAAGGAATTGTTTATTTAATGCTATACAGACTTAAAGTAGTGACCTAACATCTTCATTAAGATATCAAAGTCCTTTTTGGACACCCATAAACGCCCACATTGCTTCCTTATCCCTTTGCCCTAATTCGGGGTTCCAGAAAAGTAGACATCTGTGACTCAGGCCACTGGCACCGTCAGCTGTGTCACCATCCAGGCAGGATCTCTAATTAATCCAAAGCCATGTGGCACCTTCTCATGGCCCACTGGCAGGAGTTCTTTCACCCTTCTTCCAGGCAAAGTCTCTCCTCTTCCCCAAGTATCTCCTGCTTCCCAGGCCACTCGGCCAAAGGGAGCACCCCAAAGCCATGTGGTCCTTTTTTACCAAAGCTGCAGGGAGGGGGGTTACCGTTCTGCTAAAGCTGAGTGGCGATTCTCTGCTAAAGCCACATGGCGATTCTCTTCACCCAAGCTGCAGGAGTCTCCACTCTGGCAAAGCCGCGTGGTTCCTTCACATGGCTGTGGGGGTCCCTACTCTGCCAGAAGCGCATGTCTCTCTCCCTCTCACGTGGCTGCCGCATCTGGATTTAAATCCCCAAGCCAATCTTCCTCTGCAGCCCCATTTCCGAATCCTCCTATAATCGGCTACACTTGCCAGCACTCCCGAATCCTTCCAGCTTCACTGGGCTGCCATTGTGAGTCTGGGCAGGTGTGGCCCCCATGCCATGGAGCCAGCCAATCTTGTTCAAGCTCTCACTCAGGTGCTATCACCTGGGGGAACTGCCCCCAGTTACATCTTTCGGGGGAAGTCCCTTTCCATGCCCCTGGCTCAGAGCATGGCCACAGCTATTTGACATATTTATGCAGCCAGTTAGAGGTTGTAGGTATGTTAAATGACCATGCCAGAGGGTAGCTGCAAAGCTGTTGCTGTACAAAACAGTTCACCATGGGTCTGCTCCATTTGTCCTTTCCCCCAACTCACACCTGTGGGGGGCGGGGAAGGGATGAGGACATTCTAATATTTCCTGGACACCTTGAGTTCTGGACCCCATTCCAAATCCCTATTTGGGGCCCCCCTCTTGGCTGTACCCTGTTACACCAGATCTTGATAATTTATTATCTGTCAGACACTGAGACACAGATGCTGTGGATTACAGAATATTTGATTCCTTTTCTCCAAGAGCACCTGTATTTGGAGGGACAAGACATAAAACTACACAGTGCATAATTTAAATGAGAGTTTAAGACATTCTATATAAATTCCTACTGTGTGTTCTGTTGAGGGGTTTAAAAGTCAAATTCAACAGACCCAATTTAGTGATACAATTATATTGTCTTCAATTTTCTAGTAACAGAGTGGTTTCTAACAAAGGACAACTCTCAAATCTCTTTTAAAGGAAAGGAATAAGAATACACTTTTATTTTCTTGTAGAATGACACCTGAAAGGTGAGACAGCCATGAGTTCTATAAGCAATGATATTTTCTCTTTTCCTAGGGTTATTACAATAGATTTACTCCATATTCTGGACTCATTATCTCTGTTGCTCACTCAAAGTAGAGTTTTACTTAGTCACTTCTTTCCTAAAATATATGACTAATATATGACATTTAAAATGTCATCTTAAATGTAAGGGTCAAGTCCCTGGACTCAATCAGGCAAAGATAGCAGTATTCTCTGTAAAAGGAACTTCAGATAGAAAAATGTAGCTACTTTAATTTAAAAGAAGGTAAAGAAAATGCTTTCTTAGGTTACTTACCAGTTGCCTGGGATGGGGATACATTGTGTGGCCCAAGAAATCCTTAACTGGGGAAAAGAGAGCGCACTGTTTCTGGCTGACATGTCGGGGTGGGTGGCAGAGGCTGACCACCTTTAGTCTCAAGACCCCGTGTATTTTTACACCAACGTTCCACCTGAGAGGCTTACGGATCAGTGGCCTCACCTGGGACCGCAGGTCAGCATGGAGAGAGCCAGATGAGAATATACAATGTTTCATATGTTTCTCCTTCGTCCACTTAAATTTTAATTAGTTTATAAAAGTGGATTTCTACATGGTGGGCAGGGGCAGGAGCGGAGTGTAGAGAAATCAATGTTCACGTACCATCTGCAGGTTCTCCTCGATGCAGTGCCGCTGACTTAGTTAACCAAGGCAGGGGCCCGGGTACTTCGAACCACCTGGAGTGTGAGGAGAGAAGGAAGGAGCAGGGGGGAGGCCAACAGAAAGGTGGAGATGGGAGGCACCTAAGATCCCGAGAAAGATGACGAAAGAGAAGAAAAAGAAAGAGGAAAAAATAGAGTGAAGAATAGAATGCTGGCTTGACCAGAGAGAGGAACTAACAGAATTTCAGGACCTCTGGTTTAGACCAGAGGAGATCCCTCAGTGGGCTTCAAACAAAGTGTGAATACACTGGTTAGTGGGCTGAAATGTTTCTACTCTCAGGATATTTGCATATGTATGTGTGCATATGTGTGTTTAAATAGGTAATATATGCGCATTTTAAATGTTTCAAACGTTTACAAAGACATACAAGGAAAATGTTCCTGCAGTCACTTTCTCTGGGCCACCCATGCCCAATTCTGAAGACACCCATGTTACCAGTTGCGTGTTCACCCTTCCAGAGACATTTGTGCTTGTGTCACATGGATACACTTGCTTGCGTCCTTTGTCTATATGGAGGACAGGGGTTTTGAGTCTTACAGTTTTGCTTATCAGTTAAGCCATCTGAAACTTTGTGCTTCCTCCGTCACAGAAGGCAAGCTGATGGTCACCAGAACTGGCTAGAAGGCCAACTCATTTTCCCGAGAGATGAAAAAGAAAATAGAGGGAAAAAATGCTGAAAACGTAGCAATACAACAGATATTTTGATGAGGGTCACCCTTAGAAATCTGTAGTCGTGTGCATTGCGGAACATACTAAGTCACTGTGCCCTGCCTCACATCACTGGACATACCTCAAAAGAGAGACGACATAAGTGAACCACAGGAAAAAGCTGAGGAGGCATGTGACCTCAACAAAGGAAGAGTTCCTGGTAGAGCTACGCTAGATCACAGTTTAGGTAAGTTTTTCAAGAATTACTGTGTAATGTTCATTTTCAGAGTTTTAGAAACAATTTCAAAAGCATGTCCAGAAAAAAAATGAATAGTCTTTGACCTCCTGAGTTATTTATTACCTATGGCTATGGTATAGCTTCTTCTCACCTTAAATTCTAACTCCTTAAAGTCAGAAACTGTACTTTATTTATCCTTATGTTTCTTACGAAAACATAGTTTAGTCTTACTGGGTAGGTATTCTACAAACACCTGTTGGATAAATAAGTAAATGAGTCCATGCATAAATAAATCAGCCAACCCATTAAAACAATCTATGGTTTAATGTCTGTACTTTCAACAAAAGGTATTTCCATTTGAGCACTGATGAGAATAGAAATGAGGTGCACCAGTCTGTTTTTAATACTACTTCATGAGAACATTCCACGAACTACAAGGTGCAATTCTTATGTCAGTTTTGCTAGATTAAGATGTTAACGAAGAAAAATTCAATGAGCCTTGAAATGCTTTTTTTAGCTACTCAACCTTCACTTTCAAAAGGGTAACTGAACTGCTGTGTGTCTGGAACAAAAGACAAATTAAAAATAAGATTAATTAAGCATTAAGTTGATATTTAAAAAAACCCACAAATTTCAGTCCTAGAAGTGGTGAAATCAATCATGTCAAATGCACTATTATATTGGGAGGTTTTCATTTCATTAATTACTTAAAAACTGACTCAGTCTGAACAATTAGAATATCAAACAAAGAACACAGACTTTTATATATGCAACAAGCTTCGGAAGAGTTGTCCATTAGATATTAGGATTGCTGCAAAAAAAATTAAAAATAACATTGTTTGCACAGTATTGTTATCAGGAGCCTTTCCTTTTGACATTTTGAAAGCAGGGATAGCAAACGTCTTGAAAAGTTGAAACGCCAGTTCATTACGATGTCTGACATCTGGGAGCTGATATCATCTGCAATTTAAAACCCAAAATGCATCAAGTTCAGTCGTGTCCTGCAGGCAGCCAGTAAAGGGCCTGACGGAAACCTCTGGGCTTACCTGGGAGACAACGTGGAGACACACAAAGCTCGTGGCTTTGAATTTGAATATTTATTTCTTCCCCCCTCACCCCCAACATTTACAAAATAATGAGTTCTTCCCTTCTGCTGCAAACAAACCTGTATGTGCAAGAAACTGACTTTATACAGGAGGATTCAAAAATCTGTATGACCTTCGCTGTCAGAGCTAGGAAGTTTTTCCTGAACATGTATCGTCTGCTGCTTGTTGATCATTTCTTTTATTTGTAATCAAAATATGAAAGCGTAGGAACACATCTTCAGAGCTACTTAGGATTCTGCCCAGAATGTCAGTAACAGTCGTGATGCTGCTGTGTGCTTATGCATAAGCTTTTCTAGTCCGGAGAGTCCTCTCTGGTAATATCGGGAGATATTTTCGGTAACATCTGCCTCAGAATATATCCCACTGCAGAAACTCTTTGGGATCCAGAGCCTCAAAATTCACAGAAGCTACCCCGAGAGCCCTGGGCCCAGAGAAGCTTCCTGGCCCCGAACCTAATCACCCACTTTCTTTTTCATCAAAGGAATCATCATTAGGATTGAGAAAAGGGCACCAACCACTGTATCCTCACTCCTTCCCTTGTCTGGCCCTGAAAACCTTGCTGCTCTCCTTTCGGTTTGCTCTGTGGACTGTGCTCAAATCTCCTGCAGGTGATGAGCAAAGAAAAACATTCCCTTTCTTCCTTCCTTACGAATACTTCAAGAAGAAGCATCCCGTGATTTGTACAATCATCAACTGCAACCATCGCCCCGGGGCAGATCGGGGAAAGCTCATTTTCTCTCTAACATAACCCAGAAGTGTCTCTTCATCTACCTGTGGCCGAGGCACACGCTTTGTTGCTGCTCTGTGATTTAATTCAGAGGAGAGATAGCTGCTGCATTTTCAATTGATATATAAAAATAGCTGGTTGCACTAGACACTGTCTGACGTCAATGGGATCATTAAAAAGCAGTGACCAGTCTGCCGACTGTCTCCGTGGAAGCGACTGAAGGTCAGTGTGTAGACACTAAAGCCGTATCATTTTTCCTTTTGACAGACAGCCATCTTCTCCTATTGCAAGATAATTTTCATCAATCATTTAGCTAACATGTGGTCCAATCTCAAGGGTTTTTTTTTTTTTCACTAAATCATGTCCCCTGATCCTATATCAATCATCAGCCAGCTACGTATGAGAAGCATTCAGAGCCTGTGGGCATGGTGGAAACAGACAGTGGAGGACCTTTGGAAATCTCTCAGTAGACTCAAATAGATGCAAGCCCACAGACCAGCTCTTATTGGTCTTTTTGTTTGTTTGTTTCCAACCACGGGCATGTGTGCTGAAACTTCTAGAAGGGACTGATGTAGGAAACCACTGAACAGTAAGCAATATGGCGCTGAGGCTCACTTACAAGTTCTTTCCAGGAGATGGAGCTCATAACCAGAAGGAGATGTGACCATCAAGATGCCAGATGGGATCAGGCTCAGCAGTTTGCCAAATTCGCTCTCCTGTAGAGTGGTCTGCTGCCCTTTCCTGTGGTCGGGAGTCCCTTCCCTATTTCCCACCATCAAGTTGAACTCCACCCACCCTGCAAGTGACCCAGACATCTTGCCCAGCCACGCTGGCATCATGTTATCTGCCCCTTCTTGATTAAACTACTCCAGCCCACGGACATGGCCCTAGTTCAGACCTTCAAGAAAGTCTTTCTGTTTCACAAAAGAATGCTCTCCTGACCCCTGTTTACTGTGCCCTCGTGCCATCCTCCCCCACCTGCCACTGCAATCCTGTAAACAATCAATCTGACTGTGTTGGCCCGGCCTCCCGTCTTTTAACTAGGCCAGCTCATCCCTGTTCTAGCCCGAGGCCAGTTAAACCAACCTTTGGCTCTCCGAGTCTCGGGACCCTTGCTTTTACTCTATCCTTGCTTTTCCTTCCCCACCCATTTCTGCAACCACTGGCCTTGTGATACTCTTGATTTCATCTCTCCTGCTCATCCCTCAAACTTGACATATCTGGCTTTCTTAATGTGCAACAGTTGTATTTTCTTTTGAATGTGATTTGTGATAGTCTTATGACCACTTGAGTAACCACTCTGCTCAACAGATATCCAGACGAACACGCTAGAACATGACTCACCATCTTCTTGGGAACACATCAGATACCACTCACTTCCTGAAAGATATGGCACCACACACAGAACCCCAACCCACCGTGCCAGACGCATCTACCCTTTCCCCCACACAGCTTAATGTCAACCCCTGAGCCCACACGGTCTCTCATTTTCCATTCTTTTGCCATGCCATGTCTTAGGCTTGTAAAATGCTTTTCAACATTTTTCATTTGACAAGTTCAACCTTTAATGTCACACTCAAATATCATCCTCCTCAACCAATTTAATTGATCCCATCTGTGTTACCATAGAAATGCATAGATATATATATATATATTTCTAGCACTTATGCTTTGTATCTGTCAAATGCTCATCTGTTTTCCCCCTACAATTTGATTTTTCACAATAGAAGAAACTGATATTTTATTTATCTCTTCATCCTCAGATAATGATGGTTCCCCAGCAAGTGTTTGTTGAATGAACAAATAACCTACACCATGTGTTTCAATGCATCTTTATTGTTTTACCTGTACTGTCTAATAATTATTTTCATTTGTGAATTGTTATCTCTGATTAATCATAAGCATGATGTATAACAAACATTTTTAAACTACCCTATATAGCACCTGGGTCATCTTGAGGATTTACACTTGAACTATGTTCTGTTTCTTAATATTAGCCTCTGGTTTATATTTACCTATATTGTGACATTTTCATCTATGAATGTATCCTTTCATACTTGAAATTTTAGCCTTTACCATTTCTCAGGGTAATAAAATCTTAGGCACATTTTCCACATCTTTATTTTTACTTACAACGGCTCTAATCCTAGTCCAAGAAAACCGAAACCAGAAAGTTGCTTAGATGGTGAAGGATTGGAGTTGGCAGGGTCAGTTAGCTCGAGGACCCCTATGGGAGAACACTTGTCACAAGAGATATTCTTTATTGGTGTTGCCTTTGGTCATGTCTGTGTCCTGCTGTCCTCATGCAATACAACCCTAATGGTTTAGAGGGAGACCTGTTCTAATCCAGGCTCTTTTCCTACATAGACTTGGAGATGTTCATCCGATTCTTCAATGTGTACCTACAGCCAGTTTACTCAGCATCGATTCGAGAAGTCCTCCCATTACACAAGTGTCTACCCCTCACGATGTCCAAAGTTTGAACCAAGGATCCGCCTTTCCAAGAGTGCACATCCTGAAACTTTTCCACGTGCATAATCAGCACAACAATTTACTGATTTTCTCAAGTTACAAACATGGGAGTGATGTTGGACCCTTTCTTCTTAGCCCTAATACTGAATCAAACACTAACTCCTGTTTTCAAATCCACTCACTTTTCTCCAGCTCATTGCCCTTACTCTCTAGTCCAACTACTGTCATCTCCTGAGTTCTTAAAAAATATTTTATTTGGCCCTTCCAATTTATTTTCCAAATAGTATCCAGGGAAATTTTTTAACAAACAAATATGATTACTTCCCTCTCTAGCTTAAAATCTTTTAGTGGCATCAGATTGCCTTTAAAATGCAGTCACAATACCTTGCGTAACCTCTTTACCTCCTTCTCAAGCTCCTCCCTCCTCCGCATTCACAATCCTCCCTGGAGTTCTGTCTGATGCGTGAGCATCCCATGCTTTCATTGAATGCCGTGCTCCCCTGAGCCTTTCTTCTCCAACTGGCCCTTGCCTATTTGTCCTTTCATACCCAATTAAGGCATCACTCCTAGGAGCCTGCTATGACCCCCAGATAAGGTCAGATAATTCTTTTGTCTGTCCACTCACAACTCATGACTTTCAATTCATATAGCATATTACATTTGTGATTATGTCATTATTTGTATAGTAACTAGTTTTAGCTTCCTCTGCTATAATGTAGAAATTTCCAGGAGGATGAGTATGTGTACTCTTATATCTTGTTCACCTCTGTATCTCCAGGATATGTGAGAGTACCTGGAAAATAGGTATTACAATTAGAAATCCAATTCAATGACCGAATGAATGTCTCTTCTTTACAAGAGCTCAGTGATGTATTGAGATGCTAAATGTTTCATTAGTCTTGGGCATACACCTTTATGGCTAAACCGATGAAAACAGGTAAAATACTGAACTAAACATTATTCTTTTTGGCAAAATTGACTTCTTTTTAACTGCCCTGATAAAAAGCCATTCACACTTGAAAATGGTATAGACAGGAAGACAACAAGCTCTACCCAGGGTTTTTCAAGACAAGAAGAGGTTTTGTGATTCTGAACCTGTGTTAGTTAATTGCCTACGTGGGCACATCACTGGGGAGTCAGACCTTGTCTTTTTGTTTAAGTGCTTCAGTAAATATGTGTTTGTATCTTGTTGGGCAGATACAGGTTGCAACTAATCACTGAAAGCCACCTCTAAGCAGCTGTTAATGGAAAAATGTGAAGCAATCAAATCAAATCAATAATGATGGCTAAGAGCAATTGCAGAAAGAGGTGGCATAATTAAACTTCATATTGTCTGGCTTGTGTCAGGCCACTTGGAATGTATTTTTGGCTTAAATACACTTACTGTAACAATGCTGTTATGGGTAACTTTTTCAGCACTCTTGGGAATAGATTAGATTTTATGACTTTTTTATACCTTCTATTTTAGTGCAAAGAATATGAGCTTGGAAGTCAGGCAGTTCTGGGTTGCAATCCTACTCACAAATTTTGCGAGGCTCTGACATTCTTGTTCTTTGAGAGGTCCTGTTTGTTCTACTTCATAGCTGTTCTGATTGAAATAAATAACATGTATAAAATGCCAGGCAGATCATTGATGTTAGGTAAAGTTAGCTTTCTCTTCCCACTCACCACCCCTTGATTTTTCTCCTTCTTTCTTTTTCCTTCCCCCAGCTCCTTTGTCTTGGTCTTCCTGGTCTGTGACTTTCTTTAATCTCTAGGATATTGGGTGGCTAGCATACTGGCTTCCAGATTCTCTAGAATCTTGTGAGGAAAATTCAAGCCTTCTTTAAGCACATTAGTAACTAGTGAAAAATTCCACTTGTGTACTTTTCTGATGAAGTGTCTGTTCCCATTGACTGATGAGTTTCCAATCTTTCTTTAGCATGTTCTATGTCCACCTGTTGGAGAATGTAAACTTAGATTATTAGCTGAGCTCATCTAGAATCCCATTGCCTTGGTGTAGTGGTACAATTGTGATAGGGATGGAAGGAAATGTGGCACAGAGAAATTCTGGTGGGCAATTATAATGTAGCCTAGTGGAGTATTGTACGGTCTGTAGTAGCAAGAGAACCTGGGCAGAAATCATCTTTTGTTCATCAGCTATGTCAACCTGAGCAGGTCATTTAAAATCTCTGAGCCCCAGTACCTTTATTTACAAAACGAGATGCTTTTCCGGTAGGGTTTTGTGAGTGCTAAATGAGACAGTGCATGTGTAAGGTTTGTTTTAACAAGGGAAGCATTCTAAATGTTGTAACTTGTTTCTTCCATAAGAGAAGGCAAAGTGGGATTCCCAGTGTAAGGCCTTCTTCAGCATCTGCAGAAGAGGCACTATGTATCTGGAAAAAACTACAACAAAGGCTAGCCAATGGAAGCAGAGGGAGAGGAAGGAATCAACATTTGTTCAATTCTTAGAGTGTCCTGGGGCATAGAAATTGTAACTCATACTTTTCTGGTAAATATCCTGGAGGGAAGGAAGAAAACCCTGGACTCCTCCTGCCTCTTGGAAGCATCGAGAGTCCCATGGATGCCTACAAGGCATTCTAAGAAAGTGAAAAAGCTCTGCTTGACTCCTTACTCACAGACTGATCTGGACCAGGGACTGGACATGAAGATGAATGAGTTGTTGCTCAAAAGATTTTAAGTGATAAAAACAGAGCCCACGCACAGTCCCCTCCCAAGTAGCCCATGGAAAATAGAGGGATTGACTGACTGGGCTGGTTCTGCTCACTCTGGTACCCCTCCCTGAATTCTTTCTCATCTCTGGGATATAGAACTGAAGTGAAAGCAATCGAGGACAACCTGAAGAGTAAATAGAGGCAACAGCCCCCCACCCCTGGGCATGATTTCAAGAGTGTTGGCAAAGTCTTTGTGGAGGACATCTGTATCTGTGCCTGACTAGAGCACCTTCTCACAGCCACTAGTAGCAGAGCTCTGGTGTTCCCTGTAGGTCACCATGTCCCCATTCTCAGGCCATGCTCACGGGTGCAGTGCCTGCTTGGAAAATTGACTTCAGGCCCAACTCAGAGCAGTGAGACTCAGTTCTGTTTCTTGCTTGAAACTATTGGGAAAAACAAGTATCCTTTGGTCATCATGTCTCAGTGTGGGGAAATGCTACTGAAATATAGTCAACACAGCAGACAATGGAGCCGAGAGATGGAGGAAATCAAGCCCTGGTGACATGATGTGAGATTCCAGACCCTATCACCCCCGAGGCTACTTCTTTTTCAGATTCGATTAGCTTGAAAAGTATGCCCATCTGTTTGCAGATGCTTGACATTGATTTGAGTTGGATTTCTACCACTTACAAACCGAGAAGGTAAAAATGAATTTGGACTGGGAAGGTGAAATGGGCCAGGCCATGCAGCAGGCCACCGGAATCACAGGCACAAGCACAGCCAGCTCTGTGGAGTGAGCAGGAAAGGGCCTTCCAATCACACACCTCAGCTCTGAGCTGCCCCCACCTGGAGTGACTATGGCTCTTTGAAATGAGATCAGTAAAAGTGAAACTCCCCATTCCACATGCAGGGCGTAACCACTTTGACACAGGAAAGCAGCCTCGATTCCCAACCCAGGAGCAGAGCTTCAGATAGGGGGTCACATGCCACAGCTCTCCTAACTTTGTGGGGCCAAAGGAAACAGGACGGTGGGACTGCTTTGCAGCTAAACCGGGTTTGCTTGGAGCCTACCAAAATAGCATTGTGCCTGACGTTCATCCAGACTTCACCCTTTCACAGAGCTCCGTAAGAACTACATGTTTTCCTCCGTTTGGTGAGCTGGTCCATATGCATCTTCTGTGCGGTTTTTGTCATAGTGATGGGCAGGTATATCTGATCTCTTGGGACCACAAGTAGTTACTGGTGGTTTTAAGTCAACTGGGTTTGGGAAACAAAAGTGTTTTAATTATTATAGCCTTGTTTTCTATAATAATTCCACCACTTAAATTGCCTTTATAATAAAAAAAAATCTGCTCATTTATTCTCCCCCCACCCCAAATATCTCATGGAAAAGTCAATACTGTGAAGCAGTCGTTTTAAGGTGGGCCACGTAGCCGAGCTGCTCGGAGTAGAATGTCTGCAGTAGCATCGTTTGCTGGGGGCTTGTTTGAAAGGCAGACTCTGGGGCCCGTCTCTGACTCACTGAATCGGAATCTGCATTTGATTAAAATTCTCCAGATTGTGTGCACAGTAAGTCTGAGAAGTGCAGCTCCAGAAAGTCCTGGGCTTTTTTGTAGAGCTTGCCAAGAAAACGGGAAGGTGAGAGAGGGGGACCCAAGATTATTGGTCTCTCCCTTATGAAAATCACCCTGTAATATATTATTCTGAGAGTTTTGCTTTTCTGTGAATGTTTCCTTAAAGGTAGAAACAGTTGGAAACTCCTTCCTTAAGCCCGATTAATACTTCATTTTGAATGAACCCATCTAATTGTTTGGGAGGAAACAGGTTTCGTTCAGGGACGTTAGAGGAAGGGCGACTCCCATGAAGGGGGGTGGGGAGCTGGAAACTTGAATATCAAGTCCCTTCCCCAATTCTGTCACTTGTCCATGTATGGAGATGGCTCCTGGTATTAGATGCTTGTTCTTTCAGGCCACATGCTTCTGGAGTCCTAGAACGACCCTAAAATAACAAACTCGGAGTGTGAGTCCCTCGGGGACAATTGCCTTTAGGACACTTTCTTGGGAAAAGAAAAAGCCAGGAAGGTAAATTTGACCAGGAATAAAACCTTGGTTCTCAGAGGGGAGTAGTGACTTTGAAAATAACATGATGGATTTCTCTGGGGTAATTTCTGTCTGGAGCCCATAGATAAGAGAGAGACAGGGACAGAATGGGGGACAGGGCCATATCTAAAAGTTGAATGAGCTTTCACCCCCAATCTTGGGTGATTATTGGGACACAAAGGCCCTTCTATCAGAATGTAACCTGAAGAAAGGAGCAGCATTCCCTCACTTACCTTCACTTGCCCACAGACCACTCACCCCTTTTACCCACAAGGACTTGACCTCTGCAGTGATGCTGAACTGGGAATGAGCAGTGCCAGCTGGGCTGATGGCTGGGTCTGATGGAGAAGGGGAGGAGCCAAGAGTGGAGCCTGGCATGGCATTGAAATGAGAAAACAACAGAAGCCAATGGGCAGAGGCCGTGGAGTTTTTAAATTAAGCACACAAGAGACATCTTCTGGTGACTCAGGAAAAGGTGAGGAAGGGGACAGTCTTCCAAAAGGGTGTGTGAGCAGAGGTCTTGCGTGCAAGCAGGAGGCTACAGAATTCTAGTTAGTGTATTCACGCAACCCCACTGATATCTACAAGCAGATGAGGAATGAAAAATTCAACAAGAGATTGTGTTGAAGTTCAAAACGTAATCCCCTTCTTCCACCCCTTCTCAGCTCCTTTTAAATAGATGCGTCAGAAGCCAAGTTCCCTGGGTAAATACTCTTTGCAGAGTGTGCATTGACTATGCAGCTAAGAGACTGGGTCTCTCTGAAGTTGGGGAGAAAGCCATGCAGTGCACTTCCCCTCAGTCCTCCCAGTATTGTCGGGATTTCGCCAAGGAGCATGGGAGGTGGAGGATGCTGACTGGGACTTTCCTGAATCTTCCTAACCACCTCACTGTGCTCAGCATATTCATGGTCCTTATTAAGCACTGGTCCACCATTTGACTGGGTCACAAGCAGTCACAATGTCATCCCTCCGGTCCTGAATATGTTTCGGTAACTGCCACGCCCTGGGAAAACAGAAATAGCTAAGATGTGCCTCTTAACTTTCCAAGCTTAAATCAAAGATGAATAATCTTATAGTCAAATGAGAAAATAATTATTGGTTCTAAATGAATACTTTTTGCCTTTTCCTCATGTCAAAATAGAAAGCAGTCTGTAGGCAGATTATTTTTGTCTCCAAAATGAAAGAGCACAATTGAATAATAGCTGAGCAGTTGTATTGAGGCACACAATTTTTTCTTACTTATTTCTAGGCAAAACCCCAGGAGTCGAGCTTACACATCCTTACGAGGAGAAGAGTGTGAGTGGAGAAAACGTTCTTCTGATAACTGCTCAGGGAACTGCTCACCTCCGCCTTCTCGCCACCCACCCCTGCCTGTCACTTAGGGCGCTACCTCCCACTTTCTGGAATTTTACGTTGCTCCCTTTGCCCAATGGCTCCAGATGGTTCCAGGAATAATTCCATCCACAGGACTGAAGGATGGTTATGGTGGAAGGTGCCTGGTTACACTCAGGTTCACCTCCTGTCAGGAAGTGGATTCCAGCCTTCCTGCCTTCACTTAATTCCAGGGCAGCCATCATTATGGCTCATTACTAAGATCATATACTAACCCACAGGCAGAGAGAGCCAATGATGAAAGCTGCCATTACGGTAGAGTAAGCCACAGTGTCGCTTTTTACTGAAAAAGAACTACTTCCTCCAATTCCTGATGATATTTTCTCTCTTGGTCTGGGAAGCATCATCGCCACTTGTACCCTGTGTGGAGGAGACACTTGTTCACTTCTATGAGGTCAGCCTCTGCTGTTGAGAAAAAGCAGTTTCATCAGAAGCTCTGGAGCAGAGCTCTGGGATGTGGCCTCTGAATTGTACAGTGTCCTGTACTGGCCTCCTGCACACAGTGGTGTGGATGCGGTGTGAGGAGAAGAGGGGTCTGACCTCCTTCCAATGATGCTTCTGTAGAAACAGGTCTTCCCCTCTCCAGCTGTCAGTATTACCACCTGGGGACACTACTTTGGAAAGGTCTTTGCAAATAAATTTATGTTTATTTTTTTGGGTGTCACCTACGAGCTCTGGTGAGAAACTAGCAAAGATGCACTTCATCCATTTTCCTAAAAAACATTTTAGAAATGTTTGTGGTACTCAGCAGGGAGCTGGCCATATAGCAGGCAAGTGTTTGCTGAGTGACCAAATAAATATATAATGGCTCTGATGAAATGGTATCAATGTTAAGGACAAAGATATGATTCTGTGGAGTATTATTTGCAGATACAGACTGTTTCATAAATGTATAAACAGCTTTATAAATAGAAATCCTCTAATGTTATGAACCTATTAGTGTATCTAACAAGCAGAGCTTTCGGGAGACTTATCCAAGTTCAACTTCAAAGATAACCTTGGATCACATCTTTTGGATTATTTTTATAATACTATTGCAATGTTTAAATTTTGTTTTAAGCATGGTTTGAACCCCAGCACATAGGGTTTATTTGGTGAAATATAAAGTCAACTTCACTCTGAAGTGTTTCATGCTTTGGGCATAATGGAAGTTGAGTAAAAGTTGATTTCCTTCACCCTAAGCTTTTAACCTCAGGATGGTGTTTTATACTATTACACTATATTACTGTAATAATGCTACATAGATACCAGCTTTTTGTGTTAATATCGGAATCTAAGAGCACCGGACTTCAGAGACACCTGACTTTGACGTAGTGGAAGCAGTCATGACATTGCCTTTATTGGTGGGGAATGTATTTTTTTCCCACAGGAGATCCTAATATAATGATTCACATTTCCTAAACAGAATTACATTTTCTGATGTTCTGAGTCATGTCCTATTTAAGAGTTCCACTTTTGTGGATCTTATAACGAAGCACTGATAAGTACAAAATGAAAATTTAAAGATAACTGGTACCAGGACTTTATTAGGCATTTCACTGGATACAAAGAAACTTTGTCTTACATTAAGAACACAATCATATTTAAAAAATTCACATTTGCTAAACAGAATTGTCAGCATGTATTTTCTTTACACCACATTTAATTAAAGTATCAATGACCAGATCCTAAAAAGAGAAGGCACAGATCTGTCTCTCTCTGGTGAATTTCTGGAGTCCAATTAGGGAAACGTCACCAGCTCCGCAAATTCCCATCCCTTAGAAATGAAGCAAATCAGCCCAAATGTGTGCAAGTGGGGCCATGAGAGCGAGATGTCGTATCACAGGACTGGGATTTTCTTACCACTCATGGGAATTCAAGAGAGGAGGTAGGGACCAAAAATGTTCTCAAACTCCATCCACATTCACACCATGTCAAGGATTTGCTGTTGAATACAACAGTATTTGAAAACTCTATTTTAGGAATTCCACCAGGGTTCTCTTCTCTGCACACCGGTGTAGAAACTGGCCTTATACCTCCCTGTTCTTACTCTGGGGTGTCTTGGGTTTCCAGTGGCTCAGGGAAAGTGCTGGGTGTTACCATTTTCTTTGGCAAGTCTCTCTGCCACATGCTAACTTCCTTGTCCATGTCCCCCACCTGCTGCCCAACCTCCACCAAATCTCCTGAGAAGGCACCCACGGGGCACATCTATTCCTCAGACTGTCCTCTTCTTCCGGCCATCAAGAGAGTTCCTTTCTGTGTCAGATTTTTTATAATTCCACTGATAGCCAGTTCTAGTCTGATAAAAATAATCTGTGGTAAGGTGGTAATAAGGTGAGTGATGGATTGGCTCGTTACCTCTCTGAAAGAAAAAGAGACTGAATTTTCAGAAGTCCTGGTACTAAGTTAGACAGTGACGTCACTTTCTGGAGGCCTTTTTCCTGGGTGGGTGTTTTGGTTGTCCCAATTACTGGGAAATGTTCCTTTAAGGGAGCAATGGGGGACAATTTGCACCTCACAACAGACCAATGGAGGGAAATTTTGAATGTGGTGGCATTAATCTTATAAAGTTTACATCGTTGCTAATTCCATCTATATTTAAGTTGGTCCTTCGTAAAGCATTTGTGGGACTTGGCATGAATCACCAATTTCCTCCATGAATGGTATTAGGACTATACATATTCATGAGGTATCTTCACATGGGGGTATGGAAGGAGAGAGGACATCACCCCTTTTAGGTAGCCCAGCGGAAAAGGAGAAGCAGGATGAGTAGCATTGCCAGATTAGACAAAAAAATTACAGGACACCCAGTTAAACTTCCATTTCAGATAAGCAAACAATAGTTTTTAAGTATGTTTCATTAGATATTTGGGAACTTTCCATACTAAAAATATGTACTGTTTATTTGAAATTGAAATTTCACTGGGTGTTCTGTATTTTATCTGGTAACCCTAAATGCAGGAGGAAAAAAAACTAATGAGGATGGAGAAAGAGAGGAAATAAGAAGGTTAACATTCTAGACCCAGATGGCAGGCCCGAGGAAGCCCACAGAGTTCTTGCCTTGAGCGTGAGAAGTGATGCAGATGCTCAAACTAGTCACCAGTTTTCTACTCCTGGCCCACACATGGGCACGTAGCAAAAGTGCAAAAGAGTGTTGCATGCTTGTTTTTTGGAAAGAAAACCATGTTGGGACCACTCCATAGTGACAGGTCTTTAGCGACTCTCAGAGAGACAAGGCAGTTTATCTTTCTAGAGAAGATCCAATTTTTAAAAAGTCATGCTTTGCAGAAACAATGTTTTTCATGGACAACTTATCTTCCTAAGCAAAATGGGTTCCATGTGTGGAAGAGCAGCTTCAGAGGCGAGCTGGCTCTGTTGGTGACAGAAACAAGTGTGAATTTAATCTCCTTGTATGACTATGGGTTGAATGGATTAACGGACGTTTGTAACCTTTGAGAAGCATGGGGTGCTCCGCAAGCTGAACTATGCTCTGTGGTTTGTGGGAAACTCAGATAAGTTCTAAAGTACATCCTCATATGATTGTTTAAAAGCCATTTTTAACAAAGACATAATTTCTCTTTAAATTTTAATCCCAAATTGCAACAAAACAACAAAAAATGGCAATGAATTAAGGCTGGTCATAATGTGCCCTTTTTCTTTAGGATAAGTTTGATTTTCTTAGAAGATACAATACGCTTACACACAAATCACATACAAGCAGATACTTTTGACTCATACAAATATACATGTAGAACTAATACCTAAAAATAGTCTCACGCATGAAAGTAAAATTACACAATGATCAACAGACTCGATCAACACAATCTACAATTATACAGAACATTTTGCCATTGTCATGGGGGAAACGAAACAAACAATTTAGAGCATCACGTAGTAGAACTGCCCGGCCCAGAGGAGCCGCCGATAAGTTACAGCAAATACAGCATTCACATCATTCTGTTACGATTCTAGCTGAAAAGACCGAAGTGCGGTAAAATAAAAGACTTTTAAAAACCTTGTTTAGCATATCCTGAGGGGCACTGTGCATACTTCTCATTAGCAGGTCAAAAGGCAAGCACGCTCACTAAAGACCCCTCATTGGCATGAGTGAGACCATGCCCCTGGACCCGCAAAATTGTAGAACTGAAAAACTCATGAACACACGCATTTCCTGAGACTTCCAACTTTCCAGCCCAAGAGCCAAATGAGGGGACCCTGAAGAGATAACCCTGGCTAAAATAAGTCAGAACTTCAAAGAACTTAAAGCAACTTTAAGTAAAGATTAGGGTTGGTTGGTTTGTCCGTTATATTCAATTCCATGTTCAATTCACCAGCTTGAAAGGTAATTGACAATGCAGTGAGACTATTACTGCTAGGCATTTCTTATTTGTCATGGTCTCATTTTTTTCATTGGTTTCCTAGTGATTTTGTTCTTAAATAATTTAATATTGGAATTCGGTTTGTGCCTACTCAGATTGGAGGCACTGATTTTAAGAGTTAAAATGGCAACAGAATTAGGTTGAGTGGTAACAGTTTCAACTGGAATAACGTGTGAGTGTGTATTTGCATGTGTGTAGACACATAGGTGTATACATGCCAAACGCTTTATGTTCCAGTACATTCGCTGTTAGGAGGCACTCCACGAAAAGTGATTTTCCCCATATGGCTGAGAGTAAAGACTGAGGTCATCATATAGAATATCCTAAGGCTTTTAAAAGATGCCTCCTCATCTCTGCCCTCATATGACTGTGTAGTAAGAAGGGAGACATAAATGATAAGGGAGACATAAATGATAATGGCAGGCGCACTCAGTTTGGTCCTTCAACATGACGGACAGGAAAGCAAACCCAAAAATGATACTCTTGGCATATTTTCCCTCATCCCATCCACTCCTTTGACTTCCTGCTGTCGACTGGGTAAAAGTTGGATGTTGTTTCTGTTTTTTGCCTTGCAGAATCTGTGGCACAAAGTCTTAAGAAACAAGCAAAACAAAAAGTGCACCAAGAAGTATCTCCTACCATCTTGGGGTCCTCTCTGTAGCCCTTGACCCCTAGCTTGTCTGGAAAGATAGTGCCCGGCCAAGACAAAGAAGCATAGGCTGAGAGGGTAAGCTCTGATCGCAGCCCTCGCCTCCACCTCTTTATTTAAGGCCCACAGCCAGCTCCCTAAGTGTGCTCCAATATACAGAAGGCAGCCATAGGTATCTTCTCTCTACTCCCCTTTCAAAGGAATCCCTGCTAGTGAACTCTCCCCAGCTGGAAGGCCCACGGTTCATTTCCACGTGCACCCTCCTTTAGAAATTAAGGCAAGTCCCTTTCCTCTCGGTGCCTGTTACATAGGTACTGTGTATCCACATGGAAACAATCACATTGGCTTGGAAGTACCTTTTGTCGAACAAGTTTCTTTGTGCATATCATTAGCGGCAATAGAAAACTTTCTTCAGTTAAGAGATTGCACATTTAGTTTAATCCTTCAGCATGTTTGTTTTTCTTCCAGCACCGAAATGACAAATACAACAAAGCTACGTCTAAGCAAACTTTATAAGAAAGCATCTAAGTTCAAGAAAATACAACATAGTTACCTCTGTAATTTATTCATTTTCCATGAGTATGTGGAAATATCTATTTCCTGCCATATTTATGAGTTAAATCATTGTGTCATTTCAAGTGTGCTTGGGCTAAAGATCCTCCTGAGGAATGATAAATAATGAATAGTCAGAGAGGAAATCTGCCCCAAAAGCAAGTTTACAAGACATAAATTTCAATAATCTGTAGTCCTTTAAAAAGGATTCCTATTCAGCTGTATACACGAAGCAAGTGAAAGGGATAAAAAGACAATAAAACTGCAAAGCAAAAAGAAAACTATCTTTGCAAATAATTTAGTCCCAAGCTAGATTATCTTTACAAAAATATTTGAATATGATCAGCAACTCTACTTTCAAAGGTCTCACCAATGTTTTTCATACATTGTTAAGGGTCTCACAGTCTTAAAATTAAAGTATTTAATATTATCAATGTTTTCAATTGAAAAGAATTGGACAGCGTCTGTCCATGTCTGCATGTGTTTGTGTGTGTTTGTGTGTCTCTGCCTGCACAGAGTGGGTATGTAATGACACACTGTGGGGTAAAACATACACACCACTGGGATGCAGAACATATCTGTTGCATGTATATGCATGCTACTTGGTCTGCCACACATATTTACACACTTTTCATACACATTCTATTCAGTATAAACAGTTTTTCTTCCCTGCAGTTATTAATGAATAATATTTTCTGATAATGAGCATTTATAATCTTACCAACTCTTAATTATTTACAATCTTGACATACACAATCTTGGAATCAACTCCCTTGCCTAGGTTTAAGAGATTTAACCACATGGCTGACATTTAGATTAATTACAAGCCAAGGGCATGCTTTTATTTCTCTATGGCCCCACTATACATGGACTGTGTTTTCCCAAGAAACTACTGAGGTGTAATTATTTCTAAACATGAAGATAAAATAATTCATAATTGTAAGAATTTCAGCAAATTTTATAGATTTTTATGAATGCCTCACAAAATTCCTGTGAAGCATATAGGTAAAGGTTATTGTGATCTTTTAAGATTATTTTAGAGTTGTTAAATATCACAGAGACAGCAAGGAGGAAACAATACTCGTAGTCAAGTTATCATTTTTCTTCCCTGTACAACTAGACTGTCAACCGTTGGGCCACAGGAACACTCCCCTCTGCCATGTCCTTGACCCTGGGGGAGGATGGAACCCAGAAGGGCCGAATCAGTTTTCATTAAATCTGCTCAGGTCACAAATATTTAAGAATCTGCCAAAGATGGTTCACAGATCCTTGAACTCTCACGGACATGGTTTCATAGAAGTCAAAGCATCGTGCTGACTTCTGCCACCCTTCCTTTTCCTTCAACTCCAAGGAAAAAATACTTTCAAATGAAAGCTTCTTGAAATATGCTTCTCAAAATCCAGAATTTAGATTTATACCATTGGAAATCCCAATTTGATCAGAAAGCTTGCACAATCTTTTATTCCTTTCCTCTTTCTTTTCTGCCCCCTTTTAAAAAAGATCACGTGAATTGTTAGGAGAGCTTTTGTAAGAAAACACTTCCTTTGTGAAGTTTTCTGATTTCAGCACACTCCTCATTCATAATTTTTCATTTACTAGATGTTTGCAGGGCACTATTATTAAGAGATTCTTGAGTTAAAACAGCAACGATCCCCCACCCCCATTTTTCACTATAGAGTTGGCACGAATAGTTCTTCCACAGAATTGTTTACTCTATATTTATAGCTGCCTTAAATAGAAACACTGTGAAACACTATTATTTTCATATAACACAAAAATCACTGGTTACGGCCTCCAATATTACTGATGCAGGGAAAATGACTTGCATATTTTCCATGACCAAAACTTAGCAATGATTGCCCAATTGCAGATGACTACAGAATATTATGCCAAGTCCCACACAACAAATAAATTTTAGTGCAACAATGTAATACATGTTCTGTTGGGACATTCATTGTTTTGAGTCCCATCCAGCAACTGAGTGGAAAGAGAGCACGAGAGAGGGAGCGGAAAAGTTCAATTAGAGGATACAGAGAGCGCGTAGGAGATCTAGGTTGAAACCAGAAACACAATCAAGTACACACTCGCAAGTTCTACGTTACAAAGACTAATTCTGAGAAACAAAATTCACTGGTCTTTTGTAAAACCTCTAACACTAGAAGTAGATTTTGCTCATCCAATGGGAAATGAAATATTTATACTAATGCAGACTATGATAATCATCACTCAAGAAATGGATTCCCCCTTTTCCCACCCACCACCAGCTCTAATTCCCTCTTAGACTCAGTGGAATAGGAAGATCAGCGTGTTTGTCAACAATATGCCTAATACGGTGTGTCTTCTCTATCTTACTCATGAATGCTCAGAACAGTACTATCAAGTGTTGGCTTCTCCTTCATCGAAGACATAGTTGAGCTTTATGACGATGCTGATGAAATCACCAAGTTCTACAAAATCGGCAGTGACGATATTGATGCCGCTCTCTCCCGGCTTCTGCGTGCGGACCCACTGCATCATGGCAGGGAGAGCTCTGAGAAAGGAGAGAAAGAGAGAAGTCACCAAGGGCACGGTCCTGCCTTTCCAGCTCACGATCCCCAGGCTTCCCTTTAGTATTATTCTACCTTATTAAGACAAACACCCCAATTATAGAATGGAGAAGCAGGGCCAAATGGACAATGGGAAGCGCTTGACTTCAGCAGAGGCTCTGTGGGAGAATTTTCACCATATTGGCCCCTGCTGGTCACAGCATTTTGGAGATCTCGGGTGTTGTGAGAACTTAGAGTGAAGCTTCTCCTCTAAGAAAACATCCTGGCCCTTGTGTTTTGGTTTGGCTCTGTGTGATCGCAAACCATGCAGAGTGATGGGTGGCTCAGGTCAGAGATGAATGCATGCACTTAGCAAACATTTATTATAAACTCAATATTTTCAGAAAATGTGCTAGATATTGTAAATAGACATAACAGCAGAAATCCCTGCATTTGAAGAGTTGATGGTTTGGTAGTGGGAAGGCAAGTGGACAAGAGAAGAAAATATTAATGTATTACAACCAGGGATATTTTTTAAACACATCTGTAGAAGACCATTCTGCGTGGCATGGGTCCAGCTCCCAGTGGAAAGCAAGGTCTGATGCACAGGACCCACGCCCACACATAGGTTCTCCCATGGGGAATCAGGCCCACATTGTACCTAGATTGCTTTGAGACTTGCTTTTGCTAAAACTCCCTCACCCTGAATTGAGACAGAAAGTGCTCACTAACTTCCTAAAATCTATGCTAAACCTTCCAAGCATGAGTGTAATTAGTGTAACTGGTTCAACCACTTTTCCCTATTCATTTGCAAATATCCTTTTTCTGTGATGTGATTAGCAGCATTGGCTTCTTTGTTTTCCGGAAAAAGTAACCACCTAAAGTGAACCTATGCATAGTAAATGAGGACCATCATGTAATGTGCCAGAAAAGAAATAAAGGCATGTCATGGTGGAGGCCACAGGTTTTTTCCCCTTGAGAGAAAAAATCCGTGTTGTCCCTTTTCATCCACAGGACTCGGTAATGTGTGAATTTTTCGTGCCTTGTCCACAATGTGGCTGACCCCATGAGCTGCGGTCCGCATCACACATCTATTATATATATTTAATCCTTACCTGAGAACATGCTTGTTGATTTTAGAGAAAGAAGAAGGGGGGAAGAGGGACAAACATTGATGTGTGAGAGAGCAATCTCAATTCGTTGCCTCCTGTGCACTCCCTGACTGAAAATCAAACCTGTAACCTAGGTACGTGCTGTGACCAGGAATTGAACCCACAACTTTTTGGTGTATGGGATGATGCTCCAACCAACTGAGTCACCCATCCAGGATGAGCACCTATTACATTTTAACTACCATTGAAGGTACTTAGAAAACTTGAATGAACAAAATAGATAAAAATTTCCACTATTATGGAGCTTATATTCTAATAAGGAAAGAGACATTAAAAAATAATCAGAAGTAAATTATACCATTTGATTGGATGAAATAAGTGCTATAAAAAAGATCATAAAAGGGATAGGAGTGTGCAAGTAGAGAGAAGTGGTGCAAACTGTAAGTTAAAATAGGGTAGTTTGTAGGCCTCGTTGATAAGTTTGTAGGGACATTTCTGCAAAGGTTGGGAGGAGACAAGGAAGTTAGTCACGTGGATTTCCAGGGAAAGCATTTCAGCTACGACTGAAGCCCTAAAGGCCTCACTCATATGCTTACGCTTGAGGACAGAAAAGAGAGTAGTGAGAGTCGAAATCAGAGGGCTAATGAGGAAAGGGGGTAGGGTACTACAGGACATTATAAGGGCTTTGAGTGAAATGGGGAGTCTTTAGAAGATCTTGTGCAGAAGAGTGGTGTGAGCTGACTTTTATTACAGAAGATGATGGTTCATGACCATAACAGCATAGGGGAGAGTGCCCTGGCCCAGTCTGGAAAGTCAGGGAAAACTTTCCACAAGAATGCGCCCTGAATGTAGCAGGTTGAGTAAAGTTTAGTGGAGTACAGGTGGGAATGCAGGATGGAGAATGGTGAAACAAATTTTCAGGCAGAGGACATACCACTTCTTTATTGGCAGAGGTACACGTGTCCTCAGGAGCAGAAGATGCAAACACAAAAATACAGGTGATGCCCTGGCTGGTGTAGCTCAGTGGATTGAGTGCAGGCCTGCGAACCACAGGATCGCGATTCGATTCCCAGTCAGGGCACATGCCTGGGTTGCAGGCCAGTTCCCAGCAGGGGACTCACGAGAGGCAACCATACATTGATATTTCTCTCCCTCTCTCCTTCCCTTCCCTTCTAGCGATAAATAAATAAAATCTTTAAAAAATACAGGTGATGTTAAGAATGATATACAATATCCTATAACAGCACATTGAAGGAAGGAAGGAAGATATCTATGACAAAGAGATCAATAAACGGGCCTGAGAGGTGAGAGTGCAGTAATGAAGAAAGTGTGAGGACACACATGTGAACATTCAATTTGCGGATGAGATGGAGGAGCAAAGACAAAGAGAAGGGGAAGGATGAAGAAAAGAGGATGCAGTTAAGAATCTCAAAGAAGTTACATCACAAAAGTTAAAGAGGTCTTGAAGACACTGGAGAGATAAGAAAGAACTAGAAGAGAGAGGGGTTTCCCAAATCTAGTACAACCGAAAGCTATTAAACAGGGACATAATATGCTTAAAATTGTAACTGGGAGAGATTAGTTGCCTTCAGTGTGGATGAATGAATGGGAGAGGGTAATACTAGTAACCTGGATGAGTCAATAGTCTCTTAAGTTTCAGTGGCAACAATAGATAGATTTGAAAAGAACTTAGGAAAGGAAAATGACAATATTGATTGGTGTGGGACTGGATGTGAATGGAGAGGGAGAAATAGGTGATGATGACGCCTCGATTTTTAGCAGGATTCTGGCAGCTACACATCATTCACTAATCCTGCAGAGACAGGAATGAGGGCTTTCCAGTGGACGTGCTAAATTCAATCTGAGACATACTGTCAGTCATTCGAGATAGCTTCGAGAAACATGAGTTGAGATCTCAACTAGTGGTTAAGTCAGGTCTGATATTCAGAACACAGAGTTAGGCAGGAGCCATTACATAGAGCTGCTAGTTGGAGCTATGAGAATGAATGAAATGACCTGAGAAGAGTTTGTAGAGAGGAAAAAAAGAGAAAATCTGAAGACCAGCAGACATGAGTAGAAAAGTCGGTAAGTAGATGATAAGGGATAAGTAGAAAAGTTGATCCAATAAAAGAGAAAGAAGTAGGCACAGGATAGGAGAAAAATCAGGAGCTTACGGTGTCATCAAAATCAGCAAAAAGAAACCATACTCTTTTGGGGCCATGAGGTTAAAGCATGGAATTCGGTTCATGTAACCCACGTGCATTTCTCCAGATCTCAGGAAGTACACCTGGTCTAAACATATTCAACCCACTCGGGCAAAACTAGGTCCGCTGCCTTGAACTGCATTAATCTTACAGGTAACACTGTAAAAATTACAATCCATATTTTTCAGCATATGTGTTTTTCTGTTAGACACTGATGGAGGAGGATCCGGTTGCTTCTAGAAGAGCATTTAATGTATCTAAAGTGCCCAATGCCTTCAGAAAGTAAACTGGCAGGCGGAAAAATGGGGTCCCTCATGGCCACAGTTTCAGAAGAGAATTCTATGGTAGGATGAAAAATCTGGATCCCTAGCACTCAGACACAAGCGTATTCAAGCTCATTGGAAAGAGGGTTGCTGTGGCAATGTGTGTGCGGCCACTCAAAGTTGAACTGCATTACTTTCTCTTCTGGACTTGCTAGAGCAGATGACGTATTCCTGCTGTAAATGTGGCATCACCTGGGCATTTTAGGAAAGCAGACAGTCTTTGGAGAAAGTATCAGAACCAGTGCATTTCCTGGGAAGAATGGTTGTCCAACAGATACACTTGGCTGGGGAGGTGAGAGTGGAGAGCGGACAAGCATGATACTGAGGCCAGTGCTGACTCCGCTCTAACCTTAACTAAGCGTGTGGTTCACCAGGTCCCTGGGTACTGAGGTACCGAGTCATGGGAGGTTCCAGAGCAACCAAATTCCCACCTTAGAACCCTGATCATCACAGAAGCCCCTCCTCAGAGGTCCTCTACTACTCTAAGATTAGAATTCCTGGGCCTGAATTGAGAACAATAAGTTGTTATTTTCCTGGGGAGACATGAGAAGAACACAAGAGTGCTCTTCTGTGTTCTTTGTAAAGTGGATTGCTTTGAGAATTGATGAAACATCCTCTTGTAAATGCTTATAGTCCTCATGTAAAATATAAGTTTTACACTTAAAATACCATTTCTGTGAGTATTGGGAGCATTTCTACCTTTATGTTCAGATGTATTTTCCTAAAGTCAATACAGCACCAAAGATAAAACAACCAATAATGCCAAATTGAATCTTAAATATTCAGAAGTCTTAGTAGAATCATGCTAAACAATAAGTCCCCATATACTGGATTAATACTGGCAAATGCAACTCAAGTTACAACAATTATTTACAAAAGCATTTTTAACCTATTTTTCATTATTGCCCCTGGGAAGCTTTTTTATTTTTAATTAAATTTACTGGGGTGCTACTGGTTAATAAGGATATATGGGATGGTTCTAGTGCACATTTCTATGACACATGATCTGCATATTGCATTGTGTGTCTGTCATCCACAGTCAAATGATCATCTGTCACAGTGTATCTGACCCCTTTCATGCATTACTACCCCTCTACCCCACCCCTCTGGTAACCACCATACTTTTGTCTGTCTATGAGTTTCTGTTTGTTAATTTTTCTTGTTTGTTCATTTGTTACTTTCAGTTTTATGTCCCACATATGAGTGAAACTATATGGCTCTTAGCTTTTTCTGTCTGACACTTCGCTTAGCATGATATTCTCAAGATCCATCCATGCTGTCACAGATGGCAGTATTCCATTTTTTTATGACTTAGTATACAAAGGCTGGGCAGAAAAAGTCCAGCCATTGTTATTAAAATGAGAACAGTTTGTGCAACATTGATGCAACCAGGAAGCCAAGGAGAGTGGACTGGAATGTGCATATACAAACAATGATGACTTTCATTGTACTAGTCAGTGGGGGTGGTAGATGCCATTGAGTGACCATGTGTACTCTGCGGCCATCGTATTCAAAATGGCTAAGTGAACAGAGCAATGAATCTGCGTCAAATGTGAGGTTAAGCCTTTACCATTTTTGCATGGAAACTATTCAGATGATTCAGAAGGCCACAGCTATGGGCAACTAGTGGTCGGCAGCTTCATCACGACAACGCACCTACTCATGCACCCTGGGCGCTGCCCTCTCTGGGAGCTACAGAGTCTGAAAGAAGGAAGGTGGCAGGGAATTCTGAAAGCAACACCCAGCCATGATACACTTGCCATGTAAGAAGGTGCCTGATTTAATTCGATTCCCATCAAAGTCAGAAAGGGGGTGGGGGACACCCTATAGCTGTCAGGGCAAGGCGTGATGAGGCCTTGGGGGCAATATTCTTGGAGGCGCTTTGTTTCTGGGCACCTAGTCGTGGCAAACATCCAAGTGTGCTTTTCCCACCCTAGATTGTAAATCAGGTTGGTAAAAGAGCAGGTACAGACCTAAAACTCGGTACATGGAGCCTCAAAGCCCCTCTCTGGAACGTGGAGCTCTCCTGAGGAAAGGCATCTTCAAACAGATTTTGGGTTTCTTAGAAGAGAAACAGGCAAATCTATAGAAATCAGACAACTCCCTTCAAGGAAACAACAGGAGGTGAGAGATGTGAGAGCCAGAGACCTTCTGATGCTCTGGCTTTGAGAATTGGTTTGAAAAAGATTTAAAGCAAAAGATTAAGGAGTTGGAAGTGCTGAGATCAGTAACCCTCAATGTGCTGACCTTGACTTATTAATTCATGTCAGGGTCATGAGATTAATTCGGTCTACTCAGAATGCTTCAATCACCTCCCGGTCTTTTAGGATGAAAACAAAAATCCTTAACTGACTTAGAGCCCTGAACAATGGCCACCAGTGGCTCCTCTGGCATCAGTCACTCTCTCCATCACCAAATTCTAGCCACATCCTCAGTCTTGTATGCCTCCACCAGCCTACCTTTCCTCAGGGGACTTCGTGAATGCTGCCATTGTTTGTCGGCTCCCCCCCACCCCACCCATCACTTGGACAACTCACTCATCCTCCAGGTGCCATTTAAACTGTCACTTCACAACACTGGTTAGAATTGTAATTACATTGGTGTGTTGAACACATCTGTCTCCCTGGCCAGACCGCAGTTGCCCTGAGCATGAACACTGTCTGCCTTCTCACTACTGTCCTCACGGACCTCGGCACAGGGCCTGGCGTAGCAAGTGCTCAGTAAATACTTGTTGAATACATGAACAAGTCTGACTTTTAGCAACAAACGCTTTGCTTTTAGGACAGAAGTATATGCAGTAATATAATTCATGAAAGGCCTCTTCTGTTTTCCTTGCCACGTTGCAAGGAAAACAGAATTGTTTTACTGTCACGTAAAACAATTTTTTTTACTGACAGTAAAACAGAGCGGGTCAAACTGAATTTACAAACTGAAATCCGTGACAGTAAAACAACAATCTGTTTTACTGTCACGGATTTCAGTTTGTAAATTCACTGTTTGTTTGAATAAAAAATTTTTCTTTAACTAACTTGAAGGATTTTAACTTTTCTGTACTTGGCAGGTCTCACTTGCAGATTTTCAAACTCACCACTCAATTTGCAAAACAAATCCTGCGTTACACCTCTGGTGCCGTGAGATTCCGTGTTAACGATGATGTTAGCAGTAACGATTATCATCTTAATAAATACAGAGTTTATTAGAGTTAAATTTAATTCATCAGATTTCTTTAGTTACCCATGCATCATTAATTTTAATCATGAAATATGATTACATAATTTAATTAATTAGATATAAATTATTACACATTTACTAGGAATTGAGGTGAAATTCCTATTCAAGGGTGCACATACGTACACGCAACACTTTTACAAAGAATGCATTTTTATATGCTACTTTTCTAGCTTCCCTAAACTTATATTTTCTAGTTATGAATGACCAATTATAGATAATAAAGCACATCTTTCCACTAATTTTATTTGCATGCATTTATTTTGAATGAAATGTTCCTTTAAGTGAATGAAGTAGAATTCTTCAAAATCAATTCATTAATTGTTCCTGAGCTCTCTGATGGCTTGTGGATAAAGACTACTATGAACGCAACAGAGCCTGGTTACTGCTTGTCCCACACTCAGCCTCTCCTACAAAATGCAGGCTTAATTGACAAAGTTTAAAATAATGACTATAGATCTTTTCTTCTCCTGAAAAACTGGGTCAGCCAGAACCAACTAATTAAATCAAGTCTGACATATTTTAAAATGTGATTTTCTGTCAATTCAGCCATTTCTGAAAGCTTGGAACAAAGCTGTGGTACGTTTGCACAATGGAATATTACACTGCCATAAAAAAGAAACCTTGCGTTTTGTGACAACATAGATGAACCTGGGGATTATTATGCTGAGTGAAATACGCCAGTTAGAGAAAGACATATATTATATGACCTCTCTCATATGTGAAATCTAATGAACTAAATAAACTGATAAACAACATAGAAACAGAAGGCATGGAGATACGAAACAGACTAACAGATCTCAGAGGGGTGGGAGAGAGGGGACTGGATGAAAGAAGGTGAAGGAATTAGCCAAAGAACATCCATGCATGACCCATGGACACAGGGAACACTGTGGTGAGGGCCAGAGGGAGGGTGTGTCAGGGCCTGGGTGGAAGTGGGCAAAGAGGGCTTAAATGGGGACATCTGTAACAGTGACAACAATAAAAATAAGTAAAATGGCCTTAAGTAAAAGAAGAAGAAAGAAAATGTAATAAAAAAGACAAAACAAAACAAAACAAAACAAAAAAACACTTGCCCAAAAGGTTGGCATTTCATACACTGGAGCCCCAGCAATAAAAAGCAGGGCCTTTGCACCTGTAGGTTAAACCCTGGAAGGGCTTCAGAGTCACCTCAGGGGGACGCACCCACATGGGTCATGAATCGTAACTTCCATAAACACGGGGCATATCACTTTGGGCTAAAACTGTTTCTGTTCAAAAAGCAGCATATCTGATTTATGTCCGATGAAAAAAGCTCATTTAAAAAAATCTCCCCTCCCCAAAGTTGAACTTAAAGCATAAGTCATATGAATTCTCTGTAAAACAATGGCCTGACAAGAACCTTTGGAGCTTTTAGAAGACCCGTGTTCTCCTGCACAGGAGACTGGAGCCCTCCCGAGGCTTCCCATGACCCGCGCTGTGTGCCTTTAAAATGAAGTTGCTGTCACTACTTGGGTGTAAAACTATAACCGAAGGCCCCACCGAACATACAGTCCAATCTGGATTTTTCCCTTAGTATCTGTGAAAGAAAGAAATCCCTCTCCACTTGGCTTTCCCAGGTTCTCTGCTCAAAGCAAGTTCAAACTTTGTTTGTAGCTTGATAGCAACATCTATTTCGCAAGTATTTATAAAGCACCTATCATGGGCTGTGCATTATTGCGTAGGCTGAGAAAGCAATGGAGCTCAGGAACCAAATCCTTCTTGTCCCCCTGCTACTTACAGAGCAGTAGGGAAGAGAGGACTTTATTAAAAACAAACAAAACTGCCCTGGCTGGTGTGTCTCAGTGGATTGAGCACAAGCTATGAACCAAAGGGTTGCCGGTTCGATTCTCAGTCAGGGCACATGCCTGGGTTGTGGGCCAAGTCCCCCGTGGGGGCCATGTGAGAGGCAACCACACATGGATGTTTTTCTTCCTCTTTCTCCCTCCCTTCCCTTCTCTCTAAAAATAAATAAATAATATATTTTTAAAAGCAATCACATCAGTTTTATTGGTGGTAAGAGATAATCTGGCCTTGACTACAGCAAGGGGTTTTGTTCATAGCTCACATAAATTATGCAGACCCTTCAGTCCCATGTCCCCTAATTGTAACACTAGGAGAAGTCACACTCAGAGGCAGACGCACCCACACACAAGGCACTGATGGGCATGCGCCTTGAATGTAAGGTGCAGAGTTAGCCACAAAGACCCGGCCCCAGCCCTGAACACAGACACGTCCCGGGAGGTACGAGAGCTGCTGTCTCACTGGGAACACTGGGCACTGGGAAGGACTAGCCTTCGCCACCACCCTAACTACACGAGCAGCTTTAAGTTGTCAAAGGGAAAAATTCCAAGTCCTCAGGAGCACACAAGAGCTATTTCACCTTCTTCCCATGCTTGGCAGGTTATTAGTTTACCTTATTTCCATTTAACAAAAAGCGATGCAGTGCAGTCAAAGCAAAAGTTATCTTCTGTTTTGTTCTTTTTTAAAAATATATTCTATTAATGATGTCATTACAGTTGTCCTATTCCCTTCATTCCCCTCCACCCTGCACACCCCTCCCCCACCAACCCCCCTTTAGTTTATGTCCGTGTGTCACAAGTTCTTTAGATTCTATATTTCCCATAGTATTCCTGCCCTCCCCCCTATCTATTTTCTACCTACTGTCTATGCTACTTATTCTCCATACCTTCTCCCCCCTTCTCCTCCTCCCACTCCCCTGTTACTAACCCTCCATGTGATCTCCATTTCTATGGTTCCACTCCTGATCTAGCTGTCCTCTTAGTTTGCTTTTGTTTTAGGTGTGGTTGGTAATAACTGAGTTTGCTGTCCTTTCGCTGTTCCTATTTTTTATCTTCTTTCTCTTAGATAAGTCCCTTTAACATTTCATATAATAAGGGCTTGGTGATGATGAACTCCTTGAACTTGATCTTATCTGAGAAGCCCTTTTCTTTCCTTCCATTCTAAATGAAAGCTTTGCTGGATAGAGCAATCTTGGATGTAGGTGCTTGCCTTTCATGACTTGGAATACTTCTTTCCAGCCCCTTCTTGCCTGGAAGGTCTCTTTTGAGAAATTAGCTGACAGTCTGATGGGAACTCCTTTGTAGGTGACTGTCCCCTTATCTCTTGCTGCTTCTAGAATTCTTTCCTTCATTTTAATCTTGGCTAATGTAATTATGATGTGCCTTGGTGTGTTCCTTCTTGGGTTCAACTTCTTTGGAACTTTCTGAGCTTCCTGGATTTCCTGGAATTCTATTTTCTTTGCCAGATTGGGGAAGTTCTCCTTTATTACTTGTTCAAATAAGTTTTCCACTTGTTGCTCTTCCTCTTCCCCTTCTGGTACCCCTATAATTCGGATGTTGGAACATTTAAAGATGTCCTGGAGGTTCCTAGGCCTCTCCTCATTTTTTTGAATTCTTGTTTCTTCATTCTTTTCTGTTTGGTCATTTTTTCTTCCTTCTGGTCCACTCCCTTGATTTGAGTCCCACTTTCCTTTCCATCACTATTGGTTTCCTGTGCATTTCCCTTCATTTCAATTAGTTTAGCTTTCATTTGTTCCTCTAATTTGTGACTAAAATTAACCAGTTCTGTGAGCATCCTGATCACCAGTGTTTTGAACTGTGCATCTGAGAGGCTGGCTATTTCTTGGCTGCTTAGAAGTATTGGCTCTGGGGCTTTGAGCTGTTCTTCTTGAGCCATAATGTTTTGGCCTGTTCACGCCTGTTATGTATGAGGGGCAGAGCTTTAGGTGTTCACCAGGGTGGGGCAACTCAGGTTGCTGGGTTGTGATACTGTATGTGGGGGCAGGGTCAGAGAGGGGCAATGGTGTTTGTTTTGCTCTTTCTCGTATTTCGGTCCCCTGGGCTGCTTCCTGCAAGCAAACTGGGCCCTTCTGGTGCTGGTTCCCAGATGTGTGGGCCTGTACACCCTCTAGAACTCTGTGGGTCTCTCCAACAAACTCTCCTGTGAGGCTGGGAGCCTCTTCCAGCACCTTGACCCTGTAAGTTTTTCCAATTGGTGCTTTTAGGCTTTAATTCCTGTTGCTGGGGCCCTAGTCTGCACAGTCTGTCTCACTGCTCGCTCCTTTACCTGGTTTATCTGTGAGTGAATGTGTGACCTTGGTCAGCCAGCCGCCCTGCGCCCTCACTGAGTCTGCCTGTTGCCACCCCGTGCGTGGGATCTGCCAATCGCCGCCTGTGTTCCTGGGTCAGTCCGGCCTCTCTGCCAGCAGCTGACTCCGCCCCTCTTACTGGTCTGGATGGATGGTTCGTTGTTGTCGGACTTCCATACAATTCAATTTTCTGTTTTGGTTGCATTTTTCTTACTAAAACTTTGTTGTCTTTAAACTTTCTTCTGCAAGGAGGCACAGTGTTTCCACCTATGTCTCCATCTTGGCTGGAAGTCCCTGTTCTTTTTTATTTTTTAAGATTTTATTTATTTATTTTTAGAGAGGGAAAAAGAGAGGGACAGAAACATCAATGTGTGGTTGCCTCTCACATACCCCTACTGGGGACCTGGCCTGCAACCCAGGCATGTGGCTTGACTGGAAATCGAACCAGCAACCCTTTGCTTAGCAGGTCTGTGCTCAATCCACTGAGCCACACCAGCCAGGGCGCGTTCTGTTCCTTTTGATGAAGACAACAGGAGTCCTCCTTACTGTGGCATGGAAGAAATCTGTTAAAAATTCACTTTCCATTAAAATAAGGTTCATCTAAACTCCTAGAAAAATGCTGTTTAGGGTTCATAAAATGTCCTTGTCCTCAGGTGCATCATGTGCTCCCAGCCAATGTTTCAGAAAAAGCCATGAACCCCGTGAGGAGACAGCCCATGAGCTCAGCAGGCCCTCAGACGAGGCCTCCTGCTGTGCACACTCTTCTGTCTGCTGATTTTCTGAGGGAGCAAAGGAAGAAAGAAAGCTTTGCAAATTCTAGACAAAGAGACCCTTCAGCACGTTAAGATTCAGTTAGCCTGCAGGCAGACAATGGGGTTTTTCCAGAACAGAGTCTCAATAGGATGAACACTTCTGTGTGGGGTCAGGTGCTGCTCTCACCCCAGCCTCGACCTCAGTACCACAGAGCCCGCACTCAGTGCAAGCGCTCGGGAACTGGGGCACTCAAGTCCAGAGGCAAGTTCCTTTGTTCCAATCACAGGGGTTCTGTGTGCTGGCCCCTGCCCCGCCTTTCTTCTCTACAGGAAGATTTCCATTTGCTAAGAAGGAGTTGCTGCTAAGCTTCTGCAGAAAGGAAAGGTCACATCTCTGTTTTTGCTGGAAATGGACATTTTAAGGACCATCTAGATTTGTTCCTTGGCCGTCAGTGGTTTCCAACCAATGCGGGGCACCCTGGACCTAGACAGCAGAGGGGGCAATGTTGGAAGCCAGGACAGAGACTGGGCGTCCGAGGAGTGTGGTCCCACCAGTGAGCTGAATTGCCACCCTTCTGCAGTGTCGGCAGGATCATTTTATCGATTCAGTTTTAGTCTCAAACGCCTGTTGCTTATGGGAGGTTTAAGTGGAATTCTGTATGCCTTTAATTTTAACAATGGGGAATAAGTTATTACTTATATACATTTATTAATGGGAGAAGGGCTCTGGGAAGCAAAATGCTGTAGGAAAAATGGCTTTGAGGGTGAGGTCCCGGGCACTGCTGGTCTCCAGCATGCTCATGTATTCCCTCATAATGTCACCAAATGTTCACTGAGCACCTACTATGTGGCAGTGGCTGTGGTGGATTCAGGGATGAATCGGATGTGGTTCTTGCCTTAATCCTGGGACTAATTCCAGAATCACCTGCACTGCTACCAACAGAAATTGTTTAATCGCTCCTAATAGCTTTGCCTGGAAACATTAAAAAATGAAGATGTCCATGAAGCCTCTTGGCTCATGAACTGGCTGCTGGCACGAGGTCCTCTTTCTTGGCACGAAGTCCAATTCCAATGGAAATGTTCCACGGACTCTCATAAATTCATGAGGCTAAATAAAACCACTCTCCCAGGAGTCATACATTAAGCAGGTATTCACCAGGTTTCAATGGACTGGCAACAGTCAATCCAGGGGCAGTTGAAGGAGCAAGAGCTTTCGAATCAGGTTGAGCTGTACAAGTACAAACAACACGTGGCCCCGGGAAGGGTGCTTAACCTCCCTGTCTCTTACTTTCCTCATTGTAAACAGGGATAACAATGGTACGTGTTTTACAGGGTTTTTGTAAGAATGAAACGTAACAACAACATATAGACAGGAGGTATGGCAGAGAGGTTGGGAATGAGGGCTTTGGGGCAGGCTGTCTGAATTCAGACCCTGTGCTCTCAGATGTACTCGTGTCACTGGACGAAGTCAATGAACTTTTCTCCAGTTTCCTCACTCGTGGAAGAGAGTAAACTAATGTGAAGATTAAATGGAAAACCACGCATATAAAATTTAACACAATACCTGAGAGATAAGAACTCAATAAATCTCAGCTGTTAGTCCTTTTTTTAGTGTTAATGCCTAAGGTGCTTGTCACCTAGTACATGGCAAATAAATGCTAGTCACCTTCGTTTTGGGTCACTTTAAGGCAAGTGGCCGGAAGAGTCAGCCTGTGCATCAATATGCAGTGACTACTGGGATGAGCTGCCCACACCTTCCCTTCCAGATCCAGGGCGTCCTTCCTCTGGCTGCCAGGCTGTTGCTGGTTGCTGGCGCTCAGCTGAGCTTCTGTCCAAGAACTTCCTTCAGCCAGAGACAGCCACCTCAGCCGAGGTCACACACCCTCTCCGAAGACAACCTGCAGCCAACAACTGACTTTGGGGGAGCAGGATGTGACATCACTTGCTCCTAGGGGAGAACAGCTCTGAAAGCCCATCTGAGCTCCTGACCTTCCTGGAGGGGTGGGTGAAGCCTTTGCTGGGACTGCATCATGAGTTCCTCCACCCAGTCCTGTTTTCTCCCCTCTCCCATAGACGCTGGTCCCATAGCCTCTCAAGGAACTCGGAGTAAAACTGCCTCGCACAAATCCCAGCATCTCAGAGTCTGTCCCTGGGGAAACCCCGCCTAAAAGTCTATGATCTGATGGCAGGAAACTGTGCTCAGCAGAGCCTCTCCTCCTCACTCCACCCCATCCAGCTTGGCCTTTGGCAACCTTAATGAGATAAAGAGATTAAAGTCACATTTCCATTTCAAAAATGTAAAGTAGACTGCAGGCTGCTTTGAGGGTGGGCTTGGTGGTGTTGTTTTTATGGTGGAGAGGGGAATCACCAGGAAAAAACTGCACTTACATTTAGTGCTCTGCACTGTGCAGACTGATGTGGGGACTTCTACCTCCTCTGGCAAAGAAGAAAGGCCACCAAAGCCAGGCTACTTAGAAATAGTCTGGCTTTCTAGTCTTAGAAGTGTAGTCTTACTTTCAGTTTCTGTTAGGATTTTCCTCTGTATACCATTAATCTTTGAATGACGTATCAGAGGCTCAGAAAACCCACACCAACTTCTAAAGAAAACCTGGTCACTCGGCTGGGAGACATTTCCAGTCCCAGCTGCCCAGCTGAAGCTGCGGGTGTTTATCATCCCAGCCTTTTGCATACAGTACTTTGTGCAATTTCATGTCAGTGACAATATGCTTTCAAAGAGTTGGCTATAGCATACGAAGTAGATGTTCAAACTCCCAAAGTAGATGTTCAATTCCCAAAAAGCCAAATTCAGAAACTTCCCATCCCCTAGAGAAGAAGCTACCAGACAGAAGGAACACAAACAAAATGTAATTCAATCCTGATAACCCCGGTGCTAATATGGTCCGGTGTCTGTGGGCAATGTAATCATGCATAATTATCAGGGGGGATTTTTTTGGCCTTTTCCCCTTTCATCAGTGACAAGTGCAGGTGCAAAGGGCAGATGAATATGTCATATGTTCTGTAAGATAATAACATTCATTAGGCTCTGATTCTATAATTTCCTCCTGACAGCAGTCTTACTAGTCAGAGTCTTTTATTAGCATGAAAAAGAGCACAAAATTTGAAGTCACTTAGGCTGAGCAGAGAGTGTTCTGTTGTTATCGGTTGGTTACATCTTTGAAAAACCATGTCACCTGGTACTTTTTAGCACAGGCCACTTTAGCATTCTTTGACAACACAGAAAATTCCTAGGAACTTAGTAACATGCGATAACTATTGCTGACCCACGTAGGTGCTGTATGTGTGTGTCTTGTTTGCTAATACAGCCTCCCTCTTCCTTGTATATGGCCTCCTTGTCACCTTTACTAAAGTGTCAGAAGGTATCATGTCTGACAATGTCCTTACAATATTCATAAACAGTGACCACGTTTTGTATAAAAATGTTTCCTACACTTCAGTTCCATGTGACAATGCCTCATGAGATATCGAAAGATATTCTTAAGACAAATAAAGATTCCTTTGGTCAAATACATGTAGGTAATGTTGAAGCCTCTGTGATGTTCACAATACATGTAACATATTAAGCAAATTACCACATTAAGGACATTGAGATGTTACTGACATAAGTTAGGAACTTATTTCCCTGATTTGAAACTGGTATTTCCCAGACTTATCTGTTCTCCCAGAACTACCACCACACACACACACACACACACACACACACTTTTTATTCCTTCCTGCAGAACCACCAACAGACATCGAGTGGACCCAGTGTTCTACAGAACACTGCTCTGGAATTACTGCTGTATAGTGTCCTTTTGAAGGGCTCATCTCCACCATGTGTTTCAGGGACTTGAAATTCTCACAGCCTCCTGAGTCAGACCTCCCATCTTTGCACTGCTCCCACTACGGTCAGGTTCCTTCTGACCACTCACTAGTCTATTCCTCTTTAACATGATATTCTTTCAAATACTGGAAGATAATTTGGACTCTCCTACCCCACCATCTGTATCGCCCCTTCCCCATCTCAAACACCCATTTCTTTTCCTTAGACAATTCAGTTTAGAACCTTATTGTCCTTGTCATTTTCTTCTAAACATTCCACTTTGTCTATATTTCCCCCAGAAGAGATAACTAAAGTATAATGCAGTTTTCTAACCAGGGCATAGAGGAGAATAGAGTGTCTTCACCCTCATTCTGAGTAATGTTGTTCTCTTATTAGAGTCAAAAGAGTGTTTTGATTATTTCTCTATAATTGCCTCCAAGGTCATTCCATTACTTTTCCCCTGGAATTCTTTCACAGCTTCTCCAAAGGAGGCAGGAAGGTATTAGGAAGTAGCCATGAAGGGAAAGAAACTGTACTTCCAGCAGAGTTACCACATTCTCCCTCCCCTTCAGCTCAGAGAATCTCTCTGCTGCCCAAGAAGCTGTAAAACACTCAGGACACGAGGTCCGCCAGCCCTGCAGCCCTGCAGCCCTGCAGCCCTGCAGCCCAGCGTTCAATGTGGCCAGAGGCTGGAGAGAAGTGGGAGCAGAGGAGAGACACGAAGTTGGGATCTGTGAGGAGGCAGTGGGCTGTTGCCAGGGGCTGTTAGAGGTACAGTTTGTTTTCAAAGCATGTCACCATACATGCGTGGGGAGAGTGGGCCGCGTGCATTCTCCGCCCACCTGATTGAGTTTGCACTCCGCGTGTGGCAGAAGCAGGGTTTGGTAAGGTGACACAATGACAATAATGCTGTCCTTCCTCAGGGCTGGTGCTCAATCTAGCTGTAATTAAGTCATTAATTAACTAGCTATTGAGCCTAAGAGTCATTGAACACAGAATGGGCTAGATGAAAGAGAAGCATTCTTAGCAACTGTGTCCGGTTCCATTTTAGAGAAACATTTGAGCATGTGCTCCTTAGAGAACCCTTGCTGCTTATTTATGTATTTACTTATTTATATTGAATTTATTGGGGTGACACTGGTTAAAATAATTATACAGGTTTTGCATGTACAACTCCGTAATAAATGTCATCTGTATATGGCGTCGTGTTCACCACACACAGTGTCCTTCTCTCACCATTCACCCCCTTCTGTCTTCTACCTCCCCCACCCCCTTTCCCTCTGGTAACCACCATGTTCCGGTCTGTGTCTGAGGTTTTGTTTATTTATTTATTTTTGGCCTAATACCTTCACCTTTTCCATCCAGCCTCTTGACTTTAAAGTATAATGCTATAAAAATGCTCCCATCACCAAAAAAAAAAAGTAAAATAAAGTGTTTCTTCATGACGGATGAGCACCGGATTATCTCAGCGGAGGTCTGCAGGAGTAAGTCTTTACAAGTCGTTACACGTAGAACTGACTCAGGCTGGAATAGAAGAGAAGACACTTGCACAGATAAGGCCGGAGGAAGGAGCCTCTGGTGGGGACACGAGGAGTTGTTAAAAACTCAGAAAAGAGGTGACGGGGCGTGTTCTGGGATCTTCATTAAATTTCAAAGTTCCATAGTTATACCTAACAAGGCATTAACTGCTTCATTTTATATAGATGCTGCTCTCCTGGGTCCTTCCGTCCATAGCACCCCTGGGAGATAATGAAGCAATTTTATTCAGGGTTTGAGGTGGCCAGTGTGTGACCCAATCTGCCTTGTGTCAGTGCATTTGCCTGTAAGTGAATTTGGAAGTTGACAGCACACAGTGTCTCCGAAAAACAGATAACATGATATTATGAAAGTAAATAATGAATATACTCAAATATGAAAACTATCCTAGAGGCAACGGACTATATTTTATGTATAATTGACACAATATATTAACTAAACAAAAGTCGTATAATGATGTGAATGCCAGAGGTTCTCAGTTTCTCTGCTCTAGATTAGAAGTACAATTATAGAAATACCACCTAATCTTCTCCATTGTAGACTGAGAAACTCCCTTTTAAAAAGCCAAGTTCAAATTTGAAAAGGGATGCACAAAGGGAAGTTGGAGGTGAATCAGACAGTAGCACCAGTGATGGGTGTCGCGTCACTGCTCCCAGGAGGGGCATGGCCATGGACGAGTTTTTCCCCAGGTGTGGAAGGCCCTCTGACAGAGACCTACTTCAGGAGGGTGGTGCTATTTTCAACTACTTTTCAACTCAAGGATGAAATCAGTGGGAATGAACTTGAACAATGTTGCTGCTCATTTTCTTAGTAACTCCTATCCCACTGGAAGCCATTAGGTAGAAATCATTTGAAAATATCTTCAAATGTGCAGCTTTCTTGGCTACTATTAATAGAATACATGTTATGACAAGTCTTATTCCCGGTATCGGTTTCTTGTTAGGGGGTAAAAAGGATTTGACAATTAAACAAATAAAAATCCTACTATCCTACTGAAGTGAGGTATTTTATTTTATTTTATTTTTTAAAATATTTTATTTATTTATCTTTAGAGGGGAAGGGAAGGGGAGAGGGAGAGAAATATCAATGTATGGTTGCCTCTGGTGTGTCCCTTGCCGGGAAATGCCCTGCAACCCAGGCATGTGCCCTGACTGGGAATCGAACCGCGATATGAAGTGAGGTATTTTAAATAAATGTAAAGGATGCTGCTGCTAAAATACCATGCTTGAGTGCTACAGGAAGGGATGTGTGCTGATTTACTTTTCCTGGAGACATTATGCTGTTATATCTGGTGGGACTGAGTGGACAAAAAAATCAGTAAGATTGACTTGAGAACTGTGAATCCTTGACTCTCAACCTGGCTCCGCTACTAACAGCCTATCTGTGGAGGACAACACCTTCAATATCACATTTCTGCACTGTTACATTAATGTCCAGAAGGAGCAGCTTCCTTCCTGAATATCAAAAGTCATTCCTGAACCCGTGTTGTGACCCCACTTGAACCATGTCTGCAAGTCATTGACTCTCCGTGCAAAGTGCAGGATGAAAATACATCACTCCCAGTCAGAGTTATTAAGAAGCTCAAATGTAATCATGACTGTGAACACCCTTGAAAATTGCCAAGTGCCCTCCAATTTATGCTGTTAAATAAATTATTTGGGATTATGTAAACTGTAAACCCTCCCGGCCCTCAGCTGAACTTCTCTCTTGGAAATGGTTGGACGGCCATGGGGTTTCCCATGTTTGTGTGCCCAACCTGCCTTGACTGTGCATTGCTCCTCTGACCTGGTTCTGAGGCTATAAAGGGTGGTGGAGAAACAGTCAAAGTCATGGTAGGAGAGTTTCTATCGCTCTGTCTTTTGAAGTTTCTTAGAACCTCCTGCATGTTACTAATCTCAAATAACTTGACTCTAAATTAGAGTTGAAGCTATCCCGTGACTATTGAGATGCGAGTACTACGTGAGGCCCAAACAGTTCAACTAGGTTGCACAGGAGCTGATTTTAGCCGCATTTTCTAGATCAAGATGAGTCCACAGCCCTCTCTAGTTGGAGTTTCCACCATCCACAGCAAGGCTTTGTTCCATCCATGGTAATGAATGATTCTCAGTGATGGGGCTGAGACCCAGTGAGCCCTTGTCTTCACATCTATCTACTCAATAATAAATCTGGGTAGCCAGAATGGGATCTGCCCCTTTTGGAAATGAGTGCAGCAGCAAGCGGATGTGATTTTGAGAGCCCTGGCCCAGACGGGTTGTTCCATATATTCTCTAACAAATCAAGCTGTGGCAACAACAGGTCAAGCAAAATATCCCACTCTGGGTAAGGGTATATGGAGACCACTGTATACACCAAAGTGATGTAGGGAGACTGAACCAAATCTACGAAGGTCATGCATTCCCCTTCACACAGAGAGGTTATCCTTCATTAAACAACCTGAATATTTGTGTTTACTTAAAATCTAGTTGTTCTGCTTCAAAACTTTTTTACATAAATAGAAAAAAATTAAAGCCCAAACAAAATATTTCCAAGTGTCCAATGAATAATTTGAAAATGAATTGCTTTTAGGCAAAAGGAAAATTAACTTTGTTTGTATACAAAGTAAATCTCGTTCTTTGGGCTGAAATGAATGGTTGATTCAGTTCCAAAGTCAAAATTGCTAATCTCAGAAGGCAGCTTCACATTTGTTAAATTTCGAAAATCACTAAACTTAGTATGTATCTACATCCCGAGCATTGGATTTAAATAATTTAAAACCGTAACATAAGTCTAGGCTAAGAGTATTTTTAGTCACAATGAAAATCCAGTAAGTTTAAACCTGGAGAAAATACAGAATGGCATCACATAATAGTAAATTCTGACATTTTTCTGATCATAATGAAAATGTTTTTCAATGTCAAACAGTCATACTAAAACATTTTCCCCCTAAAGCCCAAGCATATATTTGCTAAACACAAGGCAAACATTTTCATGAATTGTGTTATTTACTTGCTTAAGCTGAACGGGGTGGCTCATTTGTTTGAGAAGACAGTTTCTTCTTTACACCTTGGGCATGTATTTCAATTTCAGATAAGTAACAAAAACTATAGCTTTTCTACCATCTTCTACTTGCTCTAAAAGTCTTAAATGGCATCCATGATTGTCCATTCACCATAAACCATTATCTTGGGCTGAAGAAATAATCTTTCTAAATCGATGTTCTGAATTAATGGACATGTTTAAAAGGAATGATTTCAGATGGAGTTCTAAAACATGAATAATAAATTGGTCATAAAAGCCAAGCATTTAGCTGGCATTTAGAATCATCTCTGTGAACACAGGATAGAAGAGAGCCAACAGCAGTCTGTCCAACAGTTTATTGACATATTTGACCAAAAGAATGAGTGCCAACTCAACCATCCAGAAACACAACTTATTTTTAGGAAGAGTAGACTCAATAATTAAGGCTTTAGATTTCTTCAGCTTTTGTTCAAACTGTAAGTAGGACTCCTTTCGTTTGTTTCCATTTTCTTTCCCACATCAAAATGAAAACGCGAACTCCAAGTGATTAAAGAAATTCTTGAATCTGAAATCAAAAGTCTATTTCCATTTTGCCACTGAAGGAAACTTATTTTTAGTATAAATTTTATCCTCAACCCAGCTCCTGATACTTTTCTCTTATAATTTTATTTCAATTTATTAGTTTGCCCAGGAATTATTTTCAATGATAAATGTATAAATGCAACTGGTGCCTGTGGGTTGCCTGAAAAATTTCTGCTCAAATCTGCAACCTGCGTTGGCTATCATTTAGGGAAAACTCCCTAATTCATGCAGAGTAAGCTGCATTTTTTAAATCACAATTTTCTTTTGCTTCATATGATTAAAAATTATTTGTGTTGCATTAAGTTAGATATTCATTCATTCATTCATTCATTCATTCATTCATTTGATTCAAGGCATATGTGTTGCCCTCCAAAACTGGGATCTAGGTAATGGGGAGTTAAGGGTGAACAAAACCAATTCCTCCTCTGCTCTTGCAGAGCTCACAGTTCAGAGATGTGTGTGTGCCGGAACAAGGTAATCACTAAAATAAGTGTAATGACAAACTGAGAAATGCGAAAGGAAGTTACCCTATTTGGCTGTGTATAATGCATATCCACGTGTTTGGCCCACGCTTCCAGGAAAAAATCTTTCATTTTAATTTTTAAATTCAATTATTTATTAATTTATAATTAGAAACAACACTGATTCGCATATTCCAGGGTATTATTTTGCACAAGGAAATAGCAATTGCTTTCTAGAGTTACACTTTTAACACATAAGCATAAATAAAAGAATCAAAAGTATTTATTAGATATGGAATTAATATTATGCATGCATAATGCATGTCCTTATTTTTCCCTTAAAAATGTGGGTAAAAAAGTGAATATTATACACAGAAAAATACAGTAAATGGTTCTATAAAACTATATAATGACCCAGGCAAGGTAGTCAGGAAACCAATGCAGAAAAGTTGTTTTTAGAAGTTCGAATAGTAATGAACTAAGTCATCCTCAGACTTGTCTCAGAATGAAATGATCTCCACAGACATGGGTTTTCTTTGAAATTTTCCAAATTATGTCTTTGTTAAATTTAATCAGGCAAAACAAAAAAAATTACAAGTAAGAATAAAGTTTAGGCACCAAATAGTCCAACCCTGTCCTTGGACAGACGTGGAAACTGAGCAGGAGGGAGGAAGGGTGAGCGCCCTGCTCTCACACTGCTCTCATTGGTTGCCAAGGTGAAATGGTAGCCAGAGCGCCTCCCTCCTACCCGTGCCCCTCCCCCCGGGCCTCTCTGCACCTGTGTATCTAATGTCAGCTACTCTGCTGCTCCAGGGGATGAGAATATTCACGCAGCAAGTCTTGTGTTCTGAGGGCAATCTGCCATTCAGCTCAAGACACTAGTGAAAGAGAAAATAGCGATGTATACAACCAAACACCATATTTCATTATTTTCCCTAAATTATGTGTGCAAACTGAATACATACGTATATTCAGTTTTAAAGACACTAACTTTCATAGGTTTTTGATTCTTTTGTTTAAATCAAAATTGCCATTGACTCATGGCCAACTCCATATTTAACTTTCACTCTATAGTCATGTGATTTTATCCAAAGGAAATATTTTCTAATGACCCTATTTTTTTAGAGAAGTCTTAAGTTTACAGAAAAGTTGCACAGAACACACAGAGCCCCAGAAGCGCTCTCTCCCTCCTCCCCACATCCACAGTGTCTCCTGGTATTAACATCTTCAATGAGTGTATTTACAGTCAGGGAGCCCATACGGGCACACTTTCATGAACTGAAGTCCATGGTTTACCTTAAGACTCACTCTCTGTGTTGCACAGTTCTATGGGTTTGGACTAACACGAAATGTCCGGAATCCACCATTACAATGTCACAGTATCACTGCAGTAAAGATGCTCTGTGCCTCACCTGTTCAACCCAATTTTCTCTCCCCTATCCCCACACAGCCGCGGATCTATCACTGTCCCTGCAGTTGTGTGTGTGTGCACGCATGTGTGTGTGGTCAAATACGTGCACCACAGCATTTACAATTCTGATCACTTTAAGCATACGGGTCAGTGGACATTGATACATGCCCAGTGTAGTGCAGCCATCACGATTGTCACACTGTCTATAACTTTGCCTTTCCCAGAATGTGGTGTTGTTGAAATTATACAGCACGTAGCCTTTTCAGACTGGCGTCTTTCCCTTATAAATGCGCATTTACATTTCCCCCTTTTCATGGCTCATTTCTTTTTATCTCTGAATAATATCCCCTTGTATGGATGTATCATAGTTTGTGCTTCTATTCCCCTATTGAAGGACATTTTGCTCGCTGCCAAATTTGGCCCATCATGGATAAAGCTGTTATGAATATTCGTACGCAGGTTTTTGTGTGGGGAACAATCTGTTTCAGTAAATATCTAGGGGTGAGATCGCTGGATCATGTGTGAAGACGAGGTTTAGCTGGTAAGAAACTGCCAAACTGTCTTTCAAAAGAGCTGCTCTATTTCGTATTCCCACCAGGAGAGAATGAGAGCTCTGGCTGATCCATATTCGATGGGATGTTTGGATTTTATCTGGATTTTAGTCATTCTAATAGGTACCTCGTTGTGTTGTGGAATGGATATTTTAGAGCTTTGCAAATTAAAATATCGAAAAGATGCCTCAGCACAGCAAAAACAAAGAAACAAAAAGCTTCACTTGTTGAAATGATGGCTGTCTACTGTGAGCCAAGCTTGCCCCCAGTACGGCTGGTCTGCTCTGAATATCTGAAGTCTTCACTCCAAGGCGAAAGTATCGCTCTCTGGACTCATGCAGCACCTTGTTCATACTTGTATTACTGACACACCGCACTATACTGTAACACTGGATTGCTCCTCCAGCCTTTGTCAGTGGACTTTGGGGTCCTGAAGGCAGGATGCCTGGTGTAGCGGGCCCTGCATCCCTGGGCCAGGCACAGGGTTTGTGTGCCAGGGATCAGGTGATCGGCCTCGAGTCGTTCCTGACTGTGGCAGACATTCGTGCAACACATGCGAAGCCAACTCAAACTCATCCTGGCCTCCAGCTTCACTGTCTTCTCCCTCACCACCTTGCCCCGAGTGGCAGTCTTGCCCAGCTTTCCCCGTTCTAGCATCAGGTCAACCGGAGGCATTAATACGCAAAGAATCGCCAAGTAGGTGCAAGAAAAAAAGACTGAGAGAGAAAAACAAGTAATCCCCCACAAGTAACTAGTCCATCAAACTCGGAAGTAGCTGACTTACCACTCTGCGCCGCCCCACCCATCCAGGTAGTGAGGACGCACCTCTGTGCTTCCAGTCCTGCATATGCGGGGTGAAGACCCCTAGGTCCATCCAGGGGTTCTTTGAGTGCACCCAGAACATGGCTCTCATGTTTGTTCTGTTGTTTCCAAATCAAGATTTATTTTTTAGAGGGGTGGCTGAGCTCATTAGAGGCCTTTAGGACTCTAAACACGGCATTAGGGACAAGGGAGACATCAGAGGTTCAAACTGCTACGTCTGGATGAAAAATGTCATTCTGATCACCAGACAGCTTCTGTGAAGGACCGTCATTCTCAGGGAAATAACTCCTCCCAAATTCTTAGATGTCAAGTACTCTTGTTGGGAAAAGTGTACAGAGCCTTTATCCTTCTGTTATACTAAATTCTGCCACAAAGTGTGTTAAAAGGACCTCATCCCCATGAAATCAACATGGGGATAAAGCCCTCTGTCACGGACATTACTTTCTGAGGATGCTGGGTGGTCCTGCCAACACTGCCCTGGGCTACCGGGAAGCCAGGAGAACCAGTGCCGTGGGGATGTTTCAGACCCAGTCCCCTGCAGCTCTGCTGGGGACTCAGAGGAATGGATGCTTCTCCCACACGGTTGTTCAATGCTTCACGGGATTCTCTCTGGTGAAGTGTTTCTCACTTTGTGGGGTAAATTAACATTATCAGCTTCATTACCTAAACGAGTTAAGGGAGCAGCTGTTGTGGGTGCTATTTTCAAAACAAAGTCATGATGACTTGTGTGATATTATGGTCTAATCAGGGTACTGAATGGACCCCAATGTCCCATCATCTTAAATACACGCAGGAGGATGAAAAGAAGTAATCACAGAAGAACTGAGGAACTCAGTGTTTCGCATGTCTTTACATCTGATGTCACGGGAATGAGAACAGGATTTTGAGTTGAGGGAAATCCAGCCATTCCTGGTCATCTTTTGCAGTGTCAATATCTATTGCTCTAGTTTAACTAGTTAATTACCAAGACAAAGAGGCTTTTGCAAATATAATGACAAAAGGTCTTCCAACTTGGAAACAGATTATCCCCCAGAAATGCCATAACCATCCTGTAAAATGACAACTTACAAACGGAGTGAATTACTGGGGTTTGGATGTGGCTTTGTTTTAGATCTTCCCCAGTGCTTTGGGCCAGCAGTGACTTTGAATACATTAGGTACTTGTCTGCCTCTAAAATGCAGGCTCGTTAAGTGAAAAAGCACTGGGGGAGATCAAGACCTGCTGGTGATCCAGCAGGAAGACTTTTAAATTGCTGAAGAATGAGAACAAACCACCACCTCCAGAGAAAGGATAGAAACACTGACCCCTGGGACGTCTGCCCAGATTAATGCAAAGTCAGGGGTTCAACAAGGTCAAGTAATCATCACACATCCCAGTACTTGCTGTTATTACCTAGGAACTTTATCTAAAACATATAATGCAAAATCACTAGGTCATTAAAATATAACTTGCTAGTCTTCCCTATGATTTATTAAAAATACCCATCAACAGGTAATGGCTATTAGTGCAAAAATATGAAAAAGAGTCTATACACCTCTATGGTACCAGTCCTGCATATGCAGGATGAAGACCACTAGGTCCATCCAGGGGTTGTTTAAATGCACCCAGAACATTGCTCTCACATATGAGAGCGATGTTTGTTCTGTTGTTTCCGAATCAAGATTTATTTTTTAGAGGGGTAGGTGGGCTCATTCGAGGCCTTTAGGACACTAAACATGGCATTAGGGACAAGGGAGCCATCAGAGGTTCAAACTGCTATGTCTGGATGGAAAATGTCATTTTGATCACCAGACAGCTTCTGTGAAGGACCGTCATTCTCAGGGAAATAACTCCTCCCAAATTCCTAGATGTCAAGTACTCTTGTTGGGAAAAGTACAGAGACTTTATCCTTTTGTTTTACTAAATTCTGCCACAGAGTGTGTTAAGGACCTCATCCCCATGAAATCAACACTCCTTTAAACTGTGCGACTAGAGCACATTCCAAATCATGGGGGTGAGGGGGTGGGGAAGGGAGTGGAAGTGAGGGTTGTCCAAAGCATCCCACACTTTTCTACATAAAAAGGTCCAACAGTTTAAAGCACTGTTTCTTATACTTCAGTGATTTCAAGGACACTCTGAGATGCTAGCAGTTTTTGCTACACCCTTGAGGAGATTAAAAGACTCAAAAAAGCATGAAGCAAGTGCTTCATTACTACAGCTCAATGACATGTACCCCAGTGTCTCCAAATCACCCTCCGGTTCCAGAGCACTTGCCCCTTGGTTGTCCTTTATGCTTGCTCTGGGCATTGCCGTGACTGCATCCATTCCATCCGGGCAGAGGTCTGGGTGTCCCAGGAAACATGCAGGTGTTACACTGTTCTTAGTGCTCTACACTCAGAACTAGTCACCAGTCCCAAAGAACTGACCTCTGCTAAGATCTGACGTCCAGCTCGACCCCATGTTGCCCACCATGTTCAGCTGAGCTGATGGCGGTCTGCAGAAGACTCCACAATGGTTGAGGTCGATGAAGACCCCAAGCAGATATCCAGTGCCAGAAGTCTCCACTGTCCTCCATGTCACAAGCTACCACTTCCTCGAGTTTTTGTGTAGTTCCACACAGAACATTTTTAACTTCAAGGGGCCAAGGAGCTGGGGAAGTCAAACCATTCTCCTCTTAGCTAAGTATCTGCTATCTTCTTTTCTTTGTATAGCAGACAACATGGGTAGCCTGCTTCTTCATGTTCACAACAAACTCTAAATTCTGCACACAGATCACACTTAGACAGCTCAGTGTGCAGTTTGCAACATGCTGGTGGAGTGTCCTTGCTTTAAAAGGTTCAAGGTCATTTCCTCAGTGAGGATCCTAGAAAAAACTGGGCTTGAAACATCTTAAACCTGGCTTAGACTGTCCTCCACACCCACTTCCTCTCCCTCTCCCCCTGTAGGAGCCCAAATCTCTCATTCTTTTAGTTTCTTCTCTCTGCTTGCCCATCAAAACTGAAGGAGGTATGTTTGATTTCTGCCAGATCTACAGCAGATCTCAGAGGGATGCACTGGAAGAGCTCTGTTTGCCACCATTCCCACCACTGGACTCCACATCCACGGCACACCCCATCTCTTTTTTGGGACTCCATCTTCACTTACTCCTTTCCTCCATTTTCCTTTATTTCCACCTGAAGCTTAAGAAAGGGAATTAATTTCAGCACATTAGGCCCTATGTCCATTATACAGAGAATACTGTGAATTTTCATGGGAGTCCATCTCTCTCTCACCTTGGGGTTCAGATATGCATTCCATTAGAAAGACTCTTGAAGCAATAGAGAAATGGGCTACTAAGTAAAAATTTCACCTTTCTTAAACTATGCTTAACAGAGTGCAATAGGAGTGATCTGAGCATGTAACATCAGCCAGAATGATCAGGTACACAATCTTGCCCAAAAACAACATGAAGAACATTTTCCTGGATATTTGAAAAGTAGAGCAACCACAGACAATATTATTTTCCCCAGAAAATTGCCTCTTAAAGTCTGATAAGTATGTTGCACAAACAAATCACCACCTCTCATTTGTTACTTGATTTCCTTGTTCTTTGTTTTTCAGTGTTGGAATTTGGGGCTGGGAACTAGTTTGGACAACTTCATGCCCTCACCAGCACCCTGAAACAAAAAGTTCTGCAAAGAACTGCAAAAAACTCTTGCAGTGGTTAGAATCCACCAAGCCATGCTTGTGGCAAGGACTGGAGAAACTATCCAAGAAGTCCCAAATCCTCAGGGCAGACACTTTGCCTTGAGGCAAACTTGCTCTAATCTTTGGGGTGCTAGGATTTTTCAGAAAATAAAAATATCAGCAAATACTCTGATCACTATGATATGTATTCACATTGGACCACATACCTCCCCACTTAGCATCCCCCTTCCAGTTTGTCATTTCCCACGAGTGTGACTTGCTAGTGTAACACAAGTATCTATTCTCACTGAAGCATGAGCTACAGGCCAGCAGGGATCCTGTTTCCGCTGACCCGCCATTGTTCCCCCAGAAGCTGGCAGAAGGTCTGAGCACATGGGGGACTTCCAAGCATACAAGGGAAGGGAAGCTCTCACATACCTTCCTACCGGGGCTCCTTGCAGAACAGAAGCAGGTCAGACATAAGCTCAGTGATGTGAGGACACAAAGAGTAGAAAGGAGTCACTGGACCCCAAGCCCAAGAGTCTGCATTTAGGACCAAGTCTGCTAAATTTCTCTATGTCTTGCAGCCCTGTTTTCATATATTTCAAATGAGGTTGCTGTAAGGAGAGCAGCGAAGATCCCTTTCAGTTTTCAAATCCAAGTGCTCACTCCTGCAGTGTAATAAACAGCTCCTGATGCATTCAACAAAGAAGAGATGTCAGCATTAATACTGCCCATGACACTGGAAAGACCAAGTAGATCTTGGTCTCAAGATGTTGACTCTATGTTATTTCTCAATTAAATTATATCACTCAACTTCCTTGCTTCATGTTGTTCCTTTGAAACATGTGAAAATATGCCATTTATTTTTTGCTAAAATAGGGGAGTGTTAAAAAGGGAGTAAAATAAATTCAATATTCTGGCATGAAGGATATTAAATTTCATGGTGTCCATGGCATTTCAGAACTCAGTCATTTTTACCTACTATCTACTGCAACATTAAGTCATGTGGGCATAATGAGGCCAGAAATAGCCTGTTCCCAAGAATGGCCAGATCCTGGGAATTTTAACCAGTGAACTTAGCTGGTGATAAAACTTGTCACAGTGTAGACTGTAGCCATAGATAGTCTTCCTATACATATATGTATTTAAAATTATAAAACAAAAGATGAAATATAAAGATTATAAAGTAAAAAAAGGCTCAGCACACAAGAGACTCACTCCAGTATCTGACCTCTTGGTTACTTTCTCTGGCTCACTTCCCCATGAGCTAAGGTTCAAGACCTATTAAAGACCTTGTTCATCTTGAACATGCACATTCTTGCCTATTTTACACCTCTTACAATTTGCATTAGTATTCCTTCTGCCTCGAAAGTTCGTTCTCCCCAGACTCATCTAGCAAATTATCACTCATCATCATTCCAGGATCAAAAATCTCCTTCTCTGTGAAGTTTTCCTTGAAACCTCTGAGTTCATGAGGGCAGAGACAGCATCTTATTTAACTTTAAATGAACAGTATCTAGCAAATGCTGCCAAAATCAGGTGCTTGAGATATGAATGAATGATAATCAGTCTAGTGTTAAATCTCTCCCTGTTTTTCTTGGTTGGGATAAGGACAACAATCTATTATACAAACCATCTTTCTCTACTTAGAACTCTGCACTAGTATGTCTGAAATTTTTGAAACCTAGCTGTCTTTGAGCTATTCAAACAAAAACCAAACATACATCTGAACAATTCTTGACAGCTGAAAACTGCTTTTTTTTTAGAGAGCTTAAAATGAGACAAAATTTTGTTAACAAGTCATTCTTTTGAATCTGTGATAATTTTTTTTCAGGTTTTAGGTAATTTTCTAAAAGAGTTCTAAATAAGTGGAGTTAAGTTGAAAGTCCCATTATGTCATCAATGGCTACAGAATAATTCCGGAGTTGGAACTCTCTGTAGAATCCTCTTAGTAAAAAATTTAGAGAGCAAGAAAATAATAAAGATTTTTCTCATATGATTTACAGACAGTACACATCATACTATGAAATCGTACTAAAGGGACTGAACAGTTCTTACAACACAGGAATTCTTGGTTAACTAAAGCACAGCATACTGGAAACTTCTCTCAGAACCAGTATCTTGAAGACTCAGCTTTTAAGAGAAAAAGCCAAACACACACACAAAAAATGAATTTGTATTAGGCGTTCTGTTTAAGTAGGGTTTCCTAGATATGATCTGAGGTCAGTACACATCTGGTCCAGATATATGATTGGCACTTTATTTATTCAAAATATTTATTGAGCATCTACTATATGCCGCACACTGTTCTAAGTGCTAGGGGTACAGAAGTGAGGAAAAGAGACAAAAATCCATGCTTTTGCAGAGTTTCAATTTTATTTGAAGGAGGGCATAAGAAATAAATATTAGGTAAAATACAGAGTCATGCTGTGCTATGAAACCATTCGTTCACCAGGCAAGCAATGGTTCAGGTTTTCTGCTTCTCGGTCTGTTTTGGTTGGAGACTTAGGAGCAGAGGGATTGATGGAGGCATTTTTTCCTCTGGGCTCCTATTTCTTTATTGCGAGTACCAGTGCCTCTGATGCTCTATTAATTGTATTCTCCTTCACCAGAACCTAAACTTCACCAGAGAAGGACTCTGTTTCTTTCATCCCTTTAACTTCAGTGCTAGAATATCTGACCCTTCTACTTGAAATTTCCTTCTTTGGCTTCTAGAAGCCATACCCCTTGAGGTCACTTCTTCCAAACTCTGGTTCTTCCTCAGTTTTTCTGCAACCACTTTGTTTTTGCGCCCAAACCTATAAAATGTTGGTGGTTCTCAGAGATCTGTCCAGTTCTTTTTAGATTTTTATGCCCTGTCTCAATGACTTCATTATCTCCATAGCTTTGTTTCCAATCTGTCTGACGGTAACCTCCCTAATTACTTCTGCAGCCAGATCACTCTCCAGAGCACTAGACCCTGTGATCCAGGTTGCCTTGAGGTCAGCTGACAGGGATGCCCTACAGGCCTCTCCAAGTCCACAAAGCTGAAGCACCTATCACCGTCCTTCCCCCTACCTGTTCTACATCCAGCGTTTCTGACATCACAGGTGGAATCATGAGTGACCCAAGCCAGCAACCTGTGTTTTTACTTTGATTCCCCAAACTCCTCTTCTCTGATCTTCCTATGACAAACTAATTGTCCAAGTCCTATAGAGCTTACCTTGCTCACATTTTTAGAATCTCTGCTCACCTCTTCTCTGTTATTCTCTATCACCATCAGATGAGTTTAGTCCATAATCTTAGGCATCTAAATTACTACTACCTATTATACACCTAGATCCTGAGAAGCAACAATAGATAAAGTCCCTGCTCCATAGAGATTTGGGTCTGGTAACTTCTCTCTGGTCTCCCTGCCCCTAGCACAGTCCAACTCAAATCTATTCCCTCTATTGTAGAGAGAGTGAATTGTCTAAATCCAATTCTGATCACATTACTTCCCTGCATAAAACACTTCAATTAGGTGTCAAGAAAACTCTCAAATTTCTTAGCAGGAAATATAAAAAAGGCCCTTCATAATGGCACTGTTTTTTCTTTCTCTAGACTTATCTTTTGCTCTAATCCCAAATGCTATATTACAGCATACAGAATCCCTTGCAATTCCCCTAATGCCACATGTATTTTCCCTTACCTCCAGAAACACACAGTTCAATGTGTCTAAAGAAAAAGCTCCCAACAGAATATAGACAGACACACGGCAAGCCTCTGGTAACCCCAAGAGCAACTGTGTTTACTCCAAGGCAAACCTCACTGTGCTGTCATCTCCTTCCTCCCCAGATACCGGCCTGGCACCAGGCAACAGTCGGCTAAGACTGTACACGCAGGCAGCCCCTTAGATACAGAAAATGCCCTTGGAGTTCTAGGTATCACAACCCATAATCCAACATTTGATTTTGTGATGTAAACAATTCTTCTGTCTTTGGAGATCACAGTTCAAAATTTACAGAGCTACAAAGAGCTACCCATCACCTGCAGCAACACCTTTCAGGCCAGAACAGGGGTGATTCTCTCTAGAACACTCCAGCTTGCATAATGCTCTTTCCAGGCAGTATGGCACTTGTCTGCAACAATAACATCACAATCCACATCAGCCCTCATGCTCCTACTTCAGCCTGAAGCCCCACCTTACTCTGAGCACTTAGCAGAGCCGTGCCAGGGACTGTCAACATCCATGTGTACTTCTCCCAAATTCTTTTCCGGCCACTCCTGGAGACGATGTTAGTCTCAGAGGGATTTTTCTGAACTTGCTTCGAGACATGTTATATCTAAAGGAAATGGGCATCTTCAAATTGTTTTTATTCACCAAATTATGTCTTCTTTCCCATCTACATTGCCTAGTCACAAGAATAAGGTTGCATGTAAGACATGCAGAGTGGGCACGGGGGAGTGTTGGTCAAGGTTAAGTTTGGATTGGGACAAGTGAGGATCATATCAGGAGGAGAAGAAAATACCTTCCACTCAATATACATCAGGACTTATTTTTCTTGCCACTAGTGTATCCCTTCCCTTTGGACATCAGTTTCCTTTGGCTTCAATTTTTAACTTCTGTGAAACAACTGTTGGCAAAACCAGGCCATTTATCTTTACTATCCTATCACTTTTCCCTAAAAAAATACTGAGCACCTTGATATTCCTGAGAAATTTACTTCCATGATGAGCAATACTACCCAGAGATAGCCTTGTATTAGTGGACAGAAAACTGGACATGATTATGGCAGATTTTGATCTAGGTAAAAGTTACCAGGCGACTTTGGGCAAGTCATTTCAGGTGTGTGGATATAAGAGCATAGGCATCAGATATTGTGGAGACGTTATTATTATCAACTCACTTTTGGGTCACTGCTTTTCATGGTTCTCTCATTAACACAAATGTTAATCTTATTGTTACTGGGAGTATCAGTAGTTCCCAAACTCTGCCAATTCCTGTTTTTGAAAATGAAAATGACCTCTCATTTTAATTCAGTTTACATATAACCCAGTTTACAGAGCACCACATCTGACCAACCCTTTCTGCCATTAATGTATTATGAAACCTCACTTTCTCTCTTCCTCTCTCTCTGCTCATGGGGCCAAAGTAGGAAAGAGTCTACAAGCCATGCGCATCTGGAGGGTCACATGTTGTTATCACAAGCTGCATGGCAAACAGAGAGGGCCGCGTGGGGTGCGGAGACTTGCACCAGGGGCCCACCATTAGCTCCTGAAATTAGCTGCACAATTACCCCAGTCACAACAAGCTGTTAACAAGGGAGACAGAGATCCTAAGAGCAACTTAATGAACCATTTTTAGTTTTTCTATAACAACCATGTGTATGCAGACACGCATGACCTCACCCTGAGCTGGGCATATGTTTATTTGCAACAGGATCTGCTGGGTTGGCTGATGTATTTAATTAATGGAAATGTGATTAGCAGTAATGACAACAACGTGTCCTCAGCACAATGCCTTGTCAACCTTGTCCAGGTAGCTCCACCTGTCAATAGATCCCCGAGGGACAGGTATTTAAACTACTTGTTATTTGTGGCTAGTCTTTGTTCCTTGGTACAATGCAATACAGATATCAGAAAAAAAGACGAGAGGTTGAATTTTAGAAAACACTCTTATGAATTATAAAATTGTTATTGTCATAATTTAAGGTGGCTTGGCCAATTATGAATTCATCAGATATTGATTCATTTCTTAAAACATGCAAGATGTGATTTCTGCTTGGAATATGAAACTCATTTTTCCTTTATTGTCTTCCATGGTATCTGACTCCCCAAACTGCTCAGTAAATACTTAATAGCTATTAAAAGCCATTTTAGGGGATATGAAGCTGGAAAGCTCACGGTATAAGTCAATCAGTAGCTTTCAAACCTGAGGCAACACCGAAACAACACTGGGATCCAGAGATAGGGCTTGAACACAGGAAGACTGTAAGTCCCACGGGTACTTCTGGTGCACAGAGCCATTGTAACCAATTCAAGCTTAGTTCTAAAAATGATTACAACAGAATAGAAATAATAATAAACACAAGAGAAATCTGTAATAGTAGTATTAGAGAAAAACAAAACCCCAAGATATCTGTTGCAAGATGGCCATATAACTTTTGCCAATTAGTGTGCAGAATTGTCACATGTGCCAACATCTACTGAAAAATCCAAATCACCATAATAAGCTCTATCACAATAAGTTTATATTTAAAGCAAACTTAATTAGTCTCAGTAATGAAATCTCTTCCTAGGAAATTAGGTTCTCAAAGAGAATTATTTACTCTTTTAATTTAGCAGAGTACCACTGAGTGTCCTTGCAAAAAACTATTGCTGTTGATAATAATATTGAAAGTCAACATTTACTGATCACTCACTATGGATCAAACACTGAGCCAAACACCTTCTGTGATGATCACATTTATGCTTCACAAGAGCCCCATCAGTGTGTTTTTATTCCCATGTTACACAGGAAGAATGGAGGCTCGGAGAGTTTAAGGAACTTGCCTAAGATCACACAATGGCCAGTGGCAGAGCCCTGCTCTTTGTCCAAAGTGAATGCCTGAGCTACTGGAAGCAGGAACTATACCGCAAACTATACTGGAAACATGAACGAGATGCCTCCTGGAAAGAATAAGAGAATCTACCTCACTCGTGCCCCAGATGGGGACTAAATAAAGGAGTGAAGAAATGAGTGGCTAGACTGCTTGGCCACTCAGCTGGCAGCCACATCTCAGCAGTAGCAGTTAATTTTACCTCTCGGTTCACTGCAATTTTGCATAAAGGATCACATCAACACGATACAAAAGCAATGTAGTTAAAATGGATATTTCACTTAATTGACTGTTTTAATCTTAAACTAATGATCACACCTGTAATATACAAACGCTTGCATCACCAGACCTCTCACTGCTGGACATGAAAAGCTAGAGATGGAGGTGGTGGCTCTTGGGTGGAGCCACCGAGCAGCACGCCCCAGTGATCTTTATGTTGGCGTGTCAGTTATTGCACTGGCCAACGCGGATCACCTGAAAATCGGGGTACCTTTGCCTCCACTGCTGAAACATCGGGAATTAAGATACTTTGGCTACGAATCAGCGACACTCCTTGGAAGCCATTTTCAAATGTCGGCGGGGAGCTACTCTTCTGACAGAATTTGATGTGGTCTGTCATTTGAAATCCCTCAATTTAGAAGTAGAGATAAACATTTTCTTCTCTTTCATTCTGTAGGTATTAGTAAATATGAGATACTTTCATACTACTGCTTTGGGTTAGTTTGGAAAAAGTCATATAATTTCAGAACTTAGTCAGAGACAACTTAAAGGGCGGAGCGGCATGCAGAAGGTAAAAAAGAAGAAACACACTCTGACGTCAGGCCTGTTCGAACCCCAGCTCTAGAAGCTGTACACACTGAGTAAGTCTGAATGAGTAGGTTTACTTTGCCAAGCTTCATTTTTTCCACATATAAAATGGAAGTGAAACTATCTCATCATTCAGTTGTTACAAGGTCTAAGATGAGAACATACGTATGGGTCTATTATAGTCATTCGAAATCTATCATTTCCCATTCCAGTCCCTTCATCTTATAATTGAGAGTGTTGAGGTTGGACAAATACATCCTGAAGGTCATACGAATTTAAACCTAGGATTATGGGTGTCACCTGTACTTTTTTAAATAATGCTTTAATTTAAATAATAAAGGATTAATGAATTAAGGAACCTATATGCCCATCGCTAAATGACTGGATCAAAAAACTATGGTACATTTACACAATGGAATTCTATGCCGCAGAAAGAAAGAAGGAGCTCCTACCCTTTGCAACATCATGGATGGAACTGGAAAGCAGTATGCTGAGCGAAATAAGCCAGGCGGTGAAAGACAAATACCATATGATATCACCGTTAACAAGAATCTAAACAACAAAACAAGCAAGCAAGCAAAATATGACCAAAGACACTGAAATACGGAACAGGCTGACAGGGACCAGAGCGGGGAGGGGAGAGAATCACAGGGGAAAAGGGGAAGGACTCACATGAACAAGTATAAAGGACACATGGACAATAACTAAGGTGGGGGCAGAAATGGGAGGGAGGTGGGGAGCACTGGGGGGGCAGGGCTGGGAATATAAGACAGAAAACTGTACTTGAACAAGAATTAAATTTTAAAAAGTTTTAAATATCAACATTTTATTTCACTTTCCACTGCTTGTTGTTTTTCTAGTACACAGCAAGTTCTGGTCCACGAAGGATACATGTTGCTCATTATACATGTTCCTTCCTGCATAGTCCAGGAAGGAGGTTGGATAATTCATTTGATTTATGCTCATTCTTTAAAAATGAACTACCAGTCACAGATCAGGTCTCTTGACATTGCTGTTTTATGAACATCTAGTGGGACATTCCTTCTTGTTTTGGTAATGATTCAAATGAAACTAGTGGTTAGACTTTAGACACCATATGATTAGATTTCTACGACAAAATATTGTGATACACATGCACTTAGAAATTGCCACTGTTACCATAGAATCAGATTACTGATGCTAGAAGAGGGGACAAAGGTTGCTCAGTACGTTCACTTTACAAGATCAGGAAACCGAAGGCAGGTAAAATTAAGTGACTTCCTCCAGCTTACACAGGAAGCAGCAATGCTGGGTGAAGAAACCAGGTAAACACCTGCTTCTGATTCATAGTAGCGCTTCGCACCCTCAGCTGAAGAAAACCAGCCGGGAGCATGCCTCTCCCCTAGAAAGTGATCCCTGGAGGGCCAGGGACGGTGTCTTAGTCATTCTGAAGTCCAGGCAGTGAGCAAAGACTCATGGGATTTCTGCACATTTCTATTGTTTGATTTAAGTAATACAAATGATAATAAATATATTTAAAGAGTTTTTTCAGGAATCAAGAACAGTTTCTCATGAATTGTGTTATTCTATGGCTCCAAAGTAGTGGGGTTTTCCTTTGAGAATGAACATCCTAATACACACGAGCTGAAAATGAGCTCCCATTCAGAGCTGTTGCCTATGGTGATGATGGTTCGCTTGTCTCATCCATGGTAGGATGGTTCAATGTCTTTGCATGGCTCCTGCATTGAAATTGCCTTCAGAGTATGTGCACGGGACACATGAGGAAAATAGATCTCGTCATTGCTCCCCTTGGATTTGGACTCCACACAGCATTTACCAGCTTTGTTCACTCACCTTATTTACTAAATTTGGCTCTGAATGAGTGTAGGTTGTTCAATATCCAATTCACCTTGAAAGGATAAAGATTTACCTCCCCCTCCCAGGAAAACTAGTCTAAAGCTGCTTCAGCGTCACTTGGATGGATAAATAAATCCCCGAAGTGACTAATCTAAAGGCAGCAGACACTGGAATGTATAAATTTTGGCATATTCATGTAAACATAAAAAAGGCTATATGAGTAAATATTCTACATTTCCTTAATCCCTGGGCAGTTGGTATCATCTACTTAACCAGAAAAAAATTAAGATCCTGGACAAGTGATGTCATGGGAACTTTTGTGCAGTGGTTTTCTAGGCTAGTGGTTTTCCACCAGGGGGGATTTTCCTCTCTCACATACATACCTGGGGGTGACCATTTGGCAAAATTCGGTAACACTTCCAACTGTCATGCTTTGGAACAGGGGAATGTGCTACTAGGATAGTGTGGCAGAGTTCAGGGGTGATGCTCAACACCCTGCCACCCACAGGACAGTTCCCAGAACAAAAAATTATCTTGTCCAAAATGTCGGTTATTATGAGGTGGAGAACCTGAGTTCTATGCTGAGCATCCTGACTCCCCATCTCTTCAGTAGCCCTCAGTAATGTTGCTATGACTATTACTGTTTCCTGGTGTTTCCAAAAGTAACACTATCTTCCTGTACTTGTCTTCAGGGATGAAAGAGTAAATTTTCCATGCTATTTTGCCCCTTGAATATCTCCTTTTACCTTAGGTCCATTTACCAAAGGACACTAAATTGTCACAGAGGTTGCCTGGAGATGCATTTGGCATCTGAAAAGTCTACTTGGCAGGAAAATGAAAGCAACTTAAAATGTGTGTGCTCTTCCGGGCAATGTGCTATTCCCACCCCACATTACTACATCTCAGAGACAGCTGGGGCGAGACGCCCTGGGACTTCCTGCTCTACCGCTTTGGCATGTTACTATACATTTGTCCCTTCTCACTACAAAACTAAGAAGGGAGAGAGGAAAAAGCAGTGCCAATGCCAGCTACACCTGTCTAAGGCTTGCTTCTCTGGGCCTTTCAGAAGCTCCCAAGGTGATCCCCTGGTTGGGAAGTTCATTCACCACAGAAAGGTAGGTTAGGATCAGGGTCAGGGTTACTTTTGATAATAGAGGATTAGATCCTGGCACATACACTGCGTATGACAGAATGTCTTACCTAAAAGCATTTCTTTCCACCTTAAATTTTTGAAATCAAGTATGTAATGTGTAGTGATCCAATTTTCTCAGAACTTGCTGAATTTTGTAGTCAGAAGAGAACCCTTTCACATCATGGTTTTGCTAACACTGATAAACACACAAAGTGTTGAATGTCTGTGGCCAGTCCATCAAACCTCCACAGAGCTCTTACTTGTTGGCCTAGTCTGAACCTTATTGGCTGTAAATGTCCCCAAAACCAAACATTATTTTCCACCTAAGAAAAGATGCTTTGCACCATTTTCAATGGTCAGTGGTTGGTCAACCACAAAAGTAGATCATATTGGAGAAAGTAGACATGCTCTTGGTGTTTGAGCCTAATGTTACACTGTAGTGAATAAAGAAAGGGCAGCAAAGGTAAGTGTGCTGCTATCCTGAGAGACTGGAGAAGTCACTTTTGTCATCGTCTCTTCCTTTGAGCCCCTCTATGAAATCTACAGGTCAGAAAGTGACTGCTCAGTGGCAAATTCTGTCTTGTATCGTTCCTAATTGCCTCATGCAAATCTCACATTCCAAAGAGGTCGCCCGGAAACCCCAGGACAAGGATCATGAGTCAAGATCTTATAAGACATTACACCATGCCTCTCTGGTGCCCACTCAAAGCCCACAGCACGGGGCTCCTGCATTCTCATTGTTGGCATGTTCTCAGGCTGGGGTCCTGTGGAAAACACTACTTTGGCCAACTATGACAAAGAGAAATTAAAGTTCTCTTAAGTCATAACATAAATAACATCCAAGACACCAAGTGGGTTATATTCCTTTCTTCCCTTCTCCACCCACCATATCTAAGTTTTGTCTGAATTTTTATCAAGAATTGTAGAAGGACAAAAGTCCCAAAATATTCCAGAGATAAATCAAGCAACATCGGGAAAGAAAAAAACACTTTTATAACTACAACGGCCACACAAAACAGCCTCAGAAAAACACTAAAGAAAATATGAGGTCTGAAGAAAGCCAAAAAAATGTAAATGTGTCAAACTAAGTGCAAAGTACCACACTGAGTATATAAGCACTTTCTCCTCTACTCTCCATTGGAAGATGAAGACAGAAAAAGCTTGTGAAACTCTCCTCTCCTCATGAGTGGAAGTAAAACAATGTACTCTCCCAGGTGCTGAGATAAGACAAGGTTTCTACTTTCTTTCATTACTTCTCCTCCCCCAACACACATGCACACATGCACACACATGCACACAAACACACACACTTTCAGTTTAAAGCAGGTTACCTGGTGGTAGTTGGAGCAGAACCTGGTGGGTCATCTAAACAGCTTTCATATGCACAGCCCACATCATCAACATCTAAAAATGTTCCTGCTCATGGTTCATGGCACCAAGGAGCCTCTCAGATACAAGGGTCCTTGGCCATGCTCTGTTTGGGGGCTGCCTGAACACATGGGTGAAGTGTTAGCACACGCGGCAATGAGCTATGTGTTACTGCAAAGATGTGAAATTCTCCTCTTGCCATAAAAAACCACGTAGAAATGCACGTGGCAGCCCGCTCTGCTTGGGAATGACATGAGTCAAATTCATGCAATAGCCCTTTAACTGCTAACCAGTAAACATAAAATGAGACCAGAATCAAACTAAGTTTCCAAGCTTTTTTTTTAAGCAATGAACTCACATGTCTCCCCCAGTCCACATATGCTCTCTGTTAACAGACTGAACTTCTATTGAACTATGCACTCAGCCAAATTGCTCTACAATCTATTCAAAATATCTTTACAAGTATTTGGTTTTGAGAAACAGGCAATATAAATTAAACCCTTCAACACTGAACTGCAAAACATGTGAAAGACACATGTCCATAAGCAATCTTCTGCAGCATTATTGTGTTGTTTATTTTCATGACCAGCTCACTTTTGAACCCGAGCTAAATCATATGGGTAACAGCTTTTCTGTTCAATATTCAGAGAAGCAGCAGCTACATGGTGAATTCGGTCAGTTTTCTACCGGCCAAATCTCACATCCATTTCCAAAGGGCAGCCTGTGCTCCTCACATTCACTAATGAAATCACACATTCCAGTCTCACTGCCACATCCGCTCCATCAAGACGGAACGTCACAGCTCCGCCGACAGCGAAGAAGCTGCTTTTCTTTTAACAGCTGAGGCCCCAGGAAAATAAGTGCTGAGGGAGTGAGAGGGAGAGATATTTTAAAGCAAAAATCCAAGCCATACTTGTGATTTCTGCAAATAAAAATTAATTAGGACAAACGAGTCCCTGGCTATTCCTGTCTAATCACTTCTAGTACTTTAAAATAAATTAATTAGAGAAAGGCTACAGCCCCAGACAATTCGGCGAGAGCCAGAAGGCCTGCGCTCTCCACAGGGAAGCCAGATATTAGTGTCTGCCGGCGACGCACGTAACATTTTCTTCTGAAATCCTCCAAGGCCAGATATTTGGAGGAAATCTGAGGAAATTTCATATTTCCAGCTTGACTGTTGTTGTTATATTGAAAATATTATGAAAGTAAACGTTTTATCAACTGAATGTGATATATCACAGACAACAGTGTGCGGGGAAGGGGGTAGATGGAGGTGGAAGAGGATGTCGGGGGGATAAATGGGAATGGAAAAAGTACAATACAAAAGCTGAAATGTGATTGTCAGGAGTGGTGTAAGTAAGTTACTGAAGATTTTTGTTACAATTTTGTCAGATGGGACACATTTAAGCAACTCCTCACTCTTTTTATTGCTTGACAGAGACTCGGACGTATATCACCTCACTTAAATAAGTATTTATACTTGTCGGAGTCGCCCTTGGTGATCAATAGGTCAATCTACCAAGTACACCCAACACAAATGAGCATTCGGGGCGCCCATTCAAACAAGGTAAAGGAACATATGCCTCCCCAGACACAAAGGGCAAGCAGAGCACCCAGGTGAAAACAGGACCACTTTCTGCTTCTTTGTGCCCTGAGTGAGTTGTGAAGCCCTGGGACGGACGTCAGGATGCTCGCAAGTATTAAAGAATGAGCAGTTCCCTTTACAAAGGGCTGTCTTCCCACATTCCTTCCGCACCTGCAGCCCCTTCAACCTCCATCCCTGGTGATTCTTTGTACTTGTTAACCATGCCCGACCCTTGCCCAGTGAGATAGGAATAAACTGAAGCTCCCAGAGGTAAAAAATACATGAAGTTAATTATCAGTAGGACTCAATCTGAAGTTTACATTTTCAGTAGGCAAGCCCTGAGCGAGGGCTCATCACCAGCTCTTTGATCTGCTTCCTTATACCAAATGGTCTGGGCTTCTGCATGGACACAGCCTGGACGGTTTCAACGAGAATGAGAACAACCAGGAAAAAGCACATGCAAGCGTAAGTCACACCAGAGGCCTTCAAACCAAATAGGAATAAGTGATACTTCTTCCTTCACATTGCACTGAAAGGGGCCAGAGAAATTACAAAGCAACCCCTGACCCTCAGGGGCTAGTCAGACCCTCACAAATAGGCCATGGCATTCTCCTCTTGGGAATAAGCAATCTCCCAGAATACCTATGAGGTCAGTCAAGATCAAGGGAAAGTGAGATTGAAAAGAGGATACTTTGTGAGGTTGTCTAGGCACTAAAACAAGATCCCACAAAATAGCAAACATTCCCCCGTCTGGACTAAAATGAATGACCAAGACCTCTCTACCAATCCTGGTTGGTCCTCTCTCTAGCCCTATAGACAAGACCTACTGAGAGATCCAGCTACCGAACTGCCCTTGCTCTCTGACTGCATCCAGTCCAGAGAGATGCGCTGCTTCCTTCAGCCTCCCGCCAGTCACCCCCCTAAGCCCTGGTTCTATAAGAGGTTCTCTCCGTCACCTGCTCCCTGTGGGTCTCGTGGTTCCCAAGGCCTGGGTTCTCCCTTGCTGCAACAAGTAGTAAACTCAGTGTGCTCAGTGACCCATTTGGGTTTGGCATTCTGGCAGTCCCACAACACTCGCGCCCTCTGTCTCCCCCTGGAAGGTAAGAAGGTCTCCTGAGAAGGGGCTATTCCTCCGTGGATGAATGGCCTGCAGATGGGTGAGGGGCCTGAGCTGTCCAGGTCTGGTCCGTTTTACTTCCAGACTCAGATACCTCTTACTTGCTCATATACTGACAATTCGTGCTTTGGTTCCTTTCCAATCCCAAACAATCCGCCCTGATCCCATTTGCTGCTGGCTGATGTCCCCTGTCCCTTGAGCCACGACCTGTTCACTAAACATCCCTGCTGCATGGACTCTTTGTCTTTATTCCTTCTGACTCTCCCCAATCAACTCACCTGCTTTAGTTGACTCTCTGAGTGCCAGCTACAGGTTAGGCTAGTTCCTTTTTAGACATTAAGTTCGATCTGCTCAGTAAATTCCACATAAGAAAACTGACACCTGGAGAGAGTCACTGAAACGGGTGAACTCTATCCTATGCCATGCTTTTTAGAAAAATATATGTATTCTCTCTCTCTGCCTCCCCTGCCCCCTCTCACACACACACTCACCAGGCACTGAATAGGTATCTGACTTCCCGACAGCTTCAAACTCTCCCCAGTTTTCAACTCTCCTGACATAGACAATGAAAGGTGCCTGCCTGGATTTGCCTTTAATCTTACAATGTCAGCAGAATGAAGGAGAGAGGGAGAGAGAGCTTGGATGTGCACAACTGTTTCAAAAATTCTTGGGTCAAAAGTTCTTAGAACAGCAAGTTACAGACATCCCTCCCTCCTGCCGTACCCCAGCAGGACCCAGGTTGACATCAGTCCTCTGCCACGCGGCCTCATGGTTGGAAGTTGCTATCAAATCTTCTTTTTTACTGTTGGAAATCAGGTCTGGGAAAGCAATTGGGTTGCAAGGTGCTGTGAAGTGAATTGGTTTTGATGGAAGATACTGAGGCTGGAAGTTAGTAAGGCTTCTTTCCTGGCAATTTGCTTTAGAGCTCAGGAAAAAAAACACACCCCTCCTGGTAACCTTTGCCCGAGCTTCTGCCGCACAACAACGCCAGGATCCAGCTATATGACGTGGGAGGGAGGATGCATGAGGGAGAAAGGCTGAGGACCATTTTCTGGAAATCAGTGATGAGCTGCTCTACCTTGGTGACAGAGCAAGCAAATGTGGACTTAAATCTGGCAGGGTCCGTGGGTGAAGGAGTCATAGCTCAAATTAAGAAAAAAATTAAGGAAACAGATTTCAGAGATAGGGAGGGGACTGATAAATCTTGGGGTTGACACTTTGAAGATTTCTTAAAGCCAAGTTCATGTTGGTGGGACAGTTGAGGGTCAGCTTGTCTGCATACATGAGCAATGGTACTCAAGGTGAGGTCACCTGGTGTCAGAAATGAAAATCTTTGAGCCATGGACGCCTGGATCAGAAGCTCCAAGGAGCAGTGTTCTGGAATTTCCATTTCAACAAAACCTCCGTGAGCTCTTTCCAGTCGGCCAAGCCTCTGGCTAGGAAAAAGGCTACTTTCTAGAGCTTTCTTTCAATTTCCAAGCCAGACTTTTTTCTTCAGCAGTTCGAACACCTAGATTCTGAATTGCTCCCAGCACTGGCTCATAGCGCTGCCATGAAACCTTCTCTAGCTTTTCTGATGTGCAGTGTCTTAAATTGCAAATTGGAAATAACACCTATTGAATAAATGAGGCCTCCAATAAACATATGTTGAAGAAACAAATCTTAAGATGAAAGTATCTTGTAAACAGTGATTATTTCTAATGCTAGTTCTCCATGGTCTCTCTGAAGGCATATGGAACCCAAGGACACAGCTTCCTATTCTACCGAGTAGCTGAATAGACTGGTCCATGATTAGATGCTCCAGTGTGCTCGCTTATTTGGGGACAGGGCCTGGGGGATAGGGACAGAAAGCTGCTCTTCATGGAGACGTGCTCTCTCATCTCACCCTGTCGTGACCTTTCAACCGTCTCTCAGTGCGGTTTTCCTTGGCTCCCTGCAGCTGCTGAGGTGACTGAGATTGCAGGCAAATGACCCCCCAGAGGCCTGCCCCACCCCTGCTNTGGTACTCAAGGTGAGGTCACCTGGTGTCAGAAATGAAAATCTTTGAGCCATGGACGCCTGGATCAGAAGCTCCAAGGAGCAGTGTTCTGGAATTTCCATTTCAACAAAACCTCCGTGAGCTCTTTCCAGTCAGCCAAGCCTCTGGCTAGGAAAAAGGCTACTTTCTAGAGCTTTCTTTCAATTTCCAAGCCAGACTCCTCTTTCAGCAGTTCGAACACCTAGATTCTGAATTGCTCCCAGCACTGGCTCATAGCGCTGCCATGAAACCTTCTCTAGCTTTTCTGATGTGCAGTGTCTTAAACTGCAAATTGGAAATAACACCTATTGAATAAATGAGGCCTCCAATAAACATATGTTGAAGAAACAAATCTTAAGATGAAAGTATCTTGTAAACAGTGATTATTCTAATGCTAGTTCTCCATGGTCTCTCTGAAGGCATATGGAACCCAAGGACACAGCTTCCTATTCTACCGAGTAGCCGAATAGACTGGTCCATGATTAGATGCTCCACTGTGCTCACTTATTTGGGGACAGGGCCTGGGGGATAGGGACAGAAAGCTGCTCTTCATGGAGACGTGCTCTCTCATCTCACCCTGTAGTGACCTTTCAACCCGTCTCTCAGTGTGGTTTTCCTTGGCTCCCTGCAGCTTCTGAGGTGACTGAGATTGCAGGCAAATGACCCCCCAGAGGCCTGCCCCACCCCTCCTGGGTCTAGGCAATGACGGGTAAACTGGGCAGCAGAAGTGTTGTTTGGGGCGTTGGTGTGAGCTGGAGTGTGTCTCGATTAGATGGAAAAGATAGAGTCTGTTGCATTTGTGAGGCGGGAAGAGGGAAAGGCCAGGGAAGGATGGCCCTGCACAAAATCCATGGCCTGTCCCCAGGCCCGACCTCTGACCCCCAGTCAGGGCCCCAGGCACCACGTTCCACCGTGCACGGTGCAGATGAAGCCAGCTCACCTTCCATGTTGGTCCCTGCACCTGACGTTTTCTGACCCTGCCAGGTCTTCCTGTCCGTCTCTGTCCTCAGCCTTCCCTGGGACATGGAAGGCAGGATTCTGCCTTCAAGAGGGGACACCTGGATTTTAACTTCATTTTTGCTGCCAGTTAGCAAAAATGTCATCTGGGTGATTGTTTAGCATTCCTCTGGCCCAATTTTCTTACTAAATGGAAAACAGTTAAATGGGCAGTAAGCAGATGACAAGGAGAATGGAGCCCAGTCACCTCTAAGTTCCCTCCTTTTCTGTTATCCTGTGGCAGTGCTGGCCTGAGGCCATGCCAGCATCCTACCTTTGTGTGCTTTCCTGAGACAAAGCCATGAACTTCAGTGCTGCTCTTCTCACAGCCTGTCCCACACTAGCCCCAGCATTCTTCCCTTCCCAGACCCCTAGACTGACTTCCCCCCCAAGATGACAGATAATGTAATACATGCACCCACTTTTAAGAAATGTGGATGCATATAACACATTCTAAGAATTTTCCCTAATTTGCAGGAGGAAACATAAGACATGGAGTCAAATGGACCCAAATTATAATCTTGGCTTTGCTAAATTAACATGGGATTTTTGAGCAAGGTACTAGACATTTTCCACCTCCAGTAGATCTAATAATACCGTCCTTGTAACGCTGCAGGAGGATTAAGTGAATACACTTCCTATAAAGCAGAGTGAGCTTCCTATCATGTGAGCTCAACATCTGTGGTTGACTCCCTTCTCCCATCTGGGTCATATCGGTGCTTATTGACCACCAACCACATCCTGAAAAGTCTGCCTCATCTCCCCAGGCTGTGACTGTAATCTCAAGAGTTAAATGGGTGGGCTGCACTGTGTCCAACTCCAAGGGATGTCATTCATACAGAATGACATGGTGAACTGTGTTGCCAGGACGCCAAAGGACAGCCCTGTCAGTAGTGCTGAGACGTCGGCATCTTCTGCTTTTCTCTCCTCCCAGCCTCTTGCGGACATCTTGCTTTGTTTCCAGCCTTGGACTGGTGAGTTATCTTCAGTATCTTCTATCCTTATTCAATCTATATAATTTATTTTGTTTTATTCCCTGAGGCTCAGTTCTGATATATCCCCCCTTGAATATCTTCCTAATACATATGCGATTAGGCTTAGAGTCCCCAGACTGCATTTAAAATCCTGCATGATCTTCTACTTTGCCTTTCCTAGGCTTATCTTTCATGTTCCCTTACATCTCACTCTGCTCTGGCCAACTCTCACTTTTGTTCCTCAAAATTTCCTACCTTCGTGTTTTTCTCTTGTTGTTCCCTCAGTCTGGGAAGCCACCCCCCACTGATCTCTGCCTATTACAATCCTGTCCTCTCTTCAAAGCTGACCAAAATCTTTCCAGGTATCTCTCTCCTATAAGTCACTATAGGCCTTGGTCTTTAATCCTCCCATTTTTAGGTCATGCATGATCTTGTCTTTTTTTTTTTCTTAAGATTTTATTTATGTCTTTTAGAGCTATCAGAAGGGAGGGAGAAAGAGAGGGAGAGAAACATCCATGTACATGAGATACATTGATGGGTTACCTCTCACATGCCCCCACCTGCAGTCCTGGCCCACAACCCTGTCATGTGTCCCGACTGGGAATCGAACCTGTGATGTTTTGGCTGGCAGGCCAAGGATCAGTCCACTGAGCCACACCAGCCGGCGCTGCTCTTGTCCTTTCAAACCTCCTTGATGCTGGTTCAGAACAATGGCATCCTGCTGGTTTTAATGTGCTCACAGCACTGAGTGCAGAGCTCTACTCACAGGAACTGCTCAGCAGGTATGTACTAAATTGAACCCTCCACCTGAGTACACTGCCAGTGTCTTCGTGGTATTTGCCATATAATGAGAGGGAAACGCATTTCCGGCCACCCCTTCGGATTCTCACGGAAGGCAGAAGCCTAGGGTGGGGCGGTGGTTTTGAGACCCCATATCTGAGGTTACACCTGAGTACTGTGTCTTGAGAAGAGTAGGCACCCAAATGTGTTTGTTTTATGAGCAAACCCCAAAATGGAGCAAACTGGATTTAAATCGTGAATCCACCTTTTCTTCACTTACTATCTAACACTTAACTTTCTAACACTCACCCTTTCGTTTATGATGGCAATCCTATTTGGGGGGAGTTTTGTGACTATTAAACCAATCAATGCTTATGAAGCAGTTAGCATAGTACTGAACAGAGAGCACTTAAACTAACTTAGTGTTGTGATCATTTAAACCGTTGGCCTACATAAACATTGTCTGAATTAATTCAACATCAGTTTACTCCCACAAATGCATTGGTCCTTAAAAATTCTGGCAGGTGGTCTGACCATTTTTTTTTTAAGCTGAAGAACCTATAATTTAATGAATTTCCACAAATTAGGGAAAAAAATTGACTCACGTTGCACACCTTCTTTTTAAGAATGTGTGAATTCTGCGGGGGTGAGGTGCAAAAGCTGGTGTTTGAAAGATAAATTAAAAATAGGTCTTTAAGAAATCAAGTCTGTGTCTTCCGGCATTGCTAAACTGTGGAAAACGCAGCTGCGGTGTCCAGAACCAGCCGCCGAACTGAAAGCTCTGCTACCTACATCTTCTTTCCCTGAGAAACACCCGCACCTTCGAACACTGTTTTCTAAGCCCCTGTGCTCAGAGTTTTGTTAACCAAATAGCAGACATCAATTACAAATTTTTAGAGAAACTAGTTAAATGCAGATCTTAGAATTGTAGGAATTGGAAACTGAAAAGGGTCTTGGAGATATTCTAGTTCAAACTCCCAATTTTGCAGATGAAAATACATAAGGCACAGAAAGGTCTTCCTGGTGCCCTAGTCCGTTCTCCTTCTGTGGCAGAGAAGAGGCCCATCGCCTATTGTGGTATTCATGTAGGACTCCTGAATGAGTGGCTGTAGCACAGCCTCGAGAGGAAAATGCCAGAGAGAGTCTTCCTCCTTCACTTGAGGAGGAGACAGTGGGGACACATTCTTGGGGAGTCAGGGGTTCACTCATTGGCTGTTTCAGAGGTAAGTAAATCACCCTGCCAGGCACCATGCCACAGCTGACAATGACCTTTCCCTACAGACCTCATGCAGAAAGCTTGAAACACCTAAAAACAAGACAAAAGAAAACCTCTGAGGTTCACATTAATCCCAGAGGCTCTGCAGCTGGGTTAAAAAGAGATCTTTCTAGTTTTTCTGACACTGAACTCTATCAACAATGCTTATAGCGCAAATATCACAGCTGTGTTTATGTACATTTGCAAGTAAATTTTATCATCTCAAACAGAAAAAAAGTTGATGCTACCTGTAGAAACTCTTTGTTTCCACTTTATAAATTCTTTCCTCACCCACTTCTCTTTCTCTTTTCAATGATCCAGCTTTACTATTCCAGATATAAAGGGCAGAGGCAAGTGAGAAGTTTGGAATTAGAGCTGCTGGCTAAGGCAATTTGTAAAAATTAGTTTCGGGAGCTGTTAAGTGTGGCCTGAAAAAAAAAGTGCTTAGAAAAACACTGCATTAGTTATCTTTAAATAAGATTCACCACTAAGACACTTGTTAATGCCTTTTGTATGCTAATGTGAATTGTGAATCTCCTGGGAGAGATGTGTAGATATGTATAGAAACATTTCCAGTACTTTCCTAACTTATTTGATCTTTCCCCCCCAAATCCTACTTTAGTAACACTGTACTAGAGCATAAATAACCAAAAAGCAGTTCAATTTATAAGTTGCAATGTCCTAAACTTCATGAAATGCCATAAGAGAGAAAAGTGAAAGTCATTTATTCCTTGGGAAGATTTTTCCTAACTTCCCGAAGGCTCTTCTCTACACAGGTGAGACCAGGGTGTGGCTCTTAATCAGGTGTAAAGCAGGCATGTTGTATGGAAACATGTGTTTTTCTAAGTGCAGCAAAGTGAAGCTGGAGGAGCCATGGGAAGACTCCTTTCATGCCCAGTCTGTAAACGTTATAAAGAAGCTGCTGTCGTTCCATGTGTAGAGAGAATGGAGAAAGTTGGAGCTGATTGACCCCCAAGCCCCACCTGCCTCTTTCCCACCTCTGCTGGACCCTCAGGGATTCTTCAGGATCTGGGAGGCCTATGGGGTAAAGCTTAAAGAACACATTCTTACATGGATACAATATAACGTCTTTACTTTTAAGTATGTAAGAGACATGCTAAGTTGTTATTTGCTGGAACAATTAACTTTAGTAGAAAGTGGTGCTCAAAGTCTTCGTCGTATTCTGCTGAAAACTTTGAGGAGACTAGCTGAGTGGAGGCTTGGGGCCAGGAAAGAGGTGAAGAGTTTGGTGTAATANTGCAGCAAAGTGAAGCTGGAGGAGCCATGGGAAGACTCCTTTCATGCCCAGTCTGTAAACGTTATAAAGAAGCTGCTGTCGTTCCATGTGTAGAGAGAATGGAGAAAGTTGGAGCTGATTGACCCCCAAGCCCCACCTGCCTCTTTCCCGCCTCTGCTGGACCCTCAGGGATTCTTCAGGATCTGGGAGGCCTATGGGGTAAAGCTTAAAGAACACATTCTTACATGGATACAATATAACGTCTTCACTTTTAAGTATGTAAGAGACATGCTAAGTTGTTATTTGCTGGAACAATTAACTTTAGTAGAAAGTGGTGCTCAAAGTCTTCGTCGTATTTTGCTGAAAACTTTGAGGAGACTAGCTGAGTGGAGGCTTGGGGCCAGGAAAGAGGTGAAGAGTTTGGTATAATAATCTAGGGAAGAGTTTGGAATCTCCAAGGCAATGGGGCGGGGGGGCGGGGGGGCAGGTAGGGGAAGAAAAGAGTTGAGAAAAGGAGAAGGAGAAAGAGGTAGAGGAAAGGAAGCCAGGGTGAGAAGTAGTGTGGATGTGATCAGGGGAAGATGGTCTAGGCTAGAAGATTCGTAATTACAGACAAGTCTAAAATTCAATTTTCAATTATGTGCAATGTTATGGTAATAAAAGCTCCCCTGTCTCCTTGGGTCCTTAGCAAAATCTCCAAACCAATGTGGAAACTGAGTAAGAAGCGAGTTGCATGACTCAGGTTATACAGAGTGAGGTGTGGAAAGGCCACGTGGGACAATCGATCCATAAAACAATGTATGTAACCTAGAGGCAGCCAGGGCTCGTATCACAAGGATATAAGAAATCTCATGGAAGGTTCTATACATGTATAGGGTATACAATGAAGGGCTAGGGACCTTATTTAGATCTTAAGAAATAGGGAGGTCCCAGCTAATGACTGAATAATGAAAGGGAGTTATGCTTTCATACAGAGGAAATTTTACACTCCAATATCTTGCGCCTTTGACTACCAAAAAATACCAATAACGACCAAAGGAGTTGGCCTGTATTCCTCTAGTCAACTGACCACATAAACTTAGTGCCTTACCAGCACTTTAAATTTAGTGACCTTGATGATATCTTCCCAACTTCCTCCTCACATCCCCATGTCTGTTTCCTGCCCCTGAGAACGTCTTTATCACCCCTGCTACTTAAGAAGAAATCGTGTTCTCAAATCTTTCCACCCATTCATATCACATAGCTTAATAGCTACTGAATCATCCTAATATTGCTGTTTGCATAAATTGCCTTGGTGTATGCTCACTTCCTCCGTTTACCTTGCATTAGGTTGCTCAAACAGTTCAAAGCACTTCTTAAGTGCCCCTTCTCTCCACCCCACCCATCCTCCAGGCGGTGCCAGTTACCAATCTAAAAGACAGACCTGGTTAAGTCACTCTACGAGCAATTGCCATTGCTCTCAGAATCACACTCCCTGCAGCCTGGCTAAAAGCTTTCTTGCAAGTGTGTTTCCGCCCCACTACACACCTCACCTCCTACAATTTCCCACCCCACACACTGTGCTATAAAGCCACATGGATTATTTTCACCTACAGATCTTTTCTCTTCTTCTTCTTGTCTTTCCCTGCGATGTCCTTGAGTCCAAGCAAAACAGTTATACTTTGTCCCTTTACCATAATTCAAACTATTAATGTTAAAGATAAAACTCGTATTTTATCTTCAGAAGTTATTTGCATTGTTTTGTACTTTAAGTCTAAAGAATAAATAATGCATACAAGTTTTCCTATTTGATCACACTCATGGGAAAGAGCCACAGGGACCTTCGGCGATTGCGGGTGTAATTACACTTCACATGCATGGCCGGACTTGACCAATGGGATGGATGCTCTCTCTCTGGGGCTGGTTCTTGCTTATGGTGTAGTGTAAAGGCACACACTTGAGATTTTGTTTCATCATCCATTGTCCAAGTGGGCTTAGGCAAAACCTTACTTCTATGAACCTCAATTTTTACTGGTATGAGAGTATCTACTACCCAGGGTTGTTATGTAGATCCGATACAACTATGTAAAAGGACTCTGGGAACAGCAGACAAAGGGCTTGGTAATCTGTAAAGTGCTACACAGAGGAGAAAGGTGTGCTATGAAAAGAGAAGTGGACATGGAGTCAAAACACATGGTGCCATGATCTTTGTCCTAGAAGTGTATATTGAGGCCCTAATTCCACATACTTGTAAGTGTGGCCTTATTTGGAAACAGGGTGATTGCAGATATAATCAAGTGAAGATGAGGGCATTAGAGAAGATGCTGCTGCAATATGACTGGGCCCCTGATAAGAAGAGAAGATAGGCACACCGGCAGAACGCCAGTTGAAAACAAGGGCAGAGACTGGAGGGATGCACCTACAAGCCAGGGGATGCTGAGGATTGCCAGCTATCCCCAAAAGGTAGGGGAGAGGCATGGAAAAGATTGTCCCTCAAAGGCTGCAGAAGGGATCAAACCTGCTGACACTCTGATTACAGAATTCCCATTTCTAGAGCTCACAGACAAAAAAAAATATTTTGTTTTAATTTACCTAGTTTCTGGTGCTTTGTTATGGCAGTCCCAGGAAACTCATACACATGGGTATGAGTTTCAGCTCCATCACCTACAGGATCTATGAATGTGTGGTACTATATTTAAACTGCCCCCCTAGTACTCAAAGGGCACTTACCTTTCGGTGATGGTCTCTCTGAGGCCACTGGCCACCCCTTTGACCACAGTGCTTGCTTTGGGCGTCAGCACCACCTGAGATATAAAAAATGAGCCCTTCTTTCTTCTCTCTGTGATGGACGCCTGCAGAAACTGGATCAGTTTTTCCGGGTCTGTGGTGTTGGCCCAGGGAGCGGGCATCATCTGCCCAGGCCAGAGGAAGGGCACCTCCAGGGCCACGGGACTGTGGTAGAAGACCAGCACTTGGTAGTCCTTCTCCCACAGGTACTTGAGACTGACTTCCTGTGCGAAAATGGCCGGGCACATTTTATTGCCATAGATGTCCTTCAGCATCTGGACCAACTTTTCATGGTGGTATTTCTGCATCCCATAAAAATGATTGAAATCCAAGAACACTACCTCCTTACGGTGATCTGTGAGGAACGCATTGATCTCCTCAAGGCCTTCATTGACTTTGGCACTGAACAAGCCATGAGCAAAGTAGAGTTCATTGTCCGGGTCTCTGGGCTTAGTGGAAATTCGAAGATCAAAGTAACGGATCCCAGCTCCTAGCTGACCTGTAAAGTTCATTGTTTGAGTGGCTAGCCATTTCCGCATCAGCTTTTTGGCCACAGTTCCAAAAACAGAGACAAAATTCTGGACAGTTTCTGGCTGTTCAGGGCCCACTGGAGAGGCTTCATCAATGTAGAAACTGAAGGAATCATGAGATCCTGGAAGAATAACAAGGTACAATGTGGTTACATTTCGGTCCTTCATCCTCCCCAATTTCCCTCTTGTCATGTCTGTATCTCTCCCTGCAATGAGCCAAAGGAAATACTAGGCTGTTGTGGACCACTCTGTCTGGTTCTAGGAATTGTAACTCTCTACCCCCCGTGGCTAAGGGTGAGCGAGCAATGACCTCTGGAATGCGAGCAGCTGGAGACAAGGCTTGTATCTGGTAGCAAATGCTGTCTCAGTTTCCTCCCTGCCCCCAAAGCATGGTCAGAAATCCTTGACAAGTAAGACCCTTCAGAAGAGGGGCAACCTAGGTCAGACATGACCACTTGGGAGGCCATCATGGAAGGACTCAGGGGGTCTGCGACAAAGAGGGAGCAATGGACTCTCAGCCCAGGTCCCCATGTCCTCTGGGAGAAGCGCTTCCTGGCTCTAATCCACTTAAGCCTGAATACCCGATGGGAAGAGGTATAGCTCCTTGCCTTGCTAGAGCGTGTCCTGGGGAAAAATCTGGCATCACAAAGACTTCCTGATAAACCTGTGAAATCTGCTCTGCTAAGAGTGTTTTCATTCATATATTAAGGGTTCAAGCAGGAAACTCTAAAACTCTGTTCCTGACAGACTCTGACTCAGACTAAGCCCTCAGATTTCTTTGAAATGTTATCTACTGTTTGATTCTTGCTGCCCCGTATTCCTGTGTATTACAACCCAATAAAAGCTTTTGGAGGAAGGGGCTCAATGCCTTTTTCTCCTGAGAAACTGGCTACTGTTCAAGGACTTTTTCCTCTGGGAAACTGGAAACTTGAGCCACTTCTCCTCCCCAAGCAGATCACATCATGTCTCAGTCATGTTTACTCTCACCCGTGGCACACGGGGGGACTTGTGAGGAAAGTCGCCCCCACACCAGGCAATATTTACCAAGTTCATTCTCATGTCTTAAGAAGGTTCTTTTTATAGCCTGGCATAGTGCATAGAGTAAATCAGTTGTGAAGTGATAAAAATTCCTTCTGATAATGCTTTAAAATTCAAATGATCATCTTCTGCTTTGCCTGTAGACAAAGAACTTAATGGATTTATTTGGATTGGTTTTCCATATACTAACCATTCAAAAATAAGACCTAAAGGGACTCACCAGTTCCCAAATACTTTATCTATAATATTGCCCCTTTTCTTTCTTTTGGGTTGATTTGAAGCTGGAAGGTTTGTTTCAATAAATAAGAAGCCCTTTTCACAACAGATGATCATTGTAAGAATTGCTAACTCATACACTTTGGAAAACACAAGGGGTCACAGGGTAGAAGGAAGGAGAAAAAGGAAAGAGGACAGTCCAATGTTGAGATATCTGACATCATTTCTGACCTTGCATTTGGGAAAATGTAAACTTAGACAAGGCTGCAAGTGAACACATATGAGAGCATCAAAAAATTAACTAACAGGCTGTTTTCTTCACAGATATTTCCTCTCAATAGTAAAATCTCTTTTTGGAGTTGGCTTCCAAATTTAAAAGACTTTCTTTCTAAAAGAACAAGGACAACCTATTTATTTATATTTGGCATTTACAAATATTAAAACTCCAGAAATGGCCCTGGCTGGTGTACAGCACCAGCCTGCAAACCAAAGGGTCACCAGTTCAATTTCTAGTCAGGGCACATGCCTGGGTTGCAGACCAGATCCCCAGGTGGGGATGAGTGAGAGGCAACCACACACTGATGTTTCTTTTCCTCTCTTTCTCCTTCCTTTCCCCTCTGTCTAAAAATAAATTTTAAAAACTCTTAAAAAATACAAAATAAAAAAGTCAAGAAATATAGCAATGAACATGTGTATGACTTACCTGTAAGTACAGAGTGCCATTTAAAATATTACTGGACCAGATAAAAAATTATTTCAAATTTAATTATGGTTGTTAAAGTCTCCTTCAATTCTTGGGCATGACTGACTAAATAGGCGAAATTAAATGAACAAACCCTGGACTTTTCAACACATTAGAAAGGGCAGACATCATTGTTCTCCATCTGTTCCTCCGGCTTCCTCTCACCTTGCTGCCCTATTCCTGATCGACATTCCTTAGAACACATCTTTTCTGAGGTTTTTCTCCTCCCACCCACACACATGCACGCACACACATGCAAGTGCCATGTTGGAGATGGCCAGGAGACAAAGAACTGGGAATGGCCTCCAGCCAGCAGTGAGCCAGGACCTGAGACCTTCAGTTCAAAAAAAAACCCCTCAAAAATCTGAATCTTGTCAACAGCCACTGAGTTAGCTGGAAGCACACCCTGCCCTGGTGGGGTCTTGTTTACAGCCTTTGCAAAAACCCAGAAGCAAAGGATCCAGTTAAGCCTTGCCCGGATTCCTGACCCATAGAAACTGTGTACTGTTTTAAGTGACTAAGTTTTAGGGTGATTTGTTAACAGCAATAGACAAGGGATCCAAACTATAACAACTGTCAGGAATTTATGAGGGGATTTGAGGTCTACAGATCCAATTGCCTAAGATAAGAACTTGGAATTTTAATAAAGAGAAATTAATTGAATTCAAAATGGTCATGTGCATCTTTATGTTCTTAAAAACTAGGTATCAAGTAAGAAAAAGAATGAAGTTGGTTTAAAAAATCTTTTTGAACACACAAATATTGTTATTCCATCTGCACACTGTCAAAGATAACCTTACATGCCTTCTGGTATCACGGACAAGCATGCAGCACCCATTTTATTAACACCACGGTGTAAGGAATATGCACGGTCATCTCGTTTTTCTGGTTCCTCGTAGCACTAGACTGAGCTTCTCCTCCTGTCATTTTGTGTGGTAGAAAGAATTGTAGGATACGGGCCTGCGAACCAGACAATCGCAGTTCGATTCCCAGTCAGGGCACATTCCTGGGTTGCAGGCCAGTTCCCAGCAGGGGCCATTTCCCAGCAGGGGATGCACGAGAAGCAACCATACATTGATGTTTCTCTTCCTTTCCTCCCCTTCCCCTCTAAAAATAAATAAAAAAATATTTTTTAAAAAGACATTCCTCTTTTTAAAAAAAGAAAAAGAATTGTAGGATAGCCCCCAAGTTCCACCTTCTGGGTAGAGATGCCCTGAATAACCCCGTACCCTTGAGTGTGGTGCATATGGTGATACATCATTCTCATAACTATGTTCCAGTACATGAAAAAGAGATTTTTGTTCAGATGTAATTAAGGTCCCTAAGCAGCTGGCTTTGAGTTACCCAAAGAGAGATTATGCTGGGTGGGACAGACCTAAGCAGACAAGCCAATAAAACAGAGACAAAAAATAGCAGTATATGTTCTGTTGGTGTTGAAGAAGCAAAATGCAAAGTTGTAGAGAGGGCCACGAAGCAGACAAAGCGATTGACAGCCCACCAAAGTGGTATGGAAGTGGCCCTTTAAACTGAAAATATCTGAACAGTCAGCTGCCACAGAAATGAACATCTCAGCTCAAGCTGAGCCTCTGAAAATAAAGCTGCCATCGGCCTCTCTTCCAGGGAATTTCTTGTTTGGGACAAGGCTGACCCTTAACACCAGGAGTGTGAATTCAACTGCTCTTTACAATAAAAAAAACAAAAACAATAGAGCTTCCCATGACCCCCCATTAAAGCCTTACCCACCTCCCCCTTTTGTTAACTTCAGAAGATAAGCCTTTTCTTCTGGTTATCCAGCGAGCTACTATCTCTGAATGCTCCCACGTGTACACTGTGCATGAATAAGTAAACATTGCCTCCTCTCCTGCTGTGTCTACTGTCAATTAATTTGCAGACCACCGATCACTGGTCCTATTGGAAGAGGAAAAGTTTTCCTCCCAACACAAGGAATAATGCACAGCCTCTACTAGCGGTGGGTCATGGTTCTACAACCCAAGGAATTCCATTCCATGAACAATCAGCAAGATAGCAGGAGGGGCCTCAGCCTCAAATGATATTATAGCCTTGGCCAACACTGTGATTTCAGTCTGGTGCAGTCTGGCCTTTAGATAAAAGGAAATGAGGCAAGGCTTTGCATTGAAAGCAGCATTAAAGGGGGTGCCGGGTGACTAGGCTCAGATTCAAGCTCAATCACTAACACTCAGTTAACTCTGGAGGCTCATCAGATTGTCAACCATTCTGACTCTGAGTTTTCAAAGTTTTTAGATTAAAATACTCTTCACACCTACATCACAGGATTCTTACAAGGAAGGTATGGAACCATGTTCACAGAAGTTCCATAAAAGGGGTATATATACAAATTAAATTACTGTTATTTTGTCGTGGTGACGTAACTGGTCAACAAACATTCATTCGCTTGTTTTGGAAAACATTACCTAGACAAGTCTCCCTTGGGGTGGCTGTACCAGCTCACATAATAGGGAGGGCGGGAAGAATAACGATTTAAATTGCAGAGTTTAAGTTTGTTAATGTTTCTTGAAAACGAGGTTTGTTCCTGTCATTTCTCTATGACTTAGCAAATAATGAACAGTCAAAATCACCCCATTTCCTATTGTTTGGAACAACAACTAAGCACTCCTGCCACCCTGGGAAAACTGACAGGCGATGCAGACCAAGGGCTAACCCTCTTCCATGCAGGATCTTTCCAGTATTGCCTAGGAAATCACTCGGGGAGGAAGTGGTCGGTCTCTCAGTTTGGCTATAGTTCCATTTCAAGTTCTGCAAAATGACGGGTTTCATACACATCAATGAAAATGTACCAAGTCAATTTCATCTGCGAACCTTCAGAGGAAAAGGCCCAGTAGCTAAGGTCTGACGTGCCCGTGACAGTGCGGTTCCAGCATCTGTATCCTGACCTGAGAACGCAGGCCGACTCCATCAGAATAAGGACTGCCCTTCCCTGCCTCCGCTGAGCTCTTAGCTTGCTTGTGTGTGGCACCCCGTGCCTCCCTCTCCTCACCTCTTCTGTCACTGTGACATGACACAGTGCTGAGGTTTTTAGGACTCCTGCTTCCTGGGAACAGGTTCCCTGCATATTTGATACCTTGGTACCTTTTGTGATAATTGAGCCAACACCACAGGAGTGGGGGTACCTCTCACCGTGAACCAAGAGAAGACTGAAAGGGTAGGGTCACTTCTGAGGCCCCTTCTCCAAGGTGGCAGATTGGCAGGAGGCACCCCCTTCACTTCCTATGGGAAGACATGAAGTTCTGGAGTGCCCACCCTCTCGACTCCCCTTTATGGAAGTCCTCATGCTGGTCTTGTGTGAGCGCACACGTTTTCTTCTCTGTGGCAAAGCTTTTTTGTCCCCATTTCTGGAAGCTTCCTTTTCCCAGAATTCACATTCTTCTGGTCTGCAGCTCCCCCTCATCAACTAGTAGTTGTCACTGGATGTTGTTACTAACACCTGTTCATTAATTTTTTCTGTCTCTATATCTTGCTCGCCACCTGCAACGCCCATATAGATACACCTGGTTTTAAGATAGATTGTAAGCTTTCTAAAAAAAAAACAAAAAAAAAAACCCCAAAAAACCAACTATGCCACATAATCTCCTGTGTCCACTACTGCATCCAGCTCTATTAATACAAAAATGTTTGACTCCAGTCAGCGGGTCAAAATTGTTCACATGGAAGTGAAATACGGTAACTATTTCTACTTGTAATCATTCTTACAGGTTAGAACATTTGTGACACACTTTTTCTTCACCATTCCCTCTCAAATTTCTAAGAAAATCAGTCTACACAGACTGGCTCCCTCTCCCTAATGTTGGTTCCTTCTTTTCTTAAAATTTAATATATTTTTAAAATTTGGGTCCCTCTTTAATCCACTGTGGCAAGTCATATACACTCTCTATAAAGTGTATGCGACTCTATCATCAATCACTACTAAAGGAAGCCCACCAGCCACTTCTCTGACCTCATTCCTAAATCCTAACACAGAACATGGTAGGAATTGAGTTAATGCTGTTGAGAAAGTGAATGGGTGAACACTGCTCAGCCTTTCTGGAACGCTTGGCACTGCTACAACACCTTCTTGAACTGTTTTCCTCTCTTGGCTTTTGGGACATGACTCTTCTAGTTTCTCTGCTCTCGCTATTGCTGTCCCTTCACTGGCTCTTGTTCTTTCACCTTGTAAGTGAACGTCTTATCCAAAGCTCTAGTCAAGATTTCAGCTTGCTCCATGCTTTCCCTTGGATGATCTTGTCCATGTCTATGGCCTCATGCCTATAAAAGATGAATCATAAATTGATATCATCTAACCTCTCCTGCACGCCAGACCCCTGTCCACCTACCAGGCAACTAAATGTCATTGCTCCATGAAAATCTCGAACTTCAAATGTCCCAGATGGACATCAGTGCCTTCTCTTTGTCATGTAGTTCTATCATACTTAGTTATCGCATCAGCCTTCTATTTCATCCTTGGGTGCAGCTTCAGTTCGTTGGTCTGAAAGTCCCATTGCATTGACCCCCAGATGCTGTCTCAGATATGCCCACTTCTTTTCCATTCTATTGCCAGAGGCCTGGATTTCTGGCCGGAGGGGGGTGGGCTACCAAAGTACTTCCAGCCGCTCTGGTTTAGGTCCCACAAACTCTCTTTGAATGACTTATCCAATCACTTTTATTAGTTTGGAAGTCCATCAGTTCTAATTTAATTACTTAGTTCTTATGTGACTATACAATTACTAAAATTAATTTTTGTTTACCCCATTGACTAAACTGATCAGCTCCTAGAATTTTTTGGAGACAAAGACCTAACCTTATTCCCAGCACACTATCTTGCCTCAGTCTCCCAGCAGAAGACCAGGTCTTAGTGGACAACACAAGAAAACTTGTGTCATCAGAGACAGCACACGATATGTATCACAAGCCAAAAACACCTCTAAAACTGAATGGATCGTTAAAAATGACACTCCCGTAACTTAATATGTATCCTTCACATGACAGAAAAATGTATATAAAGTACATTTTCAAATATTAAAATTAAACCCCATCTATCCCAGACTGACAGAAGACTGACACGAATCCTTTGGTAAAGGAAAAATCAAGAGTCGTGCTGTGACTTCTCTCTGGCTACACCTGTATCTTCATGGTGTGGAAAGCCTTCTCCTTGGGCACATGTCAGAGGAAGGAGAGCAGGTTGGGTTCCTTCCCTCAGCCTTTTGCACAGCACAGGGATCCTGAAGACTGAACCTGAGAAACCCTATTACATCGATGTCTCCCAGGAGTAGGGAAGCTCAGTGCTCATCACAGTTCCTCTAAATGTGCTGGGTGGATTCCTTAGTCCAGAGGGTCAGCCGACAGCCAATAGTTCAACAGCAGCAGTGTTGCCGTCAGAGGGCAGAAAAGAAGCCGCTCCAATTGCCAGCCTGGGTGAACATAGTAAGCCTGCTTTTCGCATGAGTTCCTTTTCAAGGACTGTCAATATGGATGCCAGAAAAATAATTAAGAGACCCCAAGAATCAGAGAAGTTTTAAGCTGCTGTCAAACCCAGCTTGCCACGCCTTCTCCCTCTCTCTGCGGCATCTCATCACTTGGCACAGCCATATGGGATCCAAGGTTGTACACATGGCGCTGCTGAGCCAGCGACAACAGCTCACAAGCTTCTGAGCCTGGCAACACAACNGCTCAGAGGGCAGAAAAGAAGCCGCTCCAATTGCCAGCCTGGGTGAACATGGTAAGCCTGCTTTTCGCATGAGTTCCTTTTCAAGGACTGTCAATATGGATGCCAGAAAAATAATTAAGAGACCCCAAGAATCAGAGAAGTTTTAAGCTGCTGTCAAAGCCAGCTTGCCGCGCCTTCTCCCTCTCTCTGCGGCATCTCATCACTTGGCACAGCCATATGGGATCCAAGGTTGTACACACGGCGCTGCTGAGCCAGCGACAACAGCTCACAAGCTTCTGAGCCTGGCAACACAACACTGGTGAGCGCAGCTTCCAAAAACGAAAGGTTCTGGGGCTGGCAAGAATCTACATCCAAAATGGGATAATTTACGAGGGAAATCAGTCCATCGGCAACATTTGTCAGGTAATTAGGAAGAGCAATAATCAGCTGCTTTCCTGGAGCAGTGGCACTGAACCAGTGGTGACTCCGACCCAGGGGGTATTTGACATCAAGTGGGCACAGTCTGTGTTGTCATCACCGAAGGGGGCGGTTGCTGGCATCTAGTGAGTAGAGGCCAGGGATGCTGCTGAGCACCCTGTGGCGCACCTCGCATCTCCCCCAGCACGCTCCACGGGCCCAAATATCTGCCAGGTCAAGGCTGAGAAAGCCTCTTCTAGTGGAAGCCTCCAGGCGGATCAAGACATTTCCCGAGGCAGAAGCCACACACTCTGAGGTGCGGCCTCTGCCTGTGATTCACGCCGCCCTCCCACCTGTAATCCCTTCTCACCGGCTCTCAGAGCGCCATTCCGCCCTGAAGCTGGTCTAAAACTTGTGGCAACCGAACACAATCACACAGGAAGCACAGGGGAAGTCCAACAAATACATGGGCTTGGCACTTAGTTTTACTAATCTCTACTTCAAAATGTCTTCAAATTTACTTCAAAATTTCTTTCACTTGTGCTGACAAGTTCTCAAGGTAAATCTTTCAGGCAAAAATGAAACCATCCAGATAGTTATCTTGCATTCATTGGTCTCCATCTCTACTCCAGAAGCTTCTGTGTGGCACAAGTTTTGTGGGGACAGTAATGTATCTACATGTTATTTAATATTTTAAATAAATTGAGTACCTACTGTGTGCAAGGCACTGTGATGAGAGATGCATATGTAGCTGAGAAGAGGTGGGGGTTAGGGAGATTGTGATAACAACCCTTATCAGGTGAGGAGAGGAAAGGTGGGTTCCTTCCATCAATCCTTCTGCCTCATCTCCTTCTCTATAGTATCAAGCATTTGGTAGATATTTATTGAGTATCTATTATATGCCATGCATTGGGTCAAGGGTATGGAAATAAAATAGTATACAAGACTCATCTAGGCTCTGTCCTCACAGAGTTCATATCACAGTGGACAGAAATACACAAGAAAAACCATTATCAGAAAATATGATAAATGCTATAATTAACACTATGATACCTTTCAATAAAACAGTAGTGCAGTCCTGAGCTGAATGAGATCTTCTAGAAATAATAAGCAAAGCTAAAGAGTGGGAATAAGACCCCAAACATATGCAATTATTATGTTTATACTTTTTTAATGTCAATGTGCATATAGATCTCTAGAGGATCTTTCAAATGCCTGCATTTCCAGATTCGTGACCACTGCTCTGCCCGATGCAGTGAGTCCAAGAGAGAATGAACCAAGGGTGACTGAATAAGGAAAATGAAAGGGAGTGGCCATGAAGAAAATGTGGCAAAGGTGAGGGGGAAATGGCGTATTTGTCGGCCATGTCGGCCTTGGCCATTTCAGTGGAGCCTAGAGAGGAACTCCAAAGGACACGTCTTTCGGTGAATAATCTGGAAAAGGAAACCATGTTCCCCCTGACAGTCTGCTCTGCCTCCACTTCCCAAGGGCCCAGATGGCCCAAGAAGGAAGGGGCAAGCCTAGAGCTAGAGAGCACTGTGCTTTATCTAGGAGGGCACGAGTAATCTGACTTGCACAGCAGACTGTCGGGCTCTTCCCCCTTCCCTGCCCCCAACGATGTTCAATGAGCTCGAAGGGAGCTGGACTTGCAGGAGCCTTTAGGAGCACTTGGCCCTGCATCCCAGGCTGCTCAAGGGGGACCTCTCTCCCTCAGCTGTTGGATTCCAGCTACACCAGGCTTCTTTCTGCTTCTCAGATACACCAAGCTCATTCCAACACAGCCCTTGTGCTGCTGTTCCCACTGTCCCCAGTGCTCTGCCCCAAGTGGGTTGCATGGCCGGCATCTTTCCATTCAAATCTCAGCTTGAATGTCACCTTTTTAAGTAAATCTTCTTTTATCTAAAGAATCTAATCCATTCTACCCTCTCAGGTGCCTCTTAGACCCTATCACATGATCATGTTTTATTTTCCTCATAGTCTGTATCACGAGCTCCAAGTTTCATTTTATTTCATCGTTTGCTTATTGTCTATCTCCCCTCACTGGATTTTAAGTTCCGTGAGAATAAGAATCAAATCCTTCTTGCTTACTACCACATCCCTAATGAGAGGCACAGTGATGGGCATGTAAAAGATGCTCAATAAATATTTGCTGTGTGAAATAAACCTCAATATGCTCATCTGTAAATTCTATCTCCACATAAAGATAATAAAATAAAATAGAATAAATAATAACCACTAAACAAGGATCACAAGGATAAATATTAGCTTTTATTATCGCTGTTAATTATTACTCTACATTATTAATTCTGAGCACTAATTGCCTGGAACAAAGTAGGTTCTCACCAAATGTTGGCTGAATGAATGAATGAATGAATGGGAATTGCACCAAAAAGTTATAAACACTATAGCTGCCATAAGCTCTGAGGATTCTCACTGAATATATTGCCATAGCATCTGGCTGTGTTTGATAGATAAATCATTTTCAAGGCCTCTCTCTCTCTTTTCAATTTCTTGGACCGTGAGTTACTTTTTCTGTACCAGAGGCAGCAAGGCCAAAGCTTACCATCTCTGGAAGGCTCTGGTCCTTCTGCACACGTCATTCTAGATTCTTGGCACAAATGTAGGTTTGATATCCAGAGATAGACCCCACTGCTCACCCTGAACCCAGGCCACCTGTAGAGGCTCAAGGGTAGGACAGCTTACTGCTTGACCATCTCTTCCCCCAGTAGTTTGGATACCTATAGACAGGCTGTCTAGACTTCTAGGAGCAGACTAAGGGCATGGCATATAGCCACACAATACCTTCATGAACCATCTGGGACCATGGCAAGGACGTTGAGTTTTACAGCACTCTTGTGGGAGGAGCCACATTGCCCAGGTAACCAAGCCCAATCACAACCCACCCCCAGGACAGGATGGTGGCAGTAGGAAGTCCTTACACTGAGCATGTGCAAGGCTAGCAAGATAATTGGATAAGAGCATACCTACCTCCTTGGGTACCAGATTGGAGGTGGAACCAAGGGAAGGCAGGCAGGTGCCCAATAGAAATTAAAACGGTGGCAGGGGAGGACCAAAGAGGCCTATCAGTCTAGCCAGGGGAAAGAATTGATTGGTTGGGAGATGGACTTGCCCCAAAGTGCATGAAAGTTTGGAAAGCTAACTGGTCATTCTGAGAAAGCACCTGGTCCATCTCACATCCATAACTAATATAAACCCAGGGGAACAAAGAGATCTCTCTCTTGCTCACGGCTGCTGCTCAGGACAAACACTCAGCTGGTGTACTGGCCTGTTCTCTGCATGGGCGGTCACGTGGCCCATGACCTCCAGGAGAGAGTCTATCTTCCTTGAATTCACTGGTGCCTTTGTGTGCTCTCCAGCCTGGGGGCATGGGACCTTGTGGCCCTAGAAGCCAGGTGGCCAATGGCAGTGCTAGTCCCACATGGAGCCTCCAGGTACCTGGATAACTGCTTAGAACCTACCTTGGGCTCCAGAGGACAGTACTTTGAAATGGAATAGGAATTCTGGGCCTTTTGTTTCAGTCTTGCTGAGGACAGCTGGGTTTTGTCTCGGTTTACGGAGGAGATGAGCTTTGACATGGGTAGTCCTCCATTGTCCCAGACCATTTTGCCTTGGGATAAAAACCTTTTTCCTTTTTCACCAGCCTCTGCCTCTAGAGGTTACCCTTGGTGGCAACAGGGAGCTGAGTCCTACTTAGGTTCAAAAACAGTTTTATCCTTAGGACAGATACCTAAAACTGAACATCAGTGTCAGCCAAAGAAAGAGATTTAGTCATATCTAGGCAACATGCCTCATTGGAAAAGGAAGAAAAGTTGGCAAGAGAGATGTGATTGCCACACAGCCCAGACTTCCCTGCTCCTCTTCAGAAGCTAGTTGTTTAAGATGCTGATGACATTATTACTACAGTTTGCATTCAACACTATCTTGTATTAGTTTTAGGTGTACAGCACAGCGGACAGACATTCATTATAAGTTACAAAGTGCTCCCTTCGATATTCCCAGTACCCACCTGGCACCACACATAGTTATTATAATATTACTGACTCCATTCCCCATGCTGTACTCTACATCCCCATGACTATTCTGTAACTGGCAATCTGTACTTCTCGGTCCTTTCTCCTCTTTTTCACCCAGTTCCCAAGCCCCTCACCTCCTGGTAACCATCAGTCTGTTCTCTGTACCTAGGAGTCAGCTTCTTCTTTTCTTTTCTTTTCTTTTTTGGTTAATTTATTTTGCTCTTTAGATTCCACATATAAGTGATATCATATGGTATTTAAGATGCTGATGTCTTTGAAATGTCGCCTCCAGAACCTCCCTGTATGGGCACCCCCCAGGGCAGCCTTGAACATCTGTAACAACAGGAGCAGCTCCAGTACCTGGGCAGACGGAATGAATGGCTTGGGGAAAGGGAGGAGCAGATTCGATGAAACCAAGTCCATATCACTAAAACCAACTATTCTGAAAGAAAAAAATCTCTATGGAGTTCTTTCTCTAAGAAGAAAACAAATTTGAAACACGGCAAATCAACAATCCAATGATAATAGTCCCTTAGATGCAAGAGCCAGAGAGGCCTCTGAAGCCTATTTAGCTTTGTTCTTGCCTGTCTGGCACTATTGCTTTTCCTTTTATAAATAATGAAAATCTAGAAATAACACATTACTATTAATCATGTTTGTGCTACAGAAAGAACATCTCCTTGAAATATAAGCCTTTGATTCTCTAATGCCCTCACAAGACACCATTTCTGGGCAACAGCTGGATGTTTTCTTATCAAACAAGTGTTTGCAGCATGAGGATTATCTATTCCTTTGGTCCTTCTTCCAGTCTCCCTCTCCCTTCCTCCAGCCTTGGGTCTGGAGCTCTGGATATGTCGAGAACAGCATTGTGTCCTCTTGCTTTCAACCTCATGGCAAAGCTAAGATTAGAAGCAATATCTGTCCATCTGGGGCACATATATAGACTGGTTTCCAAAAACAAACACTGTTGGACCTAAGAAGATTCTGAATGGCATCACCTTAATGCTACAGGAAATTTTGTCCCAAAATTCCAAGGACACTCATACACATTACATTAAAAAAAAAACATTCCTAAATCATTCACTTTGAAGTACATATTTATTATAAAGCATTATTTCTTGCAGTGAGTGTGGTGACACAGAGCATTGATCATGGAGGTCATCTATCTATCTGCCTATCTATCTAAAAATGGATAATGAATGTTGTTGTTTGTGAAATGGAAATGTCATGCAATATAACTCAAAATGTATCCACCGAATACTGATTTACTAAGTATTTAAAACGCACCTACTTTGTGTCCTGCACCAGGCTGTACTGGATATTAGAGAAGAATATCTCTGACATTCAGGACATTTTTTAGTCTCTCGTGGTAAAAACAAGACAGCAAAGGAAACTATGGGAGCAATGATACCAATGGTCTCACACAGGGACTGGTGATCTTGCTCTCCACATTCACCCCACACCCCAGCATACCTATGTTGTTTTATTGGCTGCAAAGCAGATGTGATAATATTGAGGGGTACTTTTAAAAATAAAGGGATATGCAATTTCACACCCTAACTACACTAGGGAAAACTATCCATTTATCCACATATCCTTTCAGTGTGGGACCATATGCACTCACATTTTACATGGCTTGGTCATTGTATACTAAACACATTGACTTACATCATCAATGTTTTTCCACGGTATGACAGTCTTCAAACACTGTTTAAAGAATTGTATTACATTGCATATGCTGATAAATACTTTAATGATCCCTTCATTGTGTCTTGTGTTTCTTTCCTTGTTTTATTTTTTAATAACTATAAATTTAAGCTTAAGGAAGCTTGCCTTTGTCTTGAAAAAACAAAAAGAAAAGAGCAAAGTTTTCATATTGTTTGCTAACCTGACCTCATTTTAAGAAAGAAATGGTCATATTCTTGCAAAAGATAAAAGTTACATCATAAATGGTGCCGGTCTACGTCCAATGGCACTAAAAGGAGACAGTAGCATTGTTGACACAATTACTATCCTCTGGTGGCATCTGTGGAAAAGAAGCCCTTGAAAATTTCTAAACGACAGTAAACTGTTAGGAAATCCTAGCAGGGCCATCCAACCTGTAGCCCACAGTCTGTGTGTAGCTCAGGATGGCTACAAATGTGGCCCAACACAAAACCGTAAATTTACTTACAACATTCTGAGGTTTTTTGTGTGATTTTTGTGTCCCAATATATTCAGTGTGTGGCACAAGACAACTGTTCTTCTTCCAGTGTGGCCCAGAGGCCCCAAGAGGTTGGCCACTCCTGCAAGGGGTTTACAGACCAAGAAGGGCATGGGGCGAGTAAGATGCTGCAACAGAGTGTGAATAAAACTCCGGGTGTGAGTGTCACTGCAGCTTGGGTATATAAAAACAGGGTTGTGGGCTGGGTGGTGCCTGCCGTGGTGTCAAGTTGAAATCAGCTATTATGACAACACACCACTCCCAGGGTCCCAAGCTTCCCTAGGGCCTTTTCTCCCTCAGTCGGTGCCAGCAGAGGGCAGGCGCCCGCATCTTCCAATGCAGATGCCTCGTCCCGGGGCCAAAATGTGGGCGAGGAAGGGAGATGGAATGGATACCTTATGCAGTTCTGCAGAAAAAATGCCCTTTCTTCAGGCACGCTCCCTCCACCCTTAAAGAAAGAGAACGTTTAGGGGCCTGACGTGGAACTCCTTAGGTGCAATGTTGCCAGGCCTGCTGGGCCAGTCGGACACCCAGTCCACACTTCTCTGTAAAGCACCAAATTTTTTCTCTCCTTCTACAACCTCTTCCGACCTCAAATGCAATCTGCCTCTCCTCCTGGGCAAGGGCTCTCACAGTGAACTACTCTGTCCTGGTTCACATTGTGCATCCCAAACTATCTTCTGTCTCCACTGGGGATAGAGGATGAGGAAAGATGTGTTCCAGCTCCCCTAGCCCCTTGGCCATGGCCATGACATTGCCCCTGCTGCTGTTCACAGTGAGGTCAGCTGACAGGGTCAAGGCAATCCCCCCTCCTTATGGGGTTGGATGAGACAACACTAGTGGTGGCTGGGAGAGCTATGGCCACAACTTGACCAGCTCCGGTGCTCAGGCAGCAACACGGCAAACCAAGTCCCCAGCCTCCTTTTGTTGTTTGACTTCTTAAGAAAAAGAATTTTCCTAAGAAGTGTTTTTATTGTACCAAACTATTTGTATCGTCTTCTGCTGAGAACTGTTCAGGCTGGGCTTACACTGTGGTCAAACACACACTCCACGTTCTTACCAACGTGCGGTCTCTTCAGGAGAAAGGAAATAATGAGAGGCAAATACGCTCCCATGGCGACCAGGCCTTCCCTGTGACCCCAGGTTGCGAGGAAAGCAGAACAAAAGTAATCATCATAAAGCCTATCATTCTGTATGGCACTTGTTAGAGCTTATGTTTAATTTGGGAGTTAACACTTGACTCCACAGGACTGCATGCAACTAAAAAAACAACACACTAGCTAAAATTTCTTATACAAACCAAGCAAATATTCTGCAAAGGAGTGGACCCAGGATTAGATCGTAAGAGTCTCAAATCCTGGGCCACATAAAGAAAGGATTGAGTGGTCTGAGTTTCAGTGTCAGGACAGGCAGACGAGGAGATACAAGGGCTGTTTGGTTTTAGCACTGGAATTGGAAGAGCCAATTCAAAGCAAGTCAGCCAATATGCGTTGAACACCTGCAGCATGAAAAGACACACAATGCTGAACACCACAGGAGAGGTCAAAGTAAACGAGGTGAACTCTGGCTCCAATAAACTCAAAGGAATGGTCTCCAAAGAACAGTCCCTGCCTTTAAGGAAATTTGAGTGCTACGTTCTAGAAAACTGCCGAAGAGGATTATTTGACTTTCCACTATTCATTTCTAACTGTGACAGTGCTTAACTGGCCTCAGATTTGGGTTAGTGAATGCGCTTCCTGGTTATAAAAGTTTTTCTACCTTTATAATTGGTTCAGGCAGCTGTCATTCTGACTTTGGGGTGGGAAGGGGGTTTTCAAGCTCGGTGATGAGTAGTCTTTGAGTCTAAGCCTTCTGCATTTCACAACGTGCTAACCAGGTTTTTATTGTTTCTAGTCTCCGACTACAAAAGAAATACATGAATATATCTTTTACAATATTTTATTTAAAAATACACAGCTGGACTAAGAAGAATACAAGGAAAATTTCCAATCATCAAAACCTAACCAAAGAGCAGGTGGATTCCAATAGATTAAGCCAGCCCTGAAGCCTGAATGTCATGAGGATATTTACTGATATAAAAACACAGGGCTTTGGGTGTTTACAGGTACAAAGGAGAAAGGTCTTGGCCTGAGAAGCAGTGTTCACATAAAGCTAAGACCCTCTCGCCCCCACAAAGGGCTATAGTATAGCCCTATAACCTCAATGAAGTGAGGCTTCCCTACACCAAGGAAGTTGCCAAAGCAATTTGTCCACCTTGGCCTTGGCTCTAGATTAGGAACAATAAGTAGAAAAGGGAGTAGGAATTATCTTTGGCAGGAAAATAAGTACCCAAGTAGGGAAGTGCACACTGTGGATTCAATTTTTGGGGGGATTTTTTAAAAAACTAGATGGTGGTTCTGAGAGTGATTGTTATATTATTCTTCTATCAGTGTTTATGTCTTTAACATCACTGAGTCAAAGGGAAAAAAACAGAAGTAGCCTGAAATGAATAAAACAATTATTTTCAAATTAAAAAATTTAAGATATGACTAATTAATGCCAACTAAGATTAGAACACCAGCCTCTCCTGTTGAACTCTAGTATTCTGTTTTCTCTACACTTAAAAAAAAAAGAATGTCTCAATTCAAGAAATCCTAGAAGTTATATATTTTATCATGGCACGTGGCTGAGTTCAGTCTCAAGAGTAAATCATTTCCAGGAGGCCTGTCTAAGATTAACCAGTGCTCCGTGGTTCTTTGGAATAGCTCCACGACAGACTTTCTGCTTGGTACGGCCTTGAAGACAATACCCATCTTGGATCTAGGTTGGAAAACCCACCAACGAGCAGTTTTTGGTATTGGGGCCGAATTATTGGCAGATCCATGTTTCCATTAAGTTCACACTGATCTTGCCCACTTCTGAATTCTTACAGCATATATACATCCTAACCACATACCTACTCTTATTCCTCGTTTCATAGATATGTAGGTTATCTTTTCAATAAGACCTCAAGCTTCCAAAGAACAGATTTATTTTGCAGTCCCTACATTGCCAAGCAAACTTACAGCTGGAAGGGATATTATCTGCTTTAAACCTGCCATCAAGTTTGATACAACTAATCCTATGAAATGACCTGCTCTACATCACCCAGTGTATCAACAGAAAACCAGTGACACAATCTAAATGGGATAATTCAAGGAGATTTATAATGAGACCATGTGAATGGGGTACAGAGAGAACACAGATTATAATGTAGTCTCAAGACCAGAAATGGTTGAAGAACTGTTACCCCACGTAAGGAGTAGAAACTGGAAGGAGAGGGGTGCACTGAAGGCTGGCTTGAGAGGAAGAAGGACCTTCAGTGAAAAGACTCAGTCATCCCAAAGCAAGCTCAGAGAGAGACCCAGGGCAATAATCCCCAACAACACTTTCCTATATCCACTCAAGTTACCTCCATTCGTCAAACTGATTTGTAAGTTGGAGAACACAAAAGCCCATTATGAATTCTCTAATAGCCACCTGGAGCCAACAGCAAGGTAAAGGAGGATGGAGAGTCTGAGGGAAAGCAGGAATACCTAGGACATATATCTTTATCTGAAGAGTTCTCCTATTCTAAGTCCACTATCCACCCAAACACAATTCTCCTCAGGTTGCTCAAAACGCCTAATGGATTGAATTCAACTAAACTGAATGAAAGCTCCTCAACACATAGGTGGATCTGGGCACCTAGTGTTGAACCGGGGCCCAGTGAGGGTGGTCCTCAGACCTTTTAGAATTAGAATCAGATCCAAGAGCTGTACTCAGAAGCAGATGGGAAGCCGGAGTAGTACCCAGGGCCAAGTGAGTAGAATGTTCCAAACAACCAGATCCATTCATCATCCTCTTCTGCTAAATAGTGACACAACCCAGCATATGGCAAACCAGACACTTGTGAAGTGTAGGACCATTGCCAAAAACAGATCTGGCTAGTTGAAAGAGATATGCTAGTTTTTAGAATTCTAGAGTTAATTCTGTTAATTCTCCTCATACATTTTCTCTATATGAGGAGAGATCTGGCAGATGAAGAAGTTCAAGGTCCATCGGCATCTTTTGACCCACAAGTAAGATCCTTGCCCCAGTCAGGCACAGAACTGAAGTCCAGGAGAAAGGAGTCAACGCACACCTGTTTGTGGGCTCGAAGGCAGTGGTCCTAAACCTCCACTACAGCAAAGTCCCAGAGATACTGATTAATCAAATATGAACAAAAGCCACTTATCAGGACCAATCATCAGCCCGAGAACACTAACATGCATACACAGGACAAGAACAATGGTGGGGACATTTCGGGATGATATAGGATATGTCTACCAGGCCTCTCTCTGTCCTTCTCAAATCTGTAGTTAACACAAATGCTGTGCATTATTCCTTTATGGACATAACTTGCTGGTCAATTATAATAATTGAGTAAAACAGTGAAATAGCACTGTGTGAATTATAGGGCTCTCTATATATGACAATTGTCATTATAATGCACTGTGAACTTCCTAAGGGTCCCAGGAAAGAATACCCAATTCCACCACCTAGGGTGGCTACCATCTGGGGAGAAGGATCCACTGCTAGTACCTGCATCACAAAGAGAGTTTCCCATTGCAGTTGGGTGGATAAGGTCACAGGGCATGTCTTCTCCAGAGCCCCAGCTGAATTCCTGGGCCAGTTCCCCCCTTCCCACCCCAGAAAATAGTAGCTAGAAGCAGAGGATGAGACCTGGCTTAATACCAAGAGAGGGGCTCAGGGTGCTGCTTGATCAGACTGAGAAGGAATGCTCAGTCTGCCTAGTAAGGCAAGGAGGCGTAGCTGGTGACTGAGGAATCAACAGGAGAGGGGCAATCAGGCCTCTGAGACATCCTTGGAGATACCCCAAGGGAAGGGAAAAAATGCTGAATGGAGTACCACATTCATATTAATCGCTCTCTGATTAGCAGCTAACTGATGCAAATGAGTTCACCGCCCTTTTCTCTGACAGTTAGGAGAGCTGTCAGGCCTGGCACAGATCTGTGCTATACACACCTGCGATGACTAGACCTCTCCGGGGAGGCCACGGATGCCTGGGGACAGTGACCGTGGATGCCCGGGAGGGGGGCAGCTGGGGATACGTGCCCACAGTGCAGCCTGATCCAGCAACGTGTCAGACTGGCCGGACAGGCTGAATAGGAGAGTAGGACACATGGGACTGAGAAAAGCCAACATCCTCGGGTACTGTTTCAGCTCACTACTCACCAACACTGCGTTATCATCTATTTATTGGCTTTCGGAATTCATGGGGCACATCAAGGTGCCTGAACATAAATTCCATCAGGCCATTAGACAACAAATGTAACTGCCTCTTCATGACAAAAAAATAATTCGTCCAGAAGAGCTTGGGATAGTCGAACAGAAACATAGATATACGGCTGTGCAGCACTCTAGGGGCCAATCCGGAAGCACGGTATGCATTTCCAGGACATCAGTTTCACCTCCCGTGTGAAGGAAGAAGAGATTATTTTCATAACACACACATGCAAAGGGGCAGAGGACAAACTTTTGATTTTAAGATAAAACATGAGAAGGGAAAGACTTTCTCCCTTGTGACAAGCGACCCTGAGCAATGCGCAGACCTATGCACTCCCCTGTTGGAGGGCTGCTGTCCAAATACAGCCATTAGAATCACTTGGGTGGAAAATTTCAAGGAATTCTGAAGATGTACCTACGCAGAGACAAAGGGGCAGGCAGTGGAAAGAGCCCGTAGGGTCTTTTATAAACCTAGAAGCCGAAGACAAAAAAACACATTAAATTTTTTTTGCTAACTTTGATTCAATATTTTACATGCACCTGGCAACATCCTGGTCTTAACGTCATTGTCGGTTCCCTCTTTACCGTGTGCAGATTAGAAACATAAAAGTTGGAAGGATGGTAGAAGAGTTGGGAAAGAATCTTTCAAGAAAAAATGCCCTCTGATGGGGTCTTCAGGGGAAGCAAATAGGAAAACGCATCCAGCGGCAGGAGTCTCTCCCTCCCCAGCTCTGCTTAAGCTTCTATAGCCACGAGTCTCCCCCAAATCAGATAAAACTCCCAACCCTCAGTGATCAAACTCCCGACAGTCAGGTTTTAGGATGACGAAAAGGGCCTCACAAATATCAGGGCCTGTGTACAATGTATTCATTGTATTAGAATCAAAGAGTCAGAGCAAAATTGTCATTTTTTTGTGTCATACAATCTCATTGTCCACGAAGTCATTCCACATTCATGGGCACAGGGCCTGAATGGCGTGGACCCTTGAATTCGATCGCCCTGTTCCACTGCTTCTTCGCTGAGTGGCAACAGGTTAAAGGACTTAATCACACTGTGCCTCAGTTTTTTCAGGTGTGAAATAGGGAAGCGATATGATAGACCGATGTCACTCACTGGGCTGTCAATATGACAGACCGACGTCACTCACTGGGCTGTTACGAGGATTAAAAGCGGTAATGCGAGTAAAGCGTGTGGCATGGTGCTGAAATGGCAGAGATATAACTATTATGATTATGGTTATTGTCGGGAAATTATTTCTCTGAGCTTCCTTATCCAACTTACTTTGTAGCTAAATAACTTCACGTTAGTGGTAATGGTACTGTACCTCCTTTTATCTTTCTCCCTTAATTACTAATCGTTCGTTATTTAATTATTCAGTGCCAAATTATAGTTGCCATAACGTACTCAAGTCTTTTCAGAAAGCATGTGGGGTGTAGCTTATGAATAAAAATGAAGAGGATGATTATACCTTTATTAAGTATTTCACCTATGAGTTTTTAAATAGACTTCTCTTTACATGCAATTCTTATTCACAGAACAAGAAGAAACTTCTGGACGTATATGACATAGCGACTATAACAACAGGGAACGGGAGAAAACCCGTGTGTCACTGAATTTGATGTACTTCTCTGTCGTCTCTGAGTCTACCTCAGCCCCAATGCGCACATCCTTTACAGTCATTTGGCTATTCTGGAAACCCTAGCCCAGGCTACGTAACAACCTACAGATCTGTCGGCACAAATCCGGTGTTTCTCATCTTCAACAGCCAACTTCAGATGCCCCACGAAACAAGATGGTGATAATCACATTTTCTTTTACAAAGGCAAAGGGTAACATGAAAAGATGCAAAGGAATTATGCTGTGTGTAGGTAGCTACCAAACTCCTTCCCTCCCTAATCAACCAAAAGGTTAAATCTCTCAGGCTGCGCTTCTGCCAAAAGTGCCGTGATTAGCAATACAGAGCAGGCAGGTTCCCTGCTCCGTTCTGGCAAGTGGCACCTCCAGTTCTCAGGAGAGAATTCATCTTCACGCAGCAGGATAATTACAGACAATAGGCCAGGCCATGGAACACGGATACAAAAGGGCATTACTTCTGCATTGTTCGTCTTCCCCGCACTCCCTAATTCTGTCACCTCAACTCTGTATTGTCTGCAAGTTATTGGTTGTTTTCACTGCGTTCGCTCAGGCAGCTTCTCTCCACAATCATGGGATGAGTCAACTCCATTATGTGAGGTTACAGGTAATCAAATCCTACTAGTCATGGAGCTTGCAAACCGGGACCCTTTCTCCTGCATTCTCTCGGCTTTATTTTCAGTTGGATCCCACCCACCACGTAGGTCCCTGATCTCCTTCCATTCTCCCAAGTTGAAACAAAGACCTTTCCAATACTATTATCTAATCTCTGAAGCTCCGGAGAAGTTATTTTTCAGTAACAAAGAATTGGGAACACACGCCTGGTATCAGGACTCCAAGCACTAAGTGGGAATGTACTCAATTCCTCACTGCTTATGTTTCTGTTTGTTCATCTCTTTCATAAAATGTGTCAGATCCACGCCGGATCAGTCCTTAATTCCTCTCTGAAGGTGTTCCAGCCCCTATCTCTAAAGTATAAGGAATTTGAGGGTTGGTAGGGTCCATAAATTGCATTTCTTTTAGGAGTCTGTGGAGTATTACAGAGTTGGTGTGTAGCAGATATTTAAAAACAAAGACTAGTTGGCAAAAACCAAAGGAAAGGATAACTTAACTATATGCATATTCTAATTTCACCAGATTTTAGCAAAAATCCAGACTCAAGTCAACTCAGGTGTCCTGAGCACTGAGAGCTCATATCCTAGTAACCCATTAATAAAATGAGTTTGATGTAGTGACACACTTTCCTTCATATATTTACTATAATTCCCAGGATCACTCATGAAGGGATAAACAACCTAGATTCTTCCAAGTACATATTTTATATGTCATTTAATATATTTTAGTGTATATACAAAATGATCAACCTTGCTTTAGGAGTTACTTACATATCTATTCTTTTTAATATGCTTATATTTTATCCTTACTCAATATCTTTATAGATAATAAAAAGTGTGTTTTACTATTTAAAGACTTTTAGTATTCTGAACTTTGGAATAATTATTCAGAACATAGGTTCAACCTGGTCAACAGCCAAATTTATCAGCTTGCTCTTTCTTATAAACAACTTCTTTGTCCCTGACTATTCCTTTACTTGCCCATTTTCCATTTTATCAACCCCAAAATTGGCCTTAAATTATGACTTCAATATCCTTGAGGAGCACTATGTACAGGTAAGATTGAACTTGGCAGCAGCATAAACCAGGGTGTAACCCTAACACTGCCTTTTACTAAACTCTAGAGTGTTGTGAAATTTATCAAACACGCAGTTTGCGTATCTGGGTAGGATGGGTCTCACCCTTTCACTTCCCTCTCTTGGTCAAAATTGTCTTGGCTAATCTCGGAGTTTCATTCTTTCATATTAATTTTATAGTCAGACCAATTGGAAAAATTTACTAAGATTTTGATTGAGATTGCATTAATTGATAGAACAATCCTGGGAGACTTGCCATCATTATTATGTTGAACTCTTCCCACTTTCTAACATCACACTTCTCTTCATTTACTCAGGGCTTTAATGTTCTTCAATAAGACTTTAAAATTTGTTCATAAAGATTCTATGCCCTTTTCATTATACTTTGTGTAGAAAAATATACTTTCCATTATACTCTGTGTAGAAAAATTTCATGTATCCTAGCTTGGTTTTATTTCTCCCTTTTTAATAAGTGTGTTTTAATTTATTTTCTTAATATACTAGCTGGTCCTGCAACACAGAGCTGGGTATTGAGTCTGGATTGTTTCCGCGTTGCTTGCAAACAGTTTAGCATCATCTTCCTCCATTCACCCCCATGAGTATCATTTACATGGGGACAATTTTTATGTTAATTTCTCAACCTAGGGTTTGAAGTGCTACTTAGGTAGGATAGATTTGGGCTCCAATCCCGTTAAAGGTGCATGGGAAACATTTTTTATTCTGCTCAAAACCAGAAAAGACACAAATATCTTACATTTTTCCAAAACCACTCAGTGAGTCCACTGAATCTACCTTGCCTTGGGGAAGCAGTCCTTCCAGGGTTCCATCTCCCACTGGGAATTTCAGTGCCCATTTCCCTCCTTTGGTGGAATCACTTTGGGTCAGATCTCTTGTCATCAACCCCTGGGAAGACATTTAAACCCAAACTTTGTTCCATCCCCCACACCTTGTACCCCAACTGCCATCTTAAATGGAAGACAGACAAATGGAAGACTTCTTCAGCTTTTAGCTCTCTATCTCTGGCTTAAAGAAATTTTGATGTCTGTCTTCTAAGTTTGGACATGTACTTAAAATATTGTATTTCAACAACATCCCTAGATGTTTGCTTTGGGTTGAATCGTACCCCCCACAGATTTTATACGTTGAAGCCCTAACCCCCAAATTATAACCTCAGAATGTGAGTGTGTTTGGAGACAGGGCCTTCAAAGAAGTGAGCATGTCAAAGCGAGGCTACTAAGAGGCACCAGAGGTGTGAAAGCACAGAGAAAAGATCAGGTTAGGACACAGTGAGACGGTAGCCACCTGCAAGCCAAGGACAGAGGCTGCAGCAGAAGCCAAATATGCCGGTACCTTGATCTTGAAATCCCAGTCTCCAGAACTGTGAGAAAATAAATTTGTTTCTGAAGCCACTCAGTCTGTGGTATTTTGTTACGACAGCCCTAGCAAACTAACAGTGTTTTAGGACAAGAGTCTTTATCCCAGTCTATTCTTACCTTTTTCCAGAAGTTGCTTAGTTTTAAAAATCAATATCCTCATCCCCCCTGCTTCCACTCCACTGCCTTTGGTGCATTTTTCTACCCAAAGAAAATGCTTTATAGAAGCTTCATATGCTATAAAAAAAACAAACAGTTGGTGAAAAAGAGAATACAAAAAATTGGTATCATGGTGAGGTAAACAAGAAGGGGTAAAACAAATGTCTGTTTTATCCAGATGGTATTGCAAACCCTCCCTGAGTTTGGACTCTTTCCAGAGACTGAAATAGTCCCACTATGGACTGACTCGGGAGGGCTGGAAGAGAGCACCTGCACCTTGGAGGAGAACTGAATTCTCCCAAGATATTCTCTGAATGTCTCTCGATACTACTCTCAGTACTACCCAGCGTGTGCCCAAGCAGCCCAAACTTTGGGATTCTCCTCAGTGAGGAAATAACTCATTCCCACTATCACATTAGGCACACTGTCAATTACCAAAGCAAAAATGCAAGATTGTTTAGTAAAAACTTTCCCCACACAGGAAGCCACGGGACTTACAGTCTGTTTTCTGCCGGGGCTTGCTCAGGAGAGCCCAAGAGGTTCTCTGATGAATGGAATGGATGAAGCTGGAAACTCAGTGGAATGGGACAAAGAAGACACTGCCCCTGGGTGTGGGGGGAGGAATGGACACATTTAGTATCTGGAGATTATCTACTGGGGGGCAGAAACGGGGAAGGGAGGGAAGAAGATTGAAAAGAAAAAGAGAGAGAGAGAGAGAGAACATTAATGGTGTTATCTCATGTTACCTTAGCAACTACCTGGTCAAATTGAATTGCAAAGATACAAAGATTGATTGAACAGGTGTATATGCCAAATGATTTAAGAAAAACCTTGTGTATTTGTATCTTACAGGCCAAGGCCTTCTATGTCACTGAATCATCTTGAACATGAATGCGTTAACATGACTTCAAATAATGAAAGGAGACACAGTAGGGTTTATTGTGAATGGATGCTGTGAATACATGGGTGCACTGGGAAGTAAGTGTCCTTGAGAAAGAGAGTCAGAAAATATGACAAGGATGGAGGATGAAAAAAAGAGAGAAAAGAGACTGAGAAAGGAAGACATTCTGAGACTTTTAGGTAAATAGATAGAATCTATTCATATCCAAATTGATCCAAAATTCTATAAAATGCATTTGAGGAATCAGATAAGTTTTAACTTATGTTTAATGTTTTAATTCAGCACCAATTAATTACAGGTATCATAATGCTAGAAAAAGATTTTGCTTCCCAGCAACCTCAATGCCCTGAGAATCACTTTTATATGTCAGAGGAAAGCAACTGTTGAAGATGGGCCTACTGTCCCATCCCCCAGTGATTCAAAGCAAGAGAGGAAGACTGTCTGAGTCTGACTCCTGGCTTTGCCCCTTGCTAGCTCTGCAGCCTCGAGCAAGTTACTGCAGCTGTCTGTGCCTTAGGTTCCTCACTTACAGGAATAATAATAGCACTTGGCTTACGGAGTTGTTATGAATTAAATGAGTTAACATTTGTAAAGCCCTTTTAACAGTTTCTAGCATACAGCAAAGGCTGTCTACATGTTTGTCAATAATGTAAGGACACATTTAATTAATTTGTTTTCTCCAAGAGAGCAATAAACTTGAAGAAAGGTTTGCTGAATTGAAGCAAACAGTTGCTTGGAACTCCGGTGGGATTAGATTATAAAACCAACATAGTGAACTCGTAAAGAATTGGCCTGTCTGTAGTTTTCCAAGGTTAAATATGGAAACAGCACTAATTCAATTTATTGAAAATAGCTGCAGCTTGAAGCAGCAAAAATTTCCACATCCTCCTCCGATACCAGGGCTTCACGAGGCAGGAATCTTTAGGAGAGACACAGAAGGCTTCCCAGGCATGGTTGGGGCTTTGCCCGCCTCTCTGCCCAGGCCTTGGACTGTCCCAAATGAACCTGGCATGCCAGCAGGAGCAGGCTCTGGCCTGGCATGGGCGGAGGGCAGAAGAAAAGCCCCCACAGCCCTGTGGAGTGACCCTCCTCCTTTTTCACCAGGACACCTTCCTGGGGGTTCACAGTACGTGGGGCTCACCTAATTCGAAGCTATAAATTACTCCAAAGCTTTGGGAGGGGAAATAAAATACTTAAATAAAATCATCCTTACAATAGGATTATCCAGTGTGAAAAAAATAGAAAAGTTATCATAAAAGATAAAGGACACGTTGGCACTTAGAGCTCTGTCCCCCAGCCCAGCACGCAGTCCCCATCTGCTGCTTATCCAAGCTGGCTCTGGGGACAATGATCCACCCCCCCCCATCCCCAGTACTGGTTGACCAGTTTGTTGTTCTCTAATGGGTATTTGGCCACACTGTCTTCGCTAGGAAATAAGGGACAAAATCATTCTCTACTGAGTGGCTCATTATACCATGGGCAGGAATCAGCAAGCAGGTGCATGGAATGATGGCGAGAGAAGATTCCTGCCAGCTCCCTGAGTGGGACCCCATCGATCTGTCCCTGTGCAGAAATTTCAGCTCTCACTGCCAATGTGTTGAATTCCAGGCACTAGATTTTGGGTCATGACTCAAAATTTTACTTAATTAAAGAACACCCATGGATAGAACTACTGATTTATTCTCTGGGTTGAACAGGAATGAGAAAAATATTTACATTGATTTCTCTGAGCATATATGAGAAACTCTGCTAAGAGTTTGTAAAAGTATATAAAGTTCTTGATATTTTTCATGCTATTTTATTAAGGTATGATTGACATACAAAATGCTGTACATATTTAATGTATTCATGAATTTGGAGATAGTACACATCCATGAAACCATCACCACGATCTGTGGCGCAGACATAGCCATAAAATTTTTGACATTTAGATTTACAGGTTCTCATACATTGACTGGTGGTGACTTTTTTATCATTAAGCTACAGATTTATTCATACCATACAATATTATCTTAAATTTCCTTGTCAAGGTAGATCATTTTATAGAGAGGTTCTAGATGTCATACAACATGAATTAGGAGGAAAATATGCCCTAGGTATTATATCAAATGGTTGGCTGCCTGTTTTTATATTTTACTTTCTATTCTTCACTCAGAAAGAAAACAAGCAGAGCTAAATCCAATCATCCTTTTTGTTTGCTTGTTTTCAGACACATTGTGGAGTATTTTACCCACAGAGGGAGGTCTTGTTGACCCGGCTGTCTTGCTGGGCCATTCCTTACAAATCTTCAATAGAAACACGGTTTTTGATGGTGAGAAGTGGATAATTTCAGAATTCAAATGACATCGCTCTTTAGAAAATGTAGGAGGGGGATAGTAATGTGGTTACCTTTAATTTCAGGTCACTCTCCTACAAGCAGCCTGTGATGGGTGCTGGGCCCAGGAGATTTATTGTGTCTGAAGTGCCCAAGGCAGCCATATGGGACCTTGAACAAAAGAAGGAGGAGGAGTGGCCAGGGGAAGAGGAGAAGTGGGGAGACAGAAGGACAAACAGATGTGAAAGCTTCCTGTCTGGGAGACAAAAGGGACATCTCCCAACGACCCAGTGTCCACCCACAAAGGACCCAGTGTTCCCTGGTTTCCTGTCTTCGGATGCTGTCAAACTGTTCATATTGATCTTATGCTCCAGAGCAGATCACAGCCTTTGGAGCCCCCTCCCCCATTGTGTAACTCAAGACTGTATAAATTGCAATTTCCAGACTGGTTCTAGAAGTAGAGGTGTTCCTTTCCAAGTGCTCCGACTGTAAAATAAGAGGAAGTTTATCGAAGCTGAAAATTCTGATGTATTCAGCCATCACTGCGTTGTTTGGTGGCCAGCAAGAGCTTCCTCAGAAGATGGAGGAAACCGAGGAGGGAGAGAAGGGGAGGGGAGGGAGCCGGAGGGAGGGGAGGAGGTATACTGAATTGCGGTTGCTTATTCCTTACCGACTGGACAAGTTCTTTAAAATTTCAGTGATAAATTGTGTGCCAGTTTTTGACGCCTACCCCTCCAAAAAATCCTTTACAACGATCCTTCCCCAAGCGCCACTTGCCAGAGAAAAGTGAGTGGGAGAGGCCAGTTCCATGAGGGAAGGGGCCACGTCTGTGGAGCCCGAGCACCTGGCAGAACTGCCTCGGTCAGTGCATAGCAGACAGGAGCTCAGTAAATAAACGGGAGCAAGAAGACTGTTCATTTTGATACAGATGCAACTAACAGAGAAAAGGAGAGAAAATGTAGTCAACCAGAGGTTTTACCTCAAATAAAAAGCTGCCCATATGACAGTGGCCTTCTTGATGTTTTGGCTATACTGACCTGCTAGGGTTGAATGGATGGGCGCTTCTCTTCTTACCCAACGGAGGAGGACAAGGCACAGCTTGCTGGGCCCACATCTCGTCTCAGTCTGTCTTGCCTGTCGTTTCCTTTTAGCCCAGAACCATTTTTTTTAACGTCACAAGGAACTTGACTTGTCTTCAAGGTGGAGAGCAGTGAGCTGGTGCCACCGGTGCTCTGCACCAGCAGCCTGGTTGATCACAGACAGATCTGCTCAATGGGCGGGTAGCAGAGCTCTCACCACGCCAGAAAGGGGAGCTTAGAGGCCAAGTGCACAGCACCAACCTGCCTTCTTTGCCTCGGTAGCTGCCCCTCTGCTGGAATCAGACCAGGCTGAGAATTAGGACAGGGCTACTTCCCAACCAGGTAACCTTGGGCAAATCTTTACCCCTGAGCCTCTGAATCCACTCCCTAAGTGAAAAAAATCCGACCGGCCTTGTCACCCCGTTTCAGGGTTATGTGATAATGTCTCCCTAATGTTTATAACCTGGATCACCCCAATGTTTGTGAAATGAGAGTTACCTCTTTTTCATTAGCTCCTTTTACTGGCCCCCTGTTCTGCACCTAAGTAGAGCTAAACAGAAAGTCAGAGAAATGGACTGAGTTGGCTCCCCCAAACCTCCCTGTCCTAAGGAGCCCCACTGCAGCAGGGCCAGGCACCCCTCTCCTCAGCCTCCAGATGGAGGCTGCCACATTAATTTCTCAGTAACCTCTGAGGACAGTTTTATAGATTTTTCCATGTTTGCTCAGGCACAGGAGAAACCAGACCTGGGCTCTTGGTGCCGAAGTGTTCCTTCGATCACTGACTCACAATGATGACAGTAGAAACCAGGACATAAAATGCTCCTCCTGAGAATGATTAAAGCGGCCGAACGCAGCCGAGCTGTCTGGGTTGATCTAATCAGTGCGCTCGCGGGAGGCAGGGCATTGCTGCAATATCAGGTAATACATCCAAACCTCGTGAATCAATTCTTTCATGCACAGAAACAACAACATAAAATGACTGCTCTCCCTTGAGCTGGTGTAATTTCTCCCTGTCCTCTAATCTCCTTCCATCAAAAGCCTGGAGGTGGGAAGGGGAAAAGGATGGGTCATTGGTGTAGCTGTGATGTGATACGATCTGACTGGAGCTCTTGGGACGGAGCTTTGGAGCACGAAGAGAACGCAGAGGCAGGGCAGGCTCCCGCACCAGAGCCATTGACTCCGCTCTCCCAGCAGGGGGCGCTCACACAGACCCTGCAGAAAGACTCTGGATGGATCTTCCACATACCTTTGCTTATGTCCATTTGCCCTGGTGACTACTGCGCAAGTTACTATTTTATATGCAAAGCACCCCGCGTTTGACTTCTGTGTGTGATTTTGTCAAAGTCACTTGACATGGTGAGCCTCTTCTCATTGAGTCACAGAGAGATGGGTACTGATAATGTGTAACTGCAGTGGGGACAGTGGCTGATGAGAGAAGGATCTGACCAAGTTAAGAAGTCAGAGAGCCCCGCTTGGTGGTGTGACTGCAGCCTAGATTTTATTCTCCACTCGCTCCCTCAGTCACGTGTGTTTGTGCAAGGTACAATGGACACACGGGTCCTGTATACAATCCTGTGATGTGAAATCTCATAAAAGCAGAACAAGCACCCAATCGATGGGATGATTTCAAAGGCACCAAGAGTCTCAATTTTCCAGGGTGAATCGTGGAATGGGCCTTGAAAGGTGGATAGGATTTTGGTGGCTGGAGATAATATGGTGAGAGGGAAAGAGAGGGCATTATGGAAAAAAGTAGGAAACGGATTATCAAGGACTGGGCAAAAGTGCGCCTAGTGACAGTGGGGACAGAAGGGACTGTCTTCAGAGGCCCCTGGGGTTGTACTTGTCCCTGGTGTTAGCAGGTTTTGTAGAGGACCAGGGAGAAGTAGGTAGGGCTAGGATTTGTAAACAGGAAGGATAGGGTCTTAGGTTTTGTTTTTGTGAAGGAGAATCTCTTCCTAGCTTTTCCCTCTTAATTGTAATGGCAGTACACACTCATTATCAAACATTTCCAGCAGTACAAAAGTACATAAAGAAAACAAAAATTACATATAATTCCACTATTCAAAGAGTCGTCTATTAGTCTGTTGGCATAAAGGATTTTAGATGTTTTCCTTTGCATACCCACGTGTATGCGTATATACAAATGCACATATGATTTTAAATGGTCTCAGACTTAGAAGACTAATTTGTAACCTGCCTTTATCCCTTTTTGACATGTCCCAGGCATTGTTCTAATTCAGCAACTATACAACTTGGTCATCGTTTTTATGAAGACAGTAGATGCCACTCTCTGATTGTACAACAATTTACACAACTAATTCCATGTTGATGGATATTATGTTCCAAGTTTGGGCTATTGTAAGTAACCCTCTGATAAATATCCTTAAAAAAGCCAGAGTATGCAAAAAAAGAAAAAAGAAGTCAACTTGCCTTTGAAACTCAAAGTTAGTATCTGCTGTCATTATCTAATAGTTGAGGTTTACTGGGTGTCACTCATATGCACACCGGTCAGCTGTGGCTGCAGGCGGTGATACAGCGGAAAGAACACTGGGCTAGAAGGTGAAGATTTTGATAACTCAAGCCTCAGCTCTTTCCTGAGAAATCTCAGAAAAGTCATGGGGGGCTCTCTGACTCTGAATATTTTCATATGTAAATGAGGCAGGGGGTGGGTGGGGGTGGATGGACATGCATAGGAGGGGAAGACACTTGAGACCACACAGCACTTCTCAAAATACTAATTCTGAGCAAAGTTAGTCGCTGTTCTTTGGTAAAAATCACGGTTCCCTTGTAAAATGAGTTTCAAAATAAGTTTGAAAATAAGACTTATGAAGAATAGTTAAAGGAGCAGGGGTTCTTACTTAGAATTTGTCAGAGAAAGGAGACTGTCTTTCTCCTGCAAAGAAGCAGGAACCACCCATCAGCACCATGCAGCACAAAACCGTTCTGGCCTCATAGCCCTTGGGGTCACTCTGCGCCATCTCTGGATGGCATCTCGGCACATGACAGCTGCCTTGCCCCACGGATACCACTCAATCCTAACACGTTGGTTGGGGGTTCACATGGATGAGAGGTTCTCGGTGTAGCCTCTGAGGAGGGTACATTTACTGAAATGACATGCAGGAAGCAAACACCAGGTATGATGTGCTGGCCTCCATTTAGGTTAGCTTGGTACCCATTCTGATGGGATGGCTGATGTATATTTTAAATATCACAACTGATTAGTCTCATAAATGTCAGTCTTGAAACCTACCTTCACGACTACCCAGTACAGGTTTTCCTTAGGTATATATCACTGAACACTATCTCCATAAATACAAGGCAACTTAGCTTTGTTTAAAACAATGGAATCTGTTCCTAGACAGAGTTGGCTTCAAGTCATGGCTTCACTCTTCCCAGCTGCATGTTCATCTGCAAGTTATTCAATGTCTCTAAACCTTGGTTGACTCATCTCCAATCAGAGACTTGGTTAGAAAGTTCAATTACACTCACGAGTTCTGAGTTTGCTACTTAATATGTTCAGTAAATATTAGCGATTACTATTTTTCTGAATTATATGACAATTTCTTTTGAGGCATCTCTTTGTAAGAGCATCAGTAGGCGCTCTCCTAAGAAATTCCAACCACAGAAAGCTGTGCCTCTCAAGGGCCACAACGAGCAGCCATGCACTCCATCAACCCAACACCAACACCGCCCCTGAAGCACTCACTCAGCAGGTGCACAGCAAATAGCACGTGGGGCCAGATCTGGAGCTTGTAGGAAACAGCAAACGGCTCCACCTTTCAGTGGGCTGCGCTGGACAGAAGTAAACAAGTCCTTCAAAATAGACTTTCCAAATCCAAACTAAAATAATTTATTTACAGAATTCAACTAAAGTCAGTTATTTCACGAATTCTGTACTTCTATATGTTTAGTAGAGTCAAGGAAAAATATGAACTTAAAAGAAAATGTCCCATTAGTTCTTTCTGAAAGCTCTTCTACTTAAGCATTATATGGGCGAGCTTTGTCACAGAGTGCCCATGGGTTAGAAAGGGGACGACGCCGAATCTTTCCTTCTGGTTGATACGTTATGTTCTGGGCCCATTTTCTCTTTAAAAACCTCCCATATTTGTTCCCTTTTATCTTTCATTTAATAAACTTACTCTGGTGGGAATCTAAAGATAACAATTAAATTGGAAGACATCACCCTGTCTTTGCAGAGCTTATAATCTAAATACAGTGACAATATGCACACAACATACACAGAACTAATAGAGATGTGAGGTACTGAGACATCAGACCCACTGGAAAGGGCTACGGCCCTGTAGACTTTCATTCTATTAACTGGTGGTAAACACTTGGCAAATAAACAAATGTTCTAAATAAGTAAATGCATACAAGAAGGGCATTTCAGAATGTCCTTAAAGAAGACCACAATGACAGTGTTGTGATGGTAATTGGTGGCATTGAGAAGTAGCTGGGAAGGCCTTCTCACAGAGATGACATTTGAGGAGAAACTGGAATGATGCAAGGGGAGCAGCAATGAGCATCTCAGGGTGCTCCATCCAGGACCCACGACACAGTGTGTTCACAAGCTTTAAAGCTGAAAGAGCTTGATGAGGTCCCAAAACAGAAAGAAGCCAACATGGTCAAGTTGTGACCCAACTCATGCAAATGTGGAAGGAGTGGGGTCAATAAGAATCACTGCCCTGGCCAGTGTGGCTTAGTTGGTTGGAGCGTTATCCCATAAACTGAAATGGGTTTGATTTCTGGTTGGGACACATACCTAGATTGCAGGTTTGGTCCCTGGTCGGGGAGTAAATGAGAGGCAACCAATTGATGTTTCTTCTTACATAGATGTTTATCTCCCTCTCTTTCTCCTTCCCTTCCCTTCTTTCTAAAATCAATAAATACAGCTTCGGGTGAGAATTAAAAAAGAAGAAGAGGAAGTAGTCATTGACCACATGACACATGTCTGGTGGATGTGGGCAAAAAAGTTGGCCTTTCTTCAAGTGTTAGGGGAAGCCACTGGAAAGACTGGATCAGAAAAGTAGTATGATATAATATACTCTTTCAAAAGGCCTCTTTGGCATTGGGGGAAACTGGATTATGATGTACAGAGTGAGAGAAGGAAGACCACTATCCATCAAAGTTCAGTAAATGCTGCCAGCCATTCACCCAAATCCTGTCTCTCCTTCTTCCTGGACACAGGTTATAAGACATTCCCCACCTTCTATTGTAGCCATGGGTAATGCGTACCATTGGAACGTAAAGAAAGTAATTTGTCTGGGAAGAAACCCCTAGCCCTAGGTTTTGGTTTGTTCTGCCTTAAGTTGTCTGAAAAGGTGACCACTAGACAAACCATTGCTGAGTCCTTGAATGACTATGTGGAGCAAATCTCCCACTGACTTAAAATCCTCATTTCGGCTTTTATGAGAGAGGGGAATTAAATTACTCATTTTTAATCCAGGGTAGTGCTGGGCCTCTTATTTCAGCAGCTGAATCGTTTTACCTCCATTAACGCACAAGACAATGAGAGCAGCCACTGACACGTGGGAAAGTCTCTCCATTAGAAACAGCCAAGGTTGTTATCCTGGTCATGTTCTTTGGAAATTGCTCTTTAGTACTGAACCTATGATTAGAAAAGCAACTTTACAAGCTATTTTTATCAGCTGGAATCAGAGCATAAAAAACTCTAAGTGATCAGCCAAAATGTTTTTCTCCTTGGAAAAGAGCCAAAGAAAACAAAGCATTACATGTGTTTATTCCTAAAACTATAAAAGTACATTTATCAAAGTCAATTTCAGGGCTTTTGTTTGCTTTAATGTAGGAGAGCCCCATCTTCAACAACCTAAGCAAACAAAGACTGTCTCATCGGGAGTGACAGCCACTTCCTGATATACCATGTCCATAGAAAGAAGACCCAGCTGCTTTCCGGGTATCTTGTACCTCCCGGAGGCCACCTTTTAATTTCTTGCATGGATCATGAAAAAGGAGAAACTGTTTGCTAAGGAGAAACTGATAAATTATTTTTTATTCTTCTGTGGCAAAACTTTCCAGTTACCTATCTAACATCCATTCTTCCCTTCCAACTTATCACTAAAAACCTTGATTTGTAGATGGGTATGCAGATGGGCTAGCCAAATAAAAGACTGCACACCCCAGCCACCCCTGCTGCTCGTAGTAGCCATTTCAACCAATGAGATGTCAGAAAATCCCCTTAAATTTTTCCCATTGGGGAATGCTCTTCGACTTCTCTGTTATCTGTACTGGGTGTGTACTATCTGACCAATAGGTAGCCTTGAGGATGGATGCCAAGTACTAAGGATGGCAGAACACACAGATAGGAGCCTGGGGCCCTGGAGAAATCATAAAGCCACCATTTCAGCCTGGACTAACTTCCTCTAAACTTCCTTCAGGGGAGAGGAACAAAAATCATCTTGTTTAAGATAGTGTTGTTTAGATTGTTTTCTGTTATATGCAATGCAGCTTACTTCTGAATTGATAATCTCCCATATAGTTAAACCTAATTTCTAAAAGTTCCAGGATCTTGATTTTCCCATGACTTGTATATTAGTCTTTTATCAAGTACTACATTCTCCATGGACACAAAAGAAACATATAACATTGTCTCTCTTCATAAATGCACCCTGGCCAGTTGGGCAGGCAGAATTTAGAAAATAGAGTGAAAAATAACAGTAACTAGTGTTAAATTGGATACAACTGACTATGACTTTTCAGAATGGAAATGAGAAGTAAATTGGGGCAGAGGTAGAAGGATTCATTGACAAGTGAGAGATGAGCTTGGCTCCTGTGGTGGCCATTTATAAAGAGTATTTGAGGATGATAATTAAGTTTATGGAATCAGGAGCCAGACCACCCGGTTCAGATCCTACCTCCACTACTTATTAGCTCTGTGGCTTTGAGCAAATTATGTAATCTCTCATTTCTCAGTTTTCTAATCTGTTAAATAAAGAAAATAATGTCTACCTTACAGAGTTGTTATAATAATTCTATTAGTCAATATAGATAAGTACATAGAGGACTCTGTAGCATATCATAAGTGTTCTGTAGGTGTTAACTGCTGTGATTCTGATTCTGATTTGGACCCTTTTCTCTGGGAACATCACTTCCTTCATTTTGGGAAGTTGCTTCATGGTGATCATGGTACTCCTCTCCCCCACCGCCTCACAGGTAAATAAAAAGACCCAAAATGAAGGAAACTCTCTGGCCACTTTGATTATTCCAAGAAGTAGATACATGATCTAACCTAAGACAAGAAAAATATTCCCTAGAATTTTTAGAAGTGAAGCTGAGGAGGAAGGATTCTCCCCTCTCAGGAGGACTGAAAAGACATGCAAGTAGAAGCTATTAATCTAACTTTCTGAAGAAACTGGTTGAAGAAAAAAATCAATAGTCCTGAGCAAGCAGGACAATTGCCCCACACCATGTACCTCGGGACCCTCTACATTGAAGTGCCTTCCTTGATGTGTTTAAACCCCCTCTTATCTGGTCTGGGACCAGCTGGGTCTGACAGTGTCTCCGGCAGCCTCTCAACCTGGATAAGGACCCATATCTCCCTGCTCCTTGTCTCTCCCCATGGGGTGTTCGGAGGCTCGTTATCCCTGAACATAGGGCTGACCAGATGCTCCGAAGACTGCCAAGATCTGTGCCTATATGGTCATCCCATAGTCCCATGCCCAGGCCCTGGCTTGATAACTGGCCACTAAATCCTTTCCATTTGTCTATTCATTCACTCATTCAATTTTTTTTCTTAAGACAGTTCAAACTGGGCGTTTGGTGACAGACCTGAAAAATACCATTTGAAGAAAGAGACAATGAAAGGGGAATAGATACCTAGGAGCAGCACTACCCATGAAACAGAAGAGGATTGGTTTAGAAAGCCCACTTGTATGATGTCCATGTCATCACTCACTAGATGATATGCAACTCTACCCAAGACAAGCATCCCCTGGGCCACCATTTGCAAGATCACTATTTCTCACAGGGAAAGGTACAAATGCCGAAGAAGCCATCAGTTCTGCTCCAGTTCACACCCTTTGCCTCATTCTTACAGGAAGCCAGTTTTTCTTTCTAGAGCCAAGAGAAGTTCCTCACTCGAGAGAGTGATTTTTCTAGTATTTTCCAAGGAAGAGCACAAGGTGGACCCAAGAGACTTCTCCAGGGCACCCCCTGCCCACATGCACCACCACTCCTCTCTGTAGGTTTACATAGTCTGGACTTCACCATGCACTTCTGAGGAAGTTTCTTGGTTCTTTTGTCTTTCTGCATGCCCTCTCCACCACCTGTACAGGAGGTTCTTGGGGATAATCTCAATTTTGCCAAATGAACATGAAGGGATCATCTCACCACCTATTTTAACTTCTCTGCCTGTGGATAAAAATTATGGTACATGCTATAACTGCAAATATCCAGAGTTTCTTCACACACAGTCCACAGATGTGTGCTTCAATCGGAAGATAGTCTATAAACAATCAGAAAAAAGTTTAAATCGACCTGAGAGATAAATATTGTGGAATCCTCAGTGCCCAAATTTAAATTATGTCTTTTAAAAAACCTCTTACTGTTTGTAAAAGCAAAATTTAGATTTTTGAGTAACAAACCATTTTAGATTCTCCCCTAAGTCAACTGAGTTATTGACATCCATTATAGAATATTATGCAGATCAACAAACGATTCCAGAATCTTCATTAGATGATCATATTGAAATTTTAATGATCCCATGATACTTGTTCTTTTCTAGACAGAAAATAATGGCTATTAAAATGAGAAAACCTTCCATATGCCAGCATAAGGGTGGGTTTCCCTTCTGAACCCTTACGCAATGACTCAGACAGATGTTAAACGACAGAGAAGTGAATGCACAAAGCAGACATTCTGTATGACTGAGCTGACAATATTTGATGACCTTCCAAGTTTACTGGACAGTTTCCAGGGCCAAAGGAGTTCTTTGTCACGTTTTTGTATGTCAGTGTATGCCAACCCTTTACATACCCTGGCACACGTGAAAACAGTGATACGCATCCATGAGGACTAAGCTACTGCCAACCCGCCCACATCACCATCTTTCTAAGCCACAGTTTTCTGACCTGTAAAGTGGAGGGGGAAATAGGTCAACACTGTGAGGACTGAAGGAGACACTTACTGTAAAAACCATATATATCACTGAGGTGGTTTATGGTCTGCCTGAGCACAAAGTCACATTGGGAAGTAAAACTTTTCCGAAAATAATTCAACAAAGCAGACTCAAAACACTGCATTGTGGCGGCAAACAGTGCCAAAGGGGAGATGCAGTCACCACACAGGAGGAAAGTTCACGGTCTCCTCCCCCAGGCTCATCAGCTGCCCCTAAATCCTCCTCCTTCATACGGACTCCTGAAATCCAACCTGACCACGTGACTCTGTCTTTCTTGTCCCTCCTTCCCTACGTCTTCCAATGGGACTCAGTCAGCTTGTTACAGTTTGTTTTAGTCTTCCCCTGCACCCTTACTCCAGGCTGCACGAACCCCCAAAACAAAAGGACAGACAATTCTCTTTATTATGAGGAGGAAAAGGAGAAGGAAGAAAGAAATCCAGGGAATCTTCACATATAAATATTTGTCAGGTAATTTAGATAGATCAATAGATAAGATAGATAAAAGCAGGCATCCCTTACTGGGACTTCGTAAGCATTCAGTATATTGTTGTGTGGTTGTTGCTATTATTATTATTATTATTATTATTATTATCATCATCATTAAGTACAGCAAGGAGGGCAGAAAGCCTATGCCAACCCTTTCCAAGGATGCTGAGATGGTTAGCAGTCTGAGGGAAGAAATCTGAACCGAATCTTCCCTTTGGCAAACCTGGGATGTGTTGACAGAACAAAATGATCCCCCTTTTCGACAAGCATGTCAGGGCAGGCTGGGTAGAGTGCAGACGGACTTGGGTGGAAGTACCAGGACAGCCTGTGCCTGTGCTGAAAAATAACAAATTCGTCTGAGATCCATGTGGACTATTCTGCACATTTTAGGTTTTTATTTTTTAACCATGTTCTGTCTTGATACTTTTCCTAGGCTATTGTATGTATGTATGCATGCATGTATGTATGTATCTGTGTATTTTCCTGAGCTATTTTATTGGTAAGAGACTGGAATCTGTTTTTTTCCTGGTTAAATTATTCTAATCATTCTGTTAAACGGGAAAATTGGATGCAAATCAGTCTGAGGATATATTTTCTTCCCAGGTTTTGTTACTCATCTCTAGGCCAGTCTTTTTAATTAGGTTTCATCCTAAAATTGGTGGCCTTAAGTAGAAGTGAATAGCGGTGACAATTGCATTTCTCACATAATAACCATTTGGTTATTTGTCTGGTATTTTAAATGCTATGTCCCCTAGTCTACCCAGAAGTATCTCCTGGGGTTAAGGTTTCTTTGTCCCTGTCCCCTAGACCCCTCGCGCTTTCTAGGAGTACCGAGATTGTCGCGGTTCTGTCTGAAGATGGCGAAGTCAGAGTCCCGGGGAAGAAATGCTGAGAGCGCTTCCACCGCCAGTGGAAACAGATGGGAGTTGCGCTCCAGGTTGGGGGTTAGAAGGACTTGTTCGGCGCTTCTCGGAGAGCATTAGCCAAGAGCTTCCACCTGGGCAGTCATGTCAACTTTGCCAAGAACAGTCTGTTTCTCTACAATTGAACTAAATTCTTCCTGCTGAAACATAAGCCTGATTTTTCTTATTTTGTCCTCGTTCCTTAAACAAATGACTCAGGTCCTGCAATACCAGTTGAGCTGCAATACATGCTGGATGGCTAATAATACATGAATTTTAAAAAGAGGACACATTTGAAGCAGTGTTTTTCATAGCTGTGGGAAATGATATGAATAAAAACGAATAATCAAGTGATCAATTCAAGTTTAAATAGGTACAATAGGCTGAAGCCCATTCACTGGGCATCAAAGCAAACAGACACAAATAACTTACTCATGGCAAGTTCGTGCCAATATTATTTTATTAGCCCCTGGTAGGCTTTTTGGTTATAATAGCTGATAGTAAGCTCTATACAAGAGTTTGCTATTAGTATGGGTATTAATTTTGGCAATAGAATTAGAAGAGTAACTTTGGGTTTATATTTTAACAAAGGAAAAAGGGAAGAGGGAAGTAATAATTGGTTTATATCCCTGAAGTAAAGGAAGAGAAAGAACTTATTCAATAAGCTTTTGTCACACAGACAGCTAGTAATAATGTATAAATATATAACATGCTCTCCCTGACACAGCTGGGGAAAAAAGTCTCCATTGATGAGAATCTCATGTCCATGGCCCTGAAGAGAAGCCTGTTTCTTCATATTAGTGTGCTGAGCAGAGTCGACTGGACTAAGGTCAAGTTTGATTTGTGACTTTGAGGATCCTGCCAATGGAATTAATAACAAGGCTGGTTTAATGCATTGTGGGGAGTAATTTCTGGTGACAGACTATTTTCAAGTACCAATTTATTTGTATCCAGTGTTCAGGGTCTCTCATTAAGGAAGCTCACATAGATCACCCTGGCTCACAACACAGGAATTATGCTGATCAGAATGGCCTCAGTGTGCCACCTTCTACCAAGTGCGTCAAAGAAAATCTAATAGCACATCTCAACCACACGACAGAATTTCCACAACCGAGTCCCTCAGCAGATAAAGGGTTATTAAAGTCATCAAGACTCCTTCGATGGGAATATGGTGATGATACCACCAGTTCTCACCAGGAGGCAAGGATTAAATTCAGCAAGGAGAGACATCCTTGAGTTGTACTCTGAAACTGTAGCAGAGACTTACTTGGGGAATAGATCAATGAAATAATGTCTCCCAAAATCAAAATTCAAAACAAAGTATATTTGGAGGGAGAAGGGAGAAGGTGAAACTATAATGAAGAACCAGCAGAGAACAGGGTTGAGCAGGGGCAGGTGTTGAGGAGGAATGTCATTGGTCGGTTGCTTCCTACCAGTGAACTACCATGTACAAGCTATTTTCAAGTCTCCTTGGCTTTGGGGGATGGATTAGTCAATCACATTCATAGCACAGCAATTAACCAGTAATGGAAAGTATGGCTTCTATCCAGCTGGCTGTTCATTCTGAAATTGATTGGACTGTGATCTGACTCAACTAGTCAATTTGGAAAAAGAGCTTCACATGGGTGTTTCATACCAGCAAATAGAATCTGCATAAAAATCCCCAAGGAGTGTGTGAGTAAGTGCCAGGTTCAACTGAACAAGCTTTTTAATTTGGGAGCCCCTCTTCCGGATAAATGCCAAATTAGCTATATAATTGCTTTATTCTAAACGTAGCTAAGGCTACATGTAGGGGCACTCTAATAATTGTTCAGTAGTTGTAAAAGCTACTGATGTTCATAAACAACTTCTACCTACATGCCACCCAGGCCGATAGCTCATGTGCAATGATTGTATGTCTGGGGGTGGAGGTCAGAAAACCTCAGGAAGGTTGGGTTGGAAAATGGGCTGGAGAAACATTCCAGTGACCTTTAGTGCTCGTGACACTCCTACCCCGGTTCCTTGTTCCTGTCGGGTCATGAATCAGTTTGGTTGTGTTAATAGAGCTGTTGCCCTTTTCTTCTCATTGCTGAACATTAATAAGTTACCCAAACAGGCAGACTGGGACAGGTGTGGTCATTAGCCAGGTTTAAAGGCTCAGGGGTAATTATAGTGAGTGGAGAAAATAGAATTTGAGAGACAAGGCACAAGGCCGAAATGTTTTCAAAGCTAAGGCTAAGAATCGCGTCAATTTCTCTTTCTTTGGGAGGCGATAGGTCTTCTTCACGTAATATTATTTCTAGGATCCTAAATCCTGCTGAATTAAAACAGAGGGAAGGAGGGAGCAATGAGGGAGAGAAAGAGAAAGACAGTACATTTATAGACCCTGTTTGGTAACAGCTTATTGGCATTAAGTTGCAACTCCATGGAATATGGAACTTGAATAGCCTCTCCATCTACGTCATATGGGTGAGCCCCATTTAATTGCCTAGAACGAGAGGGCAACTTGAAGTGGCCTGAAGAACAGACCAGCAGGAGGAGGTCATCGCACCTGTCTCTCTCTGAAAATGGACCTGATAACATGTCAGCATAAAGCTACAACCTCTTCTTGTATCCACTTAGGTAAGGCTGACAAATAAAACTAACATAAATCTCCCAACCTGGGAGAAGAACATTTATCTCATTAAGGCAGAGCCCATTAACTCGCCGCCATCATCTGGCCGCACACTGCTCGGTGAATACAATTAAATGCGGATTCAGAAGCATTCTGGCTCTTGTTGGTTCGTGTGCAGGATCACAGTACGAACACCACCAGGCATTCATACACCAAAATTACAGGGGATAAACACGGAGGACAGATGCCTACCCTCAGGCACCTGTGCAGCTATAACTGACAACCTTATAACAGCTCTTAAAATGCCAGAAAAAGTTGCAATAGCAGCCCCATCGATGATATTTCCCCAGATCTCCAGAACCAAAATGGACATCAAAGTCTTTATGAAATCGATGCGTCTGACAAGGTGCTTTGGACTGGCACCTGGAGTCCCTTTTTCCCATCGCTCCCAGAGCTTGCAGACCTGATCCAAGTCAGGACACCTGTCGACCTCAATGAGCTGAGAAAGGTGAAAAAAGCCGCCTTCCCCTGAAGAGGAGAGGTCTGGGTCAAGCTTAGGGCAGATTTACTTTGGCTAGAGTCTGCTTACTTCCCACCGCCCAAACTGTCTGCTAGCCAACACTTTAATCCTTTGAAAAGTGCTTTGAGAATTGGTACCAATTAGGTTTTTCAAAAGTAACTGAGAAAATGGAGAGAATTAGAGAGTAAGATGAATATGTAAGGTCCTTCGCCTTGCAAAAACATACCACACCAGTACATGGGTTCAGTGTAGCCTGCCTTAAATCTGTCTGGAGAAATTAATGAATAACTAAACGAGTGCATAATTTTCCTAAAACCAAATTCAATTCTCCCTCAGTTTTCCTAACCTGTCCATCACCCAAGTTCTGGGTTATCCATTTCTCCTTTCTCTATATCTTCTTTTTACTAGGTAACAAAACCCCTTGTATGTCTTTCAGTAGAGCAGAAGTTCAGTATTTGGTTAATGAAGAGATGAATGGATGCTAGTACTTTGTTCAGCAAAATAATTTTAAACAACATAAAAGAAAGAAAAACAAAAATTCTGCTCACCTCCCAAACACCGAAGTCTGATAGACAGTTTGTTCTTAACTTACAGACAACGTACTTCCATATTTCTAATTTCAGTGTGCCCCTGAAAGAACCTTCCATCTCAGAACCAGAAAGCCACGCATGCGCTTTGCCCACCCCTTACCCGTAAAACTCCCTCTAGCCCATCAGGGATTCTGTTCCATGGTATTTTGCAGGACTCCTTACTCACACACATCTTCCTCTCTGAACTCTTGCAGGATGTAGTACCTTTATTTTCCCGTTACTTTTTAACATTCACACCTTCACATTCTGCATATTATTTTATCTACGAACTTTTTATGTTTCCCTCTATTCTCTTCAAACGTACTAGCTAACAATCTTATAAATAGGAAAAGATACTAATTGGGCTCCTCATAGCAATTTGGAATAATGCCACTTATATCAGATCTCAGAAAAAAATTTCCATCAATGACCAAAGATCGTGCTGAGATTGTAAAGCAGAAATCTGAGAGCATAGGCCCAGGTCTAATTTCAAGATAACATTCTGATTTTCTAAACTAAAGACAGACTTTTCTACTATTATCTATGAAACCATAGATTTTCAGAGTATATGATATATTCTCTGTTTGCAGCTTAGTTTGGACTGTCCAAAGCAGATGCTAAGGCTAGGATTTTAATACAACCGAGAACGTCTAGAACATAATACACAACACGCCTCAGAGCTGTCTCACTGGGGAGTTCAGGAGGCTGAGATATTTATCTACCAACTTCCTTTTGTGACTGGTTAAGGCTCTGCCTGCACCCCACCCTCCAGTCAACCTCGAGCTGAAAAGCCTTGTACGTGGAGGCTGTTGGTGGGCACAGGAATGGGGGCGTCAAGAGGGTACAGGCAGAACACCGACAGTGGCTGCTAGATCATGTATCGTAAAGCATAAGTATAACCCTTACCAGAGAAATGATATTGCCACCAAACACTTTTATCATTGTAATTCGAAAGGAGATGCCAATGGCATTCTTTGGAGGAATACGCAAGGGAGCAACAATATAGTAAACACATCTACATACAGAAATGGTACCCTGAAAACAAACAGAAAAAATGACTTTCTCTTCTGCAACTCTATCCTTTATTCCATCTTCCAAGCTGCCTTTGATTTTCCCAGCCTCTAGATGTTCATCGGCTTGGTGAAGGTGGGGGTGATGGACAGGCCTGGGGAGACGCTCTATGAAAGACTGATGCAAGGAGAACAGAGAACCTGCTGATGTTCCCGCTAGTTGCGATGGATAGGAAATCAACAGTTACAGCATCTTGGGCACCAAAGCTTCAAGCCAGGTGGTGGTTACATTACCTCTAGAGAGGCCTCTATGCTCTATTTTTCAAAGGTCTTTAAGATAAAAGAATGTGGAATTTTAATTAGCACATCTCAATTGACAGAGCATTAAAATTTAACCTCCTATTCACCAGCAGTTTATAGAGGAAGTTCTCAGGGCAGTTCCTGGGAAAAGTGGCTGGTGAGAAGCTGCTAACGGTTTTCCCATCATTTACAAGACGGTCAACATGGATACAAGTAGGCTGGCAGTGTCCTGCCAAGACACACCTGGCATCAGGTCTCCCCAGCAGCAAAGAGAACGGCTAATTTACTGGTTTCCGATTTAGCCCGCATCTCCAGAAGAATGATTTACTTGTTGACACTTTCTATAGATGCTCCTTATCAGAGGCACATTTTCTAAATGCAGGTCTCCCACATCCTGGGGCAGCCTCTGATGCCTACACACACTGACTCGCCTCCTCCTTGAATGCAGGGAAGAGCAGAGTCAACTCATTCTCTCCTCGCCTTTTAGGGCAGGGGTGTCAAAGTCATTTTCACCAGGGGCCACATCAGCTTCATAGTTACCTTCAAAGGGCAGAATGTAGAGCTCCTTGGCCCTAGTTAAGGAGCAGTTACATTTACGCAGTCCTAAAATTACATTCGGACCTTTGAAGGAAACCAAGGGTCTGATGTGGCTCCCAGTGAAAATGAGTTTGACATCCCTGTTTTAGGGGCTTCCCCAGGCAGAGCCAAACAGAAAGCAGAGGAATGATAGGAAGGAAGAAGGAAGAGATGGGCTGGGGCACAGTCAGGGGGAAGGATGGAAGCAGGAAAACGATGGAAGAGAAACAGCCGGCCGATCAGCAAAGATGGAGCTGGAGCTTGCCTCTGTCTCTGCGCCGAATGAATGACCCGGGCAAGGGCTTCCGTGTCCTCAGCTCTGGCCTGGGGGAGGCCTCCCACTCGGGAGCAGGCTCTCCTGGAGGACACTCGGTGGAACACAGGGAATGAAGAGATGCGTGAAGGCTGGCTAGTACTTTGTTCCGAAAAAAAGTAAAAACAAAAAGAAAGAAAGAAAAACAAAAAACTATATTCACCTCCCAAACACCGAAGCCTGATAGGCAGGGTGTCCTTAGCTTAGAGCCAGCGCACGTCTTACTCCTGCCGTCAGCGCTTCTCTTTGCACTTCGAGGCCAGAGAAAGCCAAAGCGGGGAGATCAGGAGAGATGAAAACCAAGGGTTCCGAGGAAAAACATCCGAAGACCCCGTGGAAATAGCATTCATTTCCGGAGTTACATACGCGTTTCACAGGGAAAGTTCCCTATCAGAGTCTGCGAAATAATTTACACAGTAACGTCGGAGGGTGTTAGGCACACACACCCAGCATGTGCTACGTGTTCGCTGTACATTTTCTAATTAAAAAGAAATATTTATACTTTTAGAGGGTCTGTTCCTACTAAAATTTATTTCCTTATTAAAAGTATCTTTTGTTTAGACATTTCCATAGAGTACTGCTTGACATTTTTCTTTTTTATCTGTTTTTTTTCCTAAGAAAACTATTTCCCTTAAATATCAAGTGATTTTTCAAATGACAAAATAGAAGAATAGTAGTTATTGGTGAAACATTGTCTTCTCTTTTTGAGTCATTTCAGGATCAAGTCAGTGGAGACAAATATGGCTTAGGAAGACAAATTACAGAAATATATTTTCAGCTACTTTTGTGTTTGAACACGATGAAGAATTTCCATGTCTTCATACTTCCCAATGTAATGGCATTCAGATTAGACAAAAGGAAAAAAATTAGCCTCTAGGATTTCAAAGATGCGATAAAAACCACTCACATCAATGTGGCAGAGTCGCTTACTTCAAGGCCCTTCAGTCACTATAAAGGGAGGTGAGAGACCCGTCTTCACAACCTGGGACAAAAAAGTAATGCCAGGATGACTGTCAAGTCCAAGTCAATCTCTCTAACCTTGAAAGAATGGAAAGCTCACTTGAATGAGTGGGGCAGGTCCAACGAGCACCACACTACTCAAGTCCCTTTAGAACACCTGTGGTCAAATTACTCCTCCTAAAATACCATGTTTGTAAGGTCAATAACCAACGTTAGAGCCCTGGCTGCCTTGTCTCCCCTGACTGCTCCCTCACAAAGCCCACCCCTTCCCTCCCAGACTCCTCCCTGCCATTTCCCACCCCACCGTCAGGTTCTCTCTGCGGCATCTTTAGGCGATGCTCTCAATCTTCCTGGCAGACTCTGACCTCTTCTTACAAACTTTTTCTGGGCCTAACTTCAGGCTTACCCCCATTCAGGAGGCAAGTGGCAGGTAGTGACCGAGCATCTCTTCTGTGCCTATCTGGGGGCTAAGGTGTCGCAGAGGAGACGAAAAGGAGGAATGATTAGGTACATACACACGAATCTTGCAGAGAGCTAACGCTCAAGGTCAAGAAACAATCCCAGGTCAAGGTCATATGTAACAAAGAGTTCACTATGCAGTGCAGAGAGCAAAGAACTACAATTCAGGAGACTTAATTAAGCTAGATTTTCCAACAAAGATACACGTGGATGAAATACAATGTAATGTCCTCAGTCTCCTGTAAAAGGTGCTTTTATGGGTGCTTTATCTTCCCATTTGTGTTGTAAATGTTTAGAAACATGGGATTTTTATTTTTAGCCCTCCACTGCCTACCACGGGGATGACCACACTGTTAGTTCTCAATAATATTGGCTAAATTTTAATATGCCTCCCCTGTGCTCCTACTCAACTCTGCTCAAGCCATTCAAAGTGTGGATAAATAGAAGTACTTAGGGGCACAGGCAATACCAATGCACTCCTCCTCCTCTGTTAATATGAGTGCTGCTATAGACCAGACGTTCTCATATGTTGACAACTAATCCCCAGTGCTGTGGCATTTGATGGTAAGGCCTTGGGGAAGCGCAGAGCCTCAGTGAATGGAATATGTGACCTTATTATAAAGAGGACCCAGAGGGCTCTCTTCCGTTTCTTCCATCTATGACTCAAGAAGCAGGTTTTCACCAGATACACAATCTACCATCACCCTGATCTTGGATTTCCCAGTCTCCAGAAGGGAGAGAAATAAGTGTCTGTCATCCATCAGCCACCCAGTCCATGATCATTTGTTACCGCAATCCAAGTAGACTAGGGCATGTGCATTATAAGATTTGCTTTTGTATTTTTAAGCTAGGGAAACTTTGGAGTGGGGGCTATCAAATCCCAGTGTAGAAATTCCAGGGTTTACCATAGTTCCTCAACATTTAGAACAGAATGCCCAGCACTTAGTGAAATCCAAGCTGTCTACACAGATGTCCACGTTAGTGCCATTGAACTCTAGCAACGAAGAAATGCAGTGTGTTTCTACCCAGACAATTTTACCTAGTGAGCCCTCCTTGCTCTGCAGGAATTGAAAGGACCTGTTGGTTTATTTCTGACAGCTATGTTATCTATTTATAAAATAAAATTTAATCTGAAATCTTCAATAATTAGATTTTGTGCATTAACAAGTGGCTCACCATTTGCATTCTGTGAGTAATTTAAAAGTATCCTTTAGGAATGTGTAAACTTACTGGAACTATTCTTTGATTGTTTAGGAATTATAAGGTTTTTTGCTTGCTCCTGTTGTCCTTGCCTAAATATTTTGTCTTTGATCAAAGGGATTATAAAAAGTTCTAGCTTCCAAGTTTGGCACAAGGTTAATTTTTTTCAGTGACTACATTTAGAATGTCCCAGTGGCATCAAATCTTGGTCCTTTAAAAGTCAGTTTATTATTTTCTGAAAGGACCCACAGTTATCTGGACCACATCTAGAGACTGAAATTGGATAATCAAATTATATAATTCACTTTGGTATTATATTAGTTTGTTGGTAAATAAACTAAAGGGAAATATTATTTCCATATATTGAAGCACTCTCCTGTATAACCTGTGAATTCACAGGGGTGCTTTAGGGTGTTGTATGTTGACAAGGGAACAGGATTCTAAGTTAGAGAAGCCTACAGGAAAAGTATATAGCATGTGACTAAAGTGATTTCTTTTTTTTCCTGGTATCCTTCAAAAGAGCAGGAAATTATCCCTCCTACCTTAGACGTCTGTAAAAGAGGAGAAGGAACCATGCAATTTTTTGAAGTACTAACTCTCCACTAAGTCACTGCAATCTGTCTAACACTTGGGAATTTAACTTCGCCTTTCCCATAAGGTATGTTGTAAAACCGAGCTGGTTTCTCCCTAAGGCACTGGGTTACAGGAGGATTTTTCATCACTGCCCCACTAAAAAACCTACACTGATGTTTCTACTTCTAGCCTTATTTTTACAGTATTTCAGAGATGTCTAATTATCTTTCAAAGGATTAAGTGATAAGACAATTGAGAAAGAAGAAGGGATGGTAAAACCAGTCACAGCAATCTGGATATGGGAGAATAAAGCAGCTATTCTACCTTCAAATTATAGTTGATCAGTTCAGTGCCATGGACAGAACCCAGTGGTCAGTGCCATGGTCTGACCCAATTGGGTCAGAACCCAATTGGGTTCCTCACCAACATGTCAGCCTGCCACTCCAAACACAGTGACAACTCTTGAAAAATTCAGTCATGATAATATAATCCCCTATTTCTGTTTTCTATTAACAAACTCAACTTTAATTTAGGTATCAAATCCACTGAAGAAGGAAGTTCCTCATAATCAATAACTCTGTTCTGTCCACAGCCCTGAGAAACTAACAGCACCCAGTGGCCTGAGAGAACTTCGGGGTCGCATGGACATTCAGGCTAGTTCTTCAGCAGGACACGTAGCCCAGACAGTAGCTGTCACACCTCTGCAAGAGACATGCCCAGCTCCCAGAGTCACCATCTTCAGGAGAGCCGAATCTATGCTGTCTGCCCAGGTACACAGAGTTGCTCCTGGCCACGATCCAGCTTAGAAATGCAGGTCATTTTTATCATGAGCAATTTTGCCTAAAAATAGGGTTGATACTTTACTCTGATCACGTTACCAGGGGAACAGAGCTGGCAGGTTAACCAAAGGTCAGATTCTAACACCGAGGAAAATGGGATGTGGGCAGATTTTGAATATATCATATTTGCAATACCTGTGAGACAGTCCGGTGGCCGTGTTGGCAGTTGGGTAGTCATGGGACACAGGAGAGATCCTGACTGGAAATATGAATTGGGGAGTTATTTGCATATAGGTGGTGTTTAATGATCTCATCAAGAGTGAGAATATGGAGTGAAAAGGGAAGAGGGTCCAGGACACAGCCTAGATCAAAGATTTAGAAATCGGATAGCAGAGAAGGCCTGAGGGAGAGCGACTCAAGAGGTGGGAGAAAAATCCACAAGACTGTCACAGAGGAGTGAGGGAGAGTGAAGGGTTTTCTTAGAGAGGGTGTGCTCAACTTCTCGAAATGATGCAGAGATGGTGAATGGCCTTGTGACTCTAACGTTGTTGGTGAATCAGAATGAGCATTTTTTTTTTGTAGAATGGTGAGCAGCCAGATGAATTAAGGTAAGGAAATGAATGAAAAGTAAAAAAACTGGAAATGACTTGTGTAGAAGTCTGAGCAAACTTGTCTTTGAGGAAAGTTTATATACTGCATATTTTATAACCAATTGGATGAAACAACTGTGGTCTCGCCTAAATACAAATCACATCTCAAAAAAATGTTGTCATATTGTATTGCTTCTACTGTTAGGAGATTCATATTTCTGGTCTAAGTCTGAATGTTTGCTTCCATTTGCGATCCATGTTTGCAACTTCCTAGGGATCGTCTCAGATTTTTCTCTCTGGATGCAAAGGTTCCAGGTTTTCCCAGAGCTAAATTGCCTTAACAGAAGTTTTGTATGCTTGGTCACAGCAGGCGGCCCCATAACTGATGCCTCGGAATTATCTCTGAGCCTCTCTGTATTGGGCATTGGCGTGGACCACTATTGGTCTTGGTTTTCCTTGAGCTTCCTCCTTTCTCCACCAGTCATAGCATTCACTTTCAGGGCTACCCTTCCTCTTTGAATACTCGTCCTCTGTAAGAGAATTAGGCTTCCTAATCCTTGGGAACTCAACAAAATCTGTGACAATTGTCAATGTAAATGTTTTTCTGTAATTATGCTGCAGGCATGGCTCTAGACACTGCCAGTCAGGTTCTTGTTGACCACCTTGGCTACCGTCATGGTGCCATCCAATTATCAGTCACAGGTCAGTTTCACGTCATGCGTGGTACTGACTGTCAAATGACCACCATTTCGTCTTTTCACTCTGACCCATTCCTTCCCTCGGCACTGACTGTGTTGACTTATCAGTCGGCTTAACCTGTAGAGCTCTGTGACCTACTGCTTTAGGGCATGTGAGGTTCCATTTATATAAGTTCCAATGGCTTGAGTTGAGCTCAGTTACCCATATATTAAGGCACTTCTATGATTATGCTCCCGGGAAATAAATATCAAGCAGTTCCAAACTTTTTGACTGTGTACCACTATAACTATATAAGAAGAGAAAGGGTGTGTGTGTGTGCTACTGCTTTCTATGTTGTCAACAGTATAATACATATGCTAAAAATAGAAATGATCTGAGATAAAATAAATATGGGTAAACATTGTGTGTTCTTACAGTCTCCACTTTCAAAAGTGTTTCTTTGGATTCCCCTGGTCATTATTTACCTTGCTCAGTACTCAGAAGGTGTTTCTAATCTGAAGACTTTATGTTTTATGTCCTAGGGAATTCTCAACCATTGCCTCTGTTTTCTCCCTTCTGGGTCTGTAGTACACGTGTGTTGGACTTTCTAAATCTTCCGTGTCTCATAGCTCTTCTTCCACATTTTCCATTTCTCTACATGCATGCTGTGTTCTTCCAGTCTATTATTCTCTCCTCGGCAATTTCCCGTCTCCTATTCAATGTACGTGGTTGTGTTGTCCTTTTACTTCAGTGACGTCTTGTTTCGTTATTACTTTTCTGATTTGATTATCCTCCATACTTTTTGTTGTATTTTTCCCTTACCTTTTAGCCCCCTTATACTCCATAACCACCAGTCTGTTTCACCTCTACTTTATTGGTGTTTCTGTTTTGTTCTTTATCTTTTATAAAACATTAAAAGTATGTACTTTAAATTCTTTTCAGGTTGTTTAATGATCCCTGTTTGGGGGCGTGTATACTCCTAAGCTTGCTAAATATTTTGCATATTTTTCATGAGTTGGCTTTCTCATATACTTCAAGAGGTCATCTTCTGTGTAAATCTATAGCAGTTACAGAGGCGCCCCCAGCATGGACGGTACAGCACTGGTGGTACAGCACCCAGAACTTGAACCTGGTTAAGGAAACTCAGCCTAAGAACATTCCTAATCTTCAGTTGCTACTCAACCCCATGGGTTCCTGTTGTTTGTTTGTATGTTTGTTTGTTTGTATGTTTGTTTGTTTGTTTGTTTAAAGCATTTTTATTTGTGGTCTCCAGATAGATTTCCCTTCTGTAGTGTTTGAAATATTTGTGTTTTCTTAATTTTTGTAAGTATTTACTCAGCATGTTTTGTGAGTTTGGAGCAGATGGGAGAGCATTCTGCATGCGCCCGATCTCAATTAATTCCCTTGAATCAGAAGCCTTGTCCTTGGTCCTTGCCTCAGCTTTCCTTTCAATCCAATAATCAGCTGGGGGAAAAAATTCTTTTGTAAATGAGGTTGAGTTGGGAAGTGACTAAGAGTCTCTTTAGAAATAGCCAAATACCACATATTCTAAAATGATGCTCTAAACAAGCCCGAGGACCAGAGAACATGTGTCTGTGGTCTCAAAACTGGATGGGCCACCACAAACGTCTATTCTTAACTCTACTCTTGACTTTGGAAATGGCCTGAGGTAAAAGCTGTCATCTCAGCTCCCCTGTTGACACTTCTCACTAACCTCAAAAGACCTTGCCCCTCAATTCAATGTGAAAATAAACTTCTGCTATAAAATTGGCTAAGAGTTTTTGAGTCCCAAATTTCCCACAAAAATAAGATCTTGAATAAGAAAAACAAAACCTACCCAATTAAGTCTCGTTTCCTTTTTTACCCTTGTCCTTCTGCAGGCAAGAAAGGAAATTCATTTCTTTCATCTTTCTCCTTAGATCTCATTAATCGACACTTAAGACTATAGTACTGTTCTCTTTCATGACCTATTTTTCAAATCTCTCAAAGTGTTCCAGTCCTTGAATAGAATTCTTATAAGAATTTGACCTTAAAATACTATGTATGTTTTTAATAAAAACAGATTTTAAGGGTCACAAAATTGTTTTAAGATTTCACTGAAAATTATTTTCAAATGTGTAAGAAATTTAAGCACCAGACAGAAAAAACAATGCCTCTAAAAATTCTTACAAAGCTAATAACGGAATCTAGCAATGTGGGAAGAAAAAACGTAGGTATTATAAAAATGTGTCATGGCCTGGCTGGTATAGCTCAGTGGATTGAGCACAGGCTGCAAACCATGGGGTCACTGGTTCAATTCCCAATCAAGGCATTGCCTGGGTTGCCGGTCTGGTCTCCAGTGGGGTCCATGTGAGAGGCAGCCACATATTGATGATTTTCTCCCTCCCTCCCCCCCCCCCAAGTAAATAAATAAATAAAAATTTTAAATGTATCATGGTAACATTTTTATAAGACAGCAAAAACTTACCATCAATGAAATAACGAGTGAGAAAAAAATTTGAATGTATTTTTATCTATGCCATACTTATATATCATTTTGGTAGGAAAATGTTCTTTCTGTATCATAACATATGCTGTTTTCATACTTTCCTTCGTGGTGTGAGTCATAGATTCATCTGCCGTATTTTTTCACCCTAACAAGAGGTTTTAGGCACCAGCAGAGCTTATCCACAGTTTCTGTCATCTTAAACATCTCACTTCTCTAGGTGAGACGGCGAACGAGAATGGTGGGACCCAAGGTGACAATGGGCTGACAAGGGCGACTTTAAGGAGAACTCAACGACCTCACTGGTGCAGCCCAGAGCAGCTGCTCGGCCCAGTGATTTTGCCAGCCAAGGCATTATTTAGAAATATGTGGAATTCACTTAGGAAATATGGCAGATTAAATAGCACTGGTCTCCACCCCCTTTTCAACTAAAAACTAAAAGAGAGAGAGATTAAAAAATTACAATAATGATGAGAATATGAAAGCAAACAAAAAGACATCAACAAATATGTGGAAGGTAAAAAGTGAATGAATGAATGAATGAATGAGTGAATGAATTATAAACGACTTAGAAAAGCAGAGGATGACTGAAACTCAAGGGCCTGATGGGGAGACTACTGATAAAGACAATGACAATCATGCCACAGAACCCCCAAAAATCAGGTGCAGTAGCACCAGGTATCCTGGAGGATGCAACAAGACAAGCTGAAAATGAGGAGAGCATGGGTCCACAGTCTAAGTATCGATGCAATTAGACCCACAGGTCTCTTTCTCCATCCCCATACAACTGAGCAAGGGTTCCAACCCCCAAGATGAATGGGGAAGAAAGACTTTGCTCAGAAGAGGTTGACCCCAGAGGGGCATGTCTATGGTCGAAATTGAATTTGGGCAAATGCCACTTAGCAATGGAAATCCCAGCTCCGTTAGTGGCCTAGTTCCCTTAATGCTAAAAATCCCCAAAGGCAAAAGACTAGAATGTTCTTTTTTGAAAAACCAAAGAGCTTCTGAGAAATTACAGCAACAAAAAAAATGCTTCTACCAAACAACTTGCAGAGGTATCTACCTCGGTGGATAGAAACACATTAATCATGTAATCACATAAGAATGGATAAGAGTTGGTAAACCACATTCTCAAGCCCCCTCTGACCTGTATCATTGCATAAACATCATCATCGAATTCCCAGTAAACTATTACATGGCCTCATTCTTAAACAAGAGTGAACATCAAGGATCACCAAACACTAGAAACTAGTGTCCAACATGAAATAGAGAGACCAAACCAAATGAGAAAAGGGATGTCTAGGGACACAGACTAGTAGGATTTTTATAAAGCAACAAACAAGAACAGGGAGGAAATGGGCAAAGAAGCAACAAAGAAATTTTTGAGAGCTAAAAATGTAAGCCTATAGATTGAAAGAACCATCAGTTACCCAGAAAAATAAATAAACAAGTGAAAGGAAATCATCATCAAAGTTCAAAACACTAGAGGTAAACAGGAGCTCTGAAGAGTTTAGAGAGTTTATCTACAAACAGGTCATACACAAATGACTTTTTATTTCTTTTTAAAAATATGTCATCTTTATATATTTTTCCATTACCGTTTAGTGCCCTTATACCCTCCTCCCCCCAGTAACTACCACACTGTTGTCCATGTCCATGAGTCCTTTTTCCTTCTTGCTCCATCCCTCCAGCCCCTAACCTCTCCCATTAGCTGTCATCTGCTCTCCGTCTATAACTCTGTCTCTGTTTTGCTTGTTAGACATTTTATTTCTTAAAAGTAAAAGATAATGCCTCCAAAGTTCTCAGTGAAAATGATCTTCAACCTATATATCAATATGTCAATCAATCATAAGCATAAGATGATATTTTCTGAAAGGCAAGGACTCAAAATTTTACCTCCTAAACACCATTCTGTATGTAAGGAGGACATGTCTTGAGAACATATAGTACCATGATGAAGGCACAGGTCCTGGGATCAGAATCCTGGACTGGAATACTGACTCTCCCATGTTCTATGTGTGTGCCCTTAGAAATATCACACAACCTGTGCGTACCTCAATTACCTCCTCATAACATGGAGATAATAGCACCTTAGCTCACAAGCATATTAGGACTCCCTGAGTCCATGTATACAAACGATGCCTGGCACACAAGTGTTCACGGGTATCATCGTCAACTTTATCACAGCACAGAAGATACAGACTCAGTCCCCAGCATATCGGAGATTCTACACAGGGTCAGAAAAGGTAAGTCCAGGTTCGAGCTGCAGGACCAATCCTGAGAGCAACTCACACTGTAACAAGAGGTTAGGGCACTCGGGAGTGAGGTATCCAGGGAACAGAGGTGATGCACTGTTTGGAATTGCGAGCACTTGGAAAAATTAGCCTGTGCAAGTGACAATATTCTGTGACTATTTAGAACACAATAGCCATAAGCATAAATAAAACAACAATTTTTAAAAGTGCAATCTTAAGCTTTAGGAAAACAGTCTATGAAATAAAATCATCATGTATGACTTGGCTTAGTAGTGAAGGAGAGATGCCCAGTCACAGGAATGTAAACATCAACTAAGCAATTTAACCAGAAGTGGTAATTCAATTATAATAAAGGATGATAAGGGATGGAGTCAGTAAGAGAGCTAAGTCTTTAACCACCATATCAAGAAGTCAATAGGTCGTTCCCAAAACAGACAATAAGCATCAATAGAATGCTTACTGTTTTGGTCGTGCCCAAAACAGACAAGTAAGCATCAATAGAAGTTTACTATTTAGAGATAAGGAAGTAAATATCAGAAGACGAAGCTAGAAGGAACTTAAGACAGGTAATCACTAATTAATAAAGTAAAAACTAAAAACAGTAATTATAGGGGACCATGCCATGTAAAACCATATTCATTCATTCCAATGTTACTCAACTCCTACCGTATGCCAGACGTGTTAGGTCCTGAGTGTGTTAAAATACACAAAACAGCCCTTAGCTCTGTGAGCTCACAAAGAAGCAATGACCGCAACAGAAAAGTCTTGCTGGGAGACAGTTTGATATCAATGTGATCATAGGAGTATGAACAAAGCATTGTGGAGAACAAGTGACCAATCCATTTTTTAAAACAATGTTTGGATCATACACATGCATTGCAAAAAATCAAAAGGTGTAAAATCATATATATGGTGAAATTTAAATCTCCCTTTACCCCTGGGCTCTGACAAGTTCTCTCCTTCCTAGATGCAACGATTGTTACCAAATACTGGCTATTCTTCCAAAGACGTTCTATATACACTTTGAGCATCAATATAAATATATATTCATATATATACACATTACAAATACACTTGCATCCAAATAGTTGCACATCATACAGATTTCTGGCTGACAGTTTTTCACTTAAAAAAAAACCTGTGAAAATCATCCCACACTGGACATCTAGAGCTGTCTTAGTATTTTTTTAAATGCTGACAAAGGATTATGTTATACCATAAATTATTTAAACATACCCCAGTTTGATAGATATTTAGGTTGCTTTCAATGTTTTACTACTGCAAACAATGCTGAAATCTCTTAGTAGAGATACCCCTTTGCAAACATACAATAGCAGTAGAAAGATTGCTAGAAGTGAACCTTCTAGGTAGCCACAGACTTTAAAGTGTGTTTATACTGAGAGTGAGGTTAGCCTAGGGTCAGATTTTAAATTGGATAACTTACATGAATACCCGTAACAACCCCACATGGATTTTAATAAAATGGGGATTTTAATTTTAAGATCTTTAACCAGATTTTAAGTCTGGTTAAATCAACAGAGGTAGGAACATTTTTGTTGAGCAGATCTTTGAAAGTAAACAAAGACCCCTCCCTACTTCACTAACCAAGGTTTCGATGTTGAGATGGAGCTTCAATTTGCCCACGGGACTTAATCCCTCATTTTAAACCCAAGCTCAGAACCAATATGAGTGACATCAGACCTAAAAATGGCCTTTCCTTTAGTTCATATAGAAATACTTGTTAGCAAAACCAAACTGTAGTTTACCTGCTCATACCCAAGGACACCACTTTCACACTGCGTTCCTTCCCCGTTACCCTCTCTGTGGGGCTGGATTTAAAGAGGATCACATTTCCTTCACACAGCGGGGACTCCAAGCCTCTGCCCCGGTCCCGAAACAATGCCACAAAATTAAAATCTATTATCTATTTCCCACTTAAAATGTAAATGTAGTGAGTTCAGGTTGAATGATAGACATACTGACGCAGTCCCATGGAATAAAGGATACCCTATTCTGTTTATTCTGTAAACATCAGTAGCTGCATCCAACCTACCCCGCTGGTTTCTGGACCGTTTGGTAAGGAAACTGGTGGATGATGGATGAAGAATTGAAAAACCATTCTTTCTCTTCATTGTCTAACTCAATACCATTTTCCTCATGACTTAAGACTCCCTGGCCTATAAAACTCAGTAAGAGATTTAAGGTGATGCACACACACTATATTAAATTACACAGGATAGAACTGAAGATGGCTGCATTATTGAGATTTCAACCAAGGGGATTTCTCCTGGAGCCCTTGAATAAGTAAAGCCGGCCCTCAAAGAAAAGAAATAATCTGGACCAAAATTTGTATGTAATAAAATAACATGAAATCTCAACCCAGAAGAGGCAGGGTTGATGCTCTATTGCAGAGATGACACTGTAACAGCTTAAAGTTGAACAAGTGATGACGGTTTGAAGGTTATAGTTTTTTCACTACAACAAACACATGGAATTATTAGAAAATGGATGTTCTTTAGCTTGGTACGAATATCCTAATATTCAGGAGATTCCTTAGCTGACCAAAAAGGACAAAAATGCTCATGGTAGATAGCTATATAAATTTTAAATTATATCTCCATTATAAAAGAACAATTGTTTTATTATGTGAAAGAATAAACTATTTTTGGCTTTCTTTTAAGAACACATGTTTTTAGGAAAAAACTTATGGCTGGCTCAAACGTCAGTATCGAGACTATGGACAATCCAAAATAGTAAACACAATTTAAGGCCTCTCCTACATCCTCGATATTTTACATGATATTTTATGCAGAAAATTGACTATCTTACTTTCTCAGGGATTTTTATTGTCTAAAAAAATCTGCACACGAAGGGAAACATTCTGGATGGCAGGGGAAACTCTGCCTGGCCTTAAAAATTAGCATCTAAATTAGCCATAAAGTGTAAATGCATTAATGGGTAATTGAGGATTAACAGTATCTCAGTAGAATAAAAAAGGAACTTGGACATCTTGGGCCTGTAATGAATCAATTTACGATCACTGGGATTTCTACAGCCCAACTCGAGGTAATGACTTGCTCCCTCATATAAATTGATAGTGCATTTAACATCCCCTCTTGGTGCCAATTGTGAACACTACAATGACTGAAATGGTAGAACCATCAGTATTCAGGCTTTGTTAGGGGAGAGAAAGACACAGCGGGGAACAATCCACAGACGTAACCTTGTCAATGACTATTGTACAATGACTTGGATGTCCCCTCTGGCTCTTCTGGAGAAACTTACAGCAAAAGTTCCTGCCTTTATAAATTTCAAACAAATCTGAAAATCTTTGGGTGTCCATAGGCATGAGAATCCTTCCACTGTCATGGGGATTTTGACCATCAGAATGACATGGTGGGTGGCCAATAAGGCAGGACACTCGGGAGGTTATTGGGATGACCATAGTCTTAACTGCTACAGATTGGCAGGTGAAATTATAACATTTTACCATGCAGTATAAGAGTGTGTGATGATATGTAACACAAAAATAAACGTGTCCACGAAATAACGTGCCACACCTGCAACCCTGTGAGATCGTCCCTTTCTGCCTCCTAGCCTCCTGGTTGATTAGGTTTTGTGCATTCATTCTCCACCAGGTGTTATTTAAGCACAATATGTTATCGCACGTAATCCTTGATACTTTGGGAGAGTGTGCAAAAAAGAGTGAGCTGCTCTCCTTTGAAAGACCTTCTTATAAGCTTAACTCTTGGCTGGCATCTAGGAACCTGGATTTCAGGAGGGTTTCCACCATTTCCAGAATTCACTGGATGAGTGCCTGGCTGTGCCTACGCTATTTGTACAAATATGGTTTTACGATGAATGCCTGCTTTCCTTCCGGGGGTCTGGAACTGGATACATGCCAGGCACATCTGCCCCCAGTATAAACCCTAACGAGCTTCTCTGGCTGGCAACGTCTCAAATGGGTGGTCACCACTCACTGCAGAGAGAGCTAAGCACGTCCCGTGCGAGTCCACTGGGGTAGGGCCCTTGGCAGCTTCTGCCTGATGTTCCTTGACTTCGCCCATGGGTCTTTTTCCTTAACTGCTTTTGGTCTGTACCCTTCCACGGCAGCACATCAGAGCGGTGAGTGTCACCCCAAGCTGAGTGCTGGGAGTCCTCCTAGCACACCGCTGAACTTGGGAAACCTGACACAGGGAGTAAGTATTCTTATCACCCGGATCTCACAGAGGAGGAAACTGGAGAGCAGAAAGCTTTAGAAACCCCTGAGTTTTCATCAAGGCCTTTGGGAAGGGTGAACCCCCTAGCAGGGTTGACTCTCCAACCACTCCCTGGTTCTGAGATGGTGACACAGTGCGGTTCCCTTAGAGGTCCCTGCTGTGCCAGCATTCGATGGCAATGTTCTTCCCACGTCCAGCTACAAAAATGTCCTGCTGGACCCTAGACCAAGGTCAGGGAACTACCGACCACAGGCAAAACTTAGTCTACCACCTGTTTCTGTACAGCCCACATGCTAAGAATGATTTTATAATCTTAGATGGCTGAAAAAGACGAAGAACGTGTACTATTTTGTGACATTTGAGAAGTTCTAATCTGAGGGTCCATAGACGACGCTTTCTGGAACACATCCATGTTCATTCGTCGCCAGCTTCCATGGCTTTTCCCTGTATGATGGCAGAGCTGAGCGGCCACAGAGACCGCGGGAATGCCAAAGCCCTCTATGGGGCAGCTTGAGTCCCCTCTTCTAGATCCTTCTATCCAAGGCCTTTCTCTCCTAGCCAAGCTTGTACCACCTGGACTCTTCTCACCTCCCACGTGTCTATTTTCTAGCCCTGGCATCCTGAGCAAACTCCCTGTCTTCTAAAAGCCAGAAACCTGTTTTATGTATCTGATCCTATGTACTTGGAGAAAAAAAATCACTTCTTTTCTCTGGGCCTCCATTTCCTCCTCTGAACAATGAGAGTGATATTATTATCCTTATAGTATACTTAGGAAAATTAATTGAAATGATACAGATCAAAATCATTTAGCTCCAAGTAAGACCTCGGGAAATGGTACTTGTATTACTAGTTGTTGTCCCAGAATCCCTTTTTCAAATGTCTTACTTAGTACAGTGAAGAGCTTGTGGCATATGATCGACAAAAACACAAACTTTACTAGCATGGCATTAGAGAAACTCACCAAGATGTCATTGGGTGGCTGAGAGAATTCGGGCCAGTTTCTCACCTGCTCTGAGCTTCAGCATCCCCGTTGCTAATAGGTCCATGACACTACCCAGTTCTCTTTGAGTGAAAGAGTCAGGTCCACCTTCCTCAGACTCATCGTCTAAAATGCTACTCAGGATCAAGATGTCACTTCTGTGACCCCTAAGGTCCAACCCCCTTATTACCCCCTTATTCCATAATTAATGTCCAAACTCTGAATTTTGCAGCAAGGCAGCTTGCTCTAGAAAATCTCATCTGCGTATGAGAAGTCAACTTGAAGAGGCTGTTCTGTTTCTCAGTGCAATTTCCTACTTCTCCACTGCAGACTCTCTGCCGCTTTTATCAGATTATAACTGACCTAATTTGCAAAGGATCCAGTGAAAAGAGTCTCATTAAAAGCTTTCATCTCTTTAGTAGCCTCTCTTTTCTCCCCCAAATGACCTAGGTTAGAATGGTCCAACTGAGAGCCAGCTGGGAAAATTACAAAGTCACTCAAGAACCTTCTGAAGGGAGCTCACAAGGAATGGTATCTCTAAAGATTGGTGATAGGCATGTCCCAGTTAAGAGTGGGATCAGGTATAGTCGTGGGGTGAAAGTTCCTTTATGGAATGTCTGCAAAGTATAGCACTGGGTAACTACCACCCCCTCTCCTCCACTGAAAGCTCTTTTTTCTTAAGAATCCCTCATCACTACACTTTAGATTAGTAATACAAATAGTTCAGTGGATTATTATTTTGACCATTTTGACTCATGCAAAAACAGTACAATGAAATAACTCCCAGTGATAAAACCATTCGATCAATGTTTATCAAGCGTCACAATGTGCAAAACCCTGCAGTGACAGAGACCATATCAGTTAGGTGTCCCCACAAAAATGCTGTGTAACAAACAGCTTCTGCATCCCGTTGGCACACAACCATAAGCATCTACAAACTTGAAGAGACTGAGAAGGCCTGGCTTTAGGCAGAAGCTGTGTACATGGCCCTGCTCCACGTATTTCTTACCCACCTCCTGGGACTGGGGGGCTACCCAGGGAGAGTCACTCAAACAGTAATGGCAGAGGTGGAAGAGGGAGGCTTCTCTAAGGTTTAGGCTCATAACCGGCATATTGTACCCTCCGTCCTATTCTCAGCAAGTCACATGGCCAAGTCCAAAGTCAAGGGTTAGGGAGGTATCCTCTGCTCATAATGAGGCTATTCCAAGTGGATGTATCAACAAGCAAAAAATTGAAGCCAATATTTCAATTTACTACAGTCACAGAATATGGTACAAATCTAGGGATCATCTAGTTAACCTCTTCATTTTAAAGAAATCTCAGTGCCAGAAAAGTTCAATGCCACTAAGTTAGTCTAACTCTAGGATTCTGCATTATGAAGCACATTTGCTTACAAATATAAACCACTTTTCCCAAAAGTAACTCAAATTATTTGGAAACAGAGTACTATTTCTAGCCCCCCCCCCCCTTTAACAACACAGGGCCGAGCGCCTAGGCTCAGGGCACAACACTCTACCTTGTATAAGAAGTTAGAGTGAGATCATCAGGTGGACTGAGAAGCTAATCCGAAATCGCTTTGACACTGAGAAATCAATGCACATGGAAATGAAGGTACATTGCTGATCGGGAACTAAGCCATTGGGAGGGTCCTCGTTGGCCAGGCACCTCATCCAAGACTGGAAGCTAGAAACCCAAATTGTGAAGTCTGAGTGGTCCCAGTTGCAAAAATCAAGGAATGCAGTGATATGGGATTCTCCAGACTTATTTTTTGTTTGTTTTTATTTTTTTATTGATGAGAAAGAGAGAGAGAAACACTGCTTTGTTGTTCTACTTATTTATGCATTCGTTGGTTTCATTGGTTGCTTCTTGTATGTGTCTTGGCTGGGAATCAAACCTGCAACCTTCATGTATAGGGATGACACTCCAACCAGCTTAGCCAGCCAGGACTCCCCAGACTTACTGATGTTCTGACGTGAAGTCTGATTTGGCAGTCCTCACCATGTGATATCTTACGTATTACCTCACAATTGCTCCTTAAGCATGGTGCAAGGATGTTTCTTTCTCAGTTTCAGCCAAAACTCTGTCTCATTCTCCTCTAGCTCTTACCCACTGCTCTATCTTATCTCTAGATGTGTCACCTTGTGTCAAACAACTCACGATGGCTTGAATGTGCTATATTACTCGATACCTCGATGCTTTTTGCACATTTCGGCCCCACTCCCTGGAATTGCCCCTGGGCCTTCTTTTCTGCCTAGGAAACTAATTCTTTGAGACACAACCTTAGGATTACCCCTTGTGGTAAATCTTCCCTGCCCACTCCCCCTAGGACCTATATATCGCAGAGAAGCAGGGCAGATCTCCACTTTTGTTTTGTTCATGCATATTGTTATTATTTTTTACCATGCACACTTATTCCAAAAAAAAATGAACTACTTAAGGGTAGAGGCTATCTTACTTTTTGTTGTTGGCACAGAATCTACCAGTGCCTAATGTCTTATAAGGTAAATGCTGATTGACTGAATGACAGGGAAGGAAGGAGGGAGGGAAGGGAAGAAGGAGGAGGAGGAAGAGGAGGAGGAGGAGTGGAAGGGGAGGGAGGGTACATTGATCTGCTGCTACTAAGCATCAATAAAGTAGCTTCCCCAGTTCAGGGACGGAAGTCTTCTCTATGTCAGCTTTTGTTTTTACAAAGGTCCTATTTTGTTTTGCAGAGTTCTGTGTTTTAACAGGCAAGTGGACACAGGAGACAAAGCCAAATGGGTCAGGATCCAGACACTGACGGAAATACGGCCCCAGGGCAGAAGTGGGAGTGAAGAAAGAAAGACAGGACCCAAGACGAAACAAACTTTCATTTAGAATGGAAGGACAGATAAAGTGCTTCTCAGATAAGGTCAAGTTCAAGGAGTTCATCATCACCAAGCCCTTATTATATGAAATGCTAAAGGGACTTATATAAGGAAAAGAAGATGAAAAATATTAACAGTGAAAGGACAGCAAACACACAGGTATTAACAACCACACCTAGAACAAAAGCAAACCAAGAGGACAGCTAGATCAGGAGTGGAACCATAGAAATGAAGAACACATGGAGGGTTAGAAACAGGGGGGTGAGAGGGGGAGAAGGCACAGAAAATAGCATAGATGGTAGGTAGAAAATAGATAGGGGGAGGGCAAGAATAGTGGGGGAAATATAGAATCTAAAGAACTTGAGACACGTGGTTATAAACTAAGGGGGGGAGAATGGTGGGGGAGGGAGTGTGCGGGTGGAGGGGAATGAAGGGGGGGAATAGAACAGCTGTAATGGTATAATCAATAAAATATATCTAAAAGAAAAAAAGAAAAAAGAAAGTCCCGGCAGGGCTGCCGTGGCAGGCACCAGAGTCAGCTGGGCAGTTTGGCCTGCCTAGGAACAGCAGAGTCAGGGAAGTCACTTTGCCGAAATGCTGCAGCAGTACTGGTGATCCCCCAAAAGCCTGGGGGAAAGGACCAAGACCACTGAGAAGTTCTCTTCGGATGCCTCGCACATATCCTGGCTAAAGACCTAACACGGAATTATCATAACAAACTGAATACATCCCCTTTTCTTCTGGCCATGTTATTTGTTGATTATGAGTGAAGTTGTTGGCTGTTATTAAGGCCAATTGTACCATCAGTAAACTCTCCTTTGTTCTCTTTTTTGGCAGGTGCTCGAAGGCTTATATTTGCATTTTATACTCAAGGTCCCGGCTCAGTATTTTCACACGCTCATCTAAAACCACTCGAAGGGACTGACCTGGATACAAAAGAAGCGACTATAACTAACAACAACTCAGAGAGTTTCAAAAAAAAGTTCTGCTGTGAATATAATCCAGTGTTTGGTCCATTACCAGAACATATAATCACACAGTTAATATCTAGACTAAGGAATCTTAATTCAAATAACTATAATATATTACTTATCTAGAAGATACCACTCCTCTGATCTTACTTATCTAAAACACTATCAACAACACTTTGAATTATGTATACACAAAATTTGAAAAGCTTTTAGTATTAAAATACATGCGATAAAATTTACAGTTTAAAGTTAATACCTTCATTAAATGTCCCTCAGAGTTTATTTACTTCTAGGCACAATTATAATCAACTTAGCTAAATTCCTCTTCAGCTAAAGAGGTATACCTCGGTAGGGAAAGTTTCCAGAAGGCAGGCACACTACCAGGACAAAGATGTGGCAGAAGAGAAGAGAGCTCAAAACTGTAACAACTAGGTTCCCCCCAAAAACTGACTATCAAGAAACACCAGCAGCCAGCGATTCCACTTCTGGGAATACACTCAGAAGAAATGAAAGTAGGGACCCGAACAGATATCCGGCGCGCATGTTCACAGCAGCTTGGTTCGCGAGGGCCCACGGGTGGGAGCAACATGTGTCTGTCAGCTACTGAGTGGGGCAAGAAAAGGTGGTCTGACATGCAAGGCAACTGTCATGCAGCCATAAAGAGGGGGGAAATTCTGACATGTGCTACATACAACACAGATGACCCTGAATAACTCTAGGCTAAGTGAAATAAGCCAGTCACAAGGGTACAAATACTGCATGAGTCTACTTAGACGAGGGACACAGAGTAGTCAAATCTGTAGAGACAAAAAGAGGAACAGCAGTTGCTAGGGAAGGGGGTGGGGAGGAGGAGTGGAGGGTTCGCGTTTAATGGCTATGGAGTTTCAGCTGAGGAAGATGAAAGTCCTGGAGAGGGAGGGTGGAGATGGGTGCACTGAGGGTGAATGCACTCGATGCCATACATTATACACTTAAAAATGGTTACTTAATTTCAATTAAGAACACACTGACCAGAGAGGAGGTGGGAGGGAGTAATGAGGGGAAAAGCGGGAAGGGTGGTCAAGGAACATGTATAAAGGACACATGGACAAAGCCAAACGGGGGTAGGGTCAAGGGTGGGAGCAGAAATGGCTGGGGTGAAAGGGAGTGGTGGGGAAAAATGGAGACAAATGTACTTGAACAACAATTTTAAAAAAAGAAAAAAATAGTTAAAGGGCTAAATTTTGCATTGAGTATGTTTTATCACAATAAAAAACTATTGTATATCAACTATATTTAAATTTAAAAATATTTTATTTGCAGGAAAACTGTAACGATCAACTACAAAAACTTAAAAACATAGATGTCAGTTTAGAGAATTTTTGCACACACAACTTACACATTCCAATAGCTTCTTCCAAATACCCCTGTATGATACTTAGTTCAATACTGATGCTAATAACAATAATATAATATCAATAAAACGATCAAGTTATATGGGTTCTCAGTACTCTGCAGAGAGAAAGTTCCTTTAAAAAGTGTTTTAAATTAAAATAGTTGCAATTAATCATGATCGTAAAGGGACGAATTCTATAATTAAAAAAAATGACTCCCCATGAATTAATTACATACAGACATCAGCCAATATTTGCCAAAGTATCTAACACACTGCCTACAATACAGAAAGCAATCATTAAACATTGGTTCCATGTGATGCGCTTTTTAAATGGAAAAACAAATCTAGCAAAATTAATTCCTTTCATTTAATATTCTATTCGAGTATTGTCCTAAAGTTTGGGAAATGCATTTGTTATTATTGTCAGCAAATACCACCATAAAATCAAACCATTTTAGAGAGACAGGAGCTAAAAGCTTTGTCATCTTCTATTCTGAATTTGGTTTAAAAAAAAAAGATTCCTTTTAGCAAGAATAAAAATGATTTTTTGCCCAAGCATTAGCCCAGAAAAATCCCCTAAAAGCAATATTCTGGGAAAGGTTTTAAACTCTCGATCAAAAAGCAATCAAAAGCAAAACGCTGGATCAGGGACCAACACGACGCCCATCGGGAGGCCCCCGAGCTTCCCCACACAGCAGTGTGCTTTCAGACAGACGCTGGGACTTGAACTTTCCTTCTGGCGCTTGGGAGGTTGATGGAGCTGCACTGAACATTCTTCTCATCTGTGACCCTTGCTTTTTCCTGTGTGACAGAAAGCAGCACGATGGCATCTTTCAGCAAGGGTATGGTGCCAAGGGGGAAAAACCCATAGTTGGCAGTTTAAGAGATAGAGCGAACTTTGTCTCACTGCTGCTAAATTTAAGTGCCATTAGGTTTGCTGTTTTACTTGTTTGAGGATTTGAGAAAACACCTAGGTCCATTTTTAAACTTATAGCATAATGGAAAAGTAAGTTAAAAATGAGACTACATGAATACTGATTATTGCTAAAAAGGGCTCAGAGTGTATGTTTACTTATATTTAAGTAAATTAGAACAGAGAAAAATAGAATTTATAATTGTCATAAAGGAAACCCTAGAAAAATCATGAATACTGCTATTCAAGACCCAGGAGTTTTTTTGTTTGGGGGTTTTTTTGGTATACAATATCTAATTTTTTAAAAAGCCCCAGACTACGAAACTTAGCAACTGTCTCCATCGCCTAACACCTCTATGAGCCCAAGTATTTCACTGCTCTGGCTGCGCATCTGTAAAAGGGGAATAACATTGACAGCACAGGGCTGTTCCAAGAGTTAGAGACCGTGTATGCAGGTGCCTCTCAGGAGGCGGTCCCTAGATAATGGTCGGATCTTCCTGNTTCACTGCTCTGGCTGCGCATCTGTAAAAGGGGAATAACATTGACAGCACAGGGCTGTTCCAAGGATTAGAGACCGTGTATGCAGGTGCCTCTCAGGAGGCGGTCCCTAGATAATGGTCTGATCTTCCCCGCAACATTGCTGTGATCTCTCCCTAAAACTCTGCAGCCACGCTTCTGGGGCGGGGGGGGGGGGGGGGGGGGGCGGTGGGGGGGGGGGGGGGGGGATTGTTCTCCAGCAGAATGGGCATGAGTCAGGCTGTGCTTTCAGAATCACACATACGGAGTAACATTCCCTCCCCATCACCTCTGAAACAACCTCCTTCAAACTTCTGCAGAAGGTTCCGGGGGACCCTGCTATTGAACAAGTGCTCTCCACTAGATCAACAGTTTCTAAAAAGACCAGGCAGAAGAAGACACACTTCCTTTCCTTAGCTCCCTGCTTCAGGGCTGAAGTTGAGGACCCAGGCAAACAAAGAGCACTTTGATTGCATGCAAAGGTCACCGGGCCTGGAAGGAGACTATCAGAGAAACGAAGCCGTGTGTGGAACAAGGCCAGAGGCAGGTCGCAGGGCGGGGAGGCTTCTGGGGTGGGCACTTCAGCCACAGCCCCCTCTCCTCTCCCGACTTCCTGCAGAAAGGACAGGAAGTGAGCCCACAGAAACATCCCAGGGAATATGGAAAAGCAGGGACTTCATCTGGATTCTGAGGACTATCTAAAATAAACAGTGCCATTTTCACCATTTAACTGGTTATTCAGGTCCCAAGCCACAGGGACAATGCCTGAAGAGTGCCTTTGGGAACATGTGACAGGGCCCAACCTCTTGCCCACATTGTAAATTGTAATGTGAATGAAAACCGAAGTCATGCACAAGGGCTTGTTTTGACGGGGAGCTCATGTTTCCATAAAAATCAACATGAGCCCCTGACACAGGTGAATTCTTCCAGAGGGTTATTTTTCTGCAGTTGTTTTGTGGTTTCCTTCCTACTACCAGCTGCAATTGACTAAGCTAGCTGTTTTACATCCATTTCCAGCCCTAGGACAACCCGAAATACAATATATTTAGTGTTTAGCATGTAATTTCTAAATGAATGAATGAATTCTGATCTTATCTAAGTTGTAATATGGGGCCACCAACTCCATCCAAGAAAAAATGTTCTTGGGAGGTAACTGTGGGCAAAGTGAATCCTAAATGTTTACAACCCCAGAAGGTGTTTTCCATATCAGCAATTTGAAAGCTTCCCATATATTATTTCATTAACCCTTACCAGAAGGACACTTAAGAGGACAAAATACATTAGTGATATCACACTAATCTTCAGTGAGTAAGATCATGAATGAATAAGAACAGGGCAAAACAAGACTGGCCTTATAGCTGAGAGCAAAGCTAAAGAAGCAGCTCTTCCTTCAAGTGAGAGCCTCAAAGAATCACAAACACTACAGAAATCCTGCCTCTAGGTGCTTATGTCAAAAACCATAAATCTATGTTCAAAAATCATAAATCAATCTGGTGGGGCCAGTTCTTTTTCTATTTTATTTGTGGTAAAAATAAAAAAGATGCAACAAAAACCCAACATACGACAAAAAACTGAACCACCTTAATCACTTGTAAGCACACAGTTCAATGTGTGAAGTGTATTCATATTTTGGGCAGCAGGTCTCCAGAGCACTGTTATCGTGCAAAGCTGAACCCTGCACATTCAGCAACTCCCTCGTTCCCCTGCGCTCCCACCAGCCCCAGGCTACCCCCATTTCCACTCTCTGATTCTAGCAGCTTGACTATTCTAGATCGGTGTCTGTATCTACCATCCAAAGCATAAGGGATCTCAAAGTGAACCTGATATGATCCCATCAGAAAAAGAAAAACAGGAATCTCAAATGCCAGGCATTCAAAGAGAACCTAGGCCCTGACTAGTGTGGCTCAGCGGGCTGGGCGTCATCCTGCAAAGTGAAAGGTCAACAGATTCCCACGTGCCTGGTTGCAGCCTGGTCCCCAGTTGGAGGCCTGCAAGAGACAACTGATAATATTTCTCTTCCACATCGATGTTTCTCTCCCTCTCTTTCTCCCTCCCTCCTCCTCTCTCTAAAAATAAATAAATCAGCCCTGGCTGGTGTCGCTCAGTGGATTGAGCATGGGCTTGCAAACCAGAGTATTGCGGTTCGATTCCCAGTCAGGGCACATGCCTGCGTTGCAGGTCGGTTCCCTGCAGGCCAACTCCCAGCAGGGGATGCATGAAAGGCAACCATACATTGATGTTTCTCTTCCTCTCTCCTTCCCCTCTAAAGATAAATAAATAAATAAATAAAATCTTAAAAATAAATAAATCAAATCTTAAAAAAAAGAGAGAGAGAGAACTTGGAAAGCAAGTATGCATAATAGTTAGCACAATCAAAGAAAAGTAATCCTAGTCACCTGAGAGACCAGGGGAAACAGAGGAGTTCCTAGCAATGGAATTAAGCAGGAACGAATACTGGCCTAGCCAAGCATGTCCTCGGCTCCTGTCCTGCTCCTCTGATGGCAGCAAGCTGCACCAAGTGTCTCTGAGCCTTGGGTCCCCATCCTTCTTAAGACTGTTGATGCATGGGCAAGATAAAATATATACTGCATCTACTATGTCTTTGTAATATCGAAAGTGTTTTGCAGGTGAAAGACAAAATTATTTCAAGAGTAATTTTTAAATGTTATCATTCAGTACGTACAGGTTTCATTTTTGTGAGGTGAAAGCTGTCCCATAGATGGAGGGCGGTGATGGCTGCACAACAGTCCAGATGTTCTTAATGCCACTGAACTTTTCATTGAACAATGGTTAAAAGGGTAAAGCCCTGGCTGGTGCAGCTCCGTGGATTGACTGCGGGCCTGTGAACCAAACAACCGTGGTTCGATTCCCAGTCAGGGCCCATGCCCGGGTTGCAGGCCAGTTCCCAGCAGGGGACACACAAGAGGCAATCATACATTGACATTTCTCTCCCTCTCTCCTTCCCTTCCCCTCTAAAGATAAATAAATAAAATCTTTTAAAAAATGGTAAATGCTTATATTGAGTATATTTTACCACAATTTTAAAAAATAAATTATTTTTAAATGTATACATATAACACTACTGAAATATTGAAAAATGATTTCTCAATTAGAACACATATTTCGGAAGTAAAAGCTTTTATTGTTTTGTTTAAATTAGTAGTCATGTGTGGTATGTACCTTTTGACCACCACTCCTCACCTTCCTTTCTCCAAAATACTATCAGCACCATAAACACAAAATCAAATGGTCCGATCCTGGTATTGGCATACCTACTTTGTAAAGGCTCCGAATGCACAGAATTCCTCTCCTTTTGAGAAAGCAATTATTATTATCTTTCTAGCTGTAGAAAGCAGTTATGGGTAGCACCATCTAATAGGTGGGAAAACAGAAATAAAAGGGGTTGTGTGGTTTGCTCATCCTAGGAGTCTACTGGGCCAGCTACCACCCCAAATGGTGATACCCTCTTAACTGGGGGAGAGGGGTGGGAAGCCGGTTCCCTGTGTATGATTTCCGGGGCTTCGAATCCGGTTGATTGGTAAGGTTAATTCTTGATACTAATAAAGTGTGTGACTTAGGTTCTAACACACACACACACAGACACACACTCAGTATTCTAAAATATTTACATTCACATTCCCCAGATGATTGAGGCCGAAGTAGATGAGCCGTGTTTAAATCACTGTCTCCAGGAATCGCACACCTGTATTTTTTAGCAACTTTTTTTTACAAAGTGTCTGTTCTTACATTTATTTCTAGGCTCTGAGTGCAGCACTTCTTTCTCTTCCCCATCTTTCATTCTATCAACATTTAATAGTCAAATACTGTTGCCAAACACTATAATGAACCCCGTTAAATCATTGAAATGGCCCTCAGATGAACTGTCCGCTGACATAATGAAACGTCTGAACAGTAAGCTGGCCTGAGGAAGAACAACATTCTTCAAAAAATTCAGCTCAGGGTTGTTGCATCTCATTCAGGAACTTTGCGCATAGAGTCATTCGGGCACCTTGACTCCAGGAAAGCCCCACAGGACTCTAAGTTGTGGGTGGGTGATGGACTGGTCACAGCCAGGATGCTGAGCAACCCCTGTCACAGGAAGTGGGTCTCCACAGTCACACCGACACAGAGAAAAAGAATTGCCATCTGCTGATATGCCAAAATACTCTCCTCACTCTAACAGCCTGGGAAATAATATTCGGGCCCTAAATGAAAACAGCCCTTGTTTCTGCTGTATATGGGCCGTTTTCAGTCCATATCCCGCCTCCTAAAAAAGATTGCTAAGTCCCTCGAGGCAATTAAACAACCTAAGCAAAACCTTATTTTTTAAAAAATGAAAGTAAAAGACCAAAAGCACACTACAGGAGCCAAACAGGTAAGGGAGCAGTGGTGATAGGTGAGAAGATTTGATTTATTCAGTCTGTCAAGAATTCATTACGAAATTTTATATAACTTATTCATAGAGAATTTAGTAAGTGTCAGGCACAATGCTAAATATTTCACACCAATGATCCCATTTCGTTTGCACAGTGATCATACGGAGACAGGTTCTATTCCTGTCCCCATTTCCACACAGAAAACACGCCCAAGACCCATAATAGCTTCGAACCAGAAAAGGCCTTAGAGGTCTCCAGACTCAAACTCTATGTCAATAAAGATGTTTGGAGACTCTTTTTACACACCTACTAGAGATGGTGAATACGCTCTAAAATTACAGTGAAAAAAGGTTTTCCTTTCTTTGAGTTTTATCAAAACCTTCAGCTCTTTAAATTCTATTTTTGGTTGCTTTAATGCAGAAGTCCAGAAACCTCTTTCATGTGTCTGAAGAGAGGCAGCATTATTCCCGTGAGATTTGGCTTCCAGAAACTCCAGAGTCAATGGCTGGCAGAGTCTTCCCCAGAACTCCCAATCCCTGGCTCTCTCCCGCCAGCACACTGATTGCAGCTTTCCGAAGTCTCTGTGAAAGTCTGAAGCCTAGAACTGAGCGCTGTGTTGCAGATGGCTGTGCCCAGCACAGGGATGGCCAGGCAATGACACGCCTTGCTCACTAACTCTGCCTGGCAATGCAAGCCAAGTGCACACACACCACCCCATCCCCACTACCTTCCTTCCAGGCAGCCCTGGGAGGGGGACAGGGGGCTGGGCCTGGGGTCTTCTTCTTGCAAACCACACTTAAGCCAGGTTTCTGTTGACATCCTCTTACATAGCTGATATTTCAATTTTTTTTTTACTCTTGTTAAAGCTCATGAAAATAGCTCCAATCAGTCTTCATGATTATAAATCATTTTTAACTTTGGCTTTATTACCTAATGAAACAGTTTTGTTACAAATGGGAGTGTTCTCATAAATCACAGTGAGAGAGCAGTCGTCAGGTGCAAGGCATTCTGGGATTGAGCAAGAGGAATCACACAGAACCTTTCTCCGGTTAGGATGTGGGTACAGTCTGGGGCTGAAGAACTTAATCTTAGAGAGAAAAGTCCAGTCACCTAAAGTGGTGTCCAAAGCTCAGACCTGGCCAAGTAACCTGCAGACAAGGAAGTGCAATACGGCTGAAGGTCCCCTGTGTTTCTGGGAGATCTGCTTGTGATTTCCTAGGATCTCTGCCCATTTAATGGACCCTGTTCCCTCTGCTGGACCAGAACTATTGCTGTTCACCATCCCGTCTGAACATGGACATTCTCCCAATCACTGCGTCTGCCTGGCCAACATCTTCTCCACCAAGAGCAGGGTCTGTTTCCCTCTCTGGGCTCCTCGTGGCCAGCTGTCTCCCAGCAGCCCACTGTCCACACCCAGAGAAGCCACGTGCTGGACACAGAAAGGGAGCTGTTGGAACAGCCCTCTTCACATGCCCTGGCTGTGGTCGGGCTGGTTCTGGAGCCTGAAAATCGAAGGGAGAAAGGTCAAGAGGCTTTAATGGAAGGTAGGTAAAAAAAGGGGGGTGCTTAGAGAGGAAGAAAACAAGGTAGGCTTTGCCAGACACCCTGCTAGCAAAGTAAATGAGCCTACTCAGATACGACAAATGACGAAAAGAGCTACCTTTATTGATCCCCACTCTGTGATGGGTATACTCCATATATTACCCTATTGAGGTCTCACGACAAAGGCTGTGAGGTTGGTCCTGCCATCTCCACTTCAGAGCTGGGCAAGTTGTAACCCAGAGAGGGCTATTTTTGCATTTGTTTGTTTGTTTGTTTGTTTGGCTCCCCTGAGTCAGCAAGTAAATAGCAGAGCCTGGCTCAAACCATATCGTCCACAACACCCACTGCTGGGCAGGTTTTCAGATGTGACAAGAGACCCAGTGAAGCTGAGTGACTTGCCCAAGACTCGTCTGCAGATCCAGGGCTAAGACTGGGTCCTTGTACCTTCCAAGAACATCTGGTGTCCTCTTCACAATATAAAGGGGTCCCTTACCCGGGATGCGGATTCCTATCACTTCCTTTTTGAGGTGCCCACAAAACCATTCATGTATCTCCTTATAAAGTCACTCGTGTCCGTTTTTCCTGTTTTGAACCTTGTGCCAGTTACATTTCTCTACACCTCAGTTTTTACAATTTCTAGAAATGGCTGTTTGGTTCTGTGATATTTTATCAGTTTTTTTTCCCTTAGTACCTGGAGATATATTGTGCCTTAGCACGAAAGCTTGAACACGTTTGAAAACACGTTTGCTTCCCGTCTTCTCGCTTTCCTACAGAAGATTATTCACCCTGATCGAAAATCACGAATAAAATATGAACAGCGGATGCCAGGTCCTCGGCTCAGCATGTCACGTGTGTCCCATGTAATCCTCACCACAACCTGAGAAGTGCTATTATTATCCCCATGTTGTAGCTGAGGAAACTGAAGCACAGAGAGATTTCAGTAATTCCCCCCAAGTCACAGAGCCGATGAATGGCGAAGACAGGCTTCAAACCTAGGAACTTGGAACCAGAGCCTACATTTTCAAACCATGCCTCCTCCGCCTGGAGTAGGGAGGGCTCATTTCCTTCCATCATCCGTTCACTTCACATTCTCTGCCCCAGCCGACGGCCTGGCCCTTCCTTGAACTGGCTCCCAGCACAGCAAAGAGAGATGTTGTGCTTTGTTCGCCTTGCAGCCTCAGCCCTCCCTTGACTTCAGCAGTGCTGACACATTTCTGGAATTGATGCCAGTTCTTAAACACCTTTGGTAAATGTCATTTTAAATCTATTACATTAGTTCCGAACAAAAGTCCTCTTTTTTTTTTTTTTTTTTGCCTTTTGGCCATTATGTTTACTTTTGTTGTATTTTAATAGAATTTCACATATTCCTTTATAGAGGCTAACAATATCATAAAGGATTATTTAATATAATTGTTANTCCTCCGCCTGGAGTAGGGAGGGCTCATTTCCTTCCATCATCCATTCACTTCACATTCTCTGCCCCAGCCGACGGCCTGGCCCTTCCTTGAACTGGCTCCCAGCACAGCAAGGAGAGATGTTGTGCTTTGTTCGCCTTGCAGCCTCAGCCCTCCCTTGACTTCAGCAGTGCTGACACATTTCTGGAATTGATGCCAGTTCTTAAACACCTTTGGTAAATGTCATTTTAAATCTATTACATTAGTTCCGAACAAAAGTCCTCTTTTTTTTTTTTTTGCCTTTTGGCCATCATGTTTACTTTTGTTGTATTTTAATAGAATTTCACATATTCCTTTATAGAGGCTAACAATATCATAAAGGATTATTTAATATAATTGTTAGGTTGAATATTATTACTATATTTGGTTAAGTCAGTATACAGATCACACTTGAATTATCAACTCATTAATACTTAGATATACATCTTAAAAACCAACGCAGTATTAAGATAGCATCATTACTTTTTCCTGAAGGCACAATCCAATCTGATATTTCTTCAAAGGTTTTATTATGATCAATAAGCATTAAGTATATCAACAAAGATACCATAAAAAATTGGTTGAACACATTCTGTCATAAAGACTGAAAACTACCATATAAAAACAAATTCCTATTTCCTTTCATTCAATTGTCATGTGTCTCTTTCAAAAAACATCGGGTCCAGTTTACTCTTCATCAAAGTTCCCGCAGATAATCCCTTTGCTGAAATTAATTTGTTTTTGGTCAATGGAGCTGATTTGAATACTTTCTTTGGGTTGCCTAGTTTTCAAGTGAATAGAAGAACAGTCTCTGAGTCAGATCAAAGTCCCTCTAGACTGGCTTTGTCCTTTGTTAGTCAACAAATTATATGTTTTAAAAAATGACTATAGGCCAGACAGATTCTGGGCACCAGAAAAGATTCGGACAAGGTCCTGCTCTCCAGGCACTCATATTCCGCTCAGCTGACAGAAATAAACACATAAATGAATACAATAGTTCATTGTTGCTGCTCCAACACTCTGAAGAAGACAAACGAAACAACTAGTGGACAGAGTGGTGAGGAGGGAGGTAAACTTCCCCGTCAGCACAGTCCGGGAGTGTCTCCTGGGGAGAAGGCATCAGACTAGAGGCCAGAAGGAGGAGTGGACCCACTGGTGACAGTCTGGAGGGAGATCCAAGTAAACCTGTAAAACAAAACCTGGCGGGTGTGAGAGCCAGAGGTGGCCTCGATAAGGGAGTAAGGCAAGGGTGGGCGGAGTTGAGGTCGGAGAGATAGGTGGGCTCCAGTCATTTTACTAAGTAAACGCAGAGGGTTTTGAACTAGAGAACGATGTACCTGACTCATGCTTTTGAAAGATACACTGTATAGAGAGGCAAAAATGAGGGCAGGGAAACTGGTGGGGAGGCTTTGGAGTAAATCAAGTGGGGGATGAGTGACTAGGTTGGGATTGTAACATTGATTCAGTGAGAAATAAGAGGATTTAGGATACATTTTGAAGGAAGATTCAACGGGACCTACCTGTAGAGTGGTTTGGGGGTGCAAGGGGGGAAAAAGAAATGAGGAATTGCTCCAAGGATTTGGGCTTGAAGACTGATGGGCAATGATGCAAAATACTTAGATAAGGAAAACTTGATTAGGAAAAAACTTGGCAATGGATGGTGAACCCAGTAGTTCTTTGGGGGTCCTGTTAAATCTCCTGTTTCTATACAGCATCCAAATGCAACCCATGGGGAGGCAATGAGACACAGGAGGGCAGAGTCCATCGGACAGGCCTGACTAGTGATACAGACTTGGGAGCCATTAGCATAGAGATATTCTGGCAAGCCATTGGTTGAGATATTGTCACCCAAGGGGAAACTATATAAACAAGGGGATCATGGCCTGAGCCCTGGGTACTCCAACATTTCTTTAAAGAAAAAGAAACACACCTAGCAACGATGCCCCAAAAGAAACAACCAGGGAAGTCTGGAAACTGAGACAGTTCAGTAATGAGGGACATCAGCAAGATGGCAGGACAGAAAGCCCCAGACCCGTCTTCCTCCGTCACGGATGCAACAACACAGGAACCACTCCCTGGATGAGAAATCCTGGAACCAGTTCAGAGGCGCCTGCACCCACACAAGTTTGAAACCTGCTGCAAGGAAGCGGAGAGGCGATTTCTGTGGCACGATCTCACCAAAGCTTTTCCCCCTGACACAGTGTCACCAAGTTTAGAGGAAACTCCCAACTCCCAGCTTCTCTTTTAGGGTAAAAAGATTGAGCCATACTTCCAACGTTGTGCCTGTGAAGGGGGCGGGGGCTTTGCTGCCCGAGGAACTGGCTTCTGGCTTGCCTGTCTCAGCACAGATGAAATCAAGCATACGCTACGTGACTGCAGCACTGGGAACATAGAGACGGGGGGCATTCCACTTCTCCAGGGGACCTGCAGTGCCACAGACTGAGGCCAGCACAGCTGGGCAGCCTGTGCCTCAGGGGTGGGGTTGGGGGAGAAGAGTATTGCCCAGCATTCTCGCTCTTCAGGGGGGCCTGCCTGAGGAAACTGGCTGTTGTCTTGCCTGTCTTGGGGCCCTGATAAGACCTGGCATTAGACACCTGGGAGCTGCTGAGGACAAAAAATAGATGGGTAGCCTGATGGCAGACACCGCAGGGAGTGAGCGGCTATAAGACCCTGAAAAAATAACTAGCAAATCCTTCTAATCAGGAATCCTCGGGCACAAGTCCAGAGGAGGTTTGAGAGGCCCCCAGAATCTACAACCAGGTTGGTTATGTCTTTTTATAATAACTATCTAATACATGTGAGGTGATACCTGTTTTTTTCCAGCTTTTCACCTCTATGATTCTCAAGTAAAAATATGGCATTGAAACAAGTCTTTTCTCCTTACAAAGAGATGATATCGCATTGTGGTTTCGATTTGCACTTTCCTGATTAGTGATTTTGAGCATCTTCTCACGTACTTATTGGTCATTCGTATATGTTCACTGGAACATGTCTACTCAGGTCCTCCCTGCCAATTTTTTAATCAGACTATTATTACTTAGTTTTTGGTATTAAGTTGTACGAGTTTCTTAGAGATTTTGGAAATGAACTCATCAGATATTTGGTTTGCAAATATTTTCTACCATTCTTTAGAGGGCCTTTTAATTTTGTTGATGTTTATTTGTTTATGTATTTATTTTGCTGTACAGAACTTTAGTTTGAAGTAGTCCCACTTACTCACGCTTTCATTGCTGGGCTTTTGGTGTCATACCCAACAAGTCATTGTCAAAGCCATATTCAGAAGGTTTTTCCCTATGTTTTCTTCTAAGTGTTTTATAGTTTTACGTCTATATTAAGTAAATCCATTTTGAGCTGATTTTTGTGTATGGGAAAAGCTAGGGATCCAATTTCACTCTTTTACATGTGAATAACCAGGTTTCCCAACACCATTTACTGAAAAGACTATCTTATCCCCACTGAGCAATCTCGGCCCCCTTAGATTCTTGGTCTTGTTCCATTGGTCAATGTACCTGTTTTTATGCCAGTAGCACACCGTTTTGATTACTGTTGATTTGTAATATAGTTCAAAATCAAGAATTGTGGTGCTTCAGGTTTGTTCTTTTTTCAAAATTTTTTGGCTATTCGGGTTATTTTGTGATTTCATACAAAATTCAGGATTGTTTCTTCTATTTCTGTGTAAACTGTCATTAGAATTTTGATAGGGATTGCATTGAATTTATAAGTGGCTTTGGGTAATATGAATATTTTAACAACACTAATTCTTCTGATCCATAAACATGAGGCATCTTTCCATATATTCATGTCTTTTTCAATGTCTTTCATCAAAGCCTTATAGTTTTCAGTGTACAGATCTTTTACATCCAAGGATAAATTTATTCCTATTTTGTTGTTTTAAGTTTTTACGGAATAGTATTTATCTGTGGGGAATAAAAGGAAACTGTTTCATGCTACAACATGGATTAAACGTGAAGATACTAAGCCCATCACAGAAGGACAAATTCTATATAATTCTACTATTGTATAAGGAATCTAAAGTAGTCAAGTTTATCCAACCAGAAAGTAGAAGGGTGTGTTGCCAGGAGCTGGTAGGAAAGGAAAATGACAAGTTGCTATTGAATGGTTATGAACTTCAAAGTCATCCAAGATGGAAAGTTCTAGGGATCTGCTGTATGCTGCCGTTGTGCTTACAGTGAACAATGCCATCCACTTAAAAAATTGTGAAGGTGGTTAATCTCATGTTAAGCATTTTTTACCATAATAAACAAAAAGTGCATTAAGGAGGCAAAAGAAGGCCATGTTTCAAAAAGAGAAGTGTGGTCAGCCACATCAAATGATGCTGAAAGGTCAAGTAAGATAATGATTAGCCTTTATTTTTGGCAAAATATAGATCATTGGCAACCTTGATAAAAACAATTTTAGTGCAATGGTGAGGAAATAATATAATTAGTATGGGCTAGGGATTGAAAAGAAAACAAAAACCTGGAGACAGAGGAGCTATTTCTGCGAAAATCAGAGAAATGGTGCAATGCATGGAGAGGCAGTGTGCAGTCAAAGGGAGGAGAATTTTTTTGAAAGGAGGGATAATAACATATGTTTGTGCACTGATTAAAATGACCCAGTAGAGATAGAGTACATGATGCAGGAGAGAGAGGGGGTACATTTCGGAGTAAACTTTCAGATCTGAAAGAATGGGATCCAGACCACAGAGGAGAAGCTGGGTTTGGGTATAAACAGGCCCACCTCTTCCTCTTACCTCATTAAAAAAAAGCAGAAGAAGATGTGTGAGGGGCAGGGGAGTTGGTGAATTAAGGAAGAAAAAGAAAAACTTCTTGTCTGCATCTATTTTTTATACAAAATAAAAGGTGAGGTGACTTAAGGAGCAAAAAGAAATACCAAAGTGTTATCTCAGAGAATAAGACTATAACCTTACTAGGGATGTGCAGTAAGATTCCTGGTCAGAAATTTCTAGCGAGTCCAAGGCATTTAGGTTGTATAACCTTTTCGGAAGTGTTTAGCCACTGGAGTTCTCTGAGTTTAACTGAGTTGCGGTTTTTCCAGGTAAGTAGAAGAGGAAAGAGCAAGACCAGAGAACTGGGGACATTTTCAAAGGTAGGACTCTAATGCTAAAGACTGAACGAATTTTCAGTTTTGCAGTCTTCCCTTCTACCAACTTTCTTTGTTTTAATTTACATTTGTTAATTTTTTAATTTAAGTATTTTATTGTTTATGCTATTACAGTTGTCCCAATTCCCCTCCCCTTTGTCCCCCTCCTCCCAGCCCACTCTCCATTTCCACAGCCAATCCCTCCACTGTTGCTCATGTCCGTGGGTCATGCATATACGTTTTTTGACTATTCCTTTCAACCAGTCCCCACCTCCCCCATGCCCTCTTATAGCCGTAAGTCCATAACCCTTCCAGCAACTTTTAAGGCAGGATCTTTACATCCCAACCACATTTCTTTTCTGAGAAAAGCTAAGGGCAGTTTATGGCAGGAATGTGGTTAGGGCTAACTATGCTAGGACAGTCCTGGTCTTCCTCTTCTCCTCTTCCTCTGCCTTTTCCTCCTTCCCCTCCTCTGTCCCCTCCTCCTCTTCCTCTTCCACATGGCAACAGGAGAGTATGACCTGGGACATGCATTGAGATAAGTTCCCATTCACCCATCAGAACTCCTTCAAGTACATCTACTTCTTCACCACACAACAAGCCAGAGGGGGTTCCAGGAAAGCCTAGCAGGCAACTAGATTACCATTCATCACCGTGTATTTTCCTTCATGAAATACAAATTCTCCAAGTAAGGGAAGAAGCACAACCATCCTTTATAATGTTGTCTAAGGATAAACATGCCTGCTTCATAGACACTAATTCATAGGAAGAATTCTATGTGAAACATAATTCCTAGCTGGTCTTGAAGACCAAGGGGGTAAGAGCTGTCCACACCCAGGATGAGAAATGAAATACAGGAACACAACAAGAGCACGTCTACCCAATCAATGGGCCATCTGTCTCAGCACCTGATCTCCGGAGGTGACTAATCCTGGCTAATTCCCAAGGATGTTTAACAATCTCCTCCTGCCCCTCTTCCTGACCCAGTTTCCTCTCTTAATAGAGCATAATAAAGGCATATGGTGCTATAGAAAGTGGCTGGTGGCAGAGTTCTGTCTGAACCACGACAAATTTCTCTCTCACTTTCTCCCCTGCCTTCTGGTATATACGATTTTGATACCTTTCTGGTCTCCAATCTTTTGAGATTGACCCTAATCCTATGCAGACAAGGAGATAATATATGAGATTCTTGAGGCTATCAAGTCTCATGATCTGAGATGTAGGAGTTCTCAAGGTGACATGTTCTCTGGTTTCAAAAAGCTAATGTTTATGGGTAAGAGGATAGCCTCATTGGTAGTAATTGGTGAAATTTCCAAATTAACAGAGTTGACACTTTGAAGCAACAATAATTAACATGTGCGTATATGTGTACATGTGCACATAAAATTTAATCTTTTCTTGAAGGCTCAACGCAATTACTCTACTAATGTGCTTTAAAACAATGGGGCTATTAATTTTAAATATATCATATTTTTGTCCCTATTTACGTTGTCCCAGGCTGCTCACTGGGAATAATATGGACCCCAGCTATATTCCTCCTTCTGGACCTGTCTGGGGGAATGATTAATTAGGTCGCACCCACCAGAGGTTTGCTTATAGAAAAATCAAGAAGCTTCTTGGAAAAGTTGTTCTCTTAAGAGAAAGTCAACACACATACAGAGAGTGAGAGGGCTAACACTGAGACTGATGCAGAGTACAGAATCAAATCCATCCTACATGTTGTCCTCTGCCCAGCCCTCACAATTTCATACTTGAGTCTTAGAGCAAGGGGCCAGTGACACAAGAATCAAATCCATCCTACATGTTGTCCTCTGCCCAGCCCTCACAATTTCATACTTGAGTCTTAGAGCAAGGGGCCAGTGACACAAGAATCACTATTAACTCCAAGAGCTCTTTGGTTGGCATCTATACCACGCAGAAATTAAAGTGTCTGGCAGTGTTGGCACCCTTTGGGTTGTCACCCTTAGTGGTGGCAGCAGTGAGGGCTGCAGGAGTAGGGGTGGCAGCAGTTTCCACGGTGAGGGGCTTTGGACCACAGTGGAACCCACGGCTCTGTTACATGGGAACACCCCAGGGTGGGGCCTCTGCAGACCCAGCACAGGCCCTGGTGGGACTGCCGGCAGCGACAGTCTTTGGGGTGCAAAACTACAGAAGCTCAGGTCCTCTGTGGGTCAGAGCAGCGAAAGTAACCACCAAATCAAGAAAGAAGGAAAATGGCAGACACCATGTGGTAGCCCCCACAGTTGGCTTCAAAAAGACTGAAGAATGTATCTGGAGATTTCTAGAACTATTTCTAGAAGTCCATTAAGGAGGAGGCTGGGAGGCATCGAAACTGACTCTGATTTCACCTTCGGGCTGGCAGGGTTTAGAGAACACTATCTTCTGCGTCCCCATGTCTTCCTTTGTTAGTCTTCCTCATGAATATTCCCTGTTGTTGTCACTGATGTATGGCGCTCAACAGTTTTAGTCCTCCTCTTTGCACTTTGATTGGGTGGTGTTGGATGGAATTAAGTAAGAAAAAAATAAAGTCTCAGAAATAACATGAGACACTTTCCTATGAGGAAAGCACGTGGGTTTTTAACATACAAATATGGTGGCATGCATTTTAGCAATTTCAAATGGTGTTTTTTTTTTATTTTAGTGATTTTAGAACATTGATTATGCCAAACATCTAAAATTCAAACGAGCTACAACTACATTATGTGTGTTTCCATTCCAGGTACACCACACTTCAAGTAAACGAGGCGTGGTTAGCCAGTACAAACAAGATTGATCATTTTCTTTCTATCAAAAATCAATGTACTATATCCCTTTGTTTTTGACGGCTTTCTGATGCTGCCTATTATTAATTTTTGCCTACACGACGTTTCTTTTACTCAAGAGCAATATCAAGAAGTTCCAGCATGTAGATAAGTTGAATGAATCTGTAACCTACAGACATAACATAGGTAGCTGGGCCTGTAACATGACAAGGGACAGGCCCAAATGGACAAAGAACCAATGCGGAGACGTTTCCTAAATTGTCATTAGTGACCACTAGCATCACCAGATGGAGTGATTTTAAGTGCTGCTGATGGCCGATGTCAATGAGCAGCAGGACTTTAAGGAAATGAAGGGAAGGGTTTTACATTTATCACAGGACCTCATTTGAACACTTGAGTAGCAATTAAGTCCCATCTATTGTTCAAGGAGCATGATGAACTGCAACATCGGTTATCAGAAATGTTCCCAATCTGGGCCATTAGCCTTGAGTAAATAGGGGGTTCTGCTCTTGGAAGCCTGATTGCGAATTTGAACACTCATCCTTGGTCAGAGATGCACATTTAAATTTGGCTCTATCACTTACATAAAGGAACCCCTGAGAGATGCCCCACAGCAGCGGTTCTCAAATGTAAATGTGTGTATAAATCACCTGGCGGTCTTGCTAAGGTGCGGACTATGATTGAATAGGCCTGAGGGGAGGCAGCTGAGGGGCTGCATTTCTACCCAGTTCCCAGGCTGCTGGTCCCCAGACCGCCCGTGAGTAGCAAGCCTTCTGATTGGCGAATTTGCATGTTTCAAAAAACGTGTGCCACCAGCTTTTTGAAACATGCAAAACCTGACTATTTAGTCTAGGGCACTGATGGCTTTTCCCTTAGAGTGTCAAATGAAAAAAAATGACAACAGCCAACACAATGATAGCCATCGGTGTGAATAAATTGAAATTATAATTAGTTTATATGCGCCATGAGATGAAAAAGTTTCAAAACTGCTGCCTTAGATGATGAATAGAATGTGTGAAAAGCACATGTACACGTGAGAAAACACTTCATGAAGTCTAAAATGACATACACGTCATCTTATATTGACTATAAATAATTGGTGAATCAGTTTTACTGTTCAAGAAAAAGTCCGAGTAGAATGAATTATGTTCTTGACATTCTTTATTTCTTTTTCTCTTTAGCAAAATCAAAAACAAAACTGGAGATTGGAAAGGCAACACAAGAAAGATATTCATCCTTAATAATATTGTTGCTTATCAGTTGCTTGGAAAGATTAACTTCTATATAACCATCTTAATTTAAAAGATGAAAAAAAAAACCTGGCTTTAAAAAACAAATCTGTGCATTATACCCAGTCCCAGATTCTTTCGGTAGATGGTCCCGCCCCAGTCAAAGCAGAAATAGTGAATTACAAGGAAAAGGAGGAAGACAGTTGGTTCCAGGGGCACCGGCAACAAGGAGAGATTGTTTTCAGGGAAGAAATTAAAAATGAGTGAAAGCCAGCACAAGAACACAGAGGTCAGAGCTGCATGGCTGTGGGCACAACTCATTTCCCCAAGCAAAACTGTTCTTTTTCATGGGTGTTGGCATTGTCTGTAAGAAATGAGGAAAACAGACAGGTACGATTATTGATTCCCCAAGCACTTCTCTGTGCCTATGTAAAGTATAACCAAGAATTCCTGTTCAAATGTTGGCTCACAAATTGACCACGGTACCCAGAGGGCAAGGAGAGATCAAAGGAAGAGGCAAGGCATTCCAGATCGTATGCAATTGGTAGGTGGCAGCTTTAACCAGCAAGGGAACTCACAGACAAGGCTTCCCTCCGGGGCGCGAGATGAGATCCCCCCACTAGCCTGCCAGACCCCTAAAAGTTTGTACAGAGGTCTTCGCTGGGTTTACTCATGTGCACCATCCAGGTGGCCTCAACAGCACATTGCTCTTGCAAGGCTGTGACCTTGAAAATGGCACCTGTGGTGGGAATGTGGGCAGAGCAAACACTCCAAAAACAGGGGAGGGTATGAGGGGCCTCCCGTTGCCTGAGTCCTGCTCATGGGTCCACTGGCAGTCACCTCCTGCTTACAAAACCCTTCCAACCTCAAGGAAACATGCACTCTCTCTGGGGTTCCAGTCTCACGAGATTTTGGCCAATCTTCTACTATCACATGGTCAATGGGCTATGCTATGGGAAGGAGACTTTCACCACAGATCAGAAAATGCATGGCAGCTCTCTCCTGTGGAATCTAAACCCTTCCCGATCATTGAGGTTTTCGGCGGCGTGACGCCCTGTCACAGGCCCAGACTGCCAACACTTTATCCAGATTAAACAGCACCTGGCTCACCCCCATTATAGATCTCTTTACAATGGTTCTGTGGCCACCGTGATCACAGCGTTCAAGACTGTGTCAGTGATGCCAGAAACCCCTTTGACTCACCAGAAATCATCAGACTCCCCTGCACTTGCATCTTGTACTTTGTCTCCCTGCTTCCATCCCGTTTACCCTCTCACCTGCTCGTGGTGACCCAGAACACCAGGGTCTAGTTAAGCAAACATGTACGAATGAAAACCTAGTCTGGTGTCACCAGAGAGAAGAAAAAAAATGACAAACAAGGCCGAAATCTGAGGACCTGTCCACATGTCCTGGTAGCACCATTCCTTTGAAAGATCCCTACGAGAAAACTACGAGGACCGACTTTAATTTCATTCCTTAGGCCAGTCAGCACCAAACGAGGAGGCCGTTTCGATGCAGAACAGTGGCTGAGAGCTCTGGTTCTGAAAACAGGCACGATGCAGATGCTGAGGAACGTCTGGAAGCCAGAGGCGCACGGCTGCTGGGGAGTGTCGCACACCTGCAGACCGTTCTGAGCACTGGCTCTGCTGTCACCTGGCTTAGCTGCCCCGCGTGGGTGGCCTTGTAAGGAGGCAGCTCTTCACTCTCCAGCTGTGCCACCTGTGAAAACTTGACGCTTGGAGGACCAGGGAGGAGCAGCGCCCTTCCAAGGGAGCACTTGTGTGGCGTATCAGGAGTGGTTCTAAATGGTGGAGCTAATTACTTAATTCACGCTGTAGCAACTGGCCAAGTAAACACGTAGCAGCCAGGAAGCTATTAGCATGATTTTAAGGCGATTATTCCATTAGTGTTTAATAGTCTCCAATTAGTCTTTCCTGACTATGGCAGCTTGAATGTCTTTTTTTCCTCCCAAAATTCTCATAGTTGAGTAATGCAGAAAAGCACCACAGCCCATTTTCAGACCTGGTTTTATATGTATGGACCTATCAAATCTGCATGACAGAATCATGGGGGATTTGGGGGGTACAGACTCAGAGAAATAGTTTTATTTCTCAGAAGTATCGGGGGTGAGAATGGGAAGCCTTGCAGAGATCCATTTGGAGTATCATACTAATAGGGGCTGGGAAAGCGGAAGAAATTTCCGCCGCATCCAGTGCCATCATCCTTACGTCTAAGTCTACGAGAGTGTCGAAGTCTCTGACCTCAGGCTTTCAGTGCGTCCCGTGGGGAGAACAGGAAAATTGCCCTGTTCCTGCCAGTGCACACATTTCCTTGTCCCTTTCAACTGGGTCAGCACTTGTTGCTGCTGGATTACCCAGGTGCGAAGGCCAAAGCGTTGTGCTCCAAATTTCCTAGGAGCTCTTCCCAAAGGTTCACTGTAGGGGTCAGATCCCTGAACTGATACTAGGTCATTTGCTCTCACCGAGCTGCAATTTTCACGTTTGTGAAATGGAGGTAACAGTGCCAGCAATGCCTGCTTCGTGAGGCGGGAGGAAGGACTATGTGATCTGGTACGCACACTACGGCTCTGGAACGCGAGGTACCACAGACATGTAAGAGGTTCAGACAGGGTGTCATCATGTCTCCCAGAACCAGCCATGGGAACTGAGGCTTTTACCCTCCCTGTGTCTCTGGAGAGTCGCAAATCAGCAGCCTAGTGTCAGAGTCTCTCCTGCCTCCTCTGTGTACAGGTGAGGCCATGTGAAAGTAACGTGGAAAACCAGCAGAGAAAAGAGGGTAGGAACGCCCGCGGAAGAGAGAGTGGCATTTTGCCAAGCAAGTTGTGTATTTTCTCTCATCTCCTTCAAAAGAGCAATCCCCAGGCTCACCCAGGTACTACCGAATGGGGAAGCTGGCTTGTTCTTTTCCTTGGAGACACCTGGGCTCTTGGGAAGCTACTTTTTGAAGCAGAGCAAAAAGAAAACAAACTCTTCTTCCCTTCCAAGTCGCAGCTCCGAGTGTGGCCTGTGCCTGTTAGAGCTGCCAGATCCGACTGGTGGCCCTTGATTTGCATTACTGATCAATTCCAGCACTGCTGGTTAAAGCCCCCCCCCCGGGGGGGGGGGAGATTTTTCTAATCTTTATTTTCATTGTTGACACTTTCACAGATGCTCCCATTTCCCCCCCCCAACGTTGCCCCCATCCATCCAGCCCCCTCTTCCCTCTACTCACCACCACACCGTTTTAAGAGAACCTTTCTTTTGCTTCTTAAAAAAATATCGCTGCCCCCCACCACCACCACCACCAAACCCCGTGGCTGAAAAAGGGCGCTAGATTGGGCGAATCTAGAGGAGGGAGAAGGCAAGGCTGAACTTGATAACCAGGCTCAGCTAGGGGCAAGGAGGGGACCACCGGTCCCTGAGTGCTTTTCCTGCAGCCGGGTCCTAGAAGGGTTAGGCGTCTACCCCCTCGGCCCAAGTGAAAAGTCAAATCGGTGAGGAAGTATGGGTATATCTCCCCAGCTGCCACCATGGTACACTGTCCTGAAACGTCCTCCCCACATCCTGTGCACCTGAGCTAGGTAGGGGCTACTGCGCGCATACGCCCCAGAAAGCTGCCCCGTCTCTGGTCCGAGTCGCGCGCGCGCGCCATGCTGGAGCCTGTGGATGCCTCCTGCCTCTGCCTGGCTCTGCCAGGCTTTCTTTCTCCTGGGCGGTCTGGACAAGGCGGAATCATCTCCCCACGGTGTGCCTGGTAATCCCACCCCTCCGCCGCTGCTCACGCAGGTTCCCCTGCCCGGCTCTGCCCGGAGCATCAAACCCATAGTCCGCAAGGGCTTGTTGCTAACAGCGCTGGGATGGCAACCAGACGGTGGCCATCGGTCAGGCCACCCAGCCAGGCCCTCCGGGTCCACACAGACTACAATTCGGCGCCCTCCGCCCCTCGCCCCCTGCAGGTCCTAGGTGAAGGGCATCGATCACGCCGCTGCCGGTTCTTCAACTTTCATCACTCTAGGGGAAGCGCGTTGTCTCTTTAAAGGAGACTGGGGACAAATATAAATGACTCAGGTAGGTTTTACCGAGAAATCTACCAAATCTTCTAGATTCCGTGATAGGGATGGAGTCGGAGGTCTACATGCTGGCGCTGAGCCCTTAGGACAGCGCGCGTGGTCGCCCCACAGACCTAGATGCCCCCCGCCCAGTCTAAATCTGCAGAGAAAACTGAGGAGGAGACACCAGGCGCCAACCTAGAGCCAAGGCTTCTCCCTGCCCCAGCCCTCTGACCCAGCCTGCTTCCAAAGCCCAGCGGAGAAGCAGTCACCTTGACTCTCCGAGCCACAGTCCCCAGAGGTTTGGAAAAGGCCAGGAGGCCAGAGGCTCCTAGGGCTCGCTCTCGTGGCCCGAGATCCACCTCTGGGGATGAGTTTCCCTCCCAAGGGCACTGTGGCAACTTAGTACCCAGTGGCAGATAAAGCAGGGCGGGGCAGGTGGAACGGGCACCGGGAGCGCCTCTGCTGCGCGCCTACCTGGGATGGCCAAATTGGTGAGAGGGATGCTGTGGATGCTCTCCGGAAGAGTTGCCATCCAGTCGGCGAATTTCAGCTCGCTCTTCCCCTGAGACGAGGCCATGGTGCCGGTGGCGTGCTGCGGTCCCCGCACTTCTCGGGCAGGCTGGCAGGCGGCTGCCGCTAATCCAATGTTCACTCCAGCCCCGCTAGAGTTTACACTCCGCTCTGCGCCACACCCACAGGATGGCGCAGACACACGCGGATTTTAATAATTATTCCGAGCACCCCATGCTCCCCAGTGCCTCTGGCAGACTCCTCCGGAGCTGTGGTTCCTGACGTCCGCGCTCAGCTTTCTCCTCCCTCCCCTCCCTCCCCGACTCCCTCCACCCGTCCTGTCCCTCCTATGCGTCTCTGCCTCTTCTCGCCATTCTGCAGCTCTTCTTAGCTTATTCTTTTTTTTTTTAACTTGGTTCAAGCAGCTGCTTTGCCCGTGGTCTTCTTCTTCTTCCCTTTGATGTGACTACCTGGTCCTGCCGTGTAAAAGGCAGTCTCGTGGTTGAACCTAAAATCTCAGTAGGCTTGGGGATGCTGTGACCGCAGGAAGAGGAGACTCCTTCAATGGCTCTCAGGACTTCACCTTCTCACGAAAGAGCTTTCCTTTTGTTAAACACAGCAGGTTGTGTTTTTCCCAGCAGAACCCCCTGCTAATCACAAAGTGATGGCCTGTCATCAACCACTCGCCTAATTTGGGGAGCAGGGGACTGCTGTGCAGTCCGGTCTAGGTGGTTCTTCCTCAGTCCCCCGCACTCTGTTCCAGACATGTCGGGGGAGAGAAGCCCTTCAGCTCCTTCATTGCTCCCATCAGCAGAAGCCTATGTGGTTTCTGTGGGGAAAGCTACCTGTGCCCCTTCTCAGTCACCATCATGGCTCGCAGGCCAAGACGGATGCTGACAGAAAAAGACCACGTTTCTCACTGACGTGCTGTAATTATTGCCAGTAGCATTTGGTGGAATTTATTGGCACTGTTCAAAATGATCTGAGTGACTGTCACAATTTTCACTCCTTGGCAGACTGGAGAGATGGGCCTCTCTCAAGAGAAATCACTCGTTGAGCCTCCAAAGAACTGTCTTGGCCCACCTGCTCTCAGATGAGAAAGAGCAGAGAAATCATCAGGTCTTACAAACATGATGAGACAGTAAAAACCGAGGCGGGAGAGAGAGCAGTAAAACACAGGAAGGATTGTACACTTCAGTAAGCCACATGGCGTTAAAAAACAACGAGCCTGGCTCAGTGGACTGAGTGCTGGCCTGCAAACCAAAGGGTTGCTGGTTCAAGTCCCAGTCAGGGCACAGGCCTGGGTTGTGGGCCAGGTCCCCAGTAGAGGGCGAGTGAGAGACAACCACGCCTTGATGTTTCTCTCCCTCCCTTCTCCTTCTCCCGAGCCTAAGGCTAGAGCTGTAAGATGCAGGAATTCCTCATGGGAGTGGGGGATGTCAGATCATTGGGCGGGGGGCACAGGCAATACTGATGTTTGGTCTATTTTCACACCAGATCACTGAGGGCTTTTTAAAAAAACTGTTATTTCTCAAGGTCACAGAATGGCCTTGTCTAATGTTGGTGTTCTGTGAACATGTATGTGTTCAACCGGTGAAAAAGGGCCTGGCCTGTAGTTCCAGGGAAACTTCTAGATGTCAAGGACTACTTTCTTTTTCTCACTAGTAAATTAAAGAACACAGCCCAATCTAATCTCTCTGGAGTTCCAAAGCCAGTGTCTGAGAGGACTTTGTCAACGACGGATGTCATGAGCAACTTTCATATATACTCTCCATCAGTAAGATTTTACACTTTGTGGCACAAATTGATGCCATAAAGCCAATTACGACAAGCTCAGGAGTGTTCCTGCACAGGTAAGACCTTCGAAATCTTTTGAACCCTTCTGCCCTTTCCGGAGAGTTCCTCAGGTACACAGAGCAAAGCTGACCCAAGCTGCAGCATCGCTCCCTCGGTCTACATCTCTTCCCAGTCTCTTCTTGCAAACTCCAAATGCAACGGTCTCTCCTCTAGGAATGTCTGTCTGACCCAGGTAATGCTGCGGGGCACCTCTACTGCCCGGGAGAAAGGGACTCTGAGAAGAAAAGTCGGACAATGAGTTCTCAGTCTATCCCTAGCCCTGGTCTTGCAGACCCACGGTGGAAAACAGTTTATCCTCTTCCAGATACACAGCTGTCTATCTGTTCAGGGAGCTCTGCGCAATGCTGAGCACTGGACGAACCAGAATTTGAGACGGTACTAAACGTGCTTTTCATTCCCTGGCTTCCAGTCCAGCTGCACTTAAGACTACCCCTTTGCCTTAAAAAAAAGTCTACTCTAAAGATTGCGTGGCCGTCTTCATTCAGTACTAAACCCTTCTTTACAACTTTAGGTGATCCCTGACCCTTAAATCTGATTTTTCCTTTTGTTTTTATCATATAGGCAAACAATGAGAAGATTGAAGATACTCTCGGATGCTGGAGCTCAATGGTTCAAATGTACCCATGCATTAAAGAAATGTTACCACATCCCCTTTATTTGAAAAGGCTAATTTTACACCACGTAGAGTGCCCTTTTGAAACCAATACTGTAATACTGGGCCACACCACTCTTGTGAAAGAGAGTGTAAAGATTAGGGTAGGGTGGGGGAAATCAAAGCAGGAAGCATTTAACTTTTTGTCACTCCATGAAGAAAGGGATCTGTGAAACATTTATATGTTCAAAAACATAAGAATAAAGAAAGACAGAATAAAAGTTCTAGATCCAAATTTGTCTTCGTAAATGCAAAAACTCAGGGGCCTTGAGTGTAAGCCGTGAACTGCAGACACTCGGGTAGCTATCCCCAACTCCAGTGCTGACCATGACTAGACTTGTACTTGATCTGGGCACGTGTTTATAGTGACTAGAGGTATAAACCTGCGACGATACTGTCCTGGTGGTAAATACCAAACATTTTGTGTGGTTTATAGCCACAGCCAGCTTCTCTGAGTCGGTGTCATTTAAAATATTTTATCGTGAATAATTTCACATACTTGTAAAAGTGGAGAGAACAATTAATAAATCTCCATATGCTCATCACCCAGCCTTAATAATTATCAGCTCATGGGCAATTTTTAAAAATTTTTTACACATTTCCTGTCCAAACTGAATTATTTTGAAGAAAATGCCATGTATAACATTTAATCCATGGTATTTCAATATACGAACTGATTATTTAATTTAGTCAAGCAATCAGTCAATTCAGGTTTTAAAAATCACCAATGACTGACTGAACTGATACTTTTCAGATTTCACTGATTAGTAACCGAGATACGATATAAGTTTCTCTCTCATTTAACTCCAGTTGTAGTAGGGAAACACATGCAGTTGGGGATATAATATCTCCCTAGACAACTTCTACTGTAGGGAAATTGTAAAAAGTAAAATAAAACTTTACAAACATAGAATACCCTAAGTTTAAAGTAAAGGCACCCTCCAGCCGTATAATTACTATGGGCGTACACTGCTGAAAAGATAATCAATGTCCCTGAATCTATGTGTGTTACGTTCATTGCATTTGCTCTTTGGGGGGGTGTTTTGTTTTTAGTTTTTCTAGTACAGTTCATATTCAATAACGTAGCAGTTTCAGTATACAGCATAGTAGGTAGACATTTATGCAACTTACAAAGTGATCCCCCCAACAGGCCTTGCACCCACCTGACACCACACAGTTATTACAGTGTAATTCACCACAGTCCCTGTGCTCTGTTCCACATCCCTGGGACTGCCCTGTCACCACCAGTTTGTACTTCTCAACCCCGTCACCTTTTCCACCCAGCTCCTAACCCCTCTTCCATCTGGCAACCAGCAGCTGGTTCTCTGTGTCTGGAAGTTTGTTTCCGCATAGTTGATTCCTGTGGTTGTTTGTTTGTTTGTTTGTTTTGGATTCTACATATGAGTGAAATCATATGGTATTTGTCTTTCTCTGTCTAACTCATTCCACTTAGCATAATACTCTCTAGGTCCATCCATAGTGTCTCAAATGGTAGGATTTTATTCTGTTTTATGGCCAAGTAATATTTTATTTATACATATATGTATACATACACAGACACACACAGAGACACACACATATGTATATAAATGACAAGTCTTTATTCATCTTTTGGTTGGAGCATTTAATCCATTTACATTTAAAGTAATTATTGATAGGTATGTAGTTATTGCCACTGTATTAATTATTTTCTGATTGTTTCTGTAGTTCTCTGTTTCTTTCTAATTGTCTTGCTCTCCTCTCTTTCATGTTGATGACTTTCTGTAGTGTTGGGTTTCGACTCCCTTCTCCTTATTTCTTGTATATCTCTTGCAGATTTTTGGTTTCTGGTCGCCATGTGCTTCATATATACCAAGCTAGGTTTATAGCAGTCTATTTTAATTTGATGGTCACTTAAGTTCCAACACATCCTAAAATCACTACCATTTGCACCCATCTCCTCCCCCCACACTTATGTTCCTGTCCCCATTTTTTTACCTCTTTTGTGTGTGTTTGTGTGTATCCCTTAATTTACTGCTGTAAGTGCAGACGATCTTCCTGTTTTTGCCTTGTAACCTTTGCACTAGTTGTAGTGCTGGTTAACCCACCACTTTTACTATGTGCTTGTCTTAGTCATTGAGAGCCTTTGTTCTTTGCAGTATTTTCTTATTCATATTTTTTATTTTTTTCTTCTTCCTCAAGAAGATCTTTTAACATTTCTTATAACACTGGTTTGGTAGTGATGAGCCGCTTTGGGGTTTTTTTCTTGGTCTGGGATGAATTTTGCTTTATAATTTAAAGCCTTTGTCATCTAATATGATCAAAGTTTTTGTATTTTTTATCAAAATGTTAAGCTGCTTTTTTAAGGCAGAAAAATGCATACATTTTTCTGATTGAAACAGTCAAATCTAAGACCTGATAGCCTTATTGACTGAGCCTTATTTTCTTCACTACACACCAAGCAGCCCACACACTACTAAATGACTTTGTTATATATCATATTTACATAAGATACATTTTTTTTTACTTTTCCATATAGGGAATAAGATAATTTTACTTAATTACTACATATAGCTTAAAAATAACATTTGAAAAAAGTACTAAAGTACATTTGCAGGTGTCTCTGAAAATACATATAAAGTCCCTTTTACAGTGATAGAGAAATGACATATCTCTAAAACACAAAAGTGCATTTTATCTAACACATCTAATATTTGTACTGGGTGCTAAAGCTGGAATCAAAGTATCTTTGAAAACTTACATAGAAAGCTCATAAATAATCTTTCCTTTATACACACTGCACAAAGTGTTACAAAATTTATGCTACATTAAATTAAATAAGAACAAATTATTATTACCACAAGATGGCTAAATAGCAGCTTCCCTGGACCCAAAAGGACAATGGTGGACCCAGAAGAGAGGAAAGCCAAAATCTGTAATAAATCACATAACAAACAACAAAAAGGTCTGAAATGAGACTGATGGCAAATGCCTGTGTGCCCTATTTCCCCGGCTAAGTGATTTCTCACTTGTGAAGCACAGCGGAGAGAACGGGAGCTAAGAAACTAGAATGCAAGAGACTCCCGTTCACACCCATATACACACCTCACCTCGTGACCTCTAAATTTTCATGGCATTGTCAGAAAACCTGTGGGTTCAGGGCACTGAAAAATGGCACTCCTCTCAAAGTGAATAATGACCCTGGTTTGCAGACACATCGGGACAGAAGATGTGTTGTGATTTCGTGTGGAAATTCAAACAGGCAATACTGAAAAGTTACGCTGAAGTAATGTGGCTATCAGTAGGCTGTTAAGCAGCAGAGGAAGAATGTCTCAGGATTCACTGGCTACTAGCAGAGTAGAGAGTTTCTATTTAAAATAATGTATAGCAAGAAAAGTGTAACCCATCATTATATACTTTGTGCAATTATAAAACATTAATTCCTTTTGCATGACAATTGGTATAATTTCCACAAGGATATTACTCATTAAACCTCATTATTAACGTTGATTAGTGAGACTGAGAAAGAACACACCTATTATGATTATTCGTGCAACTCTTCTCTCACAAACTGAGAAAAGGTGACATGTGGCTATCAGCTCCTTCCTAAGAGATGCAGGGTTCATATGCACCCTTCAGCATCTGAAAAGAATGGGTTTGAACGGCCAGAAGCTCTTCACAATGGCTCTGAAGGGGTGGGGAGGTTATCACCCAGCCAAAAATACCTTTAAGATAAACTACAAAACAGTGACTAGAGACAATAACAACTCTATGTGAAATAAGCATATTTCCACACACAATGCGTTTAATGATGCGATTTGATGTCAGGACATTTGCTGAGGTTAGTAGTTATAGGAGTAATCAAAATATAAACAATTTGGGGATCATGTAAACAGATGTTGTGGGAGACAACTATTGGCAGGTCAGCTAATTAGTAATATGGCACGATGGTCTCAGACCAACAAAAGCTCAGTTAGGTATCGGTCCTTGGTAAGCATCACCTAATTTAAGATTAGCCCACAAATAAGTGTGTAGCACCCACACTGCAAACAACACACGCAGAAGGAGAAGACGCCCAAGCACCATCCACGAATGAAAGTAGAGGAAGCCAAGAAGGGAAACAGGAGCAAGGCAGAAACCTGGGAAAAGGCGACACGGGTAACTAGGAAGTACATCATGAGATTTTTGACCATTCTTTACAACAGAAAGGAAGATTGAAATTCGGAAATTTCTCAGTTATTACAGTTTCTGCAGAGATCTGACTGATTAGTTTGGATCAAGGCACCAAGCGGGCAGCTCTGGACATGTGTTTAGTCGGTCCCTGCACTTCCTGCCTGTGTGGGGGGCCTGAAGCCCCCCTCGGACAAGACACTGGATAAAAGTGGGTGATTGACTCAACTCTTCAGCTGTTTCACCTATACCAGTAAGCTTGATGTTTTTTCTGGTTTCATTTACATATTTTGGCAATATATATCATCTCAATAAAAATTAGACCCACAGAGAAGTTTTTGTTTAATCCTTGGGGACATATGCTGTAGGCAAAGGAGGGTGAAAAACAATAATTTTTAAAATAAGTAAGTAGTGTTTAAGCAGTGTCAGAAACTATACCTTCATTGGACATAGTAACTAAAGGAGAAATTGATCAGCCCTAGTCCCCCCCATGACTCAGACTTTCTACCAGAAGCACTACACACACTAACAGGGTTAAGTGCAGTCCCTGGGCCCTTAGAACATACTGGACACATGAGGGTAAGAAACACATTATGTATATGATTCTGTATCACCTCACTTTGGACCTCAGATGCTTCAACTCATTTGTGGCCCGAGGTCCTCTCTCTGGGCTGAACTTTCAGCCAAGTCTTCAGAGAAAGACAAAGGTCCTGATGATGACCTATCTATCCACTCAATTTCTCATTTGGCTCACTGCAGCCATATTCCACATGTTTCTTTTGCTGACATACTAAGTATCCTCAAAACATCTATTACCCTTCATTATGTTTTTCCAATAATTCCACTTTGTCGGTGCCCACTACCCCGTGACACTAAGGGGAGGTGCGCAGAGGGGTCTGGGCAGAGCACCAAGTTGCCAGGTAGACCTCTGCTCGTAGCTTGGAACTATGAATCTGAGTTGTAAACTTAGAATTAATTTACAGGTAGGTTTCACTCTTCTTTCATTTGACTCTTGCTTTGGTCCTCCTTTCAAAACAGATATCTTTGTTTTGTTTTTGATATGATTGCTCTAGAATTTAAACTCAAGGACTTCCTGTCCTTACCTCTTTATTCTTGAATCAAAATTAAGGTTTTCCCATAGGAGCTCTCCTTTCTTTTCTAACCAACATACATTACAAATCTCTTCTATTGTTCAGTAATTCAGACTGTCAAGGTCATTTCTATGTTGGGTCAACGTATTAGACAAGGCATAACTAAGCTCATGATAAGAGCCCACCAAGTTCTCAGTACGCAAACGTTTCTGAGGGTATGGGGAAGCTCTGTGATAACCCTGAGGCTCTGGGCTTTGAGGAGCAGGTACCCAGAGGGATAGGCAGTGATTCAAGGAAGCAGCCATTGGACAAGGACCTATACACCTGAACCTCTATTACATTCCCTGGGTTCCTTACTGAGAGCACTAGACCTCATGCTGAAATGCAAGAAGAATATCACCTACCTTTAAGCACGCGCACACACACTTCACTCATTTTGTCTTTTGCAGATTATTTTCCCTTTGAACTCCATTGTTTATTGTAGGGAACCGGTTTGTTTTGGCCTGGCAAATGTGACTCAGCTCTGCATGGAAAACCTACAGAAGCCAGGTGGTGGGCAGGAGCCAGACCTTCAAACCGAGTTTTCCTGTGGGAATCAGGCCCAGAAAATGCATACAGACTGTTATGGCTTGCTCTTGCTAAACTCCGTCACCCTGGTCTGAAACAACAAATGTGTATTGTCTATCTTCAAGGTAATTTCCAAAGCCTGTGTTAATTTGCCCAAGGACAGAGCTAATCAGCTCATCGCCATTCCCCTCTGCATGTTATTTTCATTTCCTTGATTGTACCTAAAATGTAGACAATAATATTCTATGCAATAGGTAATAAATCTTTATCTGATGTAAGACCCCAGGAAAACAATAAAAGCCTGTCTAGGCAAGGGTCACGGCGCTCCCCTCTTGAGGGAGTGGCAAGGCATCCCTAGACACTCTCCCCTTGAGAGAGTCGCTGTGCCTGTTCCCTTTTTCCACATAGGATTGTTGTCGCCTGTGCATTCCTTCTCCGAGTCATCAGCCACAACAGGCGGATTCTGATGGCCCGAGGCCACAGTTTATGTAACCCAATTTCAGATAAACATATACAGTCAACTTCAGTGTGACTTGTTCTGTGCCCTTAACTTTTCCCGCTTGCCCCCCAAGGTGTTATCTTTTTAATGTGAATACACTCGATTGTTTTAACTTGTGGCAGATTTATATCCCATCAGCCCATCCCCAGTGTCTCAACGACCTCAGAGAGCCATGTATGCCATTGAGTTGGGCAGGAGGTGAGGGTGAACAGGGGAGGGGCCCCGGGCATTTAAAAGTAATCACATTAAGTCCATTAAGACGAGTGCACTTCTAGACAAACATCATTCCTATCTGATGAATAACCTCTTCAAAGACTGGCTGTGGAGCCGGCCACCGGGCTCTGCGTTGGCAATTAATGTCAGAGTATAAAAAAGCAGATTTAAGTGTGATCAAGATCACATTTCCACAATTGAAACATTATTATTTTATGTCAAGTGCATTTATCTCTGGCAAGAGTGTAATCTGAAGAATGTTCAGGCCTCTAATCAATGAGGTCATAAATCGAGTGTGGTTTTGCTGCAGCTCACATCGGGACACTCAAATGGGTCGTTCCTTTTGGCAGCTTATTTGAAGACGGTATAATCTATAAGTCTCTCAGTATTCTTTTGTGCACATGTGCACACACATATGTGTGTATAAAATTTTATTAAGATCTTCACTGCGTTGGACTGTTCAACTACTGGTTTTAAAAATTACATATGTATTGAATTAAATTTGGCCAAACTAAATCTGCATAGTCTTAACCTTAAACTGGATTAAAACTTTCTAATAGTTGTGTATTATATTCCTTTAAATGATTTTTCTGTTTCAAAAAACAAAGAAACAAATGTGAATGTCTTTTGGATTTTGGGCGCCCCACATTAAGAAGAAAGCTTGAAAATGATTTTATTGGGAAGGTAGACTTGTCTTTCTTCCCCCACCGCCCTTCATGTTACTCTAGACTTGTCTTTCTATACCATAATGTTTACTGCAAACCAGCCAGCATCAAAGACTTGAAATAACTTCTCTTTCCTCACTGCTTGCTCCTGTCTATTTCTTCTAGGGCCATTATCAATCACTCTTTAATTTTATACCCATTTGTTGGGGGAGTTAAAAAAACAATCATAACTGGAAAATCTAAAAATGAACACTATAGTCATTATTTAAGAAGCTGCTATCACCTCTGGGGTTCGAGGAACGAAGAAAACAATGTGAGGCTCTCAGAACCCAGAGGCTTGGAGCAGAGGCTCTGATGAGCAGGGAACTCAGACACTTCTGAGGGACCGACCCCATTGGGGAGTGAGAGCGATCCCAGAAGTGTGGCCGTTCCGGGGACACAGAAAAAATTAGGGACCCCGCCATCAGCTGCTGCCCTGAATTCCCTCCTTACAGCGATTCCAACAAAGGCATCCAGATGACAGACAGAAGCCCCTCTTCCTCTGTCTGCCTCCCGGGATCCTGTGATGCCCCCTATGGGCAGAACCTAGCAGAGAACCAGCTACTAAAACAGAAACACAGCAGAGCTGTTATCTCAAATGAAAGGTGAAGAAAACTGGATTTATCTCACACACACACACACACACACACAAAACACCTTAGCAACTGGCTGGTGAGGTGGCTAGGATAAAGGCTTCCCTGCAATTATCTCCTCTTAATCCCCGAAATTCGTGTATGTATTACCTTACTTCACAAAAGAGACTTCTCAGATGTCGATATGTTCGGGATCTTGAGACAGGGTTGAGACAGGGAGAAGATTATCCTGAATTATCTGGGCGGACCCAAGGGAATTCGGAGGCTCTGGGACCTGGGACGGGAATGCAGGCGTGGGAGGGTCAGAGTGAGGGGAGACGGGGAGACAGAAGCAGTGGAGAGAGCGAGTGCGAGGGAGCGTTGGATTTTTACTGTACACTTCTGAGTAATGAATACAGTTTTTATACTTTTAAAAAACACATTTACTATCAATGTGTCTGATACTTTTGCTATCAGAGCTTTAACTCAGACAACTAACACTTTCCACTCTCCTCTCCAAAGACGGGCAGGAAGAAGCTTAGAGAAAATGGTAGGACCCAAGGCGTAACAGGCTTCGTAAATAAATATTGGCAACAATGAGTACCTCTTTTTACATTTCTATTACTTCCTCTAAGCAGTTGGAGCTTAATGGATTTTTCCCAGGGGAGTCCCACCCACTAAACTCAATTCATCGGGGTGCGCGCCACTGTAGAGAGCGCAGGACACGCCCACAGGCCCGAGCTCTCCAGCCTGTGTGGGCTGGTCTTGAGCAAAGGCTAAAATAGAGTCAGTTCTTACTGAGAAAGGAAAAAAAGAGTCCTGTGAAGACCTTCAACTTTGAAAAGTGACGCGCCTGCCCAGAGAGTGGGAGAACTGCATGAGAAATTTAAAAACTACATTGAATAAATATTACTTCACGGGCTTGTCAGGAGTCTGTGCCTCTCAGAGGTGGTGTTTCCTGTGGTCAACCCTACGATACTGTTAGCCAAGATGGTAAAAAAGAAAACAGGACATTCTTTAGAGAACAAAAAGAAGGAATCTTGCCTCATTTCCTTTTCTCCTTCTTCATCCTCAATTCCCTACCACTGAAGTTCCAGCTAGAGCTACCTAAAGCTACTGCTGGATTTGGGGTTAGTCTCCCCACTCTGATGCGGGCCGTGTGGAATCTCAGAGAGAATGGGCTTTACTGTCTTCACCTAGGTCTCCTTTAATATATTTTGAATTATTTGTATAATTATCAATATAAATATTATATCCACAAAGCAACAACAGGGGGCTCTACCCTGTGGAGTTAATGAAATGCCTATAAATTAGCTCCACTCAATCTGCAAGGCTGCATAATCATATGATTTAAATCTGCACTTTAATTGCACATGGAATGAGTTAGAATTCCTTTGAGTTCTACTTTTATTATAAAGCTCCCTATCTCCTTTTCTTTTGATAGTCGATGGATCCCTTCATCATTTTTTTTCCATGTCACTCTGTCTCGGAACTAATGGAAATATTTGAGTAATCTATGGTTGCAAGAAGGAAAAAAAACATAACCTTAAATCTAATCTTCAGAAAATTGACTGCATTTGTAATGGACAAGGGACTGTGCCTCTTCAATACTTTGAAGTGCTTCATTAAATACTGTGCGGTTTGCTTTACTCTGAACTCTCCCAGTGCCTCCGCCACTCTGGAAACAAGAGCAGACCCCCCAGAGGATCTCAGATCCTCTGAGAAGGGATTTTTATTGATGGACAGTCAGTCAGTCAAGATGCCTGTTCCCGGCAGGTCCAGGAATAGTGATGCTCGCTGTATACCCAGTTGGATGATGCTACCGGCCGCACATACTCCCTTGCTGGATCACTCATCCCTCTTTCCTCTGCGGGGTTTCCGTCCAGAACAGATGCCCGTTGATAACACCAGCCCTCGCTTACTCTATGGTCAAGTCGCAACGAGAATCACAGAATTATGAAAGTAAGCATTTCTGTGAGCGCAGCGCAGTCCTGTAAATTCTGCTCTCTGGTACATTCCTGCTGTGAAATCAGGGTAGCGCTCACGCAGGGAAAAGTCACACGGGGCTAAGTCAGAACTTACTGATAAAGGAGGGGCTGTGTCGTTGTCAAAGACTTTTTCTTTTCAATCACTGGGGAGCCGGAGTTCACAGCAGCAGGCCCCAGTTCCCCAACGGAGGGCGTTTCTCAGGTCCCTGGACATGAGCTGGGGGACTCCTCGGCCTTCCGTGTTTGCGGTGCCCCTGCGGGAGGGATGAGCCGGGGAATCCGACAGACACGGTTTCGACCTTCTCTTCGCCGCTTTGGGAAATGACTTACCCCACTGGGCCTCGATTTCCCAGCTATCAATTTAGGACAGATAATACTAAAATACAGACATATTTGAACACATACATCCATATCTTAACCACTATGTTTCTACAACATTTTAAGCCTATCAACATTTTAGGTAATTACAGAAAGTCATAAAAATAGATGATAGGGGATTTTGGAGGTGACAGGATCTGTTCTGTATCTGGATTTGCATGGTGGTTATACAACTGTGTGTGTTAGCCAAAATTTGCAGAACTGGACATTGAAAAGGAGAAATTCTGCTGAATATAAACTGCACCTTAATAGAACAACGGAGAAAAATGATGTAGGTAGTGTAGGAAATCGTGATAGTTCATTCATTATATCTATTATTAACCACTTCAGATGCTGAATGAACCTACAGAGAACTTATTTTTTTAAATTTATTTTCTTCTTAGAATTAAATTCTGCTTTGTACACTTTATAATAACAGTTAAGCTCCCTTCCCAGGTGTTTGAGAGGAAATGGCGGCCCTGCTTCTATTTCCCTTCCTAATGAAATAGTAGACTGTTGACGCTCTCTAAACCTAAAGCAAAATGTGGAGCTTGGTTCATCCTTCTTTTTTTTTTTTCGACAAACTTCTTACTTTTACCTATTAATTTGGGGACTATAACTAGATCTCCATGTTCCTTGAATGGTATGATGAAGACCTGTCTAAACATGAAGAACTGAAAAGTTGAAAGGCCACTTACTGGTTCCAGCCCTCAACTCTGAGAGCTCAAAAGCAATCGCTCTCACGTGCGGAAGTCCAGCCTCACCAAACCCAGAATTGGGGGGCGGGGGGTAGTGATCAAAACACGTGCGTTCTAGTCCCAACTCTCCAACATTCTTAGTGGCTTTGAATGACTCTTTAATGACCACAGTACCTATTTCACAAAAATGTCTGAGGATTGAATGAGGCCATTTGCATAGAAGTGTATTTAAACTGTTATATAAAGATAATATTAGAAGTACGGATGTGCACAGGGCAAACAGACACCAATTACAGTTCTCTGCAGTGTCTCGTTCCCAAAATAATCACTTTTTCGCTTGCTTTTGAAAGCGATCTATGGGGTTTCAACAGGTCAATACGTGGCCACAAACACTAATGAGCCTTCCTTTCCAGCTTGCGATGAATAAAAGGTTGAAACCGTCACTCTCGGAATTAGTCACTATAATTTATGACACCAAAGACTACATGTTTACCACGATGCTCTGGGTTGGGTCGGGCTCCGGGCCAGCAGCCCCCCACCCCCTCCCCTGAGCGAGCCTAGGGTGGCAGAAGGCAGCAATTTTGACAGAGCTCTCTGACTATTGATTCCATCCCTTCGGAGCTCTCTGACTGTGACCAAGTTCAAGAAAGTGACATGAAATCAAAACCCAGATTTTAAAACTGTCAGGTTCTTTCATCAGAATGGATTGCAAATGGTTTTCCAACATTCTAAAATAGATTACCTGTGGTAGCCTGTTGACACCACACCAGAAAGACCTGAACGGAATGGGGCGGCTCTGTGCGTGTGGACAATGACCAGAAAAACAAAGGCCCTGTGTCAATCCTTGCCAGAGGCATCCTCGGGGGTCTGCTGGAGAGCAAAGGAAGTCCTAATTGCTAAAAGCTATCCTCTGGTTGCTAAAGGCTACAGGACACCAGCGTTCAGCTGGGGCCCTGGGGCTGCTGAGCCCTCCACTCTCTGTGGGGTGTCCAGAGCTGTTTGCCCTCCGCTGAACTTCCCATGGGAGTCAAAGGGCTGTGGCTCTGGGCCTGCTTCTCAGGGGTTTGCTGACCTCTAGTACACCCGAATCGCCCACTGGCCTCAGCAGGTGCTGTCTGCAGTTCAACCGGGGGCTTTGTAAACCGGTGGTCTACCCACCAAGAGGTGTGAGAATTTGGGATTTGTGTTCCTTCACCTATTTGCATATATAAGTGTGTGTATATCTACGTATACAGTAATTATATATACAATATACAATATATATTATATAACACACATTATATAATAATTACACTATATATGTATTATATTATATAGTATAATGTATTTATTATATATTATATATTCTTAAAAGAAGAGTCAGGTTTTCAGAAAAATTCCTTGAATCTAGGCCCAACAGACTCCAGGCCAGCTGGTTGTGTCCATGTCACCATTTACAGAATGTGTCTACCTCCATCTGCTCTTCAAAGGTCGAAAGACCTTCAAGTCTTTCAGCGTTCACTCACAACTCCCGACTGGAGCTGGAGCAGTGACCCCCTCAAGTTCCTGCTCCCACAGAGTTCACGTTCCAGGGAGAAGACAGGCAACTCCAAATGCCCACAGAAATGTCAAGTACAATGAAAAGATTGCGATATGTGCCACCCAAAAGGGCAAAAGAGGGGGCATGTGAGTAGAGAGACCTAAGCAAAGGGAGAAAGCATGCCACTCAGCCTTGGGGTGTGGATTCTTGGGGTGTGCAGAGGGCAAGGAAGAATCGCGCATTCCCTTTCAGAAAGAGACATTTCTGAAGAGGAATGCTCTTCCTGCAACCATAAAGTATCTAGTTATTTTCTTCAGCACTTTGCAAGCCAAGAAAAAGCGCACATTTTCTTTCCCCTCATCTTCTAGAATGGCCAAAGCTCCCTGACGGGAGCCCCCGGGAGGAAGAGCCCTCCCCTTCAGCACCTACCCGTGCCATCTCTGGAACCCTGCCCCTGTTACTGTCTGCAACGGTGCAACAAAATCCCTGAATTAAAACAAGCCTCATTTGCTGACAACCAAGCAACCTGCTCAGAGCCAATCAAGTTCTCGGTTCACTTACAAGTTGATGTTTTGCCATAAACGGGCCATTTTAAATTCCCAGCTATCTAACAGCCAGTTTCACCCAGGTAAGGGGAAAACTGAACACCTGGCTGTATAATTATTGGCCACAGTACAAAATAAGAGAGATGAAGGTAATGCCGGGGAATCAGAATTCAGGATATCAGACCTTAAAGGACAACCTCATAAAACAGGGAGGAAGAATTTGCAGGAGAGCCCAGTGGTCATGTCGCAGACTGGAGTCTGTTCACGCACCTGGAGAAAGCTCTTCAAGGGAGCTTGCAAAGTAACAAAATTAGTAAGGCAATAGTTACAAGGTTAACTCTCGGAAAATAACCTTCCTCTTACTCTACATGATGATTTGGAATTTGTGAGCCTGTCTTCTCTAGAAAATCAGGGGTGGGGGTGGGATTTCCTATTCCCTAAAGCCCTCCAAGCGTCTTAGTGATAGGATCTAGAAAAATGGGTGGATTTGCCTAATTAATGAATAGCTGAAAAGCACTTTGAAGAGGCCTGTCAGCAAGGGAGCTGTTTAAGTGAAAGGATCATTAGATTATACAGTTATAGTCGAGTGAGATGGAAAGGATGGTGATAGAAGCCCTACAGTAGTTAATCAGGAGGGTCGTGAGTGGTTCCTTTCCCACAGTAACAGTTACTGTCAGCAACCACATCCAGGTCGTTGCGGGAGGGCCGGCTCCTGCTCACTAGATCATCTTCCACAACACGTTCACGTCACTGCATCCGGAGACACAACAACAACGGGCACCATTTCCCGAGGACTGAGCTAAGTATGTTCCATGTGTCTCTCATTTACAACCCAAACAACACTGTGAGACAGGTGTTACTCCTGGTCAATTTAGGATTAGTAGTCAGTGACCAGCTATTGAGTGTTGGAATCAGAATTCAAATCCAGCTCTGACTCCATCGGCTACTCCCCCAATTGCTGCACTGTGTTGCCCCAAGAATCCTCGTTTTCTTTTTTAGTTCCTTAGTTTCTATTCCCCCCTAACATTTACTATGTATGTGTACAGACCAGGGACGAAGTGTGGGGCATCTCATCTGGGATGGACAACACATCTTCTTGGTGTCATTCTGAACACGCTACTGCTTTGTACACTGTGTGTTGCTTTTCTCACGTGTTGAGCTCCGGAATTCAATACTGCATATAATATTGTGTTAAAAAGATAACACATTTTCCTTTGAGGCATAGTGCTACTGAGATACTTTGAGGCTATGAAAATAGAGTAAAAGCTATTAACACTGACAGTATAAGCAAAAATAAAGACATAAACATTTGACACAATATTTATAGGACTTTCGGGAATTGCCTGCGGTGTCTCCTTCCACGTCCAACCTGGTGCTCAGACACCTGCTTGAGTCCTTTCACCACTCAGCCCGCCTCCCTGTATGCTAGCATCATAGTCTATAGTCCCCAATTCTATCTTATCCCAGATTACTCTTCCACCATCCTTAGGGGGAAGCTAGGATTTCTACTTCTGTTTTGAGTTCAGTTCCTGTCTCCCTGACGTCCCTGTGGCATTAGGGCTAGTTAATCTTCAGGCGGAAATTGGACTGGTTGGAACCCAGCAGAAGGTCAGAACAGTGTCCGGGAGACACACAATAAACACAACAAATACGTGGCATATGTAGTTCATCGGGTAGTGTGCTGCATGCTGTATTAGTTTGATAGAGCTGCCCTAACGATGTACCGCCAACTGGGTGGCTTAAAAACAACAGAAATTTATTTTTTCATAGTCTGGGGGCCAGAAGTCCAAAATCAAGGGGTTGGCGGGTCCATGCCCCCTCTAGAACTCCGTCCGGCTAGGACCCTACCTTCCTTCCTGGTTTCTGTTGGGGGACGTCAATCCCTGGCTTGTAGCTGCATTGCTCCAGTCTCTGCCCCTGTCACCACAGAGCATCCTCCCCAGGCGTCTGTCTCTTCTCACAAAGACCCAAGTCATGAAGGAGTGGAGCCCACTCTGATGACCTCATTGTAACCTGATCAAATCCACAAGGACGTTATTTACAAATGAGATCACATTCACAGGTACCAGGCATGTATCCCTCCCATGTATCCTTCAACAGAAGGATCACATAACAGAAGCTATGAGAAAAATTAAGCAGGGGAACTAAATTTGGTATGTACATCGGTGGGAATAAGGGTCAGATGCAGTATTAAATAGAGGCCCAGAAGGAAGTCTCACCGAAAAGAAGGTATTTGCATACAGATCAGAAGACGAGGGAGCCAGCTGGTGGCTGGCTGGACGAGAGCAGAGGCAAAGGCTCTGTGGAATGCGCCAGACACGCTCAAAGAACAGCGAAGGGGCCAGTGTGGCTGAAGCAGAATGAGCAAGGGGCGGAGTAATCCGAGATGCATTCTGAGAAGTAACAGGGGGGCCAGACTAGAAACACTTTGGCTTTTATGCCGGAAAGAAGCAAAACCCTTGGAAGGTTTTGATCGGAAGGTAACATGATCTACCATCCCTGAGCAGACCCTTTCTGGCCTCTGTTGAAAACAAACCAGGGGGGAAGCAGGATGGGGCAGAGATACAGCCTGGATCAGTTTCTGGACATTTTTTGAAGGTAGAACTCACACAGTTTGCTGATAGATTGGTCATGGGGTGAGAAAGAAAGAGGAAATAGGATGACATGAGGTTTTTGGCTGGCGTAACTAAAACAAGACAGTTGCGAGTAACTTTAAATGGGCAGAATAGGAAAACAACTGGTACTGGAGGGAAAGTCAAGAGGTCACTGAAGATGCTAAGTTTCAGATTCTTTTCGGAAACCCAAGTGGAGGTGTTCATGGGCAGCTGGCTGTGCGTCTGCAGGTGAGAATAATAACACTCCCTGCTCCATGCGTCACCCTGACGAGTGCCGCTGCGGAACCGGCCTCTGTTGCATGAGGGGTGAGCCCCAAAACAGAATTCATTTATTAAAAAGTGTGTATTTATTTTTACATGTTTGAACTTCAGCCACCTTCCAAGTACTCTCCATTTGAGACAATACACCTATTGCGATGTTTTTTCTACTGCTCAAAACAGGTTTTGAATATATTGATAGTGATGCCTTTTAGTGCTTCTGCCGTTTTGTCTTAACTCTTCCACACAGACAAAATGTTTCCCTTTGAGGACTTTTTTCAACCGGGGACACAAACAAAAAACTCAGGGCAAGATAGGATGAATGGGGGGGCGGGGAATGGGGGTCATGCCCTTTTTGGTCAAAAACTGCTGACGACTCAGCGCAGTGTGGACAGGTGCCTCATAAATCAACCATCACAAAATGGGCAAAAATGTTGGGTCTTCAAAAAAAAATTTCACTAAAGTCAAATGCAGCCTCTCACAACAACACCAGCTGGTGCACTGATACAGATGGGTTCCTAGAACACTCGCCTAGCAGACAAAGCCTGTGCCACAAGGGGTCCACCCTCCAGAAGATAATTCCAGGTTTTTTTTGATCCCCCTCCTTGTAGTCTGAGCAGGAACCTAAACAGAGATTAAGAGGGTTGTTTGGGAAACTATCCCAGAGAAAAAGTGGAAGAATGACAGGTTTGCTCATGATGTAACTTAAGAGTTTATTCATTTATCCAACAAGTAGATATTTACCATATAGTTGGTCAGTTCTTAGAACTACGAGTATATATTGTAAGGACTTACAAAGGATAAGAGGCCAGATTTACAAACCCCACCTAAACGACCTTGCTGTCTTATTAGAACAAGACCCCTTAGAGAAGAGAGGTGATCTAGCCAGAATTCTGAAGCAGACTGGCCCGAATATGCACAGGGAGGGACGAAATGTGTTTCTTCACTTGGCACCGGCAGAAGGCTCACCCTGATCTCTTGCAAGGAAGAGGGCCACCACGGGCTCGGGGAGGGAAGGCACCCACAGCAGGCCCCACGTGTGACCTGCCCTCAGTTTGGAAGGGTACAGACTGTTCTCTCCAGCTTTGCCCAGGAGCAGCCCTCTTGACAAGAGGAGACTCAGCTATCAACGCATTCTCTCTGGGAAGAGCAACCCTTCTCCAGGCGATCGAGCACTGATGATCACATCTTATTCTGCCAGGAAAACGGAGCTGGAAGAATAGGTTTGCAGGTCTGTAAGATGGAGCTGAAATTCAAGCAATTGCCCCCCTCAAAATTTTAGTGTGTTTGCTGATTTTTCTCCATTCTTTTGAAAGCATTTTATTTATTTATTTTTAGAGAGAGGGGAAGGGAAGGAGAAAGAGAGGGAGAGAAACATCAATGTGCGGTTGCCTCTCGTGTGGCCCTCACTGGGGACCTGGCATGTGCCCTGACTGGGAATCGAACTGGCGACTCTTTGCTTCACAGGCTCATGCTCAATCCACTGAGCTACGCCAGCCAGAGCTCTCTATTCTTTTATTGTTTCTCTCATAGGCCAATGACCTAGGAACCCCTGGTAGACAGCACCATGACCTGAAGGTCCAAGGTTAGGGTCCAGAGGTATTTTCAACCATGGGCTCTGTTCTCTTCTCTCCATTCAGCTTCCAGCCCCACACAGGGCACACAGGAAAATCAGGGTGGATGGACACCTCCTCTAGGGCACATTCTGGGTTGCTAAGAGAGGCTATGAAGTGCTCAGTGACTTTGAAAAATGTGCAGTGTTATACAGATCTTCATTAACTTCTCCATGTCCATCCTAATGAAACATGTCTTCTCTCAAGTACTTGTGGAATCGATGTCTATAAAAAGTTCACGGATAATTTTACAGACGAGGAAAAGGAGGGCAGACTGGTTAGGGACTCGCTTGAAGTCTTACACTGTGTTACCTATGGAAACAGGTAGAAGCCAAGTTCCCCTTGACTTTGTGACTGATTTTTTACCCACTGTCAATATCATGGCTGCCAATATCCCCAATATTTGTTATAAAAATATTAGAGCCCTGATATTTGTTATCAGGGCTCTAATAATTGTTAGAGCCCTGAAAGAAGCTACGGTGGATCAAGGCTAATTACAATCAAACCTTCTCAAGATCTTAAAAACCCTCCTAGCCACTCTGAGAAAAGGGTGACCTGACATAGTACATGGCCACACATGGGGAAGTCTGGCAGCCGCCTATGAATCCAGGCTGTCACTCAGTAACTGTGACTTTGACCAACTGACTAAGCTCCCAGGAGCCTCATTTTCTCAATAAAATGAAAGTGATAATATGCATGACAAAGACTTGCATTCATGATTTATTGTGATGCTGTATTTCAAGAGTGTAACGAGCAGAGTAATGGATAACTGCTGAATAATAATGATCACTTATTTACAAAGGAAAGCTGAAAAATAAAGTGACAAATTGACCAAGAGGTAAGATACAATTCAAACTGCAAGGTAAACACAAAATCCTGGATGTAAGTAGGTAACTAACTACCATAATGAATGGGTAACTAGAGACTATGGTGACTGATTCGTTGGCAAAACCAGGAATGTCACACAGCCTGGAACCCTTTCATATTTTATTTGGATGGGCTGTCTTGAGCACACAGTACCACAAAATTTGAAAATGTGTCATTAACAGGTTAGAAGCAGGGGATAAGCAGGGGGAGGGAGAGGGAGGAGGCAGGAGAACTCCAGGAGGCAGTGGGATGTGTATAGTATGCAGGTGCCCCGCAGAACTACTTGTACATAAGGAAGCCTTCAGCTATTGAAAAGAAAATACAGAAACTGTGCCTTGGCTGTGTCCATAATGTCACCCATTGGCCTGCTCATCCTCACAGAAAAAAAAATGTCTGCAAATCAACGCTTCTGTATGGAGGAGGATCTCAGGGGCGCTGTGAGAGGACTCACAGAGTGCTGGGGCAGACACACCCCCTCCCCTCCTGTCCAGTCCTCCCAGTCCCATCCCAGCTCTGGAAAGCAGAAGCCCAGCGCAACTCCCAGCAGCCACTGCAGTCAGAGCCAGGAGCTGGCAGAGGGCCAGTCTGGTGCTTCACAGTCAGGGCCCTACACACAACGCTTGGCGAAAAGAAACTTCCAAAAACTCTTCAATTTTATGTCCAAGTACACGGAGACACCTATGGGGCAGGGGCCACTCGGGCATTGGTTCTCCTCCAGCTTCTTGGTGAAGCTTCCGTTCTGTCCCATCAGTGCCCTTTCCAGCCAAAGGAAAATCCAGGTTCGCCCTCAAAGGCTGCCATCTCCTTCAAGTGCGTGGCCCTGTTTGCCTCTACGGCGACACAGTTGGCCTGGTTAATGAGGCCCTGGGGGGCGTGTTCATGGTTGCCTGTGCCTGGTTGCTGATTGCAACCGGCACCAAAGCTTCTGAGAGCTTATTACCATATGTTCCGTTTCCCTTTTTAGCAATCCTTGGGCTCTGTGTACAGAGACAAGGTACTTCCTACCACCGGGCTGCAGCAGTTTTTAGAAGGTGGCTTGAACTATAAGCAGAATGCTGAGCCTGGTTGAAGACGCAGCCTGGAAGAGACCATTCTCACGTTCACAAGTAGCTATGGTCCAGCACAGGACTGTATACACACATTAAAAGGCTCTATCAGTTACCCTGGGCAGGTTGAGTGTTTCTCTGTATACTCAGCTTACCTCTCCCGCTGATGGCCCCAATCCTATTAAGGGAGCCTGTCAGGGTTTGGATGGAAAGAAATCCCAGACAGGCATAATGTTTCCCAGCAGCTGGAAAAACAAAGTGGGCTCTGCGCATTAACTGCTTGTTTGCTTTTCCTGAGATGAGTTGCCAGAAGGTTGACACAAATGAAGAATTTCTCCTTCAAATGCCATCCTGTGACTGGGAAGGAAAGGTTTGTAGGACTAAAATCCCGTAAGTGCTGTCCCTTAAAGCTCTGATGGTTTTATTTATGGCCTGTTTCAGGGAAGGGACTGTTTTACAAATGGGGTTTGCATTTATATTTAAACACCCTGGCCACCCTCACCTACCATATAATGTGCTCAAACTCACAGAAAAAGACTTACGTAGGACTACAAATTAATATTTACAAAAGCTGATAAATATTAATTTGCTAGTGGAGGAATGTAATTAAACTATGTTTTATATATTTTTCTTATTCTGAAACTCCTAAAAGATTTCCTAGCAGCTTCTGGTCATGATTCCCAAGGGAAAATTCCAAAGTTGCCCTGGATTTCTTAGTAACAGAATCAGATACAAATTGTGGTCCTGTATCTCCAAACATCGGTATCCAAGCCACATACTAAAGTGTGCTGCCAACTGATGTATATACAGTCTGTAGGTAAGCATGACTGTACGGGAAGAGGTAAAGAAGGAGGGAAAAGGCAGACATAAAAAGGAAAGTACAATAAAGTCACGGGGAAAATACAGTTTTCCGTTTTATAAAGTAATACAGTTTTTCCGTTTTATTTTTCTTATGTTCACTGCTAAATCTTGAAACAAACGCAAAAAGATGGTCATTACTTTGTAAAGGCCAGGCTATTACTTTGTAATAAACTACTACTGTCTGGGGAACTCCTAGTTTTGGATAACATGATAATTGTTTACTAGATTCTCCTGTAGGTAGCCATTCTAGTCTGAAAAGTAATTCAGGAACCTTTCCTGGTGCTCAACAAAAGGCCTCTTCCTTCACAAGTAGCAGAGAATCACAGAGGCCCAAAGCACTGGTCGTGAGTGAGGGAGAATGGGGAGCAGGACATTCCTCAGCCAGGGATCTAAGGGTAATCGTTGACTGTTCTCAAAGGGTGTCCGGTATTCTAGAACCCAGACTTATGCTTCCTAGCATAACCCTTCTTCATACAATGATCCGGAAACTTAAGGCCATTCTGTCTGGAAATCCATATTTACTTCCAATCAAACTCTTCTAGGCACATAAATTCCAGACTCTAACATTAAGGGCACATACCAGGTCTGTGCCCTTAAGAAAAAAATTTTACTTTTTTAAAGATTTTATTTATTTATTTTTAGACAGAGGGGAACATCAATGTGTGGTTGCCTTTCGTGTGCCCCCTACTGGAGACCTGGCCTGCAACCTAGGCATGTGCCCTGAATGGGACTCGAACTGGTGACCCTTTGGTTAGCAGGCAGGCCCTCAATCCACCGAGCCACACCAGCCAGGGCTAATTTTTACTTTATTTAAGACTTAACTACCTCATCTTTAAAACTAGAACAAAGGAGCGGGGACTTGTTTGACGGGCACAGAGTTTCCATTCAGGAGACGAAAAACTTCTGCAGGTGGAGGGTGGGAGGGTTGCACAACACCGTTAATGCACTTAATGCTGCTTAAAATGCTAAATTTTCTGTGCTGTATATTTCACCACAATTAACCAAAAACACAGGAATTATAGTCGTACCCTGTGGGATTGTTCTGAGAATTACGTGAGATAATGAACAGTCTGCACGTGGCTGGCACAAAGACAGTGCTCAGCAACGGCATTACCGTTGCGATTCATGTTAACATTAACGAAAACAGACTCGAACCCCTACAGGAAGCACCACTCCCTACCTCACCACCTCTCTGCTCTCCTCTGCATGGCCACCTTCACGTCTTGGTCCCCAGTCCCTGTCTTCACTATGTTCCTATATCAAGTCTGCGTTTTCTCCTGCCTCCTTAGCCAGACACAGTCATCACAGAAGTCCACAAAATGTTTGGGAGGGCCAAGCTCTTTTAACAAAGTTGCATATAAAAAAACAATCCCAAAAGGAAACTATTCTAAATTCAGCTACCAGTTGGGAAAATACCTTCAAAGTGACTAAAACTTTGACAGTTGCAAAACTAGCCACACGTAAAACTCCAAAAATAAAGTTTGATTTCTGTTTCCTCCTGTTCTTGCTTAGATGGGAATGTTTCCAACAAGCAGTACTTCAGGGTTTAGAGCCATTTTCACAAATGCCCATTCGTTCGTTTCATCTCCCTACAGGTGACACCCCATGATAATTACTCCCGACTCTGCTGTTTGAAGGTGACCTGTCACCTGCTCACACTAGCAGGATCCATCCTCCAAGTCTTTCCCCTTCCTCTAGACACTGGAAACATGAGTGGTTAGAGCTGGAAAGAATCTTGCAGTCAATGCCCTTCATTTCACTGATGAAACCTTGAACCCTAATGTGGTCAGACAGTAAGGCTGACCCTGCATGTCTCTGCTCGGGATCCCTCCATCTCCAGGCTTCTCCAAACCCCGGAACCAACGGCACCCCCTCCCTCCTTCGTAACAGCAATGCTGACTCACACGTGGTCTTTCCAATTTGTATTTTATATGCTCAAGTGGCTCCTCCTTTTAAAAAATCCCATCCTCTCTCTATAACTACCCCCAGCTCCTAGTCTGTGTCTCTCCTCTCGCAGTCCAGTCTCCCAAGGGAGTTAGCTACACGCCCTCTTCTTGGGTCCTCAACTTCACAGCCCACTGGGATCCAATGTCTCCCATTACCACTCTTCCAAACTTGTATTCTCAGGCCAAAACAACCCATGTCTTCCAGGTCTTTGTGTTTTGTGCTCACTTTTTGACTCCATCTTCCTGACCTTTATATAAAGGAATGTACATATATAAATTACAGAAAAAAAGAAGTGGAAGAGAGAGAGAGAAACATGGATTCGTTGCCTCCCATACATGCCCTGACTGGAGATTGAACCCACAACCTGCCCTGACTGGGAATCAGACCTTCAGCCTTTCAGTGTGTGAGACGATACCCCTTCCAATCAACTGAGCCAACTGGCCAAGACTTCCTTGACCTTCCAATCACACTGGAAGCTGTTCAAATACTTCCCCCTTCAAATACTGTTCCCTGACTTCCTTATCGCCACCTTTAGTTTTTCTCCAGCTTCGAAAGTCTCTCATCTCAGGAGTTTTGGCTAGCTGCCCATCTCTGCCCACACAAATGCAAAGAATGCCTCAGGGCTACATCCTGAACCTCTTTTCCTTCAGCTTTCCCTCTGTGAACTCTTTCTGCGCAGTTGCTCCACTTCAATTAGTTCATTGGCCATTAACTCTGAAATCATTTGCTCCCAAGCTTTCTACTAACCGCCCACCTGACGCTCCTACTTTGACGATCTGTAAGAAATTTCAGGTTCAGCCTGCTCACATCACTTCCCCCCTTCCAAAACAGGCTTCTTCTCTTGTTTTTGTTTTTTTTTTTTAATTTTAATCAATGGTCTTATTATGCACCCAATTACTCAGTAAAAAATCTGGAATGCATCCTTTTTTCTCCCTCTTCGTTAATCCCACTTACACATCCATTCTTTTTATGCATTAGCGAGTGCCTACGAGGCACAAGCACTATTCCAAACTATCATCTCTACTCCATCCCGTTTAATACGTTGTTGCCAAACTAGTGAACTAACTCCTCAAATTGTCTCCTGCACCACACCCTGAGCTCATGCACCCACCTACTGACTTGCCACATTCACCCTTGCTTGTTCTATTCCTCTCTCTCCCATAATGCTAATGCTCTCTGTTGCTAACTTCTAATTATAAAAACCTTCAAAAAAGTTTTACAACGAATGATGAACAGCACCCACTATCCACTTATATTTCACAATCATTAACTTTGTACTCTATTCGCTTTTTATATACTTTTAGGAATATAAAATAGCTACATTTTTATCTATACCATTTGAAAGTAAGTTGTAAATAACACAACACTTCTCCCCTATGACTTCAGTGCATACATCTTAAGAAGATGGAGAGTGTTCTATATAACCACAATATCGTATCTAAGAGATATACCAATGATTCCACAATATCATTGTTGCCTGTAATATCCAGCACAGATTCTTAATGCCCCAGTGGTCTCAAGAATGCCTTCAGTGGTTGATCCCCCCACCCTCAACCAGCGTTCTATCTGGAGTAACACATATGCGTCCCACTGCTATATCTCTTTCAATCTTAGTTGAGAATTGTCCCCGATCATTTTTAAATGACATTGACTTGAGAGTTGAATTCAAGAGAGTTGCATTGCAGAACCGCCCACATTCTGAAAGTCTTGGTTTATTTCCTCATTAGTTGAGAGGCTGAATTTGGACATGCGGTGAAGGTGCTGACTGACAGCTCTCTGGTCTCCTCGTCGTTATAGTTCTTCCCTGTTTAATCGGAAAGGGGTCTGTCAGGTGACTCTCCGGCACCATGTTATTATCCTATTCCCCAACAATGATACCCAATGTTTTAACATTCTGATGGTCACTGGCTGCATCAGTTACTAAGTTGGGGTGATCTTTTCAAAATGTAAATCTGACCATTTTTTCTCATCAGTCATTTTCTATGACTATAGAATACAGTCCAAAACACTTAGAATGCCTTCTGAGTCCCTCGGGGCCTTCTTACCCCTCCAGACTTCTCTCTCTCCTCTCCCCTCACTTAATGCGTTCTATTCAAACTGGTTTTCTTTCAGCTTCTCTGCCTGGATACTTAACACATCTTGTTTCCTCACTTGACGCATTAACTCCTACTCATCATTCAGATCTCTTCTTACATATTATTTCAGTAGAGAAATTTTTTCTGGCCTCTGAGACTGGAACAAGTTCCTGCACAAAATGCCCCAATGTCCCTCATGCCGTGAAATGATCATCTTCAGAACTCCTGCTTGAGGTCGGTATGAGGTAACAGGGGGCCCAGGGAGAATGTGCAAGTCAGACTGAAAGGTCAAATGTTCTGTTTGTAGTGAAGCAGTCGACCTCCTAAAAATCTGCTTTTCGGCCCCTTCTGTTTATTTTTTAAGGGAAAATAAAACCACATAACTTGAAGCAAAGTTGAAGGTCTCTATAAAGCCAGATAATAATGTTTTCCTTTAATCTAATCTCTTCTTCAAACCTGCAGATTCCAGAGATTCTTAGTAGGCAATAAAGACTCTGGTTCTTTCAAGGGATACAATGTCCAGAACAGTTTCACCTGATTTTTAGCTTAAGGCAGAGGATGCGAAGTCATCCAAGGCACTTCCTGTGAGACTACTCTTGATGAAAAGGTTCGGCCTGAAATTCCAGTCCCTCCAGTCCCTCCAGAAGGGGGTAAATGGGGAGGTAAATGGTATTGCATTCACTTTTTCTTCAGCAATTTCAGTTTCCACTAAATTTTACTTTTCGAGTCCTATTAACTTCCTGAGGCTCTTGCTGTTCACAGAACCAATCATTGAATTGCTATTATTACTATGACTGTATTATATAGCAGCTGCACTTTTATTCTGCCATCTGGAGAACACCAAACTTATACCACCCATTATTACCTTGGTAGGTGAGAGACTACACGAGGAGACTGGGTGCTCTGGCTGCAGTCAGGTGTGTCCCCAGGAGGCCAGTACTTCAGACCACTCCATTCTGCGTGCCTTCGGGTAGCCTTCCTCCGAGCTAACAGCAGAGTGGCAGGCAGCGGAGGAAGTACTTGTTAAAGAGCATAATAGTTTGAAGCAAATGTACAGCATCTCCAATACAACATTACGTCGTCCATACTGTGTATACTAACGCCCAACAAACATGCTGGCTGGCAATGAGCTGGGCATCCTATGATGTTCTCCTTCCTGTCTTTCCTGTGCATCCTGGGGTTTGCTTTCTAGTCCCAACATTGGCTTATCTCCCCCCTCCATCAGGTTCCCCAAACGAGTTTCTCAGTCCCTGCCCTGCCCTTCAGGATGGCCCTCCCGTGCCATGTGGTCTGTTGGGGCATAAATCTCAGCCCCCTTCAATGATGTCCCTCCCACAGAGTCAGCCTGGGGGCTGAGACAGAACCCTGACAGGCCCGTCAAACTAAGCTGTTGGTGCAAAATGACTGGTCTAAGTCTAAACGAGGGCAGTTCTTGAGGAGAAAAAGGGGGAGGCCCAAGTGGAAAGGGACCAGCAGCTCTTGGCTTTCCCTAACAGCCACGTTTGGGCTTTATTGTCATGGCCTCTTGTCGAATCCACACTCCCTGTGGTCTCCTTATCTTCTCTGAGCTCCTCTTGTCTCCGGCAGAGAAGCCACTGATTTACGCTGGCCAATACTCAAATACCCCTACTAAAGTGATGAAGCTTATCATTCAGACCACGAAGTTAAACCACCACCCAAAGGACACCTTCTCCATCATACTCTTTGATCAAAGGCCACAGGTCAAAACGCACTGAAGGCAAAACCTATACTCAGTGAGCTGAGATACCACCCTTATTGGAACCAGGGAGGTCCAATGCCTTCACGATAAATAGTTGAAAGTACATGCAAAAGTATAGATAAACTGAGTATAGAAACATTCTAACTATACTCAGCATTTCGAGAACGCCTACTAGGTAGGCGCTTGACTCTAAGGACAAATGTCCTCATGCTTAAGGGGCCAACATTCTCCTGCGAAGAGAGACACGCCAACAATTTACAAAGCGTCTGCACAGAGATAACTGTGTAAAAACTGACGTGGGGTCACACTGGTAAAGAGACTTTCCCTCAGGAGAGTGAAGAGAGTCCGCGGCAGAAGTGCAGTATGAAGGGGACATTCAAGGACCAGTAGGAGGGGCTTAGGCATGGCAAGAGTGATGGCATTTCAAGGCAGAGGGACGTGGAGCAGTGGACAGATCCATTTTTGTCGTGGTGACACGCCTCTAGGTGAGGACCTCATCTTTTAGCACCTGTCACCTACCACACGCCATCAGTTGATTGTGGCTAATACACTAAAAGTGAAGGCTCTATGTCCATTTAAATGGCATGGAGTGTAAAAGAAGCATGTGACTCAGGAATGTCAAATGTAGATCATTTTATTAGATGATTGAATTGTATACAATCATTTATTGTGGAGAGGCCTGCAATCTCCCTGAGATATTTTGCCTGATTATTTTCTTCTTCCTTCCCTCTTCCTCAAGGAGAGAAAGGATGGCATTGCCCCTGTGTTCAGTTCCTTAAGAAAAGAAGGCAGAAGAAAGGTGCTGTACTTCCAGAGGCCTGACTACCCCTGGGGCTGTGAAGCATTGGGAACACGTTACGCGGCCACAGTCGGCACAGACAGAGCTGGCTGTGGAACCACAATGACGGGGACTGAGCAGCATGGATGACAAAGTGTTTTGGGGCAGAGGAACACAGAAGCAGATAAGGGAATTTAACACAGTGGCCTCGGAATTTGTATTTGGACCTTTTAAACTGAGAAAGACTTGTGAAGATTAGAATTTCTGTTTGGGCTTGGCTTTAGCCAGATGGGGCATAGTTCTCAAAGTACTTCATACATAGGACATAGAATTCTCAGCGCTGATTCATGGGAAGGGGAGCAGGACAGGAATTTACCTTTAGTAGACATCTGTCGTACTCGTCACATTTCAGGCATTTTGTTAGACACATTACATACGTTTCTTAACACTCGTATCGGGTTCCTTCACCTTACTATCGCCGCCGCCCATTCTTGGGAGCCTCTAGCTGCTACTAAATGATCCTTCTGTACCAGATGAATATAGTGAGACCCCCAATGCCAGCCTTCTCATGCACTCAACACTCAGCCATCAGACCTATCTTTTTAAATCTCCACCAAAATTTACCTGTCAGATCCCAGCTGGAAAACTGATACACAATATAAGCATTAATGTTTTCCCATATACCACTCCCCCTACACGGGAGTGTGATTTTTTTAATGTGGCTGCACAGAATGAGATTTTCTCTGGGCTAGCTAGGTTCACCCCGCCATGCATGGTTATCTGCTCTGGGTCCCTCTCCATTAACAGCGAGGGATTCTCATAGCTGAGAGAGTCCAACCGTGTGCAGTCAGATGCAGCATCATATGAGTTTCTCAGTGTTGCTCCCTCTTTGTATCAGTTGCTGAGGGCTGCTGTAACAAATTACTAAAATGTTCATGGTTTAAAACAAGAGAATCTTTTCCCTCCCTGTTCTGGAGGCCAGGGCCACACTTGCTCTGAAGGCTCAGGGGGACGATTGATTCTTCATGGTCTCTCCCAGCCTCTGGTGGCTCGCCGGTGTCCCCTGGTGTGCAGCAACATGGCCCCACTCTTTGTCCCTGTCTCCCCATGGCCTTCTTCCCCGTGTCTGTGTCTGCTCCTCTGCTGATAAAGACACCGGTCATTGGACTAAGGCTTTCCTTAAACCCAGGATGACTTTATCTTTATATCTGTAACTAATCACATCTGCAAAGAACTTACTTCTGAGTAAGTCACATTCTGAAGTTCTGGTTGGACTTGAAGGAGGAGAGTCTATTCTGCCCGTTACATTCTTTTCCGTAGTCGAGTTGAGGGAAGAAGGAGGAAGCAAGACACAGGCTCCCTGGGCCCCTCTTGGTGGACACTGCTTCTCGTTTTTCTATCTACCTGTCTCACGAGGTGGCTTTGCATCGTGGCAGTTACACCTCAGCTGGTTGTTATCTCCTGACGGTCTGAGAAGAGGTCCCTCCGGCTCTGTGGCTCAGATACTCAGACTTCTCATTGCCTTCCATCACCTGCTTCCACGAGTCTGTTTCTGAGATACCCAGGCCATTCGGAACACTCATGGGCAGTTTAAGTTACCTCCAACCTGTGCGTGCTTCAGACTGACCCACCCGTTGAGAACGGCTGTTTACCGTGAGTTCTCTCTCGCCCAATCTGCACTTTACTAACCTGAATCCTAGAGGAGGCGCAGGTACGGACTGCTGGGTCTATCTTAAACAAGCTCCTGGTGTTCTTCAAGCCACTTTCCACTGGGTGACAGCTTTTCCACGCCAGCCAATGTGAGCTAAGCTTTTCAAGTGAACATTGGAAAATCGGTAAAATCTGTACCACTCTCTGTCTGAGTGTGAAGCCCGTACCTTTTGACCACTAAGCTCAGACACATGGTCCAACCTGGGTGAGTGCACTCAACTGGGACTATGTATTTAAAATCCAAACTTCTCCGTAAAGACTTGTTTTGAGTATAAAGGTCTCAGTAAACACTAAGCCAGGTCTTGTGGAAAACACCCAGCTACAGCACCCCAATCGTTTGTAAAGACAAAAGTACCTCCATGAAAAGAATATTCTCGCACAGCAAATTTCAAACTTTGGTTTACCTGATTTAAAGTCAAAAGTAAGAAAGAAAATTAAAAAGATACTTCAATTTTAGAATAATCTGTGAGAAAGCAAGGTTTGTCTCAACATGTACAAAGTAAATATTTGTCTTACTGTGTGCAAATGTAGCCCTACTTTAAGATTCAGTAGATAAATTCCCAAATGAATCATCGTACCAATGAAGACCCTCACGTTTTAATTACTGGAGCGGCAAGGACTTTCTAGGCAATCGGTGTAGCAATGCCATATGCAAATTCTCCAACCGAGTAGATGGAAGGATTCTAATTCATTGCAAAATGCAGTATCTTTCTTTTTCTCTTTTCAAGCCAGTTTTGTAACTTCTCAATTTCTAATTTATTTAAACATGCTCATTTTATTTTCTTAGTAAAAAAATAGATATTCTTAAATAAGGCAATTAGGCTATTCAATCAAAATATTTAATTTCTTTCATGTAAAAAGAGAATGTTTGCCTTCCCTTCATCATTTCACAGTTATTTTAAGCCACCTTCTCATCTCTTTAGCTAACTTTTGGCAGAAAAAAGAAAACACATTCATCTTCATTCACACTCTATTTCAGGACTCCTTCCTGAATCTGCCAACAGCTTGAATGAAGTCCAGCCATTATCCTTGAGGTACAATAAAAGTAAACAATCGCAATTCAAATAAAACAGAATTACCTGTAGGAAATAACTGCTCTAATCCCAGCAACAAACGGCTCAATCCCAAGTCCATCGAGCTGCAAATGTTTATTTTCGATGTTTCATTCTCAACACATCTCACAAATGCTCGTATGGTCAAGAGGGGCCTCTGAGAAGAGCCCCCGTTGCTCTTCCCCTCTGCCTCATTTTCTCTGATGTCAGGCACCTTTCAGACGGGCCAGCTCCTGCCCGGCTCCGTTACTGATCTCCTGCGTTCATTCCTCAGCACTTTGCAGCTGCCCCTTACCTCCTCAGGTCACTCCCAGATGCAGAATCCCAGGTGACACAGCGAATCTGAGACCAGCTGCACATACAGTTTGGGGCACCTCCATAACTCACACCCATCGCCCCTGAGGTCTGCCTCGGGTCCAGCCCCTGTGTAGTAACAGGGCTGGACGGACGGCCCAGCCATCGTCTTTGCCCTACGCGGAAGTCACGCTGGGAAAGAAAACCGTTCTTTTTTCTCTGGGTTCTCACTAAAAGGATACGACCCCTGGACTCCTGTAGCTTTGTTTCCTGGCGCATGTATAGCAAAAAGGAGTGAGAGAAGCAGATGTCGGAGATTAGGACACAATCCTGTGAATCCCTCCCAGGAGGCGGCTGCACTAGAAGGCAGCCCCATTCTCTCTGTCGACAACGAAAATAAATTCATCCTTTCAGATGAAAGTATTAAATGGGATTTAATTGGTTGTGTGGCTCTTACAATGGAAAGAATCCTGAATAATTTTTAAAGGGTGGGATTCGGGGAACAAAGTTGAGCATAAGCCTCAGGCCCACTGTCAAGTGGGGCCCAACTGGAGATTGACCCTTTTGGAGGGTGGGGAGGAGGCGGCAGTAACTGGGAAGGAAAACAGGGGACAAAGACAAGAGAGGGAACATCCCAAGCTTAGGATGTTGGTGTAAGTAGAGGCAGGGCAAGCAATCTCGAGCTTTATGTATCCGAGGATGCACAGAGCCCAGGACAGGTAAGGATGTGTGGCAGCAGGTGGCTGTCACAGATTTGACATTTGGGAACTAGGCTAACAGGTAACGAATGACTTGGTAAAGGAAAAGAAGCCCTAAGTAGTTAGAAGTTGCTATACCAGAGTCCCACTTGGCCTGAGCAGAAGACCAACAGATACAGATTCCTTGAATCATTATATCCACTGCACCGAGGGGGTGGGTGCACTGCTCCCAGGAGCTCGGACGGAACTGAGCAAGGTCCATGCACAGGTATCTGCAGCCTCTACCCTTCCTCGTCCCACAACCCTTCAATTGTCAATGTTCTGGGGTGTTTTTTTTTTTCAGGCTGAATTTCATTCAGACCCATCAGTATAATCTCTTTCCACCTTTTAACAAATAGGAAGGAGATGCTTTCTATCCTCTCAGTTCCACGTTTCTGAATAGATAAGGTTCCAAATACTTGTTCGTGTGAGTTAAAAATGTCATTCTTCAAAATACTCGCAGGTTTAGTAGATTTTTTTAGGGTGGGTCTGGAAACCCAACCCCAAAGGAGATTGTTGCTATGGGAAATGGACTCTGAACTGAGACTCCCGCCGACCGTAAGCACCCTTCTCCACACCCAGCTTCAAGCCTAAAGCCACAGCCACAGCAGACAGAACATGCAGGGACTGAGCAAATCCTCCCTTGTGGCTCTAACAGCCAGTGAAAAGGAAGTCTTGAAAGCTCTAGTTATCTATTGTCATAAAACAAACCAGTCCTAAACCATTTTACTCTACAGGGGTGGGCAAAAGTAAGTGTACAGTTGTTCATGTGGATAATACAATAATGAATAATGCAAGAATAAGCTCTGTTTCACATACTCACAATCTGTAAGCCTACGTTTGCACCCTTGTATTTCATAATTCTGGGGATCAAGAATTTAGTAACAATTTGCTGAGTAATTCTGCTCACTTAGAGTTGTGCCTGGTAGTCTCATTCCTTAAACCTAGAAGACCCCAAGTACTTTACTCGCATGCCTGAAATCTCGGGAAGAACAGCTGCCAGACTGGGCTCCTCCCTGGCCAGTGTGGCTCAGCTCATCAAGCATTGGCCCGTGAACCAAAAGGTTAATGGTTCAATTCCCAGTCTGGGCACATGCCTGAGTTGCGGGTTTGGTCCCCCATCAGGGCATGTGCAAGAGGCAACCGATCGATGTTTCTCTCTCACACTGATGTTTCTCTGCTTTTCTTTCTCCCCACCTTCCCCTCTCTCCAAAATAAAAATAATATTTAAAAAATATTACTTGGGTACTAAAAATCAAAACCTGACCTCAGCTGGGCCCCTCCCCTTCTCCAAAGAGTGTGAGAGACTCTCTGTATATTCCCTGCAGTGGGGTCGGAACTACACAGAGTCCCTCTTACATGGGGCACGGTCCCTCTTACACGGCATCCAGGCCTCCACAGGAGTGAAGTGGGAGCCGCCTGTCCTCCCCAGTGCCAGGTCCAGGCTGGCAGAACAGCTCGTGTCGCAGTCTGTCGGTCAGACTCACACGGGCCGGCCCAGACTCAAAGGGAGAGAAAACGGACCTTCCCCGTTCCATGAGAGGAATGTCAAAGAATGTTCAGCCATTCTTAGTTCACCACGGTGCTCCTTGAGGACTCTTAAAAGAGCCACACACTCCTGATAGCTTCAACTCAGGGGTCTTGCCTTGTTTTAATGTTCAAACTCTGTCCTAAACCCCATTTCTAGCAACGTCTTCAGGAGAGTTCAACAAGTCCTCATTTGCTCACTAGCCACTGGGAGAGAATAACATTCCAGAAACAGTGCCCAGCCCTGGGCCTATAACAATAAGCAAGACAGACAGATTATACTCCATTAGATAGGCTACACTCTGACAGGCAGTGTGGGAAAGTAAAAAGCAATCAGCACACCCTCTGACAAGTTCCATGATGGGGTGTTTGGAGCATGAAACATGTCCCAAAGAAGGTGACATGTAAAGGGTGACCTACAAGATTGGCAGGAGCTGGTCAGACAAAGAGGGAAGAGTATTTAAGGCAGAGGATGTGAGCAATGCGCAAAGGACTGAAGTTTTTATAAGCTGCGTGGTGTCCATCTGCTTCTGGAATAGAGTTGAAACAGAGCGGAGTGTCCGTAAAGGAAGGAGGGGCTGAAAGAGGAGGGGGGAGAAGTAATCGGGACCCAAATCAAGAAGAGCCTTGTAATTAGAAATCAGAACTTTATTCTTATGATGGGGATCCATGAGTAACAGAGAACTGAAGGATTTAGGCAGAGAAAAGGAATGGCCGGATTTGTGTTTTTAAAAGATCTGCCCAACTGCTACAGGGGGGATGCACTGGTGGCTACAAAGCTGGTGTCGAGAAGGTTTAGCAGATGGTGCAAGCACACGGGAGAGGTCACGGCAGCCTGGGAGGGGAGGGCAGTGCAGTCAGGGAAGGAAAAGAGTGCGTCGCTTTGAAAGGACAAATTATTATAGACGGGGTAACTGGATGTAGATGGCAAGGGAGGACAAAGAGGACAGGCCACTGCCCAGACTGTGATTTAAGTTTTGGGGAAGATGGTGGTGCCTGCCCTTCCCCAAGCAGAGAACACAGGAGACCTGTCCGGTTTGGATGCCCTAAACATGAGACACCAATGAGGCCCCACACAGAGATGGCCAATCTGTGGTGAGAAGAAACCCTTCAACGGAGATTAAAAAGGGGGGGCCAAAGGGTGAAAGAAAAGACAAACAAGGGTAAGGCCACCGGCACCAAACGGTCAATGTCCAGGAGAGAGTGAGTGGTCAGTAGTTTCAGATTCACTCCCTGTGTACCAGGCACAGAGCTGGGAAATGGGGCCCAAGGATGACTGGGCTGTTCTCCCTGCCCCTGGAAACATGACAGGGTTCCTTCCCTGTGTCTGATCCCTGCCGTGGCTCCTTCAGTACTGAGATTGTTGTCTTTCTCCCCCTAATGCTCCTGGAACCCGAAGTCCTGGCCCAAATCCCAGCGTGCATGGCAAGGCACCCAGTCATGCTGACTCGCATTATGTCTTACAAATCATCACTGACGCAGTGCTTGACTCCCCACTGCTAAGAATCGTCCCCATCCCTCCCTCTGTTTAACAGAGACCTCCTGTTCCCAGACTCATTATGACCCAACTGACTTTGTTTCTAATCAAGTGCAAAGACCCACTGTCCCTCCCACCGCCCCTGCCCAGCACGAGCCACCTGTTCTTATAAGTAAAATGATCCCAAGTTGGATGAACACAAGACAGAGGACCTGTTTCCTTGAGGATGAGTTCAGAGGGGATCTCGAGGCTTCTTCTCAGCCAAAAGCTTTCTCCTTCCTATAATTCTGGCAGCTCTTTTGTGTGTTCCCTCAAGAAAGGTTCTGTGAAATTTCTTGCTTCTTTTAGAGGACATTGATCAGCGGGGCAGTGACCCTGCAGCACTTTGGACAGGCAGGTTTTATTCAGGACTGAAGTTCTCAGCCTTTCCTCCAGTTGTATCCCGTATGTTAGTCTCCCTGAGGGGTGGGAAGTCAGGGCAGACCATGGAATCATCTGTCCCGTGGTTCTGCAGTTGCACCTGCCAGATGGAACCTTATGGCTGGGCTTTGGAAAAAGGCATTCTTTCCTGCCATTGGCAGGAATTTAGGGCAGCTTCTTTCTGGCTCATAAAGTTGTCCTTGGTAAACACTATAATTTTGGCTGTCTAGTCCTTTCTCAATTTTCCCAGGAAAGGAAGCTGAGCCTCGACATAGATAATGCACAATACGTGGATAATCACTGGAAAACATACTTTAATGAATAACTTTCTTTGTAATAGACATGATTTTCCCCCCATCTATGCTGGGCCTGTACGGTACTAGGTGGGCACGCAGACACTGCCAGCAGCTTTATGGAGAGAGAGGAGCGTACTGAGGAAAAGCCAGGCTATGATTTTTCTTAAATTGGTGGTGAAAAATTCACACACAGTTTATAAAGTGCTGATTGTGCTTCTAACCCCAAAGCACACAAGAGAACTTAATTACGGTGCAGTTCAGCCTGCATCAAATATTTCGGAAAGGTGATGTCACATCCCACAGGAGGGTGACCTTCGAAAGAGTATCCCATTAATCCAAATCTGCAAGTAGGTGGAGTTATTTCTTAACACGTCTTAAATGCTGATGATGTTTCATGTCATGATTTGAATGCGCTTTTAAAACATTCAGAACAGGCACTTTTTCTCACAGAGGTCACGCACATCACTGAACTGAGAGCACCCACGATTCAAGGATGTCTCTGAGCCGTCTCAGAGCTCCCCACCGGACAGAGGAATGAATATAGTCCTACCTAGGATGCTTCCAGCCGGCTTGCAGGCCAAGAAATGGCCTGGACCAAGGAGTGGCCCGGACCAAGGAGTGGCCTGGACCAAGGAGTGAATAAGAAGCCCCGGTGCAAAGTACTGGTAGTAGATAGTGGGAAGCAATGGGCAGTTCAGTAAACCTCATTCGAACATGGTCTATGCAATGCACACAATTCTGTGAAATGACGGAATGGTCCACAGAGTCGCACTAAGTGAGATACAGTTCAGTATGAGGAACAGGACTGTAGAAGGTCGATCTGGGTCCCATTAGCATTTGAGTAAATTTTAGTTTATGAGCCTACAAAGCAAAAAGAGCGTGCGTCAAACTGATTCCACATAAAAACTCAGAAAAACATCTCTAGTTGAGCTCTTGTGTGGTCATTGACAAGAAAATATGACACATTTCAGGGAACCTCCACTTTAGTCCAAAGCTACTGCTGATCCCGGGGACCACAGCGGGATCACACGACGGTTTCTCCTGAACTTACATGGCAGTCCTTACATCTTGGTCCAAAATATTCACTCTACTATCTACTTCAGATATTCTGCTCTCAAACTGAACCTCAGCAGCATTTTAGATCTTCTCACAGATGGTGCCAATTAGCCAAGTACTAGAGGGTTTCGTCCATACCTTGGCTTTGCTGCCGTTGCGTCAGGCAGAACAGCGGAGGTGGGTGAGGGGAGTGTGGGCTTCAGTGGAGACCAGTGGGGCTGTGATACCTCCTACTTGCATTTACCGACTGTGTGACTTTGGGCAACTCCATTTGCCTCTGTAAGTAAAACAGGGCAATATTGCCTATTTCAAAGCGTGTTGTGAAGATTGCATAATATGCTTTAAATTGCTAATATCGACTGAGCCAGTGGTTTTCAAACTTAATTTGCATAAGAATCGCTTTAGGAGCCGGACAAAAGTGGCAGCGCCTTCAGACGTTCATATTCAAAAGGTCTGGGAGGAGTCTGATAATCCACATCTATTACCAAACACCTCAGGCAATTTGCTTCCGGAGTTACAAAGAACACACCGGGAGAAGCACATCAGTCACTTCATAGGTGTGAACTCATTTTCTTTCCCTTCCGGGAAGCGATTTCTAACAAGTATTGGAGTTGGATTTTGGAATTAGACGTTTCCCCACTGGTAGTTAATCAGAACTCCACTGCTCTGTCAGTCACTGACCTCGCGCGGTTAATACTCAGCAGAGAGAAGCCCTCAGACCGCAGCTGACCCCCTTTGCATTCGTGCAGTCAGTGAATTCCCACTGAATGCCTGATGTACGCCAGGCACACTACTAAGGCAACTGTCAGCAAACTGTGGCCCATGAGCCAAATCTGATCTGCTGCCCGTATTTATAAGTAAAGTTTTATTGAAGCAGAGCCATGTTCACATGTATACACATCATCTACAGCTGCTTTGGTGCTACAATGGTGAAGGTTTTTGCCACAATGGCAGAGTTTGGACAAAGGCTGTATGGCCCTCAAAGCTTAAATTATTACCATCTTGCCTCCCCCCGCCAAAAAAAGTTTGCCTACCCTGTTCTAGAGATGCATTTTTAACATAACGTCCCTTTATTAGTCTATTATTTCTTACTCGAGCTTCCTAAACATCTAGCATTTAGCCTTCAATTAAATAAGTCCCAATATAGCAAACTTGAAATTTCTACTTCAGAGTCAACAAAGAGAGTATTCAGAAACACAGAAAACATTTTAAAGCTCACCATTTATTTCAGAAGATTGTGCCTTAAGGAAATATGGAGTCATATCAGTCTGGACTCTTTACACCAGAAACAAACTTTTGCTAATGTCAACAGGACACAGAATTTGTTGGAGTTACACTCAATAGGTTAAATTCTGAATAAGCCAGAATTCTAGACAACCAAGTCAGGAATCCTGGGGTCTTAGGCAGTAGGAACCTCTGGGCCCCAGGTATCAAGGTAAAGACTGGCTGGATTGGTGTGCCCAGCCCGTGTGTCATTTCCTGCAAAATTCGAAGTCCTAGAGGGAAGTGTCTACTTAGCCTATGCGCGATGCATGTCCATCCCCTAGACATGCGCAGGGCACTCCAACTCCCTCCCCACCAAAAGTACCTGCCATGGCAAAGGGGACATTCCCCCAAAAAGAAAGAAGGGTGCTAGTAGGGAACAGTCATAACGTAACCAGGCAAGAAAACCTCAAACCCCCACATTAGTTCCTTGAGAAAGGAGAGATGGGGGCTTAGATACTGTCTCCAAGGTCCCCTCCAGGCTTTGGTGGAAAAGGCGGTAAGAGGTCTGAAATGAGTCCCTTTACAGGAAGCCCACCGTTTACATCAAGATTACACTGGTTTTCATTTGAACCTTAGCTGTTTTGTTTTTTACTTCTCTGAAACTTCGCCTCACCTCTTTCTTACACCTCCAACCCATGTAGTGACCCTTCAGTCAGAGCGGTGCTCTCACCGTAGTAAACAAGAGCCCAGCTTGGTGTTCGGGATTCTATCCCATTTCTTCATCCTGATTGGGCCCTGGAGGCCTGGGTGGTTGTCAAATATTAATAACACATATTTACTGCCTCTATTTCTCTCCTAATTCCCCTTTTGACCAATATTCAAGATTACTAACTAGAGATCTAATGAAGCCAGTGGCCAAGATTGCTTTTAATTTATTTACCAACAACTGTACTTAACTCCTTAATATGTCCAGACATATACCTAAGCCCTTTACAAATATTAATTTATTAACAACGCTGAGATGTAGATACCATGGTTAACCCATTTTGTAGATTACAAAACTGAGTAAAAGAAATGCTAAGTAACAACATTCTCCCTGAGGACACACACCTAGCAAGAGACAGAACCAGTGTTTTAATCCAAAATGTTTTCCCCAAAACCATGCTGCCACTCAAATAGTACGAGGCTAACGGATCAGCCAAGAGACTAGAGACGTGGCATTAATCATATTAGCAACTAAGATCATGAACAGTATAATTCTCTGGAGTTCAGCTCTGTGGAATTCCTCACAGCAAAGTTGTAGTAAAAAAAAAAAATCTTCTAATCACCAGTTTCTACCGATGCCTGACTCAGTTAAGTGATCTACAACCTGTGGTGCTGCCTCTTTATTTTCATTTATTTATTTCTACAACAAGCATGTGCAGAGACTGCTACATCCAGGCAGCCCTCCAGGTGTTGGGAATAGACGGAGGCCAAAGTCTGTGATATTGAACGAGGGTGTCTAATTGAGACCTGAAGGGGGCACTCAGAAGAAAACCCTATGGACTTTGTGGAAGATGACGGTGTGGGGAGGGGTGGTGACTGAAAGAGCAGGCTCCCGAAGTGGGGAGCTCGTGTCCAGACCCCGAGGCAGGGAACAGGACACTGACTCTGGCCGTCTTACGGGAAGCACCCCAGACTAGAGCCTAGACCTGGACTGTCCAATCTGGTACCCATCAGTCATAGGTGGGTATTTAAATTTTCTTTTAAGATTTTGTTTATTTATTTTTAGAGAAAGGAGAAAGAGAGAGAGACAACCATCAATGGATGGTTGTCTCTCATATGTCCCCTACTGGGGACCGCAAGGCAGGCAGGCATGAGCCCTGATTAGGAATTCAAACCAAAAGCAATTTGGTTCACAGGTGGGCACTCAATCCACTGAGCCACACCAGCCAGGGCCGTGGGTATGTAAATTTAGGCCATTTTAATTAATTGCAATTAAAATTTAGTTTCTCAATTGCACTAGTGATATGTCAGGCGCTCACTGGTTGCATGTGACTGTGGTAGCTGCCCTACTGGACAGTGCAGCTGGAGAAACAGTCCATCCTCACAGGGAGAGCTGCAGACCTGGTCTAGACTGTCAGTATGGGGTGCAGTTAAGAAATGTTAATTTTCAAGTCAGACCCTAAAACCAAGAAAACAAAACCCCTGGGGATGGAGCCTGGGAATCTGAATTTTTAATATGCCCCCAGGTAATTCTGATTGGACACCAGAAGTAGAAACTAAGTAGAAAAGTCCTGGAGATTAGAAGATCCTTTGAAAGGAGAAAAGAAATCTAGTTAGCAGCCTTCAACCTTCTCTCCATTAGGCTGCCAGAAACTCAGGTCTCCTCTTGCTACCGCACTTCCCCTGGCCGGCTGATGACCTGCAGACACCCCTCGCTCAGGGCTCCCTCTGTTGGGGCCCAGCCCCTTTCCTGCTCCCATTCTCCCCACATTTCACTTTCAAAGCCCTTATCATTGTTCTCAGCTGTCCACACAGGACTCTGAGCTCCCTGAAGGCAGAGGCCATGTGTGCCTAACTGATCACTGTGTAATCAGCACCTTGTAGAGCGCCTCGCTCATAGCAGCTGCTTACAAATATTCGTGGAATGAATGGGTGAATATTTGAGAGAGATCATCGGCAGCAGAGTGGAAAATGAAGTGGGGGAGGCACAAAGCAGAGAGCCAAGCTGGGAGCAGGAGTCCGGGTGAGTAGTGCTGTGATGTAAACGGGGGCAGTGGCCTTGAGTTTGGAGAGATAGTGAGAAATCTAAGAAATATTCAATAGGGAAAAAGAACCAGCAAGAACTGCAGAATCTTCAGGTAGGTGCATCTGTACCAACTGTCATTTTCTACTCCTTTATTCTTGTGCTCCCTTCACCCCATCCCGTCTAGATGCCTATGGTCCCTTCTCTCTGATTAACCCTTTGGTTAGTCTTATTCCCACCAGCTGGGGTTTGGTTTATGCTACATTTTAATGGAGGCATGCCTCAAATGCTAGGGGCCAAGATCCACAGGAATCCTCAATGAACTTTCCTCACTGGCTCTCTCTTAATCTCTATGCTCCAGTTTGGTTTTTCTGCCAAAGGGAAGGAGAATGAAACTCAACGGGAAGCTCATTTGTTCAAAAGCAGAGCACCTGACAAGCTCTGGGCTTGCTTTCTCTGGAAATGTCAGATCTCTGGGGACACAGAACTCGTGAAAAGGTTGTCTAAACAGCTAGCTATCTCTTCTACGCCTACTCCTAATTCCACTATGACAAAGCAGCCTACACTGAGGCAATGTAATTTATAATTATAAATGGCATTAAATTCCAAATCCTAAGTTTTATCTCTATTTGCCTTGCTTTATCACTCAGGATCTGCATAATCAGCCACTGCGTCTGTCTCTCGCTTTCTCCACGGTCTGATGGCCAGCACAGAAGAACCACTTGAGTTTACGTTGTCCTCTACCCTAGCGCCTGTGCCTGTCTGACCTGAGCACCCATCTGGGGGCCCAAGCGCCTGCCTCTCTGTCTCCCTGCCCTCTCCCCCAGGTCTCTGGAAACAAGGCTCTCAGGAAGTCATTCCCTGAAGTTAACAAATTGAATTGCTTTGTTTGCTCCAGAACACCTCCCAATTACCTAACCTCTCCCTGCAATAGATAGGACGGCCATTCCCTGAAATAGCTACCCTATTAACCCATTTCAGTTTTCTCTTTAACTTGCATATCCAAACCCTCCACGCCTGCACTCATTTTGATGCTCAGAAGCAAGCATACTTCTGTCTCGCCGCGCTACTCACTTACCTCGTGTTCTTCCTTGAAGGTGGAGAGTCTTCGGGTTCTGGTTCAAGATGGTTAAGTAGGAGCGTCCGGGGCTCACCTGTTCCCACAGACACGCTGAATCTGCAACTAAACACGGGAAACTCTCTCTGAAAACAAAGAACTAAAACCTTTCCGATCCTAGGAGTGGGGTGAATGAGAGAGGCCCGCCTCAAAGCGGGTAGGCAGGCGGGCCCGTGTCACCCCAAACCCAGCCCTGCAGCGGTGACCCCTAGTCTGGAGCACACTCAAAACCAGGGGCTTCTCGGAGAGGAGTGAAGCTTTGGGCGCACCTCGGGCACCCCAGCTCGTGAGGCCTGCATGTGGGAGAGGACTCCCTAAAACAGCTGACTTTGAAAACCACTGGAGCCCCTGCCGGGGAGACCCCCGAGGCCTCAGCACCTGAGAAAGAGCTCCTAAGCGGTTCGCGGCGGCAGAGACTCACCGGCCCCAGAGCCCAGGGCAGAGGCCCAGATGGGGAGGCCCCAGGCCCTCCTGGGAGGGAGGCCCATTGCCTAATCTTACAGCTTCCGCCTGGGGGTCACACAGGGGACGCTCCACAGCGTGGGCCTGCGGGCTGGCGGCGCCTTCTTGCTCTCCTCTGCCTCTTTTTCCCTGCGGCACCATCTCTGCGCTCTCCCTGTGCCCTGCGCGGGAGCACCAGGCGCTCCGGAGGGGACCTTGTACGTACATATCTGTGCCCCAGTTTCATGGCTGCCCCCAGGGGCCACCCTTGATGGCCTGGCTCTAGAGGCCAGGGGAGCCCCCCATCCTGGGCCCCTGGCTGTCACAATGGGAGAGACGGTTCTTGGCAGACTGGCACCCCCAGGGCACTGTGCAGCTGCAGACTGAAACACACCCCCAGGATTTCCGCGACAGAGACCTACCTGCTTGTCTGCAGAGCTGCGGCCTGAGGGTGGGCTTCTGCTTTGGCTCACAAGCAGACGCTCAGTGACATGACATGCTCACAGGACGTGGAGGGTCAGCCTTGTGCACCTCCCTGCGAGTGAGACACTGGCTGCTGGCTCTGCTGGGAGTGGGGGTAAACCAACAGGGTCGTTTCCTTTAATCTTGGGCAATTATTACAGCAGCTGGGGACTTGGTGAACCACCCGAAGGCGGTCCGGGTTGGGCACCATCAGCCTCCAAGACTTCTAAATGGGGTGATACTCCCCACGGGGCGAAGTCAGTTTTTGGAGGGTATGTATGAGAAGGGGAAAATCTTAAAACATTACGGTGGTCTGTGGCCCTCCAAAGAGCCACAGAGTATAATCACATTACAGGATATCTATGGTATTACATCTTCTGAGAAGAAAAACAATTGGGAAAAAATCCTAAAAGATCCCTTAGAGAGATGATAAAACATAATAATAATAAAGGTGGAGAACCCTGCAACAGAGTGTAATCTGTTGGTTCTCTGAAGTCCTAATTCCCTGATTGTTGCATCAATTAACTGTACGTGTGTACATACCCATTTTCTACCTCCCTCCCTGCACAGAACAGGGGCATGGAACGAATAGTTGCCGTTCCCCATCTGTGGGATTTAAACAGTGATACAACATTAGCAGCTGCCCCAGGTCCTGGGGCATTCCCACCTGGACCTGTTTAGGTCCTTATTGATTAGAAAGTAAGCTTTTCCCCATAGACCCTCGTCTTCATCCAAAGTGTTCAAGTTCAAAACTCTCAGTTCAGGAAGCTAAAAATATCCAGTGTCAGCGAGTGAGCCGCCCTGCATTTCTCCTACTCCACTCCCTGGTCCTGACGAGAGATCTTTCTCCCCTTTTCCACTGCATCCCTGTCTCTGCCCAGCTTCACTGACCTCCTCTTCCCCCTTTTCTGCCAGCTGCCCGTGCCAGCCGACCTCTCGGCTGGGACACATGGGCTCCGCAAACCCGCATCTGCCAGGCGCTGAGCCGCATCTCTGCTCCAAGCCCACTCTCCACTGGGTTTTGTGACTCTGCGGCCCCCTTGGCAAGATGGCTCCCCGTGTGGTCCTGACAGGACCTGCTCATTAACGATGAGCAGGTGGCAGGCAGAGGGAGCCAGGACGTGCTCCTCCCTGCGTGCTTGCCGTCCCCATCAGGGTCACCTCGGTGCTTCTTTGTGCCTTTCCAGGTCCCCAATTCCTTATCAATTATCCCCGGTAGAATAACTGGTGTGGCTTTTCCAACTAGAGTCTGAGCTCTGAATGTGAATATGTTGCTCTTGGTCTGTGACATCTCCGATTCTTCGTGGCTTTGAAAAAACTGGGGAAGCTGGGATGCCTGCCTTCAGAGTGGCCGAGAGAAAAAGCTGATGAGAAGGGAAATGCACAGGGGAGGACCAGAGTCACACGGAGATGGAGACCACAGAATTATGTGCAAGTCGCATCCCCCAGTGCCTGTCAGCATGACATCATTCGGAAAAAAAGGTCTTTGTCAATGTAATCAGGTCAAGGTTAAGGCCATCCTAGACTAGGCTGGGGGGCCCTAATCTAACGACACATTCTCACAACAAGAGGAAAATAGAGACCCAGAGCCAGAGAGACACATGCAGAAAAGGTCATGTGATAACAAGGGAAAAAGCACAACAATTGGCCCACAAGTGCAGGGAATGCCAGAGACAGTCCCACCAGGAGCTGGGAGAGAGGCAAGGGAGGTGCCTCCTTTCGCACCTTCCTCTCGGTCTTGAGGACACTTGATGTTGAACCACATTTCTAGCCTCCATATCTCTGAGCAAATAAACTTCTGCTCTTTTAAGACAAAATTTTTGGTAATTTGTTATAACAGCTCTAAGAAACTAATACTTTTTTTAAAGCATTAAAACATTTGCTTTTTACTTACATGTGTAGTTTCAACATATCTATGCAAATAAGTTCTTTCTATCATTTATGAAACAATTTTCACTTTCAAGGAAATGACAAGCTAATATTAATCCCTGCCTGACTACTGGTTCTGGATAAATGATTCCCAGTCATTATAAAATGTAAACGTCGGCCTAAGCTCTTTTCCTCCCAGCATCAGGCTCTTAAGTAATTCCTTCCCATTAGTACTGAAAATGCCCTCGACCATTTCTCCATCCATAGCACACAAGAACAATGCAATGTTTTACTCACACAGGCAGGTAGACACAGATAAGACATTTTCAGGATTTGTCCATTCCTTGTATCTCTTTTTTTAAACAGTACCTAGAAAATCATAATTAGCCTGCCAATGACTTCCTATTAACTTTGTTTTTCTCCCTTATCTAATGAACACTTTTGGCAATGAGGCAAGAAGAATTTTGACCTTAAAAGCCAGAGGGAAGCATGTGTGTACTTTGCCACTGCTAATTAATGAAAAAAACTTTGGAAACTTTTTTGCATTTCAGTCCAACTAGATTTCCGCTAAAGTCAGTGATGGCAATCTGACCCACCCCTGCTCCGGGATGAAAACGCATTCCCCTCGAGGTACTGAGGCCATCGGGAGACGGGATTGCCAGCCCGACTCTTCCTTCTGCAGATCCATGCACACTGGTTTCCAGCCCTTGCCGTGAGCGGAGTTGTCGAAGCATCCTTGCCTTCTCCTTCCACCAGCTCTACAGGCCAGCTTGCTGCAGTGGTCGCGACCAACCGCACTGTTTGTGAAGGCGTGGCAAACCCTCTTTGTCCTGGAGAATATTCTAGAAATGGTTTCCTTTTAAATGGCTATACGTCTTCCCAGATTCTCTTTATCACTTTCATTAAGTGGCCACGGCTTCAAGCCACCAAAACATTAAGTAGAAGTCAATGGCGTCTCAACTCTTTGTCACCTCAGCCCGCCTCTGTCTTCCCTCGCCCTGGGGTGCTCCAAGCCACCTAGAGAGCAAGGCAGCTCCTCTTTCTTTACATTTCTTTGTATCACTCCTTTGTTTTAGTCTTTTCCTCTTTCATGTGCTGAGGAAGCACCACCGTGTAATAACTAAGCACATAGGCTCCAAAGTAAAATGAAAGCTTTGGGTTCAAATTTATGCCGGAAGAAAATCACGTAAACTTCGATGACCCCAATTGTCCCCACACAGAAAATAGAAATGGCAGTACCAATTTAGGTTATTTTGAGAATTAGTGAAATGATAACATGCTGAGCCCTCTTAACGTAAGAAGTGACACCAAAAATTGTGACATCTTCCTTTGCTTGATATTTAGCCACAGTCACATTTAGATTAGACATGAGTTAGCTCTGGTACATCCTATACTGCAGTAGCGCCTAACTATGACGTCCCCTGGCAAACGAAGGCTCCGGCGTTGTCGCACTGAGTAGAGCATATCCGCACAGAGGGGCTCCCAGCGCACAGGCAATGAACGATCATCGGAAGCTTGAAATAATAAGTAATTATAATAAGTCGAATACCAGATTTAAAATACATTGTGTCTATACAAAGGACAAGTGAGAGGGAAGTTAAAAATAAGTATATTCACCGAGACCCATGGCTGCTTTCTGTTTTTCAGGGTTGTCAGTGTGTTTTGTTTTAGTTTTGTTCTTCCCGTAGAACAGTAAAGCTATTGAATGTTGGTCTGGAAATTGACCCGAGAGGCAGAATTTGTTCTTTTTTTCCTCTGAGCAATATTGCAAATTATTGTGTTCTGTGAATAGCCTCATTACTTCCCACAGGAGGAGGAGACGGCGTGGTCAAAGGTGCAGGGTTGCGCACTGCACACGCTGGACGAGACCAGCATTAAAAGCTTTGTTCTCGGTGCCACGAGAAACAGGCACCATTGTGCATTTCGCAGTCGCCACCCCAGTGTGTTCAGAGAGTCACACTCCCCCAAACTTCATGAAACCACCAATGCCGGAGGAGGCCCCCATTGTAGAATGTAACTTTATCCTGCCCTTCTCTTCTTCATCCACAGACCCGGTGAGAGCAGCCGATGTCCAGAACGACGGGGCTCTTCTTGAAAGGCCCACCCAGAGCTGGCACTTCACTGTCAAGTACCTTCTCCAAACACATGCTTTCCAAGGCTTCCTACAGACTTGCTGAGACGAGACTGGCTCCTTCTCCATCCGTATGTATTCTCCATGCTCCTCCCACACGTCTGTCAGTCATGGTGTCCTCTTCGCAATGACCAAAGAAAAGCATGACTCCAATCGTTTTGACCTTAGCAAGTGATGGATGGCGTTGTCACTAACTTACATGAGGAGGAATGCCCAAGAATCGTGTTTCAGGAGGAAGAGGAGGCAGGGTAGTGACCGCAGTTCAGTTTTGACCATATTGTGTTGGAAATACCTATTATGCATCCAAGTGAAGATGTCAAGTCAATCGTTGAATATGAGACTCTAAGCTCCCAGGAGAGGTCAAGGTTAGAGATACACATGTGATAGTTGTCAGCATGCAGATGGCATCTGAAGCCATGAGTACAGATACAATGACCGGGGGAGTTAGGATAGATGGAAAAGAGAAAAACAAAGAGCTGAACTCTGTGACAATTCAGCAACAATAAGATGTAGGGGAGAAGAGGAGGGGTAAGCAATTAGTGTGTTTTTATTAAATTCATTGGCTTCTACAGTAAACATTTCCAGGTTCCCTCAATCACTTCTATAGGGCGTGTTGGCCCAATCTCAGTCCTGTGTTTCACTTTCCTTGTGAGAAGCAAATGAGTTTAGCACGCCATGGGGAACAGAGCCAGTCACGGCAGGAGCCGTGCAGAGGAAAAAAGAGACCCACACATCCCATGGTCTGAACCCTAGACTTTTATGACTACAGGGCACGTTCCATGATTTTTTTGTGGAAAGCAAGACACTTAAAACCCCCAACTCTTTCCATACCTAAGTCATTGCAGGCTCGGTTCTCAAAAACATGCTTCCAGGTTAAATTCTTGAACCTAAATGTAGGAGCTGACATTTGCTGTCTATAGATTTCATATTGGAGGTAGCTCGTCATTAGTCAAGCAAGGTGTTTCTGAATCCAGGGCTAATTATTCTCTGCATCCCTTAGCTTTGTGTTACCACGTATGTGAAGGCTATGCCTGCTGTGTCGACGCGTTTCCCTTTCTCCAGGCACCATTACATTCGCCATGAGAAATCTACAGGACTTTGTAACATTCTACCACAATGATGTTTATAAATAAACACCATTACATCAACTCTGTCGTATTTAAAGACATGACCCCATTCTCAGCAGAAAATAAGAACTATCAAGACTAAATATACTTGTTTGTCTTAATAAAAGTTTACACGTGTGTTATGTGCCATTGCATCAGCTCCAACTTCGGTGACCCTGTGAGTGAGCGACATCCACAGTGTCCTGTCCTCATGGCCCTGCTCAGCTCCCACAGACCGACGCCTACGGCTTCTTTTGTGGCGTCGACCCCTCTCATAGCTGCTCTTCCTCTTTTCCTGTTGCCTTCTATTTTTCCCAGCATTATTGTGTTTTCTACAGAACCCTGCCTTCTCAAGATGGGCCCAAAATAGGACAGCTTCATTTTTGTCATCTTTGCCTTCAGCAACATTCCAGGCTTAATTTGCGCTGGGACCCACTTGTTCATCCTTCCTGCAATCTGCGGTGTCTGGAGAGCTCTGGCAACAGGAAGTACCAGGCAAACGACTTTGGGTAAAATATCAGAAATTTTATTCACTCTGTGAGAAGTATATTTATTATTTTTTATTTAGTGATTTCTCTTTTATTCTAGGTACACATGAACAATATAATTTTTAAATGTAATTAAAACTTAAGGTATACAACATGCTGATGTTTTGCCATACATATACAGGGTGGGACCAAAGTAGGTTTACAGTTGTTCATCTGGAAAGTAATCTAATACATAATTAATAAATAATAATACAAGAATAAATTCTGTTTCATGTACTCACAACTGTAAAGCTACTTTGACTGCACCCTGTGCATTGTGAAATGATTTCCAGATCAAGTTAACAGATCCATCACTTCACATAGTCACTTTTTTCTGAGGTGAAAACATGTGATCATTGTTCTCTTAGTAAATGTCAGGTACATAATACAGCATTACTAACCAGAGTCGCCATGCTGTACGTTAGATCCCCACAGGTTTTCACCCTCCATAACTAAAACTTTGCACCCTTTGACCAATATCTCTTCATTTACCACACCCCGCCCCGACCCCTGGTGACCACTTCTCTATGCTCTGCTTTTATGAGTTTAATTTTTTTTTTTAGATTTTCACATATAAGTGAGACCATGTACTCTTATTTCTGTGGAAAACATAATCTCCTGGAAGAAAAATGCAATGCTTCTATTTCACAGTTGGGATCTAGAGAGGTGACATATTGTTCTACTTCCACAGCAGAGCAGAAACTGGGGTCCGCAGACCGAGACCCATTGTGGTGACTTTCTGTACAGCAGGGGCTTCCTGGTGCAAACTAAAGACACTAAACAGCTCCAACCTACTAGAGGCATCACTTTAGCTATGAGATAATTACTCGGCCACTCGCATTGTACAAGTCAGTTGTAAAGTTAGTTGTATAATTGTATGACCTCAGCTACAAAGCCAAAGTATGCCAGAAAAAAATGTGTAGTCAACAAGTTTCAAAATATTAGCCCTGGCTGGTGTAGCTCAGTGGATTGAGCGCAGGCCTGTGACTTAGACGATCGCGGTTCGATTCTCAGTCAGGGCACATGCCTGGGTTGCAAGCCAGTTCCCTGCAGGCCAACTCCCAGCAGGGGACCCTCGAAAGGCAACCATACATTGATGTTTCTCTCCCTCTCTCCTTCCATTCCCCTCTAAAGATAAATAAATAAAATCTTTTTTAAAAATAAATAAATTAAAAAAACAAAATACTAATGACCTAAATTAGGTCTTCATGAACACCAGCAATAGCATAATTATCATTTAAAAAATAAACACCTACCTCATTTATACAGGGATTATTGTAAAGACTAAGCATATTAGTTAATGAGAAAGAGGAAGGAGGGAAGGAAGGAGGGAAGGAAGGAAGAAAGGAAGGAAGGAAGGAAAAGAGAGATGTCATCTGTTATAATTTGTCAATGAGTTCTTTCAATTACTGTCAGAAAGATTTTCTGCAAGTATTTATCCTGCTGAGTTGTAAAAAACATAGACAATAAAAAATTGTCCATCTTTAACTAAAGGAAAAGATTTTATGAACCACAATTGGTCATGGAAAGTGACATACTCTGTTACTGGCTTGATAAGAAATTTCCATCAACATTCACCTGACATCTGACAGAGGCTGAACAAACATATATGAAAACCAATCTAAAAGCAGAGGAAATTATTTTAAAACAGTTTTAAACAAGTCACTAAGGCAGCCGAAGCCAGCTTTCTCACTGACAGTATCAGCCGAAACCTGGAGGTCTAACACTTCTGTTTTAAAAGCAAATGACAGTTCTGGGGAAAAGGGACAGAGTGGACCTAGAGTCCACGCAGGTAGACATCCTAAGAATAGACCTAGACATAAAACAAGAGTGCTAAAGGTTTACACCAGCCATCCCGGGTGAACAAGAAACAGCCCAGCTGTGCAGGAGACGACCGCAAGGACACGTGCCCCTGTGTTAGACGCAGAGGGGTACAGTGTTTCGTGTCATGAAAATCCACAGATACAGAGGCTGCCTTGTGAGGTTCTGTGCTCGTGTGCATCTTACCTGTGTGGTCTGGAGGGGAAAAACCCTTAAGCTAGAAATATAACTTAAACTGACCCAAGACATCTACCAGAAACAACTGCAAATTCTCTGAAGAAGTGACATTTCAACTAAATTCTCAAAGAATTCCCAGAGATTGTGTTCTAAGGACTGTGAGTTTATAGCCACAAGTCACAGAACAACAGATGTCAGATTGCATCTAGTACTCTAAAAAGGCAATGTAAAGTGGCCTTGTTAGATGAGAACCAAATAGAACTGCGGGAAGTAGAGAACATAACTATTTGAATAAGAAACTCCATACAAAGGATTAACAGCATACTAGATATAATAAAGAAAGACTTACAGAACTGAAAGAAAATCAGAAGAAATTATCCTAAGGCAATCTACAGAAAGTCACAATAGCAGAGATAACCATATTCTCATTGTCCAAAGAACACTGAGATAAATCTTTCATTAAAAAGTAATCCTTTGGAAGGGAAAGAGCAGCCATGTCCCAGGCCACTGTCCCTTGGAGTGTACGTGAGCAGAAACCTACGTGCACTCACAGCTCGGCCGTTCTCCCTCTCACAGTGGTGCCAACAGAATAAATACCCTGCTGTGTCCGAAGACTCCAAATGGTTTCTGTGCTTTCGATGGTCAGATTCTTACACACACATATTGAGCCTGCCATTGTTCTCCTCTCACTGCCCCCCAGGGTCCAAATGTTCAGGGGCAGATGTTCCACTCACTGGCACACCTCCACCTTTGCTGGCCGAAGGTTCAAACATGAACCCCTCCCAGTGCCCTGCCTCAGCTCTGTGAAGCCGCCAGTGTTCCCAAGACGCCCCTGATGCCTTCAGACAGGTGAGTCCTCATCCTGTTTCTTTGCTTTCTGTGGAGGCTGGTTCAATCAGTAGCTCAGGCTACTGTGTCGATCCTATACCTAATCATTCAATAGTAGTGAGTCTTGGTAAAGACAGTCCTCTACTCCCATTTGGGATAAAACTCAACATAAACTACAAAGCAATACCGCCTTGGGTTCATAATCTCTTGATAATTCATTGGGACCATTACAAAATAGCTTTTAAAAAGATGTAAGAAACCGAAGGTCACCTTCAGTCTAAGACTGGGGCCCACAGTCTCGGGAGGGAAGGCGTTGCGGGCAGGAGGATGGATTTTGTGAGAGACTCCACCTTGTACTCAAACCACCACTTCCCCTGCAGTCCTGAGGTGGTGTGCTCTTTGTAATGTCTGGAGTCTCTGGCAGTTGCCTTAAGGTGCATGCTGTCCCAGAGGACCGCAGCATCGTCATGCAGATGGACACCTGGCAAGCCCTTTCCACAGAACGCCCCTGAGGTCGGACAGGACTTTGACCAGAGAGAACACTGCTGAATCTGAAGGTGGGGCCCCCACACCCAAGAAATTATCTCCTAAATTATTTGTTTAAGTAACACGAGGTATTTACCTTCCTAAAGGCACACACGTGTGTGGGGGATTCAATTGTCCTGTTGAATCCCAACCTGAGGTAACTGTAGGGTGTGTGTGTGCATGTGTGTCTGTCCTTATTCAATGTTGAGAAACTGGATTTTAAAATATGACTAGGTGACTGGACTTTGCATTTCACATGTTGCATTACAGCTTTGTTCTTGCCCTGACCTGGATTTTTCAATGCAGGACATAACCTTGAGCTTTCAGCTGAGAGTGTCTTATGGCTCACAGACAAAGGATAAATCCGGATGGGTTTAGTCCTGCTGAGATGTGCTCCCAGAATTCACTAGAATTCTGTGTGACTCCATGGACAGTGACAAATGAAAGGGGTCTCCACACTCCACTGGCCAGTGCTCCCTCCAAATGGGAGCACATTTAGCACTAAGTAAGGATGCAAGTATTCCATATTTCTATGTGAACAAGTTTGGGTGGGTTTTTTTGTGTTTGTTTTTAGTTATTTTACTTTTAAGCTACAAATAATATCAAAGAAGAAGAAAAATAAGCACATAGCCGAGTGCAAGTTCTCCGGATTTGAGTGCCAATTGTCCTTTGCTGTTTTCCCCCTTAAAATGTAGAGTTGTGTTAATATTAAAGAAAGTTAGACATCGTGGCTCAGAGGGAGTTTCAGGTTATTAGGGAAAATTGTTTCATGGAAGAAAACTGATACCCAAATGGTATTTATGCAGTATTCTGAAATGATGGTGACATTTGAGAAAAGCAGTTAAACATGACCTTCATAGGAGTCATAAGATTATACCATTTTCAGGAGAAATAAAAGGACTTTAATTATATCAAGCCTTCTTTTGGACTGCATTTTCAAAATTTGTCTACTGACTAGCATTTTAATTTATGAGACAGTTGGACTTCGTACCTGGAAATATATCAACTTCGGCCCAGGTACTGAAGTTGTTATAGCAATTTCTCCTACAGACACTAAAATGACAGCATGCAACATTTCAAGGGAATTAGAAGCTATTTACCTAATAAACAGCAGCACATTAGGTGGACTAGGATGTACCAGTCTCCTTTTCCTCTGTGGCATGAGACTGACTTAAAACTGAAGGCGCCTCCTAATTATGTCCTTCTGGAATTTCAGGAGCTAAACAGCCAAGAAAAGATGAAAAACAAGGAGCTTAAGGAGGAGGTAACATTGCAATAGTTCTCCATATTGCTTGCAAGAGAAACGGGATGTCTTCAAAATTACTTTAGGAACTCAAGTGATTCTTCACCTTGTGACAACACAGAGTGCTCAGCACTGCATTTCCGAAACCATTAATAACCTGTGAATCTGGGCACCCACTGGGGAAAGGCAGGAAAAGGAGCAACGTGAGAAACAGGCCGACACCGGCAAATGGTGACCGTCTAGCTTATGCCACATTTCAAACCGGAGTGCAGATCATCACGCGCTAGTCACTTACTTCTGGCATTCTCCCTCCCAAACAGTTCTTTTTGACGGAGGCCATTTGCTCCTTAACATTTTGGGCACATCAACGAGGTCTAAAAAGAAGCTGAGCCATCCCTGCAAGTCCAGGGGTCTCCTGAGACCATAATCTCATAGAGAATCAATTTTATTCCCAGCTTGATCGGATTCCATTTTCTGGTCTCCCTGCCATGGGAGCCACATTCTGAGCAGGTAAGCTTCCTGAGCCAGAGTGCAGGAAGGCAGCCTGAGGGGATGAAATCACAGGGCCTGGAGCAAAGCAAGTATCTGGCAACCCTGTAGACAAGACGCGAACCTCTGGTATCAAACTCTTCAGCTGCAAGTGAGAGAAAACCCAATTCAGATTTCCTAAGCAAATGAGGAATACAGGTCCCTGTAGCAGCAGCACACAGAAACGGCTCCGCTCGGGTAAGCAGTGTCGTCAGGGCGGGTGTCCGCCTTTGCTTTCCTCTGTGTTACTCCCTTTTCAAAGAGGCTTTCTCCCAGTTGGCAGGACACCTGTCGGCAGGACACCTGTCAGCAAGCCCAGGCTGCATCCTCCCAGGCCTACACCATGGGCAAGAGAATGACTCCATCAGTAAAGCAAATGTCCTAGAACTGATCTGATTGGAAAAAAATAACCGTGGCTTAGGCACTGTGCCATTCCTAGACCAACCTCTGCAGAAAGAGAATTGTGATTCCCAGGTCGTTCAGTCTTGGGCAACCTGTTCTCCCTGGGGCCAGAGTAGCATCAGTTCTGCTGAAAGCGTGTGGACCAAGAGTCGGCTAGGGATGGTATCTCAGGGTGAAGTCACCTCACATCACCCTGGCCACAGAAAGAGATCATAGGTATATACAGGCAAAAACAATAACTGCCCATTAAGCATTATTCCAACGGTTTTCTCAATTCTAGCTATGTGCAATCCACTGCGCTTTATATGAATATGCCAACATACATGGGCTTCATCTCTCAAAAATTCTGAAATGTCAGGTCCAGGGTGGAACATAGATGCTTGTATTTTGAAAAGACTCTGTAGATAATTCAGTAAGCAGCGAGGGCTAAATCAATAAGTGGTCTCGATTGATTCCTGTATTAGGTGAATGCGATAAAATAATTTAGCAGTGCTCCGACTTCCCAGCCGTGTGCCACTTACGCAGTGCTGAGAACACTAGAGCCCACCCACCTGCTCGCCCACCCCCCTTCAGCAGTAGTACGCACACTCCCTCCTCCGTGTCGTTTCAATAGGAGACCACGCCACAAAACCTCCTTTTCAAAACCTCCTAAACAGGACTCTGATCTCTGCTCTGCTTACAGGATTGTGCTCGTCAAGGTCTCCAGTGTACCTCAGAACATTTCCGAAGTGTTTAGTTAATGGAAAAACCCAGCTTAAGCTAAATATGAAAAGTAAGAACATGCCAAATGCGACAAACACTCAGCCTCTCCCTTCTGTTCCTTGAACTTCTCCCATAATCACTCTCTCCTGAGGTTACACGTGGGTCTTGGCATTACGTGAAGCTCTACTGTCTTTATTTTTTTTTTTAAAGATTTTATTTATTTATTTATCTTTAGAGGGGAAAGGAGAGAGGGAGAGAAGCATCAATGTATGGTTGCCTTGGTGTGTCCCCTACTGGGAGTTGGCCTGCAGGGAACTGGCCTGCAACCCAGGGATGTGCCCTGACTGGGAACCGAACTGCGATCCTCTGGTTCACAGGCCTGTGCTCATTCCACTGAGCTACACCAGCCAGGGGCTCTACTGTCTTTAAAATAAAGAATATCACACATCCCCCTCTGACCAGCCTCCTTTCCTTCTCACTAATTGGTTTGATCGTTCTTTGTCCTCATGGAGCCTCAAGTTCATTGATAATTCTATCCTATTCGTCTCCGTGGGCATCTACCTGTCATAATGTCCTTCTTTACCCAAATCAGATTCTAGAGTCAACAAGTTCAATAACTATGCTCAATACCTCTCTGTCTTTTCTTGTACTTGCCAGCCCACGTCCTGGACTTCCTCCAAGTTTGCACTCAGGCAACTGAGTTTTGCTAGAGACAAATCCCAACATGCGAGATTTATTATGTCACTGCTCTGCTCAGAACCCTCCAGTGGCCTCTCATCCCATTCTGATTAAAAGCCAAATCCTTTCCACGCTCTAGAACACTCTGATGTGGCCCACGGTTTCCATGTTAGCTTTGCCTTCTCTTCCTGTGACCCCAGCTATCCTGAACCACCCCGACCCCATTGCTGATCCTTTTTCTTGCCTCAGGACATCTGCGTTTACTTTTATCAGGTATTTCCTGACCTGAAATACTCCTTCTAGATTTCTACAAGTCTCTGCTCAAGTGTCTCTTTCCCTGGCTACCCTGTGTAATGGGTAATTTTCCATAACTGTCCACATTTCTGGACCTGTCCCACCTAACATTCATTTATATGAGCTTGGCTTGTCTTCTCTGCAGGAGTGTAGACTCTGTAATGATACAGAATTTGTTTTGCATGCTATTATATCCTGGAACAGTACTAACAGTTTTATTTGTTGAATGAATCAGTGAATGAAGTAAGTATATGTTTACTATTATAAGTTCACGGTCACTAACTTTAACTAGGCCTTAACAAAAATAATGGTAATTCTATTTTTTCCATCTAATCAATTCAACGTCTCTCTACATGACTATTTCAAAACTCTTTACTCTCTTTAAACTTCTGACCCTCTTCCCAACATACCTAAAGACACGCAATTATATGCTTATATACCCCACAACCCATGACCACCCTTCACAGCCAACAACATTACTTCCTACTTTACAGAGATTTAGATGCTCGCAGACATAAAATGCCTCTATGCCCTGCTAGTGAAATTACATACATTATCACATGTATGCTCATACTTTTCTAATTCCTCTTGTTATGTAAGTCAATTCCTCCTCTTTTTGGTCTACCTTATTTCCTCCTACCTTCTCAGGAAATATCACTTTCTGAATTTTCAAATAGCATCCACTTTATCCCACCTTAAAACACAAAATTCTCTCTTTAACCACCAAACCCTCTATAGTCTTTCTATCTCTTCATTGCCCAATTTTTTAAAGTAATTTTCGTGCCTCCAGTCTCTTGCCTCACTTCCCGCCCACTCCTCTGCCCACTCTAATCTGATTACAGTGTGTACCCCTCATCCCCTCACTAGAATGGCTTCTGCCGGGTCGCCCTTGACCTCCTTCCATCGGCCTAGAAGACAGGGACATTTTCGGCCCTCATCTCAGGAGAATTGCCAGCAGGATTTTGCACTACTAACTCCTTTAAAAAATCCAATCGTCTTCTTTAAACTTCCTCAACACCACACCCTCCTGACTCATACCCTTCTAACCTACCTCTTCCCTCTTCAACCAGTCCTCTTCTGCTTCCTTTGTGAACTCAATATCCTCCAGCTGGCTTTTGGTATTAGCATTCCTCAAGGCTCAGCCCGGGCCTCTTGTTACTCTATGCTTTCTTCTCTGATATCTCAGAGACATCACCCAAGGTTTTCCCTACCACTCACAAACTCCCGATGTTCACATCCCTCTAGTCCTAACCTCTTCCATGAGTTCCTAGCTTACCTGCTGCCCGCAACATTTTTATGTGTTTTTTCCATTTGAACACCTTAAGGTCAAAGCCGCGGTGTTCACAACTGAACTCATCTGCTTTCCCTTCCAACTTAATCCTTCGCTCATAAATTACTCCTAGGGAACAGAGTGCCCTGTAACCAGTAATGAAAGCCAGAAAACAGGAGTTGTCATGGACACTGCTGTCTTCCATAATTTCCTCCTATAATCCATCACTGGATTTTGTCTGTTCTACCCTTCAATAAATACTCTCTCCTATTCTACCCTGTCCCTTCTTCTCTCTAACTCCCTGGCCGTCAACTCAGTCTAAGATACTATCATCTGTCAACTTTTATTTTCCTTGGCTTCCCCATTTTCCTTTTGCTCCGTCCACTCTATTGTCCATATAGCAAACAAAGAGATCTCAAAAACACAATGTCTACCTAAAGTCCTCTCAGGGTTTCCCAGTGCGCTTAAGACCAAAATCTTCAACATGCTTTGCGGGACCTGAAGGAGCTGGCCCCTGCCTTCCTCTAGAGACGCCCCCACCCCCGATACTTCAGATTCCCTGGTCGTTAGTGGCAGGAGGAGCTGTGCTCCCCACCACCCCATGACCCCTTGCCATGCTATCCCTTTCTATCCAAGGGCTTTCCCCATCTAACTTTCCTAATTCATTTCTACTCTTTCCTTATTCTGCAAATCTCAGTTCTCAATTCAGAGTTTAAGTTTTTCATGAAAACTATTCTGAGTGCCAGACTTAAAAGTTTTCCTGCTATATATTCCAATAGCTCACTGTATTTTCCTGCCTGGCACTTGTCACAGTAAAGCATTATAAGCGTATATAATTATATGATCAACATGTGCTTGGTAAGAAAGACCTTTAAAGGTTGACTAGACCTGTGCTTTACTTAACCCTTACTTCACTAATTGCTGTTTTGGTGGTCTGCAGCTTTTTGTGGTTCTTCAAATTTGATACAAGGAAGATGCATTACTTCTGCGTTGGGGAGGGAGAACTATTACTTTAAAAATAAGTACTCACTGAACAGTTGGATGAAAGCATTTGTTTTTCAGAAATAAAAAGTAAAAACACTGCCATTACCAAAGACATCACGGTTTCAAACACCAGGGGCTGCCAGTCCCACCTCCAGAGGCTTCTGAGTTAATTGGTCTGGAATGAGGTTTAGGCACCGAGACTTTTTTAAAGCTCCCGGGTGGCCCCGATGCGCAGCCACCTTTGAAAAGCACTGCAGAAGGAGCTGGTCCTGAAGTACTTATCAACGCCCCTTTCACGGGCTGACACTGGGACAAGGCACCGGTAGCTGTAACACCGCTCCCAGGGCTCTTCAAAGCAAAGACCATGTCATTTCACAGCTTTGTGGAGCACTAGGCAGGGTACTCACCGTGATTAATGGCTCTAAGTGAGAGATCATTTGGTCCAGATGACTCAAGGAGCATTCCTCGTTCCTACTGATTTGGAATGTGACACAGCTGAAAGGGACATTGCAGAGGCTCGCCCCGCGCAGCAGCCTTGAGTTCCTTTAATTAAGGAAGCAGCCAGCTTCCTAATGAATAAGTCAGATCAACAGACACTCTCATCCCTCAACCATTCCAGGAACCCAGCTCCTGGCTCCAAACGGTGCAGGTTCAATCTTGGTTTTGCAACTTACTAGGTTGTGTTCTTGGTCAAGTTCTTTAAGTTTTCTAAGCCTCTTTATTTTTAATATTGGGGAAAGGGTAAACTTACGACAAACTGTGTAATTGTAACTATTTCAAAGGCTTGGTTTGAAGGTTAAGCGATATAATGCATGTGAGTCCTGAGGCATAGTACCTGTTCTATAGTAAACACTGAATACACACCAGTTATTACTTTCTCACGTTAAAGCTGGGAATTCCTACTAAGGATCAGAAAATATCTATTTTGTTCATTTAAAGCTTATTTGTAGATCAAAGAAAATCAAAGCTGAAATTGCAGAATGCCTATAAAGTAATAATATTGAAAATAGAACTAAAGAATACCACTAAAGTTATATTCATATCTCTAAATCTTTATATCAATGAAGAAAAAAGACTATAGTTGGTGAAATAAGTATTCGACAATAAAATAAACCCAAAGAAAACAAAAGAAAAGAATTTAATAGAGGTAGAAGCAAAATTAATGAATTAGAAAAGAGAAAATTATAGTACAAATTAATAAATTCAAGATCTATTATTAAAAAAATAAGGGACACAATAGATGAAATCTTAGGTCAACTAGTTTTTAAGAAGGGCAGGGGAAGAAAGCAAAACTTAGGGCTTAGACGGAGAGTAACTTCACACTGTTTACTTTTCCGCTTCCTCTGCACTTCATATCCTGGGCATGGTTTGAACTGGTGGCGCGAGATTTCCATTTTGGTAAGTGTCACACTTACATTTTTCCTCCCATTCTCAATAGTCCATCAGTGGTGTGGGACAAGCAGTCGTGGCTCCTGGAGCTTGTGAGGCCAAAGAAAATCACAGAATTTTTGGCACATTGCAAACTAGTTGCCAAAACATCCAATGGATTGCTAATTCCGTGTTGGTGCGTCAAGCTTAGAACCATGTTTGTTCTTAGCGTCTGCTACTGAGGAAACCTCAGTGACACACTCCGTAAGCCGGAGCACAGGCTCTGCCGAGAGGCTGATGTACTAAAGGAGACAGAGGAAGGTAATTGAAAGGAAAGGTATCTCACCGGGAATACAAATTGCAGTGGAAGGGCTAAAGTTCACATTGCAACAGGCTTAAAATAACAGCACTTGTTAAACCACTGGGACCGGAGCCCGGAAAGAAACTTTGGAGAACACATTTTTGCATTGAAAGTTATTGGTACCAATGTTTCTTTGATGTCAGGAAACCTTCTCCATCCTCTTGAAAAACAAAGCCCTGCTTTGTGTGGTATGAACCTCAAAGGAGTTCATAATGAGGCAAGAGAATGTGGAGATCTGTATTATAGCCATTCTGTTTTCAGAGCATGCTACCAGCTGGTCAGTAGCTGTCCTACCCAGACTCAGCTGCGTTCGGAGACCCCACACATTTTTGCCTATGTGTAAGGAAGCACAGATCACTGGATTGTAGCAGTCATATTTATAAAAATTTGTATCCGATTAACATTTTAAAAATGCTTACACTTATGAGAACAAATAGAACTGTGCCGTATGTTTCTGAATTTGCATTACCCATCTTTTTTTGTACTTTTGACAGCCGTATTTACAAACTTTGTTCCTCTGGGAAACGGGAGAGCATGCCTCCCTTCAGACTACCCCCCTCCTTCACTCAGGCTCTTGTAAATACACACACAGACATTATACCTGAGCCTCAGAGGATGTGCTGCTAAACCATCTGTCCAGGAATGGGAAAGGCCTGACTGGCAGTGTTTGCCAATTTCCGTAGTGTAAATATTCCCACAGCGGCTGATCCCAAGCCATCCCCAGCTTCCACAACGGGCTTGCAAATCCTTGAGTATTTAGACTCAGCTCTCATGAGCCGGTTCCCCCTAACTCTCACATTGCCGTTGGGATGCAAAACTTTTATATCACGCTCCCTCTCCCATAGTGCTTAATTTTCAAGCAGCTTACGAATGGTGAAAATTGCACGATTAAAGTTTGGAACATAATGAAGATAGGCAGCAACACCTTTCTGGTCAACAAGATTAATTCCACTAGGATGACTGTGTTTGATTGAATTGGAATGGGGCACAGAAATAAGAAACCCTCCCATGTCTGAGGGCACTCGGGGCTGCCGGCTCCCAGAAGAACCGACTGGGAGATACATTGATTGACAGGCCAGCTCTAATTTGTGAAAGTCCGGGTAACACACGCCTGCTCAGAGTCCCGGAAGGTCTATACACGACAGCCCTCGAGGCCTGAAGAAAGAGCAGTAGGAAAAAAGTGCAGAACCATTCTAGAGAATTGTATAATTCAAGAAAGGGGGTCTGTGGGTCAGAGACACGGCCCAGAGTTAGCTTTGGGCAGGTGCGAGCAGTTCAAAAATTCTGTTCTTTGGGTGGTAGGTGGTGAATTGATGATGGTTTCTGGAATGAGGTGCAATGGGTGCAGAGCGGCCCACTCCAGTTCGGGCACCAGTGATGTTGCAATAAAGCCATTTACGCCCCAAGTGTATAGTCCCCATGAGTAATCAAGTGGATCTGAGGCGGGTCTGTTGCCATGGCGGGGGCCGGGCGAGGCGGCGGGGAAGGGCAGAGAACAGGCAAAGGGGTTTAGGACCGCATGCAGCATCTTCCTAGAACCACCTTACTTTTTTATTTTAGCTACATCCCCCGAGAACTCTTCAGGCCATGACATACAGCTGCACAGGCAGTTCCATCTGGCACCTCCATCACTGCAGCTATGCCCCAGAGACCGCTGAACTTCCGTGTGTGGTCACAGATGGTGTTCGCCAAGGGAGGGGAGGTCCAAAGGTGTTTCAGGCTGTTCGGTACTTCAGTGCTTGTTCCTTTGAGCTCTTGTCAGTGGTTTTGTTCTTCTTCTGTTCCCATAATCGTTAGTGTCCTAGGTTTAAAGGATTCCATTGAGACATTACCAGAGTCACTCCGAGGTGGTGGGAGGTCTGCTGCTGTTTACCTGTTCTCCCATCCCTGGCACAAGAAATACAGAATACGGCATAAACCACACAGCAAATGCTGTGTGAGTCAATACAAAGCAATCATCATTATTTCACCTTTGCAAAAGTTATGGGCAATGGGAATGGTAACCAGTCCGTGTTAGTAGCAATGTTAGAATAGGAAATCCTAGCTAGGAAATAAGAAATCCTAATTGCAGCACAAGCCAATATAAACCAGTAGAACTACAACAAATTAAGTAGCTTCTAAAAAGCATAGCAAAATAAAAATTACAGCACAAAAAAACCATTAACAAAATGCAAAGGCAACCTACTTAGTGGGACAAAATGTTTCAAAATCATATATTCAGTATATAAAGAACTCGCACAATCAAGAGAAATAAGACAAACAATCCAATTAAGAATGGGCATATCTAAACAGACATTTTCCTAAAGAAGACATACAGTGGCCAACAAGTACATGAAGAGATGCTCAACATCATTCATCGCCAGAGAGATGCAAATAAAAACTATGATGAAATACCACCTTACCCCTGTTAGAATGTCCAAAAAAGACAAGAAATAACAAGTGTTGATGGGGAGGTAAAGACAAGGGAACCTTCATTTACCATTAGTGGGGATGTAAATTGGTGCAGCTGCTATGGAAAACAGTTTGGAGGTTCCTCAGAAAATTAAATATAAACTACCACATCATCCAGCAATTTCACTTCTGGGTGTTTATCCAAAGAAAATAAAAACACAAACTTAAAAAGCTACATGAGCCCTGGCTGGTGTAGCTCAGTGGATTGAGTGCGGGCCTGAGAACCCCACGATCGCAGTTTGATTCCCAGTCAGGGCACATGCCTGGGTTGCAGGTCAGTTCCCAGCAGGGGACTCACGAGAGGCAACCATACATTAATACTTCTCTCCTTCTCTCCTTCCCTTCTCCTCTAAAGATAAATAAATAAAGATTTTTAAAAATCTTTTTTAAAAAAGCTACATGTACCCCCATGTCCAGCACATTATTTACAATAGCCAAGATGTGAAAGCAACTTAAGTGCCCATAAGTGGAGGAATGGGTAAAGAAATTGTGGTAGATAATTCAATCTACCACAAACATACATACATACAAACACAGATAATTCAATTTTAAAAAAAGAATGAAACCTTGTCACTTGTGACAACATGGATGGACCTCAAGGGCATTATGCTAGTTAAAAAAGCCAGACACAAAAAGACAAATACCCTATGATCTTTCTTTTCTGTAGAACTTAAAAACAAACAAACAAGCAACCAATAAGAATAAAAACCAAGCTCATGGAGGCAGAAAACAGATTAGTGGTTGCCAGAGGCAAGGAGTGGGGTATGGGACACATGGGTATAGGAGGGAAAACCTAAGAAAAAAATTAAAAGATTGAAAAGAGAAGAGAAAGATGGAAATCACAGCACAGAACTCCAAAATCAGGAGTGGAATTCAGTCAGGAGAGTCTTGGTGGTTTTCTCCTCACTCAAAGGCAAGCCCGGTTACTTTATAGCTGTGCTCCTGTTTCCAGTTTATCCCCCTCTTTCTTCCCGTCCCCCCCCCCCAGCTCCTGCGGCTTCTCCGCTCCTTCCCTTCTTTTCAATTTCCTTTTCCACTCCCTCACAAATGTAAGCTTCTCGTTTCCCTTCAGGTTTTCCATTGAGCAAGTCACTTCAAGCAGATTGGATATAAGGTAACTATGGTTACCGCTCCTCAGGATTGTCCCTGAAAACAACGGGAAGACTAGATGCCCATAATCCACCAGGATGTACACACTGAAGAAACATCATCGAAAAGCCCAGTGCTCCCAGGTACCAAGGGAAAAAAAGATGGTGTCCATTGATACTATCTCCTGGGCAGGGGATGGGAATCACAGCCAAAGAAAGCTTTTTAAAAGTTTATGCAAGACAAGGGTAGACGTGACCTCAGATGCTTGCAGCCTCCCGTCCTTAGAGAGTCAGATCAGCAAGCATTTTTCTAATTTCTGGACTGGCTCTGGGTAAACAAATTTTTCACACCCTGCTATACTTTTCCTCCTTTCTATTTTTATCAAATCAGCATGCATAGCATTTATACAGTAGAAGCAGTACAGTTCTGGAGGGAGGAGCACGGACTGAACCAGGCTGTCTTGTAGAAACTGCGGCTGAGCCGTTTCTAGCTCTGTGATCGTGGGCAGGTTACCCGACTGCTTCATGTCGCCGTTTCTCATCTATAAACAAGAATGGCAACTGCACCTATTCCACGGGCATCGTGAGGTTTCACACACAGGCCGAATTTGGTCTCCACCTTCCTCTCCCTCCAAATTCACAGGTCGGGGTCCTTACCCCCAGCACCTCAGGAAATGACTGTATTTGGAGACAGGGATTTTAAAGGGATCATGAAGGTTAAATGAGGTCCCATGGGTGAGCCCTAACACGAATGAAACGGTGTCTTCGTCAGAAGAGAAGTTTAGGACACACTCACACACCCACAACACAGGGGGAAGGCCAAGTGAGGACACACGAAGGGGCTGGCCACCTAGGGCCAAGGAGAGAGTCCGTCAGAAGAATCCAACCCTGCCGACACCTTGATCGTGGACTTCTAGCCTCCAGGATTGCGAGAAAATAAATTTCTGTTGTGTACGCCACCCAGTCTGTGGTTTTGTTGTAACAAGTTAATGTAGAACCACGTCAGGTATAGAGTAGGTGCTCTGTGAGGGAATCACATTATTATTATTGTTATTATTAATATTATTTAAAAGATTACATTAATACAAACAGTAGGCTTCTCCTCCCCTTTTCCCTATCTCACAATCAATATTTTTAAATTATTTAACTATTTTCATATCTATCTTCATATTTCTCAATCCAAAAGAAGGAATAACTGGAAAAAAATTAAGACAGGACAAATAGAAAACAGATAACACAACCATATCTATAATCACATTAAATGTAAATGAAACTATAAAGCAATATCTTTCATGAACACAGATGCAAAATTCTTAACAAAATGTTATCAAATATAATCCAATAATATAGTAAAAAGATGATACGTTCTGGCCAAGGGAAATTTAGCCTAGAGATGCATGTTTATTGTAACAAATGGAAAATTAATCAGCGTAGTTTAACACAATGTTAATATACTAAAAAAAAATCAAACAAACATAAGATCATCCTAAAAGACACAGAAAAGGTATTTAGCAAAAATCTAACATCTGTTCCTGATAAAAATATTCCCAGAACACTGGCAATAAAAGCAAACTTCCTCTCCACCTGATAAAGGACCTTCCCACACACAAAACTACCTCTAACATGACACTTGGTGGTGAAAGACCAAGGTCTTCTCTCTGGTATTGAGAACAATTTAAGGATGTCTGCTGTCGCCACTTCTGTTCAACGTTGTGCTGGAGGTTCTGGCCAGTTCAGTGAGACAACAAAAATAAATAGCTACTCAGCTTATAAAATGAGGTTGTCTTTATTTACAGATAATATAATCCTTTATGTAGAAAAGCCTATGGAATCTGGAAAAAAAGTTCCTAGAATTAATCAGTGAGTTTGGTAAGGTTCCTAATGCATTCAAGTCAACTAAATTTCTGTGTACCATAAACATCTTGAAATTAAAATGTAAAAACAGTATGATTTATAATAGCATCAAAAATATGAGTTGAGATGAAATACTTAGGAAGATATCTGACAAGATGTGCAAGTCCTTTATACTAAAAATTATGAAATGTTACTGAAAAGTACTTTCAAAAATTTTTAAAGGAGAGAAAAATAACATTATGCATTATGACTCAATAATGTTAAGATACCAATTCTCCCTAAAATGATCTATGAATATGATGCAATTACACTTAAAATCCTAACAGGGTCTTTGTGGAAACTGACATACTGATTCTGAAAGTCATATGGAAATGACTTTTGTATATTTGTGATCCAAATACCTCCCTTGGTGAGAAAACTTTTGCCCTCTTAAAAAAATTAGGTCATTTGTTTTCTTATTTTTGCATTTTAACACATTCTTTATATGTTCTGTATATAGGTCCTTAGATATGTGACTTGCAAATATTTTCTTCAATATGTGACTTGTCTTTTCTTTCCCTTAACAGTGTCTTTTAATCAGCTGTTCTTAATTTTGATGATATTCGATTTATCACTATTTTTCCATTCTGGGTCATGCACTTAGCATTGTATCGGAGCCAACTCTGGCAAGCTCCAAGTCACAGTGATTTCCTTGTATTCTTTAGAAGTTCTACAGATTTGGGGTTTATGTTAAGATAATGTTAAGATACCAATAATGTTAAGATACCAATTCTCCCTAAAATGATCTATGAATACGACTCAATTACACTTAAAATCCTAATAGGTTCTTTGTGGAAACTGACATACTGATTCTGAAAGTCATATGGAAATGTAAATAACCTACCAGAGCCACAACTCTGACATAAGAAGGGGAAATTTGGAAGACTTATACAATATAATTTGAAGATATTATAAACCTAGAGCAATCAAGACAGTGTGGTATTGGTATCAAAAAGGACAAATACATAAATGGAAGAAAATAGAGAATTCAGAAATAGACCCTTGTATTTATGGTCAGTTGATTTTTGAAAAATGTTCCAAGACAATATGGAGAAAAATAGTCTTTTCAACAAATGGGAGTTGACCCAACTATATAACACAGGTGAGCCAACAAAAAAAAAAGAACTCAGATCCATATTCATCCCATGTACAAAAACTTACTCAAAAGAGATCAGAGACCTGAACACAAACCCCAAATCTGTAGAACTTCTAAAGTATACAAGGAAATCACTGTGACTTGGAGCTTGCCAGAGGTGGCTCCGATACAACGCTAAGTGCATGACCCAGAATGGAAAAACAGTGATAAATCGACTATCATCAACATTAAGAACAGCTGATTAAAAGACACTGTTAAGGGAATGAAAAGACAAATCACATATTGAAGAAAATATTTGCAAGTCACATATCTAAGGACCTTATATACAGAACATATAAAGAGTGTGTTAAAATGCAAAAATAAGAAAACAAATGACCTAATTTTTTTAAGAGGGCAAAAGTTTTCTCACCAAGGGAGGTATTTGAATCACAAATATACAAAAAAAAATGGTGAACCTCATTAGCCACTAGAAAAGTGCAAATTTAAACCCCAAGGAGATACTGTTACATCCCTGCTAAATGGCCCAAAATTTTAAAAGACCGAGAATACCAAGACTCAGTGAGACTGTGAGGCAACTGGAATTCTTGTATGCTATCAACAGGAATGTAAAATGGTACTACTATTTTGGAAAACTTTGAAAGTGTCTTTAAAAATGAAGTCTACTGACCATATGACCAAACGATTCCACATCTAGGTATGTGGTAATAATAAAGTGAAAGAATACATCCATACAAGGACTTCTCTGTCAACGTGGACAATAAAAGGGGAAAGAACTATACATACAGGTGATGGCTGATACAATATGAATGAACCACAAAACAAGAATGTTATATAACATACATGCTACTATGGGATTCCTTTATAAAAAATTCTAGAAAATACAAAACAAACCAATACTAACAGAAAGAAGATCCATGGTTGCCTAGGGATGTTAAGGTGGCTGAGGGTGGGAGGAAGTGGTTACAAAGGGGCGGTGGGTCTGTTTCTTATCTTGATTTTGATTATGGTTTCACAAGTGTATGTGAGAGAGAAAGTTTCAAATTGCCAAGTTTAAATAAGTGAATCATGCCGATTATACCTCCAAAAGCTCCAAAAGCTACGCAATAAACGCAGGGACCGTAAGCGGTACACAGGGCTGCCCTGGGTCCAGTGGTAGCTTTGTCAGGCAGCTCCTCTAAAGCAGAGCAATGGGTGGACTTCCGTTTTCTCGACTAAATGATCTGGTTCCCTATGTATTTTGGTGGATAAGCGTGGGTGGCTTCCAGAGCTGATGAGATTTGCTGATGAATGTTATTGAAAAAGACTTGTCCGTTACTTAAGAAATAGCTGAGCCTGTGAATCCGTAATGGGACAGCCTCGCTCAGCCGACTGATTCTGAATCCTCTAGATCGTTCTCTGTCATGGGAGAGGCAGACCCTGGGCCAGGGACAGACCCTGGAGCTCTGCATCTGGACCGAAATCCAGGGTTTGCCACCTACCATCCCTGTGACTTAGGCAACTTAATTCAACTTGAAATTTTTATATCCATCGAGCGAGGGTAAGAAGAATACTTGCTTGGTAAGACTTTGATAATTCAGTAAAATCACAGATACAAGGACTCAGCTCCATGCTTGACACTGAACATGACATTTCCCATCTTCCTTTCCTATCCACCCCTTCTCTGTCCTCCCCACCCTCCAGACAAGTCATGCTCTTCTCAGTTTCATTCATTCAGGACCTCAGTCGTTTCTAAGGGCACAGACACCCAACCTTACACAGTGGTGTGGACCAAATGTACACATAGGCTCAAGGAGGGCCCAGCTATTCCTGTTCCCAAACTGGTGCTCAGTTTACCACTACACAGGTTCCAGCCTTCCTCAAGATATCCAAAAACTGCACAGTATTAAAAATGCTGCTTGATTAGCAAACTTACACATACAAGTGAAGTTGGGTCTAAGCAACATCGAATTTTACAGGAATCAATAATATTTTTAAAAAACAAAACTTTTCCTCTGATATGTTGGAGCAACTAATAATTTGATACTCAAAGTGTCCTTTAAAATGAACTTTTCCATGAGACTCACTTATGCCTTGGAGGCAACAAATCTGACACAAAAGGAACAAATAGTTTGCTCTATCACTGAATTAAAATAGGAGAGAAAGATGCAGGGAGACAGAGTCACGGAGAGATGGGGACAACCTCATAGGTTGGGAAAGAAAGTCTGACTTAGTTCACAAGAATCCCATTTATATCTTAACTGCTACCAAATATATTTTATTCTGTAGGATTTTTTAAAATTTTATTTATTTATCTTTAGAGGGGAAGGGAAGGAGAGAAGGAGAGAAGTATCAATGTATGGTTGCCTCTCGTGAGTCCCCTGCCGGGAACTGGCCTGCAACCCAGGCATGTGCCCTGACTGGGAATCGAACTGCGATTGTGTGGTTTGTAGGCCCGCACTCAATCCACTGAGCTACACCAGCCAGGGCTGTAGGATTTTAATATTACAGGGGTAAACGTGATAAAATTTTCTTTCTTCTTACAGTTTTGCTTAGATCTAATCTTGTTTTTTTTTTTAATTTTACGTATTTATTTTTACAGAGACGGGAAGGGAAGGAGAAAGAGTGGGAGAGAAACATCAATGTGTGGTTGCCTCTCATGTGTCCCCTACTGGGGACCTGGCCTGCAACCCAGGCATGTACTCTGACTGGGAATCGAACCTGCGACCCTTTGCTTCACAGGCCTGTGCTCAATCCACTAAGCTACACCAGCCAGGGCTAGATCCAATCTTGTTGAAATGAAAGTTCTGGTTTGAAACTGTCTTTGTGAAGAAATATTTAGACACGTATTTTTGTGTCTTAAAAATCCACTCAAATACAGTGATAAGGTGAGAACAGTGGCAAGGTGCTTTGCTATTCTGCATTTAGCTTGCTTTTGTTTCGCTTGGTTTTTAAAATCTGAAATGGAAAAAATAAAGTACAGAAAAGCAACAAAGCTGAAAACGGATTCAGGTATTTCCACATCATTGACAAGTCCTCAAAGTCGAGCAGCAAAAGCTAAAATAGTGTTATCGGAATTGGGGCTGAGGATTTCTGCAGCCCGGGGCTCTGTTCTTACTAGAAATCCTGGTTCCTAGACTTACTCCAGACCTACTGAGGGCAGGTCCCAAGAGTCAAGACTTGATTTTCTTCACCCAGCGTGATTCTCCACACAGGGCATTTTGAGAACTTAGACTCCAGTTGGAACGGAGGCTGGGAACTTGGCAGGAGCTCCAGTAAGTCCTCGTTGAATATCATCTTTAGGTTCTTGGAACGGACGCAGAACAACTGTAATGAAACCAACTTTACTGAAGGCTAATTGACATAACAAGAGTGAAGTTGCTAGGCATCTCACCAAAGTTACAATGAAACAATGTCATGTGAGGACCTGCTATGGAAAAAAAAGAATTGAGAGAAAATTTCCTATTACCAGGCAAAAGAAAAATTAGACGAAGTCCCTTTTCACAATCCAGGGAGATGCTATCCGGAGCCCATTCTGACAGGGCGGTCTGGTGGGGTTTGGGAAGAGTGCCAGGGCCCCCCAACAGGCACGGTTCTGGGACGCTCTGCCATCTGGAACACGGCCGCCGTCTCTGCTCAGCGGACCACCGGGTGTGTGGAGTTTGAGGTCCTTCCATGGAAGCAGGATGTCTGAAAGAGCAGACTCAGGTGCTGGCTGGGGAGGGGGCACAAGCAGCTTCACAAGGCTGCCCCAGGGCGCCTTTGTGTTCAGAGCATCCCGGTTGGGGTGAACAGGGTTAGAGGCGCTAACTGTCCCTGGGAACTACTGGGAGGCCATGCAAAGTCTGGATAGAGAACTGCTGGAAAAGACCGTGGCCAACAGGACAGCAGATTCCCGGGCCCTAGGCTGGCCCTTCAGCCGAGTCTGGACCAATCTGTACTCATTCTTGGTTGACACTGTGTTCGTATCTCCGAATGGTATCTAAGTGACCCTGCTTGGGAATATGACAGGGGAACATAGAGTCTTCCCCACCAGAGACTCCATTGTTTATTGCTAACTAACACATGCTTATTTACTTAAATCTTCAGAATTAAAATGAGCCTTCCTGCTGTTCTTGTGTGCCATGCTCCCCTCGCCGCCCCCCCCCGCCCCCTGCAGTCTTGCCTCAGACCACTGCAGGCTTCCTGCCTGTGGACAGTCAGGGAAGGCTGGAGCAGCAGTGCCCACAGCCTGTGGTTCCCAGAGACTGATGAACACAAATCCCCTTGTAACTCATTTCTCTTCTTCCTGTTGGAGAGAGTGAAGATACAAAGCAGGCACAGTTAAGGCAAGGCGGTGGGGGGAGGGGGATGCTGCTTCGATCCCTGGTGTTTGCATGCACCTGTGAGCAGGACTGGGAACTGCCGCCTTGTTCTGGAGTGCAGGCCTTGTGGGGTGGTGGCGGGGAGAGGCGATCCAAGGAAGACATGCTCCTGTCGGGGATGAGGACATGTCTTAAGGGCTGCGGATGAGCTGTACAAATGACAGCCTCCTTCCCTGGGAAATGAAGGCCAGGACCCAGAGAGACTTTTCTTCCCCCTCGCAGAGGTTCTCCGTCACCCCGAGTTAGCATCCCCATCCCGGGAGCCTGCAGCACATCCACTGCCGAATTCGAATGGTCACTGTGGTTCCCAGGCCCTGTTGTGTCTCCGAAGGTGGAGCGGGAAAGGGGCGATGTTTGCAGGAAGAGATTTGGAGGCCAGTGAGGGGAAAGCCCCTGAACCTTTCTGGAGGACTTCAGCCCATTTGGGATCCTACTTCTAACAAGGTCACATGGCCCAGGATGTCCATCCCCTCCACCCCTTTCTTCCTCCCTCTCCTTGTCCTTATTCTCTTTTCTCTGTTCCTTCCACAGATCCCAGGGGTCCAAGGACAATGGGCAGAGAACACTCTAGGGCCCTTTGACAGACTTACGCCCTGTCTGTCCAACTGCAGCTGGCTCCCGTCAGGGGCTTCCGAATGGCTGGAGGAAGAACCTCTATTGGGACTGAGATGTGTACACGTTAGGCATTTTCTACACCTACATGGAGGATCTGTCTACAGCTAGGAATCTAAACAGAAACATTGAAGTGTAAATGGGAAATATTAATATATTTCAATGGAAATCTACAGTTTGGTTCCTGTTTTAGTCAGGGTTCTCCAGAGAAACAGAACCAATAGGAGAGAGGGAGGGAGAGACAAAGGAAGGGAGAGAGGGAGAGACAGGGCGGGGGGAGGGGCGGTGCAGATTATAAGGAATTGGTTCATGCAGTTGTGGAGTCAAGAGCCACCGGGCAAGTCGCCAAGCTGGAGACCCTGGTGAGTCAATGGCAGAGCTCCAACCGTAAGGCTGGCTGACTGGGAACCTAGGATAAGCCAATATCTCAGTTCCCATCCAAATGTGGGAAAAAGTCAATATCCCAGTTAAAGGCAGCTTGGCAGGAGGAATTCTCGGTCTCTTTGTTCTATTCAGGCCTTCAACTGATTAGATGAGGCCCACCCACAAAAGAGAGGGCAATCTGCTTCACTCCTTCTGCACTTTAAATGTTAATCTCATACAGAATCACCCTTAGAGATGCACTCAGAATAGTGTTTGGCCAAATATCTGGGCACCCAGGGGTCCAGCCAAGTATGCACATAAAACTAACCATCAGTTCCAACAGCTAGATTCTCACAAATTTGACTCATAAATATAATAATAAGTGTATTGTTAGGAAAGATTGCAACAACCTTATTCTTTGTTAACATGAAACTGTCACTTAGAAGCTGTGCACTGGAATTTTAAGAAAAAATAGTTGTGTGACATAGTACCGATTCAGAGATTATATCCAGATGACATCCCTTAAGGAGAGAGAACTATCGGCTAAATGGTAAGAGTTCCCCAGCTGTCACTTAAATAAGAGTGACGGGCCTATTTTCTTTTTAGAGATATTTACAATCAAGGGATTGTGCTGTTAGATCATCATTCTAACCTCCAGAGAGCCCAGACACCTCCAAAGTTAAGGAATGGGGCGATCGGCCCTTCTCTGCATTCAATTCTGGTATCTCAGGGCTCCTACTTGGTTTCATAGACTGGGAAGGCACCTCAGTCCAGGCTATGATTGGTTCCACACACTGTTCTGTCATGGAAGTCCTTGGGACCCTCTCACTAGTAGTCCTCTGAGGGGGACTGATCTTCATGGTTCATGTATGGCTTTTATTTGTCTGTACCCCTGCATCCCAAGTCAATCAATCTTCACTATGACAATAGGACAAACGCACCTCATTTCCCTGACCACTACCTTTTCCAGGTCAAGCCTGGAAAAAAATCTTTTAAAAAACAGCTTCCACTTTCAATGCCTGGAAAGTGTACATGGATCTCAAACTCAAGGAAGGTGAGCAGACGGAGCCACTCAAGTCCTTCCTCGGCCTCCCTCCACTTGGACTGGGAAGATCTGGGTCCCTTGGACGATTTTGCCTGAGTGGGTACTGAGGAAGCCAATACACTGAGAAAAAGCAGGACTCCCTGTCAACACTGGCAGAAGGGCATAGTGACTAGATGCCCTGCACGCAAGCCTGCAGCTCCCAGGACAAGCCCACCCACCAAGGTCCATGTCATTTATTTGTCCCAGTCAGCCCAAAAAGCAGCTTTGCAAGGCAGTGAAATTGCTCAAAGCCAGTTCTGAGAGCTACACTTAAGCTCAAGGGACGTGGGAAAGCCTAGACTGTGTTATGGTTGCATAACAAAGTACCACCATTGATTTAAACATTACCTCCATGGAAATAACAACTATTCTGAATTCAGAAAACATTACCCAGAAGAATGGCAGCCAACTCCCCTCAGGGGGACGTGTGTGGTCTCCTTGCACCATCCGTGAAACCATGCCATCCGCTGACTGATGTAATAACGCCCCCACGCTTGTCCCCACGTGCACTTAAACTACTGCTGGAGGACGTGAGGGCCTGTCCTCCACTGGGTTGGTGCGGGTCTGCTCTGGGAATCACCAACAGCTGGGGGAGCAGCTCACCCTCTTGGTTCAAGTCCTGGCTATTTATAGAGCAAGAAAAAGGGCCGTTGCTTAGGTGGACAGCTGTTCTCACTTACTTGCCCCCACCTTCTTCTTTTAACTTGTTTTAAAGGAAACGTAGCCATCCTTTAGTGATATACATAATTACTTATTTCTGAATTTAATTTTCAAAAATAAAGGATGAGAAACCAAGATGCTTTTCGAGGATGTGGAGAAAAGAGAACCCTTGCGCATTGGTGGTGGAATGTAAATGGGGCAGCCGGCATGGAAAGCGGTAAGGAAGTTCCTCAGAAAATTAAAAATAGAACTGCCGTATGATCCAGCAATCCCACTGTGAGTCTCTGTTCGAAGGAAATGAAATCAGTACCTTGAAGATGATCATTTTTATTGTACTACCTCTCACAATAGCCAAGATATGGAAACAATCTAAGTACTTGCAGATTAATAGATTTTACAAATGGATAAAGAATAGATACAATGGAATATTATTCATCCATAAAAAAGAAAAATACTGCTCTTTGCATCAACATGGCTGGACCAGGAGGACATTATGCTAAGAGTAGTAAGCCAGACAGAGAAAGACAAATATGTGTGATGTCACTACCATGTGGAATCTAAAAGAGCAAAACTCAGAGAAAGAGCAGAATGAGGGTTGCCGGGGGCTGGGGGTAAAGAGGAAGCACTAGTCAGAGGGCACGACCCTCCAGTTACAAGATAAGTAAGTCCAGATGTACAGCGTGATGATGACCGTTAATAGCACTGGACTGGACACTCACAAGTTTTCAAGACAGTAGATCTTACGTGTTTTCACCACACACACAGACACACACACACACACACACACAGATGGTAACTGGGTGAGATGGTGGATGTATTAATCACCTTGACTGGGATAATCATGTCATAATGTGTATGTCTATCAAAGCACCATGTTGTATACATCAAATATATACAATTTTGTCAATAAAGCATGAGGGGGGAAAGCCAAGATGCATTTAATGCAGTTTCGGTATTGGGCAGCAGGCAAGAACACGGGAGCCACCGGAGTCTGCAGAACAACACAGAGAGCGGGAGTTAGGTGAAGATGTGTGTGGGGGGGGGCATGGAAAGAGGGGCCCCTGCCAGGTGAATTAGCCAGCGAGGCTGTGTTGTGGGTGTGTGGTGGGGAGGGCAGGGACAGAACAGAGGCTATTGGAGTAAGAAGGAAGAATTAGCTGGAAAAACTGAAAAAGGAAAACACATACTCCAGGGGGGGAAGGGGTGGAGGAAGGTATAAGGGGGGTAGATGTGATGGACGGAGACCAACTCGGGGTGGTGAACACACAACACAGTGTACAGATGACGTGCTGTGGAGTCATGCACCTGACACCTGTGTAATTTTGTTCACCAGTGTCACCCCAATAGCATCAATAATTAGGAAAAACACAGTGGCAAAGCAGAGAAAAATGAGATTCGAAAGAGTAAAGTAAAAGTTATTGCTTGAGTACCTCTGATAAGAATTTACTCAAAATTTCAAGTCAAGAAATCTAATATTTGCTCAGATCAATCAAAATATGAAACCGACTCTGGTTTCTTACCAAACACATAATTTTTTAAAATTCTGTCCTTCTTCTGGGACAAGAATTATTCTTAAAATATTGATCCACTAAAAACTTTGATAAAAATCACCAGTAAAACCCAAACTGAAAATGTCACTGAAATCAGTCTAAAAACCTTAAGATAAAAACTATTTAATATGTCTGTTTTAAGAATGTATGCTATGCTTAAACATCTTTGGAAAAATAAAATCTAAACTTCGTTGAGATTTTACAGCTAAGTCCCTTGAACAGAAACATGTTGCAGGGAAGTGAAATATTATTTCTCAGCCAGAAAGACTTTCATCCAAGTTCAACATAAACCCCAGGGAGGGGATGAGGTCTCTGAGACTTAATATGGCAGACTCGATATCCTCTGAGAAGCAGTAAGATAGAGACCGTCTCAGGAATTCTTTCCAAAACACTTCTTCTAAAAGTGCACACACTTTAATGGGTGTGTAATATTTATTTTGGCTTAATTGCTTTAATAAAAGGATATATATACACACACATGCATGTATATATAGATACACACATATGTGTGTGCATATACGTGTGTCTACATACATATACATATACATATATGTCTATATACATGTGTGTATGTGTGTATGTGTGTGTAGAGAAAGAGAGAGAAAGTGCTAGCTCATGTTCTACCCATGACTATGACTCTGATTTGGTATACTATCTGGTGACCACATACCAAAATTGCAGGTCCCTATTTTGGATAAATCGGTACATGCATTCTACATACTGAAATAATTTACAAAGTAATAGCAAACAGCATATAAAGATCTTAAGAAAAATGTTTTCAGAATTGGTGTCATAATACAGGTTCTTTCTTTTTTTCTTAAAAATCACTCGGCTTCACTGAAGCATCATTAACAAAGAAAATGGTAAGACATTTGAAGTGTGCAATATGACGGTGTGATATACTACGTACACATTTCACCCCAGTGAGTTAACACATCCATCGTCTCACATATTTACCTTTTTTTTTTTTGGTGAGAACATCTACGTTCTACTCTCCTGGCTAATTTCAGTTGTGCAACACAGTGCTATTCACTACAGTCACCGTGTTGTACGTTAGGTCCTCAGCCCTTACCCACCTTATAACTGAAAGTTTGTAGCCTTGTACTCACCTCTCCCTAATTTTTTCCTGACAACCAGTTTTCTATCTCTGTTTTTATGAGTCTGACTTTCATTTTTTTAAATAGATATTTTATTTATTTTCAGAAAGAGGGCAAGGGAAGGAGAGAGGGGGAGAAATATCAATGTATGGTTGCCTCTCATGTGTCCCCCACTGGGAACTGGCCTGCAACCCAGGCATGTGCCCTGACTGGGAATCGAACTGTGATCCTTTGCTTCACAGGCCCTTGCTCAATCCACTGAGCTATACCAGCCAGGGCTAACTTTCATTTTTTTTTTAAAGATTCCACATATAAATGAAACCATGCAATTTTGTTTTTCTCTGTTGGCTTATTTCACTTAGCATATAATGCCTTCCAATTCTGAGTCTGTGAACACCTAATTATAAAAGCATTTTCTTTCTTCTATCAGTTGGACCTCATAACTTATCAGAAGTTGCAGGTTTAACTAAGGATTAAATAAGTGGTGCTTTTAAACACTCCACTTGGTCCTGATTCATGCTGGTCCACCAAAAAAGTGTGCGTCAGCATCCCCATAAGACCTATTTTAGTATTCTTTTCAGTATTCTTCTCTGCCATCAGCGTAAAGCTATATCCTGCCTGCTCAAAAACTCTCCAGTTCACAAACCCCATGATTAGAATCATTCCTCTGATACAAATATTAACCACTAACGAAGAACATAAAATTCTGTCCATTACCCTAAAGATCATTCATGTAATGTCACAGATCTGTCCGTCACACTAATGTGATAGAAAGAGTAATAGACTTAAAGCCAACCATTGGGCTTTGAATTCTTGCTCTGCTATGCATTATGAAAGCCACTTAACTTCACTAGGTTTCTGATTCTCAAGCTGTGAAGTGAAAACAATATTACTACAAGGATGCTGGAAGGATTACATGATACAATATATTTTAGAGCATACTGAGCAGACCTTATGATTGATGCCTATTAGGGACTAAACTACCTGTTTTAAGAACAGAGCATTGAACAGTCAGATTCAATGGGGTGTGGGGCAGAAACAAGATGTGTCTAACCAGTAGTCATTTCCTCCCCTCTTTCAGTCATCCAAGTTCCCTCAGGGGGACAATAGGCCCAGAGTTAAAGTAATCCCTACCAGCCATGAACTACCTGCCTCTGAACATGAGAAAGCCGACCCGTATCTGATCAACCCATTAGAGTTGGGGTCCTCTTACCCAGAGCCAAAGGCAGTCCTGGCTGACCCGGGCAGGGGAGAGACAGGAAGGACAGGGAAACGCCAGGAACACAGGCGGCTGGCTAGTGGGCGGAAGGTCCTAAGGACAGGGTGCAGAAGGGGTGGGGAAAATAGAAAAGGTAGCAGATTACTACCCAAAAAGGAACGCCTTGACTGTGTGCACCCTTGTGCCAGTCCTTGAAGGCCTGGCGGTTACTGACCACAGTGGGGGCTGAACGCAGGCATCGCAGCAAGAAGCAACTCTAAGCTGCCTTTCCCCCTGTAGGATAGAATTTCTATTTCTCCACAGAAATTCTTGCTGCTATGCTTCTGTTTTATGAGCTGCAAACTCATTTAAGAGTTCTTATATTAACTTTGAACCATTTATCACGTTTATGTTTCAAAAAAGGCTTTTTCATTGCCAAACCAAGCAAATGGATTCATTTCCTGGCTTCTTTTCAATCCAATCCAAGAGCAAGGCATTTTTTTTTTAGTGCTAAATCGAAACACGACTGGGCTTGATTTCTACTTTTAAAGAAATTCAACTGATCTTAATTAAACTTCAGGTGTAAAAAAGAATGCCCTTTAGAAGATGCCCAGTGATTAATAGAAACCAAAGCCACAGAACTGTGTTCATTTCTTACCATCTCATCTAGGTACCGGGACAGGAAACATCTGTCTCACAGCACCTGGAGATACCATTCCCTATACTCCATGAGCACTCACTGAAGAAACATCAGTTTGGGCTGTTGCTATTTAAATCACACCTTAAGCCAAAGCGAGGGTCAAAACGTGGAACTAAGGTGATGCAAGGGAGGCCCTCACCTAAGGCACAAAATTTAAGGGTGTTCCATAAAACTCAGTAATTAAGAAAATATTTCATGCAATATTTTTAGAAAAGCAATCCCCCCAAGCCCCTGATGGATAAAATATAAAGTTAAATAAAGACAAAATCTGATCCTGCATTTGCATGACTCACCACACTTATTTCATCTTAATTCCAGCCTTGGTGTCACATTCAACTGGAAAGGCTTCTTTGGCTCAGACTCACTCCTGCCCTGATGCTATGGGACGGAGCAGCTGCAAAACAGGAGCACACAGAGAGCAGGCAAGACGCATGGGGGCGAAACCTGGGGAAAGACACTGACTGAGAGCTCGTGGAGGCTCTCAGCACCCCCACCCCCCACAGTGGATCTTGTTAATGGGCTTCACCAGAGAACAGTGTCTTCCTCCTCCCACGGTCTCATCTCCAAAGTCATGTTGATGTCCACTTGACCTCCGAGTGTTCAAGCACAGCCTAAGATTTCCCCACTACTGTGCCTTCTCCTTGAAGGGGACACCCCTACACTATTGAAGGGGGTACTGATGTACCCCCATGAATTCTGGGCCTGGATCACACGCAGAGGTCCTTTCTGATCCCAGGCTTTGCTCACATCCCCGCATGGCTTGTGATTGCCCTCCTGGTTCTAACACAGTATGGAAAAAAAATCAAGTCAGTGAACAATGGTATGATATTTTTCTGTATTTTAAAAAAGTTAAGAGTGTTTTTCTATCTATTTTCATAAAAGTAACCTGGTGGTACAACTTCCTGTTAATAGACATCTCATTCCTCCCTTAGGTGGGGCTAGAACCACCCACACTGAATTGGTCCTCTTTGTGAAGCCTCAGAAGTGCTAATGGCACAATAGGTAAAAATGGAACCCCACACCCAGGCCCTGTTTCAAACACCGTGAGCCATGCGTTAATGCTCGGAGGCAGTCCTGCCAGCAACCGTACGTGGTTCAGGAAGGTGTCTGACCTCAGGCACTAACCAGAGAAGACGGTTTACTCCTTCCGCTCTACCCCAGTGGTGCTGCGTTTTGAAAGGGAAAACGACTCAGGTGGATCACACAGAGCACCGTGCCATTGCCAAAAGTCTTGCAGACCACACTGGAGATGGCCTTCGTCATCCCCTGGTAGTGGTTCCAAGTGACACAACCTGACTGTTGCTAATGCCACTAGACTTAGGCCAAGCTCAAATCCTCCCAGCCCAGGAGAGCCAAAAGTACTTCCGAAGTCCCCTTTTTGGGAGGTGAGGCCCCGTGCCTGTTCACAAACCCAGGTCAAAATTGGCCCTCTTTAGCTGCTTCCCTCTAACCTCTTTTTATGTGGGGTCTCTTGGTGTCAATCATTGCACCCCACGGCTCGTGTCCGGGGGCTGAGCACTGATTCCGGTGTAATGGTTTCCTTAATTTTTACGACAAATACAGTGTCATTTTACTTCTCTCAAATTCCGTTCTTCTTGCTTCTGAAAAGTTGGACCAAGTAGAGATGAAGAGATGGCTCTACTTTAGCCGATTCCTTCCTTTTTCCTTATTCTGCACCATTATTGCGCCCCACTAAAGTTCCTCAGAAAGAGGGGCTGGCTCTGTATACACTGTAACGGTCCCTTAATTAGCACAGGCGGAGGGGACAGCATGCCTCGACGCTCTCCGGGGGTGGGCACTTGCTTTTCCACCGAGCACTCCCGATCGTGCCCCTATTGGAGCTCGGAGCACTAGAGAGACGAGGGGAGTCAGTCTGGAGTGGGTTTAGGTGGATGAGGGCAGAGCCTGTCCTGCAGGAAGCTGGGTTGTCTGGGGTCAAGGGCACAAAGGAAAAAAAAGAGTCCTTTGCTTTGTGTGGTGCCTCATTTCAAGATTTGCTTCTGCCCAGGTACAAGCCACTCACATGCCTGCCTTGGTTTCCACCCTCCCTTCTGCCCTTGTGCCCATCGTCATTGCTGCATCTCTCTCCATCTTTATTCCTTCTCTTCCGGTTAAAGCAGACGGTAGGATAAAGGTCAGCCCACTCAGGATCTAAGTGAGAAGCGGCACTGGCGGGTGAAAATGGGGTGGGCCTGAAGCCATGGGAAGGTTTTAGTCACTGACAGGTTCTGGGGTCTGTTTCACAGCCCAGGCGCTCTCTGTAGCGCTTTCGGCAGGCAGCCGGCACAGAGAAGCTGAGCAGGCCTCCTGCTTTAGAAAGCAGACCTGGCTCCAGTGTCTGCACTCTGGGCCCCCCAGGCGTGCTCATCGCTGATGCACAGACAAGCATTCAAGGCTTAGCGGAGGCGAATGCCTGCGCTTGACCACAGCCGGCCTGGAGGAGACTGACTGTCACAGTGGGCATGAAACTGTCCTCGCAGGTGGTGTCTGCTCTCACTGTGACCCAACTCTGAGATCAAATATTTGGCTGCCACCAGTTTCTCGTTGTATTCTCTTGTTCAGCCCTAGGATCCCCACGGATATCAAAGGGTATTCCCACTGGGCTTGACGAGAGAGGCCAGGCTGGCCCCTCTAATTGAGCTGGCAGGAGCACAGGAGTGGAGAAGCGGAGACTCATCTGAAGCAGCCGTGTGACCCGTGGGTGAGCGGGGGAAGCAGAAGCCAGCAACTCGGGCATCCGGTCCTTGCCTTTGCCAGGCGCATTCCAGAATTTCTGCTCCGGAGGGAAGGTATATACATAAACTCATTCATTTTATCCATTTTAAAATAAGGAAGGAAAACATATTGGCTAAACAAATGGGGGTACATCAAATTAAAAAACTCGGTACAGCTAAAGAAAACATCAGCAAGACAAATAGGGAACCTACTGTATGGGAGAACATTTTTACCAGTGATACATCTGACAAGGGCTTAATCTCCAAAATAGGCAAAGAACTAATACAATTCAATGCCAGGAAGACAAACAACCCAATTAAGAAATGTGCAAAAGACCTGAATAGACAATTCTCCATGGAGGACATACAGAGGGCCTATAGACATATGAAGAAAATGTTCAACATCACTAATCATCAGAGAAATGCATATTAAAACCACAATAAAATACCACCTAACATCTGTCATAATGGCCATCATAAATAAATCAAAACAACAAGTATTGGTGATGATGTGGAGAAAAGGGAACCCTAGTGCACTGTTGGTGGGAAGGCAGACTGGTGCAGCTACTGTGGAAAGTACTATGGAGTATCCTTAAAAAACTAAAAATGGAACTCCCTTGTGACCCAGAGATTCTACTTTGGAACATCTCCCAAGGATCCTGAAACACCAATAAAAAAATACATATGCACCCCTATGTTTATAGCAGCATTATTTACAATAGCCAAGATGTGGAAACAGCCTAAGTGCCCATCAGTAGATGAGCAGATAAAAAAAGCAGTACCACATTCGCACCATGGAATACTACCCAGCAGTGAAAAAGAAGAACCTCTTCCATTGTGCAACCACAGGGATGGACCTGGAGAAAATTATGCTAAGTGAATTAAACCAGTCAGTGAAAGAAAAATACTTCACAATCTCACTTACATGTGGAATCTAATGAACACAGTAAACAAACAAAATAGTAACAGACGCTTAGACACATACAACAGACCGGCAGCTGCTGGAATGGAGGTGGGCGGATGGAATGAAAGAGGGCGAAGGGATTAACCAGAGAACATTTATTCCCAACCTGCGGATATGAACAACGATATGGGTACTGGCTTGGGGAGTGGTAAGGGTGGGGCTGGGTAGGGGTGGGAAAGGGGAGGAAAGGGGGGAAACTGTAACAGAATAAACAACACAAACATTTTTTAGATAAAGAAAATGGAAAAAGTAAAATAAGGACAGGAGAAAGACAAATACCATACGATTTCACTAATACATGGATCTAAAGAACAACATAAATAAAACAGACAAAACAGAAACGGATTCAGAGATACTGAGAACAGGTGGATGGTTGACAAAAGGAAGGGGATTGGGCAGACGGGGGGAAGAGGGGAGGGATTAAGAAGCACAGATGGGTAGTTGCAGAGCAGTCACGGGGATGTAAAGTACAGCGTAGGGGGATGGAGTCAATAATATTGTAGTAACTCCGTGTGGTGCCGGGTGGGCACTGGGAATAACAGGAGGAACACTCTGTAAAGTATACAATTGTCTAAGCACTATGTTATACGCCTGAACTAATAGGAAATAATATTAAACATGACCTGCAGTTGAACAAAATTAAAAATCGTGAAAAAGAAAAATAAATAAATAACAGGAGGAAGGGCACCTATATTTTTAAGGTGGCACAGCAAACACCCGCAGGCAGTTTCTGGTTTTCGCTGGCCTTTCACGAGAGCAGCTGAACAATCCATTAATCACCCCTATGATCGGCCTCTCGATTAGATGGACCCTGAAGCCGATCAGGTCAAAGACCCCACTGCCAGAGGGACCAATTCATTTCACCTCATCTCAAGGCTTCATCGCTCATCACATCTCATCTCAAGGCTTCCTCACTCATGAATCCCACACACCTTGGAAAGGTCTGTCATTGTCACATGAAGGACAAGAAGATGAATGGCTTCACTGCTGCCTTTCATGGTGCCCACACCACCACCTTCACATTAGTGATCGTCACTGATTTGTGGTGGCGTTGGTGGTGGTGGTGGTTGTCATCTCACATCACATGATGCCCGAGAATGGCCGAGAGAGGCAGCAGCCGGAAGTAGACAGTACGAAGGACCCACAGGTCTCAGTCCGTTTTTCTTTCTGTCAGTTTCTAGTCACGTAACTTTGAATAGTCACTCCCCTTCAGTGTCCTCATCTGTAAAATAAGGTGATACGATTAATCTCTGTGCTCCTTTCTACACAAGACTCTTTTGAAGCTCACGATGAATCAAACAAACATATGGAAGTGATTTAAATATTATAATGTCTTTAAAAATTACTCGGTAGTTATTTCCATTCACCACGTTGAGCTATCATCTTCCATTGGGCATGGGTAGAAACCAGCAGGGCACAGTCTGAGGCAGTACACAGTAGTTCAAGTTCACCCCCAGGACAACTCAGTCATTGACTAGGGAGAAGGTGGTTCCTGTAACACACAGTCCCACTGGGACTGAATTCCAAGAACTCACTCCCTCCCAAAGAGGTGAACCAGATATGAAAAAAGGGGGGCTCTCATCAGTGGAGTTAGGGGGGAAATTTATGTAAGAGAAGCCATTATTCCTAGTAGGTACTTGTTCCTAAAACTAAGGGGCACCCCTTAAATTTGTGGCACAGTATGCCTAGAGACATAAAGGAAATAATGACTTGGGACAGACAGGAGTGGAGGGAGATGTGTCTGAGTGGGAAGATCATTCTTCCGTGAGCAAATCTCTGTCACAGCACTTACAGGGATTCTTTGAACGCTTAGAGGAGCCCAAGCTATCATTGCTTACCCTCCTTTATCACATCACTGAAGAGAGTTATCACACAGGATAGATTGGGGATTCATGAAAAAAAATGTAGGTAATGGCTGGGCCCCTGGGACTCTGAATAGCCTGTGCAAAGGTCCCCAAAATGAGGATAGGCAAGACACTGCCTGAGCCCCACCAGCACACCACAGACTCCACCAGGGGCTGCGAGATGGAGAGCGAGCTCAAAACACGGAGCTCCACAGACACGGCTCACTCCCAGGAGTGACATCGGGGAAGCAGAGGTAAGTGAGGGGCCCTGAGGGTTTCTGCCTTTAGCTTAGAATAGTTTGATTTTGTGGGTCTTTGGTCCAAGGCGCTAATTCAGCATGTCTGGAGGGAATAGTCAATTCACCGTGCTTCATTAAGCATCTACTTGCAACCTTATGTAATAATTTTCTAATCTTTCCTAAGATATTTGAAAAACAAAACCACCAATCTACTTCTCTCCAGGTAATGTCAAAGCACTTATCTCCACGGTTCCCAAACCCAGACAGAAACCGGTCCAGTAACCAGGGAGGAGAAGATACCCTCAGTGTCCTAGAGAGAAGCCAGGTGGGTGTGAACATTCGCGTTCATTATCTGAGTGCCCACCTGTCTGCCAAATACAATACAGAGACGCGGTGAGCCAAGTTTCTTCAGGATGCGAAGGTGCTCTTCCCGGATTTCAGTTGCTTACATGCCATTGCTGTCATCTACTGAAAATATTTGCTAACTAAATTACTTCAATCTGTTGTTGATCAGACAGTCTGACCTTTACACAGGTTGGAGAATTTGTCTTCTCCAGAGCCTTCCAATTGTAGGTGCAAACATGTTACATACAAGATAGAGTCCTATTTTTGTCTCACTCTTCCTCAGCTCCCACCCCATAACACACCCAACTTATTTGACATTATCCTAAAATATGGTATTTCACAAAAATAAATATTTTAGGTAACTGTAATTTATCCACAAGAGCCCTTGAATGTTGTTTATCTCAATGATTTTAAAAAATATATTGCTAAAACACATTGAATGCTTCTCTGCCTCTTAAACAGAGGTTACCTGTTATGATTTTGCCTTTATCTTGCTTGATGACTCAGGGTCAACATTTCAAACATCCTACCACCCTGCAGGACTGCGATGCAGAACTGTTTTTCGGCGGGAGAGGGGAGGGCCACTTGCCTGTGCAAAATGGCTCCAGGCTGCTGCCACGCATGTTCATTTGTAGTTCTCGAATCTGCATTTTCTCATTTCTCTGCATCCCCCATCACAACTGGGCCATCATTTGGGACTTCTTGCTCATTCTAATGGATTTGCCTTTTCCAATACATCATTTCTAGTAATACTATGAGCTGGGAAACAATATGCCTAGGCTTGTTAAAATTTTGTATACAGCAAGAATATATGGGCAGAAAGTAAAGATCACCGGGCCTGTATGAAGAAAAAGTGTGTGGACTTAATATATAGGTATTGAGAAATCCATTTGGTCCCTTATAGAGTTTTTAAAAGATTCCTTTTTGGCTACTTCTCAGCTGCATTTCAAATATAATAAGTGGCCAACGGAAAAGGGAAGCATTCCAACATTCAGACACGTGTGCTGGCTTTGGGTCATCTTTGTTCACGGCATTTTTGTTTTGTAGAAACAGTTCACCAACCATCTCATGATCATAAGTGTGAGGCAGATGCTGGAAGGGATTTCTGTATTAGAAAAAGTCTCCTAAACATTATTCACCTGTCTATCTGCTGAGTCTGGTTTTTTAAAAAATATAGTTGATTGATTATACCATTACAGTTGTTCTATTCCCCCCTTCATTCCCCTCCACCCACACACTCCCTCCCCCACCCTTCTCCCCCCTTAGTTTATAACCACGTGTCTCAAGTTCTTTAGATTCTATATTTCCCCCACTATTCTCTACCTACCCCTATCTATTTTCTACCTACCATCTATGCTATTTTCTGTGCCTTCTCCCCCCTTCTCCTCCTACCACCCCCCTGTTTCTAACCCTCCATGTGTTCTTCATTTCTATGGTTCCACTCCTGATCTAGTTGTCCTCTTGGTTTGCTTTTGTTTTAGGTGTGGTTGTTAATAACTGTGTGTTTGCTGTCCTTTCACTGTTAATATTTTTCATCATCTCTTTCTTATATAAGTCCCTTTAGCATTTCATATAATAAGGGCTTGGTGATGATGAACTCCTTGAACTTGACCTTATCTGAGAAGCACTTTATCTGTCCTTCCATTCTAAATGAAAGTTTTGCTGGATAAAGCAATCTTGGCTGTAGGTCTTTGGATTTCATGACTTGGAATACTTCTTTCCAGCCCCTTCTTGCCTGTAAGGTCTCTTTTGAGAAATCCGCTGACAGTCTGATGGGTACTCCTTTGTAGGTGACTGTCCCCTTATCCCTTGCTGCTTCTAGGATTCTCTCCTTCATTTTAGTCTTGGCTAATGTAATTATGATGTGCCTTGGTGTGTTCCTTCTTGGGTCCAACTTCTTTGGGACTCTCTGAGCTTCCTGGATTTCCTGGAAGTCTATTTCCTTTGCCAGACTGGGGAAGTTCTCCTTTATTATTTGTTCAAATAAGTTTTCCACTCGTGGCTGTTTCTTTCCCCCTTCTGGTACCCCTATAATTGGGATGTTGGAACGTTTAAAGATGTCCTGGAGGTTCCTAAGCCTCTCCTCATTTTTTTGAATTCTTGTTTCTTTACTATTTTCTGGTTGGATGTTTCGTTCTTCCTTCTGGTCCACTCCCTTGATTGAGTCCCATTTTCCTTTCCATCGCTATTGGTTTCCTGGACATCTCCCCTCATTTCAATTAGTTTAGCCTTCATATGTTCCTCTAATTTGTGACTAAGTTCCTCTAATTGTGACTGTACTCTACCAATTCTGTGAGCATCCTGATAAATAGTGTTTTAAATTGGGCTTCTGAGAGGCTGGCAATCTGTTGGTCGCTTAGAGTTATTGGCTCTGGGACTTTTAGTTCTTCTTGCACCATCTTTTGGGCTGTTCGTGCCTGTTAAATAGCAGGAACGGAGCCCTAGGTTTTCACCAGAGCAGGGCAACTCAGTCGCTGGGTTGTGACGTTGTATGTGGGGGCGGGGTCAAAGAGGGACAATGGTTTCCCTCCGGCGCCTGCCTCTGCGATCCCCACCAGCACCGCAGCCACCACCGTCACCAGGGCCACGCGCCCCGCTCCACTGCACGCGAGTGTGCCACCGCTGTCAGCCCTCCACCAGTGGGTTCACCCCCTGGGGCCTGCGTGGTCCGTCTCACTGCGCACGAATGTGCGACCTTGGTCAGTCTGCCCCGCACCCCGACTAGGTTCGGGCTGCCTGCGCTCCTAGGTCTGTCCTTCCCGACCCTGCTCCATTGCTGGTTCTGCCTCTCTTACCGTCCCCGTTGAACGGTTCGTAGCTGTCGGACTTCTGTATAATTCGGTTTACTGGTCTCTGGGTATGTCTTAGTTCTCCAAAACTTTTGTTGTATCCAAACTTGGTTGTGGGAGAAGGCACAGTGTTTCCACCTATGCCTCCATCTTGGCGGAAGTCCGAGTCTGGTTTTTGATCATTTGGCCATTTAGTTTGGCCATTTTTAGCTCCTAGACAGAAGTCCTTGGTGATGGACAGCTCGTTAATGTCATGGGGTTAGCACTTTCACCAAAGACCAAAGGAGAAAGTGGCTTTGACTTCACCATGCCTTCTCATCTGTGACCTGAACAAACGGGCTGGGAATGGCCACACTGTGTGGAGGCAGGAGGGAGGGCGAATGGGGGAGCCCCGAGTGTCTGAGGAGGACCCGTAGGATTGTCACCACCAGGGTCACCCCAGAAAGATGGACATTTGCCCTGAAATAAGTCAGAGACAGCTCATTTCAAAGCCGTTAGACTGGGCGTTTCTGAACTCTCTGTTAAATGGATGCCTCTAAAAACAGATCTTGCCTTTTCTCCCAAACATCTGATAGCACAGGAAGCAGGAAATTGGGGCAGCTGAGTATAGTTAAAGGACTTTCACAGAGAACCCAACAGGAAAGGAAAAAACATCCTTGGCTTAGCTCTCCTCCTCCTAGACACTTGAGGACCGCACTCCCCAAGTAGGAAACGCAGTTAAACTTGTTTTACCTTTAGTGCCCGAAAAAGCTCCCAGTGCCAATTTCTGCAGTTCAGCCCCTCCACTTCGTATTTTTTAAGCGGACACTAAAAAAAGAAAACAATTTTCAAAACCCTCTTCTCAGTGTGTCCTGGTGAGTCGACAAGTTAAAAAGTGAGAAGGGACATCTGAACCACAGCCCAGCTCTATTTTAGTGATTCTGTGGCTCTCAGTCCCTCCCAGTCTGTTTTGTCATCTGGCCATGAACTTCCTTCCTCTGTTTCTATAAATCAGCAGCAAACCGAAGCTCTAAAGAGGGCTGTGACAGATCAGAGCCAACCAGCTTATTTTTAAAACATGGCCTCGGAGACCACAATGTATTTCTTTCCATTACATTTGCGGGCCTTGCCTCAGACCTAAGAAAAGGTGCAGTCTTTAAAGGGTATCACTGCGCAGCAAGGAAGCGCTCCCCTGTGGGAGGGTCGGAGCCATTCATCCACTTAGTCAATCGCAATCGACACCCTTTTCCTGAGCAAACGCCTGCGGACACTGTGCCAGATTTGGGATCACGCTGTGGGGCAAAACTAGCCCAAACCGGGCACGTAAAGAGTTTGCACTCCAATGGGGGAGACAAGCTTTAACAAAACATTACACAAATCAAGAATTTAAATACCACTATGGAAAGTGGCCCGAAGGCCAAGGGCAGGGGATTCTGGAACTGGGGACCACTGGGGGTGGGCAATGAACTTCCTGAGGATGGGGCTTTTAAGCCGAGTCCTGAGTCCAAGCAGGGGCTTCAGGAACCAGAAGAAGAGGGGAGAGGAATGTAGGAGTTGAAGGGAAGGGCAGACAGGGAGCCCTGGGAGGAGCTCTCTGTGCTCAGCCCAGCCACCTGAGTCAGGAGCGAGCGCATTCAGAGTCTGCACGCGGTTAAGTCTCTCCTTCCGGCGTCTGCAGCCTCTCCCCTGATTAGCGCCCCCATAGCGGCTCAGACCCCTCCCCCTCCAAAACATTTATTACATCCTTCACTCAGTGCTGAGCACTGACTTAAAGTGCTTTTTGCAAAACAATCTTCCCTGTATTAGTCTGCTCCGGCTGCACCACAGGCTGGGTGGCCTAAGCAACAGAAGTTTATTTCTCAACAATCCTGGAGCTTGGAAAGTCCAAGATCAAGGTGCCTACAAGACAAATCTCATTCTGAGGGCTCTTTTCTTGGCTTGTAGGTGGCCACCCCCTCTCTGTGTGAAGCTGGCCCTCTTCTTTGAGGCTGTAGGGGAGAAAAAGAAAGAAAGGAAGCTCTTCGTATAAGGGCAATGATGCCCCCAAGAGGGTCATACCTCCGTGACCTCATCCAAACCTAATGAAACCCCTAAGGCCCCATCTCAAAACATCGTCACCCTGAGGGTTAGAAACTTTGACACAGGAATTTGGGAGGTGGGGACATACGAGTTCAGTCTGCAGCGTTCCTCTGCATATACGGATCTTGCTTCCATCACCACACACGCGGCAAGAGGGTTTTGTGCACTTGTCCGACACAGCCCTAAGTCCCCAAAGCACCTTGTACGGATCAAATGGCCCCAGCAATTAACTGACTGCCGGTGAATCGTTCTGCCCTTCTGCAGTTAATCAAATACACAGGGTCAATTGCACACATCAAGTCTTATTTCAGTGGCCCACGGGAAGGTCGGATGATTCAGCATTGGACTGGAAACATAAACCTCTTGGGAGGGTTCATGTATGTGTGTGCGTGTGTATGCTGGGGAGCACATTTTTACCTGATTTTTTAAGCTGCTTGTTACTGGATGTTTTACGCCTTGCTGAAATATTTATGTCCATACCTAGTTAGAATTAGAATAATAAAAAAACTGCTGTGTTCATGTATGCTGAGGACAACACGGTTCCAATTCTGCAATCTGTGTATTGACGAGGGTCAGTCGGGCAGAATAAGTAAAAATGCACTCAAACCAGATTGCCCGAATCTGAATCCCAGAACCACCACTCACTAGATACATGTCTCTAGACAAACTACCGAATCTCCTTCATTCCTGTGATGGGCATATAATAGTACCTATGTAAGACTGTTATGAGGAGTGCTGAGTTAATATTCACACAGCATGCAAAAACAGTGCGGGACACACTGAAATCTTCACACATGCTTTTGTACATAACAGGAAATGAAATAAACTGAATAAAATGCAAATGTGCTACATAAAAGATCAGGAATAGATATGCAAATATATTGATAGAGGTGATCTCTGATGATAAGGTTACTTGATTAATACTTTCTTCGAGGATGAAGGGGTCCGTATTTCCAAATATAATAAACACATATTTTTGAAGTGAAAACAAGAATAAAACTGTTACAATAGGCAATGTGTGTGTATGTAGAGAGAGACATACACCCATATACGTGTATAATTGTTGAACCATTTAGAAGTTAGTTTCCTCCTCTGAGAACCTGGAACAGCAGTCGCGTTGCAAGGACGTTGCCAGGATTAACGAGGGAACGAAGGCAAGGGCTGCACTTCCCTTTCTGTGTGTGCACTCGCCCTTCTCGACCCTGGCCCGCGTAGGTTACAGCAAGGGGCCCGCTTGTCTGTTCCTTGTCTGTCACTGCAGAGACCCAGCACAAGGGCTGAGAAGAGGAGAGTGAGACCATGGAACGTATTTCTGGAGCCCCTCCCTTGAGGTCACCCCACAGGGTGGCCCCATCCCCTCTAGCTGTGGTCAGGACCCATCAAAGCAGCCTCTCCAGAGAGCTGCCTCCTGCCGGATTGAATATCAGCTCCCTCCCTTTTCACTCAAGGGTAGGACCGGCCCCCGGCCACTAACCCAGGGGTACTATTCTATTTGTGTGGGTTCCCTACACTCTGCCCACACCTCTGGGAATGTCCTGTTATTAGACCCTCTGTGATTTAGTCTAACTGAGCTTGCCCTCTCTTTCTGGCTGGGGACTGAGTGGTAGAGGGCTGATGTCACCTGACCCAGGGTGACGGGTCAGTAGTGCAAAGTGGGTGTCACTGTACAGGAGAGAAGGCAGTGCAAAGGCTGGGCTGAGGGGCTGCCACCCACTGACATAGCAGTAGCAGGTTCCCTGACCTTTCAGAGCGTACGCACACACACAACATGCCGCATGCTCACTCTGAGCTGGGAACGGGCTGCGTGGTAGAGGACCGGCCAGGAGGTGCACCATTTACAGCTGTAGGAACAGAATTTTTGGGAGGTTATCATTAACCAGGTCAGTTAGGACTACTAAGCGGTGTCTGAAGCGTCTGGCTCAATTCATCCTCTTAACCCATATTCACACGCCTCCCTTGCTCACATGTCACACAACGCCAGCAGCGGCTTCAGCCTTTCCTGGTTGGCAGGAGGCTTGTACAATGTGCAAGGACAGTGGAGAAACCCGAGCCTCATCAAGAGCAACTGGCAAGACCCCCCCCCACACAATCTGGAAACGGCGGTGATGAAAGAGCCTTTTGATGTGGGATTTTTATGACATAGAATTCCCTGGTGGTTATAGGCCAGTTTTTTCCCAGTCTGAAACCAGAATTTGCTGGTGCGAAGGGGCGAAGTTCTCTGTCGTGTCCTTGAATAAGCCCATCGGCCTCCCCTTCGTCGCCTGCACAGTGCATTTGATGCTTTTAGGTTACCAGCTCTTCAGGGCGGGGCTGAGCTCCTTGTCTGACTTAACCTCCTCCATCGTTGATCTGCTTGTTTCCTGGGATGTTGCAAATAAATAAACTACGTTTATCAGCAATATAATGTATCACCAGTATGCGGAGCAGGCTCCCTCCCCACTTGTCTTAGCCAGGCCTTTCTTTCCTCGTGCACTATAATTTCATGAACTGGGTAGTTCCCATAAGGAGCTTGGTGCTGAGATTCAGAGAGGCAGTTGGTCTGGTGATCAGGACAGAAACTCTGAAGGCGGCTTGCCTGAGTTCACATCCGACACTATCACGTTACTGCCCGTGCCTCAGTGTCCTCATCCGCAACAGGAGAGTAATCACGACATCTCCCTCACAGAGCAGTTGCAAAGATCGAAAGGGTGAATGTGTGCAAAGCGCATGACACACACGTGCACTGTAGGCGTATGGACAATAGCTGGGAACCAGAGCAGGTGTCTTTGAAACCTGGACGAGGCAGGGAGGGAGGGGTCAGGAAGTGCAGCCGGGAGGGGATTAAAGCTACTGACTTTCCTGCAGGCTTTAAAACAATCGATCAGCAAGCCTTCCGGTGGGGAAGGACCCTCCCAATTGATAATAACGTATAATAAATAAGAAGAGCCAGGCCCCCAGGAAATTATGGCAAGCCCCTGGGACAGGTCCTGTCTCTCCAAGCACAACCGGGGCTGGGCAAGGCCAGGGAGTCAGCGTGGTTCAGGCCGTGAAGGACCGGGCTATCAACCAGCTTGAGGTGTCCAACCCGTGGTGCACGGGCTGCATGCGGCCCAGGATTGGCTATGAATGCCACCCAACACAAAATCATAAATTTATTTCAAACATTATGAGACGTTCTGGGTCTTGTTAGTGTTTCTGTATTCAATGTGTGGCCAAGGCTCCTCGTCCTCTTCCAGTGTGGCCCAGAGGTGCCAAATGTTCGGACACCCCTCTGGACAATGCTGAGTTGCGGGGTGCAGGGGGTCTGCGGGCTTCTGACCACTGCTACTCTGATACACCTCTTCCCTCTCCTTCCTCTCTAACATATACCATTTTCTCTGGGCGGGGTGGTCTCAGAGCCACAGCCCTGCTACAGTTCTGTGAGAACAATTCTCTCAGCAATGGCGTCCTCACCGCACCGCCAACCCGCAGAAGAACCTCATGATGCTGAAGAAAGCTGGGATCCAGCTTCTGTGAAAGGAAGGGTCTTCTCACACCTCCTTGCTCCTCCGCACAAGTCCCTTCCACCTGGAGACCTGGACCTACATACAGAAAAGCCCCCACTGGATGGAACTGAATTTTCTCCGTGGAACCATCTTTGCCACTGGTCAGTCGGGGTGTGCGTTGCAGGCTCACACAGAAGCCTGTTCCCACGGCAGCTCTCTGTGTCCGCCCCACGCTGCCACGGGGAGACTCGATTAGGAGAAAATGGACTCCCATTCTGTGGAGCTTAAAAGCCAGTAAGGGAGTTTGCTTTTCTACATTATGTACCTCTATTTGGGCTTTTTGAAAGCCATTCCTTTTCTGCATTATGCCTAATTTTGAGCAGGTGGCCTTTTTTATTCAGTGCATTATAATTAATATTAGTCCCAAATTGGCTCAGAGAGCCCAGGACGCCCTTCTTAGATGCGACTGGCACAAATGCCTGCCTCAATAAAGCTGAATGTCGAGAGGTGGGTTTTGTTCTGTTTTGCCGACAGGTACATGAAAGGATGCTCGACATCAAGAAGCACCGGGAAAATGCAAATCCAAACTACAGTGAGACACCAGCCCACACCTGCCACCACGGCCACCGTCTAGAAGACATAAGTGTTGGCAAGGATGTGCAGAAGAGACTAGAACTTCATTGTTGCCACCACAAAAAAGAAAGGATAATTATGTAATGTTATAGAGGTGATAATGATCGCTACTATGGCCATCCAGCTGGGTTTTTTCCCTTGAAAAATGACATGTCTATGCTGAGTGTGACACATTTACTCCAGATTCCCCATTTCAGGCAGTAGAGATTTGTCACAAGGTGACATGCTGTACGTGTCCTTATAGCGCATCAAGAATACCTGAAAGATGTATCACTTCAATTAGGTGTGTCAAACCATCTCTGTCAGCGGATGGAACAGAGCTGATTTATGCCGAATGTGGCTGGAAAGTTGGCAAAGCTCGGGGCTTCATGGAACGAGTCGCTGTTGTGAGAACCGCCCCCCAGCAAACACACAGGCCTCACCCCTGGGGAGAAGGAATGCCTGCCTGCTGGACGCAGTGTGCAGAGGAATGCAGCAGATGCTGTTATTAAATTAGCTCCATTTACAATGGATTGCAGGTCCCAGGCTGCCTTAATGTGAATGAATCTTGACATAATCCTTGAAACTTGGAGACCTGATTAGCTGTTCTGCAGCTGCTTGGCCACACCATCTGCATAGTTTGTGTGCAGGTAATGTGTGGTTCCTAAAAATCTCCTCATTAAAGACTGGCATAGAAATCGCCACATGTGTACAACCTACAACCCCTCGTACATTTGGATCGCAGGTGAGCAGGAATACAGCACGTCATTAATAACTCCGGATTGCTTTCGTCCCTGCAGGATAACCAAGCGGTGGGGAAGTAAACACCGAGTGCTTTCTGTTACAGAATCAGCAGGAAGGTGTGAGCAAAATTAATGTGGTCCCAAGAGGAGAATGGGGGCCTTCTGTCTTTCTCGGAACAATGATGCTCTAACTCACACTTTGTCACCACCAAAGCTGGTTCTTTTTCATAGCCAATGGGGACTGAGCACACGTGACCCAGGCTTGGGGTTCCCTGCCCCTTCCCCTGGCAGCTAACTGTCCGTGAAGACCTTTACTCTGACACTCTCAAAGAGGGCCTCTCTCACTCGTGCACTGTCGGCCTCTTCCACCTGATAGGTCTTTGCTTTGGGGCATGGGGAGGTCCTGTGCACAGTAGGAAGTTTAGCAGCATTCCTGGTCTTGACCTACTAGACGTCTGCAATACCTCCCCAAGCATGACAATCAAAAATGTCTGCAGACATCTTCAGTGTCCCTCAGGTAGGGGGACTGAGAACAACTCCATTAGTAGTTTGGGGGAGAAGAATTGCAGGGTTCTCCATGGCAAGTCACACGTCCATCTTCAATCATTGCCACCTGCTGGCATGATCGATGGTCGCTGTCTCGGTTAATAGGAAGGAGTCCCCATTGTTTTTTCGTGTTGGTAATAGAACAACCAATAAGACCAAATTCTTGGATATAAGAGATTTACGGACATACTATTATTAAAACCCTTTTCCTAGCAGTCACAATACACCAGATAAATACGCCAGTTTATGAGCTGGATTAAACTGTCCAAGGTCATGAAGTATGAATCTTGTGGTCCTCCCAGCAAACCTAAGCCAGAGCAGATCAAGAACAGGCAACGTTCATTTCTCATTGTCTAGTTAACCACAATGAAAGCAAAGCATTGTTCAGCCAGATGACCAGTGATAATAGCTCACACTTTAGTTACGTCTCCTGTACGGGCGTGTGAGAAAGCCCAGTGAGCTGGGCTTCCCACAGGCTCATGAAGGATGTGGGCTATAAACGTATGACATTCAGGCCAGGCCACTCACATGGGCAAATCGCACTGTAAGCCGGCATGTGAGAAAAGCACTTCGTGCTTTAACACAAGAAATATGTTAGTTTAAAAATTGGCATTGATTTCGTACTCTCTCTCGTTCACACACACACACACACACACACACACACACATACTCACACAGAGCTGCTCATGGCCTATGTCAACCTGAGATTTAAATTCTACCTTACTGGATAAAAAAACTTGGCCTGGGCCCTACATCACTGGTGTTCCTTTCATTGTTATCCAGAAGTTATCCTTTTACCATTATTCAGAAAACAGGTTAAAAACACTTCCACTAACACCAAAAAAGCCCTTTTCTAAAATTCTACTTCCTTCTTTATGAAGTTCAAAACGTTATTTCTCCAACAGAAAGGGTCCCCCTGTCTTTCTTGTCTGTTGGATGTTCCTCAGATGTTAAACCGCCTCACGATAGGGAATAACGCCGCCTGCCAATAACAGCAAGAGCTGTGTGAATACATTTTCATAGAACACTCTTCCACGAAGCACTTAGCACTTTCCCGCACAGCATCCCAAGTAACTCCTATCACTATCCCCACTCGGCAACGGAGGAAGCCGAAACTGGACTTTCTTTTTCAAGGTCATCTGGGAAGGGAAAGCACGCAGGAGGCTACCCACTGCTCCACTGGTTTTCATTAAAAAATTGCTCTGACCTCTTGCACTTGTTGGAATGTAAAACAGACATACTGTTTGCTGAAACTCTTCAGTGCTGTAAGTTTGGATGTTTGCGTCTGAGAGGTGGGGGAGGAAGTATTTAAAGGTAGCGAATTGCAGCGGGACATGCCAGCCTGGCTCTTTGGGAAGGTGAGATGCCTGGGGGCACACACTCTTTAGAACCACAGCACCCGTGGTCGGGTCCAGCTGCGGGGAGAGGCAGGCGCTGCACGTATCACACACACATGTTCCTCTTCCTCTTCCTCCACAAATTCACTCAAGGTAAATCGAACAACATGAACACCCAGGGTCGCCCCAGAGTTAAAAGAAACATCATAACAAGAGAGGAGAAGCTAGGCTGCGCGGCCGGAGAAGGAAGCGATTTTCATGACGGCCTCATGGTGAGGATCCGGGGGCTGCGGACAGTTGGCACCACAGCAGCGCGAGGCCTTCCTCTTCGGCCCCAGCTCACACAGCTGTCTCCTTTTTTCTCTCAAGCCAACCGCTTCTTCAATTCATTGTCTTTTTTAGCAGCCAGCCCTGGTTGGATCCCACACTCGTCACACCAGCCCTCTCCCAACTGGGGACAAGCGGTGGGAGTGAAAGATTACAAACGCCTTCCCAGCGCAGCGCTTACGGAAGAACGAGCACCAGGGTGTCACACTCCCCTCTTAGAAACGAATTTACTCTGAGATAGTTTCATGTTTAGTGGCTTATAGGAAAATTATTAGCCAGCCTCCCGAAGGTGATGTGAACACCTCCTTACAAAATAATTTTGACTCAGTCAACGTTCATCAGACAGTCATACATAATAGGTGGTGGGCACCATAGAAACCTGAGACTGAACAGACTTAGGAATTGAAGCGTCCAGAGCCGATCAGCTGCTCTCCATGTATGAACATGTAGTCCTGCCAGAGAGTGATGTCCCTGCGTGTCACCCTTTGGCAGTCACCGCGCACCAATTATCTCTGCACATTTATCCTCATTATCTCTAATTATAAGAACGAGAGTCTGAATGTTCATGGAGCCTTAAGTTACTTCCTGACGCCAAGGGGGGAACATTAACTCTTTCACGCCTCTAGGGTGCCACTGAGGGCAGAGTGACAGTAGCCTTCTAAATGACGCCCAGCTCTCTGGGAGAAATGACTCTACCTCTTCTATTCAGTGTTTGGCGTAAAGCTTCAAGTTCAGTGCAAGCCACAACATAAAAACCCTGTCAGATAAAACACTGACATAAATGGTGATCCTAATCTGTATATCAAGTTACAACAAACGGTGGTCCTGGTATCCGTGGACCTCCGTCCGCTACGGAGATTTTAATTTTCCTTGAAGAGGCTGCAACACAGTCACATTTGTTTTTATACTTACGACCACGGTTCTCGCTAAATATAACACAGTCCTGGCCCTTACAAATCAGAGCCTCTTGCTCTGATAACTGCAGCAGACACATTTCAAAGAACTCCAAGACTTTCCCAAAGCCTGACAGGCTAGGTGAATCGTCTGGACGTTGAAGACTATTTGGGGACTGTGGAAAGACGGCATGTTGTGGGTCTAGGAACAGCTTCTCCTAAGTGAGAAATCACTAAACAGAGACTCAGAACAGCAACCCTGTCTTTCCAACAGGATCGGCTTGACTTCTTTCTCAGTGTCGGGTGAATTCCAGCGTCCACATAAACCCAGCTTATACCCTGGGACAATTGTGTTCAAAGTGTTTTTCATTATGCCCAGTCCTTTAAACACAGCACACAGCTTTTCAATATGTCCAGAAAACCCCATCAGAGACTATGCATTTGCTCACTATAATGATTTTGTTCTGGACCATGATAGTTTGGCATATCCACACCATCGCTACAGTGTTTGAATATTTATCAGTGAGCCAGCCCTGCGCCTGTCCTAAAAGGGCACGTGTGTTCACTTTTCTCTCAAACTGGAGGCTTGTATGTCCGGGGATGAAACACTGACAGGATGGGAACTGTCAGCATTCCAATTCAGTTTCTGACCACACTCTTGACATAAAGGGTCCATTCCCATTGTCCGGGAAACATAAGGGTGTGAGGCAGTGTCTCCAACACAAACAATGTTCTTCTTACTGAGGTTAGTGGACATTTTTACATTGCTATTGTGGTGTAAACTTGTATTTCTTCTTGAGACTGCCTCACATTTCAATGGAGACTCTCACCTATCATAAGAACATGGAATAATTTCCATAGCAACCCTCCTTCTTTTTAATTTTGCAGTATTGTCATTTTAAAACGTGAAGTATCTGGTTGTTTGGTTGCATAAACTGAAGTCCCCCCCCAAATGGAATGGGTTAAAAATGTGCATAACGTAGTGGTCTGATATTTCTAGAAATGAAAGAATGTTCCATAAAAGGCCAGTGTTTCATTAGCATGCAGCTTTGTGCTATTCTTTCTGAGAACTTTCACCTGTGTATCCTTGCCAAAAAAAAAAAAAAAAAAGGAGCCAGAAATAATCAAGGCCAAGGCTATCATCAAGGTAGTCCATTTCTGTTCCTTCTGTCTTGCCTTGCTATAACAGCTGGAGTGGGGTTCTGAAGAGCTTTACATTCCTGAAATGATTCCTAACCGATTCTGAGAGAGTAACTGGGTTATTGGATCAATCACTGACAGATACTAATGCAGAAAAAACTCTCCGGAAACATCCTGAACTCTTGGAATCTAGAGACATCGTGCAAACAATCACCACTCCAGCTCCCAGTTTGTTCTGTAAACTTTCTCACAAGAGTCACACCTCTAAATGACTCTTCCCCTAATCTCCCACCCCCAGCCCCAACCGTCTCTACATCTCTGCCTCTTCCTTCACCCAGATCATCTGAGAACAAGCCCTCCTAACGCTTCCACCCCCGGCCCAGGCACCCCTGCGTTACTCTTGTGCCTGCCTCCCCAGGTCCCCTGTGGAAGTTCCCCACGCAACATGGGGGTGCAGGAGGAAGAGGTTCCCTGGGGCTTCTACAGAACAGACACAACACCTCTGGAATTCACAAAGCCCTTTGTCATTGCCTCTCCTAGACCTGAGCAAGAAGGTTTCCCTCCCAGGCCTCCACGCTTAAGAAAGGCCCACATATCACAAGCATACACATAAATAAGTTATAAGAAATGCATAGGTGCCTCTATCACTTGGAATCTGGTATTCAGCGGTGGTAACTTGCAATAGTACTACAATGGTAATATAGCTGTGTATGGTGCCGCTCAGGTACTGGAGATACCAGGGGGGACACTTTGTAAAGCACACGACTGTCTAACCACTAATTTTCAGTACCCACACTTCTCACTAACAGCATTCAGGCCCCAGGGAAATATTTCTTCTCATCCATTGCCCTATATTCTAGAAACAAAAGCCACTATACCCAAACATCAGCAAGGTTTGGGTTCTGTCCCTATTGACATTGAATATGAACAGCTATGAGTCAAAGAAGGATTTAGGCAGCAGATGTGCTAAAGTTATATATAGTGTATATATGTTTATATACTACATATATACATATTTTGTTAAGACAAATTAATTTGTCAAGCCTTTCCACTCACCATGGATGCAAAGATTCATGCGGAACAGATGACTCTCCCCAGCAGTGCTGAGTTTCCTTTTTCCTGCTCTTCTGTGCCTTCCAATTCATGACTCTGGAGATACTCATGATTTGGTGCAAAATTCATAATAGTTGGACTTGGCAGAGGAATATTTTGTGACATTAAACAAATAAGTCATTCTTCCCTTAAATGTGTACATATGGATATAACACCAAAAAGCCTGATACCATTTCTTTACATTGGCAACTAGTTGGAAGGCGAATCATATAACTCCAAATACTTCTAAAGAATAATTAGTAAAATTGAATAACATTGAAAAATATATTTAAATATCAGCTTATTTAAATTATTTTATTTAAAATGTGATATTCATTAATTCCAATTTAATGTTTTGCCTTTAAATTTAATTGATAATTATGAATATTATTTTATAAAGCTATATAATAGCTTTACACAAAATTTTTAACTTGTCATTTGTGAAGATAAATTTCAAGGTAGGAAGGTAGAACATATTTATTCAATTTGAATACTAGGCAAACACAAATGTTAGGAGCAGGCCTGTTTTTTGCCTTTAGTCAAAGAATTCCTAATTTTGTTTGTTGTTGTTTTTTTTTTTGCTTTTTTAAAAAGATTTTATTTATTTATTTTTAGACAGAGGGGAAGGGAGGGAGAAAGAAATGGAAACATCAATGTGTGATTGGTTCTCATATGCCCCCTACTGGGGATCTGGCCCACAACCCAGGCATGTGCCCTGACTGAGAATTAAACCAGTGATCCTTTGGTTCTCAGGCCAGCACTCAATCCACTGAGCCACATCAGTCAGGGCCCAAATTTGCCTTATGACCCCAAAATTCCACTGGGTACATATTTGAAGAGACCCCAAACACTAATTTTGAAAGAATATATGTACCCCCAGGGTCACTGCAGTGTTAATTACAATTGCCAAGATATGGAAGCAACCCAAGTGCCCATCAATAGATGAGTGGATAAAAAAAGTGTAGTGATACATGTATACAATGGAATATTACTTGGTTGTTAAAAAAATGAAATCTTACCAATTGTGACAGCATGAATGGACCTAGAGGACATTATGCTAAATGAAATAAATCAGACCGAAAAAGACAACTAACATATGATTTTACTTATACGTAGAATCAAAAGAACAAAAAAATGAACAAACTATATTGAAACAGACTCATAGACACACAGAACAGACTGACAGTTGCCAGAGGGGTGGCACTGAGGGGACAGGACTCAGTGAAAAAGGTGAAGGGAGTAAGAAATATAAGAGGTACAATTGGTAGTTACAAAATAAGCCCAGTGATGTAAAGCACAGGATAGGGAGTATAGTCAATGATATTGTCATAGCTACGTGTGGTGCCCTCTGGGTGAATGTCAGGGGGAATGCTTTGTAAACTATGTGACTGTCTAGTCACTATGCTGCACATTTGAAACTAACACAAAATAATACTGAATGTAAACTGTAATTTAAAAATAACATTTTTAAATGAATACAAAATTGGGAACTCTTTTCTTTGTTGTTCTTTCTTAATTTTTTTAGAAAGAACAACAAAGAAAAGAGTTCCCAATTTTGTATTCATCTCTACTTCACCTGGATAGCCTCTCACTGGGCTCACCAGCCTCCTCTCTCTCATATCACTTTTCTAGAGTTGTTTTGGATTCCCAGAAGTGCATAAAAGGGACCAAAGGTATACAGCTTCTCAAGCCTCCACCCACGATTTTATCTTCCATGTTTTTTTTCTTCCAGCACTCACAAATGCACACAGACACATGATCTCAAGGCTTGGGGAAGAGAAAGCTATCAAATACTTACCAGGATGCTGGGGAACCTCTCCCAGGTCAATCTGAGATATGCATGCAAATGAAACGTTGCCTTCTTGCTCTCCACCTCATGACTTTGTACTCCATGACCCTAAAGCTATAGAAGATTTATTTGCACCAACTATGTAACGCATGTTCTGTGAGCAAGGCAAAATTTTCTGATCAGTGAGTCATTCTCTCAAGGAAAAAAAGGAAAGAAAAGAAAAAGAAAAATTACTCATGTGGGCTACAATTAGTTGGTGAAAGTTTCTGGAACATTACTTTTTAACACTCCTGGTATTTTTAGACTTTTGCTTTATGGTCTAAAATTAAGATGTTAAACATCCCTTTGAACTTGATCAGAAATAAATCACTGTTGCATCACTATTTTGGGAATGCCAAGACCTAGCTGGGAGGGGGCGGCTATTTTAGCATCTGTGCCTTCAGGTTGGTGGGGGTCCTTCCTCCAGATGTGGGATGCATGTGGAAGCATCTACTAATAATAATTTGCCATGCTTAGGGGAAAATTAGGCAGTCCTTTGACTGTCATGTTGCTATCCTAATGAAAACCTGTCAGATTAATTTTATTTTACTCTGAAATATCTCCATCAATTAACTTTAGCTGATTGCTGGAATGTTATTAGCCTTGGTTTGCCTTTCAAATATCCTACTCCCAGAATGGTGTATAAATAGATGCGGTATTAAATATCTCACCGTTTAAAGTTGAGCTGTTAGATTTTGTTTTCTACGCTCCATCAATAAAATGGAATGTCCTAACCATGAGAAATGTATTAAGCAATTTCCCGGGATTAGGAAAGTATACCAAAGGTGTCAAATGAACTCTAAAACTTACGGGAGGTACAGGACTACTCAGACTTTTCCCTGTCCACAGGATTCACGCGAAGCTTTATTTAAAATAATTGACCCCAAAAAGCGACATTCACAGTTACGATGAGTATGGGAACTGCCACCTATAAAATCTCCTTGACAATGTTGGCGATAACGGTCTCAAAGGGAAGGCCATACTCATTGTCCACGAGCGTGAAGCAGGTTCAGACAAGGGTAGAAAGCAGACTATAGCGTCTGGCCGAAGTGACGCCTGATTGAATGTGGTGGGTAGGATAATAATATGGGTGTAATAATTTATAGTTTTAATTTGAACATTTTACCTAAAATGTCATATGGTGTGCTTGAGGGTGATATTTTTATGTTACAGAATGACATGCTTATGACTTTGTAATAAAAGATTTTCTCATTAAAAAGGGGCCTTCCTGGTGTTGGACCCTGGGTATTAGCGTTTTGATGGCTCCGGGAGAAGGAGGCTTATGCTGGTGGTGACACCCTCGGAGCCTCCATCTCCACTCCAGTTCTGTTCCTCTGCCCCTTTCTGCTCAAGCTTTGTTATCTCTTAGAAGCCAGGAGAAACTGGGGTGCTTATACAGAGTAATGATTTGTGGGTCCCTTGACATGGAGCTGAGTTCTCAGTTACTTCAATTGCATTTGGGGAAAAAAATACAGAAACACTACATTATAAATAATGTTGAACTTCTCAACGATTCAGCAAAATTTTGCATCAAACAGCTTTTCTGCACTTCCCCCTGGACTTGACAGTGAGCTCCTCCAGGACAGGAATACTACCAATGTATAATTGCATCTCCCAAGTACCCACCACCATAGGAGATGCTCAAATATTGCTATTGCTTGAGAGAATAAATGGATGTACTTCTCTTTCAGATAAAATATTTGGTCAGGTATCCAACTGAAAACAACTAAAAAGACAGAGGAAAATATCTTTAGGCCTCATTAATTGCACTGAAGACATTATAAGGTTGTAGGAAATTTTCACCCAAATTCTACCTGTAGTGGAAAACATGGAGAAGTTTATTTTCTCATAAGAGGAAAAACACTTTTGCCTTGAGAACATTTGCTAACCTTTGCAGATTTGAACTCCAGTTTTCATGGCCTCACTGGTACAGAAACCTGTCAAGTGGGGAGTTTAACAGGAGACCTTCACCTCAAAGTACATTTTCAAGTGCAAATCTGAACCAGACATGAACTATTTCTCTCAACAGGAGGGCACCAAAGTTTCTTTGGTGGTGAACAAGAAAAGGAGAAATGCACCTGACACAGATTTGCAAACTAAATTTAAAGGCACTGGGGAGCTGTAACAAGTGCGCCACACCAGCACGAGGTAAGGATGTGGGGGATACTGTGTATGGCGGGGAGACGGGCTGTGTTGACAACTTGTACTTCCATTCAATTTCACTGGGAACCTAAAACTGCTCTAAAATACAGTCTATTGATTAAAAAATACTTTTGTAAGGAGAATGCACATAATCAAAAACCAAAACTACCCAAAGAAACAAGTCTTCACATGTGAAATTGAACAGAAATGAGCTCTTCAACTTTCAAATATTGAAATAATAAGACTCGCAATATAAAATAAATCAAGGGCAAACCTGACAATATTTTCAGGGAGTATGAAATATAAAATACAGTATAAGAGATCTGAGTCCTTTCAGAAATGACAAATATAACACTTGCAACAGAAAACTCAATAAATGGATTTATCAGCAGATTAGATACTTCTGAACAAAGACATTGTAAGTGGTGGGAAAACAGGCCAAAGAGAACACGTCAAAATGCAGCACAGAAGAAAGAAATGAAAAGCCTGGACGCTCACCGGAGAGACAGTGAAGAGGCGGAGGTCCAGACAAAGGAGAAGGAAGGAACCAAGGCAATATTTGAAGAGATAACGGCCGGTGTTTTCCACAACTGGTAATAGACACTGATTCGTACACTTGGGAATCTTAAAGAATGCCAAGCAGGATACATATGAAGAAATTCCTACCCAGGCACACCGCAGAGGAAGTGCCCAGCCAAGACCACTGGGGAGCTGAAGACGGTCAGAGAGAGAAAGGTGATTGCTGTCAGAGGGGCCATGCTGAGACGTGTGGCAGCGTGGAAGCTGGAGAAGGGCGGAATGATGTTTCTCATTTGCTCAGAGAAAATGCTTGCCAACCAAGGTAAGGAAAAATAAATTCATTCTCAGAGGGAAAAAAGAAGTGTGCTCCCAGCAGACCCTCACAAAAGGACATCCCCACAGGGGTGTCCGACCTTTTTCTGGGCCACAATGGAAGAAGAAAAATTGTCATGGGCCACACAGTAAATACATTGCAACATGTGAAACCCCCCCTCAAATCTCATAATATTTTAAGAAAATTTAGGATGGTGTGTTGGACCGAATTTATAGCCACCCTGAGCTGCATGAGGAACTGTGAGCCGCAGGTTGGACACCCCTGAGGAAAGAAGGAACATGATCACAGACTGATCTCCGACGCAAAAAGGAACAAAAAGGACAGCACGTGGTAAGTGTAAGCACGTATCAATGAACATAATATTGAAGCATACCGAAGTGATAATAGGAAGGTGTGCAAATCCTGCCTGAACTACACAGAGCACTTGACCTCACTACTTCCTCTGCAACCACATGAAGCTAAAGCAACATCATCCTTTGCTGGGATTGTTGCAACTGTCTTTGTCTCCTGTCTTTCTGCTCCTGCCCTCAGCCAGATGGATCTTTTCTTTACACATGTAAATCAGCCCATGAGATGCCTCTGCTCAAAACTCACCAACAAAGCTGGGGAAAAAAAGGAAAAAAAAACAAAACCCACCAACAGCTTTCATTTCCATCAGAGCGAAGAACAAAGTCCTCAAAGACCTACAAGGCCCTTGAGATCAGGCCCCCTTTGTCTCTGGCCTCGTGCCGTAATATTCTTCCCCATTATCTTTACTCCAGTCGGACTGGATTGCTGCCCTCCCTGGCCTCACCAGAGCTGAGCTTCTCTCAGAGCCCTTGGAAGTTCTGCCCCCTTGGCCTCGAACGTGTCTCCGTGAGAAATGCATGGCTCTCTCCCTCACCCCCTTCAGTCACTACTCAAAAGGTACCTTTTTAATGAGACCTGTTCGGGAAAAGGCCCTGGGCCGGGAGTGGTGTGTGCATCTTCCAATGAACTGCAGTGTTCTATTCCTTACGCTACTTGGGTGTTTGATTTATAACCATTCTTTAAAATCATTACATACAATTTATGCATACCTGTGTATGTCAACAGTAAAAATAAGAAATACTGAATGAATGAACGAACCAATGAACAATGGCTATAATTGGTTAACGTTTTCCCCAGAAGGGCTCTTACCTTGGGCTTCGTATATCATTGTTGCTCTCACATTTTGAGAAAGTGAATTGAATGAGACTTCCACCACCCCTCTAGAAATTGCTGAGTCCTATGCTAAAAAAAATAACATAAAATTTTCTTTCAAAAAATAACAGTAGCCATTTCTGGAAACTCACTCAATAGCACTTTTAAACAAGAATTTCCTATTTTTTTTAAAGCTTTTTATCTTCAAAGTCCCAGCCAAAGCTTTGGATTTTGTTTGTGTTTTGTCCCTAAACCTGGCAACCGGCATAACAAATGCATTTCAACTGAAACGTTGTTAGATGCCAGCTGCCTGTGTGGTATGTGGTTCGTGTAGCTGAGGGCTAGCCAGCTAAGGTGGTAGTTTTTATTGTTTAGATTGTATTTTAACTCCTAGCTTTCCTTCAAGCTTATGACAGGCTTTGGAAGGAAACTTGCCTACAGTCAAAGCCTAACTTTGCCATTTACTAACTGGGTAGCTGTGAGCAATTCCATTACCTTCTCTGAGCCTCTGTTTCTTCAGCCTTGCAGAAGAAACGAAACTATAGGAAATGAAACAGGTAACATAGCTCTCACCAAGATGTGATACGTAATAGATGTTCACCAAATGGAAGTAGTTATTACACTAGAGCACCTTTGGCTCCTCAGGAGGTGGAGAATATGAAATGGGAATAAGAAGAAGAGTCTCAGAGGAAAAATAGAATCATTAGGTAGGATGTAGATCATTAGTCAGTTTTGGGAAGTGACGGTGACCTCCATGTGATCACTGGCACATGGAAGCCAAGACAGCAGTGTGGGGTTCTCAAGAGACAGTCAGGCTGACAGTCTTCAAGTCAGGCTCAGCGGCTCTGAGGGACCCAGCTGTATTATGGAGCCTCTTGAGGAAATGGGCCGTGTTTTACCTGAGTCCCAGCCTGCAGCCATTGCTGGTGCCTCGGAAGGGAGAGAGCCCCCATGGCCCCCATGAACGCTCCACGGGCTCTGGCTTCAAGCCTACCTGTTTTTCCGACTCTAGCAGCACTTCATGGCTACCGTTGCCCAGGGGACCCCAAAGTGCTCCCCAAGTGAGGTTCCTGAGGCCATACCTTCCCCAGCTTCTCGAAATTCCTCATTTTTGGTCTTACATTAGTCCTTTATTCCCTCACGCACCTGTGAAGTTACATACCGATGCTGGGCCTCTATCCCTTGAATCAATTTAGCCCCAGAACTAAGTCAGCCTTAAGGGAATGAACGGGAGGAGGCAGGAATAGTAGGTCCCTCTACAAGGTCGGACTCATCATTTTTTTTATTTTAGTTTTGCCTAAGATTTTTTAAAAATGTAATTTTCCTAGGAGAAACAGAACCATGAACTATGTTCCATAAATCATATAGCTGACTGTATGTCCTCTCATCTTGTATGTTCTCCCAACAGCTCCCTCCAGCGGTCTGCTGCTGCCCGTGCTCTCGGCTGTGCGCTTTCATCAGGCGACACAGTGCTGCTGTCACAAATGAGTTGCCATGTCGTGAAACAAGTAGGGGTGGCGGGTAATATGCTCTCACTTGCACCCAAATATTCTGCTTATCTAGAGTAGGACCTAATACACACTTAGCTCTGTTTGTGTAGAACCTAACAGATTTTTACAAGAGCGAGGTGGAATGGTGATTCAAAAACATCTAGAAGCAAGAGAATACTGAGCCTACCACCCAACTCAAGACTCACTGGATGTGTACAAATCAATATACTTGAACAATCAAAAGACATGACAACATTGTGGCAAGCAATTTGCTTGCCTGATGCCAGTGAGTTGGTTTAAATGGGGCCTGATTTGTCCAGTGTAGAATTTGCTTGCCAGGCTAGTCAGCTGATTTAAATGCACTCTGGTCTGCCCAGCGGGCTACACTCTCTACCGTTCCCTATTATTACCACAGCTCCTTTCATCCATTTCCTTCAACTCTCTGGTTAAGGGCATTTGACTTGGTGATCCCCCCTCTCATTAAGCAGAATGCCCTTCCCATTTATTACATGGGAATATAGATACAAAAAAACTCTTCCTTGGTTACATTCACATTCCCATTGCGTATAAAAACCTGCAGATGGGAGTCAAATCTACTGAAACGTGTCGCATCCAAGCCATTCTATCCTCCTAGCTTTGAATTTTTCTTACTGCCAAGGCTTAGCTGCCTCTCATATATGGAACAAACTGAGAGTGACAAGAGGGGAAGTGGGGGGGTAACGGGAGAAAGAGGGGGTACGGTCAAGTCCAAGAACATATATAAAAGACCCATGGGCAAGGACAATGGGGAGGATTGAATGTGGGAGGGGAGGTGGGCAGGGCACAGGGAATAATGGGGGGGAAAGAAGGACAACTGTAATTAAACAACAATAAAAACTGTGAAACCCTTCTCTAGCCTCATTTGAAAAGAAAAATGTAAAGCACTATATGATCGTCAAGTAGTCTTAGTAGAAACTATAGCAGCATCTATATTTACTTTTGAATCCGTGATTTTAAAAAGATGAATTTTCCATGAAACATTTGCCGCATTTACTCACGCCATTGAAGTAGACCCTTTCCCTCTCCCTGACCCTGGAGAATATTGTTTCTTGCATTGTTTGGAATGACCACGGCCAAGGGTCTGAGAGGCCTTCTAGTCTGTTGCCAAAGCCATTTGCTGTCCTCGACAGAAAGGCTGCTCTCGCAGGGCAGGGGCGTCTGCGTTTCCATCAACAGAAGAGGAGAGCAGGCTCCCGAGATCTGGGTTCTGACGTGTGGTCACAGAGTGAAGTGCAAGAACTGGAAAGAGAACCTGTGTCCCGTCACTTTTGGTGGAACTCCTTTTCCATTATACTGCCACTGTAAGAAACACCCAAACCTACAAGAACTTTTGTGAGTGGATTTGAGCCAAACTGATGGCCATTGCCAGGAAGCAACACCCCATCAAACTGAGAAAATGCTCCTGAGAATGGCAGTCTTGCACCTTATTTTATACATTGCAGTCAAAAGAGAAGACATAAGTGGGTTACATGAAATCCGTTGGAAGTCCTGGCTGGTGTGGTGCAGCGGACTGAAATCCATTGGTGAGAGATCAGGGAAGCGGGAGAAAGTGAAGAGGAGGGGTGTGGGGAAAACCTCTGAGGCTGGATAAAAAGTAAAATGATAAAGACATACTTCTTTTACATTGGCAGGTAGAGAGGACAGTTACCCATCAATGATTAACAGGATAACGGTAATAACTGAGGAGACTTCTGGTCTCCCCCTGCTGTGGTGCCTGTGCTTTGAGTGGTCTAGAAAAGGGAAATCTAACATTCCATAGCTATGTTATTGTAGATGCAAAGAGAAAACAGACGGGCTTAGTTAAGGTAAAGAAGGACTTTTGTCAGGGAGGATTCTAGCCTGGGACATGACTGCCCACCGTGACCTGCCTGCAGTTTAAAAGTTTTAATTTCAGACTGCCCTGTGTGCACACTTTAGGTCTGAGCCTTAAAGCCACCATGCAGGTCTCCCGTGACCTTGTCCGGTGGAATGTGTGGCCCCATTTGGCCTGCATTGTCATGCTGACCCTGCTGCTCCCAACTCCACCCTCCCCCTGGTCAAGGCTGCAGGGAGAACTGTGTCTCTCCAGAGCAAAGGTGGTGGAAGTTCCAGCAGGGCCCATTCTACCCAACGTGGAGATACCACCGAACCTGCGGGATTTCACAGTTTGCATGGCTTTTTACTAATTTCTCTAGAATCCTCTCTCTCTAAAACTTAAACTCTCACTCCTTGAAAATACTGGTTAAAAAAGAATTCTACTGAAAAATTCTACTGCTTTCATGTTGGCCATGGCTAATAGTCAAATCCTCTAAGAAATAATTCTGCTATCAATCTATTAACCAATTAAGATTAATCACCCAATGATGGACCCTCATTGTATGGGGTGAAGAGCGTTATAGTCCTTAAAACAAAAACAAGGCCTGGAGACAGTTTCCCAGACTGGGCAAAACAAGTGGAAAGTACAGTAGGAATTCAGTGACGAGACTAACAGAGTACTGTGGATGAAAGTGAGCACAAGACTTGAAAGACACAGGACTCGGCCTGTGCCTTCAGGTCGGCGTGGGTTGCCGACACAGGGAGAGGCTCTGTGTGCACACTGTAGCTGATCTGTGGGCGCTCTCGTTGGCCGGCACCACCAGCCAGGGCCATGGTTCCTGCAGTTTCTGCCAGGTGTCCTCCTCCAGCTTCTCCAGCTCCTTCTGCGGGCCACGCCTGCCCTCTGTGCCTGCGCTCCAGGTTGGAGGCAGAGACCCAGTGAGGATCCCAGTGGGTGTGCGACGTCCATTTTGTCCTCACTGACCTCAGGCTCGCTTTCAGCTTTTCCTCCTGCCTGGCTGCTCTGCGCTCAGATTACAGAGATCTTAGGCGTCCCACAGACACAGAGGCAACATCCAGCTGTGGCATTCTACCCCAACTCCCACAGTCCTGTGTAAACTCTGAGTCCAATGAGAATCCTTTACCCCTTACTGCTTCAAGTTGTTTTGCTTCACTGAGTAAACCCTGAGAGCAAAATGTAAGAATTGAAAAAAGAACCTGTCTCCCGTAACTTCTAGTTGAACTCCTTTTCCATTATACTGTCAATATAAAAAACAGCCAAACCTATAAGAATTTTTGTGAGTTTATTTGAGCCAAACTGATGGCAATTTCCAGGAATCAATACCCCATAAGTTTATCTTCAAACTTTCCATATCCTTCTATTTAAAGTAGGTCTCTCATAAGTCTCAGTGGGGTTTTGTGTATTTATAACAGGCGATCTGTCTTTTAATTGAAATGCTCATTCTCTGTTTAATATTATGTTTGATATATTTGTGTTATTTAAGTATGCCACTTAAATTTTTTCTATTTGTTCCACATTCTCTAAATTTCTTTTACTTCCCTTTTTCCTTTTTAAAAATTAATCAAGTATAATTTTTGTTAGTTTTCCTTTCTTTCACTATTTTTTAGTGATTGCACTCATGAATCATTCATTTACTCCACTGTAATGAAATAAATATATTCACATTTCCTGTGGCTACTAATGTATTTGGGTCTGAATGTGCCAGTTTATTATTTACTTTTCATTTGATCTAATATTTTGTGTAACTTCTTTTCTTTTAATTTTCATTTAGATTAATCAAATATTTTTCTTATTCTATTTCCCCCTTTCTTGGCTTATTCTCTGTTTCCCTCTTCTTTCATGCCCTACAGATTACAACATGCATCCACGGTTTATTTGAGTATCATATACATTTTCCAACAATTGAAGAACCTTTAGCACAGGACTTACAGCCAAGATGGCAGCATAGGTAGATACACTTGCCTCCTTGCGAAACCAAAAGGACAACAAATTTAAACACAAAAAATAACTAGAACTGACAGAACATTGAACTGTATGGAAGTCTGACTACCAAGAAGTTAAACAAGAAACATTCATCCAGACCAGTAGGAGGGGTGGAGATGGGTAGCCAGGTGGAGAGAACTCATGGCAAGGCAGCGGCTGGAGAACCAGTGTGAGTGAGAGGGTGCTCAGTGGAGCAGGTGGTCCCACATTTGTGTGTGGATAAACTGGGAGGAACAACTGGGGAGCAAGACAGACTGCACAAACCAGGGTTCCAGTTTGGGGAAATAAGGCCTTAGAACCTCTGACTGAAAAACCCATGGGGATTGTGGTGGTGGGAGAAACTCCCAGCTTCACAGGAGAGTTCCTTGGAGAGACCCACAGGGTCCTAGAATGTACACAAACCCACCCACCCAAGAATCAACACCAGAAGGGCCCGATTTGCTTGTGGGCAGCAGAGAAAGTGACTGAAAATCAGCCAACAGCAGAGCAAGCAGCACTGTTCCCTCTAGGACCCCTTCCCCACATACAGTGTCACAACAGAGCCATGTGGTTGCCCCATCCTGGTGAATACCTAAGGCTCCACCCCTTACTACATAACAGGTGTGCAGAGACAAAAAACCAAACAAACAAACAAAAAAACCCATGGCCCAAATGAAAGAACAGATCATAGCTCCAGAAAAAATACAATGAAGTGATGAAGAGATAGCCAACCTATCAGGTGCATAGCTCAAAACACTGGTAATCAGAATGTTCACAGAAATGATTGCGTATGGTTACAAATAGAGGAAAAAGTAAAGGCTATGAAAAGGAAAATGTATACATAACCAATGGTGATGGGAAGGAAAGTGGGACTCAAATCAACGATTTGGACCAGAAGAAAGAAATAAACATTCCACCAGAACAGAATGAAGAAACAAAAATTAAAAATAAAAAAACTGAGGAGAGGCTTAGGAACCTCTGGGACAACTTTAAACATTCCAACATCAGAATCATAGGGGTGCCAGAAGGAGAAGAGGTAGAGCAACAAATTGAAAACTTATTTAAAAACATAATGAAGGAGAATTTCCCTAATCTGGCAAAGGAAATAAACTTCTAGGAAGTCCAGGAAGCTCAGAGAGTCCCAAAGAAGTTGGACCCAAGGAAGCACACACTAAGGCACAACATAATTATATCACCCAAGATTAAAGATAAGGAGAGAATCTTAAAAGCAGCAAAAAAAAGGAGACAGTTACCTACAAAGGAATTCCCATAAGACTATCAGCTGATTTCTCAAAAGAAAACTTACAGGCAAGAAGGGGCTGGAAAGAAGTACTCCAAGTCATGAAAGGCAAGGACCTACATCCAAGATACTCTATCTAGCAAAGCTATCACTTAGAATGAAAGGGCAGATAAAGTGCTTCCCAGATAAGGTCAAGTTAAAGGAGTTCGCCTTTGCCAAGCCCTTATTATATTAAATTTTAAAGGGACTTGTCTAAGAAAAAGAAGATCAAAACTATGAATATTAAAATGTCAACAAACTCACAGCTATCAACAGTTGAACCTAAAAAAAAAAAAAACTAAGCAAACTACTAGAACAGGAACAGAATCACAGAAATGGAGATCACATGGAGGGTTATCAGGAGGGCAGGGGTATAATGAGGGAAAAGTTACAGGGAATAAGAAGCATAAATGGTAGGTACAAAATAGGGGAAGGTTAAGAATAGTATGGGAAATGGGGAAACCAAAGACCTTATATGTACAACCCATGGACATGAACCAAGGTGGGGGAATGCTGGTAGGAGAGGGTGTGCAGAGTAGAGGAGAATAAAGGGGAGAAAAATATGGGGCAACTGTAATAGCATGATCAATATATACTAAATTTTTAAAAAAGAACCTCAGCACATTAATTTCACTTCCCACTGTCCCACCATTTATGCTGTTGTCCTGGGTATTTCCATGAACACTTTAAATCCCATAAAATGTTATTATTTATTTAAATTATGCCAAATAGTTACACTTTCTATTGTTTTCCATTTTACCTGTATTTTTATATTTTCCTTCTGCCTTAAAAAACCCTCTTTTAGCCCTGGCTTGTGTAGCTCAGTGGATTCAGTGCGGGCCCGTGAACCAGATGATCATGGTTCGATTCCCAGTCAGGGCACATACCTGGGTTGCAGGCCAGTTCCCAGCAGGGGATGCATGAGAGGCAACTATACATTGATATTTCTCTCCCTCTCTCCTTCCCTTCCCCTCTAAAGATAAATAAATAAATATTTTTTTTAAAAACCCTCTTTTACTCTTTTTCTAATATAGATCTGATAGTGATGAATTTTCTAATATTTTTGTTAGTCTGAGATGAGTTTTATTACCTTTGTTCTAAGGAGTATTTCTAGTGGTTGGAGAATGAATTCTGTTGATGGTTGCTTTCTTTTAGCACTTAAAAATATCATTCTATTTTCTCCATTTTTAAGTAACCCTCCAGTTTATTTTTTCTCCTTTAAAAAGTACTGTCATTTGCTTTTACGATTTCTCTTCATCCTTGCCTTTTACCTATTGGCTGCTGCTGCGTTGGTTTTGGTTTGTTTTTAATCCTGCTTAGAGGTGACGGAGCGGATTTAAATCTGTGTCCTAAATTCTTTGCAGTCTTGCAGAAACACTCAGCCACTAGCCTACTCATCAGTGCTTTAGCCCCATTCTCTCTCTTCTTTAACATGTTTACACAGACCGGAGCCCTTTGTACTAGGTTCCATAGGTCTGTATGGAATACTTCTTGGTATTTTTTATCCTTCCATTCTCTCTATGCTTTAGCCTGGATACGTGACATCATCTTACCTTCCGGTTTACTCATTGTTTCTTTCATTGTCTCATCCGCTCTTAAATTTATCTAGGAGCTCTTAATTTCAATATATGTTAGGATATCTCTTGTTAAATTCTGTCTCATCATCTCATCTATCTTCTTGAATCTATTACCCTTTTTAAGCCTGTGTCTGATGATTCCCACATCTGGACCACCTGTGAAAAGCTATGGCAATAATCTGAGACTCTTTCTGAGGTCCCCTTGAGAGGAGTTACTGTTTTCTCTCTGCTGAGCAGTCAGATTTTGGGTAGATCATCTCATTTCGCTCAGGGACTGGCATGTTTTGGAGATGCTTTTTCACCTTGACAAAGACTCGTCTGTTTCTGGTCCACCCTTACTTCTCAAGTATAGCCCTTCTGGGGAACGGACTAGGATTTCTAGGGTGTTTACTAGGACTCTTCTTCTTCAGCAAGCCCTGATTTCTATTTTGTGTCTCTCAATTCGTATGGCAGTGAAAGCTCTTCTAAGCCTCTCAGACTCTCAGCTGTCACTTTATATTTATTCTCCCAGTGTTTTGCCTCCACAAATATTATAAATTAGCAAATACCTCAAGGGGAAAACTGCCATGGACTGTCAAGCTTAAGAATACAAGATGAACCTTTTTCTTTCTTTTTGCCTCCAAAAGTTTTTTTGTTTTATTTTGTTTTTTCTCTGTAGGGCTACTGGAGGGTCTTATTGCCCACCAGCCTCCATCGGTGTCCCAGCCACATGCTCGGCTCTCTGGGTCTCTCCACCCAACTCTGAGGACGTATGAACTGCAGCCACGCTCCAGATCTCTCCCTGTGGGGGACCAAGGTCCTTCCTGGGGCAGACAGTGTGCCAGAGGGGCCTCAGAGTGAGGGGCCAGAGGACTGAGCAGCATTCCCTGAGGAGTTCGATAGGAAAGAGAGCCCCTCTTGATGCCCCCCATAGAGGGATGCCAAGAAGGGGAAGGCAGGGTGGGAGGGGCTCCTTGCGTCACTTAGGGGATGACACCCAGAGACAAAGAGCACAATTAGGAGGAGGATGATAAAAACAACCACACAGACAAGGACAATTTTTGTGTGTGTGGTGGAGGTGGAGGTGGGGTGGAGCGGGTTTTTAATCTAGTTTTCCTGGTTGCTTCCTGTGGCCAGTTTTATCTTTAGCAGCCTACGCCACCATTACTGGAAGCAGAAAATTCCCTACTTGCGTTTTAAGAGTAATTGTTCTCCTTTTACCTTAAAAACACTCATTGTCTGCTTCATAGAAGTAGATGGATCTGGAAATGCACATAATTGCTGATGGCACAATGCTGGTTTAGCAAAATTTCTCATCACGAGGCTCAAACAAGCTCTCAGTGAGTACTTCACATTTTTAAATCAACAGGTGTCCTTGGGGAGGAATGAGAATGGATGAAAGACCACCAGGAGAGGAGAATTTATATTTATCTTTAATGGCCTGATTGCTCAGCATTTTAAAACTGCTATTAATTTCAATGCCAGTAATTCCTGATCTCATGTGCTGCACTAGGCCAGGAAGAGGATAGATCCTTGGAAACCACAAATAATCCAATACCTCTTTTTGGCCACTAGTTTTAACCTTTCTCTCTGAATTGTTATTTTTTTAACCAGAGATCTTACTCTACATACATATTTTTTTATGTTCAAGGGGACACCCAAACACACAAGCAAAGTCTCAAACATGAGAGAGAGAGCAAAAGTGTAAAGGCAAGGATTCTAAAACATCTACAAATGAAAAACTGTCTCCAATGTGAAGGAGACTCTGTAAGTGGCACTGTGCATCAGGCACTTAAGATGTATTTTTAATAGAATGACAGCCCTGTGAGGGAGATACTATACCCCTTTACCTATCGGAGAACAGAGCTGCTGTGACTAAGGAACATGTTCAGAGACAGCCAACTGGTGGGTGGCACTTCAAGGTAAAACAAAGCAAACGACCATGTCCTATTATTAATGGACAGATTACAACTTTCTTTTTAAATTGCAGGTGAAAAAAAGAAGTCACCAAGAATACCCACCATGGTCTGGAGAAGATAAAAGGTCAGTCTTTGAACGTTCAGTTATTTTTGCATGTATTATTTTCACCACCATTTTTATTGAGATAATTTTATGTTCTCATTCAGTCAGAAGAAGCAAATCTATGACAGTGAGATGTCTGATTTCCCAGGACCTGTTTCCCTCCAACGGTATCATCTTGCAAAACTCTCTCACAGTGTAACTTGTCCGATGGGTGCTAGACTTAGCCAAGTGGTCACTTCACAAGCTATGTTGTACACCTGAAACTGATGCAATCTTGTGTGCCAACTGTAACTGAAACATAGAAAACATTTTAAACTGTAGCACATCCCAACCAGGTTAATGGTCTCCATTCAGTCAACCAATCTTGTTCATGTTCCTCCAGCTTTACTTGTACTCCTTTGCGTGTGTGCATGTATATTTAGTACTATACACTTTTATCGCACATGTGAGTACATGTACCCACAACCACCAGCAAAGGCACAGAGGGTCCCAGCACCCCAAAGGTCCCACGTGGGATTCTGTTATGACCACACCCATGTGCGTTCCACTCTCCCTCCCAGGTCCCCAACCCCTGGTAACCACTAGTCCATTCTCCAGCCCTCAGATTTTCTCATTTCCAAACTGACACAAGTGAAACCATATAGTGTATAATCTCTTGGTATTGGCTTTTCTCACTCAGTATAATTTCCTAGAGATTCATCTTAGCTGTCCTATGTAACAACAGTTCATTCCTTCCTAATGCTGAGTAGTCTCCCATGTCTTGGACGTATCAGTTTGGTTTACCATTCACCCACTGAAGAACGCTGAGGCTTCCAGGTTTTGGCTTCTTTAATAGAACACACACAGACATTTGTGTACAGGTTTTGTATAAATACAAGTTTTAATTTTTCTGGGATATATGCCCAATAGTGTATTTGCTAGACCATATGGTTAACTGCATGTTTACTTTTTAAAAATAAAACAAAACTGCCCAACTGTTCCCCAGAGTGGCTCTACTGTTTTCCACTCCCGGCAGCAATGAAGGGTCCCCTTAGCATTTGTCCCCACGCCCAGCGCTTGGTGTCCTTGCTGCATTTTGTTGCAGTCCCTCAGGTCGGTGTGTGGCAATGTTTCATTGCAGTTTTCATTTGCATTTCCCTTGTGGCTGATGACACAGCTTGTTTTTTCATACTTTTTGCCCTTGTTTTAATTCTATTTAGCACTGAGATTTACATTGTTATTGAACGGAAGAATTAAAAAAGACAACTTGATTTTTGAAGTCTGTCCTCATATTCTCTCGTCCTTTGAGACTCCGGTTCTTCTTGACTAAATTTCTCATCCAAAATCTAGCAGACCGTCACTAAATCTCCTTACTCAGAACTGTGTTATTGTAAGGATGCTGAAATGAATATTGCATTTATAAACTTCCTCTGACAACTTTTTAATACGGAAATGTCAAACACACACTAAAGTGAATAGTGTAGTGAATTTTCCCGTACCCACTGCCCTCAGCTTCAACGATTACCAAAGTTTCGCCAAAATGTTCATCGATCTTTCTCAACTTTTGTTATTATTAGCTAGAGTATTTTAAAGAAATCTCTATACCATATAACTCTACCCATGAATGAATACCTGTTTTTAAAGATTTTTTATTTATTTGTTTTTAGAGAGGGGGAGGCAGGGAAAAAAAGAGGGAGAGAAACATCAACGGGTGGTTGCCTCTCATGTGCCCCAACTGGGGACCTGGCCAGCAACCCAGGCATGTGCCCTGACTGGGAATCGAACTGGTGACCCTTTGTTCACAGGCAGGCCCTCAATCCACTGAGCCACACCAGCCAGGGTGGAATTAATACCTTTTTTGACAAGGTCAAGTCGTGAAATTGTCTAAGCCAGAAGACATAAATTGATTGTGGAATAAAGGTTCAAAAATGCTTCTTTTTACATTATTGAAAAAATCAGTGCTTGCAGAACATTGTCGATTAGGCAGGTGTACTTCTTAGAATGTCTACTGAATTATTTTTAACAGAATTACCCTTTTTCTGGTCTAGATGCCACTGTACCTATGGACAGAATGACCTTTTAGTGTTATGGTCTCGATAAAACGAGCAATATTCCATGACTTAAAAAAAAGTCGTATGAGATAAACATTTGGATCGACTCCATGGGACGGTTGTTTTTCTGACTCCACCATAAGAAATGGCTTTGCCGTCTATGCCTGAGTCAACGTTCGTGAACACATCCAGTGTCGCCGTCAGCTCAGATGTCCTTGAGGCCATTCTGCTTCTCTATGACCCTGCAGATGACAAGGAGGTCGTGTCACAAGGGCTCCTTTTTCTCAAAACACAGCTGCAGGGTCAGCAAGTCCCCCTGTTGTGTGTCCTGAGTCACCCCAGTATTTCCACCAACCCCTTCGGGACTGGGTGCCTCGTGCAACACCTTTCCACCGTGAGACGTCCGTGACCGAAGGGCCGCAGCCCCTGAGTGGTTTGCCCCGGCTCCCGACCAGGACTGCTCTGCTCCACATCCTGCAATAACTCAATCTCACCGACACTTCGGGTTGTCTCAAACCAAGCCCAAGAGATGGTTGATTTTCGTCCTCCACCCGGAGGTATACGGCATTGTTTACAGCAGAATTCCTTTTGATTTTGTACAGATCATTATAAATCATAAATTACTTGATTTCCCATTGTTTTGTGTTTTGCTTTTTTGTTGGTTTTTGATTGTTGAGTCACTTAAGCCTCTTTTTTCCAATGTTACCCATTTTTATTGAACAACCTGTGGTCTATTTTATGATATCTAACATAAAGAACCTCTGAACAGTCCCTCACGGTACATACGTTCCTTCACGTAAAAAATCTCGGCATGATTATGAGTTTACTTTTAAGTGTGTCATTTGATTAAGAGTTATTGTCTCCACTGTACCTCCTCAGCACTGAGCCTGAAGATGGCGCACAGCAGGTGCTCATGTCCTTTCGGCTCCAAGTTCACACTTCCCTGCCTGCTCCGTTATAACAGAGATGGGCCCTGCAAATAGGCAGTGGCCCCCTGGCAGGATGCTAAGCTTTGTCAGAAGGTGCTGGAGACAGTGGAGGAGGAATTTTCTCCTCCTGGTCTGGTGTTGCTCTCTGGTAAGAATGCTGCAGCCCTCCCCACCATCTGGCCCCTGCAGCACCCATGGCTTCCACAGCTTCCAGAAACCATGGCAGAATCGGCTTCTGCAGGTCCTGGCTCCCGCAGTGTGTGATGGTGGCTGGGGGCCCAGTGCCAGCAGCGCCCCCCACCCCCTGCCCAGCCTTCCCTCGGATGGCCCAGCGGTGCACACTGCACCTGAGACAGCGCCCTGTGAGGGCCTCCCTGGCTACTTTTCAGGTGGCTTTGTAACAACTACTGAACCATGGCTCTTCCCCCTGGGGAGAGCGTCCTCTGGCACCTCAGAGGCGGATTTTCAGCAAGTTTTGCTGGCATGGCACCACAGTGACTTCCCTGAGATCTGGCAAAGCCCCAGCTGGGTGCTTGCTCCCCACACGGTCTGCGTCCCAGGCTTGGGGGTCTCTTCCTTAGATGCTCTGTCTCTGCACTAAGGGTATGGCTGGTCCTCGTATCCACTACCCATTTGTTATTTCAAGTGTTCTTGTTTTCTCACTTTCCAATTCCTCATCACCCCAACCCCATTATAGTAATTTTTTATATCAAGTTTTTCTAGTTTGACTTCTCTCTAGTTTCTGTCTCCTAATTGGACCCTGATTAAAGAAAGAACCTGAATGATTACTGGGATATCACCAAACGGGTTTTGTATTTGATGTTATCATTTGTAGCTACACATTTGAAAGGAAAAACTGAATTTTATATGAATATGGTCTTGAGCCACTGCATTGCAGTTCATTAATTCATCTACACTTTAATTCATTCACTCCTTTACTAAAAAATTATTGAGCAACTAGTTTACCAAGCACATGCTAATAGACTTCTTAGGATAATGAGAAAGTTGATACATCTGCAGAGAATGCAGATGATCAAGTCAGTCAATTTCCTTGAATTTACGGAATACTAGCTTTCAGGAACACTAGACTTCAAGAGTGCCCGAAAATCAATTACACAATACTTCTGTCCCTCTCCATCCCTCAACTCCTACCAATGAATGAAATGAATAGGTGGGCAGGTCAATTCCTGTTCTTTACAATCTCATTTGCAGTTAATGCTGCCTAAATTATGATATCTTACCCTCATTTTCTTCTTTGCTTTTAAACCTAAGGCGCTCTTTATTAGATATGCAAGGCCTGTCCAGAAACAGTCCCGCTATTGTTAATATAATGAGAACGGTTTGCGTGACACTGGTGTAACCCGGAAGCCAACCCAGAGGGTGGACTGGAGGGTGCAGTTGGAGTACGACTTCACTGTACTAGTCACTTCACTGTACTAGTCGGTGGGGGCGGTAGACACCATTGAGTGAGCACATGTGCTGTGTGGCCGTCACGTTCAAATGACTGAGCAAGTAGGAAAATGAACCTGCATCAAATTTTCTGTTAAGCTTGAACCTTCCTCCACGAAAACTATTCAGGTGATCCAAAAGTCTTTTGGGGACGGTGCAATGAGTGCAGTGCAAATACAAGTGTGGTGTAAACACTTCAAAGACGGTCGAGAATCTGTTGGAAGTGACCCACGTTCTGGAAGGCCTGTGACAAGCAGAACACCTGAGTGTGGAAGGTGTGCAGGCTGCAGCCAACCAAGACTGGGAACTGGCAGTGTGAGAACTAGAGGCTGACCCAGGTATCCCAAATCTCCCGTGTCCCAGATTTCAATACAGGATGGCTTGAAGTGTGTCATGGCAAAACGAGTTCCGTGGCTTCTCCACCAGAGCAGAAGGAGCACTGGGCTGCTCTTGCTAATGACTTGATTCAAACTACTACCAATGAACCAGATTTCCTCAGCAAGGTCATAACCAGAGATGAATCACAGGAGAACTGTGTGGAGCCCCAGGGCACTACTTTAAAGGGGGCTGAGGTGTCATTGTCCTGTGTGCAATGTTTCTTGTATCTTCTTCAAACAAATGTCTCTACTTTTCATATTACATGGCTGAATACTTTACGGACAGACCTTTGTATATAGCAGTTTTTTAAGTTCTTATTAAATAATTTCTTCAACTTTTCCCCTGTAAATATTACATTCCATGTATTTTATTCTTTCCCCATAGTTTTATTCTTTTTGTTTTTTGTCTTCTTGGGCTTTCTCCAAGTTGGTCACATTTGCCCGAGACAGTTTGAGCTGCTGTAACAAATATAACAAGACTGGGTAGCTTAAATACGAAACATTTATTTCTCACAGTTCTAGAGGCTGGAAAGTCCAAGATCAAGGTGCAGACAAATTCAGCATCTGGCGAAGGTCCCTTCCTCCATTTGTAGATGGCCTCCTTCTTGCTATATCCTCACATGGCAGAGAGAGAGAAGGCTCCTATACCGGTACTAACTTCACCAGGGCAGCTCCACCCTCCTGGCTGCATCCAAAAAAAGCCCCGCCTCTAAATTCCATGGCAAGAGGGATTTTGTTTTCAACAATTGTGGGAGGGGTACAAACACTGACTCCAGAGCAACGTCCATCCTAAACGGCATTGCTCTCTCTCCGTCGATCGCATGTTAAGTTCAACACTACTAACATAATAGAAATGCCTTTGCAAATCCTTTGGTCTTCTAAAAAATTATGTAAATTTTCACCTTTAAGGTAAACTTGTGTATACCAAGGATATAAATTGTGTATATACAGAGGATGGGAGTTAGGGGGAGAAAGATAGGATGTCGAGACAGCACTGGAAGGTGAATGTTGACGGAAAGATTATGTAGCAAGCACTTGGACAAATGGTTTTAGAGAACAGTTTACATACACACTGATATAACGATCAACTGGGTCGGTCCTATCCACACAGCAGGGTCCTAAGGGTCTTTTTCTACGCAACCATTTCTGTACATAGTTGAAATTTATAACAATGTGTTTCTGTAGAACATCCTTCATTCAGACATTGTGCTAATTCAGAGAGGCCTTGGAGGACCTTCTCCTGTTCATTGATTCTACAGTGAACAATTTCCCCCATTTCCTCAGCTCTGAAGGAGCCTGCAGCCCCCAAACAATGGCCTTGGCTCCTCCCACTCTGGCCGACCTGCCGCTCCTGGGGAGGTGGGCACCTCCTTCTGCCCACTCACCTGACCTGGCCCCTCGCCCACAACCTGTCCCCTGGACAGCGTGAATCCTTTGTCATTGGGAAGCCCCTGGATTGTAAACGCACCAACTTTAAGACAGGTAGCTTTCCTTGGCCTATTAACTGCTTTTGATGTCTTTCAGCAGGATAAAACATTATTGATGATTTTGTAAGTGATAAAAAAGCGAAGTGCATTTTAAAATTGATGGTGTTTTCAGACATACCGACCAGTGAAATAGCCCAGAAATAAACCCACACATATGTGGTCAAGGGATCTTCAACCGGGATGCCAAGAATAAGCAACAGAGAGAGAAAAGTCTGTTCAACAAATGACAGGAAAACTGGGTGTCTGCATGCCAAACAATGAAACGATATCCTTATTTCACACCACACATAAAAATAATGCAAATGGATTAATGACCTAAACATGCAGCCTACATCTATAAAATCCTGGAAGAAAATAAAGAAGAAAAGTTTCTGAACATTGGTCTTCTAGACAATAACTTTTTGGATATGACACCAAAAGTACAGGCAACAAAAGCCAATTTATATATGTACGTGGAACTCCTACAACTCAACAGCAAAAACTTAAATAACCCAATTTAAAAGTAAGCAAAGAATTTGAACAGTTCCCTGAAGAAGACATACGAATGGCCAAGAAGTATATGAAACGGTGTTCATCATCACTAACCATCAAGAAAATGCAAATCAAATCCACAATGAATTATCACCTTACACCTATTAGGATAGATATTATTAAAAAAAATAACCCCTAGCTGATGCAGCTCAGTGAGTTGAATGCTGGCTTATGAACCAAAGGGTTTCCAGTTCTATTCCCAGTCAGGGCACATGCCTGGGCTGCAGGTAGGTCCCCAGTTGGGCTCACGTGAGAGGCAACCAGACATTCATGTTTCCCTCCCCCTCCTTCTCCCTCCCTTCCCTTATTTAGAAATAAGTAAAATCTTTAAAAAATAATAATTGTTGACAAGGATGGGAATAAATTCACACCCTTGTACACTGTTGGTGGGAATGTAAAATGGTGCAGACCCCACTGAAAAGAAATAATATTCACAATATCCAATCTATGGACACAACCTAAATGTCTATCGATGGATAAATGGATAAAAAAATTGGTACACACACACGAGCACACTTTCAGCCATAAAAGAGAAGGGAATCCTGCCACATGTGCCAACAGGATGGACCCAGAGGACATTCTTCTAAGTGAAAGAAGCCTGTCACAGAAGGACACATACAGCATGGGCCCACTGACTGGAGCTACTGAAAACAGCCAAACTCACGGAGACAGAGTCAAATGGCGGTTCCTAGGGGCTGGGGGGAAGGGAAACAAGGACTTGCTGTTCCACAGGACAAAAGTTCCAATTATACAAGAGTAGGTTGTAGAAATATGCTATATTACATTGCACCTACAGGTCACAATACTGCACTTATTAACAGCATAAATCTCATTTAAAATGTTCTTAGCATAATAAATAAATTAATATCGGTGGTCTTATACACAAAGAAATATAAAAGTAACAGCTAAATGTCCTCATCGGTTACGTGATGGCCATAATGCCAAGCTCCCACCCCTACACCAACCCCCACAAGCTCCAACCCTGTGGCCAGTTTTCTTCTTTCCTCGGACCCAGTGTTCTCTGGCGAAGGGATGGCACTAGACCTCACTGAGCAGGACTCTCTCATGTCACCAAGAACATGCATCTGTAGGTTGTCAGTACCAACCTTATCTCCAGGGTCAAAAGAATGAGTCTGAGCCCCAACTCTGACTTTGAACAGAGATAAAGTTTATGCCAATGAAACCAACTGCAGACAGGCGTTCGTTCACAAAGACGGCACAGTGTCCCTCAGCCTCTCCTGCTGGTCAGTTGAGCGGGCTTCCCTGTGGTCCGTGCCACGGGCCTTGCACCTGAGCAAAGCCGGTAACTGCACGTCTTCCACAGGTGCATTTTACCTGGTGGGCACTATCAGCCTTTTTGACAAATACCTGTGTCCTTACAAACTAGGTTGTGCACAAGAGCTACGTGGACAGGAACCAAACTTCGAGACTTGTCCCATTACGTTGTACAGGTTTTGGCCTCTGTATGATAGCTCATCAGAGAGCAGCAATCCAGTGCTATTCTCAGCGGCCCTGGCAAAATCCAACGTTACCCCTGAAAGGCTACTTTGATTCCAGAATTGATGGTCATTACCTCTTTCAGACTAATGAAGCTAATTTTAATGGCGATAATAATGTCTCCCTGGCAGGTTGTTGTGAGAAAGGAGTGAGATAGCCGGCACATTTCGGACGCCTTGTAGACCAGGAAAGGCTCAACAATCAGTGCGGATCGCCTTACTCCTTCGCTGCAGCCTCCAGACTCCTTCTCTTGCTTCTTTCCCTTTGCTTTCCTCACTCCTCCTCGGAGGCCTTACCTCCTTGTGCGGCTGAGGGAAACCCTCAGGCCCAGCCAGAAGCATGTCCCAACTAGTAAGCTCACTCAACACACGTATCTGGAAACCTACCATGAGCAAATCGTGGGGCTGTTATACTAATACAAGACGCTACAACATACATACACTGTACCCTACATTCTACAGTGAGGCCACCCTGCATACCTTCTGAAATATCGGGTTGAGAATGAGTTAGACAACTCCTGAAATCATGCACTGAACACACAGCCGTGCTGGGATTAAAGGAACAGGGATGAAAGGAACGTGGTGCAGGCCAAAGGGCGGGGGTAGGGGCGGGGGCAGGGGCGGAGCGGAGTGAAGGGGACAGTGGGCACATCTGTAACAGTGTCAACAATGAAGGAAAGAGTACAAAAATAATGATAAAAAACAGGAAAGGAGAATTTCTGAGAGGTAAAGAGAGCTCCTTGGCACTTTAACTCCAAGAAGGCGGAGTGGAAGATGCTATCCCCCATTCCCAAATTTCCTTTTGAAAATGTTAAGGGTAAGAAACGGAACGCCTACAAACAAGCAAAGTGCACAGAAATGACTGCGTTGGGCAGCTGGCGCCCCACGTGTCCCTGGAAAGAAAAGTGGTCCCTACGGACGCCCTGTGGGTCATGCTCCAGAAGAGTCAGGACAGTTGCCTGCAGTGGTTTCCAGGTAAACAGTCCGGAGTGGCACCCATCAAAGGTAATAACGACCACGATCATCGCGCATATTTAACTTCCACAACCAAGTATCTTTTGTGTTTGACTGTGGCTTTGAGGAAGGGAATTGTTTTATGAATCAGTTCCCTGGGTCAGTGTAGTTCCCACTCTCACAGGACTTGCTGTGTGGCCCACAGAGGGCGGCTTCTTCGAATTTCTCTAGTCAGATGCAGATGACATTTATGGAACCAGGAGACTTCAGGTATATGTCACACAGACGTGAATTCAGAGTACATCACATTTACCTTTATTCAGGCTCAAACTCACTTTGATACTCAGTATAGTCTAAGGCGGGAAGGCAGTGGAGACACTGCAAAATAAAAAGACAGGAACAATGGACAATTCTGGCCCAAGGCAATACTGTGGTACAGCATCTTTAAAAAGATCTACCCGTATTTTGTAACCACGTGTATGAACTACATCTTAGAAAATCACTGTAGAAAACAGTATACACTCCCCATTTTAAAGGTGGAGATTCTGAAAATAAATGTAAGAAACTCAAAACCATATCCTGTTAGGAAAGGGGGTGAGTGGAAAGAAATCCACCCACTGAAGAAATCTCTGCCTTTACTCCCACGGGGATGATTTTCAGAGTTGCACTTACTACACTGACACTGGAAAAAATCCTCTACCTGCAACCTTACTACCCACCCACAGTCTGACTGTGTTCTGTGGACCCAGGTATAAGCAGCTTTGCTCATATTCTGCCTGACTTCTATGAGAGATCAGATCCTCCCTGGGACTTGAGAATTGGGAAAGTTGGGTTCACACTCTGGTGGTAAGGGACAAAGCCAGCTTGGGTACGTGTGCGGGCTCATGTACAGCCCAGCCGGAGGGAGGTGGGTTGCAGGCACGTCCAGAACCAGGATGCTCCCTCCCCGCAGCTCACGGACTTTGTGTTTCAGCCTCTTTCCCTGGCACTGGAGTTCAGCTGGCAGAGTGTGTGCTGGAAATGGGGGCAGGGGTGTCGGGATCAGAGTCACAGGCTTATGGCTTAGGACCAGAGAGGAATAGGAAAATGAGCTTCTCTCTCATTTTCAGTTTCTATACCTGGGAGAAACCACCTGACCAGCACATCCCGGGGCATAGACCCATGGGGATAAGCACTGTGGACAGAGGGGCGCTACCCAAAATGGCACATCCTGGGCACACGCAATCCTCGGCCGGGGAGAGTCTCTTACCAGAGGGGTAAACCGGATGCTGAGCAGACTAGCACCAGAGCCAGCTCCAAATGCAAGCAAACTCAACACACCACCAGGAAACAAACTTGGATGTGCACCCCGAAGAAATGTTAGAGAAAAGCAAAAAATACATTAACACCTGAAGCCGGGGATAATCAATTTTTATAGACAAATGGCTGGCTTTGATAAAGAGTGAAGTGCAGAACTGACTTAGATAAACATTTCATTTGATTTTCATGAAGGACAGTATCTTTTTTTTTTTTTTTTGAAGAAAAGCAGCAACCTGAGTAGCAGCAGGAAAGAGTGCTGACTTTGCTGTCTGCCAAGGGGGCCACTGATTTCGTGGCACTGTCCCCACGTGCAGTCACACCACGCCTGATGAGGAAAAGGATGATCACACCGACCTACCACAATCTGGAATGTTTATTGCATTTCCTACTCAGCCATGGCACTCTTTAATCAAGAACACAAAGACACCTACTGAGGTTTTGCCAAAGCTGCGAACATCTTTAGAAACACATTGTCTTAAAGCAACACGCTGGAATAATAAGCAACTAAGTCTACAAATATAGCAACTTTCAGTGACATGCGTTTTTCCCAATTATAACTCTAGCACAGATATATATCATTCTCTAGACCCCACAAAGTCCAAAAAGAGCCCACTTTACCGGACTGGGAAGAGTATGATTTCAACCATGAATCCATTGGAAGACTATTGTGTACTGGTGTGTGCTGCTCAAAAAAGAAAAAAAAAGCCTCTCCCCTCCCTCTAGTACCTTGCAGGACACACGGTGGCTGTATCTGAAGAGAAGGTGAGTTGCAATGACAACCGGGAAACGTGCACGTGTTCCTGCACCGGGTGCCGGGCGACGCTGCCCTCTGCCGGGCCTGCCACGCCCGGGGACAGGCCTTTTGCCCGTTTGGTAGCTGGGATGCTCAGTGACCCCCGGGAAATGTCGGGTACGGAGGGTACCTCTGAGAAGAAGTCTCTTACAAAACCGAATCCACAGAGTTTCTCTCCTACCTATGAAAATGCGCTCGCCGCCCTTCGAATCCTGGGTTTGCTCATCCTTCGGTACCATATTTGGGCAGAGTCAAATTAAATTAAAAGTGCTTTGTTCAAGGAAGCAGGCTGGTCAGAACAAAGGACACTGTTCTGTAGAGAAAGGCGTTCAATATCTAGAAACTTTTCTGACCACCAATAAGGAGCTTGAAGAGAATTTTAAACCAAGAAAGAAAGAAAACCCCTTGTGTGGTCACTGTGACTATGGATTCATGATATATTATCCCACAGCCCTCTTGGCTTAAGAGCAGGTATTGTTCCAGTAGCCCACCGGCCCTCAGTAACGCAGAGAAAGACTCCGAAGGACTGTCTGGGTACACACGAACACTGCACTGATTCAGAATGAGGACACTGGCCAGGTCTGAGAGGACTCGGCAAAGCACAGATGGCTGGTGGGCGGTGGGCTGGGCAGTAAAGGCAACCTTTGGTAGGACATCAGCACCAACGGGCCCGCACTGCCAGTCTTTCCCACGAACAAGCTACCTTCTCCCACACCGCGATGATCCCACTTTTCTTCGTAGGCATCTATTTAGGGACAGGCAGGGTGGGAGGAAGAGAGGCACCCCAGGACAGCGATGCAATCAGACAACCAGAGGCTCCCAAAGAAAAGTCAGAGGAGGCCGAAAGAAAAACAGTACTTCTCCTAATCAAAGTTCCCATGCAGTTGTCCCCAGGACTAGCCCGGTGCTGCCCCGCGAATCCCTGGGGGGAGCAACTTTTCTCTTCATTCTTTTCTTCACCACTTTGTTTGGAGGGAAACGATGTCAATGAAACTCTTCCTACAGGCCCATCTCGATACCAATTGCACGCGACTCAGTGTAGGTGCCACAGAAGTTGAGAAAAACCCAACGTGAGCACCAACTGTGAAGACATCCTTCTTTCTCAGCACTTATAAAACAAATAAGATAATCATATTTTTTCTTTTTGTTTTTCAGTAAAATGTGTTAGCACGCTTGAGAGAACAGGCCACATAAGGTGTAAAATGCTAAAAAATCTAGTCAAAAACTGTTTGTTCCATATAAAAATATGATTATTGATGACCTTTCCATGAAATCCTATTTGGTTAAAATGAAAAGCACACAGCTTGGGACAAATGTTTACTCCCCACTTCAGGCTGTGATCTGCTGCATTGGCTTGAGCTTTGGCGAAACCTGGTAAAAGAAAAAAAATATCCAAATTATAAAAAACCTCATGGCAAAAACCTCTTTCCTTTCAATTTCCAAACATGAAGGACACAGGCAACAAGCAGCCTTCCCATGGACATCAGCCGGCACTTTCTCGTTTTCTTCCATCTGTACTGAGATGGAGAACTCCTTTTCTGCTTACATTTCCTCTATTTAGGGGTTCTTACGTTCTTCCATGACTGCTCCTAAATTACGGATCATTAAGATGGAAACAAGGAGGGGGAGGGGGAGCAGAGGGAGACAAAGGGGCCACATAACCAAGCTCTCTGATGAACGGATCACCGAGCTCTGAGATGAATGCCTCTGAGACCTCACTCAAGACAGACAAGGTGCATGTCTCAATATTAAATGTTGACTATATGTATGTTCAATGCATGGACCAGCAAATGCATTCCTAGGAGTCTTGAAGCAAGAAATACAAGCACAGGCCTAAGTTAGTGGTGGAAGAAGAAACCTACATGTAAGTGGGCTGTCTTCCTCTTCACAGACCTTTCGAGGTGTAATGTCAGATACAGATTTCTTCATTCAATTTGGCAAATACCCACCAAGTCCTACTAAGTAACAGTCCCCATCGAATGCATAGTAAACAATATTTAAATTTAGGTGACTTTTTGAACCCTTCAAAGATGTGGCAATTCAAGTGGGCCGAGGTAGTGTAGACCTGAGAAAGAAGATGCCTCCCAAGAAGGGCTCCTGGTGGCCCACTGGGCTCAAAACAAAAACAAAAACAAAAACGGCCAAACAATGCTCCCCTCTGCCCCCTGCTGCCCAGAGCCTAGCAGCCATTTCTCTACCGGAGCCTCTCTCACAAACTGCACTTCAGGGCAAAGCCTGCACTGAACTGCCTGCCCGCTCTGCGTGTCTGCCATCTGAGACACCCTTTCTAAAGGAGTTCCTCAAGCCCTATTTCAACCAGCAGGACTGAGGCTTTCTCCACCCAATCCGAGCTGTGCAACTTCAACCAACCAGAGTGACTCTATTCTGGTCAATCAGGACGATGTCTTTTGGACCAATGAAACTGCAAAATGAAGATCTGGAGTCTTCATTTGAATGAGGACAGATGAGTCAGGGACCAGGAATAGGGTCTTCTGTCCACATAAGCTGGCTCCCCTCTGGCTCTGGGAGAGCACTTTCCCTTTCCACTGAAGACTGGGTTTGAAGACAGAATTGAAGCACTGGAGATGTCTTGCCACAGCAGAGTGGAAGAGACCAGCACAGGCCAGAGCAGACGGTACAGAATGGAGCAGACCAGCACAACACAAAGCAGACCAGCAAGGAGAATAGCAAAGCAAAGATGTCCAGCTGGGGAGGGGTCTGGCTCCAGGGCTGCCTCAGCGCCCTGCAGTATCACAGCTGAGATATTTTGCACCAAATAGTTTCCTTCTTCACCACACCCTCACTTGGGGATTCCCGTTGCTGTCGAATTGGGGCCAACAACCACCAACCATCGACTGACACTAGCATTTTACCTTCCAGAATAAACAGTTAATAGTTTGTTAAACAAATGAATAAATGAATGAATGAATGAATGAATGATGAAGTGGGTCAGATAGGCTTCAAAGAACTAGAAGAAAGGTTTCTAACAGAGGTGGCCAGTGTTAAAAATATTTTTCGGTCATTTATAAATCTTTTCTGTATTAACACTTCACAATGTCAAGGGTTAATACCCCTTTTCTGTGTTCCTGCTAAAAGAATGACATGGCCAGATAAAAAGGACCAGTGTGCCTTGGTGTAGAGCTGAAAATAGATGAGAGCTCATTCAGACTTGCTAGTGCCAAGAATAGATGTAGAATAACAGACAAAATAGTTGGCGTACAATAAATAGACAAAAGTCTCAGCTCAGAACTTCAACTCTCTCAAAAAGAATAAAAGACATATGGACTCAGTATTTAGAAAGTGTGTCTCATAAACAATCCATTTTCTTTTTTAAACAACAGAGCATCTGTGGAAATCATTTAATGAAATAAAACTTTGCTTTTTTGAAAACAGATAATTTCTAATGGAGTCTTTATAAAATTTCCTTTAAAAGGAAATGACACCTGGCCTGGCTGGTGTGGCTCAGTGGACTGAGCACCTGCCTGTGACCCGGAAGGTCAGTTCCCGGGTTGGATTCCCAGTCAGGGCACATGCCTGGGGTGCAGGTCAGGTTCCCAGTAGGGGGCGCATGAGAGGCAATCAATCAATGTCTCTCTCTCCCTCTCCGGTTCCCTCTCTCTAAAAGTAAATAAATAAAATCTTTTTATAAAAAAGAAAGAAAATGTAAAAGGAAACAACACTGTTGTTTCCTAAATTAAACATCTGATCCTTTTTTTTGTCCTGTTGGCCCTATTTTGAGCTCTTAATATCATTTATATCCTCAATGTGGAAACTGAGTTTCATCAGAAGATGAAGCTTGACATAAGANGCAATCAATCAATGTCTCTCTCTCCCTCTCCGGTTCCCTCTCTCTAAAAGTAAATAAATAAAATCTTTTTATAAAAAAGAAAGAAAATGTAAAAGGAAACAACACTGTTGTTTCCTAAATTAAACATCTGATCCTTTTGAGCTCTTAATATCATTTATATCCTCAATGTGGAAACTGAGTTTCATCAGAAGATGAAGCTTGACATAAGACTGAATTGGCCCCTGTGTTTTTTAATGAAAAACATCTACTAAACCACCATTTTTCATTCTGTTCTCTTTCTTATAGCCTCATCAACATTGAGAACTCACGCAAGCTGAAGCAGGTTACCCTGCCAAGGTGATCTACAGGCTAAGCATAAGACTATGGGATTTATTGTAGAAGGTGAGCCAATGATTTGTCTTCCCCATCATCCACTGAAATCCCAAGAGCATACTATTTAATTCTGGTATAAGGCCAGTTCCTAAATACTTATTGAGAGTATAAATTTATTCAACTTGGCAAAGAATGTCTGCAGCTGGCTTCTTTCAGATTCCATTGCAAACATAAAAATAAGTAGTGTTCTTAATGTTTTGCCACGGGTGGTTTCAGGTGTATTTCTGCCTGGAGAATAGGACCGAGACCCTTGGGAGTTGTAGCTGTGCCAATCTGTTCTGTTTTATTGACCTTCCGTGGCCTTCCACAGGGAGCATGGGCTGTTTTGCTCTCAGCCACAGGGAAGCAGCTCAGAGGCAGAGGCTCACTGCTGCATAGAAAGCCTGAGGCTTTCCAGGGCTGCCCAGAACTAAGGGCTCGGGTCTCGCCCACACGCACCTGGAGAGCCTGCTGCGGCTGTCCACCGAAGCCACACCCTACATCTCAGCCTTCATCACACCGGTGATATTTTTACCTCTCCCGGCCCCGCTCTTCCCTCACCTCTCTTGATAGACTCAGAACGCAACCACCAAGAAGCACAGAGGAAGGTCCCTTTCTTTGTAACAACTGCATTTTGAAGGAGAGTGACCATGTGGAAGGAGCTCTCTGTCCATTGTAAGCTGGCTTCTCTCGCTGTAAACTACTCTTGCCCAGAATAGTATTTTGGGAGTGTGGGGAAGGTTCCAGAAATATAGCCACTATTTGCATTTCTATGACAAAATTTCCACAGCCTCCTTTGGAGTTCCAGATATACTCAGTATATGGCCCTTGAGAGACTTTCCTACCAATGGAAAAAAAAATCTCCCTTTCAACTGGCACATCATAAATATGACTCACTGCACCTTCATCTTTAACAAATTTTTTAAGAAGCTGTTTCCAGTGACAAGTAAAGGTCGCATCTGCCTCCCACATTTTCTGTGGCTGCTGACTGCACTGTGGTACACTCTTTTTTGTTAAATGTCCAAAGAGTTCATTATAACGATTATTTTTTAATACCCGGAAACCAGTTTTGTCATGTCCTATCATCTGATGCTGTCGTATTTTTATTTTTCTTTGAAATTCTCAGTATTTTCTCCATCAGCTTATAGCCACATTCTATACGTGTGGCCATTCACTTGCCCATATGCACAGGTGTAAGGGACTTTTATCAACACGTTTTCACAACTGCTTTGACCTAGGTTTTTACCTTTTTTCTTTATTACACAACAACCTGGGTATTCCCTTCTAGAACATTCACTTTCAGTTATATGGTGAAGGCTAAGCAGGCTTTTTCTCAAGCAGAAGTCCTGAGTAACTTTGCAATAGTAGTCACACATGGAATAAACGCTACCTATACTGTCACAATCACAGAGTAGCTTGTGAATATAACACAGAACACCTTCCAAAATATCAGATAAAGAAATGCCGTGCTCAACACACTTTTCATATGAAATGCATCTCACTGCTAACCCAGCGATGGAGCAGAACACTGCATTAGCTAGAGCGCTCCAGTCCCCGCCTCACAGAGAACCACCCGCTGCAGCAGTGATGCCGGCGGCCAGGGTCCAAACAGATGCCCTGACCGTTGGACCCTCCGAAGCTAGTTCTTCTGAGGATCGTGGTTTGACCAGCACTACACCTTTTCATTGCCAGGACAACACTGATGTACAGATCAACATCTCACCTCAATGGCCACGTCTGCAGAAAACGACATTACATGTCCACGCCAGGCCAGGGGAGGTGACACTGTAATGGGAGGGACCCTCCAGATAGTTTTCAATGTATCGAAACATGGAAATGGGCATGTAAAAATGACGACAAAGCAAAACAGTAAAACTCTATCTTTTTCATTCTTGATTCACCAACGCGACTGAAAAAGGCACAGAGAACAGTGAGGGTCTTCCTTTGCATACGCCCTTTGGTGGCGGAAAACTGAGCACTCCGTGGATCTTCAATGTGCTGCCTGTGGAAGAGGAGGTTAGCTCACCCAATCCAGGGGGGGAAATGAAGAAAAGCTGAGTAAGTAAGAACTGTTTTCTGTTATCACAAGAGTAAGGAATTCTAAATAGTTAAAGTGGAGACAAATCCGGTCTGACTCCCTGACGTTATGGAAAAAGTAATTAAAGATGTGCGCTTTGTGTGAGGTGTTGCTGGCGGACTTCTTTTCTCTGAAGAGAAATTCAGAAAAGGTTAATAGACAAAGACCTCCATACAGTACCAGAAGCAGCTGTATGTGGATAATTAATTAGGCAGCAAAATTGTCTTTACAGAAATTTGTCATGCACTGATAGGTACCGGCCAAGGACGCAGCACCGAAGGAAGCAATGTATGAAATACACGCTCTATCCAGTGGGTTTGGTTAAATTAGCTTCTCCAGGATGTGGGCTGCAACGGTTCCCAGTATTGTACACATATTTCGTGTTAACTGGTAGACCTGTTCTTAAAAAGGTATGTGAGAAGCAAATGCTTGTCCTTCACTTTCCTCGGGGACATTTCACCTTTACTTTGGATTAACTTTGGACTAGCCATCCTCTCGACCCCCATTAAGTAGGTGATGGGTGGGTGATAGCTAGGCAATTCCAGCACAAATAACACCCCTTTTTATTACAAACTCTTTTATTACAGAATCACGAGCCTGTAATTCTGTGACATAACAATATCGCACTCGAGCACACCATAGGACATTTTAGGTGAAAGGTTCAAATTAAAACTATAAATTACTACAACCATATTATTACCCTACCAACCAAGCGGGTGTTACCTGACAGACCCTGTATATCACAGTATTATTCTCTCTGTTTTAAAAAGGGATTTGGAGATTTCTTAAATGGATACAGTTATCTACTTTTGTTAAGTCAGAGTTTCTATGCACTAGGCTTTTCTTAGATGTCGGCTATGCCTACTTTGTGACTGTCATCTGGTGGTGTCAGAAGCCCAACATTCTAATAACATCAACAGATGGGACAATTAGGCATAGGAGCTAACCAAAGAGGAATTCGTAAGCCACAGGCAGGTTTAAAAATAAGGAAGTGTCAAGTCTTTGTGTGCAGCTCACATCTTACAGTTCATCAAGGGTACCTACGGCTGACGTGTGACCCAAGACAGAGCGTTGCAAGGGGCTTGACAGAGAGCAGCTTTGAGTTCAAGTTCACTTGACCTTCCATTTCCAGCCCCTCCTGTGGTTCTGCCCGCTCCTCCTCCTGACGCCTGAGCCGAACCCTGGCCCGTGAGTGTGAGCCTGTCCCTGCTCCCGCCTGCTCTCATCTGGAGGCCTCTCCCTTGCACTGGTCTCCGCAGAGGTCAACTCCGAGAACGACACCAAAGGAACGCTTCGCATCCTGCGAACACCCGTTCATCACGCTGGTGATGCCGGACAAGCGGCTGGATTTGTTCACAGAAGCACTTACCGCAAAATCACACCCTGTGCTCTTTTTTATGTCATCCACCGTCAGGCCTTCCCAGAGTTCGATCAGAGTCAGCCCTTTCTTGTTGTCCACGTCAAACACGGCCTGTCGGAGTCAAGAACATGACCATGACAATTGCCAACAGAGTCAACACTGTATAGCATGAAACAGAAACAGGCCCTCAAGTTCTTAAAGGAAGGATCAGACCCAGCACAAAAGACTCTGAAAATCAGCCATGAAAGAAATGCCAACCATAACTATTCCATTTGGGTGGGGGAACAAATGGCAGCGACATCACTGGCCATTGGCTGGGGACACTGCTGATGACAGAGAGTGACAAGTGGCAGCTCTGCGCGGCACGCGCTACTGTTATAAGCATTTTTTCATTTTTGTTAAGGGTTTGAGGGGAAGGCAGAGGAATACCAATATGTAAGAAACACATCAACTGGTTGGCTCTCGTACGTGCCCCGACTGGGGACTGAACCCGGAACCCAAGCACGTGCCTCAACTAGGAATCTAGCTGGTGACCTTTCAGTTTGTGGATGATGCTCCAACCAAGCCACATGGGGCAGGACTAACCAGTTTTTTTTAAACATTATTTTATTCTGGTTAGGTCTAATAGCTCTGGTCAGCACTTCAATTTGATGATTAACAGGTGATTGGAAGGGAGGAAAGAATAAAGGAAAGGAGAGGGGAGACACGTGGAAGGTGAAAGCACGAGGGTGACTGGGGAGGGCTGGTCAGTGCTGCTGGGGAAAGTGGTCCAGGGAACAGCAGCAGGTGCTCTGAGGTGCCTCCGAGTAACAAAGGGCTGTCCTGGCCCTGAGGGACCCCTCCCCCGGGCACACTGTAAATATGAAAACGTTCCCCCCGAGTCCTGTAAAAACACATAGGTTGGAGAGGGTAGCAGGGCCAGGGGAACTCCCTGTAGAATGCACATCAATGAAGGTGCCTCCGTCCGAGCGGGGCAGGAGGCTAGCCTCCCCTCCACATGCCCTCACTACACGCTGGCTGGCATCGCAAGGTGGCGGTAGTGCCAGTTGGTCCGGCCTGACCCCTGCAGGTGGACTCAGGCTGTCGTGCCTGGTTTGGAGCACATGCTATCACACCTAGTTATGTGACAACGGGAGTAGAAGAGACCGGCAAAGCCACTCAGTGTAACTTCCCACCTAAGAAGTCTTCAACACTTTCGTCTGAAATGGTCGCTGGGGCTCTGCTTAGAAACTTCCGGAGGCAGGAGGCTTCCCTGCCCCAAGGCAGACTGCTGATGGGAAGGAAGCTCCACTCGTCGGAGCCCAGACTGCTGCCCTGGGACCCTGAATGCTGGCCCCTGACCCCAACCCCGTTTAGCAGGCACTTCCTCTCTCGGTTCTCAGGGTTAGTTTCTGCCTCTTCAGACGGTAAGGTGAGTCTGCCCAGATCGTCCCTCTCCTGCAGGAGACGACTGACCTTGCATGCAACAACAATACCATTTCGGGCTTAAAATCTTTATTTCAGCTAGCTTGGAAGTCAAACCCTCAACTGTCGTTTTTAAACATGCTCCTGGTTAGGAGGCTGACAGGAACACACACTTACAGAGGGAAGAACCCTGGCTTAGAGCTTTGCTATCTGGTGAAGATATCTTCTCATCTGAAGAAGGATATAAAATAAAATAAATAAATAAACAAAGAAAACTCCCTCTGCTTCCCAAGGTCATTACCCAGGACAAATATAATGACAGCCATATTCCCTGCACCTGGCATCTGCCTGGGACAGAGCAGGGGCCCCTTCCAGGAATGCTCTTCCTCCTGAATGGCTTAACTTATTGTCACCTGCGTGTGATCCCCGAGCAAAGCCCCCGGATGCTTATCTGTCTCCGATTAATTGCTATTTCTCCCCAGTGACACACTTACATTCTCTATTTGATGAATTCACAGATAACTTAGTTAATTTTCCTAGAAAAGATGGTTTAAATTAGGAGGAAATATTCCCACAAACTTGCTCTTTGTTTACACATTTTTATGTTTCTAACAAAGCCTTTTTATCAGCAGAAATATTTATTTGGAGAAGGAAAAATGATCACTTAGGAATGTCTGCAGGCTGCATTAGGTTATTTAATTCCAAATGGACAACTAAAATTTTGTTTAAAGGACTCCTTTTTCTTTGCAGGAAAAGTGTTTGGAGCGTTGTTCACACTGATACGCTTTTCTCTGTGCCATAAACAACTGTAAATTTATCAAAATGGAACGAATCAGAGAAATAAAGCCCCCAGACTGGGTTATTTCGAACAGGCAGGGGAGAGATTCGGGGTGGAGATGACGCTGGCATTGCGAACATACGGCTTCAGTGATGAGGGAGATGAACTTTATGGTGAACTGAATCACTGCTCTTAAAGAAACTTTTATTAAAATCTTTATCCAAGCCTAACTAGCTCTCAAGGCCATGTACTGGATGTCATGGGGCCAAGCATCTGTTATTTACTTCTGAAATATTTAGGAAGATTCTTATCTAGTGGTACAAAGTGGCAGCAAAGCCCGATTAAAATGGAAATGAAAACCTAGAATTTATACAATAAATTGTTCAACTACCAAGGATAGTATTGCAACTGCTCTATCCATTTTGCAAATGAATGCATTGTTTTATTAGCACCATAAAAGGCAACACAGTGGTTAACCACGGCCTGGGGGCTGGTGGAGAAGGCCCCTTCCCCACCTCAGCCTAGCAACAGGGCACTTGGACGTCAGGGTCAGATCATCTGCAGAGCCTCCTTCAAACTGCAAACTGATGGAATGTTCCTTGAGACTGAACATTGGAATTCCAGTCCCACATCCGCGGTGACAGGACTGTCCCCATTCACTGTCTTAGTGGCAATGCGCTGTCACTTACTTCCCTCAGCAAGCATTCATCCAGTGCCTGCTGCAGCGAGCACAGGGGGAATGTGCCTGCCTTCCACGGGACTCAGTTTCGCTACAACGGCATCTACAGTTAAGGCTCTGCTTACCCCACGTGCTGATGAGCCCCCCAACTTTGTTCTGAAAGCGATTTTTCTTCTGAGCTCCCGATGCACATCTGCAACTCTTGGCCAGGCCTATCTGCCCGGAGGCGCAGGACGTGAGGTCATTCAGGAACAGCCACTTGAGACTGTCCGAACGGAGCCTCCTCCTTCCTGCCCCGTCGGGTTCCACCTTCCTCCTCCTACTGCCCTACAGACACGGCAGGCCGCCATGCCTCCAGCCAGAAAACGCAGAAATCACTCTGTGGTCACATCCATGTCCCATTCCTCATTGAGTTAGGTGGGGTTCGTTGTAAATCCCCCTTGACGCTATTTCTGTCCCAGGCTTCTGGACCTTGACCTTTCTGGCCCAGGTCACAGAAGGGGCCTTGTCGCTGGACTCTGTCTCGTCTCTTCTCCTCTCACTCTACATGAAAGCTACAGTGCTCTTTCTAGATCACAGATCTAATTAACTGTGTCCCCAGCCACTAAGAATCATGGAAAGGCTCCCAGATACAATCCAAATTTCCCAGCAAGGCATTCACATTCCATCCTAGTAGGGTGTCTTTTCAAGTGCCCTCAGTGTCAGCCTTCCCTCCCTGCTGTTCTACTCACGTGTCCCCAAGTGTGTTCTGTTCCTTTAACACCTGCATGACTCCACCTGCTTTGTTTCCCCTCTGCCTGGAAGAGCTTCTTTGGTCTTATTCTCACTTGTAAAACTCCTACTTATCTTTGGAGACCCATCAGTCAATCTGCCCGTCCTCATCAGGAAAAGCCCAGCACATGCCTCCAGCAGGTACCAGCCATGGGCAGGCAAGTGCCACACGGAGTGTTGAATGGACAGAGTCCTCTCGCAGCAGAGCTCAGAGGTCTGTGCCAAGTTACAGTGTGTCCTGGGGTTCGGCAAAGCACCCAGAAGACTTGGGGTTGCGGGGGGCAGGGAAGACTGGCGGGAGAAAGAAATTTACAGCTGAGACATCACGATGAGCAACAACCGGCCAGATGGATGGGGTGCGGAGAGCATTCTGAGAAGCGAGACAGGGAGTGCAAAGAAGACCGTGGTGGGGGCACTCAGTGTGTCTGAAGTGGGGCCGTGTTACGGCAGGAAGTGAGAAACTAAAACTGGAGGAGAAAGGGTACCCACTGTAAAATGCCTTGCAAGACCCACGAAACGCTGCTCTCTGAGAGCACCGAGCTTTCTCCACCACGCTCCCCAGGCTGTCAGGCAGCCTCCCCCCAGGTTCCTGCTCCTTCCTCACTCGGCATCAGCTCACATGGCTCCCCTGGCCTTTGTCTTGTCTGTTCCTGTAACGGCTGCCACTGGATGCTCGCCGTCTGCCCCTCCCGAACGTGCTCCTCGGGGGCGGGGCTGCCATTGGGAATGGTCTAGTTCAGAGAAGGTTCTCACAAAATGCTCAGTAATGAAGGAATAAATAAAACAACGGTGTGGATGGAGAAAGAGGATAAAACAGTTTTTTAAATGGAACGAATGTTAAATAACAACAAGTCATGTCACAAGAAAACATAGGTTATTCGGTAAGTGCCAGAATGAATGTTTGGATCACTCTGGGGATGAAATGATGAGAGCTGAGATGGTCAGAAATCTCTTCGTGATCAAGCTGGAAACTGCACTGGGCTTAAAGGGAGGGGAGGGCTGGGGGAGGCGGAGGGCAGTGGGAGGTACTGCAGGCAGGAGCCCTGAACTGAGGAGAACAGGGGCAGGGCACGCGTGGACAGGGAGCAGGGAGAGGGCCTATCGGGAGAAGAGGAGGATGGGGGACAGTGTGGCTGGACTTATCGGTAAAGCTCTACCAGACTACGCTATTAAAGAGACAGGAACAAGGACAGCTTTCTCTCTATTTTCAAAGTATAGCTCACCCTTGAACAATACAGGAGTTTGAGGCCCTGAAAATTTGCATGTGACTTTTGACTCCCCAAAACTTAATAGCCTATTGTTGACCAGAAGCTTACCAAGAGCAGAAACAGTCAATGACTACATATTTTGTATGTTATATGTATTATGTACCATATTCTTGTAATACAGTAAGCTGGAGAAAAATGTTAAAATCACAAGGAAGAGAAAGTACATTTACAGTATTTATTGACAAAACCTGCGCATGAATGGACCCACACAGTTCGAACCCGCACCAGCCGAGGGTCGACTGTAATGGGTCCCTGAGAACCAGTGCTGCCCGCAGTTTGGGAGTGGTTCCAGGCACAGTGAGACTCAGGGAAGCAATCCTGAGATCACACATCCTGCCATTTTACCTATTTGCTCTTCTCACTGAGGTTCTTTGTGGAATTCCACATAGAAAGCCATGGGGAAAGGCAGCATTTAGAATATAACAGCCCTTAAAAATGTGGCTTCTGCAGAGTATGATGAGCTCCTAGGCTACTTCCGGGGGCTGCTTCGGGGCGCTGGTTACCACTTCCATGAGAGTGAGCGACCAGACTAATGCAAAGACACTCTGCTGGGCTCTCGGCGAAGGAGCAGCATCACTAACAGAAAAACCAACCAGCCAACACAGCCTGATACAGAGAATACTGTTTGGTGATTTCATTAAAATGCTGAATCAAGAAGCTGACACCCTCCTTGCTCACTTAGGAGAACGACGTCTTTCCTACACCCTCACGTCAACTGCGGGCCAGAAAGAAGGTGGCAGACAGCTGCCTGGGGCTTCTCTCCGATCGGAGCAGCTTCCTATTGAGCCACTTCCGCCTGAGAAGAAATCGATGCGGAGAGGCTCTGAAGTCCTCTCTGCGCAGGAGGGCTGGGGACAGGCGAGAACCACAGAGGACAGTCCCTGGTTCACCGTGGGCTCTGCCCCGCAGTTTGCACCCACGCGAGTAAAGCCTGACTTTTTCTGAGTCTCCTGGGCTAAAATCCAACAATCGGTACTTGTGATTTGGGAAAACAAAGAAGAAAGGTGGAAATAATAAGTGTGTGGTTGCCTTTGTGTATTTACAGTCCGAGCATAATGACCAATAAACCTTGACTGTGTCACACTGTCAAAATGACTAAGGACACTAATTCAATTCTGCGTGGCGATGCATATTTCCAGGGAGTTGCACATTATGCATTCTACATTTCTAAACATTAAAGTGATGAATTTTCCTATTCAGTCTTCCCATGGATCTTACTATTAAACTAATCCTACGACTACCAATGGAATAATACATTTTTCGGGAGGTAACAAAAAAGAATCCTAATAAAGCTTATAAACCAGAAGGTGGTGGCAGACAGAGGAAATACAGAGAGAGACAAAGGCACTCTACCTTTTCAGTGATGACGCGGTTGACACACTGTTTTCCAGTTAAGGGCAATGTGCACTTCTCCATTATTTTATGTGCATTTCCCTGTTTTAAACAAGAAACATTAAAAAGAGAGGTTAGGGACCAATTTTCGCTTAGGCCTGATATAACTACAGACAGACAGGAACTACCAGAGAAACTGTCTCACACGTCCAGGCTGGTTCGGAGGCTTTGCACACTCATGCTTGTACTGTCTCTGGAGGCAGCTTCGGTCCCTCAAATGGTTTCGGGAGGACACCATGCGAATAGCCAAGGGCGTAACTGATGTACGTGGGAAACACCCTGCTGTCAACTTGGTTTCTCAAGCCTCGTTCCTTGCATCATGGAATGAGAAGTTTCACTTTTTGTATCTCCCTTATTTTTCTCTTCCAGGGAACGGGCTTCTCGACAGACATGAATTATTATTTACCCAAAGTGGGAAGGAAGCACATATGAAATACAAATGCAGTATATCCCTTTAAAAATTTATTCATTAAAAACTAATACATCTACAGAATCCAGCAGTCCTTACCCCCCTCAGTACCCTTAGACCTGCTCTCAATAGGAATCAATTTTAATTTGCGTTTTCTTTTATATATCAGTATACCTTCATACATTTCCTTCCCCCCTCTGTATTTTAAAATACGGAGTTGGCCAGCCATGCGGATTGGTCGTGGGTGATCAGTTGCAGACATCACCAGCTAATTTCTCACGGGGGCCACGCGGACTTGACCCCCCGTGGCCTGCCTCCAGCACCTCCGGTTCTGCAGCTGCCACAGCACACACGCACCTCCATGGTCAGAACTCCCACCCCGCCCATGAAATGCCCACAACGGCTGTTCACAGCCAGGCCAGGCAGCGCAGTGAACCACGACTGGAGTCACTTTCTCAGACAGCTCTGGGCTTTCCCTCGAGTCTGAAGCTTTTGTTCACTGGCCCAAATCCACATGCTCCCAAATTTCCTTTAGCCACAGTGCCCTTTCTTCAGCCATAAAATAAGAGAGAGAGAGTGTAGAAAGCAGGCTCTGGGCCATCAACCCCCTGCCCCCACGCCCCACGTGCAGTGGAGACACGGGCTCTGAGGATCTGATCTCCAGACCATCGTCGCCTGATGGCAATAAGCTCCTTTCTAAGTAGCAAAGCACCAGGAACCCAAATTAGTATTTCCCTTGAGGCTGATGGCTGACCTACCACACTCTAGATGTTCTACTAAAAATGGCAAAATGCTCTGACTGCTTCCTTTCTGGGTCTAAAAGCATCATACATGATGTCATCATCATCTTGAGCCTTCTCGGTGTTCACTGGCTACGACACACACCTGCCACCTGGCTCACGTCGCTCTCAAAACCGCTCAGACCAAGTACATGTCACCCAGAAGCAAAGGATTTTGGATAACTGGGCCTAACGGAGAGGATTTTACTCCTTGTGCTAACCTGCCAACTCACCAACACACCAGTGATTCAAAGGTTTTCGTGCACCAAACCCAGGGCATGGCACTGAAGGAATTCACTATTTTCTGAATGAACGAGATGGAAAAGGGAAGTCTACTGGGAATCATGGGTGGATTTCAAAAAAAAGATAAACTCTATTACTTTAATTATTCAAAACTAGTGCTAAATATATATTAAGTGGTTAAACATTATACCTTTAATAACAAGTTATATGCTTCTGGATCCTGCTGTATAAGAAAATTTATAGCTGTAGAAATAAAACCTCATTTTCACTTCATTTTTAATTATCTCTTTTCCTTTCCAGATTTCAAAGGAAGTGTGCACGTGTCACAGAAGCTTAATTAAAGAGCTGAAATTAATGATGACTATTCGAACTTCTACAGTTGCCAGGTCTCCTTACATTTAATGTAACCGAAATAAGACCCATTGCGACGAATTCCCTGTCTGTCTGAGAACAGAGTGAACAATCTGTGAGCCTCGGAAGGGCGTTCTCTGCAGTGAGCTCTTACTTTTCTTCTCATTATTTGAGCAAGATCTACATCTAGTGTGAAAGCAGCCCCTTGGATTTTAACAAGCAAACCAACTTGGCTTTTGGAGGAATCATGGATGTCAGCGGACAGAATTAACTGGGCCCCACCAACAGAGGCCTTTGAAGACCCCTTTCCATGTAAACGGCAGAGCCTCTGGTCCACAGTGCAGGCTGCAGCCAAAGGACCCACAAGCAAAGCCCGACTCTGCCCCACGCGAGCTGTGGGAGGCACCGGGTTCTTGGGAGGCTCAACGAGACAAATGCACGTGTGCAGTACTCAGTAGGTGCTCAATAAATGTTAGGTACGCTTGGGCTGTTTCTACAACTTACGTCGAACAGATCTACAATCTACCAGCTCTTAAGTTCCTGCATAAAGGTGGCCTGAATGCAATTCTTGAGACCCACAAAACCAATGAAAAGGCATCTCTCACGTGGGCAGACCACAAGGCAGGCTACGAACTGGCACTGCATGTAATCTTGCGGTGAGAACAATGTAGGTAGATGACCTCACTCACATTTGGCTCCAAGACATACAGAGCCCAAGGAGAAAGAGAAAATGAAATGCAGAAAGACTTCAGAATGCCATGGCCTCAATATTGAACAACACTTAGCCATGAAGCTGGGGGATGACCCACCCCACTCCGGCACGCTCTTCCGACCATGCCGAGCGGAGCCCTGCATGTGGCCGGGCGGCTGCACAGATTAATGATTCACAAAGGAGGGATAAATGCTGATATCTTAGCATTTAAAAATAAATCCTAAAAAAGAGACACAGTGTAGTGTGGTAGCAAAGAACACCATATACGAGAAGTTCAAAGACCCAGTTTTGCTTAACTCTGCTACTTCATAGTCATTTGGTCCCTTAAATTCTTTGTGCCATAGTTCTCTCTTCAACGGCCTTGTCTTCCTGACTCAGGGCCCCAGAGGAATGGAATGAACAGTTGGGGCGGCACCGTACACAAGGAAGGGATGGAGCCACAGGCAAATCCCCGGGGTGAGTGGTTCTTGCTCATATTATCACCGGGCTGCTCTGCCCGCAGAGAAATGTCTGAGGAGGCAGAGGAGTGTCTGTGAAGCCCAGGTTACAGCTGCCGACCGTCCTGACTTCAGGGGTCCCGGTCTGCGAGCTTCGCCATAACCTCGGTGAGGAGCTACATCTCTTCCTTCCACCTGCTCCCCCAGCTCTTTCCTCCTCCGCCCCCTTCAGGGCTGACACGCCTGATACCAGCCCTAAAAATTCAGCCTCTCGTGTGTGCGTGACTTGGGGCCTTAGGACTCTCTACTATTTGTTTCATGCTGACCCCCATTTTATTCTTCAGATATTCTGCGTGAAGCCCAGGGCCTAAATTCTTCAGAAAACGACAACTGTGGTTCAATGATAACGAACGCCCTTGTTATCACTACAAGCTTCCTGCTCTCATAAAACTTAGCCCCGAGAGCGCGCTCTCTCCATCAGGACAGGACAGTGCCCCTGCTGGGCGCGTCACTCACTTCGGCAGCACAGCTCGCCCCTCAGACGCTGCTTCACGGGAACCCCACTCTGTGCCCATCTTGCCTAGTAGGTGCTTCTTAGAGGCGGCTGCAATGTATTTCCCCTTGAGGCGCCTTCTGTGGGAATGCCCCAATGCTGAACTAGAGAGAAGGCAAGTTCTAGAAGTGGGTTGCTCCTTAAGAGACCGAGTCTCTAAGCCTTTGTTCATGAATTCACCAGGTACCCCATTGTCCCATATTCAAAGGGCAAAACACTGCCTCTTCTTCAGGACTTGGCTCAGGTTCGTCTTCCCCGGAGACACTGTCTCCAACATCCCCTCGCCAGTGTCCCAGGGACACCCCAGTGCTCCCTTCACCCCACACATGCTGTGACTGTTCACCTTCCTTCACCCCCTTCCCTGCTAGACTCTGGGCTCACGGACGGCTGAGACCAGTCATGTCAGCATCGACTGCAATCAGTGCGTGTAGCACTGTGCAAACCAGCACAGTGGTCCAAAGGGCTGTCTGAACGTTACAATTTTGATTCGAGGAACCAGAGGATTGGAGCGGTGAAATACCACGTGACTGAGTCTAGGGACCACCAGAGGCTGCCTTCTCGCCCTGAGGTCCTGCCTGTGCATGCCTCGCAGCTGACCTGGCTAGGAGAAGCACAGGGAGAGAGAAGTGAGTGCTCGGCGGGGCTTACAAGGCTTTGCAGAGACAGAGAAAGGCCTGACCAAATGGAGGGGCAAAGGCCTCTCCAGACTGCGGTCTGAAAGATGTCAATCTCCAAGTGAAGAGAGAGACAGTGAGTGATGGTCATCTGCCGCTCGTGCGGCTCCCTCCCAAAGCTTCAAGGCTTTTGCCTTTATTTGCTGAAAAGAGGGCTACTAAGGCTGAACTTGGCAACAGAATATCCAGGGCTTTGTCTGGTGGCAAAACAAAACCTACCATAGGTCTCCCTTGGCCATTGCCAAAATCCCATGGGAGAAGGCCTCATGTTACTGCCCCGAGTCCTCTGCTTCCCATGGCATTGAGGCTGAAACCCTGTGAAAGCGCTTCTCCCCCCCCCCCCCCCCCCCAGGCATAAAGTATCGGGGACACTGTGCTACTAGGCACACGACTGTCAGGTCACTGGTGTGGTGACTGACGTGGCACACAGCAAAGAACAATGAAATGTGTGAAGTAAAGAAACTGAAGGTCCACAGAATCAAAGGACGAGAGAGCACTGTTACTCACACTGAGTCTACCCCTGTGGGCCTTTACCCCTGTTTGACGGGGATTCCAAAACCCTGCTTAGGACTTCATGGGGAAGACTCAGCCAGGTCCCAACGGGGGAACAGTTGCCATTATAAAGGGCTTTTGTAATGTGGATGTAACAACAACTTGTGGTTCCGGCACAGTCCCAAGGGGAAGACTCACTGAACAAGAAGACAAACACAGCAGGCCATCTCCCTGAAAAGGCTTTGGGGCTTTGCCATCTTCCAATAGAACAGGTCTCTCCTGTGCAATACAACCCTGTGCTGTGGCCTTGTCTTCCCCCTACAGCCCAGCCCGCAAGGGGCGATCTCCATTCTCCATCCTGGGGAAGACGGGGCCCGGGAACTAACAGGAATTACTTTCTCTATTCACGAACTGTCGTGGCAACCTCGAGAGCTTCCCTTAGTATCGGTTTTCCTTTTAAGAACTGTGCACGTGCAGTCTTAGAATGTACAGCTTTTAGTTTACTTAAATTCTATAAGACATTTTAAAAGGGCTTATTGGTTCTTGGACTGTGTTTGGCTTTTTCCCCCTACCATAACATGATTTTGCAGGTATTTCCATCATGAAAGGAGAAAAAACAAGGTATTTGTGTTTTGTAAAGGTGAATTTTTTTTCCAAAGAGATCCAGCCATGAAGTATTTAAAAATGATAAAATATGGACAAGCTTTCATGAATGGAAAAAAATTAAATCAGCCGAAACTATGTTAATTATCAGTTATCCTAATAAAGGAGTACTTCATTTATTGGGGATACTTTTCAAGGTTCCTGAAAAGTATCTCAAAAATGTTTCCCAGAAAAAGGTTTTTAAAAAATCTTTCATATTTATTGGCTTTTGGTAATATCTTTGGTCCTAAATAAATAAGACTAATAAACCTCATTTACTTCTTATAACTCCTGTCCCCCAAAGGGGAAGACAAGGTAGAACAGCACCCCAGATCCCCACGTGACTCACATTCTGTCAGACACAGACTGAACTTAACAGAAATATTACTCACGAAGGTTTATTCTCAACTTTTCATGACAATATAATTATGATCCTTTTTATCCCTTCAGCATCCAGACCTCCCACTGTAATAAAAAATAAAATCTAAACCTGTTTTAGAAATAGAGCTCTCATTTATGTTCTTTAAAATAGATTCTCGAGCTTCGCTTGTTTCCAATAAATGACAACTATGACTGAATCTCTGCTTCTGCGCTGTGAAAGTCGCACCCCTCAGGGATGCGTTTCCAGCCTGCAATTCCAAGAACAAAGCACTTTCCTTTATATTGTTAGTGGGGATGGTACTTGCCTGACTGAGAAGTTTGGCAGTGGGAAAAGGAGGCCGAGAGGCAGAACGCATGGATTCTCAGCTTGTTTACACTTACTTGTGCACTTGACTTTCACCATCTACGGAATTCGGTGTTTGTCTTTGAAAGGGAAACAATTAGACCTATCTCACACGAGTGCTGTAATGATAAAACAAAGGCAGCAAACACGTAACTACTGGGAAAAAGCGAAAAGGGCCTCTATGTTCTGAGCACTGATATTGTTCGGAGAGCCGATGGGTCCTCACGTGCATCACGCACGATTCTCCTCGGCTGTCGGGACAGACAGAGCCCCTGCCCCTGTGGAACCCACATCCCAGTGCAGAAGGGAGGTGGTCACCAGAAGTGGGCAGCTCCTGTTTGTATCACAGGACAGCCAGGAAAGCTCCTCCGGGGTTCTGAGCAGAGACCTGCATGAACTGAGACGCAGCCATGTCTCCTGAGACGCAGTCTGAGGAGGAGCACCCCGGGCACAGAGGGGAACAAGTGCAAAGGCCTTGGGGGAGAGAAGAATGTTCCAGAAGCTCATACGAAAAGAGTCTGGCTGGAGCTGAGAGGATGAGAGGGAGAATGGTAGTGGACAGAATCAGATAGTTGGGTTGCATTCAACAGACCATGGAGGACCTTAGAGACAACAGTAAGGACTCTGAACTTGAATTTAAGTGAAATGGAAAGCCATGGAGAGTTTCTGAGATGAGGAAGAAGTGATGTGATTGACTTATACTTTTTTTAAAAGATTTTATTTATTTATCTTTAGAGGGGAAGGGAAGGAGAGAGGGAGAGAAATATCAATGTGTGGTTGCCTCTCATGTGTGCCCTGCTGGGAACGGCCTGCAACCTAGGCATGTGCCCTGACTGGGAATCGAACCGCAATCGTCTGGTTCACAGGCCTGTGCTCAATCCACTGAGCTACACCAGCCAGGGCTGACTTATATTTTTTTAAAAATCACTCTGACCAACTGTATGGAATCTAGACTGTGTGTGTGCCTGTGTTTCCCACCAATTCTTCTGTTTGCTCTATAACAACAGGGACCTCATTGTATGTCCCGCCACACGCGTGTCTGCCTGCACCCCGGGGCCCATTCCCTGACCCGCAGCACCCTGGGACCCAACGCCGGCCCAGCCTTTGGATCTCCACGCAAACGTCACCTCCCACGCAGAGCTCCCGTCTAAAGGAAATGGGCGCTCAGCTCTTCGTGCTGCTTTCCACACTCTTCTGTTCTAAGTATTGATCTCGATGACTGTGCCCGTGAGACTCTGAGCTGCCGCAAGGAAGGCCCAGGTCTTTCCAGTTTTTATTTTCTCAGACCCCATTATGATGCCTGCTGCTGGGTCTTCAATAAAGACCTGACTCCTCCATAAACAAGCAAATGGACATGCTCACAGACGGCAATCCTACCAAATTTCAAGACAACGCATCAAAGCATATTCCTTTGGTCACTTGTAATATCTAGAGATGGAAGGCACTGAGCCAACCATCAGAAGATGCTGGCTCGCTCAGGTGTGATTAGGTTGAGGCAGAAGTGAGCCAGTTCTTGAGGGAAAGGGACCCGAGCACAGGAGACAGCACAATGCACTTGTGGGGGTGGTGGCCCAGCCGAGGCCCTGGAATTGGGGCACAGGTGGCCTGCTGGGGAGCTGCGGACGAAAGGCCAGCAGCCCAGCATGAACTGTGGTGTGGCCTCCAGGCAGCTCCCGTGTGTGGCTGCTCACTCTGGCACCTGATGGCTGAGGAGGAGGGTGGGTCTGACAGCATGGGGACCTTTGGGACGCGGCAACCGGGATCCGTGCAGATGGGAAAAGGACCTAAACACGGAGAGCAGAAATACACGGGGGCGCAGATTACAGGAGGGCTGTGGACGTGGTACTCAGTGCCCAGTGTGGGGGCTGGGAGACTGCCCCGTCGTGGCTGGGCCAAGCAGAAGGAAGGAGGCTTCAGGGGGGAAATGATAATGATTTCCCGTGTGTGTGTGTGTGTGTGTGTGTGTGTGTGTGTGTGCGCGTGCGCGCACGCGCGCTCTCAGAGAGATGGGTGTGGAGCAACCAGGTGCAGTTGGGAAGTCGTCTAATAAGGAGAAACACATCCAGTTCTACGGCACATCAGAGAATTCCACTACGGAACTGCACTGTGAAAATAAGGATTCCAGAGTGACAAATAATGGTGGGGGCCCAAAACTTTGACAGCGGCCAAGGAGGTGCAGAGGGTGAGAGGAGCAGAGAGTCCGGGGTGGAGGGCAGCTCTGCGAGTCTAGGAATGGGGTTTACAAGGCTGGGCCCGACGCTGCTGCGGAGAGCTGCGGAGGGGTGGGGGGCGGGGGGCAAGGGAAGGCCAACGAAGTCGGCTTTATCTTTAAGGCCCTGGCTCGAAACTGACACACTTGCAAAGGCTCAAATGCCACTGGCCCAAGCTTGGTCTCGTGGATGCACCTGCAGGGAGCCTGGGAGCTGTAGTCTGTCACTGGGCTAGTACACATGTGCCCAAGCAAGACGTGGAGGATTCTAACACGGAGAGGAAGACGGGGGGCTGGATACTAACAAACACAATCAGATGGGCAGACTGGGTTAAGCACCAGGCTGATGGCTACCTCACAAAGCAAGGAGAGCTTTGGGCAGGAAAATGGAAAGAGAAAAAGCGGTAATTCTGAAACCTAAAGCTTCTAGTAAAGGGCAGGTGTGGGCGGGATGCTGGTGCAGATGCCGCAAACGCGAGGTAATGGGCACAGGCTGGACCACACTGAGGGACACCCCTACCTCTGCCACATACGCAGGCAGGTTTCTCACCTGCCTCCGTCCCAACTTCACAGGGTCACCGAGAGGCTAATGAGATTCAGGAAGTGCGATGGCAAGTACAGGATCTGGAATCGAGTAAGGACTCAAACTGGCACTCATTTCGTTTGTTTTCTTCCCAGTTTTAGAGGGCAGAAAAAGGACATGCCAAGAGCTGAAGAGAAGCTCAAGAAAGAAGGTGCCTGGATATCGAAACCTTTGCTTGCTTTGCCACTTCCCCCACAACTCTGATGTCCAAGTGCAAAGGACAACGGGACTGCAGTGCCAGGGCGGCCCCAGGGCCAGCTGTCTGGTCTGCAGAGGCAGCTGGACGGCAGGGAACCCTCTGGGGGTCACTCCAGAGCAGCTGAGATTCCAATACCAGCAGCCGGGGGCTGCTTGCACAGGCTTACAAGGAGGGAGTGATTAAAACACATTCTTTGATTAAAACAAGAACAAAAAGCATGACTTTAAAGTTCAAGTAATATTCATAAGCAGCCTGCATCTGTTTCCCTGAGATAGAGTAAAAAGAAGGTTGTACCTGAAAACTGGCCGACAGCTCCACCCCGTTACTAAAAAAAAAATCAGCAGCTTCAGATATTTCTTTGCTCAGGTTTTAATCCTTCACTGCAAAACTGTTCGCTCTGGTGTCTTATACAACTCCAGGGACTTGTCCTCTAGGCTGTTCACTTAATCACTAGGCATAAGTTACCTGGCACGTCTAACAGAACAGATCGTTTCCTGGCGCGGCTACCTGGAGGGAAACACCTGCCTCTTCTCTCTCTGCTTCGCAGCCTCTCTGGCGTGGGGAAGATGATGCGGGCGAGTCTCCACGCGCCTCGTGCTGGGCCAGCAACAGCGAGCACAGGCGAACAAAACGCACTAGCGTTGCAGGCGAAAAGTGGAGCAGCCTGAAGAGAAACTCCTCTTGCTTACTCTTCAAAGTAGTACGTGTGAACAAATCGCTAGTATTATTTTAACCACAAATATATTTTTGTTAGTTCATTCAAGTGGAAGTGTCTACGGAAAAATATATACCTAACTTTAATTCTGGTCTAAAACTCAATGCCTCACTGTGAGAAAAATATATACCTAACTTTAATTCTGGTCTAAAACTCAATGCCTCACTGTGAGAAGAAAAAGAAGAAACGGTGGGGGGGCGGGGGGAGAAATGCGTTGCTTCTGTGAAAGCTTTGATAAGGGATTTCTAATCAGACATCTGAAGCACCATTTCTTTTCCTCTACCAAAAATTCCAGCTGAGGGGGAAAAAATTGGAAACAAAAAGAGAAAGAATTTGCTAAATGCAGGCCTAATGTTTTGAAAACGAATGCACAAAAATAACCTGAAATGAGCTGAACCTCAGGGCCCATGCAGCAACATTAAAGTAACAGCAGAAGGAAAGTCAGAAAGAGTGTGCCCAAACAGACATAATGTTGCAGAAAAGGGCTCGCTTTCATTTGCATACTTGGCATCCTTTTGCCTCTGAAATGAACCACTCTGCATGCTTTTTTGTCAGGCATCTCTCAGAAACCAACCTCTGTTGGTTTCATTTCCAACGTTTCATATTTGTGTTCCACTGCTCACTCTCCACTGTTTACTAACAATGCACCATAATTCCATGTTAATTACAGTTTTTGCAACAGAACCGAGTCACTGCACACAGCCCTCTGTAGCAGAACTCCCCGGGGGGAAGCACGTCAGATGCTAATCTCCCAGCTCCGTGATCCCCCACTGGGCTGCATCGCTCGCTATGTGAAAACAGGGCCAACAACTACCGCTTCTACTCAGAATAGCAGATCTCAAGGTGGGGAACAGGTAGATTTTGCTTTAAAACTATGAATTACAACAGAGGATGGACAAAGCGCATAGAAAATGAAGAAAAAGTTGCCAATATCAACTTCTGAAACCATCAGAAGCCCATGGATCGGGTCGGGAAGGTGGCTGAGCCCAGCTGGTGCGAAGACCCTGAGCAGGGAACCAGGAAGAAAGTCGCACCGGGAGCCTGCAGGCAGCAGGCTCTGCACAGTCTGAGGCCCCAGGTCTAACCGAGGTTCCGCTAGGCACGTGACCTCAGGCAAGCTGTGCAGCTTGTCAGAAGCTGTTTCTGGAACCAGGAAAGACACCTACAGTCAAGTTCATGTGCTTGTGACCCACAAACACAAGTGCTTAGTGTGCTGCTGGCACCCAGGAAGCTCAGGAAACGGAAGCCACCACCATCACCATCACCATCACCATCACCATCACCATCAAATGTCAGCTCCACCAGGTCAATGATTTCATTTATTTTTGGTCACTAAACCCTAGCAGTGCCTGGCTGTTAACAGGCACTCAATAAATTTTTGTTCAAATAAAAGCATCATACTTTTCACAATCAGGACCATTGCTATCACCAAGTCCACAATTTCCCAACCCCTTCTCAAAACGGCATCTTATAGCCTCGGCAAGAGGCCGAGTTGTTCGTCTAAAAATAACTGTTGTTAAAAGAAAATCCAAATTCTGTTGTTTTTCATTATTCACACAGACAGCAATCCCTATAATCATTTTAAAAACTGAATCAACACATCTGCCTTGATATCTTTTCGCTGCTTTTGAAGACATTACAACTTGTACTTTTAATGTGTAGGCAAGCCAAACAAAGAATGCCCTGGTATTTGCGCTTCATTCAAAGTTAAACAACCGTGTAACTAACGGATAATAAATAACTGCCTTTACCTGTAATCTTTTTCTCAAAATATAAACGCTATCAACGTGAACACGCCGAAGACAACCCATGGCCACAGGGCCCGGTGTGCAGGATTCCGTGGACTGTGGATTTCCAGAAGCAGAACACGTTACCTTCGCGGAGTGCTCCATGGTGACCACCACTCTGGTTCTGGCGCTGGACACCAGATCCATGGCACCTCCCATTCCTTTCACCATCTTCCCCTGCAGGATGGAACCAGAAAATAAGAAGTAATTCTCTGGCTTTCACTTTTTTAGTATGTGGCAGAGAACAAAATTACCTTGCAAGAATAAGCCACTAGAATCATCATTGCCTTCACTGAGAAAAAAAATCACTGGCCTTCGTTGCTTAGTACTTGAGGGTTTACAGCCTTAATATGCTGCTACTCTATTTTTCTGTGGGTAAAGGATAAGTTGAGGATAAATATTATGACGTCATTTTTACTAAGTGTGGCTAACATTAGCATAAGACAATCAATCAGCAGATAAGTCTTAAGAACCTTTACAGAATTCTGAACATTAGTATTACTATAAGAACATGAGATTGAAATCCACATGCCCCTGACATCCATTTCTGTCATTTTAAACACACAATCAACACATAATCGGCACCCCTGAGCCTTCAATTACACACCCTCTCTACAGCACTCCCTCGGATTGTCTGCAGAATACAACGCCTTTCGGCAGTAGCCCGAGGCACAAATGGGATGGTGTTTCCCTAGTAATGATTAATATTAAAGGTGGATTCTAAGACTTGGCATTTATCTCGCTTTTAGAAAAACAAACCCAAACAAAATGAAAAACAGCTTCCTGTTCCGCAAAACCAGAAGGCAGGAGCAGGGTCCGGACCCTCTCACCAGGCCCACTCTACCTTTGCTCAGCCACCATTGTCCTCGCTCACCAAATAGGCGCCACCACCTGCACGTGCTACATGCGGAAGAATTCCCACGGTCTGTGCCACTGCTTGGGGACAGAGTTTTGAAAAAGCAAGTGTTTCCAGAGATGACGAAAGAAATTCTTACTCAAGTATACAGAGGGGAATGTCTCCTAACGCCGAAACCTCCTTCAAGTTTTATTTTTTAATGCAAGTCCTCGTGTAGATTTGGCAGTAAACTCTGACAGGGCCCTCCGCTCTTTTCTCATGATTTCATAGCTAAACATGGAGATTTGGCAAAGCGCTCCCGCCTGGGTTTAAGACACAGTGTCTAATCTCCTGAGTTCAGAAACATTTCAGAGGTCAGTGCAACTCAGCAGGAACACGAATTAGACGTGCAGGACAGAGGAGACCAAGCAAGAACTCAGAGTGTGTCTGTGGTCTGGAGCCTGCCGCTGCCCGAGACGGGCAGCCTCTGGCAAGGCATGGGTGGCGGGCGCAGGATAGGAGTGGGCGGTACAAAATGAGCCTGTCTTCAGGGTGTGAGTGCGAAGCGAGGCAGAATATCTATGTGCAAATGGGTAATTTCACACTTCTGTTCACCTTGCCTTCACCCCGGTCAGCGGCAGTCTTACTAAGTTAGGCACCAGGTCATAACATTACTGTGGACAATACTGATATCTTAGGGTATGAAATCTGAGTAAGTTAGAAATGAAGCAATAAATGTCTAGCATAAACTCTACACTGAGGAAGTTTGAGATTTTTTAAGCATCACAAGACACAAAAGCAGGTCCATTGGAAGGTGTCTCGATGTGCTGCAGTAAGAGCATCCACGGACAGGCTCCAGGACAGGCTGGAAGGGTGCAAGTGCAAGGACAATGAAGCAGCCAACCCCCCCTGATAACTGAGCCAGTGTGTTCAAAGGCCTTGAATAAAGAAACGAGCAACCCTTGAATACCACCATACCATAGGCACGCTTTGTCCCCTATGACACACGATGAGAGGTAAAAGCATATGACAGAAGCTCAGACTCTGTCCAACTTAGGCGACTCTGAATTATACGTTATCAGCCACTGTCAATCCAAGAAACACCTACAGAGCGCCTACTGGGTACAAAGCACTGTGCTGGCAGGAGCACAGAGAGCTCTAAAATGTGGTGGAAGAGCCCACCTTTCGTTTCTGTTCAGAAGAACATCGCTGCTTGACTCACTAAAAGAACAGCCTTCCTTACTCAGAGACATTCAGGTGGTCTGATGTCTCGCCCTCAAAGCACGTGCTACAAATTTCAAAACACTATTTCCATTCTTAAATACTTATTTCCAGGAATGAAAAATATACAAGATTAGACGCAGAACACCTAAAGTCTATTCTACTAACCCATTGGGTAATGTCGGCAAAACATCGAATCTCTCCGAATTTGAGTTCACTGCCTAGACCCCAGGAATATCTGCCCTGTCATAGAGCTATTATGAGGGGTACACAAGGTAATGTACAGAAAACTGTGTGTAAATAAAGTTTATAAATTTGTTGACCAAAGTCTTTGTCAGTTGACTTAGTTTACTAAATACCTAGGATGAACCTCTCCCCGTACCAGGTGCTGGAGTCTGAGATTATCAAACTAGGCTTCTTTGCCTCCCTTATTGTCTGACAGAGGCAAAGAAATTCAAGAAACTTAGATCAAATGTCCTTCCTCTAAAAAAGCATTCCCCACCTCTCCCTCACCCCCAAGGTAGAGAGAGCTAAGTGCCTTTTCCCTGGGTCCTTTTGCTGTTCAGTATGCTATTCTACTATGGTGAATTTCAATTTTTTTCTTTTCTTTTCCTTCCCTTCCCTCCCTCCCTCCCTTTTTGCCCTCCCTCCCTCCCTTCCTTCCTTTTTTTCTTTTCCTTCCCTTTTCTCCCTCCCTTCCTTCCTTCCTTTCCTTTCATTACAAGTACTTGGATACGTGAGTGGACAAACAGACTGAACTGACATAGGAACGTTCAAGTTCTCTGACAGAGAACAGGAAGTACAGAAGAAAGGCCTGGAGGACTTCCCAGAGCGGGTGTTTCACCAAAGAGGTCTACAGATGGGAAAGAGAACGGCAGTGTCTGCTCATGGAGAGCATTTCTAGCAAATTACCAGGGAGGCATTCAAATATTTGGTTTTTCTATTATTTTCAGAATGTTCATTGATTAGAAAAAGAAAATAAAACACCTCCCTCTGTTTTGATTCCCAAAAGATTTCTGAAAGAGAATCAATGACTAAAGGGAAACAATTCATTCTATACCAGCAGGGGAAAAATGTGATTATAACATACTCTCTGTATGAACAACTATATGCCAACAAATTGGACAATCAGGAAAAAAATGGATAAATTCCTAGAAACATAAGATCTTTCAAAATAGAATCAAGATGGGAAAAAACCTAAACGGACCAAGTACAACTAATGAAATTGAAGCAATAATCAAAAAACTTCCAACAAACAGAAGTCCCAGACCAGATGGCTTCACAGGTGAATTTTACCAAACATTCCAAAGAACTAACCCTTCTCCTTCCCAAACTATTCCAAAAAATTCAAGAGGAGGGAAGATTCTCAAGTTCATTTTACAAGCCCAGCATTATCCTGATTCCAAAGCCAAATAAAGAGACTATAAAATTTAAAAAATTATAAGCCAATATCCCTTAGTGAACATGGATGTTAAAATCATCAATAAAATATAAGCAAACCAAATCCAGCAACACACTGAAAAGATTATACACCGTGACCTAGGGGGTTTTATTCCTGGGATGCAAGGATGGTACAATATCTGCAAATCAATTCACATGATGCACTGCCTACACAAAAGGAAGGATGAAAATCACATGATCACATCAATAGATGCAGAAGAAGCTTTTGACAAAATCCAACAATGATTTATTGATAAAACCTCTCAGCAAAAATGGAAATAAGAGGGAACATATCTCAACATATTTATCCCATAATAAAAGCCATAGATGACAAACCCATACTCAACATTATACTCAATGGGGGAAAACTAAAACCATTTCCCTTAATATTAGGAATAAGACAGGGACGTCTACCTTCACCACTTTTATTCAACATAGTACTACAAGTAGTAGCCACAGCAATCAGACAAGAAGAAGAAAGAAAAGGCATCAAAACTAGAAAAGAAGAGGTAAAACTGTCATCATTTGCAGGTGACATGATACTGTATATAAAGAACCCTAAAGATTTCACTAAAAAACTACCAGAACTTATAAATAAAGTCAGTAAATTAGCAGCACACAAAATAAATATCCAGGAATCAGCTGCAATTTTATACACCAATAATGAACTATCAGAAAGAGAAACTAAGAAAACAATCTTATTTACAATTGCATTAAAAAATACCTAGGAAAAAATTTAACCAAGGAGATAAAAGGCCTATAATCAAAAAATTACAAGATAACAAAAACAGAAACTGAAGAAGATACAAGTAAATGGAAGCATATACCATGCTTATGCGTAGGAAGAATTAACATTGTTAAAATGTCCATGTCACCCAAAGCAATCTATAGATCCAACATAGTCCCTATCAAACCACCAATGACAAATTTTACAGAACTAGAATAAATAAACCAAAAATTTGTATGGAACCACAAAAGACTGTGAATAGCCACTGCAATCTTGAGTAAGAAGAACAAAGAGGAATCATGATATCAAACTATACTACAAAGCCATAGTAAACAAAACAGCATGGTAGTGGCATAAAAACAGGCATATAGATCAATAGAACAGAATAGAGGGCCCAGAAATAAACCCACACCTTTATAGTCAATTAATATTTGACAAAGGAGGCAAGAACATACAATGGGATAAAGCCAATAAATGGCGCTGGAAAAACTGGACAGATACTTGCAAAAAAATGAAACTAGACCAGACCATCTCCTTATAGCATATACAAGAATAGACTCAAAACTGATTAAAGACTTAATTGTAAGACTCACTACCATAAAAATTTTATAAGAAAACATAGGCAGTAAAATCTCAGACATTTCCTGTAGCAATATTTTTGTGATATATCTTCTCAAACAAGGGAAACAAAAGAAAAAATAAACGAATAGGCCTACATTAAAATAAAATGTCTTTGCATAGCAAAGGAATCCATCAACAAAATGAAAAGACAATGCACTGAATGGGAGAACATATTTGCCAATGACACATCTAATAAGGAGCTAACATCCTAATAAGAACTTATACAACTTAACATACAAAAACCCAATTAGAAAATGAGCAAAGGACCTAAATAGACAATTCTCCAAGAGGACATAGAGATGACCAATAGACATATGAGAAGATGTTCAACATCACTAATCATCAGAGAAATGCAAATTTAAACCACAATGAGATATCACCTCCCACCTATCAGAATGGCCACCATCAATAAACCCACAAACAAGTGTTAGCAATGATGTGGAGAAAAGGAATCCTCATGCACTGCAAAGGTGAAGGGATTGAGAAGTACAGATCGGTAGTTACAACATAGTTATGAAGGTATAAAATACGGCATAGGGAATACAGTCAATAATATTGTAATAACTATGTGTGGTGACAATTGGGCACTTGAAATATCAGGGGAACACTCTGTAAAGTATATGATTGTCTAACCACTATGCGGTACACCTGAAGTAATATAATATAATATTAAATATAAATTATAATTAAAAACACAAAATTTTTTTAATAAAAAAAACAAACTCTCCAATACAAGAGGGATATTGATCATGGTCCCAAGTATTTGCATTCCCAGTTACCTATTGCAGGTAGGGGTGGCCATGCACCTGCAGGCTAGGCAATGGAGGAAAACAAGGCGATACCTGTGATTTCTAGGACCTAGCCCATAAAATCTTCTCTCAGGCAATCCTCGTTCTTTCCTGCTTTCTGCAATCTGGACACATCATCTTGGAAAGCAGGTGAGCTTCCCTCAGTCTCGGTCCTTGAGTGAGCATGTAGCAGAGCTCACTTACTCAGAACCACAGGGCACTGTTCAATATGGACGGGGAAAAAACGAACAGTGTGCTGAACCAACAAAACTGAGCGCCTTATTTGTTACAGCAGCCACGTGAGATGATGTGGTTCCCAAGTGAGTTCTGTGGACCCAGGGTGAGAATTTGGTGTGGAATCAAAACCAAATGCTACCTCTACACAACAGAACGGGGCCCTGAGCAGGCCTCTACAGGTGGATACCCACCAGACACCGGGCCGCTGCGCCTCTCCTCCCCCAAATGCCCAAGTGCACTGCTTGGCACTTACACAGGTGAGAACCCTACCTCACCTCCACCTTCATTTCCCCTCCTCGAATCCGACTTCCTATTTCAACACACAAAACAAAAAGCTGACAAAACAGAGAGGTGACGGAGCTAAAAGCATACCTAAAAATAAATTATAGGAGGAAAAGTGATACTTGGAGAAAAATAGGCCTATAATGAAAAGATTTGGGGCATGACTGAAGCTCTGGACAGAGTGAGACAAAGTGTGGTTTTCTTTAAAATCTCATCAGCAAACACACATTACTTGAATGGTGCAGCTTCCACTCTGAAATGTGTTCTGCCTAGAATAATGGAGAGATGATTGCTGGATACTCATTTCATAGCCAGCTCATCTTTTTGCAGTTAAGGACTGACCCCGATTATCAAGTATGGAAAGAACACTGCAAAAAAAAAACCCAGAGGAGCTAGGAACGCTGCTAGCTCTATTATAATAGTTACACATCTTTTCTAAAAAGAAAAAATATTAACTCAAGTATTATCCTCAACTCATAAATATTTATTCAGGGTTTATTATAAACCAGGTACCAAGATAAGATGAATATGATTATCTACATTTTTCTAGAAAACAGAAACTTAGATCATTATTTTAGATATATGCTACCTAATTTGATCCTATTTACTAACATAAGAATTTTAAAGAAAAAAAAACTCTGTTGACAGTGCAGTAACATTAAAAAACCTCAAAGCATCAAAGTATGAATATTAAATTGCACTCCCAAAGAAACAGCAATTTAAATTCTGAATATGACTTTTGGTGCTATTTTAAGGTTTTGATACATCTGAACAGTTCTGGGACGTGCTGTTCAAAATAAAATATAAAACATACAAAAAATTATTCTTGCCATCACCTTTATCATTGGCATATACATTATAATGCCTTAAATGAAGTTTTCTTTTTACTTCTAAATATTCTGGTCTTAAGGGAGAAACAACTTACAATATACAGAAACAATTTTTAAAGCATTTAAAACTAATATTAGGCACCTCACTCGAAATGTGAATCAATGCAAGGGAAGGGAAAGGGAAGGACAGCTATGCAGTGATCTGTTAATAAAAACAGGGCTTGCCCTGGCTGGCGTAGCTCAGTGGATTGAGCGCGGGCCTGCGAACCAGACAATCTCGGTTCGATTCCCAGTCAGGGCACATGCCTGGGTTGCAGGCTGGTTCCTTGCAGGCTAACTACCAGCAGGGGACGCACAAAAGGCAACCATACATTGATGTTTCTCTCCCTCTCTCCTTCCCCTCTAAAGATAAATAAATAAATAAAATCTTAAAAAACAAAACAAAACAGGGCTTGCTCAACATCACGCAGCAGAGTATTTAACGCCCATCTCAATCCGAATGCACGCCTCCTGAGTCCCGTCTCACTTCCCCATTATTAAAGAGGCTCCAGGGAAGAAAAGGGCCTCTACGTAGGTTCCCGGCTACAGTGCAGGAGAGGGAGACGAAGGAACACAGTAACAGTTGTTTAAACACAAAGAGTCAAGTTATAACTCCCTTCATTAGCAAAAATAAAAGATGCACAATTCACCTTAGTTTAGCAAAGTTACAGCTGCCTATTTCTTTTTTCTATGCCCTCTCTACTTTTTGTATGCATAACCAAGAAAATTGCAACTTTACTTTCAAAGAGTCAGTGTATTTCCCAGGAGACGTGACCTGATCATGTAAACTAACTAATCTGGAACTGGAAGCATAATTACAGTCTACTGGTAGGTAAGTCAACAAAATTGCTTATAACGAATATCAGTTATCAATCACAACGAGGGCTAAAAGGTGTCAAAAAAGTAGTACTTGGATAAACTCAGAATTTTATTTAAATTCTGTTTTGTCCTTGTTCTCTGGGGCCCCTTGCTTTGTCAATGACACGCTCGCTTGGGGTCTCCATCTTACCCACCTCTTAGCTTCTCTGGTCAGTTCTCAAAGCACTGAAATCGCTGCCCACCCTGCCCGAGCCCTGGCAGTGAGGACTACTCACCCAGGTCTCTCATATTCAATCAGCAGACTCGGCAGTCACTGTGGGAGTCCTACGACACTTGGCTGACTCCTTGAGGGTGTGGGCTCCTGAGCTTCCATGGCACAGGGGCCCTACATTGAGACTCTCAGTGCCTCCCTAGCATCCGTTTTCCAGCCGCCTTCCTATGCAATCAACTTTTAAAAGCTCTGCCCTTGGCCTCCTGCTCTTGCCTCTACTTGTTCTCAGAGCATAACTGCTCTCAGGACATAAACTTGCCCTGTCTCTCATGATGCCTAAAGCCACATTCCCAAATCAGATCTTTGCTCCAAGTTTCAGATATCAATACCCAAAAGTTTCCCAGTCACCCCTGCGGCACGGTCTGTTAGCTGCTTCCCAAAAATCAGACCTTCCTGTTTGTGGGCACATAGTCAGGCTACGTTTTCCAGCCTTCCTTGAAGTTGGGGTTAGCCACAGGAATAAGTTCTGGATGATGGGAGGTGAGTGAACGTGATATAGAATAGAGCTGGGCCATGAAACTCTCCAAGAACAGTGCCCCATGTCCCTCCCTTTTCTGCCAACCCCATGCTGAAAAAGGTGGAGCCATGGAATGAAAGGAGGCTCGATCACCAAATTACTACCCAAAGGAGAACTGCCGGCCCCACAGGATACTCATTCAGTTCCATGTCACTGAGAAATAAAAACTTCTATTATATTATGCTCATCATTGCATGGCTCAGCTCAGTGGGGTCCAAACCAACTTAGGCATCTTTTTAAAGGCAAATCTCACCTATTCACTGATTTCCTGTCTCACTTGGTGGCGAACCACCCACTCCAAGTTCCAAATCAGAAGCTTCCTTGTCTTGTCTCCTGCCTCTCTGTTGCTGTCTATGTGCAATCAGCCATTCAATGACAAAGAACTCCAGTCTTCCCAACTTTCTTGAACCTGACCTTTTCTCACTCTAGCTAAGAGCCTTATGATTTCTCCCCAGAGGGCCGTCCCAACATCCCTACCAGGGAACCTCTGTCCAGCCTTGTCCGTCCAAATCCTTCCAACCCACAGCCGTGAAAACAGTGTCTGTAAAATGAACATCTGCCCTCACTCCTCTGCTTAAAACCTTTCCCTGTTCCCCCGTGTTTCAGGGGAAAGTCCAAGCCCCTTAGCCTGGCACTCAGGCTCGAGAGAGCCTGGCCTCAACCCTGACTCTCCAGGCCTCCCGTTTCTGTGCCAGAGCAGTGAGTGGCTGGGACACAGCCACTTGTCACTCGCTCCGTGGTGAAGCGCCACCCACCCTCCTGCCAGCAAGTGCATTCCAGCCTGTGCTTTGGGAATCAGATCATGTTTCCGGAGAAAGTCCGTGTGCTTCTGTCCCATCCCACCAACAAGATGAGGTGAGCGACTTCTTCCGGCTACTCACGTGGCATTTTTGCTTATCAACACTTTGGAATGTACCCCATGACCTCCATTAAGATCAGGGCTGATGGACTACGGCAGGGGTTGGAAAGGCCACACAGTGGTTTTAACTGACATTCCTCCTCCTGAGAGGCCCCTGTCCCCTCCCTAACCAATCTGCCCCCACTGCCATCATCCAGAGGCTGAAAACTCGGCCGGCGGCCCCCAAGACCCTGTCCTGCTGTGGCCAACATCTGCTCTGACTGATCGCATCCATCTGACTTGCCAGTACCTGGGCACTGAAGAGAGCAATGAACTTCAGATAGAAAAAGTGAGTTCTGCTCCTGGCTATGACTGCTGATTCTCGCCTTTGTCAAAGTATAAATGCCACTCAATACTGTCTCGCTGGTGGACGTATGAATCCACATCACTCCAAGTAAAGAAAAAATCCCAGTGTGCAGAACACTGATTACAGGTCATTACCTCTACCTTTGTAAAGGAAAGTAATGACCATTTATGAAGTTAGTGGTTAGAAACATGAAGCTTTCACATTTCCTTTTGCTAAGGTACAATCAGTGTGTGACTGAGTTTCTTTGTGTGTGTAAATGAGGCACTTTGGAGAGGTTAACTTCTTTGTAGAGGGTCAAACTAACAACCCGATTCTCAATTTGCTGCATTAATAAAATGGCTGGCAGGAGAAAAACTCTGTGCAATCCTTAGCTCTGTTCTGAAACTACAGCTTCGGCTTCCACAGAGACCATCCATCATTCCGCAGAGGTGAAATCGCAGACCGAACAACCGGCTCTGTGGGCTCACCGTGCTTACGGCCTCCCCCAGAATATCGGCTCCGAGACGTTGAGCAAGCACTCCAGGACACCAACAATTTTTTTTAACTTAAAATGATTAAGTATTATCATACAATAAACAAGTTATTTAACTGAATTCATTAAATAGGACTAAGCACTAAAACTTCTGGCCCTGCACATTATCCAGGAACAGAGTAAGTACAATATTTTAAAATCCAAGGGTAAGTTATTTTCTGCATCAGTAACCTCACCCTTCCTGAGTCACCGAGGGACACGCACTGGAACTAGAGGCACCGCCCACATGTGACCGTGCATGTATGACCTAGCACACAGGGACTTCACACTGCTGGTTCAAACCAATGTCCTCACGGTGCGACAACAGACCTCATTATCACAAAGAATTTTTTAAGGCTTATATTATTTTTAGGAGATCCCCAGGTAACCACAACAAATGACAGCTGAATACAAATGGAAAGGTAACAATTATTTTTACATGTCTCTATCCACAAACATATATCAACCCTCTCCACAACTCACTCACATGGAATGCGAAATTATGACTGTTTTTTGTGGAAACAGGAAATAGTCATTGTCGGGAATTTCACTCTCTGATTCCTCACGGGGGGTTGGGTTGGTGGGGATGGAGGGGAGGATGTGAGAACTGGAACCCCAGGCAGGAAGGCATGCACCCCCCCCCCCCGGAATCTGCAAAGCTCTAAAGAGCAAATTATAGAATTATTATGTACACAGCCCTCTCTGACAGCTGGATTGCCTTTTCAGAGAGAGACGCAGTGCCTGAAAGAACATTATCAAGGAATACACTGAAATCATTACTAGTGTTTTTACCCACAGTGCAGGAGAACAAAAGATGATGTAGAAGATAAAAGTAAAAAACCTCACTTAACAACTGCGGAAGAATGAATGCCAAGTCTACCATCAGAGGGCCCTACTGAGCAAGTACCGGAGGCTTAGGGACGAGGATTTTGACTCTACACTGAGTTAACAAGCACTGTGCTTATTCCCAAGCCATCCTCTAGATCACAGGAGGCAAACACAAGCCCCGCCGGCCGAATCCCACCCTCCACCTGGTTTTATCACCCCCCGCCCCAGCACCTTGTTTCTGCCCCATGGCAGCACAGAGCTCCTCGCCCCTGGTTAAGGAGTAGTTACATTTATTATACAGTCCTAAAATTACATTCAGCCCTTTGAAGGCAACCTTGAGGCTGATGTGGCCCCCTGTGAAAATGACTTTCACACCCCTGCTCTAGAGTCAGCTAATGATGTAGTTTAATGACTGCTAACTACCTACTTACCGGGAGCTAACGAAGAGCTACGCGCATGAATGACGAATCCATAACACTTTGGTCACTGTTGGAAAAGGTGACTTTGTTTCTCCCCTGCAAGTCCTACTCTGCAGAATGCAGACCCGGCACGTCTCCCGTGTGGACGCAGGTCTGGGTGTGTAAGAGCTAAGAGAGCCGTGGGCGCTGTCCTTCCGCAGAGATTGGGATCCAGACTGGCCGGAGGTCTGCACCCCAAGAGGGAGGCCCACCTCTGGGAACCACGGGAACGCTAAGGGGGCAGCGTCACTGTGGGGGAGGGGCTCCTAACGTTGCAGGTACCAGATGGTTTAAAAACCAAAACCGCAATTTCTCCTCCGTAAACCCTGAAACTGAAAGTGCGCTGAAGGGAAACAGCCCCTCCACAAACTGGGGAGAATGAGCTGGTAGCGACGAACCCTTTCAAATAACTGTTAACAGGTTAAAAGAAGTATTTTGGAGAATTTGTTATGAAGATAATATTTTTGAAAGATACATAACAAGGAAAGCTGAAGGCATTAATTTTTATCCTCCTATGTTTTTCAAGACAGTTCTGCCAGAGGGGGAAAAAAAAGAAAGAATAGTGATGATGTTGTGAATAAAGATGAAAAATGACGTGTCTTCATAGAAAAGTAACAAGCACCCCCCCAAAAAAACTTTTGGTGAAGTTCTTGGTAATATTGCAGAAATCAAAATACTAAGAATAGAATTTTAAAAGACCCGAAAGATATTATTTTGAAGTAAAACACAAAGAAAGATCAGAAGAGGTAGAAAATATAAACTTTAATTCATTTCTTGGTATGTTGTGTTTTAACTCCCTAAATTTTATAAGCTTTAAAGCTCCTGAGCTTGATGTTTTCAATTACTTTAAATGTCTATAACCAGAGATGGATGTTACATACATGGCAAACAGTAATAAAAATAAATGTCTGAGAAAAAGAAAAGAAACTTGATTATTTCGGATACACTTTACACGGAGGCACACCCGGCAGCAGATAGGAGACTTCATCCATAGGCTTCTGAAAGTGAAGGCTGGCACACACTTCAAGCTGCGTACATTTGCTAAACACTGTTTTAATTCCCAAGAACGCCTTTTTTTAGGGGCAATATTTAGAAGGAAATGCATTCTCTTCATAATCACCTTGAGACAAATATTCAGAAAGGAATTCCTTTTCCCCCTAGCCTCAGTGAGCAGATCTAAAACAAAAAGTTGTTTGTTTTTATTATTCAAAACTGAATGACGTGGGATGTAGAGTCCAGCATGGGGAATGCGGTCAGTGGCATCGCAATAACCAGGTCTGTTGTCAGATGGGTGTTGGGCTGAGTGGGTGGCTGCTTCCCAAGTTACATAAATATCCCATCATTATGTTGTACACCTGAACCTAATATAATATTGGTTGTAAACTGTCACTTAAGAATAAAATGTGGGTTGGTATGGGTGTGCTCTGTCCATGAACAGGCCTAGGAGTAATAACACAGACGAAGCAAGAAGCAGATATAAGACCCAGTCTTGGTTTCAAATACCACTCTCAAATACAAGGAAACAGGCCTCCTTGGAGAAACAGCTGATTTCCAGGGGGCAAAGACATGTAAGAGGAGCATCTTTTAATAAGAGAAAGTAAGAAGTACTCAACAAAAAATTAAAAAATGGAAAAGTATGGGAGTCGAATTGAGACAGCTCCCAATGTCTGTAGCTGGAACCACTGGAGCATGAAAATAAGTAACATAGTATTGGATTGTAACTAAACGTTAAAATAGCCATGAGTTCACACTCCTGTAAATAAATAATTGAACAGATACATAAATAAGCAAGTAAGTAAGTAAATGGCAGGCAAATCTTCTCTGGATGAACTGTAGATAGTAAATAATACCCCTTTGACAAGAACCTTTTGAGAGTGGACTGAATATACTGACTTGTTTCTAAGGAATAAACTAGGGGAAGGAAATAGCAACTGTATAGTGAAGGTAAACACTACCTGCATCAAGTGATAAAGGTTAATGTCAACAGTGATGTCATGCAGATAGCCTACACTCCCTAGTAGCGTGTGAAACAAAGTTCACTTGACCTCTGTAGTACTCTTTCCAGAAACCCAGAACCCTAGCCTAACCATGAGGAAAACAGAGGCCAGACCCACACGGGGAGACACGCCACAGTACTTCTCAAGACTTTCAAAGTCATGAAAATAAGGAAAAACTAAGACACCAGAGAAGACCAGACATGTGACAACTGAATGCTACAGATACTAGGAACCAGATGCTAGGGAAGAAAGAGAGCATTAATGGAAAACCGGAAAAACTCCAAACAGAGCCAAGGGGTTAATTAATGGTAATGTAGCTAAAAGACCTGTGCACTCAAAACTACAAAATGTTGATGGAACAAATTAAAGATACCAATATGGTATCTTTAATAAATGAAAAAATATCCCATGTTCATGGATTAGAAGACTCAATATTAGTATAACATGTCCATAGCACCCAAAGTGATCTACAGATTCAAAGTAATGCCTATTAAAATCTCAATGACATTTTTTAACAGAAATAGAAAAAATAATCCTGAAATTTGTATGGAACCACAAAAGACCCTGAATATTCAAATCCATCTTGAGAAAGAACGGGATGCATCACACTTCCTGATTACAAAACATATTACAAAACTACAGTAATTAAAACAGTATGATACAGGCATAAAAACAGACATACAGACCAATGAAACACAACAGACAGCCCAGAAATAAATCCACGCTTAATACAGTCAACTGATCTTCAACACAACAGGATGCCAAGAATACACAACAGGGAAAAGCCAGCGTCTTCAACAAATGGTGCTGGGAAAACTGGATATCCACATACAAAAGAATAAATTAAACCCGTATCTTAACACTATACACAAAAATGAACTCAAAATGGATTAAAAATTTATACACAGGCCTAAAAATGTAAAAAATCAGAAAAAAACCCATGTCTTCCCTTGGAAGAAAACAAGGGAAAAGCTTCTGCACATGGTTCTTGGCAATGATTTCCTGAATAGGGCACCAAAAGTGCAGGCAAAAAAGAAAAACAAACATAGAAACTATATCAAACTAAAACGCTTCTGCACAGCAAAGGAAATAAGTAACAAAATGAAAAAGCAACCTGAGGAATGGGGGTAAAAACCCCTGCAAACCACACATCAAATAGGGGGTTCACACCCAAAGTGTACATAAGAACTCCTGCAGCTCAGTAACAAAAATATCAAATAACCCAACTAAAAATGAGCAGAGGACTTGAACAGCTATTTCTCAAAAGACATACAAATGGACAACATATATATGAAAAGATTCTGAACATCACTAATCAATACGGAAATGCAAATCAAAACCACAATGAAATATCTCCTCACACCTGTTTGGGCAGCTGTCATCATAAAAATGAAAGATAACAAGTGTTGACAAGGATATGAGTAAATTGGAAACCCTGTACACTCTTGGGAGGAATGTAAAATGATGCATCTACTATGAAAACCAGTATAAAAATCAAAAACAGAATGACCATACAGCTGCGTATATTGTTTCAAATTAGTGTTTTGTGTTTCTTTGGATAAATTCCCAGAAGTGGAATTCTTGGGTCATAAGGCAGTTCTATTTTTAATGTTTTGAGGAAACTCCATACTACTTTCCACAGTGGCTGCACCAGTCTGCATTGCCACCAACAGGGCACAAGGGTTCCCCTTTCTCCACATCCTCACCAGCACTTGTTGTTTGTTGATTTACTAGTGAGGGCCATTCTGACAAGTGTGAAGTGATAGCTCATTGTGGTTTTGACTTGCATTTCTCTGATGCAATTGATAAATTTGCATTTCTCTGATGACTAGTGACATCGAGCATCTTTTAATGTCTACTGGCCATCTGTATGACTTCTTTGGACAAGGGTCTTTGCTCATTTTTCAATTGGAATTTTTTTGGTGTTGAGTTTTCTAACCTCTTTATAAATTTTGGATATTAACCCATATCTGATGTATCATTAGGGAATATATTCTCATTTAGTGGGTGGTCTTTTCCTTTTGTTGATGGATTCCTTTGCTATGCAAAGACTTTGTAGTTTGATGTAGTCCCATTTGTTTATTTTTTCTTTTGTTTCCCTTGTCCAAAGACATGTCAGAAAAATACTGCTATAAAAAATGTCCGCAATTTTACTGCCTGTTTTCTTCTAGGATTTTTATGGTTTTCAGCCTAACATTTAAGTCTTTAATCTGTTTTGAGTTTATTCTTGTGTATAGTATAAAAAAGTGGTCTGGTTTCATTTTTTGCATGTATCTGCCCAATATTTCCAACACTACTTATTTATTGAATAGACTATCTTTACTTCATTGTATGTTTTTGCCTCCTCTGTCAAATATTAATTTGACATATAAAGGTGTGGGTTTATTTCTGTGTTCTCTATTCTGTTCCATTCATCTAAATGTCTGTTTTTATGCCAGTACCATGCTGTTTTGATTACTATGTCCTTATAATACAATTTGATTTTAGGTAGCATGATTCCTCTAACTTTGTTCTTCTTCCTCAAGATTGCTGTTGCTTTCAGAGTTATTTGTGTCAATATAAACTTTTGGAATATTTGTTCTGTATTTACAACAGCCACGATCTGAAGGCAACTCAAGTATCCATCAGTAAATGAGTGGATAAAAAAACTATGGTACATTTACACAATGGAATACTACTCAGATATAAAAAAAGGGATGAAATCTCACCCTTTGCAACAGCATAGATGGACCTGGAGAACATTATGCTAAGTGAGCTAAGCCAGTCAGAGAAAGACAAATCTGTATGATTTCACTCATATGTGAAATCTATTGATAATGGACAAAATGAACTACAAGCAGAATAGAGACACTCACAGAGAGCCAGCAATAGCTGTTGGGGGTCAGGAGGCTGAGTGAGGGGGTGGTATGATTGAACAAAAAAGAATAAAAGAGAAAACTCATGGACACAGACAACAGTACGGTGACTCCTGGAGTGAGGAGGTGGGGGGAGATTGAGGAGGGGGATACATGGTGACGGACAGAGACTGGACTTGGGGTGGTGAACACACAACACAGGGTACAGACGACATGCCATCCACTGTGCACCTGAAACCTGTATACTTTCGTTAAGCAGTGCCACCCCACTAAATTCAATAAAAAGGAAGAAAAAGAATGACCACAGGATCCGGCAGTCCCACTCTTGGATACACATATACTGTACAGAATGGAAATCAGGGTTTCCAAAAGGTATTAGCACTTGCATGTTCATCACAGCACTGTTCACAGTGGCCAAGGGGTATAAACAACCTAAATGTCCACCGGGAAGAATGAAGAAAGAAAATGTGGTAGATGCATATTGCTCAGCCCTTTAAAAGAGGAAACCCTGTCATATGCAACAGCATGGGTGAACCTCGAGGAAATGACATTAAGTGACATAGCCATCTCAGAAAAACGAAGCAGAGTAGAATTGTAGCTGCCAGGGGTTGGGGCATAGGGAAATGGGGACTTTCTGTTCACTGGGTATAAAGTTTCAGCTACGCAAAATAAATAAGTTCCAGAAATCTGCTGTACGATATACTAGGGGGGACCCCCCGCAAACTGGAATTATCTCCTGGAGGGTGGGCCCCTTGTAGTACAGGCTTCCCCAACTAGGGAATGTTCTAGGAACACGTCTGTGTCAGTGCACCAGCTGGCGTTGTTGTGAGAGGCTGTGTTCAGCTTCAGTGAATATTTTTTGAGGGCTCTTTCAGCATGTTTGCCCATCTCATGACAGGTGAGTTACGAGCACACCTGCCCACACCGACTTGAGTGTTCAGCAGCTATTGACCAAAAACAGCCTGACCCCGTGCCCCACCCTCCTTATTCACCTGATCTCAGCCCTAGCGACTTTTTTTTGTTTCCTTGGAAGAAAAAAATCCTCAGAAGAAAACGTTTTGTAGATGTGGAAGAGGTGAAAGAAAAAATGGCTGAAGCACTAAAAGGCATCAAAATCTACGAGTTCAAAAACTTTTATGCAGTGAAAATAATGTCTTGATAGGCGTACTGCATTCAAATGGAGAGTACTTTGAAGGTGACTGAAGTTTAAACATGTAAGAACACATGAATAATTTTTATGAATAAATTCTGGGTTTTTGGAGGCCCCCCTCATAGTGTAAATAGTTAACAATACTGTGCTGAACAGCTAAAAATTTTTGTTAAGCAGGTAGATCTCATGTCAAGTGTTCCTACTACCATTTTAAATAAAGAAAATTAAGCCTCCTTCCTGATGGATAGTGATGTGTCAATGAGTTTTTCTTAGTTTTAACAGATGTACCACTATAATGTAAGACTTTAGCAATGAGGGAAGTTGGGTGGGGGGGCTCAGGAAAACTCTTTCAGGGGTGTCCAAACTTTTAGCATCTCTGGGCCACAGTGGAAGAAGAAGAGTTGTCTTGGGCCACACATTACATACACAAACACTAATGAAAACTTACGAACAAAAAAAGGTGTTAAGTGAATTTACGATTTTGCATTGGACTGTGGTTGGACACCCCGCTTTGTAGGATCTCTGTACATCTAAAAGTAGTTCAAAGCACGAAGTTTATTATTTTTGAAATTCAGTATGAGACTTGTGTGTGTGATTTTTGTTTTCTTATCAAAGCGGAAACAAACGGACCGGTTCTGTGTGGACCTCTCCTTAATGACGCTCTAAGCCTGTTGCTAACACTGTTGGTAAAATCTGACTCTCCAAACACAGTAAATTAATGACAGCCAAATGAATGTGCAAACCCATATATTTAAATAAAATACATTTGCTTTCTGCTGTGCTCTCTTTTCTTATAGTAAGTGAACGTTATTCCTTTGCAGACTCAACACTTACCATACGAAGTACACAAGCAAAGTCACAAGTTAGCTCTTCAACAAAGAATAAGAAAGATAATTCTGAGAACAGCAAGTGCCAGTTTTTCTTTGTTTGTTTTATTTTTACCGATAAACTTTACCATCCAAATCATTATTATGTTTATAAACCTGCCCTGATGCTAGACAGCTTAGATTTCTGATAGAGTGCTTAATAAAAGAAATCACACATGCTAATGAGAACCTCCGGAAACGTTGTTCTGCAAGCATATTGTCACAAGTCTGAAAGGCGAGGACTGCGCCCCGGGCCTCTGTTCTACGACACACATGCACCATTTCCATTTGCTTCTGCTGTCACTTCATTTGTCTTATTACAGTTGGCTCTGCCCACATCACACTTTTTTAATAAACTCCACTTTATGAAGGAAATTCCTCATTACCTAAACAGTACTTGCGGAGAGGAAATACATATAATAATAAGCTCTTCTTTACAAAAAAATGAAAAGACAACAAGTTAAATAATTTACCTGAGGTTATACAACATGTCAGAAAAGGAAGTGGAAGAAGCCTGTCACTAGTACCCAGGAAGAGGTAACTGACTCCCCACAGACGATGCACCTTCCTGTTCTAAAGTGCCCATGACGTTGAACTTGTCGCACCACTTTTCTTATTATTGCTCCTAATCCGCTGGATGATGCTGATTTCACTGGGAGGCAGACAGCAAGCCTGCAGATAATCTTACGTGGCTTTAATTCAGACAACTTGCAAAACTGCAGTTGGATCCATTATGACTGAAATTATAAAACTTCCCAAATGTGCTTATACACAAATCATGCATCTTTCACCAACCTGAAAGCCATGATTTGAGAAAATTAAATTTCCTAAAAACCATACCAACAATGAAGCAGCAGAAGCAGAAATCAGGAAAAAAAATCCCATTCGATATAGCAAAAACAAAAATAAAATATCTGGGAATAAACCTAACCAAGGAGGTAAAAGACCTGTATGCAGAAAACTACACAACACTGAAGAAAGAAATCAAGGAAGACACAAATAAATGGAAACATATACCGTGTTCATGGATTGGAAGAATTAACATCATCAAAATGTCCATACTACCCAAAGCAATTTACAGATTCAATGCAATACCTATTAAAGTACCAATGGCGTATTTCACAGACATAGAACAAACACTTCAAAAATTTATATGGAACCAGAAAAGACCCCGAATAGCTGCTGCAATTTTGAGAAAGAAGAACAAAGTAGGAGGGATCACAATACCTGATATCAAACTGTATTACAAGGCCACTGTAATCAAAACAGCCTGGTACTGGCACAAAAACAGGCACATAGACCAATGGAATAGAACAGAGAGCCCAGAAATAAACCCAACTCTCTACAGTCAATTAATATTCGACAAAGGGGGCAATAACATAAAATGGAGTAAAGACAGCCTTTTCAACAAATGGTGTTGGGAGAACTGGACAGCTACATGCAAAAAAATGAAACTTGAGCACCAACTTACACCATACACCAAAATAAATTCAAGGTGGATAAAAGACTTAAATATAAGCCGTGAAACCATTAAAACCCTAGAGGAGAGCCTTGGCAAGAAAATCTCAGATATTCCACGCAGCAATATTTTTACTGATACGTCCCCTAGAGCAAGGGACATAAAGGAAAGAATAAACAAATGGGATCTCATCAAAATTAAAAGCTTCTGCATGGCTAAGGAAAACAGTATCAAGATAAAAAGAGAAGCAACTGTTTGGGAAAACATATTTGCCAATGATACCTCAGACAAAGGTTTAATCTCCAAAATATACAAAGAACTCACTCGACTCCACTCAAAGAAGACAAGCAACCCAATTAAAAAATGGGCAGAGGACTTGAACAGACATTTCTCCAAGGAGGACATACAGAGGATCCAGAGACACATGAAAAGATGCTCGATATCGCTAGCTATCAGAGAGATGCAAATTAAAACCACAATGAGATACCACTTAACACCAGTCAGAATGGCTATCATAAACAAAGAAACAAACAACAAGTGCTGGAGAGGTTGTGGGGAAAAGGGGACTCTAGTTCACTGTTGGTGGGATTGCAGACTGGTACAACCACTATGGAAAACAGTATGGAATTTTCTAAGAAAACTAAAAATGAACGTGCCTTTTGACCCAGCAATTCCACTCTTAGGAGTATATCCTAAGAACCCTGAAACACCAATCCAAAAGAACCTATGCACCCCGATGTTCATAGCAGCACAATTTACGATAGCCAAGAGTTGGAAGCAACCTAGATGCCCATCGGTAAATGACTGGATCAAAAAACTATGGTACATTTACACAATGGAATTCTATGCTGCAGAAAGGAAGAAGGAGCTCCTACCCTTTGCAACATCATGGATGGAACTGGAAAGCATTATGCTGAGCGAAATAAGCCAGGTGGTGAAAGACAAATACCATATGATATCACCGTTAACAGGAATCTAAACAAAACAAACAAGCAAGCAAAATATGACCAATGACACTCAAATATGGAACAGGATGTCAGGGTCCAGGGGAGAGGGGAGAGAATCATAGGGGAAAAGGGGATGGACTCACATGAACAAGTATAAAGGACACATGGACAATAATTAAGGTGGGGGGTGGAAATGGGAGGGAGGTGGGGAGCATGGGGCGGGGGGCGGGCAGGGTTGGGAATATAAGACAGAAAGCTGTACTTGAACAAGAATTAAATTAAAAAATTATTAAAAATAAAGATAAATTATCAATGATAAATAAATAAATAGATAAATAAAAATTTCCTAAAAACCAGGAGGTTATGAGCAGAAATTCCATTCAGAATAGAAATATGTTAGCTGATAATGCTTCCAAGTACTGGAGTAATAGATTTATTTTTCTTGAAGTCCTGACAGTAAGAATAATGTATTTTTTTTTAATGAAAGCTATTTCTATATTATTTGTGGATTGGGTTTTCAGGGTCTGATTACTTGGGTGAACTGTTTATTTATCTTCATTCTAGTACATATGGTAGGCCCTTTATAATTGGTTAGCAAGTACATGATCTACACCCGAAGGCGACCGTCCCAAACACAGGACATAACACCCAAATCACAGTAATGACTGCCCAAGCAGAAATCCCCTTATCTAGCACTATATATGTCTGAGGCTAAATCTATAATCCAGAAATATGCAAACCAGATCGAGGGGCTAAACCATGTCCCGTCTCTTCTACTTGAATGAAAGCTCACGAGCCTCCCTCAAGGAACCTGTGTGAGGACCCCAGGCAAAAGGTACTTACTGTTTTTATTCACAATTGTAACAAGGTGGACAGTATGGGTTTTCCACCCAAAATTCTGCTTAGAAGTTGGCACTTACATAGCTGAATGTGGATAATCAGGAAAGAAAACACACATGAGGAATATCTTATTCTCTAATAATTCCCTATGAATGCAGTAGTATTACGAACGCTCCAATTACCTATCTGAGTCACCAAGTGATAAAATGGGCAATGGTGAATTTTGGTACAATCAAGGTCAAAATTCTACCTGCCTTGTAATTAGAAAAAGTCCACTCTACTGGCAGGGGAGGGAAAGAAAGGACCAAAAACCTCAGTGTAAAATGCTGGTGATCTTTCCTGGCACCTCAGTCAGCAAAGGTCTGGAAAAAGGATGAGATGGGGAATGGGAAACCGATGTTCACGCAGCTCCGCTGCATATGTTCAGTTTCATGATGTGACCAATATGACTCTCGTTCATAATGTAAAAAGGGAAGTGACTGTACCATATAACCCCTAAATGGAAGCCGCGTGCTCTAGTAGGTTCTGCGGGTTGGTCAGCCCTGCCTCACCACCTGTATCACCACCCTGGTGAAAAATGCAAGCGAGCCAGAAGCACCAATGCATGCATGGATTCTGCAAACAATAAAAGCTTTCACAGCTCTCCATTTTCTCTTAGTATCAGTTTAATCGTATGCCGCAAGCTTTCACATAAGTTATTTTCATTAATTTCTAGGTAATTTGCAATTTCGGGTTTGATATCTTTTTAGATTCAGTGTCCTATGAGGAAAGAATGTGTGACTGATTTTATGGGTTTCCCAACCTTCAACAATGAAATAAAACACACTTTTAAGTGTAATTTGAATAATATGATTCTCACCTTAGGGCTGATTTTAGAAGCTCGCCCTCCGTAAAATAACTCTTTGCATTTCAAAGACCTTTGGGTTACAGAAGCTCAGCTATCCACTAAAGATGATTTCTCGGTCTCAACTGTTCAAAGCTTGCACTGGGTACAGAACTTTAAAGCTTTTACCACCTTCTCAACTATTCCTTTTTCTAAGTACTCACATTTCCCATTACTTCATAGTATCCTCAGAAATGTAAACATCCACAGCTTGAAAGTTAAAACAATATTTTAGACGTGAGTTCTTTAGGACTTATTGAGGACAAGACTTAATATTTAATAGATTAGACCTGTACTGTCCAGTAAGGTCAATCAGCCACATGTCGCTGCATATACTTGAGTGAAGTAGGTTTAAACATTCAGTCGGTCACACTCGCCACATTTCAGGCAATCCAAAGCCACATGGGGCCAGTGCTGTTTCCATCATCACTGCAACTTATTTTGGACAGAACTGGTTAGACCAAAGGAAAAAGAGTAACTTCTATGACACCACTTGTATTATTTGTTGGCAGCAACGCTAAAACTAGGATTAGGTCTTTTAAATTCTACTCTTATTTGCTTTCCACAAAGCCATACTGTTCCTAAGAACTAATAAATAGGGAAAGTTAAAGAATGTAACATAACAAGCAACAAGTTGAATCTAACGTAAAATTATCTGATTTCCATATAAAGCTTAGATAACTCGATCATATACTTGGCCACCTAGGAAGCCTAATAAATTCCAAGAAGCAATATACGGGACAACTCCCCCAAACTAGGAAACACAGAGAGTCCCAAACAAGGTGGATGCAAAAAAATTAAAGAAAATAAAAAAATTTTCTTCCACAAAATATTGAACCAGGAACTTCCAGTCTAGATGGCAGTGTAGGCAGACATGGCTCACCTCTTCACTAAACCACCACAAAACTGCAATTAAAACATAAAACATCACTCAGAACCGACAGAAATCATGGAAGTCTGATAATTAGAGAATGAAAGAAACCACAACCATCCAAACAGCCAGCAGCCTGGGGCCTTCTCTGGGGCTCCATCAACCTGGCTAACAGGCTTCACCCACCTCAGAGATCCCCTGAGATTCCCCCCCAACCCAAGCTTCTTTTCCGTATGAATGGTTTTGGCTCACACTTCACAACTTCCCAAATCCTTTCAAACAATCAGCAGCTAGCTTGGATGAGCCTCAGGCCCAGAGCTATATTCACAGCTTGGCTTCCTCTGGCAATCTCTAAGCACATGGTCAGTGGTCACAGCCAATCCTTGCAGCTGACTGGCCTGGGTAAGTCCCTCCCAACAGCAATCAAGGCTCAACTACAAGAGGAGGGTATAATCAGCCCCCACAAAGGATGCACTTCGAGAACCCAGGTTGGGTGACAGGGGAAGCTGTGCCACCAGACTCTATAGGACACCTCCTACACTAGGCCACACTGCCAAGACATGGAGTCAAAGCAGCTCTACCTGATACATAGACACAAACACAAGGAGGCTGCCAAAATGAGGAGACAAAGCAACATGGCCCAAATAAAAGGACAGATCAAAACTCCAGAAAAAGAGCTAAATGAAATGGAGATAAGCAATCTATCAGATGCAGAGGTCAAGTCACTCGTTATGAGGATGATCAAGGAACTTAGTGAGGACTTCAGCAGCATAGAAAAGATCCAGTCAGAAACAAAGCATACACTAATTGAAATAAAGAACAGCAAGGGAAATAAGAGTGGACAAAGTCGAGTATCAGATCAATGATTCAGAACATAAGGAAGCAAAAAACAACCAATTAGAACAACAAGAAGAAAAGATAATCCAAAAAAAAGGAGGACAGTGTAAGCAGCCTGTAGGACAACTTTAAGCAATCCAACATTCACTTCATAGGGGTGCCAGAAAAAGAACAAGAAATTGGAAATCTATTTGAAAAAATAACGAAAGAAAACTTCCCTAATTTGGTGAAAGAAACATATTTGCAAGTCCAGGAAACACAGAGAGTCCCAAACAAGACAGATGCAAAAAGGCCTACCCCAAGACATATCATAATTAAAACGCCAAGGTTAAACACATGGGCAGATGGGTGCGGGAGAATGGGTGAAGAGGTGAGGGGATTAAGAAGTACAAATAGTAGTTACAGAATAGCCATGGGGATGTAAAGTACAGCACAGAAAATGGAGTAGTCAAAGAACTTAAACACATGACCTGTGGACATGAACAAGGGCGGGATGATTGCCTGAGGGAGTGGGGAGGTGCTGAGAGGAGGGAGGCAAAGGGGGAAAAAATCAGGACAACTGTAATAGTATAATCAATAAAATAGAATTAAAAATAAAAATTAAAAATACTGAATACAAAAAGAAGCAAAAGAGAAATTATAAACTACCTAGAAATTGCTAAAAATAAAAACTTTGTCAGTTTATAGAATACAATCAAAATTATACTAAAAACAGAAAGTACTAAATTTTTTAATTATAAGAGTAAGATTGAAAATCAAGTAAGCCTTCAATTTATAAATCTAAAACTAGTATAAAGTAAAAGAATGAAATTAATATATATATATATATATTTAAAGATTTTATTAATTTCTTTCTAGAGAGGGAAAGGGAGGGAGAAAGAGAGGGAGAGAAACATCAGTGTGTTTGTCTCTCACGTGGTTGTCTCTCATATGCCCCCCACTGGGGACCTGGCCTAAAACCCAGGCATGTGTCCTGACTGGGAATCGAACCAGTGACCCTTTGGTTTGCAGTCCTGCACTCAATCCACTGAACTGCATTCAATCCACTCAATCCACCAGCCAGGGCCTAACTTATATATTTCTTCGCATAGACTTGATTAATTTAAAAGTAGACAAGTTTCTTATAAGTCTAATTTAAGAAGAAGAGAGAAAATAAAAATCTACAGAATTAAAAATAAAATGTTGATATAACTGTTTTTGAGGATATTAAAAAATATATATGAATATTATATGTTGTTTGAGACCAATACATCTGAAAATTCAAAAGAATAATGCTTTCTGGTACAATACAAATTAACAAAATTGCCATGAGAAAGGTCACAAAATTTGACCTGAACCAATAAGCATAAAAGTATCTTAGAGATTGTTAAAAACTGATACTCACATTAGAAGAGTAATAATGATTAACATCTACCAGTTTAAATAATGACATTTACAAATTAAAGGTAAGCTGTGTGATTGAATCACAATATATAAAAACACAATGAATTCAATATAGCCATTCAGTTTAAAAACAATAAACAAAAGGAAACTTTTAGAGCAGTATAAAGGACATTTATTAGAAATACAAACAGGAAGCACAATATTAAAAGTTAAAATCCTAAATGAATTCTCATCAAATCAAGAAAATCCTCAATCACTACGATTTACTCACATTGTTTTAAATATTATGTTAAGTAAAGAAAATAAACTAAGTGGCATGGATCTTTAGGAGGAAAAAATTATTATTTACAGATAAAAGAATTTTATAGACTATATAAAAGAGTTTTTTAAAAATTATTACACCTAATCAGAGAATTTAATAAAGTACATAGATATAAAGTAGATATACAGAAATTAATGGTTTTTATTTATATCAGCAATGACCACTTAGAAAATAAAATAAAATATCCAGCTCAAAATATTGACCAAAAACTATAAAATAACTAGGACTATAATGAAGGTAATAAGAATGAAACTGAACTAAATGCACAATACACCACATAACTGGACGAGTTACAAACCCATCAGTTCTTCGTAAATCAACCTGTAACATTTTATGTCCAGCACCTCTCACCCCTGTTCTGTCATACCCACCACAGAAATAAGATCCTTCCTAAGGAGGACGGCTATACTAGGTTTGCCACCACTCGACCCGTGGTGCTTAATGCAACACTTAACATGGGACAGGAGAAAAAGAAACCTCCTAATGAACTGTGTTAAATAAAACCTGTCCCACTCATCACATTTTATAAACTGCAGAACTGAGACCTAGGAAGGTCACATCGCTTCACAGAGACACAGAGCTGCTTCTGAGTGTACTTTCTGAGTGTGCTTTTTGAGTGTACTTTCTGAGTGTGCTTTCTGGGTGTACTTGAAAGAGAAACGGAAGGTCCTTCCACTGGGACATTATATTTCAGAAGCAAACTTTTCCTCCTACAGTGAAAACAGCCCCCCTCTGAGACCACTGACAGGAGGTAAGTCCCAGTACTGGCTTAGCTACTAACTACTTTGGGGACCAAGGTCAAGTCGCTTCATTTCTCTGAATTCAGGTTTTCCATCGGTAAAAGTGGGTTGCTGTCTGGCTGGATGACATTATGGAATTATAGTCTCGATTCCTTACCATTAATGAGATAACAGAATTGTGGCTTACAAAAGAAATCCTTATCTTTCAGAGACAATGGTAAAATATTTATGAATAGAATGATACGATGTATGGGATTTGCTTCAAAATAATCTGGAGGGAGGGCAAGTGACTAGTAGCACAGACAAGGTAAACTGGGCGTGAAGGGATAACTAAGCTAGACATATGCATTTTACCATTCTATTTTTGTATTTATTTAGCACTTTCCCCAATAAAGTTTTTTTTTTTTGGTCAGTAAAAGTGATGATGAAAAATGATCTCTAAACGAAAGGAATAAAGAAGTGAGGATTTCATCAAGTGGAAATGCCAGACTGAGTCATTTAATAATACTGGGTCTTCGGGAGTCATTAGCCCCCAGGCGAAGGGTCGCGGTGTCCTCAGCACTCAGCTCCCCCCTGCCGAGTCCTCTCGGCAGCACCAGTGTGTATGAAATTGCTAATAATGGATTTCTAGGAGATCTCATCTATCATTGTTAGTGTTTCCACCCCTCCTTTTAAGAGGGCTGTTCAATGAGAAGGGGCTGTGATAGCCACACGAACACATCATTACTCAAAGGGATATTTACTGAAAATATCCAAGGCAGTCAGCGCTCCTTCTTTCTGTAAAGGGGAAGAGAAGAAAGAGGAGGGATGTTGGGAAAGGAAGGGAAGAGAAAATAAACAGACTGACTGACTGATTGATTGATTGACTGATTGAAAAAGAGAGAGACGACCAAACACCCATTCTTTGTATAGAAGTCTGTTCTAACACCAGAGGAGACAGAGAGTACGGGATCAAATTATTTACTGGAGCTGATGGGAGGCAATGTATCCCTTGGCTTGGACTCAGCCAGGTGGGAGGTCACCTGCCTTTCTGGTCTCTAATTCTGACACATCGGAGTTCCAGTGAATACAGTTCATAGAGTTAAGCAGTTCCTCATGAGCCCATCATATGAAACACAGCAAGGAGAANGGCAGCACCAGTGTGTATGAAATTGCTAATAATGGATTTCTAGGAGATCTCATCTATCATTGTTAGTGTTTCCACCCCTCCTTTTAAGAGGGCTGTTCAATGAGAAGGGGCTGTGATAGCCACACGAACACATCATTACTCAAAGGGATATTTACTGAAAATATCCAAGGCAGTCAGCGCTCCTTCTTTCTGTAAAGGGGAAAAGAAGAAAGAGGAGGGATGTTGGGAAAGGAAGGGAAGAGAAAATAAACAGACTGACTGACTGATTGATTGATTGATTAAAAAAGAGAGAGACGACCAAACACCCATTCTTTGTATAGAAGTCTGTTCTAACACCAGAGGAGACAGAGAGTAAGGGATCAAATTATTTACTGGAGCTGATGGGAGGCAATGTACCCCTTTGGCTTAGACTCAGCCAGGTGGGAGGTCACCTGCCTTTCTGGTCTCTAATTCTGACACATCGGAGTTCCAGTGAATACAGTTCATAGAGTTAAGCAGTTCCTCATGAGCACATCACATGAAACATAGCAAGGAGAAAAATATTTCCTCTCCTCCAGAGCACAAACAGACTCAGATAACAAGCAAAAGACAAAAGCCTCTTTAAGATGGCTGAGAATTGAGATATGCTGGAAGGAACAGTCTATTTCACATCCTCACACCCCTTTGCTTACCTAAAAGATGAACATTTGTGGGAACCTAGCATGAGTGAGCTGACTTGCTAATGAATTTGCTATTGTTTCTTTCTGATCTCAATTTTAATCTTTTTTTAACTTCTATTTAGCATTCCCCTTTGTAATGATTCCCACATTTCCACAGTTACATTTCAATGTATTTCATTTAAGAAGTATTGAAAGCTAATTATATAAAGATTCTCATACAGGGCTTGAACTCTTCCTAAGAACTCTCCTATTGGAAGGTTATAAAACCCCAAAAGAATAAAATGGTTAAAACATTTCATATAGGAGGTTATGTTCATTATAGCTGGTAAGGCAGTGGAGACTTTAGAATCTGAGTGAGAGCTTAAAAGATGATAAAACGCCAAACGGGCGAACGGTCACTCCAGCGCCTTTCAGCGCCCCGTGTGCCCCACAACTGCAGGAGGCTAGGTCCCACACAATGGAAGGGTTGTTTATCCAGCTGAAAGAAATGCTGTGCAGATTTTTATTTATTACGCAGGTAGTTTTGCTTCCTCATGAAAGGCAGAGTTAAACACCCCCCAAAAGGAGCCTTGTGACAGAATGCAAAGTGCATAAAAGCGAAAGAGACTGTGATCAAGTCTGCATTTCCCAACTCGCTATGTGGTGAACTTGAACACCAAACTCCCGTGGCCTGACTCTCTCCCTCTGTACTAACAGGATGGTTATATTTAACTCACAGTGTTCTATAGGATTAAAGGACAATAAATACACAGTTAAATAGCACAATAACAGGCCAGTGGCATGTGCTTAATAGTTGTGAGTTTCCTCCTTAAAACAGTATTACATTTATTATTTACCTGTAGCTTTTAAATCTCATTCATAGCTTTTAATCATCAACAGAATCCTCCAAGAGAAATTTTCATTATGAAATTAATATATCAGATATGTTAATCTATAAGTATTCTTTTAGTCTGAAAAATAGTGGATGTAAATCATAAAACTAAGGATTAGTTTCCAATATGTTTTCCAGATAATGATCAATAAAATTGTTTGGGGATAGCCAAACACAGTATCCAAGTAAAGAACAATAACACTAAATCCATCCATTTCCCTAAGTTGCCCTTTTTAAAAAACATATATTCCTATTGTTAAATTGCTGTGAAAGGAGGAATGGTTCTTTGCTCTTGGACATTTTGCAAACACTAAGTGTGTCTCTAGTTGGCACAGGCAGCGAAGAGCCGTCTGGGCTTGGCTAGGTTCTTCCATGGCCCCCCTTCTGTCCCAGGTGGCTGTGGGGGGGGGGGGCTGTACAGGGGCCACACACAAATGACACTTCACCATGCACGAAGGCTTAGCTGAATATGAGCTCCTGGGGAGAACCACAAGGGGTGCAGAAACAGCAAGGCCCACGAGCAAACGTGGCAGCAACTACACGTTAAATTGGAAATGTTTTTCATTTCAGTTTGGACTGATGTTCAGACATGACAGCTGTGAGATACCAGTATCTATGCTCAGATCCAGAGTTTACAGGGAAAAATAATGGTCAAAAACAAGTTCTAAGAGGCTTAGGACCCTCAGTAAGATCCAGGGCTGCAGGTGTGGGCAATAGCAGGGGGTTTTGTGTGAAGGACGCTGATGAAAAGGATCCTGTGATGCTACCACCCCCGGCCCCAACAACCAGGAGAGGGGCAAGTACACCCCTGCTCCTCACTCGCCCGACAGCCCCCAGAGCCTGAGCAACCACGCCAGGGCACCCTGCTCACTGGAGAAGAGCCAGGACGTGACTGGGGAAAGGCGTGTCTGACTCCTTCTGAGAACCCTGCTGCGACTGTTTTAAGAAAGTTACCATACTACCACGGAAGGCGGGCTAAGAAACTTGTGCGTGCTTCCCAGAGGTGGACTGTGCGGGAGAGGACCAGACCAAGTACGCTTTAATATTTTCTCAACAGGGTGGTGCCCCAGAAAGAAGAGAGGGCCTCGTCGGAGGGAATCTACATTCCAAGGGCAGCACAGGAAAACCAGGAGCTGATGGGGAAGCACCCAGCCACTGTCCATCAGGGCAGGTGTTGCAGAAGAGGACGAGAAGGGGGTCTCTGAAGACCCCCACACACACACACACCAAGAAAGAGATCGGCTTTAAACACCTGAAAGGACCCAGAGCATGGAGCCAGCTCAGAGCACGACTAGTCACCAGCCACGTGAGAACTTTCCTGCCCTATGGCCTCACCTCCCCATTCTCCTGAATTTTGTCCCTCGTGGGTGCTAAACAGCGAGGGGAGGCAGTGAGTGAACAGAAAAAGTAAAAGAACTCCAACAACCTTCCCCTGATGTGGGCGGCCTGCCCCAGCCCTCGCTGGAGAGCATGAGAGTGAGGAGACCACTGCTTTTGAATGTACATTAAAGCATGCTCACCTTCGGACTGGGCTCTCTAGTTCTTGACTGAGGATGGAGTTTGTGAATTAGCGGCCCAATGGTAGTTTCTGATCTAAGGAGCTGAAATGTCAGGCAGAGGGAAAGCTTCCCTGACTGCACAAAGTTAAAGGCACCGCATGAGATAAAAATAGCTGGGTTTTGATTCCATCCCCCATGTAGAGCTTGTTCAATACGTTGGATGCAGAAAACACATCACCCACATGCTTTTCATAGCTGGTCTATTAAGACACCTTCACTGACACGAAGAAAAGGCACCCTCAGCACGCCTTTTAAACTGACCAAAGACAGCAGCACCGGAGTGACGTTTGACAAGCAGTAACCACTAACAGCCAAAAGGTCTGTCCTCCGCACGACAGACCGGGAGAGGACAAAGTGCCCCTCCAGAAGAGGGAGCTCTGCCTGGGCTCCTTAAACAGGTGCAGATGGTGGCTTCTCCAGATATGCAAAATAGCAGAAGAGACTAAAGTAAATCCTCACTTAACATTGTCGGCTTTGCAACTGTAAGCAAAATAACATAAGATGAAACCAATTTTATCATAGGCTAATGAGTATAAACAAATATAAAACTAGTAGTTAAGTTCCTAAAGCATCTCATCACCATTGTAACAAAACATTGTTCAAGGACCTGCTCTAACAGACTAAAGGAAAGCTGAGGCTAGTGTTGGTAACAGAGTGCAAACTGTGTGTGAATGAAGGTAATTTTTCCAGGCAATAATTCAATGCGCATATCAAACTCTAAAAAATTTACCTAGATATTCTACTTCTAGGGATTTAGACACCAAAAAAAACCATCCAAGAAATATATAGTGACATAATTTCAAAAATATTATTAATGATATTAAACAATTAAAACACCAAAATACAAGGAAAATACAAGAAAAAGTCGCTTTCTGACATCAGACAACAGGCAGAGCAGGACTGTGATGTGTGAGCGATGGGAAGCCGAGCGGGTGGGCCCGCAGCTGCCCCGGCCTTCTCCCTGTAGAAAGCCTGCAGGCTGCAGTGCAGGCAGGGAACCAAACACAGCCTAAACATAGCCGTCTCGTTGGGTTCAGCAAGACCACAATGACAGACAGGAGGTTGCTACAGAGAAGAGGGGGCGGGCAGCGAGCACTGGCAAGATTTACAAAGGGTTCACCTCAAGTCTTTGGCAGAGGACTGATGTGTGAACACATGAGAAGAAATTACCCAAGGCCTGGAATGAAGAAGTAGGAGGCAATCAATACCCAGAACTCACCCAGGTCTGAGAACAACTCACGTTCTTCATTAGTCCGTGGGGGAGAGGCCGCACACCCCGAGGGCACCAGGTGGAGTCCTCGGAAGACACCGCCTTCGTACTGGTGCTGATTAGACTGAAACTCAAGGCTGTCCTCAGCTCACCTTAACCAAGCTTAACAGAAAAGACTGAAAGAAAGAATCAGCCTGCGTGACCTCTACAGACCTGCACTGCAAGAAACTCCAAAGCACGTCCTTCGAGCACACGGACAGTCACATCAGGTGGTGATCTGGCCGGATGTAAAGGAGAAGTGCAGGAAAGAGCAAAATTGTTGGGAAACGATACGAAATGTACTACACATTACAGTATATAATGCAAGTATACCAAATACATAATTTTCCCCATTTTTAGTATCTTTCAAAGACAACTGAGCAAAAATAACAGAGTATCGTGGGGTTTATAACACATGAGAAATAACATATATAACCAAAAATAGCAAATAAGATAGGGACAGAGAACAGAAGTTTATACTTGTATGGTTCCTACATTATATGTAAAGTGATATAATACTACTTGAAGTAGACCATGATAAATAAAATGTATTTATTACAAACCCTGGAGGAACCACTGAGTAAAAAAATAAGTCAATAGTGAAGATAAAATGGAGTCATAATAAATAGTTAACTGATCTAGAAAAAAAATTAAATAAAACGGACAGATGAGCAACCGGGGGGGGAAATTATTTGTTGACAGAATTAAACCTAATCATGTTGATCGTTACATTAAGTGCGGATGGCCTAGGCCTGCAGTCAAAGGTCAGAGATTACAAAACTGGATAAAAGAGCAAAACCTAACTTCATGTTACCTGCAAAACTCAAATATAAAGCTGTGGATGGGCTGCAGTTGAAAAACAGAAAAAACATACCATGCAGAGTGACTATATTAATATCAGACAGTACACTCAGGATAAGAAATATTACCAGAGATAGAGGTATATAAGGAAAAAGAGTCAATTTGTTCATAGAACATAATCTTAAACATGTACGAATGCAACTAGTAATGGAACTCAAGTCCATGAGAAGGAAAATGTGATGCAGTTGAAAGGAGAAGCAGACAGTGCATAATTACGGCTGAAGATCCAATACTCCCGTCTCAGTATCTGACTGGACAAGACACTTACACAGCCCTGTCTGCCTACGTGACCAGACTGACATTGTAGAACACTCTGAGAACACGCTCCTTTCCGGTACAGATGGAACGGTCACTGAGCTAGGCTCTATTCTGACCCATAAATAAATCTCAAGTTTAAAAAAATGAAAACCACATAAAGTATATCCTCTGACCTCAAGAGAATTAAACTAAAAACTAACACAGAGTGTTGTGGGAAATCCCCAAATATTTGGGAATTACATGGCGCACTTCTAAATAACAAATAGGTCATAAAAAACCACAAGGGAACTTTAAAAATATTTTCGAGGTGCATGAAAATGAAAACACAACCTATAAAAATTTGTGGGATGTCACTAATATGGGCTTACAGAGAAATTCACAGCAGTACAAGCTTATATTAGAAAATAAAAAAAGATTTCAAATCAGTGATCTAAGGCAGAAGTTGGCAAACTTGTCTGTAAAGAGCTAAATGGTAAATATTTTAAGATCATTTGGTCTCTTGCAACTGTGCAACTCGACAGCATGGGTAATATGTAAATGTGGCTGTGTTCCAATACAACTTTATCTACGAAAACAGGCAGTGGGCCAGATCTGGCACACAAGCCATTACCTGCAGACCCCTGCTAAAATATCAGCTTCATAAATGTGGAGAATGCAATCTGCTTTGTTAACTGCTGCATCTTCAAGAGGTTTGAAAACAGCTCATGGCCTTTAATATATGCCTAACAAGTATTTATTGAATGAACAATCTAATTTAATCCACACAACAAGCATAGGAATTAAATATTACCATTTTACAAATGAGTATACTAAGATGAAATAACTTGCCACACAACCCATAAGTAACAGAACCAGCATTTGAGCACAAGTCTGATGCCAAAGTTCTGTGCACTTTCCCCTACATTACACCCATAAGGCAAAAGCATCGCTGAAGAAGTGTAAAAGCATCATACCATCAAACACATATTCTCTGCCTGTCCTTTCTCCTTAGCCACGGTTTGCAGGTTCCTGAGAATTAGTACTCAATGAACAAGGTACCACTAATGTTAAAACACTATATATATGAATGTCTGTATCTTTATAGTGTAATCTATACACACTGTCTGTATCTGTGGATTTAATATTTAGACTACAGTTGATGCAATGAAGCCACTGGATTGAACCTCGGACACACACCATCTCCACTGTACAAGGGAGAAGACTAGGGAGCTCGCTTCTTCAAAACAGACAGCATAACGAGAAGGCCAAGTCGATGCTGTGCGCTCACACAGGCAGCAGGCATGACTATGATATGAATTTGTATTCACCCTTAACGTGCACAAAGAGATGAAAAACGTCAGGGAAAAAGGCACCAAAACATCCTCTTCTCTTTGTCGTAAGAGTCCCTCATTTCAGCTCCCCCCACATAGAAGCAGCGACCACCCCCCCCGCCCCACTGCTGCAGGCTTCATGCACAGCAGCTCNGTCTCCACTGTACAAGGGAGAAGACTAGGGAGCTCGCTTCTTCAAAACAGACAGCATAACGAGAAGGCCAAGTCGATGCTGTGTGCTCACACAGGCAGCAGGCATGACTATGACATGAATTTGTATTCACCCTTAACGTGCACAAAGAGATGAAAAACGTCAGGGAAAAAGGCACCAAAACATCCTCTTCTCTTTGTCGTAAGAGTCCCTCATTTCAGCTCCCCCCACATAGAAGCAGCGACCACCCCCCCCGCCCCACTGCTGCAGGCTTCATGCACAGCAGCTCTGTCCAGGGGGCCGTGGTGGCCTCTGTCAATAACCAGCTCCCATTGCTGATCACACACACTCGCGTCCCTTTACACATCCACCATGCGTGGCAGCTGTTTTTCAAAAACAGGCATGGGGGAAGCCAGAGCAGATCTGAGCGTAGATTCTACAACTCCACATCTTTCTACATCTTCGTATCTTGCCTGGGTTTTACCATCAACATGGTAATCAGGGAACTCGAAGGAGCCAAGTGCTGTTTTGTTAAGTTTTCTCTCTTCAGATGCTCAGGGCAAAACGTTTAAAAATCTGCGTGCATGGGACACATGCTGAATACTAAGAAGCGACTCAAGAACAAGACAAACAGCAACCACACCATTTGCCTGTCTTAAAACTTTATGTTTATTATGATCTAGCATTGTAATGATTAATGGGAATGCCACGATGCAGAAAAACTCAAGGCTTTACAAACCATCACAAGGTTATTAAACCCAGTAAAAAGATAAAAGTAAATGAAAAGTGATGCAATAAAGCTGAACTCTGCAGCTTCTCCACTGCCAGATTTTGCAATAAAAACATACCTAAATTTTATAAATCAACATAAATCTTTAGGACAACTAGGAATAGGCTATTCAGTGAAACTATATAAGGATGCTAAAACTGCACCTTATCCACAACCAATAAAGAATGAGAAACCTATCCTCAAAGAGTTTAAATTTGGGTGCTTGAACACGAACTTAGGATAAGCAGGTGCACTAGCGCACCTACTTATAGTCTTGGTATGTGAATGTGTCACAGGTGGGCACAGGTAACCAGGTTCTTCCTGATTGAGAAGAAAGAACAGAACTGAACACACAGTTTATAGCATAAAGAAAGAGAAGATTTATTAAGGGGTTGTACGCTCCACAGAACCTGGGAACAGGCCAACTCTGAGAAGAGATTGATCTCCTGGGCTGGAGGAATTCTATTCCCATAGGGCAGAAGCTTCCTGGCTAGTTTTTGGCGGGCTTCTACTGCACATGTACAAGTAGTTGCATTTCAAAGCTACTGTGCATGTGGTCTCCCATGGTTTTTCATGATTGGCTACTGGAGAAGGAGGTCCTACAATGTTAATTTATTGTAATGCTATTATAATGAAGCAGGGGTCGTGTAGCACCTTCTGCGCAGGTGCATATTTGAGTCACCATGATTCGGTGCTTTTCCAAAAAGTGGGAACAACTGGTCTTAGAGGGTCTCTGTCTTGTATGGATGTTCTTCATCTTACCCCTGGGGCACCTCTGGTGTTTCCTCCTGACTATCTCCTGCCTCAAATGTATTTTAAGGGGAATATTCCCTCTTTAACGTTAAGCAAAAGTGCATTGAAGGTGAAAATAATAAAGTTTTCAGTGTTCACTTTTCGTTGTTCGCCCACTTAACCCTAACAGAAACGTATACTTCAGGTTGTGCCATTCGTAAGCGGTAGAGCCAAAATCCAAATCAAATTCCTTCCAAACTGAAGATCGTGGTCTTGGATTCCTAAGCTATCTTGCATCCAAAAGACTTAAACATACACATAGTGCATCACATACAAAGAAGCCAAGAAATAATTACCAGCTGCCAAAGGAACAAAAGAAATGCTCATCACAAGACCCTACCAGCTTCCAATCCCAAAAGAACAGAACCAACACAAGCACTATTGATGCCTAGCTTTTCCGGGTCCGGCAGACCTCCAGTGATCCTGATTGGCACCTGACTGGCCCGTTCTTTGGAAGCTTGTTAGTGCAAGACCGCACTAAGCAAAGCAAAAAGTAATAAACACAGATGTTTTCATCATGCTCAGGAATCCCAACAGGATATGAAAATTGCGATACACGTTGTAAAATCTTCTCTACAAACGACACGTACGTGATGCACACTGTTACTGTGAGAGCTTCCAGCCTCGCCGCCTGCTGAACCATCTCATAAACCAACTGTACACTGACTTTTTAAAAGATGCTTAAGTTCCCTGAAGGCAACAACGTATTAAATATGTTTTTGCCACATACCCAGGCCACTGTATGAACTGATTTCAAATCTCAGTAACAGTCCAATAAAACAGATATTTAAATCGCTACTACTTCTGCTATTGTTCCCTCTGCCAGGGACCCCCAACCCTTCCTCTGAATTTATCAAGGAATAACCACTGTCTTACTTAGTAGCATGTACCATGTTCGAGCTCTCTGACATGTACTTTGCATGTATTATACCATTTATTCCTTAACATAGTCCTATACGTAGGTACTATTATATCATCCCCACATTACAGATGAGGAAACATAGGCCACTGCTTCAAGTTACAGAGATAACAAGTGACAAAAATGAGACTTTAACTCAGGTCTGTCTCACAACAGGGCTCTTGCTCTCAACTGCTAAATGATGAATGCTATTAATGGGTCAATCATATTTTCCTTTAAATTTTAAATATGAATTATGATCATTCTTTAATATACTATTTTTTCTTTAAATTGTATTTTATTGATTATGCTTTTACAGTTGTCCCAATTTCCCCCCTTCTCCCCCCTCCACCCAGCACCCCCGACTCCCTCAAGCCATCCCACACCTTTGTTCATGTCCTTGGATCATGTGTGTAAGTTCTCTGACGACTCCATTTCCTACACGGTACTCTACATCCCCATGGAGGCTCTGTAACTACCTCTTTGTACTTATTAATCCCCTCAACTCTTCACCCATTCCCCCACACCCCTCCACCTGGCAACCATCAATACGCTCTCTATATCCATGATTCTGTCTCTGTTCTTCTTGTTTGCTTAGTTTGTTTTTCAGATTCAATTGTTCATGGACATGTATTTATTGCCATTTTATTGTTCACAGTTTTGATCTTCTTTATCTTAAATAAGTTCTTTTGACATTTCATATAATGGTTTAGTGATAATGAACTCCTTTAGTTTTTCCTTGTCTGGGAAACTATCTGCCATTTGATTCTAAATGATTATCTTTGCGGGCTAGAGCAATCTTGGCTGTAGGTCCCCGCTTTTCATGATTTTGAAAATTTCTTGCCAATTCCTTTTTGCCTGCAAAGTTTCTTTTGAGAAATCAGCTGACAGTCTTATGGGAACTCCCCTGTAGGTAACTAATTGCTTTTCTCTTGCTGTTTTAAGATTCTGTCTTTATCTTTAACCTTTGGCATTTCAATTTTGACATGTATTGGAGTGGGCCTCTTTGCATCCATCTTGTTTGGGACTCTGTCCTTTCTGGACTTGCATGTCTATTTCCTTCACCAAATTAGGGAAGTTTTCTTTCATTACTTTTTCAAATAGATTTCCAACTTTTCCCTCTTTCTCTCCTCCTCCTGGCACCCCTATGATGCGAATGTGGGAATGTCTGATGTTGTCCCAGAGGGTCCTTATGCTATCCTGGTCTGTTGGACCATTTTTCTTCTTGTTGTTCTGACTGGTTGTTTTTTGCTTCCTCATGTTCTAAATCATTGATTTAATCCTCAGCTTCGTCCACGCTATTGTTGTTTCCCTGTAACTTGCTCTTTATTTCAATTAGTGTATCATTTGTTTCTGACTGGATATGTTTTATTCTGTTGAGGACCTTACTAGCTTCCTTGAACATCCTTATAACCAGTGGTTTGAACTCTGCATCTGATAGATTGTTTCTCTCCATTTTTATTTAGTTCTTTTACTGGACTTGATCTGTCCTTTCACTTGGACCATGTTTCTTTGTCTCCTCATTTTTGGCAGCCCCCCCTGTGCTGGTTTCTACGTATCAGGTAGAGCTGCTGTGTCTTCCTGTCTTGGCAGTGTGGCCTAATGTAGGAGGTACCCTATAGTTTGGTGGCACAGCCTCCTCTATCACCCAAGCTGGGTACTTGAGGTGTGCTCTTTGTGGGAGTTGAGTACACCCTCCTCTTGTAGTTGAGCCTTGATTGCTGTTGACAGGTCAACGAGAGGGATTTACCCAGACCTGTCAGTTTCAAGGACTGGCTGTGACCACTGACCACCAACCTCTGCTCTCCATGGAGGATCAGCTGTGCAAAGGCAGAATGGGAGTGCTCCACTGTGGTCTATAGCTGTCTACTGGGTGTGCAAGTTCTGGGGTTTCCTGGGTCATGCAGGCCAAGGTCACCACCTACCTGTTTTGCCTGGGGCCACCCTGACTAAACTATAAAGCAATCCAAAATGGTTGCTACCTGTGCTGTGCTTGGAGAATCCTGGGCAAAGCCAAGCTGTGCTAGGTTGGCTGCTGCTAGTGCCGGGCCTGAGGCGACTTAGCAAGGTGTCAGGGGCTGGAGACACACTGAGGCTGGCTGTTGCTTGTTTGAGAGAATTTTAGAAGTTGTGAAGCATGAGCCAAAACCAGCCATTCATATGAAAAAGCAGCTTGGGTAGGCCCATAAGTTGGGTGGAAAGGAGTGGCTATAGATCTCCAGGGTGGGGCAAACAGTGTTAGCCAGTTTGATGGAGTCTCAGATATGGCATCAGCCTCCCAGCTCTCTGGCTCTGTGGGGGAGGATTCAGAAAAGGGACAATGACCTCTACCTACCTTTCTGTCTGGGAAAAAGCTGTCCCCCAGCTCTCGCCTTAATGCCAGATACTTTAGCTCCTCCCCATATGTCACTGGTGTCTTTCAAGCTGCTAACTCAATGCTGGAGCTCAGAGGGAATGAGTCTGAGTAAGTCTGTGTGTGGGTTCCTTAAGAGGAACTGCTTGGGACTGCAGAAGCTTCTTCTACTGACTCAATCCCTGTTCATTTTCACAGCCAGAAGTCATGGGGACTTACCTTCCTAGCACTGGAACCCTGGGCTGGGCAGCCTAACGTGGGGCTGGGACTCCTTGTTCCCAAGATATCCCTCTCGAATTTTTATATACCGTGTGCGGATGTGGGACCAGCCCATTCCTCATCTGTGCCCCTCCTGCCAGTCTGGAAGGATGTCATTTCTTTAATTCCATAGTTGTCACACTTCCATTCAACTTGATTTCTNAGCTTCTTCTACTGACTCAATCCCTGTTCATTTTCACAGCCAGAAGTCATGGGGACTTACCTTCCTAGCACTGGAACCCTGGGCTGGGCAGCCTAACGTGGGGCTGGGACTCCTTGTTCCCAAGATATCCCTCTCGAATTTTTATATACCGTGTGCGGATGTGGGACCAGCCCATTCCTCATCTGTGCCCCTCCTGCCGGTCTGGAAGGATGTCGTTTCTTTAATTCCATAGTTGTCACACTTCCATTCAACTTGATTTCTGATGCTTCTGAGTGATGATTGTTCTGTATTTTAGTTGTAATTTTGATGTGGTTGTGTGAGGAGGTGAGCCATGTCTACCTATGCTGCCATCCTGACTGGAAGTCAATACCTTGTCCCTCAAACCTGGTTACACATTGTAATCACCATGGTTGCTTTTAAAACACCCAGTGCCAGGCTACATCCCAGATTAAATAATTGGGAAACTCTTGGGGTGGCTCACAGGTGTCAATATTTTTTAAAACTCCCAGGTGATTCAAACATAGAGCCAAGAGTGGGACTCAGAGCTCTGAAAATTATTGAAACTTAAAATTACTATTTCAGGAGGTAGATCAAAAGAGCTGAGCTAACACAATTTCTAACATTTTTATCAACTACACTAACCCACTTTCCTCAGAAAATCATTAGGAAAAAATCTAACATTTCAAAAAAAACCTCTCAAATCACAGACCACGATCCTCAGTGTGAGCTACAGTCTTTTTAGCTGGTGCTACAGAGAAACACACAGGAATACATAAAACATACACGTCAGTAGGGTAATGTGAGTTTCCAGCCAAAATGAGCCCACAGTCATGGGCCCGTGCTCACTACGGTTTCCACACACATGTCTGAAAGCAACAACTGCAGAGAATGAACCACACTCCCAAACTAACTCACTATAGTCCTGTCTCCAAAATTGATTCTAATAGATTCTTCCTTGACTTCGATCATTAGTAAATGAAAACCATCTGCATATCACAAGCAAGTTTGAACATCCCAAGTTTTGTTTTCCATAATGGAAGACAGTGTGATTGATTACTTATGGGTCACATGACCAATCAAGAGAGAATTTTAACCACTCACTGTGAATAAGGAAATAATAGAATTAACATAAAGTTTATAAATTTGTTCACTGTTCTTGTTAGTTATAAAAAAACTAGTTATGATAAATATTTGTATTACTTACTTTTATCAGAATAAAATTACGCCATTTTTAAAAATCTTCCTTACATCTGTTTCTTTATGGAAAATTCTGCTTTGGCCAATCTTGCTTATTTATACTCCCAGCTACATCATAAACTGGAAAAGCTGAATGTTTCTCAGTGTTTGCTTAATTAAAATTTCATTCAAATAAGAAGAAGACATTAAAATCTTTCTTATTTTTAGAAGAGTTATACTTTACTCTCAGAGCAACTTGATGTGATTTTTTCTTAGTGTTTCAGAAGTCAGGGTTCTGGCCCAAGCATCACTCACATGAGAAAGCATCTACTCACGGGGATCATCCAGTTGGCCAGGTCACCGTACTTGGACACCTGCATGGCTCCGAGCATGGTCAGGTTGACGTGCCCTCTAAGGAGGGGAAAGAGGAGATGAAAGGCAAACCCCACAAACTCTACGCCCCCTTCGCTTGCAATCGCCAGTGATTAAAATAAAGAATTCTACATTCCCCCCAATACATTTGCTTTTTCCCACCCAACACCTGATTTCCAAATACATCAGCTCAAGCTGAAGTGGAGAAACAACCAGTAAGAGTTCTTTAAAAAAAATGGTAAGTTTATACTGTTTCCCAAAACAAATTAAAAACAGGTGTACACAGTGAGCTTGTTTCCTTCGGTGAGGGAGAATGTGGCTTGATTTGAAAGCAAACACTAACTAGAAAATGAACACAGTTTGCAGAAAACGCTAGGATCCCCAAGAAAAAAAACATGTAAAACTGTTTACTTCACGAGAGCTGGCACACAGATATATATTCCATTGGGGGGGCTCTTTTAATACCAGCAGCCTGAATGTTCCAACTCCCAACATTCGAAGTGAATAATTTCACATCTTGGTGCAGCTGAACAAGCCCAAGATGGTTTTCTGGCTGGGAGATGTGTCTGTGTCTCAGAGCCTTGCTCAAACAGCCCATGACTCAGCCCGGGCCACCGAGTGAAGTGAGAGCGGCCGCTATTACATACCCTCTAATCATCGCAAATGACTCATCGCTGGAGAAATAAGAGGCTCCTGGAAGAACAGTAACTGTTTCCTTGCCTACACACAGGCACGCATGCGTGCAAAAGGAAAAAAAAGAAAGACTATTAGATCTAAGAGTATCTTGGTGGAGAGAGGGGTCGGCATTTCCTGTTTCCTAAGGAACTAAGGCTCCCTTTACCGAAATGCAGGGGCAATTTGGGGTGTGGGGGACACAGTGGAAACTGTCCACTCTGTGGGGAGAAACACTTTGTCAGTAACATTGCTCGCATTTGCCCTTGCACGCTGATAATGAAGAACAGACCAACTTTTTAAAAATTATTGTTCAAGTATAGTTCTCTGTCTTTTACTCCCATCCTAGCCCACCCCCCCAGTGCTCCCCACCTCCCTCCCATTTCCACCTCCTTAGTTGTTGTCCTTGTGTCCTTTATACTAGTTCCTATAAATCCTTCCCATTTTTCCCCTGAAATTCCCTCCCCTCTCCCCTCTGGTCACTGTACCCCTGAAGAACAGACCAACTTTTAATTTCATTATTGTTTTGAAATTGTCTACACAATGCAACCCCTGTTGACTATCCCCTTCCGGGATTCCCACCAGCCCCGCCCCCGACACCAGCCCTGCCCCTGGGAGGCACCTGTCACAGTCCAATGCTACTATGGTCGTGGGGGAAAACAGGTTGTGGAGTAACCCTGAAGAAATGCAGTTCTGAAGGGAAGATTACCAGAGATGTTCCGTTATTTCTTAAAAACCAGTGAACAGAAAGAGAGGACCCACCTAATTCCTTAACATCATCAGGCCCGAATCTTCTCTTTCAACCTCAATCTCTCTCTCTCCGTGTTGCTCTCTCTCTCTCCCCCTTCATCCTTCCTCTCTCGCCCCTCCAAGTTTCTAGTAAAACCCTAGGACTTGGATGAAACTGGGGAATAGCACCCTAATACTGGCAAATACCTTGAATGTTAACTTCCAAGAGGAGAGGACCTCTCTCATAATAAAAGTTCACAACTGGGCAAGATCTTCAAAGTCATCCAGTCCCCACGCAACTAATGCTATCGCCTGACTCATACCTAAGTTCCTTTCTTCTTGTGACCTATGTCCTGCCTGTTCAGGGGCATCAGGCACCCAAGAGAAAGTGTTCACAGGCCACTGTGCCAAAGGTAGGCCAGCTGTACGAGAACACCGGTGCACTACCCCCCCGGGGAACGGGACAGATGAAAGGAAAGGGAAGAAAAGTTGTAATTCCAAGACTGGACTAGAGAAAGACTCCTGGGCACAAGGAGACCAGGGTGGTCTGACCATGCCCAGCTGGGCAACACAGCTGTACGCAGCCTCTCAAGTCTTCTCCGAAGCTACAGATGGAGATCTGTACCCCTCTCCATTTGAGCTCGGATATGGAGGAAGAGTGTGACTATTTCTATCATGCTGAAATATTTATCCCCCGAAGGAGTTTGATGCTAAGTAAGGGAAACGTTTGCACATCGTTCAAAGTACCACAAAGCTGAAGAGCTTTAGAAAATACTTTCTGGTGTGGTTAGTAGGAGCTTTTAGACATAAGATCTGAAGGATGAAATGAGGTAAGGCACGTAAAGCCCTTCGTCTGTGCCCGGCCCAGAGAACGGCTCCGCAGCCATTAGCGTTCATGATCCCTCCCGCCAAACCAGTGCTGCTGCGCCTCGAGGAATAAAGGCTCCAGGCCCACGCAGCTGACTTCCACGGTGGGGTCATGCAGCCTGCCTGTGAACTCCGGGCTTCAGGGCAGGCGTAATACAACGACGCCTTATCCCAACCCAAGTTCTATGTCCAGCCAATTCAGCGCCTCACCAATCCTGTGAGCTGGAGAGGCAAGGAGGAATATTTCATAAGAGAATAAAGCAGAGAAATAGAAAACCCTCAATCCCTTTGTTCTCTGTCTTAAATCACACTGACCTCCAAATAGCAATCTTCCACTGGCTGATAGGACATGGCAGGCATCGTGTGCCACTGTGCAGGAGACCCCGAGATCCACGCCGAGAGCTCCCCCTGCCCCCTGCCGACGTGACTCATGACGCACAGTTTTATTAAATGGCTCAGAAAACGGCTCTCTTGAAGAGAGCTGTCAGGCCCCCGATAATGCATTCTGGTGTCTTAACAAATTACATCCTTTGGAAGCAAAGTTAATTTTCAGCACTTTAAACATCCAACAGCTAAACAAAAATAGATATCCTCAGGTGGAATCCACGCTTTTCAAACACAGTGTCCAAATGTGGTCAAGAAATAGCTGTAACTAGTACCTTGAAGACAAAGGGCTTTCTTATTTGGTCTTTCCTGATTGATTCCTGTCTCCTCCTCCTTCTCTGTGTGTAAAAGTCTAGATACTGCCCTGACTTGTGTGGCTCAGTGCATTGCACATTGTTCCGCAGACCACAAGGTCACCGGTTCAATTCCCAGTCAGGGCACACGCCTGGGTTGCAGGTTTGGTCCTAGTTGGAGCGTACACGAGAGGTAACTGATTGATGTTTCTCTCTCACATCAGTGTTTCTCTCCCTCTCTTTCTCCCTCCCCTTCCCTCTCTCTAAAAAACAATAAAATATTTAAATAAATAAATACAAATCTAGATCCTTTCATGACATTTATGCAAAAGAGTTTCTGAATATCATGAGTTATACAAGTCCTTTAGCTCAGGATTTAACAAGTCATTCACTGAACATCAAGCCAATGCCCACTATGGGCCTTGAAAAACGTTACAAACAAAACACAGATGCCCTCAACTAATGGTTCTCAACTGTGACCCCACCGGAATCACATGGAGGGCTAGTGAAAACGCTGCCTGCTGAGCTCAGCTCCCAGAGTTTATAATTCTGGAGGCTTGTGGTGGGGGGGGGGAGCCCTCAGCATTTCCTATTTCTAACAAGTCCAAAGGGACGGTGGTGCTGATGCTGAGGGTCTTGGGCCTCCACCTGGGAACCACGGCCCTTAGCAAAGAGGCATATTGTCCAGCAAGAGAGACATGTACACAAATAAGCCACCAAAGGATTTGGAGAGGAAAATAAATTACCAATAAGGAGCTGGGCAAGAAAGAGTAGGGAGACAGAGCAAAACCAAAAAAAAAACCCTGGTGACTGGCACAGGAAGAGCCAAGGAGTGGAGGAAGGAAAGCAGGAGCCCGCCAGCCACAACCAAAGGGGACCCTGGAGGGCCATGTGGGGGCCTCGCACCCTTGCGGGGCCCCCTAGAAGACCAAGCTGGAACGGTCAGCTGCACCCCGTCAGAGACCCAGGATGCTGTGCTGCGCATGCCCGTGTCTGCAGGCCTGTGGGACTCCGGATGTGGTGCGTACACCCACAGAGCGGGGTTTCTCCTGCGCGGCACGACTGACATTCTGGAGGGGAGAACTCCTCGGAGGGCTGTTCTGGTTACCGCAGATGGCCGCAGCCTCCCTGCCCTCTATTCACCACATACTAATCACACTAGATCCTAATAAGGCATGTCAATCAAAAATGTCCCCAGACACGGTCAAATGCCCCGGCTGTCACCTCTTCTTGCCCATTGAGAACTACAGCTCTAGAGACACGAGGCAGAGGCCAGGGCTGTATACAGTCATGAGATCCACATGATGGGTTTTTCTACAGCAGTCTGCATCAAAGGCAAGCAATGTCTACATTACCTGTACATTAAAATCGGAAAACAATAGAAAGAAATAGAAAAGAATGCAAAATGCTCTTAACATGAAAGCTAAAACATACATGGGGCATTTAGAAAACTTCTAATTACACTGGGGGACTGCAGATCTCCCCAAGATCTCCGAAATTTCTAATCGCTGCCTTCTGCACCTTCACAAAGCCCAGCTTTCCAGAGAGCGTGTCGGAGTGTATGGGGAGAAAAGTCCTGAAGGCAGAAGGAGAAGACTGGGTTCGTCCAGTCCCCAGCCAGGTGGTCTGAGCACATCAATTCACATCTCCGGATGCCGTTCCCCAGCCTGTACAACGGGCACATCAGTTCACATCTCCGGATGCACTTCCCCAGCCTGTACAATGGGCACATCAATTCACATCTCCGGATGCACTTCCCCAGCCTGTACAACGGGCACATCAATTCACATCTCCGGATGCACTTCCCCAGCCTGTACAACGGGGTTTCACTTGAGGCTCAAACACTATACACATGTGAAGAGGATGCTATAAACTCCTGAGCACTCTGAGGGTAGTGATTTTTACATAACCATATGACATTATTATTTAGAAATAACAATCCATAGAAACCGTTCTGTTATCATTTTAAAACTTAATACACTGGTCTGACCCAGAAATATAATCCTATAGTTATTTCAAGGGACATGAATAAAAATAGCCTTTCAAATTAACACACATACACACACAAAAAGGCCTGATCTCTCAGGTAATTTCCAATTTGAGGAGTTGAGAAAACTGCCTGTTTATATCCTGCATCCTCTAACTCAAAGTATTTCCACCCTGATTTGGACAACTCCAAAATCAAAAACATCACCGATCCCACAGAGGACTTTGACGAAAGAATAACAAAATTATCAGGCTGATTTGCCACGTGGCTTCCCAAAAGCCGTGAACTACCACTTCACACAGCAGTTTCAGGTTCTACATCACGGTTCAGAAGCTGGAACACACATCGGCGGGATGGAGACACTTTTAAACCTCAGATGTGCCTACCATCCAACAATGTCACTGAAAAAAATTAACTCTTTTTTCCAAGGAAAGGAGGTTCCATGAGCTCAAGCCTGACATTTAGAAAATCGAGTTATTCGTTTTGCGAATAACCTACTAACATCACAAGTTCATTAAACCGAGCAGCAAATATTTTCACAGATCAATGAGCTATTGCTAAAAGGCGCAGCACAATTAAATTACAGCCTTGGTTAAATGTCACTGCTTTACCTCAGTGGGCCTTTCAGAGTCGAGCTGTGTTAACTAATTCAGCTATTCAACCAGAAGCTGTTCCACGTCCGGGAACCCTGAGTATGAAACACGATTCTCCCTGGCAGCTGGCCTTTGCGCCCACCTCGTCTCTCCGGAGCCACATTACCGCTGCCGGAGGCAGAGCGGCGCGAACGCTCTTTCACGGGCACAGTGAACGGGAGCGAAGCAGGGGCAACCGAAACCCAGGCTAGAACGGCGTAACTAAGAGCTAACAAAAATTAGCTCCTGACGGGCAGCCGCCTCCCAAGCATCACCTTCAGGCCTAGCGGAGTGGCCGCGGGGCCTCGAGCCTGGGCAGCGACGACAGCCAGGGGGTCTCACCTGCTCTCCTCCCCCAAGCTGCTTACACACGCCACCCTAGGTTCCAGCCAACCGAATAACTAATAATGGAAGGAAAAGCATCTGAGTGTGGAGACAAGGACATGACAAGGGTGGAGTCCCCAATTCAAAGAAACTATTTATTACTCCTATCACTGGGTCCTACTTCACGGCAATATAATCCCCCTTAGGCACCTGGAACCTTTGAGGGACGCTCTCGGACCCTGAGGATGACTGGCGGACAGTAAACAGCTCCTATAACAAAGCCCCGGGCCCCAGGCCTTTTCTTTTGCCACTGTGGATCCACGCCCCCACCCTTCTCATCAAGAGAAGGCGGGTCTATTGCATCCTGGGAAGGTCCAAGGGGAGGTTCTGGCAGGAGACCCAGTGGGGCAGACCATGCCCTCATCCCCACCCAGGCTGCAGCGAGACAGCTGCGTTCTTCTCCCTGGCAGGTGACTGACCCTCTCTGACAGCCACCCGCCAAGGCCTGCCCAGGGCTCCTGGCAGCTCCCTGGGGTACCTCGCCCTCCTTTCCTGGTTGCCCTGATCTTGCCCACATCCCTGTCAGCTGTCCCTCCCTTTCACTCTCCCACTTACAGCCAGGACCCTGACTGACTGAGCCACCAACGCTCTGGCCATTCCATGCAGTGCCACCTGCAATTGTGCCTTTAACTCTCTCTGCCCTAAATAAAAGCAGACCTCTGACAAGAAGCCAGGCAAAGATGGGACTTGGAAGGCTTATCTCCCCCACTCGAGGAACAATAGACTGAACAAGCTCCAGCAAAAGACAAAGAATCAAGCTCAGCTCCTTACTAGCATTTGGCACAGAACTGAATCAAGAACCAAGGAAAACGCTGGAAAAACACGTAATTTAGCAAGTTTACCTGCATTGATTAGATCTGCATCAACTTCATTTTGTAATGGGTATGGGCCCTGTTGAACAAAGCAAATTATCAATGTCAACTGGCAAAAGAAGCTTCTCAGAGAACCGCACACCTAACACTGCAACACAAGCAACTTCTCCAAAATCCCTAGGAAACTGGCATCAGAAGACTTCAGGTGAATTTCAAAAAGTAACTCCGTCGTTTGCCTGGCTCTGTTTCTCATATTGATTGGTCTTTTCGACACTCATAACTTTGTGACTGGGTTAATAAAAAATATTTTCTACAACTTACCAAAGTTTGGAAATGATGTTATTAGAAATCCATGTCATAAAACAAAAAGGAACTATTTACTACCAATGCATCTAACATTATTTATAAACCTTCCTCTTAGGATCAATAAATATAAACTAAATGAGTGCATTATTTGGCTAGAAGCACCCAGAGAGGCAAAGTTTCCACTTTTTGGTATGCAGAAGCTGAAGATTTTATAATGTAGGGTTCTAAACTTGTCTCATAACATCTAAGTTTTGCAAACTTTGTTTTCTCTCTTTGCCTACTTATTCTCAATAAGTTTTCTTTTGCACAGCACCCCTTCTTTTTATAAGGCATCCCTAGTTATTTGAATGGGGAAAGGGGGTTTTGTAACATAACATACATGGATCAAAGAAGAGAGAAAAGGGAAAAAGAGAAATGAAAAAGGCATGACAGGCCCAAGAATGGGAATATACTAGCTGTAAAACTTCAACAGACTTTTTCTAAGGGACCCAATATTTATTCTTTAAAGAAACTGAAGTGATAACTAATGTTTAGACTAATGTACATTTTCCTTTAAACACTGACCATGGGTAATTCACATAGTCTTACTTCCCTATCTCCAAAGGGAGGGAATTGGCACTCCAGAAATCTCTAAGGTACATGAATAGTAAGTCTTTGACTTCAATGCGAATCTGTTTTTATTCAGACACACATCTTTTTTGTCTTTGAAAATGGTCATGATTATTACCTCCATGAATCGCTATTGATGCTATGCCGGTGATCACTACCAGTATTTCAAATACTGATACACAGTTGCTCTATGTACCATTTTTATTGCATGAGTGGTTGTGATTCACTGAGGAATAACAAAGATTAGGAATATTATAAATTGGCAAACTATAAGTAATCTCTGCCACAGCTAATAATTAAATTAAAAATATCATCCAGGAAGCAAAACTGCTTCTCACTTTCATTACAATATTGAATAAAAATTGTAGCCAAATTCTATGAGAATGCTGAGCTCATCTGGAAGATTAATTGCGAGGAAAAGAAACTTCTACCCTTTTGGACAACAGGACCTTAACACAGTAATTAGATGAGAAGAATTTCTAAGACTTTTTGAATCAATCAACTGTCAAAAAAGGTCCCTGCCCTAAATAGATACCTTACTCTGCGGTTTTCATCAGTGCCTTACTGAATTTTACTTCACAGAGAATTGCTGATGACCTTCACTCTTGTCCAAGCACAAGAGAGTTACAAAGAGTGAACTGAGCAGGAGCCCGTGAGGCCTCTCCGAAGCCGGCATCCAGGGGAGACAGGAGCCCACAGTCTGACAAAGCAAGAGCAGCCACACGCCCAGGACACTGCCATCTACTATGGAAAATACAACCTTACAGACTCACAACTCCCACCAATCAGTGGGAAAGTGAAATATGTTATTGTGATGACAGACAAACAGGTAAGTTTGGAGCCCTGGGTGGCGTAGCTCAGTGGATTGAACGTGGGCCTGCGAACCAGACGATCGCGGTTCGATTCCCAGTCAGGGCACATGCCTGGGTTGCAAGCCGGTTCCTTGCAGGCTAACTACCAGCAGGGGATGCACAAAAGGCAGCCATACATTGATGTTTCTCTCCCTCTCTCCTTCCCCTCTAAAAATAATTAAATAAATAAAATCTTTAAAAAAAAAAAAGAAAGGTAAGTTTGGAAACTTTAAGCTGATAACTCTCAGTCATACGATTTCACTACACAGAATGTCTCGTCAACTGGATCATATACATAAAACTTTAATTTCTATCTTACCAAACCCAGGATTCCATTTTCGCTTTGCAGATGAACAGTCATGTTTGGGCTGATGAAGTTGCTGGCCAGAAGTGGGATTCCTATGCCCAAATTAGCTGAAAAAAAGATGTTAAGGTAGAAGGCAGAAAAGGTCGAGAGATTATGCCATAAATCTTCTACGTATATAAATCTGAAGAGAGGCCTTCTTTAAAGGCAATCATTCTGAATGTAATCACTGGACATTCTCCAGTCACCTCTAGGCACTACTTTGTAATTTTTTTAAAAATCACTAATTAATCACAGCTTTGTCAACAGCATTAATACGCTTCCCATAAATATATGAAAGTGGTGGCTTTGGAAGACAAGCCAGGAGGTCATTTACATTGTAAGACATATTTTATTTTCCTTAATGTGCTCAGCAAACACATTGGACTGATGCATTATGACTTATGACTGATATATTATTAAACATGGCCTGACCTTTGTTTAAAAGCCATTCTGACTTTTCAAAACTCCAACTAAAAATAAAGACAATCTATCATACTTAAAAAGGGCTACCATTCTTAGATTTAAAAAAAGTTCTGGGACAACACCAGAATGTCTGCATTGAAGTGATCCACAAGTGCTGCCTTTGGACCCCGGCAGCATTCACTGGAGCTCAGTCTTCCGAGTCTTCCCTAAAACATGAGCTGGGGGAGTGAGTCTCAGGGAATACAACTGAGACCCTATAAAAAGGCACATTGAAGGGCTAACGGAGGGTGTTGAATCTTCTTCCTTGGACATCAAAATAGGGTCTAACTTGATTTGTATCCAGATGGGATGGATCGGAGATACTCGAACAGAAACTGGTAGACACAGCGACAGTGTGGTGGTTTTCACCAGAGGCAAGGGGTCTGGGGTAGGAAGAGTGAAGGGGTCAAATACACGGTGACGGAAGGAGATCTGACTTTGGGTGGTGAATGCAATGCACACAGTTGACGTAGCACAGAACTGTACACGTGCAACCTCGATGATTTTATCAGCCAATGGCACCTCAATAAGTTTAATTTTTAAAAAGAGGGACACGCTGCCTAGAACTTCTGACTGTATTGTCCACTAGCCCTGCAGAATGGCAAACCCTCACGGGGATTTAAATGAAGTCGAAGTCCAAACGGTCATTTACTAAATTACCTCTTCCTATCTCTTTTTTGAGAAAGTATTTGAAGAAGAACTTGAATCATTTACTGAACACCCTTACAAAACATTATTTCTAATGTTCTAATATTTAAAACACTAGAAATAAAAGAGTATACACTCAGGGGATCTTTGCCAAAGAAACAGGGGTTGTTAAGAAGTTGGGTCTTACAGAAAAAGACAAATACCGTACGTTTTCACTCATATGTGGAATCTAAAGAACAAAATAAACAAACACACAAAACAGAAACAGACTCGCAGACACAGAGAACAGGTGAATGGTACCAGAGGGGAGGGGGGTTGGGGGTTGGAAGACTGAGAGATAAAGATGAAGGAATTAAGAAGTACACATTGGTAGTCACAAAAGAGTCATGGGCATATAAAATACAGCATAAATAATATAGTCAATAATATTGTAATAACTATATATGGTGCCAGGTGGGTACTGAAAATATTGGAGCAAAGACTCTGTAAAGTATATGATTATCTAACCACTATGCTGTACACCTGAAACTAATACAAAATAATACTGAATGTAAATTGTATTGAAAAATAAAATTTTTAAAAAGTTGGATCTTGTATGTTTCAATGAGTATGCAAATGCCAGAATATGGAGAAAATAAATGGCACTGGTTATAACTGGTACTTCTGAGATTTGAAACCCTCATCTTGGGTAATCTCTAGTCCTAATAACATTTAGTCAAACGCCAAACTGCACTAAAATCCACTGTGTATGAGCCAATGGCTAAGCAAATCTTCAGTCACCATTCTGTTCTAAGAAGACAAATGGACTATAACTCCAATATCACACATCTTGATATCTTTAGGTTATAAGCCACATTTTGGAACAAACAAAACTGATCAACTGCTTTAACAGCTACCAGGACTATAAATAAAACCCTGTGCATCCGGCCTAGCAGCCTGACACACTGCGAGAGGCGAGGGCCACGCCTGCACGCAGGCCCCCAAGGACGGAGGATACCATACATGCCATCCTCAAATTCAAGGGCTGCCCGCTTGATGATGCGTTCCCGCACATTATCTCCCGGCTTTCCAGACTTGGCTTTTACCTCTCCCTCTTTCCGGATCGACATTCGCTTTAAAATGAACAGAAACAAGTTATTTGCACGTGAGGCATATCCTTGGATTTTTATCACTGTGGACGGTCAAAGTTTCACTAGAAAAAAAAATTAACTCTGTCCCACTACTGCTATGATGCAAATCTATAAAGTAACAGCGTTTTTAAAAAAAGAATGTGACATGAAAGCATAACCTTCAGGAAGGATGAAGGGGAAAGAGGTCAGATTCCTTTGAAGAGGAAGATACACTCGCTCTGAGTCTTTGAAGTGAGTAACGCCTCTGCTCCTGCTCACTGGCTGCTGCTCCCACTGCCCCCCAGGACTCCTGCGACTGCGCTCTCCTCGGGGGCTCAGGACAGAGGCAGCACAGACACAAAAGGAACAGACCTCGGACTCCGTTTCCGCAGGCCTGGCAGAATGTGTTTGGCTGGTGTCGCTGCTCTCAATTGCCTGCTTCCACCTGCAGAGTCTAGACTGGTTTTGGCCACAGGTGCATCACAGAGAGATCACAGAAATATCCAGAAACCAGCCAGGAGAGTATTTCCAACACGAAATCTCCTTAACACAGACTCAGGTCTTTATTTGTCCCATCATTCCTCCCTAGCCCACTGACATGAGTTTTGACAAACAGAATTGCAGAATGCCATTCTATTTGATGTCCACAGGGTAGAAGGCATCTCTGATTCCCGGGGATTCCCCCCCTGCATATCTGTTTTGTTGCTGATGCCTAGATACTTCTGAATCTTGGCATTAATTCTGGCCCACATGGTCATTCTGGCAAGCTCCGAGTTACCTGAAATACCTCCAATGCTTCTGGAAGCCACGCCTTGCCACAATCTCCCCGCCAGCTGCCTAGAACCTAAAGCCTAACGCTAATGGGAGGCGATGTTCACTGTGGACTCTATCAAGTGCCAAACACCTTCCGGGTGCACAGGCATTTCTGCACAGTCCAACATTACGAGCCCAGCAGGGGGGCAAGTCGGCAGAGACAGACTACCCTTCCCTACCTTACCAGACAAGGTAAATGCAAACCTGCACATCCTACCCCAGGGCAGTTACCGGGCATGGAGAACACAGCCTGCAACCATAAGTCACTGCTGAGTGGGACGGTCCACAGAGGATCGCGTCCCCTCTCAATGGACACAGGAGAAGCTCCTATGAAGTAAGATCCAGAGCAAGGCCTCCCGCTCAGCGCGGACTCCCTGTCACCCAGAACGACCCCAGGGGCACACATCTCTGATAAGCAGACCCGTAAACAGTGACAGCGGATCTAAGTCAACTACCTCAATTCTCTTCTCATAGTTTTCTCCCTTTATAAGGCGATGGACATAGATCTTAGGAACATGGATGTCTTCTGGTGCAAACGATCCAACATCCACAATTTCTTCGACCTGTACACAGAGAAAACAATAATTACATAGTGAAAGCTTAAACCCAACACTTTTTATTTAAGAAATGAAGTAGAAGCATCTTCACGTCCAACTTAGGTTGTGTACACAGTTGTACATACACACACACACAGATGTACACATACACATACACAGATGTACACATACACACATACAGATGTACATATACACACAGAGTTGTACACATACACACCAGTTGGTGGGTAGGCGAAAGTAGGGTTACAGTGTAAGTATGCAAAGGAGTTTATCCTTGTATTATTATTTATTAATTGTTGTCTTATTTTCCATATAAACTGTAAACTTACTTTTGCCAACCTTGTATATAAGAAAGAATAGGTAGGAGTATGTGTGTGTGTGTGTATGATTTAGATCACGCCTTCTGGACCAGCAAAAAAAGAAGAAATTCAACTACATGTGTCTAAATGTAAAATACTGAGCACAAAGCTTCAGAACTTCGTCTTTGCCCAAAACAGCTTCAGTTACAAATTTGTCAAGGACAGCTGCTTGAACTTTCACTAATTGCAGTTCAACTATGCTCCCTTGAAAGAACATCCCTTAAGACCATTTTCAAAATTAATGGGAAATTGATCATACCAAAACCAAAAATCTGTAACAACATCTGCTTGGTCCATTGAAGAGCTTTTAAATATAGATACAAGTGCTATTTCTAACAGTTTTTCATTGTTCCTATTGGCTTCCTAGAATCGTGAACAAAATGCAACTGCTGAAATAATTTTACTTAAAGACCAATTATTAATTTCAACGTGGAAATTTCAAAAAGCAAATATTAACTAATAACTAGAAATACCCAATGCAATTAGAACTGATTCACAGAGTAAAGGGACATTTTATAGCAATGTGCAATGCCCCAAGTAAGCCAGCTATTTTAGAATTCAAAAAGGAAAATATGGTTTTTTTACATCAACCTAAAAAAAATCAGAACAAGAAGGATCAAGAAAAACCAAGGTCAATGTTGTTCTGGTCAAAGAACTACTTTTCAGGTGCCAAGAAAAAATGGTACCTTAAAGACAAGTACCAGTTTGGCACAATTCTCCGCGTACAAAAGCAAACAGCTCTTGCACGTGGAGAATTGTGCCAAACTGGTCCCCTAAACTAACTACTGGACTCTCAGGAGTGTTTCAGGTGAAGCAGCCCTTACACCACACCCCTCGAACAATGAAAGAAACGCAGGAACTACAAGAGCAGTTTTAGTCAGTGTGCACTGCTCCTAAATAGCCAAAAAGGAATAGGACCTGGTGGATAAGAGCTCTCTTCTCTGATAAACAGAAGGGTCTTGACCCAAATCGAACGAGAACTCAAGGAAGAGTCAGGAAACAGGGGCCATCTAAACTGAGATAGGGTGTAGAGCTGTGTGCCGACCTCCCTCTGAGAATGAGTAATGAGGCGGCAAGGGGACTTCCCATCACCGTACTCTGCACCTTTCCTTCCGGACCTGTCCGTGCTCTGGTGTCCCCTCCCCAAGACAGTGACCAGGTGAGAGGAGGTGGAGGCATGACATGCAGAGCAGCTGAGAGCATCCTGCCACCTGTTCAGCCAATGGGACTTCCAGCCATCAGGGCTCATGCCCATCTTTACACTTATGTAATTCAACCCTTCAAAGATGTTCGTGACTTTAAAAATTCATGTATGCATTAAATCCATTATCCTGAGGATAAATATGAAGACTTACTTTTCGTGAAAATATTTACCACAGCACCTGTTAAAATATTAAGGAGTTGGAAACAACCTAGAAAGACTCCGCCAAGATGGAGGCATAGGTGGAAACACTGTGCCTTCTCCCACAACCAAGTTTGAATACAACAAAGGTTTGGAGAACAAAGACACAGCCAAAGAACAGAAAAATTGAACTATACGGAAGTCCGACAAGGAACCGTTCAACTGGACTGGTAAGAGGGGTGGAGCCAGCAGCGGAGCAGGGTCAGGCAGGAAGGATCCCCCAACCCAGGCACCCAGGCAGCTCCATGGCAGGCTGATCCAGTGAAGGCTCGGGGTGGCGGGCTGACCGGGGTCACATATGACCGTGCGCAGATAAACCAGCAAAGGAATGAGCAGTGAAACGACCGCCCAGGCCCCAGCAGGTGAACCCAGAGGCGAGCTGACCGAGGCTGCACATTCGGGCGCAGTGGGACAGACTGCGTGGCCTGCGGTGCTGGCGAGAGGCAGCAGAGAAGACTGCCGTTGCTTTCCTTTGGCCCCGCCCCCACATACAGCGTCACAACCCAGCGACCTGGGTTACCCGGCCCTGGTGAACACCTAGGGCTCTGCTCCTCATATGTAACAGGCATGAACAGTCCAAAATATGGCTCAAGAAGAACTCAAAGCCCCAGGGCCAATAACTTAAGCGACCAGGAAATAGTGAACCTCTCAGACGCACAATTCAAGACACTGGTGATCAAGAGGCTCACAGAACTGGTTGATTTTACCCACAAATTAGAGGAACATATGAAGGCTAAACTAATTGAAATGAAGGGAAATGCACAGGAAACCAATAGTGATGGAAAGGAAACTGGGACTGAAATCAAGGGAGTGGACCAGAAGGAAGAACGAAACATCCAACCAGAAAAGAATGAAGAAACAAGAATTCAAAAAAATGAGGAGAGGCTTAGGAACCTCCAGGACATCTTTAAATGTTCCAACATCCCAATTATAGGGGTACCAGAAAGGGAAAAGAAGCAGCCACGAGTGGAAAACTTATTTGAACAAATAATAAAGGAGAACTTCCCCAGTCTGGCAAAGGAAATAGACTTCCAGAAAATCCAGAAAGCTCAGAGAGTCCCAAAGATGTTGGACCCAAGAAGAAACACACCAAGGCACATCATCATTACATTAGCCAAGATTAAAATGAAGGAAAGAATCCTAGAAGCAGCAAGACATAAGGGGACAGTCACCTACAAAGGAGTACCCATCAGACTGTCAGCGGATTTCTCAAAAGAGACTTTACAGGCAAGAAGGGGCTAGAAAGAAGTATTCCAAATCATGAAAGCCAAGAAACTACATCCAAGATTGCTCTATCCAGCAAAGCTTTCATTTAGAATGGAAGGGCAGATGAAGTGCTTCTCAGATAAGATCAAATTCAAGGAGTTCATCATCACCAAGCCCTTATTATATGAAATGCTAAAGGGGCTTATCTAAGAAAAAGAAGATAAAAAATAGGAACAGTGAAAGGACAGCAAACTCACAGTTACTAACAACCACACCTAAAATAAAAGCAAACCAAGAGGACAGCTAGATCAGGAACAGAACCATAGAAATGAAGAACACATGGAGGGTTAGCAACAGGGGAGTGGGAGGAGGAGAGCGGGGAGAAGGTACAGAAAATAACATAGACAGTAGGTAGAAAATAGATAGGGGGGAGGGCAAGAATAGTGGGGGAAATATAGAATCTAAAGAAGTTGAGACACTGGTTATAAACTAAAGGGGGGAAGGGTGGGGGAGGGGTGTGCAGGGTGGAGGGGAATGAAAGGGGGGAATAGAACAACTGTAATGGTATAATCAATAAAATGTATTTTTTTAAAAAGGAAAAAAAAGAAACAACCTAAATGGTTAATGACAGGATAAACATAAAATATATACTCACACAATGAATCATTATTATGTTCTCATAATATTTAATGATACCTCATAATTTAATATTTCCTAAAAAGGCAAGATTTTATATTGCTACATGTAGACTCTTTCATCCTCTATGTAAATTACTTATACCTACCAAAACTACACAGAACTACTAATAATTATTGTCTCCAGGTAATAGTACAAGTTATTTGTGCTTCCCTTCTACTTTTAGAATCAAAGAAACCTACAATGTTTTGTTTTTTTAAAGATCCAATAGACACCAAGTAAATAGCTTCCTAAACCAGAAAATATATAAGTAGGGAATCTGATAAATTCCTTAATTAGTTAAGACAGGTACCACTAAGGAAAGTGGTGGCTTCTAAACACAGAAAGCACTTACAACATTATGAAATAAATTAAGAAAGCCCTTTTGCCTACATTTTTTGAGGTAATAATGTGAATTTTTCTCCGTGTCCAAGGCTATTCCAAAAGCTCAGGACCTCCATCTCTTGCCTGAATGATTATAGCAGCTACATCATTAGTCCCCCTGCCTTTACATTAGGACCCACTAACTGAAATAAAGAACAACTTACGGAGGAGCAGCCATAGAGTGGATGAAGCCAAGAATCAAATCAATGATTTGGAACATGAGGAAGTGAAAAAACCAATCAGAACAACAAGAAGAAAATCCAGAAAAACCAGGATGGCATAGGAGCCTCTGGGACAACTTTAAACATTCCAGCATTCACATCATAGGGGTGCCAGGAGGAGAAAAGAAAGAGCAAGAAATGGGAAATCTATTTGAAAAAAAGTAATGAAAGAAAACTTCCTGAATTTGGTGAAGAAAATAGACAGCCAAGTCCAGGAAGTACAGAGAGTCCCAAACAAGACTGATGCCAAGAGGCCCACTCCAAGACACATCAAAATTAAAAGGCCAAAGGTTAAAGATAAAGAGAGAATCTTAAAAGCAGCAAGAGAAAAGTAGTCACTATAGGGGAGTTCCCACAAGACTGTCAGCTGATTTTTCAAAAGTAACTTTGCAGACAAGAAGGGATTGGCAAAAAATATTCAAAGTCATGAAAAGCAGGGACCTACAGCCAAGACTGCTCGACCCAGCAAAGCTGCCATTTACCATTTATCTGAAGGGCAGATAAGGAGCTTCCCAGACAAGAAAAAAACTAAAGGAGTTCTTCATCACCAAATCATTATTATATGGTGAAAAGTTAAAGGGCCTTATTTAAGGAAAAGAAGATCAAAACTATGAACATAACATGGCAATAAATACCTACCTATCAGCAATTAATCTGAAAAACAAACTAAGCAAACAAGAAGAACAGAGACAGAATCATGGACATCAAGAGCGTTTTGATGGCTGCCAGACGGGATGGGTGTGGGAGGGAAGGGCGAAGAAGTGAGGGGATTAAGAAACACTGACTGGTGGTTACAGAGTAGTCACGGGGACGTAAAGTGCAGTATAGGAAACAGAGCAGCCCAAGAACCTACAGGTATGACCCAGGGACATGAGCAACGGTGGGGGCACTGTCTGAGGGAGAGGGGGATGCAGGGTGGAGAGGGACAAAGGCGGAAAACTGGGACAACGGTGCTAGCATAATCATAAAATAAAATGGGAAAATAGAAAAAAATCTGAAGTATAAACCAAAAGGAGAAAACGTTTTCAGACAGTCTGTGAAAAGAGTTTTAAAAAACAAAACTGAACAGGCAGAACCATTTCGATCCTGGCTCCTGAAGGGACTGAGCCTCCTGTGCTGGCTTTGTGTGATCAAGGAGAAGGAACAGTAAGAAAGAACCAACGTGGGGGTGTGGGGGCAAGAGTCTGGTGGGACCAGGCAACAACCTCAGAGTCAAAGAAATCTGAAAAGAAAAAGAATAAAATGTGCTTGCTTTCAAAAAAGTAAAACTAAAGTGTGTAAGACACGCACGTGTCTGCATAATGGCAGACATGCACCTCCTAAAACCACCAGTGGGGTAGCCAGAGAGCAAAGGACGAGGGGAAGCAGCACTGCAGAGCAGTGGCGTGTGCCGGCGATCTCAGCCAAGATCAAACTGGAGGACAGGTAGCGCGGAGCCCGCACTCTGCGCAGATCTGACGCAGCACCATCTGGCGCATCTAAAAAATCCAGACACTTGAGGCTTCTCTAATTAGTACTTGTCTTCAGTCATTAGCAGAAAAATAGAGGCTAGGAAATGGTAATTGTTGTCGATTTGAACTTTGTTTTCAAAGGGTGCCGTCTCTGCCTTGCACTCTTCCTACTTTACAATTCTGAAAAGTTTTATTATAAAGCCCGGAAAAGGGTGAGAATTCATCCTGTGGTGGCAATGCTTTTGTTTTCACCTGGCAAACATTACTTAGGCCTCAGGTGAGGGAACACAAGAGCGGCCAAGCAGTGACTTGCTTATTTGTTTTATTTTTAGTGACAACCTCAATCGGTTGGAGCCACGGACGTGGGCTGGCCCCTGACGGTGGTTAGGGAAAGGGCTGTGCACGGGAGAGCCTGATGTGAAGCGGGGGCTATGGGGGGAGGCATCACACTGCAGTTGTTTTCCCTGAGTCATTTTAACTTTCAGAGAGGTTTAGAATGAACATGCATCGTTTGCTAAGAACAAAAACAGCAAACAACCAGCAATAATGTCTGGAATCACGAGAAACATTAAGAAACCCAAATTAGCCAAAGCTGAGGACTAGAAAAATGGAAGAGGAAGGCAATGAGCAATAGCAGAAAAAGTCACAGGCGGAGGCAGAGATGCTCTGGGTGTCCACTTAACCCACAAACAGGTACGATGAAGAAAACACGGGGAGAACAGGAAGGTCAGCACACAGGGCATCCTTCCCCAGAAGCCAACAGAGAAAAAAGATTGTTTTCATGAATCCAAAGGAGCAAGAAGGTGCCTGTCTTCTCAACCTTCGTGCTAAGGGATGAGATGACTAGGACAAAAGTACAGGAGAAGACGGCACAAAGCAAAAGGGCTTGGAACAAATGCAGACAGTCTTGGGTGTTGCTGCAGGAAGGAGTGAGAACTGAACAGGGGAGAGACTATTACAGAATCTCAGCCTTAAAACGGTGGCATGATGACCGCACAGTCACTATGGAAGCCCAGCTGACCGGATCCAGTGCGGGCGACACCCAGCAGGTGTGATGAGTGAGTACTGACCCAAGGACATCCTGGGTCAAGAAAACGTGCCCATGTCTGGAAGCCACAGGCTTGGCGCTAGGTTGTACGCCAGTATATTCAAAGTGATTTAAAAGAAGGAAGAATATCATATGCTAATGGCCATATACTCAGAGTGCTCACCAAACTAAGGATGTAGGTGTCATATTTTTATAGGACAACAAAATCAGCTCAGAAATAAGACAGTGCGATCATGAGAGACACCAATTGTTTGAACATCTGGTCATCGTAGCCGGCTGGTCCATTCTATATATATTGCCTTCTGACAAGCTCTTATCTTCCCGAATGAAACAGTGAGAGACGCCATGATTCTGGACTTCCAACCAATGGGTAAACTGCTTGGTAAAGTGGAAATGATGGAAACCCTGAGAGAAAGTAACAAGGAGAAATTGAAATTTGTAACGGGCCAGGCACTGCAGCCTCAGCAGTCTCAGTCCACACAGACATAGATCATGGTCTTGGAGGAAACAGGATTTCAGAGTTGACGGAAAAAATAATCAGGTTCAAGTGACAAATGGGCTTGTCAGGCTCTCAAAACCCCCAACAGGAAAGCAGATCACCTTGGTGATGAAGAGAAGGATATATTCCAACAAATGGGTAAAGTACTCCACAGTTACACGTGTTCCCTTGTATTCTGAAAGGGCTCGTATGAAAGAGACACCTCTGACCGAGGACGACTGGGCATCACAAGAAACCTTAAGAGGTATGTCAAAGGCACAAAACTGGAATGAGATGCACGGGTTCCAAAATGCTACAGATGATGAAAAAGTGGTTTGGGGGTGATGGGGCTGTTTCTGCGGGTGGAGACGATGATCACCGCTCCCGGCAAAGGAGGGCCGAGCGAAAGCACAGCACTCAGTCCCACTTTGCTCCTGACCGCCCTGCAGGGAGAGGGAAAGGGCAGAATGCACACAGTAAGGAGGAACTGAATTCCAAGAACAAAACCCCAGATTCTCTGAACTGAGTCCAGGCTGCAGACCCACAGAAACGATACCCCAGGATCCTTAAAGAGCCTGAAGATTTGGCCACAACATTACAGTCGAATAAGAAACGGAAGAGATGGCAGCAGATGGAGGGAGATTGAACGGCGCTTCACTCCCAAGGGCATCGTAAAACGGTCATTAAACAGATCAGCTGTACTGAGAGAAGAATGACCTCAGACACCAGTGCCCGCTCCCCCAGGCCTGGCCACGCCCAGGGAAGGTGACTCATCTGCAGACCAGGCTGACCGTGGGCAGGCCGGGAAAAGCCCACCGGACCAAGTCCCTCTTACGGACACAGTGGGAACATGCGACCTGGATTGCCTCACTGTACAAAGACAAACTAAGCACCCACTACACTGAGCAACGATCAAACAGCAGGGAGCCTTCCCTGAGGCCCAGACAGGAAGATAACTACCTGAAGAACCATGGAAAGTACCGCGAGGGTTTGACCAAACCTTCAAGTCTCCAAGGCTGCAGTTTCTAACTTTTGGGGAACTCTTCTTTCAGAATCTGACGTTCTCCATATCTGTAAGTCTGTCTCAATTTTGTCTGTTCACTTATTTTGCCCTTTAGATTCCACATACAAGTGAAATCATAGGGTGTTTGTGCTCTGACTGGCTGATTTCACTTAGCATAACGCCAGCAGGGGAGGGAGGGAGCAGCACAGACTGGCAGTTAGAGAACAGTCACGGGGATGCAGAGCACAGCAGGGGATGGAGTCAGTAACCCTGTCACCGCCACGTGTGGTGCCAGGCGGGTGCTGGGAACACTGGGCTGACCGCTTCAGGAGGTCTGTCACTGTCAAAGCCCAAGGCTGCCCGCCCGAAACCAATGCAAATTTTGAATGTCCACGGTGACTAAAAAATAAAATAGTGATAATTTTAAAAAAGCATGATGAAGACTACAAAGACTATTCATACACACACACACACATACATTACCTATAAAGTCCTCCGTGAGATTTCAGGAGATTGGTGCAAATACATGCCCCCCACCACCACCCCCCACCTGCCTCAGGCCCCAGTGAGAAGAGAAGCTGGTTTTAAGGGTTGGAGGTCTTCAGTTCCATCCTGTTCAACATCAAGGCCTTAGATGATGCCAGGAAATGAATGCCTTTTGAGACATCAGGGTTCGGGAGCAAGGGTCTGGGTGCAACAGGCAACCGGAACAACTGCAGTCCAGTCCGTCAAAGACGACCTTGGGCCCAGGACCCTCAGGTGCTCACCAAGCATTTGGGTTAGAAAAACAGGGTTCAGGGATCCCAACCATCACTTTAAGGCTCCAAGAGCAGCACGTATCCCTGGAGCAAACCAGTGTCTCTATGGCACAGTTACAGTCAGCTCCTCTTTCTTGCCACTGAGTGAGTCCTTTCTTGCAGTTAAAACAGGGTCGCCAAGGCGAATCCTCACTGTTTTTTTAACAGCATGAATACTCGCACTTCGCCTGATCACCAATTTCCTCTAAACTGTATGCACCATCGAATCCACACGTGTACTTTAGTTTTTATTTGGCCTCTCATGGCTCACTGCCTGTGTTCAGAGCGTAACTTTTTAGTCCCACCCTAGCTCTATTTTACAGCTGTACCATTGCTTGTCTTTCTTCTTGTTACGGTGGAAAGAGCGGTCAGAGGGGAAACACAGGCAGGGCCCTCGCCACTGCAGTCTAACAAAGAACTTCACACAGGAGGCTAAAAGCGAAGGAAGACTTGTCTCACCTTGTGACCCAGTAACCTTGAGCCTGGTCCCATAAGACTGCCAGGCCCTCTGAACAACAAGTGAAACCATGACAGTGTAGGTAGAGGGGACAGCCCTTGAAAGTCAGTGTGTATCACCCCCACTAGCCCAGAACAGGAAAACCTTGAGACTGTGTATTCACCCCGAGGCCTGGAAGGGGGAAGGGAGAAGGGGAGGGGGTCCACACCGCCCAAAGAAAAAACCCATAAAGCAACTCTGGTTAACTGCCTGCCTCCTGTCACCTGTACAAAATGAACAAATAGGGTCTAGAGCAAGAAAAGGATTCGGGGTAACGGAGCCCCACCCATATACCTACATTTGGGTCTCACGTCTCCCAGGGGAAGCTGCACCACTTGTACCCGCCAATCAAAATGTACCTTCTTCGCCCCNTCTTTCTTCTTGTTACGGTGGAAAGAGCGGTCAGAGGGGAAACACAGGCAGGGCCCTCGCCACTGCAGTCTAACAAAGAACTTCACACAGGAGGCTAAAAGCGAAGGAAGACTTGTCTCACCTTGTGACCCAGTAACCTTGAGCCTGGTCCCATAAGACTGCCAGGCCCTCTGAACAACAAGTGAAACCATGACAGTGTAGGTAGAGGGGACAGCCCTTGAAAGTCAGTGTGTATCACCCCCACTAGCCCAGAACAGGAAAACCTTGAGACTGTGTATTCACCCCGAGGCCTGGAAGGGAGAAGGGGAGGGGGTCCACACTGCCCAAAGAAAAAACCCATAAAGCAACTCTGGTTAACTGCCTGCCTCCTATCACCTGTACAAAATGAACAAATAGAGTCTAGAGCAAGAAAAGGATTCGGGGTAACGGACCCCCACCCATATACCTACATTTGGGTCTCACGTCTCCCAGGGGAAGCTGCACCACCTGTACCCGCCAATCGAAATGTACCTTCTTCGCCCCGACCTCACCAACTATGTAAGTCCTCAGAACAAAGGACTTGCCCTCCTCTCTTGTCCTGGTGGCTCTCTGGCCACACAAGGGACCCCTGGCCAGTCAGCCTTTGACCTGGTGAAGGGGCCCTGGCCACCCCTTTTGGCCACCTGGCCCCTGGCCACCCCACTTTTGCCACCCTGCTCTAACCACCCTTCCTTGCTTTCCCGTGAGAAGTCAGCATTAATAAACTTTGCTTGCACGCTAGCAGGCTCGCTGGCCTATAATGCTACACTGCGTTGGTGAGAAGAACCAAGTTTCTGGGAGCTTCTCCCTTAATGTTTTGATAGCCCTACTTTTAATTAATATCATCTTATATATTTGTTGAGTCTTGTAAGCTATTTCACATCCTCCATGGAACAAAAGATTAAACTGTACGTCTGTCAAACTGGAGAACGGTCTGGCCAGACAGGCCAGAAAGAACAGCAGCTACCACGAAGACAGGAAACAGCTTCTGCTGGTTGGGAAAATCCACCAATATCACCTCAGTGAAATTCACTGGGGATTAAAGTCACTGTTGGGTACAATACTGGCCCATTGATGTTTTTGAAAAGGAAATAAAAGCATTTAGCTAACCACCAGCTGGAAGACTCTAATATGACAGGGATACCCCCAAAACCAAAAGAATCTTCCTTTGTCCACTTGCTGTCCAACCTCAGAGTAGATGATAATAATCTTCCACTCATGTCCCTTCTCACACAATATTGATGAAAGAGGCCTTCTGCCCTACAATGTCTCGTGTAACAACATGGAATAATAAGATAAACGGGGGAAGCAGTTTGAACTCTTCAGAAGAAAAGCCCTGCCTAAAAGAAGTTTTATGAAAACTATGACCAGCTATGACATAAGAAGGACACACTGATCCCCCCCAAAGTAAACACATCCCTTACTTCACAGGCTCTCCTAACGGTTCTCATCCTGTGGGAGAACTGTTCTCTTGACAAATTTAAAAGCAGCTCATTTTAAGTATTATTTTCATCTCTGCTGACTCTAATACAACATCCAACAGCTCAGTCCCTGCAGGTATTTTGCTAAACACTTTTTCTTTGACCAAAAAATGCCAATCTTCACTAAGTATGTGATTTAATAACATTCAGGCAGTATTATAAAGATACGATTGTATGTGTCATATCTTTTTCTAAAGGGAAACTTTATTAGAACTGTAGCAAATTCAGAGAAGTAATTAAAATTAATACATCTAACTCAAATGAATTAAAATTCTTCTAACATGTTCATTCAAAGCACCAGTCTTATCCATAATAGTACAGGGAAAAATGACACCATTATCACATACCCTCAGGAAAGCGGCGAGACATGATATAATTAATAGAATTAAACTAGGAACATTTCTCAATGAAGAGTTAGGAAGAAACAGGGAGAAAAAGAAATTTGTATTGGGTTTTACAGCCATAAAAAAATCTGCCTACTAGTAATATCAAGTGAAATCTTAAAAGGTTACCACTTTTTAAGGCTTATTTCATCCCATTTTGGGCTGTTAATTATTCTTGGAGCTTTTTATTACACAAAAACATGGTATTGACACATAAACTTCAAAGAATTGGGTTTTAAACTCTAACATCTCCAGAACACAAATAATGGTTGCTTAATCTAACAGAAATTGACTCAAATTCAGCTCATGAATGACTTAGTAATTCCTAAATTTAAAATCGTTTAGCATGTGCAACAGAATAATAACTTCTTTTTCATTTCGTCATTTAAATGCTGTCCACACACTTTCATTTCTCTGAAGTAGAGAGCAAAGCGAAATCCTAATCCTATCTATTTCATTTAAAAATTTAAATGCCATGTTGGTTTTCCCTGATTTGGTGTAAGAATAGTATGCAAAAAAATGCCAAACTCAGCTTCAAAATGAAATATCTGCTTTCCTCTCTCTGTGCTTTCATTTCCCAAACCAGCCCTTTAAGTCCAAAGAAATTCAAAGCTAATGTCACATTCTCAGTTGTGATTCCGGCCTTGAGATAAAATGGCCCTTCCCTTCATGCCAATAACAGACACTCAATCAGTTAGGCTAGCATCACGTGGTTCTCATTTTTTCCAACAAACTGAGTTCTGGCTGCTAGCCATCACTTTGAAGACAGGGCCGGCTCCAACCCAGAAGCTGCCATCCACAGTTGATTCAGGTCCGGAATCTAAACGTCTTCTTACCTGACGCACCTCACCCCCCAGACTCGATGCCATATTAAAAAATTTAAGAATGACGATTAGAAGCAGCACCCTGATCTTTCAGAGCATTTTCCATTAAAGAAGGGCAGCTTCGGTTGACAGAAAAGGGTGACTGATTCACTGAGGCCCATCCTTCGTGAGGGAGCAATTTTTGTCCTTACGATTCTCATGCTATGTAGTTCACTCATTTCTCCTACACTTATGTGAATCACTCCGTGATTCCTTTCATCTCCAAAGGGTGCAAGTTCAACTTTAAATGATGCCTAAGATTCTTTCCAGCCCTTGTATAACAGCTCACAATAGTCCTGTCCTGTTTAGTAAGGTATGTAGTAGCTTTTCAGAGACAACAGACCAAAACTGCTGGTCACTGAGCCAAAACATGTGCAGAGGAGAGAATCTGACCTACACTTGTACCCAGAAACAAAAACTTGCCATCCCCTCCAATGGAACCAAAGAACCGGGACAGAACCAGGACAGAACCAGAACTTAAACACCAGAACCGTTCAGAAGCCAAGGGTCAGTTGTCCGGGAAGACCTGGTGTTGACATCTCTTTACTATAAGCACCCAGCTCCAAGGTCCCCCAACTAAAACCTGCCCCCCCACCCTTTTAAAACCCTTGGCCTTGTCCAGCAAGGGAGGGGGATCTGAAGCACCATTAGGCGTCTCATCTTCTCGGCTGGCGCCTTCTCACTCAATAAACCTTCCCTTATTCCAAACTCTGCCGTTTCGAGTCTTTACCTTCACAGCATCAGGCACACGGACTTGAGTTTGGTAATATTTGCATGTTATAAATCTATATTAATGCCTGAATGTTTTATAACAAGACCTTCGAAGCACACACATTAACATATCTTCCTAATTATTCCAGGTTGTTGCATGCTGGATCAATTCCCTCTTCCTGGGTGTCCTTCGGCAAATGAAACATGGCTTTAATTCTATGCCAGAGTGTATCTTTGCTGACCCTCGGGACTTGGGTTTGTGCTATGCCAACACTGTCCTGGCCAGCCAGGCTGTTGCATTTCCTGGGCCAGTTTATTGGCCACCCACTTATCATGTTCCGCATTATCTAGTGAACTCCCACATGACTTGTTCTGCGTTAGCTGAGTAATAAAAGCCTCCTAAATGAGACACACTGCCCATTTCAGCCAGCACTCAGAGGCACACCTGGAGATAAATGGTCCTGGAGACATCAGAGGACACAGTAATACGGAAGGGAATTACCGAACAGCTGGTGGCAGATCATTGAGTCTCTCAAGGTGGGGCCCCACAAAGGCCTCCAATAGAAAGCCGTCAGGAACAACCCCTGACCACGGGGTGCTCCTGCTTTCGCAGACCACAGCAGGCTAATGATGTCCATCAGCTAGAATGGGCAGAACACTTATAAGTCTGAAGAGTGATGCTTATAGTTTCAAACTCCTCACTCAGTGACTCCAGCATCATTTACTGAGCATCCCAGGCATGGTGCCAGGGTCTGGGAATACAAAATGGAGTAGAACAAGGTCCCACAAGGTGTTTAGTCGAACGGAGGAGATAGTCAAACAGCTAATCGCAATATGAGAAAGGACCCCCCCAAAACCCAGAATTCCCTTCTGGAGGGTGGGGCCCATTGTGATACAGGCCTCCCCAGCTAGGTGTATGTTCCAGGAGCCCATTGTACCAGGGTTCCAGCTGGCATTGTTATGAGAGGCTGGGTTGGGCCTCAGTTATTTTTTTTATTTTCATTTTTATTTTTGAAGACTCTTTCAACGCTTTGCCCATCTCCATGATGGGTGATTCATGAGTGCACCTGCCCACACCGCACTGACTGTTCCCGGGATTTCGACCCAAAAGGGCCTGACCCTCATGCCCCACCCTCCCTATTTACCAGATCTCACCCCAAGCAACTCTTTTTTATTTCCCCAGATGACAAAGTCCTCAAAGGGAAAGGTGGGGGAGACCTGAAACAAAAAAACGGCAGAAGCACTAAGAGGCATCCAAACTAACAAGCTCAAAAACTGTTCTGAGTGGTGGAAAACAGTCTCGAGGTACAGTCTCTCACGTCCTCTCTCGCCTTACTCTGCATCACATGCAGAGTACACTGAAGGTGACTGACGGCGAAATGTGTAAGAATAAATACACAAGTTTTTATAGATAAATTCCGGGGATTTTTGGTCCCTCCTGTACAATGCGGTAATAAATGCTACAGCAAGGCAGCAGCACTGAGAAGCAGAAAATGAGCCCAGAAAAGAAGCGGGGGGGTGGGCATCCGGGCAGTGGGCAGGGCAGGTGCGCCGGAGCTGGGTCAGGAAGGGTGTGACCCTCGGGCAACAGGAGGAGATGGTGGCCGCCAGAGGGTTAGGGTGCACAGGAACAGGAGGGGCAGAAGAAGTTAGACATTTTCATCTTATGGAACGAGGAGCCTCATTGTGGAAACGGTCTCAGAAATAGCCAGAGCGACCCCGAAGAGAAGAGAAACGCAATCTCCTTCATTCTTCAGAACACCCCCGAGCGGGGCCACCTAGCCAACGCTGCGGCCGGCAGTTTCTTTGGATTACCGCAGCCTCTCTCCAGAAAGCACATTTCAAACACGATGAAAGCCTCTCACTCTTATTAATTTTTGGTTAGACACCTGGGTCTTCGAGGGGCCTAGTGAAAAGCCCCTGAAAAACCTGAATACGTTCTAATTTTAAGAGGCTGCCGTGTGCGATGGGATCGACCTACAGAAATGTGTGTATGAGAAATGTAGCCGGTAACACGAAAGAGGCCGGCGAGTCATGTTTATCATGCCTCCCCTCACACGTTCCTTCCTAAACCGTGCATGTGGCCCGTGACTTGAAAATGCCTTCTTTGTTTCAGAGTTGTTCTTGAACCAGAAAGGGTTAGAGAGTACCTCCTGAAAAAAAAAAGAAAAAAAAAAACAGCAGCCAGTTTTTAAAATAAAACAATCTTACATAAGCCCTAATTACCACTTCAGTATTTGTAGACTAGATCTATATATATTTGAGGTGGAAAAAATAACACTTTTTGACAAGGTATCTGAAAGGAGTGAGGAAAGCCACAATTATTTTAGAAGAAGTGATTTTAAAAGCACAAGCTAAATTCTTAACACCAACATGGAATAAATCAATAAGTAGGTTAAAAGTTGGCAGTTAAACTAAAGGAGAAAGCTAAATTAGTAAATGGAATCTTTTTTCTTTATTTGCAACAAGACAATTTTGTTACATCAGTCACACTGTGCCTCATTATTCAAGAACTTTTCAGAAGAGAATTTCGTAGGTAGGAACCCAAAGACCACTGGATGACGGCAGAAATACCCTCTGGCCCTTTCCTCCTCCTCTTTTCCAACAGAATCTAAGTCCCCTTGTGCAGTGAGACGGTTTTGTGGGGAATCGTGACCGTAAGTTTTAGAGAGTTGTCTCACAGCAGCGAACCAGACAAGCACCTGACTCACTGCTTATTTTAGGAAGAGGCTCTGCAGGCGGTGATGCCAGTCACTGTGGCGTTCTCTCTGACGGCCTGATCCACTGTCACTTCCGTGGCTGGCTTACTGCTGCAGGCAGGTTCAAGGTGCTCTTCCCTTCCTAGTTGGCTAGCTGCAGCCAGTCAAGTTCATGCCCAGGAAGGAAAACCATGCACCCCCCACCCCACAAAGCTGGGTTTGAACCCAGAGAGCCTGGCTCCAGAGCACACATGCCCACAATCCTCCTCATCCCCCTCACACAGCCCCTCAGCTAAGCAGGAATGAAATACTGGTAATAACTACAGTGAGACTTAAAATAACGATAGCAATATTTACAGCAACGTATAAAATCACAAAAGAAATACTAATAGCCAATAAATATTGAACTTCCCTGGTCATTGGAGATATGCAAACTAAAGCCACAGGACAGGCCCTGGCTGGTGTGGCTCAGTTGGTTAGAGCATCGTCCTATGGACCAAAAGGTAGTGGGTTCAATTCCTGGTCAGAGAATATCCCTAGATTGCAGGTTCAATCCCGGTCAGGGCATGTAAGGGAGGCAACCAATGGATGTTTCTCTCTCACATCAATGTTTCTCTCTCTCTCTCTCCCCCCGCCCCCTTCCCTCTCTCTCTAGAATCAATAAACATGTTTTTAAAATTGTACATTTTCACCTAACAAACTGTGAAAAAAATTAAGTATAATATTCATCTTGTAGAGAATAGTTCCAAAAGGTATTACGACAGGGTTATAATTGAAATTATCTTCTTAAAGAACAATTTAGCAATATTTATTGAAAGTCTGTAAAATGTTGATGAACACACCCCAAAATCCACTTCTAGAAATGCTGTCACAGAAAACAGACATGCACAGAAATAAGGATTCTCACTGAAGCATTATTAGTAACAGCAAAAGATGAAAGACACCACAACTGTCCAACAATAGAGAGCCAATAATATAAATCTGAGCATAACTACCAAAATGTCCCTTGGGGAGAATATTTAGTGACCTGCAAAAACATCCTTAATGTCCTATGTAATGAACAAATACATATATTATGGTCCTAACTTTATAAAAACTAACATATATATGAACAGAAATTAAAGAAATCAAGACAAGAGACATTCAATTCCATTTTTTGCCTCAAGGCCTTGGTTCCACATGGGAAGACTCTCATTTTATAGCTTCCAGGAGATGACTGTGTAAGTTTTAAGAGGTTAACATTCCTGAATGACTTTTAACTTTGCATCATTCGTGGAGGAATGAACATTGCCCCAGAGCCACACTTAGCTGACTGAAAAATCCAATTCGCTAAATGTCTAAGACCGTGCCAGGAAAGAGACAGTAAATTCTGTTAAAAATGTTAGTGCTGAAAAGTGTGAAGCACAAGGTGCCCACCGTCATTCACCTGTGGCTAAAACCGGGCAGAAAGAAACGGGTTTAGATCTTAACTGTCCCCCTTCGCTAACACAAAGTTGTTCTCGGTCCCTCCCTCCACGAAGATGCTACAGCCTACCTCACTGCACTGCTGTAACTGGTGACTTAAAATACTTTGGACCAGTGCACAGCACGAATAGTACTTAGCGCTGTTGCTGTTTCTGTTATCAGGGACAGTAACTCTGACACCCCCACTGCCAGTGTTTCGGTGCAGCATCTCCTGTGCTGGTGTGGGGGGTCCTGTAGTGTTTGGATTGTTCGATCATTCGTGGAGCATCGTACTGCCCGTTTCCCAGGAATTAATTTCATGAAAAGTTTTTCTATCTCCAGTCCTCATCAATCCACATATACAATGCTTTGTACATTAAAAATAGGAACCAACAAAGAGGAAAAGTAAATGAACACTTTTAGGTTCAAACATATTGCCAAAAGCATCAAGAAAAAATATAAATAAAACAGCAGCTAAAATCTTTTTACACAATTCTCAAAATGAACCTTTGTAAATCCCTCAGAAATTTCAAACTCAACAGCCTTAACCCTGTAGCTTATTTTTTTTCCCTTAGATTCAAAGAGGAAGGGAGAGGGACAGAGAGAGAGACAGAGACAGAAAAACATTGATTTATAAGAGAAGTATCAATTGGTTGCCTCTCATATGCACCACAACCGGGGATGGAACCTGCAACCCAGGCTGAACCTACAACTTCCGGTGTATGGAATGATGCTCCAACTACCTGAGCCACCCGGCCAGGGCAATCCAGTAGCTCTCTGTAGTCAACCTGGATCCATCTGAGTTCAGTAATGATGAGTTTTTCTTCCCTGAGTTTCGTCTGTGCCAGGACAGCTTTTCCAAAATTTAAAATGAAACTCTAAACTGAAAAGAACTTTTTCACAGTGCAAGGCAAAACTGGAATCCTCTTCCCCAATTGTTAAAGAAACTAAAATAGCTTCTTTAAACGAATGACCCGTGTCCTTTTCACATAAAGCACAGAAAAGGAGCTAAATTTCTTCACATTTCTGTTTAATTTCCCACCTATGGGTTTTGGATTTAAAATTCTCTTTGAAGTAACTGAATGTGGACTTAGTCATTCAGTAACAGAAACACTGTGCATTAATGTTACATTTCAGAAGCCAAATCGGAGAGGTGACCTTGAACATGAAGGGTTTTGTTTTCTTCATGGAATGAACCACAGAGTAAAAACCTATGACTTTCTATCAGTTAAGTCATTCTCGGCTTATAACCTTTTATTGATTTCCCCCAAATTAACCAAATGTTTCACATTATTACATCCGAAAACAAGCAAAACGTACTTTTTCTTGAGTCTGAAAATTTAATAAGGCAAATCTGTCACGAGGAAGGAGTCCAAACACCTGCAGACTAATTGTATTTACATGGAACTGTGCTTTTGTCTTAAGGAAATATGAAAAAAGATCTATTTTTGAATCCTTTAGTCCCAAAATAACCATGGTGTGCCCACAGCTAAATAGCAATCATCATCCAACAGCTGAGACCCCTTTATTCATGTCGTTCCTCTGGCTCCCAAATGAACAACAAAAGTTACTTTCATTAAAAAGAGGTCAAGATGAATATTCAGCAGAAGCAGGTTTCATGGGAGGACAAACCGGGAAAAATAAAAGATCAGCAACTGACCGATGCTCCATTTAAAACACGATGGCAGAGGGAGGTCAGTGGGCCCCCCAGGGCCGTTTCCCCTTCCATGATTTTGGTTCCCTGCATTGAACTGTGGTCTGAAACTATTACACGAAAAATTCCAGAAATAAGCAACTCATAAGTTTTAAACTGTGTGCCCATCTGAGTAGCGTGATAAAATCTCACACCACCCGGCTCTGTCCTGCCCAGGATGGGAGCGTCCCCACACTGTAGACGGTCCCTGCATGTAGGTCACTTAGTAGTGGGACTGGTGATCAGATCGACTGCCACAGCATCGCGCGGCTTGGGTTCAATCACGCTTGTCTTACTTAATAATATCACAGTCACATAACTTTTATTACAGCATGTGTTATAATGTTCTACTTAATTATATTACTTATCATTGTTAATCTCTTACTATGCCTAACTTATAAATTAAACTTTATCATAGGTATGCCTATAAGAAAGTACACATTACACAGCCAAGATGGAGGTGTAGGTGGAAACACTGTGCTTTCTCGCACAACCAAAAGTAAGGACAACAAAGATTTAGAAACAAAAACACAATGAGAGCAGACAAAATTGAACTATACGAAGTCCCACACCATTCAACCAGACCGGTAAGAGGGGTGGAGTCGGCAGCCGGTGGAGAGGGGTCGCAGCAGGAAAAGGCGTTGGCTGCCAGACCCGGACACAGAGCGCTGGGGGCTAGCAGACCCCGGTGCAGGGCAGAAACTAGCAGAGTGCACAGGTGGTTGGCTGACCTTGGTCACACATTTGTGCACAGATAAGCTAGGCAAAAACTGGCCGTGAGACAGACCTCACAACCCAGGCCCCAGGGCCAAGAAATAAAGCCTAAAAGCACCATTTGAAAAGGTGCTGAGAGAGACTCCCAACCTCACAGGAGGGTTCGTTGGAGAGACCCAGAGGGTCCTAGAACGTACACAAGCCCATCCACCTGGGAACCAGCACCAAAAGCACCCAATTTGCTTGTGGGAAGTGCAGAGGGGACTGAAATCCAAGAGAGAGCAAAGTAAGCACCATTGCTCCCTCTCTGACCCCACCCCCACATACAGCGTCACAATCCAGCCACTGGGTTGCCCTGCCCTGGTGAACACCTAAGCCCCACCTCATACATAACAGGAGTGACCACACCAAAAAATCATGGCTCAAACGAAAGAACAAATCAAAGCCCCAGAGCCAATACTTTTAAGCGACCAAGAGATAGCCAACCTATCAGATGCACAGTTCAAAGCACTGGTGATCAGGATGCTCACTGAACTGGTTGATCTTGGTCGCAAATTAGATGAAAAAATGAAGGTTACACTAAGTGAAATCAAGAAAAATGCACAGGGAACCAATAGTGATTGGTTCCGATTGGAACCAATAGTGATGCACAGGGAACCAATAGGAAACTGTAATTCAAATCAATGGAGTGGACCAGAAGGAAGAAAGAAACAAGCAAACAGAAAAGAATGAAGAAACAAGAATTAAAAAAAAAAAAAGTGAGGAGAGGCTTAGGAACCTCCAGGACATCTTTAAATGTTCCAGCACCGAATTGTACCAGAAGGGGAAGAGCAAGAGCAACAAGTGGAAAACTTACTTGAACAAATAATAAAGGAAAATTTCCCCAATCTGGCAAAGGAAATAGACTTCCAGGAAGTCCAGAAAGCTCCGAGAGTCCCAAAGAAGGTGGACCCGAGGAGGAACACACCAAGGCACATCATAATTACATTACCCAAGATTAAAATGAAGGAAAGAATTCTAGAAGCAGCAAGAGATAAGGGGACAGTCACCTACACAAGAGATAAGGGGACAGTCACCTACAAAGGAGTTCCCATCAGACTGTCAGCAGATTTCTCAAAAGAGACCTTACAGGCAAGAAGGGGATAGAAAGAAGTATTCCAAGTCATAAAATGCAAGGACCTACATCCAAGATTGCTCTATCCAGCAAAGCTTTCATTTAGAATGGAAGGGCAGATAAAGTGCTTCTCAGATAGGTCAAGTTCAAGGAGTTCATCATCAGCAAGCCCTTATTATATGAAAGAACAGCAGTGAAAGGACAGCAAACTCACAGTTATTAACAACCACACCTAAAACAGAAGCAAAATAAGCAGACAGCTAGATCAGGAGTGGAACCATAGAAATGGAGATCACATGGAGGGTTAGTAACAGGGGAGTGGGAGGAGGAGAAGGGGAGAGAAGGTACAGAGAATAAGTAGCATAGACGGTGGGGAAAAATTAGACAGGGGGAGGGCAAGAGTAGTGTGGGAAATGTAGAAGCTAAAGAACTTATGACCCATGGACATGAACTAAAGGGGGGGGAATGTGGGTGGGAGGGGGTGTGCAGGGTGGAGGGGAATGAAAGGGGGAATGGGACAACTGTAATGGCATAATCAATAAAATATATTTTAAAAAAGAAAATACCTATGACATAAGAGGAAGCAACTTCATGCAACTCGACTTAATAAAATGACAGATTTTTATGAACCTTCCTTTCTTCGGGATGTCCCTAATGCTTCTCTTAAAAGTCATCATAGTTTTTGCATAATGTACGGGTTCGACATAATTTAGGTCGGTGTTGATGGGCTTTACATAGTAGGTAAGTTATTGATGAAGCACTACATAGTCAAACACAACCTCGGTCGGTTTTTAGGTAATGCACTAAGATCTCAGAAACTAAAAGTGTCACGGAATTGTCCTTCTTTTGGGGCTCGAGAACTCTGTAGGCCAGGCTCGGGTGGGGAGTGTGTGCCTTGCGAGGTGCAACCGTTACCTCGTGCTGTGGGCATCACACTGGGTGATGCAGCAAGAACAAGACTCAGTAAGGCAGCTGGGATTCTAACATGAAGTAATTAGTCCAAGGTCACAATGCTAGTGAGAGGCAAGAATGTGATTATTAATCTCACAGTCTGTTTACAAAAAAGAAAAAAAGACAGAGGACTTCTTCCCTGACGTGGTCTTTTCCACTCCCTGACTCAGACTCACCACACACACGTGCCTCCCTCCCAGACTTCTCCCCCCGCCCACCCACTGCACACACATGCCCACCCAGGCCTGTGACATACCCCCCTCGCAAGGCCCAAGAGCTCCTCCTACAAATACAATTCCCCCCAGTCTCCTCGTCTCAGTGAGGGACACACCAGGGCTCCAGTCAGGCCCGGTGCTCATTCTACTCGCTGCCCTTCCTCCACCCCCACATCCACAATCAAGGCATTGGCAAGTCTGACAGATGCCTCTTCCAGAACACTGCACAGCTCAGTCCCACCCTCCCACCCCGGCCACCTCACCTCCCCTGAGATCCTAAAACCTGACCCTCACCTAAAACCCTGACCCTTCCGTTTGCACTTAAGAAGTCCAAGCTTCTTCTACCAGAGCCCTCACAGCTGTCTCCCTACACACTCAGAGCTTTACCATTCTCCCTCCTGATGAGGCGTCGCAGACACAAAGCCCTGGCCTTGTCCTGACAAGGCAGTGGCAGGCGGAGTCCGGGCGTCACCCAAGTCTCCCAGGTGTCCTTGTCATGAAACCGCTCAACCTCCCAGTGGTCTGCTCCCAGAAACGTACCCAGCTCTCGGTTTTCCCTTTTGTTACATTGTAATAAAACTGCTTGTGCGCATAATCGCATCTTATGGGTAAGAGGATCAAATGAGACGGTATAAAAAAGGCTTCAAAAAACATGATTCAAACAAAGTCACATGAAACGCACGCCACCGCAGAAACGGTGCTCAAGCACGGAGTTTCCTGAGCCTTCCTTTACAAGAGGAGTTGAATGGATCTAGCGAAAATAATCCACTTACGTCTCTCATCCCATTTGGCTGGCTTAAGCCCTTCCTAATGCTTAAGAGGACGGCAGCTGGACAAGAAAGTACGGGGCTGGCAACCCTGGTTCACTCCCCAATCTCAGGTTTCACCTTGCCAACAGGTTAAACAACAACCTCGTAAAATCTTATAAATGTGTTTCCGACTAAAAAGGAAACAAGAAGCTAAAAGCCACAGTTTGGAAGGCTGAGAAATCAGCTTCACCAGAGCCAGTCTCCCCACGCCTCTTCTTCCTCCCTCTTTCCAGGATGCGGAGGGTAAGCTCCAGAGGAAACGAAAACCCGGGGCTGTCAGGCCCTTCCATATTGCAGAGTGCAGGATGACTCCAACCCTGGGCCACTCCGTGGCTTCTGGAAACTCTGCCAGCCAGCAGGAGCTGCCACCCCCATGCTGGGCACTGGCGGGGTGACAAGGCCCTCGCACCATCATCCCAAGCACCAGCACCCACCTGGCTCACCTGGCTGTGCATCTGTGTACACGAAAGACTGGCTGGCTCTCAAGTACGAGATCAGCCCAATGGGTAAGTAAAAGCAATGTGCTTCTGATGAAGGGAGCCCACCAACAGGCAATGACACTGAAGTCGGATTTACTGACAAAGGTGCGGAGACTTTGAAGAAAGTATACCAACTGTGCTGCATGAACGGCTTGCTGCGTATGACCTTCCTTTCTTCAAGGTCGCCCCCTGAGAGGCCTACCACACTGTGTAGTCATCTCACTACTGTTACTCAAATTCGTGTTATTCTATTGCACATTCATTGGTTCTCTTCAGATAACTTATTTTATTTTAGCTCTACTTAAGTCTATTGGTTTTTTAAAGAAATAACAGAGTTGACATTTAATATATTCAGACTACAGAAATGAAAACTAAGGATCTGCAAATTTTTCTGTGGAGGGTCAGGTAACATTTTACACTCTCTGGGCTACAAGCCGTCTTTGTCCGTTATTCTTTTTTTCCCCCCAACAACCCTTCAATATATAGAAACAGTTGTAGCTCTTAAGCAGCACAGAAGGAGGCCATGGGCTGTAGCTTAGCAACATTTTTGTAAATAATAACTGTGAACTAATGGTTTATACAGGACGTCCATAGTTACATACAATATGAACTCGGCCTTTCATTTAAAATAAATCACGCTGGCCCGGGCTGGGAGGCTCACTCGGTTAGGGGGTCGCCCCCTACACTAAAAGGTCGGTTCCCCCAGTCACTGGATCCATGTTTCTCTCTCTCTCTCTCAAATCAATAAACATATCCTCAGGTGAGGGCTAGAAATCAATCAATCAATTGATTAATTAATTAAAGCACACTGGTTCAACAAGCTTCCTTTTCCTGAAACAGGTACTAAAACTAGAAATGCCTATGGCAGAGAAGGCTGGAGACGATGCCCTATTTTTCACGAGGCAAAAAATTCTGCCCAGATATTTTCCTCCCCCAACACTGGGTGGTCACGGGTAAAAGATGTTCACTATGAAATAATGAAGCATCACTTAAATAATGTCACACTTATAATGGAATTTAGATTAACACAATGCAGGTTAATGTAACACAAATTTGTGAAGCCTCGACACTTATAAATAGACACAAAGACAAAAAGCCAAAAATAGTAAGAATCAAACTCAATAATCCATCAAAAAGGGGGACGTATGGTATGAAGATGACTTTCTTTTGGGATCTCTGCACTGACCATGGAAAACGGCACCGAGACTCAGGGAGGGGAAGGGTACACAAACGACCCACTGCCACGGGGATTTCTGCTCCCTGACGCCCTGCAGCCCATCGTCTATGAGATCCTGTCACTCTCTCACGCAGTCGCTGCATCGTTACCAAGCAACAAGAAAGAAAATGTCAGGATTAGTACTCGGCTTAATATATTTTTATCATCAATAAATCATACTTCTATTCTGCTGCTAGTCTGGATGTAAATGATGATTAGACTTACATTTAGTCATCTACAAGAGTCTATCAAAAGTGCAGTGAAGTTAACACTGGACATGCGCCCAGTCCGTGTTTTTCAGGTTTCCTGCTTCTTCGGTAGAAACGGCCAATATCAACACAACAGTAATATTATGACTGATACGGTTATTTTGCCAAAATACTCAACTCTTATGTGCCTTCATTACCATTCAGTACCTATTTTTAAACCAATGTTGCATTTGATGGAAATTCAAGGGAATAAATTGTCTTCAAATACCTCGGTACTTGAAACAAGCGAAGTCAATCACTTCATTTAGTTTAGTTGTACGAGGTTATTATCACCTTATCTGCCAAAGCATTCTCTCTCTGGCTCAATCTGTAGCATAAGAAAGTATGGGCAGCTCTTTTGGCGTGATTCAGTAATTAACTAAAAAAATGAGCCTGGCTGGTATAGCTCAGTGGATTGAGCACAGGCCTATGAACCAAAGGGTCCCAGGTTTGATTCCCAGTCAGGGCCCAGGCCTGGGTTGCAGGCCAGGTCCCCAGTGGGGGCCATGTGAAAGGCAACCACACATAGATGATTCTCTCGTTCCCTTCCCCTCTCTATAAATAAATAAAAATCTTTTAAAAAGAATGGAATCCAAAAGCACGAATAAAATCTTATATAGAAAACAACACAAGAAATGTAAATTAAAGATATTGCATAACTTAACACACCTAAAAATGAGTCAATATGAATGATACCCATCACTCAGCACACGTACCCCAAAATGTAACCCTGGGAAGGGGTCTGCATTGTTTTAGGATGAAGGCTTCCCAGGTTCACGGGGGGTTGGTGGGAAGATGTGCCTCCTTTTTGTACTGTATCCAACGGCTCTCCTACCCTCTATGCAACAACAAAGAAAACTGCTGAGTATTTGACTCAACCAGCCCGTGTGGACGCGGCAGAGAGCTGAGCTAAACAGCTTCCTGGTGACTGTCTCCACCCCGCTAGCTAACCCAAACAGTGAGCTTCACCAGGCAAATACTAGAGTGCAGTGAAGGGCATTCGACGTGTCACGCTTTACCCTGTGAATGTCAAATTCGACATTTTGGCCAAAGTCTCATAAATACCATGTCTCCACATGTCAATCAGAGAATTCTGCATGTGAATAAATGCCACACAGGCACGAGCAGTGGTTGCTTATGTGTGGATGTGTGTGTTTGAAACTGAATCTAATGAAATTTCTCAACATGGTTAGAAGTATTTAAGTGGATAGGAGCTTTAATTTTTTTCCCATTTATACTTTTATTCCCTGTAATGTCTCCTGGACAAACTGTGAATTTCACTGCTTTTGAAACTGTAGTATCAGAGGCATTAGCAATCTAAAGATTAGGAATGAAAGAAGTTTGGGAGGGAAGGAGTTATGTTTACCTTCCAGCATTTTCCTTTTCTCCAACACAGGAAGGAAGCTAAGCAAAATCTCTAAAACCCTGGAACATTAACTGGCCTGCTTGCTGGAAATTAAATGTTCACAGGATCCACTGAAGTGGTTGAATCATGTGGTTAAAATCCAGCGTGTTCCCACCTTCTACTGTAAACGGCAATAACAGCCCCTTTGATCGTTCTGCTAAAATAATCCACGAGGAGTCAACAACGCGAAGTTCACCGCACAGAACCAGAGAGCCACAACGCCCAGGCGGCTCCAATCTCCAAGTCACGTCTTCACACGCTCCATGTTTTCAAGCCAGGTCTAGGTCTAATCACCTCTTGGGAACTACTGCAAAATGAACTAAAAATACAGATTATATTTCACATAGCCTCGGGGGACGATATTACCATTACTCTCAAGAAAATCACCCTCCTGGGAGAATCTGCAGCCCACCACCGTGCACTCCAGAAAGCAGAGGGTGTTGGCCCTATGGCTCAAACCCAGGGACGCTCCTGCCTCGGGGTCTTCACACCCGCCAGCCCGTCCGTCCGGTCCTTCTGCTGCCAGACCGTCGCTGTCAGACACTGAGCAGGTGCCGCGGGGCGGGTGGGGTGCGGGGGGAGATGTCTGTACTCGAGCCATCTCAGGGAGGCCTGTTACTGACTGCCCCATCTAAACGTTCAGTTTCTTCTCCTGACGTGGCACGTCCCTGCTTTGCTTTCCCTCCTTAACGCCCATCAACCCCTGATGTGCTGCATGTTTCACTCATTCGTTGTGTCTAACGGCCGCCTTGACCACCAGAACCACCTCCACGAGGCAGGAATTTGGCTTTGTTCGCGGCCGCGTCTCCAGAACCTAGAATAGTGCTGGGCGTACTAGAATTTTTCATCTTTCCTCGAAATAGAGTTATAACACCTGGTGCTTGTTAAACAATAATAGATGAGGAGAAAGTGTGAGGCGGGGTGGGGGGTGGACGGGCAGCAGTGCCCACGGACTGGCCGGACACTGGGGCAGGGTCGCAGGCTCAGAGGGGTTCACTGCACTCCTGTTCACCACTGTGCATGTCCACCATCTTCCCTAACAAACATTAAGGAGAAAAATGTCTAATATCATTCCCACTGCAGTCTTCACCTTTTGTCAGTCAGGAACAACATGTCTCTGCTTAGCAGGACGCCAGATGTCCCCTGATCCTGTCCCCGAGCTACTCATCCAAGGAGAGACGGCATGTGACAGGCATTGGCACAGAACACAGAAGTCACAGTTCCTGAAGCTTGGCTCTTGTAACAAAAAAAAAATCTTAAGATATCCATGTGGGAAGTAATTTTCCACATGCCCATACCTTGTGACTTAGAAATTTTTTAAAGCAAGGGATTGCTGGGCACAGAGACAGTGGTTAACTCTGCAGGGGAGCCAGGCAGATGAAAATGAGTATGGACAGCCCTCTGATTCTTACGTTAGGTAGGCGCACAGTATTCTGTTTATTAGGCTGTTTCATAACTCACAAAGACTATGGGTACATCAAATCTCTGTGTGTCAAATACCTCGTGTATGTGTATTATATATAAGAGAAATAATTCTTTCACAAACAAGTATACAAATATACCATAGTGTAAATAAAAGAACTTTACTGAAGCTGTGATAATGAATATACTTACTTTAACTGAGAGCTGAAATTAGCTGAGGAGTTGAAAAGGCCTAGGGTGAACCTTGCTGTCTTACAACAGCAGCCAAGGCACAAGCCGGAGGCATCGGCCTCAGCAGCTTCAGGTGGCTGGGTCACACGACACTGAAGGCATGGCAGGTTGCTTGCGAGAGACAAAGTGCCAACAGTCTCCCGAGTGAAGCGCCCCCGTCCCTCCCTGGAGGTTCTCTGTTGTAAGTTGCTTTAAACATATATACAGAGACAGATCACTTCTCCGAGAAGATCAGCACGGAGGAGTATGCCCCCAGGAGACCACCAGGACTCACAGGAAGTGGAGGGCTCGTTAACAAGACCCCCCGGGAGCCAGACGAATCCCCCTGAGAAGACCGGCTAGTCCGGCTGCTCCTCGTTAGACGCCCGGAACAACACTTGCCAACAGCCCGTCCCTGCCGCTGCTGCACTTGAACGTGTGAAGTGGAACAGGAAAGACGCCGCCCACTCACACAGAGGGGGGGCCAGATTTAACTCTGTCGGCTCTAAAAAGAGGGACATCTCGCTGGCGGGAGAGCCGGAACGTGCGGCCGCGTGTCCTCATCCCTCCCAAGGGACTACCGGGTCCCTGCAGGTGGGACAAGTGACGCAGCAGCACTCACTCCGTCACGGCTTTGTCGTGACACGGGCAGATGGTTTTTAGGAACACAAACTCCATGTTCACATGGGTTTTGCTCAGGGGGAAAACAGACATAATGGATCGCGTCTCCGCTTTCACACGACTCGTGAGTTTGTTTCCAACACATCTGATAGGGGAAACTTTTCTGAAAAGGAGTAAGGCCCCTCTTTACAGAAACTAGAAGTAATTCACGAATGTCCAGGGCAGATTCGGTATTTTCTTTAACTCAAGATAAAATTACTGGCTTCCCTCTTTACATAAAGAAGCAACAGACAGCTTATATGTTCCTCTGCCACCCTACTTCTAAGTCCAAAAAATTTTAGGATGTCTAAAGGCACCATCATTAATGTGTTAGATATTTATAGTCCCAACCTCCTTAAACATCAAGTGACAGGCTGTAACCAGGGCCAAACGCTGCGAAGACTCCTGGGGACAGTGGCCAGTGGCTTCGGGACACAAGTTCTAACTCAGACTCCGTACCAGAAAGGGCTCCGTGTCCTCATCCGTCAGAGAGAGGAGGCGAGCTCCGGGTTCTGCAGCAGTCTGTCTGAGACGCAGGGTGTCCTCACTGCGACAGGTCCCACCACTGCAGGTGCCTCAGCCCCAGAAATGACAGTCGGTCACCACGTTTAGGAAAAGCTGAGAAAAGCCGCGAAGTCCACAGAGGCCCCAGAGCAGAACAAACAGAGTCCAGAGAAGACTGAATGAAGCCACAGGGCTGGGGACCACAGGGCGGTGCTTTTCTGAAGGCCGTCTCCAAGGTCAAGGGTACCGGAAGGAAAAGACCGTAACTGGAATACCTGGCAAATGACGGCCGGGGATAGATGGATATCGTGCTGGAAAACTCCCTATCTGCTTGAGTCTAACAGTGAGCGCTGACTGGGCCACCTCTGGGTGTTCGATATCTTTCAGAGATTTGAAATGTGACGCCTTCATGATGATGGGAGAGTGCGTCCTCAAATAACGGGAGAAGCAGACGTCCTGGGGTCAGTCTTTCTGTGGTGCTGGCCGAGCTCCATCCAGCGGCGTGACATCGGGCACGGAACTTAACCTTCCTGCATTTTAAAGTCCTCATCTGCAAGATGCGAATCATGGTTCCCACCTCACAGGACTAGTGCGAGGATTAAAATAATAACGACGGACACGAGAATGCAGTGGTACCTAGCATACGGGGCCCAGCAGAAGTAAGGCTGGACCCTACTCTTACAGAGTGTGGTGGCAGGGCTGTAATATGGGTGTGACGACTCACAGTGTTAATCTGAACATTTCACCTGAAACATCCTACGGTGTGCTTGAGTGTGACGTTGTTACGTTACAGAATGACACGCTTATGATTCTGTAGTGAAAGATTTTGTCCTAGAGAAGGGTGTTATTCATGCCAGACCCTGTTATTGTAAATACTTGCTTAATGGTAGCTGTTACCATTGTTAATATGCAACAGGCAGAAGAGTAAGTGTGCAATTTGTCATCTCCGGAGACTCCTCGTCCATACTCCACTCCACAACCGTCCGTCACACCGGGCCCCCTGCCGCACAGGGCAGGGCTGGAGGAAGGGACCGTGTGACATCCCTGAGGCCAGGGCGGGTGATGGAGTGCACGACGCACAGGAAAGAGCAGGAGCAGAGGTCCAGGACAGTCGGTACTCAAAATTACCCAAAGTCACAAAGTCAAAATAGCCTTTTCGTGTCGGAAAACACCCAATCCTCTCCTTTTCCCCGATTCCAAATTAGTCCCTATTTTTTAGCACACAAGTGGACTCAAGGGCTGGGTTTCCAGTAAGTTCTTGTCTAGGGAGCTGGGTGGCTCATGTTCCTCAGCTGGAAGGACACATGGGACTTCACCCTGATCCGTCTGACGAAGCTCCAGCAACACTGTCTGCACCTGGGCTCCTTGGCACAGGCGTCAGGGGCCACGTGTGGCTGCTGAACTGAAACCGTGGTTCAGTTTTTACTTCATTTAATTTTCATTAACTGAAAATGTAAGTCACCTGTGGCTAGCGACTACCAGGGTGGACAGGGCAGTCAGTAGCACTGAATTAGAAGGCTGGTCTGGACAGGAAGGAGCGCTGGGATGGGTCAGGGGTGTGTGTGCAGGGAGGGACAAGGCTGACTCCTGTCTGCAGGCTCAGCTCAAGGGCACAATTCCCCTGTTCCCTTCACTGAAAGAGAACCTCTCTCTAGCATCCTCAGTGAGTCTCAGATACTTAAGGGTCATTTTCTGCTCTTAGGAGAAACAAGATCGGTGTGAAAGAACCAGATTACAAAAGGAAAAAAAAAAAAAAGAACTTTACCCAGGATAACACATAATGTCCCTTGGTACTCAGAGAATAAATATTGAATTCTGGAAGTTTTATAAAAGCATGTAAAATCAATGGAGTGTTAAATTATCCATTATTTTAAGCTGTGTTATAGGCCTTGCTGCAGTAATGTTACAGGTATGTGAGGTCATTAAAATGATTCAGTAAATGATTTTTTTTTAAAAAACAGATTACACAGAGAGAGTAAACCACATTTTCCATTTTAAGTGAAGAAAATACACTCAAACCATCACAAAAGAAACCACTGGGCCTGGGTGGAAAGTACCACATCCCCTGGCACTTGAGAGATAACAGACCCCATTTTCTAAGGGAGAAATAGGACTGCAACACAGGATTGCTCCAAAAACACCGCTGTGCTGCTTCCGTGAAACGGCCTCGGCCCTGAGTGGCAGAAGCAAAGAACGTCACGTACAACGCCCGCCTCCGTCGTGAGAAAATTCAGGAACACACATCCTCGTTTCCAGATCTCAAGGTGGGTTCCTACAAATCCTTCTCGAGGGAAAACTGTCCCAAACTACCATGAAAATTTATCTTAAATCAGAGCCTTGATTTAAGAGTAATTTTGGGTGCTCTCTGGTGCCCTTCCCTCCCTGCCCCCGCAAGTTACCTTTGCCCCTCTCCCTCTCCTGGGCTCCAAGGCCCTCCTTCTACCTCCTAACTTATTTCCTGAGCCTACACAGCCCAGCTGGTTCCCGCCTGCTTCCTCTGTAACTTCCTAAATAACTTTCTCTCGTAACTTAAAAAAAAGAGTAATTTCGAAGTCTCCTTTGGGGTTCAAATGTGTATAACCAAAATGGTAGGGTTTTAAGACAAGCCCCTTTTTCTGCCACAGAGCTTTAACCCAGGAAAGATCTAGAATTCTGCACGTCTCTCCCAAATTCTGAGATGCCCGAAGGGGAGCTGGTTACTGCCTTAATTCAACTGCTCTGAATTGAACCAAACACTCACTTGTATTGTTCTCCTTCTTCCTTAAGGAATTCCAAGAATCTTAAGAATGCACTTCTGATCCAAATAACTATTTTCCTGGGGATCTGTACACAAAAAACCCATCTTGGGGCTTCACCCAAGAAGATCTGTTTTACTCAAGTCCCATCATGACGTGCTTCCCACAGAGAGACTCCAGCAACCGGAAGGCTACCATCGCAGCAAAATTTCAACAGCCACGTATTTAAATAGAACCCTTCCATTTCTAAACAGAAAAGCTCTCATCGCTTGTCCTCCAGAAAACAAATGAACTGTTGTACATTTTCTTGAACTAGTAATAGACAACATCAAGTTAAAAATTAGCAGGAGAAAAAGAGAGAGAACCTCTGCTCTCACCTCTACCACGGTGGTCTGCGCAGCCTTGCACATGGGTGAGTTGAAATTCCGTGCGCTTTTCCTGCATGGGGCCGGGGGGGGGGGGAACACAAGACAACAATCAGAAGTGCCTCCTTCAGCTTTAATTACAGACTAAAAGAACTTCCATAGGCTAAGATTCCGTGAATCTTTTCAAGAGTATATCATACCTTTTGTTGGTAAAGTTTTTTCTTTTTTCAACATTTTAATTTTTCAATTAGTTTACCTTCAATTACAGTTTTATAAATATTTTATAAATAAAAACAATATAATACCCACTTCATTCAATTATAGAGTTTTCTACGGGGATGAAGAAAAGAGGAACTATTTTTAATGTTCAATACACAGATTTTACACAGATAAATAAGATGGCTATGAATACATGTATTTGAAACTGAATCCATTAAATCTTTTAACTGGGGTGCCACTTTGTTTCTATAGTTCAATGGTTCACGAAACTTGCTCCTATTAAAACATGGAGGAAAAGAAGCAAGTATTTCATGTGAGAAGGTATAGCAATTATATTCCCTATTAAAGAGAAGCCTATTGCTAGAACGAAATGAAACATTCACTGGTGACTCGTGAGTCACCGATAAAGATCCCTCCGGAGAACCAATTTCTAATGACATTTTCGAAAGTCTAACGCCTCCATAAGACCCTGAGGTATAAAAATTTCAAGAAGGTGCCAATTTTGCTGACGCTTTCGCGTTTCCAAGTTTCTAAATTGATGCACTGTCTCTAATCATAAAAATTTAAATACATTTTTGTTTCTGAGAGTACAAATTAAGGGCAAAATTTCCTCAGTGAGGGGAAATAAGTTTCCAGCACTTTTAAGCTGCCAATGTTTACTTCTTCACTCAGATCTGAGGACAAGTGCGAGGACAGGCGTGTAGAGAGAGGAGCCCTCTGGGGTTTTCACATGTTCCTGCTGGATTCCGCCTGAGGTCCAGCATCAAGAGCTCCCGGGCAGAGCCGCCAGGGGCAGGGCTGGCAGGGCTCTCCCAGGGAACTGCGGCCCGCGCACACCTCTGCACCGGTTGTCCCGCTGAACGTGAAGGTCCTCCTATCGGCGTCTCAAGAATCTAGGTTACTTGACCACTGGTGGTAAACACACTCACTTCCCACCAAAGCTCAATGTCTATTTGAACCACAGGCACCAAGTCCGTGCTTACAGTAGCAGCCCCCGTGCAGTCTTCGGACACCAGAGCCAGGCAACAGAGTACAGGGTAGACTGGTGGAAACACTTCAAATAACGCATTTACCTTTGCTACTACACAATTTCATTATTCTTTTTTTAAAGATTTTATTTATTTATTTTTAGAGAGTAGAAGGGAGGAAGAAAGAGAGGGAGAGAAATACTAATGTGTGGTTGCCTCTCACACGCCCCCTACTGGGGACCTAGTCCATAATCCAGGCGTGTGCCCTGACTAGGAATCGAACTGGCAACCCTTTGGTTCACAGCCTGTGCTCAATCCACTGAGCTATGCCAGCCAGGGCTCATTATTCTTTTTTTTAAACAGCAACCCAGCTTCACAAATATTACACCAAAGTGCCAAGTACAAGAGACATGAAGCAAAATGTCCTCTGTAGCCACCCAAATTAGCTGTCATTTCAAAAACTAGTTGAATTCAAGAAACGAAATATAGGATTAATATTAAGTTCTTCAGAAATGAACAAAAACAACATGAGAATGACCCCCGGGACTTGAATTGTGTTTGCACAAAAATGCATTTGGTAGAGGTAAAAATCTGCCAACTAAAAGTAGTTAATGACAGTAGAGCGAGAAAAAATAATTTCTGTAACCTCACAGGTGACGTTTCTAATAAATATTTTGAAAGTCTTATTTCAAAAACTTTATGTGTATTTTAAATTATGGTATAAATTTAAAAAACAACTATACAATTTATAAATCCAAAATATTAAATACTTGGCATTAAGAAAGGTTAGGGTGATCAAAGGTCTTAAAACCTATTAAGCCTGTGGATTAGTATCTTTAGCTACCCAATGAATGAGAAAGAAAAGTCAGGATTATTAAGGTTAAACAGCTTTGCAGAGAAAACCTTTATAAGCATTTCCTGGTAGTCTCCAATCAGACTGGAAAAGACCTGACTTAAGTAAGTATTAGCAATACTTTTCCCAAATATTAAAGTAACTTACACATTTTAAGACAGTACGTGTAAATATTGGGTTACTCAAAAAAGTCCGTTTAGTTTTTTCTGTAAAATAAAAGACACGTTTTTCATTTTCACCAGTAACTATTGGCGTGGGTTCGAGGAAGGACTGGCAGAGGAAGCTGAGACAGTGCGGTGCACGACGCTGAGGTGTAGGCTGTTTTGAGAGTCTCGTCTCTCTTCCACACGATACAAGCTGACTGCTCTCTGTCTCAAGTCAATTACTATCACCTTCACATTGTCTGCCTGACCGCGCAGCATCACCCAGTGGCAAATCTCCAGCATGAAACTTCACAAACCACTTTCGACACATTCTATCAGTCATAGCGCCTTCTCCATACCTTGCACAAATTTCTGTGTGTGTTTCAGTTGCATCTCTACCTTTCTTGAAATAATAAAGCACAATATGCCAGAAATGTGGCTTATTTTCTTCCATCTTCAATGTTAAGATGGCTACACAAAAATTCACCAATTTTGTTGGGGGTTTTTTAATGCACGCTGACATAACAGCTGTCACAATACAATCTAACAAAATTGTTTTGAATGAAGTTCAAGACAACGAAGCACTACTTGAACCATCTTATGGAAAAAACCAAATGGACTATTTGGCCAACCCAATTGCAAGATCAAAATTAAATATAACTGTGTACTTTCCTCAGGTTTTCAAAGCATGTCAATATTATAACTGGTCTTGATGACTAAAATTTACAGGGGAAAACATAATTTATATGTGAATAAATGCAACAGTAAATAGATTCAAATAGTTAACAAGCGGAAGAACAATGCCAGCATCAACCAATCAAAAGAGACTCCCAAAGTACTCCAAACCAGAGAGCCACTGTTCACACGCACATGGGTATGTTTGACTTTAAGCCATTTTAAAATAAAGTTTTAAATACCAAACACATGAAGATACCACGTATAATTCAGGAGCCACCAAGCGGCTGAAATGCATCCCATTAACATTTTTTCAGCCCGCCCCACTACCTGAAGATTACGTTTCCTGCACGGTCCGCCTTCCAGGCTTTCACCAAGGCAAAGTCCCCTGTGATTGCCTCCTCCAAAATGTAGTGCTGACCATTGAACTCTCTCACCTGCGGGAGATGGAGAGGACACAGTCAAGTATTTGAGCAGCTCCTGTCTGACTGTGACGGGCACCCTGACAAAGGGGGCTACGTGGGGCGACAGCTTAGTCAGGACAGGGTTCTCAGAGAGCAGAGTCCAAACAGAGACCTCCAGGATGAGCTGTGGGGGGCGACCGGGACTGTGCCGAAGTGCTGGAAGGAGAACCAGGGAACAGCATGTGCAAAGGCCCAGTGACAAGCGAGAGCTTGGTCGGTCCGAGGAACTGAGGTGTAGGCGGTGTTTGCTTGTATTCATGTTATCACTCAGATGCACAGTTTACAGACAGCCCCTCTTTCCCTGTTCCCCAGAAAAAACAATATATTTTCGTGAAGTCACCAATGTGTTGTTTAACATATGAAATAGTTATAAAAGTCCATTCATCTCTCCTAATTAACCTTTAATCACCTGCTGAGATTTTCATTGAATTCCTAGGATCTGCGGATGAATTTGGAGAGAACTGACATGCTGTATCTTCCCACCCACATATAACCATATATTAAGCTTATATTAAAAATATAACCATTTATTTTTAATATAACCACAATACTTCTTAATATAAGTATATTTTTGAAGTCTTCTGTTACCTCTCTCAATAGTTTTGTAACTTTCACCCCAAAAGCTTTGGGTATATTTTTTAGGTTTAGTCATAGGTATGTCATGGTTTCTGATGCTACTATGAACATCATATTTTACTTCTTCTCTTCTGTCATTTCTGGTCTAATGGAAAGCTACTGATTTGTGCACGTCTACTGCCTGTGGTCCTACTATGAGTGAAGGGGAGAGGTGGAGCAGAGAAGCATACAGCAAAACCATACTGTGTCCCTGAAACAGCATCCAAGTGGGTCCCACCCCTCACTGCGCAGGACAGGAGCGGCAGAAAGGCAGAGCTCCGTTCCCGTTCCCACTGCACCCCCTAGTGGGCGAACTGCGTGCGCTTATGGGAAGCGTCAGGAGAAAGTTTGGGTACACTAACTTCAACCTCGGTTTAAAACTGAAATCCTTTCTGACACAGCAGCATCCTTAAAGACATTATCCCACCTTCCTGCTAAAAAAAATTAATTTATGGAGCCACTGATGCATGAGAATGTTATTAATATGAACTAAGACAAATTATATAAAAGATATGCATAAGCTGCCCATCAATACATAGTTTTTTGAAGAACCTTACGTTTACGAGTCGTCACTGTGAACATCAGTGGTAATGTTCACATCTGGAGCATTTTACATACAGATCTAGAAAGCTACATAGAGATCTAAATACCCACTAACCCAAGGAAAAGTAAAAAATACAAAAATGTTATTTTAAAATTCGAACTACATAATTTCCTGGCAGATACACACACTCAAGGTTGGTTTTAGCTGTGATTCTAAACTTTAAAACATGAAGGAACTGGTTTTGTCGAACTACCGACCACACTCCCCGGACAGAGCCGTGCACCGCACTGTCTCAGCTTCCTCTGCCAGTCCTTCCTCGAACTCACGCCAAACAACTTTTCGCCACTCCCGAAAAATCCCCCACTCTAGGAAAATCATTCTTGAACTTACCAAAGACCTCTATGCTTCCGAACCCGACGGTCACTTCCGAGGACTCCACACCAAGCTTAGCACACCTTCGAGCACACCACACCCTCCCGTGTAAACTTTCCTGGTTTTCCCATCACCAGACACCCCGGGTTTCCGTTTCACTCACTAGACACATTTCCATTCTTCGCTCCTGCTCCTTCAGGGCCTCTTCCTTGCCTTTGGAGATGCAAAACAGGTGCTCTCCATCTGCGTTCCCCCCAGCCCACAGGTAGCAAACACAGGGCGCCCAGGCTGAATCAGCCTTCCACCTTGTTTTATCCGGCCTGGCACCCTGTTTTCACCTGGTGCTGAGCTCCTTGCCCCACGTTAAGGAGCAGTTAGGTTTATACAGTCCTAAAATTACCTTCGGACCTTTGAAGGCAACCTCGAGGCTGATAGGGCCCCCAGTGAAAGTGAGTTTGACACCCTTGCCCTAGCCACTCCTAGCCCCAGAGACTTAAACACTAAGGCTTCTGCCTCTGAAGTTCCCACCCCAGCTCTGAATGCTCCCCGAGTTGGAGCCCGCTGAGCACCCCTCTTGGAGACTAACTGACGCCTAAATGCACCAAGTCTCTACCGAGCCCTGTGACTGCCCCAAGCTCACCCGTCTCAATGAGCGGCACCTCGCCTTCCCTTACAGCCACCACCAGTGCAGATCCCAGTCCCAACCACTCCTCACCAGTCCCACTGGTACCACTTTACGTTCCCACCTGGACTAACGCAACAGCCTCTTCACTTCTTTCACTGCTGCTGCTCTTGGCCCCTGGGGGGTGGGGGGAGAGGAAAAACCCTTACCTCCTAACAGCTTCAACTACATGTAGCTTGGGCCACATCACTCCCTCCAACTTTCTGCCCCCTGCTCACTAATCTCTGTAAAATCCAAACTCCTGTGGTCTGGCTCCTGCCTCTCTTCAACCTCCGATCCTACTGCTCTCCGCCTCACCCACTCTGTTCCAGTCTCACCACCCTGCTGTTCCACACACAAGACAAGCCAGCCTCAGGACCTGGTCCTTCTTCCTTCCCAGTAGGTCACAACCCTACTAACTCTGCCCAGCTCATTCTCCTGTTTTATTCAGGTCTCTGCCAAGTGTCACCTCCACGGTTCAGGACGAGCTTTCCCGGAACCCAACCCGAAACACCGCCTCCCTGGCCACTGGTCACTCTCTCTGCCCAACCCTGCTTGGCTTCTCTTCACGGCAATTTCAGAATGTTCGTGTCTCTCCACTCCCTCGTCAGCTCCTTCACTTCAGGGGCTGGGTCTCCAGACCACCCTTTTCCACCACACTGAGACCAGTGCCTGGGAAGGAGCAGGACCTCGATAAATATCACCGAGTGAAGGAATTCACGCACTTCCTATGATAAGCAAGGGAAATAAAGAGTCTCTAACAAGAGCTGCTTTAAGAAATTACTTGTCATATTCCCAGGGGATCCAGACAAAAATACAAAACTAGTAAACACATGCACCTGCCTCCAGAAACAAATGAACCCAGGCTAGAGTCCAGTCCATCCTGTTTTCCCAGGGTGAGTTAACACCCATGAGCTCTCAAAATCTGAGCCCAATTTTTCTGGGCATCTTTATCTGTATTGCTAAGATCCGTTTTGATAATGAGACTCCTGTCATTTACTTGGTCAAGAACTTTTGGAACTTAATGAGGCAGTAAAGACAGAAGTGAGACAGAACATCAGAAACGTTAGTGAAAGCTGAGTCCATCTGGGTCACCGTGAGCAGAAAGGCAAAGCTCCAGAGGACGGGCTCGGCTCACGGACAGCAGGGGCCCTGTTCAGTGACCTTTCACCTCCCCTCAAGAAGAGGTGCAGCGCTGACCCCTCTCTGAGCAGAAAGGTGGTAAAGACCCCCACACACACACACCCTGAGTCCCCTCCTCCCTAGAGATGGGCTGGGCATTCCTGCTGCCCGTTAACTTGTGGGCAGGGAGAAGGGGGAGAGCCCAAGACCACAGTAACGACAGACTGGCCTGAGTAAGTTTAAAAACTGGCTCAAACTGGACTTTACTGCAAATATCTAGAGTTCTAGAGTTCTGTTCTTTCGTAACATGTGCGTGAAGTTACCAAGCATAAAGGCAGCTCACGCGTGTCCAGCGCACAGAAGGAAGGAGGTCATGTGGACCCTCCATTCATGCCACTACACAGTTGTAAGTGTCTCCTGTTTTTCACATTGCACAGCCTTGCAATTTCCGTGGCCTTTTTTCTTTTTGTCCTTCAGTCACAAGAGAGTTCTGAGCACGAATAACATCATGTATCTATCACACAGCTACTCTACGTTCCACCTAAGCATAATCAGCAATTACAAAGGCTCCTCCATTTGTAAAAATCCACCCCCGAATTAGTTCCGACGACTAATCTTAACTCGCACATCTCACGCGGGTTCCAGTTTCTTATCATTTACTGGTTTCTCCATGAGATTTCAGTTACTAGCAGATGCTCAGCTTTGGCTGGAAATTTTACCTGACAGTGATTTTCACGGATGGCCGTGTTCGTTCTCACACCAAGGTGAGTCCACGCTTATTTCCCCAACGAGACACCGGAACCCCAAGCGGGCGGCTGCGCCCGGATGACGGCGCCCTTACCTCCCTGGGCTTGCTGACGATGGCGACGCTGCCGTCCTTGTGGTACTTGATCGGTGCCCCTCCTTCCTGCACCAGGGTCCCGTAGCCGGTGCTGGTGTAAAACGCAGGCACCCCGGCCCCGCCGGCGCGAATCCTCTCCGCAAGCGTGCCCTGCAGGGGAGCAAGCGAGGCCCATGGACAGGGCAGTAAGCACACTTCTCACCAGGACACAGAAGCATTTGAGCACCGCACCCACACTGCAGACGGTTACTGCTCTGAACAGAACCTAGCAGGTAAATCGGTGCGTTTCTCTCACTTCCTGTGCTGGAAGGTTAATTTAAAAACAGTCGCTGCCTCCCCAGACAACACCTCTCTTCCGAACGCTCAAAAGGCAACCGTGTATGCACATAATATACTGGTGGTTTCCACCCCTCCTGCTGGTTTCTTCCCATCAGTCTGTTTATCACATTTTCAAATCTGGACTGTTACTTCAACTATATACACTTAAAAACATAAAATTAAAGTTTGCGTTGTACTGTGTGTTATATGTGGCTATGGCCTGAATCTTATCATTAGTGAGAGTAAGTGGGTTTTAGAGAATAATAACATAAGCTCTTCAAATGTGCTTAGAATTCTAAACTGTTCTCATAAGTACTTTATCTACAATGTTTTCTAAGAAAAATCCAAAGTTAAGGCAACTGGACAACATATCGGTTAACTGGGTTTTAAAAGCCAAGACGAAGCCCTGGCTGGTGTAGCTCAGTGGATTGAGTGCGGGCCTGCGAACCACACGATCGCGGTTTGATTCCCAGTCAGGGCATATGCCTGGGTTGCAGGCCAGTTCCCTGCAGGCCAACTCCCAGCAGGGGATGCACAAAAGGCAACCATACATTGATATTTCTCTCCTTCTCTCCTTCCCTTCCCCCCTAAAGATAAATAAATAAAATATTTTTTTAAAAAATAAATAAAAGCCAAGACGACTCCAAGTTTTGTTCCTAGAAGAAACAGCTGCAGGCAAAGCCTCTTTGCACCTTCCAATGACCCTCTTCACCCCGCCCAGGTCCTGGTCCTTTCAGACTTATCCTCCTAGCGCCCTCCTACCCCCACCTGCCTTTCCACCCAGTGAGCCCACAGGGGAATGAATACACACGGGCCCAGAACATCCTCAACACCCTCCCTACCCCAAACTGCTCTTCTGGTCCAGCCACCTCGAGGTCATACCAGAGAACAAAATGGCAAATCTGTCGTAAGAACTAGGTTAGCCATTAATAACAAGGTGTCCATGCGGCCTCAACCTGAAAACAACTTTCTGCTCTAACCAGGGCCTTCAGATGCTAAACTCAGAGACGGGACTGATAATGGGCATTGCAAACACTGAGACGTTCAGAAACGGGGGGGGGGGGGGTTATCCAGGGGGGTATTCCAGGGGGTATTCTGGGGAAGGAGGGCCTTGTGGCCNCAGGCACCCCGGCCCCGCCGGCGCGAATCCTCTCCGCAAGCGTGCCCTGCAGGGGAGCAAGCGAGGCCCATGGACAGGGCAGTAAGCACACTTCTCACCAGGACACAGAAGCATTTGAGCACCGCACCCACACTGCAGACGGTTACTGCTCTGAACAGAACCTAGCAGGTAAATCGGTGCGTTTCTCTCACTTCCTGTGCTGGAAGGTTAATTTAAAAACAGTCGCTGCCTCCCCAGACAACACCTCTCTTCCGAACGCTCAAAAGGCAACCGTGTATGCACATAATATACTGGTGGTTTCCACCCCTCCTGCTGGTTTCTTCCCATCAGTCTGTTTATCACATTTTCAAATCTGGACTGTTACTTCAACTATATACACTTAAAAACATAAAATTAAAGTTTGCGTTGTACTGTGTGTTATATGTGGCTATGGCCTGAATCTTATCATTAGTGAGAGTAAGTGGGTTTTAGAGAATAATAACATAAACTCTTCAAATGTACTTAGAATTCTAAACTGTTCTCATTAGTACTTTATCTACAATGTTTTCTAAGAAAAATCCAAAGTTAAGGCAACTGGACAACATATCGGTTAACTGGGTTTTAAAAGCCAAGACGACTCCAAGTTTTGTTCCTAGAAGAAACAGCTGCAGGCAAAGCCTCTTTGCACCTTCCAATGACCCTCTTCACCCCGCCCAGGTCCTGGTCCTTTCAGACCTAACCTCCTAGCGCTCTCCTACCCCCACCTGCCTTTCCACCCAGTGAGCCCACAGGGGAATGAATACACACGGGCCCAAAACATCCCCAACACCCTCCCTACCCCAAACTGCTCTTCTGGTCCAGCTACCTCGAGGTCATACTAGAGAACAAAATGGCAAATCTGTCGTAAGAACTAGATTAGCCATTAATAACAAGGTGTCCATGCGGCCTCAACCTGAAAACAACTTTCTGCTCTAACCAGGGCCTTCAGATGCTAAACTCAGAGACAGGACTGATAATGGGCATTGCAAACACTGAGTCGTTCAGAAACGGGGGTATTCCGGGGGGTATTCCAGGGAAGGAGGGCCTCGTGGCCTAACTGAAAATCTTGCAGGTAAGTGCTTTTCTACTCCACCCGACGGATGGAGATGACTCTACTTTGTGTTCTGGGAATTTTAAGTTTACAACGTTCTCAAAAATTCAGTCCTCGAACAACTTAATACCACCTCTAGTTTAACATGTTTTTCACGTCCACCTTCCCTCAATCTCGTGACTCCTTCCTTCTCTGTGTTCAGCTGGGCGAGGGCCTGAAAACAGCCTCCCTGTAGAGGGGACCTGTGTAGGCGTCCCCAAGGCCCCCAGCTCCAAGCCCCAAAGGGAGTCCTGATCCCTGGCACCTCATCAACACGCCTTCCAGACTCTCAAGTCGCCAGAGCCAATGTTTATTTAGGTGCCACCAAACTGAGGAGGGAGGCCTGGCCCCCGTCAGCTCAAAGAAAGACCATAAAAGAAACATCGAGGAATATTTCTTTTCCTTCCCCACATGTGTGCCCTCTGACAAAATAAGGAAGGATGCAAAAGATCTAAAAGGTTAACTTTCAACAGCTCCAAAAAATGAAGGATAAGGTATCTCAGCATATAGTGTGAACAGGAAAAGTATAGGGTATATACTGAATTATGCCCCCCCCAAGATTATTAAAGCCCTAACCCCCAGTTAATGACTGTGCTTGGAGATAAGGCCTTTACGGAGTCACTAAGGATAAACAGTGTCTTCACAGTGGAGCCCTGATCCAACGGGATTAGGGTTCCTGCAAGAAGAGATCTCAGAGTGCTCACCTGCACGACCCTCCCCTCTCTCTGCTCCTCTCCACCCCGCATCCCCCACTGCCCCCCACCAAGAACCACACCCGCTGACACCTCCCCACCAGAACAACGAGAAACAATTTCTATCCTTAAAACCCCACAGTCTGTGGGACTTTACCGTAGCGCCACAAGCAGACGAAGACAGCATGTTTTTGCTAATTAAAAAAAACACAGACACGCACTTCAAATGCCAACAGGATATACACCAAGCGCGGTGTGATGCTGTGACAGGCACGGGCGCCACCGCTGCCGTGCGGCCGAGTGGGGCTGTCAGGGCCACGGGGCAGCCCCAGGGAGAAAGAGCGGCCCCCACGCAGGCTCTCTCTAGTCAAGCCTGCGCTGTGACTGGACTTCTGGGAACTTTTTCTTTACGAAATTCTGCTACGTCACGTTGTCACCAAGTTGGTGAAGTCAGGAGTGATAATGTTTTATGTTGACAAAACTAACACGGAGTGGGGGGCTTGTTTTCAGGACCCAGGTCAAAATGGAAGATGCAACCTGCAGACCCTCATTTTACACAAACACCTGCAGACAGCGGGCTCCCCTCTGTTGCAGATGCTTCCGTGCGATGCTCACCCAAAGACAGGTGCAGGGTCCCTGCCCAAAGACAGGTGCAGGACGCTCACAGAGACGGTGTTGGAATCGTGGGAATCGGGGAACCTGCCAGGTGAATCGTGGCAACTGCCTGCTTCGCAGGGCCACCTCCCTGGAGACTGGGCCAGAGACCCTGCTGGCTCTGATGCAGTCAGTCCCACACTTGGGGACCCCCTCTCCCGACGTGTCTTAGCAAGGCCAGGTTCCACACGAATTACTAATTCTATGGTGCCTACGACTGACTTTGAGGATAACCTCACACACTTCAGCAAGTCCTTTTGTATGCTTCCAGCACAACTGACATGAAAATATAATTTACATTATACTTTAAAACATATCCCATAGCTTAGGTATTTTTATTAGAAATACCTCCTTTTTCTGTTGCGTAGCAACAGAAAATATTAGCTAGAGTCTGGTAGAGGACAGGTGTGACCTACAAAATAGCATTCTTTCTGCCTTCCCTGTCTTGCACAAAGATACTTCTAGGGAGAAGATAAATTTCAAACTAAGTGAGTACTGTAAAAGAAAAGCAAAGAATTTTCTTACCTGAGGTGTCAGCTCTACTTCTAATTCACCAGACAAGTACTGCCGCTCAAACTCTGCATTTTCTCCCACGTACGAGGAGATCATGCGTTTTATCTGCTTGGTTTGAAGCAGGAGGCCCAGGCCAAAGTTGTCCACCCTGGAGGGAAAGGCAAACAGCTTCCAGTTAAAGGCACATCTGGCAGAACACGAACACCACCTCCATTCAAAGCCACAACACTGTGCTCACTTAAAGGGACCCCACCTACGAGTCACTGACTTAAAGGGACCCTACCTACGAGGCACTCACTTAAAGGGACCCCACCTACAAGGCACTGCGCCCACATTCCCTGCAGTCCCCCACCACCCACGGGGCGCTGCAAGGTGACTATTCTTTTCTTATTTTACAGCTCAGGAAGCTGAAACTCAAAATATCCAAGTGGCTTTTCCCCCAGCAACGTGGGGAGTGACACAGCCAGTGGTACTCAAACCCACACCCTTCCTGTGATCGTCCCTCACCCCTCTCGTTCTTCCCGCTGCTCCAGAGTGACCCCGGGTTAGATGAGCAAAGAGATGGTCCAGTCGTGCCCTGTGCTGCAGGGGCAACGCCTCGGTCCCCCCCTGCCCGGACCCCAAAGGCAGGTGTGGATGGAGAACCCCTTTCTGTCCAAGGATGGGGCCAGGGGCATTCTCTCACTTAAAAGAGCAAACAGCAGACTCTCGAAATATGGACCTACTAATGAATAACTAGGAATATTTTCCCCATGACACAGATACTCTGCTAAAGACTGAAACACTTAAACATTTTTAACAACAACAACAACAAAAAAATAGGGAATTCATCACAGACCAGTGAAAAGATACAGGTAGCAAAAATAATGCTGTATATGTTAAGTTATATCTGCTGTGGTTTGGTATGTCTATTGATGTTGAAGTTCAAGTGATTCTCTAAAAACGGTGCAGGTAGTGTCGGCTTTTTGCATTAGGTGAAGGTCTCTAAGTTTGCGCCTTTCTTTTCAAAGCAAAATGCACCTCAAATTTCAAGTGAAGTCCATGTGACCAGACAAATTAACAACTGACAGAGTACTTTTCCATTTTTAGTCACCTTACCCATCTGTACTACTCAAGAGTTTCAAACGTACTTTAACCAACTAGATAAAGAAAACATTTTTGAGATAATAAGGAATGCTTGAACTGAAGCTATAAAACTATCAAATATTTTAAAAAGAAAAATAGTGAAAACCACAGTGAGACATTGCTACAAGTACAAACACAATGGCTAAGTGAAAAAGAAGATAATACCAAGTGTTGACGAGGATGTGGGACAACCAGAACTCTCATAGGCACTGATGGGAATGACAATCGATACAAACACCTTGAGCAAACCATTAGCACTACTGTTGTGCATTTCATGTGCTGTGAGTCAGTGACTCCGCTCGGTGGTCTGCACCCAAGAGGAACCCATACCAACGTTCACCAAAGGACACGTCCAAGAATATTCATAGCAGCACTACTCACTGTGGCCCCAAACTGAAGCCTCCCGAATGTCCATCAGCCGCAAGATGGATAAATAAATCGTGGTGCAGCCACAAAGTGGAATGTTATACCACAATGAGAATGAATTATCTACAACCCCTAGCAACAATGGATGACTGGCAGACAAAATGTGGAGCAAAAGAAACACAGCACAATCCATACTGAATTATTCCTTGTATACTAAGTTCAAAGTCAGACGAAAGTAACAGGTAACCATGGGAGTGGAGAGAATAGGGACTAGAAGGGGCCCTTTGCGGGGCTTGGGCCACAATGCGTTTCTTTACCTGCATGTTGGTTACATGGGTGTGCAGCCTGTCAACACCCACCGACCTGCACACCTACGATATGCCCACTCTTCCGTTCCTCTATGTTTCAGTAAGGTTTTTTGAAAGATAGAAATGCCAGAGTGATGAAGGCCGGGGTCCATCCTAGAAATACAGTCTTCAATCATGAACTCTCTCTCCTAATTCCTTCAGTGTGTGGTGGCCCCACCCCCGGGAAGTCTGTGCCCTCTATGCCACTCACCCATCCCCCGGTGGTCTACCAAGCTCCTCCTGCACCCCAGGGCCAGGGGGCCACTCTGAGCTTATTGCAGAGAAAGACAGGCAAACCCGCGATAGCAACAGACCGAGGGCTGTGCTGGGAGGGGTCTGTGTGAGATGCAATGAGAATGCTGAAGACCGAGAAGCCCAGGAGGGAAAGAGACAGGAAAAGGCTCATGGGGGTTGGAGGAATGACACCAGGGGACTTTTAGGGGAAAAGTCTTTGAGATCACAGCAGAGGCATGGCAGGCATGAGGGAAAGAGGCAGAGGGGCAGGGTGGTGACCGCGTGACAGGCGGGCTGGGCTGTGCTCCCGCCTGAAGCCTCACTAAGCAGTGAGGGTTTTGCCCCAAAGGGGAGACCCTGTGAATAACTAAGCAGAAAATATCCGGGTAAGGCAAGGACATGAGGTGAGAGGCTTAGAAGGGCCCCAATGAACAATGAGGAGGGTCCGACCTACACAGCAATGATGGGAAGAGGGCAGAAGGGGCAATTCGAGGGAAGTCATTCCTAAGAATCCCTGCCCCCCCCCCCCGGCCCAGACATAGGTGAAGACCCACTCCAGAATTCCGGCGTTGGCCCTGGAAAAAGGTGGAAGAACATAAGCCTAGTGACCACCAAAGACAGCCATGTGCTTGACTGGAAAGGTGCTGAGGACGGTGCCCAGTATGACCAGCCAGAGGTTATCCTGGCAAGCTTTTGTGCCACCTTCACAGGCCTCACAAACAGGAGGCCCTGCCTGCTCCACTGGTCCTTTGCTGGTTCCTGGGGCACAGCATTTCCCAGCCCCTAACCTCCCCCAGCAGTCCCGACCTGACCCCCGAATGCTTCCGAGTAACCCAGGGAACCGGCAACCATCAACTTCCTTCTGGACTTGCTTCATACTCCTGGCCTTCCAACACCAAACCTAGTAACATTCCCACCCCCACCCTGTGGGTACGAAAAACGACCACATGAGCTATTCTCACCTGTGTCAATAGAAATCTAGAGCCTAAATAAGTATTTTCCAGTGTACTTGTGCAATATGGGGTGAATCCCCTGAAAATTAATCATACACTCGTCCACTAGAGGGCTCCAAACACTAATGACTGTGTCTCCTGGACCAGGTGCTTCCCCCTGCACTTCCATACACATCCGTGCCTGTTTCTGGTGCTCGTTTTTTGCCTCCCCCTAATTAACACCTAAGTACTCGCTCAGTTCTCCACTCTAACAACCCTCTTCCCTTAAATGCAGTTCCACCTGCCGCCTGCCCCATCTCACCTGATGGCAACCCCGTCCTTAGAGGTCTTCGACACAAAACTAAAGGGGTGATCTTGGACCTCTCTTTCACACACTATCGGGACATCCAGACTCTACCCTCAAAATCTACTCAGAAGCTGAGCCTTCTTCTCCCCCTCCTTTGTGCCCTGGGCCATCTCTTACCTGGGCACTGCAGTAACCTTCCAGGCTGCTACTCCTGGCCCCTAGGACCTGCTCACAGATGACAGCCAAAGCTACAGGTCTAAAATGAAATGCTCTGCTCAAACCCTGCGATGATATTCACGTGTTCAGAGTCAGAACACAGGTCCCTGGGTGGCCTGCGAGGCCCCATGTGCTGGGTAGTCTAGTTAAGCCTCCTCCAACCTCACTCCTCCCACTTGCTTTTCGAGCCACCTCTGCTGGCCTCCTGCAAATGGGGCATAAGGGGAGGGGGGCAGGGTGGATAAGGGGAGGGGGCAGGGTGGTAGAATGGGAGGAGGCGTGACTTGGGTGGTGAACACACAGTACAATGTACCATTATGTTGCATTATAGAACTGTACCCCTGAAACCTAGATGATTTTATTAACCAGTCACCCCAATAAATTCAATTTTAAAAAACTGTTTAAAAAAAAACACGCCAAGCATCCTGCCTGGGGGACTCCAGACTGGCCTTTCTGTGTCTCCAAACTCTTCCCTGAAATCTCCGCATGGCTCATCCCCTCACTTGCTGCAGGTCTCTGGTCAGCTGCGCCTCCTCCACAAGCCCCACCTTGGTCACCCCCACTTATACCGAAGCTGCCCCCCACCTTCGTGCTCCCAGCCCCCTCTGCTCTAGGTCTTTTTTGCACATCACTATAACCTTCTAAGGTACTGCAATTTACTTACTGTGTTTCGTTTAGTAAGTCACACCCTACTTACTGCCCGCCTCTGCCCGTTGGGATGCGAGGCCCACAGAGGCAGAGAACTTGCCCCGTTTGGTTCACTGTGGCACCGGAGCACCTGGACACACACAGGTACAGGGGGCACTAGAAAACACGTGCTCAGGACAAATGCGTTCACTGCGCGACTGCAGTTGCCCCTCCTCACTGGCTCCTCTCAGGTAAAAATGAAAATCATCGCATCTTCACGTGGAATATTCTCTGTCCCCAGCCCCCCACACTCGTCCCGCCTGCCCCACGCCCGGGATGGCTAGGCTGCACTGACCTGCATGGACTGAACCATGGGCCCCCTCGCCCTGTGCCTTCAGGCTGGTGCCGGTCTGTGGGAGGCACCACCCGGAGGCTCAGGGGTGAGAGAAGAAGAATGTCAGGATGCACATTCCTGGCTCGTTCCCCGGCAAGCTCAGCACACAGGACAGCCCCATCTCCAAGGCTGTCTTCCGGGCGCTGACAGTTCCCTCCGTCACTCTACCAGGTTAGGGCTGGGGGTCCTGTTACTAACTCCTAGGCTGAGAACTCACGCTGCTTTGAAGGAATGTCCTGACCATTCCTTCAAACTGGTAAGCTTCCCTCAGTGACCCAGTATGAGAGTACCAGCACATCCTCTGGAGTCCTGTCGGAGTCACACCCTGACAGTGCAATCGCCCAGGACGGTGGCTACGGTCTACCTGCCTGCCTTCTGCGGTGTTAAACATCTGAAACTCCCTCCAGGCACACAATTCCACATCATTCACTGACCTGGGAAACTCTCTAACTGCTTTGTCATGGGTCTCTCTGGCTTTTCAACCTATTACGCACTTGAACTTGGCTCTGTTTGGAAATGACCTCTCTGTATTTGTTGATCTTGGTTCTGGTAATGACGTGTATTTGTTTTGGGGGGTTCTTCTTTTTTTCTTTACTTTGTTCCTGGACTAGAACCTGGCACACCAACTGAGCACTATATATAAGACACCCAGCCCGGGTTACAGCCTGGTCCGGTACACAGCTAGTGTGCAGGCCTCAAAGATGCTGGGCAGCAGCTAATAAGGGTCTCTCTTGCCTACAATGATACAAAAAGGAAAAGGCCAGGTCTTTACACTGTGAGAGAGCAGACAGATGTATGTGCTCTTTTGCAGATGAGGAACATCATAGTTTTCATGGAGAAACATGTGTTAAAGCATTTTGCAGCTTTGAGGACAACGCTAATTCTGATGAACTTTCAAAGCGATTGCCTGGCTTGCTGGGAGTAACCAACATTTTGCCTGGATATCTAATCACAGGAAGATTTAACATTTTTCCTGCAGCACAACAAACTCAGGTTTCACACATTTCAGTGGTTACAGAAGTCTAAACCTGAGACTTAATTAAAGAGATACATTAATGTCAGGCAAAAAGTACTTCATGGAAGATATCAATGTTCTGCAAATATTTATGAAACTCATTTTCATATTCTGAAATCTCATTAATTAGCTATTCTGGTCAAAAGGAGTCTAATAAGAATAAAGTTGAAACCATTTACCAAACTGCATTCCTTGTTTACTCTTATTTTAGACATACATAAATCTCAACTACACGATGTATATTTACTCTGATAATGTTAAAGAGTATTAAGAGAAAAAAAGTGCTGTATTAAGACATACAGTTAAGCCCTGGCTGGTGTAGCTCTGTGGATTGAGCGTGGGCCTGCGAACCAAAGGATCACGGTTCAATTCCCAGTCAGGGCACATGCCTGGGTTGCAGGCCAGTTCCCAGCAGGGGACGCACAAGAGGCAACCAGCAACCATACACTAATATTTCTCTTCCTCTCTCCTTCCCTTCCCCTCTAAAGATTAAAAAAATAGTTAATTTATGACATAGTTATATGGAACAAGTGGAACCTTGTAGGAGCTAAGCAGACAAATCCAAGCGCGTGCTCCAGGAAGTGGCACCTCCTCCCAGACAAAATAACCAAGTCTTGGGAGATGCTTCCAGTCAGCCCAGGTGACCTAGATCTGTCCACAGAGCCCTCCAGAGACGAGGTCACCTCAATGAAGGAGAAATGGGAACAGTGAAGGGACCACCTCCTTGTCTTTATCTCCTGCTCCAAAGCCATTGGTGCAAAACCAGAAATTTTATTCAGGGTGGGCCCTCACAGAATGCCTGTAGCTGATTAGGATAGTTCTACACCCAGGGAATAGTACGCTAATCACAAGTACAGGTCAAATCAAGTCTGTCTGGGAAAAGTCCAACCATTGTTAACATAATGACAACAGTTTGCGCGGCATCATGTAGCCTGGCAGCCAAGGAGAGTGGACCGGAATGTGCATGTGTGAACAGTGACAACTTCACCGTACTAGTCAGTGGGGGTGGTAGATGCCGTTGAGTGAGCATGTGCACTGCGTGCTCATGCATTCAAAATGGCTGAGCAAGTAAAGCACAAATGACTGAGCAAGTAAAGCAATGACTCTACATCAAATTTTGCATTAAACCTGAACGTTCCTCCGTGGAAACTATTTGGATGATTCAGAAGGCTGCAGCTACGGGCAACTGGTCATTGGCAGCTTCATCATGACAACATGCTCACTTTTGCATCATGTCTGGTGCAGAGTTTTTTAGTGAAACATCCAATCACCCAGGTGACTCAGCCCCCTACAGCCCAGATTTGGTGCCCTGGGTGTGACTTCTGGCTTTTCCCCAAACTAAAATCGCCTTTGAAAGGGAAGAGATTTCAGACCATCAATGAGATTCAGGAAAATACGACGGGGCAGTGGCTGGCATTTGGGAGAATCAGGTAAGGTCTCAAGGTGCCTACTCTGAAGGGGACTGAGGTGTCATTGTCCTATGCGCAATGCATGTTTCTCACATCTTGTTTCTTCTCCAACATATGCCTCTCTTTGCCAGAGTACGTGGCTGGATACTTTCTGGACAGGCCTCCTACACTGCCACATAGTGTTTCCTAATTTCCCACATGTGAGTGGGGCTGCCCTGGAGTTGCCTAAATCCCCACCTTTGAGAACTGGAATCTCACAACACTCTTGTCGTGAGGCAAGGAGCACGACTAACATAACACAGCCATTCTTTTCTTGGCTCTGTGATTCCATTGCCTAATATCCAGTTTGTTGAGAAATTTTGGTTCACAGATACAATTCATACGTTACAGTCTTCCAAAAGTCAATGAAAGACACATGCCTGATTCTTCCTAATCAATCCCCATCGAGGAACTGACTCCTCTGAGCGACGCTGGGGAGGGTCTATCGGATCTGGATGAATGGCTACCACTCCACACCCAGCTGGTGGCTTCTCCCGGCCGCCGGTCTTTCTGATCATTACCACACACCAGCGAAGCAGAACAATCAGGAGTCCTGAGCTTTGTAAAGACGTCCATATCAGGAAGATCTTTCCATAAGAAGAGCCTTTTTCTACATGGAAAAAATCATTATTACTTCTACTTCCGAGTTCTCTCCATTCACCCAACATTTCCGACCAGGTCACTGGTTCTCCAGCTAAGCAATGCTGCGTTGTCCTCATTCACCTGACTCACTACCCATTCCTGCTGACCCCGGGGAGTCAACCCCTCACTAAGAGAACCAGCTGCCCATGCAGGTGTGCAAAGCGCCTCTCTGTGTTCCACCGATCAGCACAGGTTAGCGGTGCCGGCTCTGCGTGAGGAGTTTATATATTACACCCACCCTTGTAAGCAGCGAGCTATTTGGAAAACCCGGAAAGTACTGATCATCAAAAGTACTTTTAATAAATATAAAGTCAGCTCAGAGAGCACTGGATGGGTTGAAGAAACATTAAGTGACCCTGGATAAGTCACTTCTCTGTAGACAGACAAGTTTCCTCCCATGAACTGCAGGGACAGGAAGAGCTGACCTCTGCCATCCCGTCCAGCTCCAATGTACAGTGACTCTGAGACTCACAGGCTAATAAGCAGGGAACAGAAAGCTACTGTAAGTGACAGGGGCAGCCTGTAACACGCAGCGGAGAGAATAAATACAATTCAGGACACAAGAAAGGCTAAGAGTCTCCAAGGCAATTCACAAAGGGGCAAGACCAATGAAGGCTTGAGAAAGTCTACACTTGGACAAGGCTTCTTTGAAGATACGTAACTTGAGTTGAATTCTGAAAAAACTGGGAAAGATGTGGATACAAAGAGAAGAGGTAGGAGAAACTTCCAGATAAAAATCATGGCATAAATAAACCCAGCAAAGGAAAATGAGCAAAAAGGTAGGACCAGTTTTGTATCCTAGGTAACCTGTGCTGTTTATTCTAAGTCGCATTTTTGACAATAGGCTAAAATGCCAGTTAATTTTGAAAAAATTTTTGACGTCTTTAGTCTTTCACTATGGACAGAGAGTTGATGATTTGTCACTGTGTACAAAAATAGCTTTTCCCTACCTAAACATAGCTTAATGCACATGTCATTCATGATTAAAATGTCATCGTATATTGTGGACATTGTTGATGAGACCCTACCGTCTCTAGTGCTAGATGCCCGTTTTCTTTCTACCAAGACCAGCAACCTTTTCAATGATGAGTGGTGTTCCCTACACACCACCCAGAGTGACAGTACAGTCAACAGAAAGACTTAGATTTCAAATAGGAGTCCACCTTTCTTTACATATAATGATCCATATAAGAACATACAACATAAAGGAGCATCTCTAAATTTTTAACTACAGGATTCCACTTAAAACATAGATATTTTAACTTTAATGATATATTTGAAGTTAAAATAAAAGCATGTCAGATTAAGATATAAAATCATGCAAGTCTCCTCTACTTACGATTATGAAGTATGGCACCGAAAGTATCTGAATAAATTGTAACCAATCCTGAGCTTGGCAAACACTATCTTTCGAGGAGCGAGCGCATTGCTCATAACAGGGAAGATTTCCATTTCACTGGAAGACTTTGTTTAACTATCCCAGAGAATTCCCGTTTCTTCCCAACCGTGTGCGCTGAAATGAACTGACCCTGCATTGTTGCTGATCGCCGTGAGCCCTCGGACCCCAGTCTTCAGCAGAGCTCTGATCAGATTCTCTGGAATTCCACATAACCCGAAACCTGAATAAGCCAAAAAATAAACAGCGTGTGAAGAAGAGAGCAATGCTGTTGCAGGGAAATGTGTGTGTTATCCTCTTGGAGTAAAAAAGAAAATGTATCAGGCGCATTATCAGACCTACCAAGCAAAATGCAGATATAGCTCAGCAACTCGGTAAATGGCAATAAAGCTGTACCTAAACGTTGGACACCAATATGCAGGACCAGACGCCACTCTCAAGTCCTTGATTCAGAAGCATAAAGCCAAGTGCAATGTGTTAACAGGGCTACACATCCTTCTTGCACTGAACTACATACTGATTACTGCCTGGCTTTGTATTTAACACCAGTACAGCCACTATTTCTCAAGCCTGTTTGTTTTATACGCCTCAGTATATTTTGCAGAATTGGAAGCCAAGGCTAATGAGTTTCATTTCTTTACATTTTCCACACTTTTCAAATAGTATTGTGATTAAATGGACACTCAATGACTGATGGGAGGGAGGGAAGGGGAGGGGACGGGAGGGGAGGGAAAGCAAGGGGAAGGAAGGAAGGAAGGCAGGCAGGCAAGCTCTAAAAATAAGCCTTGATTCCTGTGGCCAAAGCCTAGAAACCCAAAGAAATCTGTAAGAGTCAGGCAGCAAATTTAATAAGACAGTGCTTCTAAATGACATTCCAAGCAAAAGAAGCCCTTGAACTTGGGGGCTCAATAACAGATGCTTAGTGCTCTCTCACTCATAAAATGAGTCAGAACAAAAGGAGAGGCCAGACATGGGCCAAGGAGATCAACACAACATTCTAAATAAAATGGAATTCCCCAACACCTAGGGCTTTTTAAAAAGCTATTAGTAAGACATCCCCATCTGAAGCTTCAGGTTTTCAAAGTAATAAAAAAGAAGCACAAAAGGAATGAAAAAGAAAAATACAAAGTTATAAACCTTGCTGAAGTTTCAGGAAGGGGACATTAATAAAAATAATAGGTACTATAACAGATAAAAAGTGAATAAAATAAAGTGAACAAATAATAACTAATAAAATAATTGGCATCCTTTTATTGTATTCTGTACATTATCATTTAGCCCCATTATACATGCCCCGGCACCGTAAGCACCACACCACTGTCCATGTCCACGAGTCCTTTTTCATTTCTGCTCAAACCCTCCAGCCCCTAACCTCTCCCACCAGCCGCCATCCTGCTCTCTGTCTGTGAGTCTGTCTCTGTTTTGCTTGTTAGTTCAGTTCATTAGGCTCCACACACTAGTAAAATATGGTACTTGTCTTTCTCTGATGGCATTTCCAATCTCCATAACTTTGCTACTGTGCTTTCCCGGCTTTGCTAAAAACATGAGGATGTTACCATAAAAAGAGAAAACAATAGTATTACTCACCACCAACCAGGATCCTGGCGCCGTCAGGTATATCTTTCACAGCTTCCACTGGATCTGTGTAAAATTTGGTATGGTGACGCGTGCTGGTGGAAAAGCAGCAAACCCATCCCTGAAACATCAGAAAACATTTTCTAGTGAATTATCATTTGGAGCTACGTCCTTCCTTTACACATACAGTAATTTATTCAGTTCTTACACACACAAGGACAACGTCATTATGTCCACTTTGAAGGAGCAGGGATGGAAGTAGTTCCCCTTAAGAGTGAAATGGATATACTCTATCCACAGATCAGAACCGGGACCCCTACTGGTCTGCGTCTTCTATTATATATGGGAAAATTCCATCTGGGGCCACCCACAAGTGGACTGCTCATATCCTAGCACTCAAATTCCCAACAATGGCGCCATCATGCCCTGGCTGGGTGGCTCAGTTGGTTGGAGGGTCGTCCCATGCACCACAAAGTTGTGGGTTCAATCCCCAGTTGGGGCATATTCAGGAGGCAACTGATAGATACGTCTCTCACATCAATGTTTCTCTCTCCTCTCTCTTTTCCCCATCCATAAAAACATCAATGAAATATATTCACACATCCTCAGGTGATGATCCAAAAAATGAATAATGGCAACATTGAGCATCAACTTCTGATAGTAATCTAACCCTCTATTTAGTCAACAATTAATTATTACTGAGAACATAGTACATGCCAACTATTGTGTGATTTACTCCAGTCTAGTAAGTATTAAGACAAGATTTCTGCTCTCAGGGAAATTGAGTACAGCATGACCAGTACAAATACTACAAGATTGTGTCTGACCCAGTCTCGGGCAACAGAACGCCTCCTAAAAGAACAAGCACAGAACAGCATGCAAAATGACTCATCCGCCTGCAGAGCTTGGAGTTTCTGGATGCTGATGAAAAGTAGCAAACTACCACACTGGCCAGAAAGTTGGTTTAGTTTTTTTCTGTAAAAGAAGACACACCTTGCATTTTCACCAATAACTGTATTGATCTGGATATTTTGAGAAAGTCAGTTATCTCCCACACGGCATAATGCCCATTGTTCTCAATTAATGTGTTGATTTGATGGCTATCAACTTCAACTGGTCTACCCGACCACGGAGCATCGTCCAGCGAGAAATCTCCAGCGTGAAACTTCACAAACCACTTCTGACACGTTCCATCAGCCACGGCACCTCCTCCACACACTGCAGAAATCTTTTTTTGCATTTCAATGGCACTTTTACCTTTCTTGAAATAATAAAGGGTAATATGCCAAAAATGTTGCTTCTTTTCTTCCATCTTCAATATTAAAATAGCAATACAAAAATCCACCAATTCTGATAAGTGTTGGGAACAAGAAAAATAGTCTCAGCCCCAAGGAGCCTGCGTCCCTAGCAAACATCCTGTAAGTTGATTGCCATCTGTTTAGTTTCAAAATTTTCCTTTCAGTTGAGTCAGACCCCACCCTGTTCCTGAGCACGCGGGCTCTGTAAGCCAATAGCTAACTGCCACATCTGCTTCTGTGCAACGCTTGCTTGCTTGCCTCTATATAAGGACTTAGCTGTAAGCGCTGGGCGCGACTCTCGTTTGCAGCCCCTGCGGGCACCGTGTCTTCGGTGTCTTCGGACACCTTGAGAGTTCGCCCCTGCGCAGGTTAAACTTGGCCAATAAAGTAACATCTTTGAAACCCTGAAAGTCTCTGACATTTGTTCTCGCGGTTGGTGGGTGCAACAATAAGTTCCTTTGAAATGCCCACTGATATGACAACTGTCACAATACAATCTAACAACACTGTTTCAAATGAAGTTCAAGACAACGAAGCGCTACTAGAGCCATCTTACAGAAGGTAAACAAATGAACCCAGTATTACCTGCAAGGGAGGCATAGCCAGAATTACTATGACCTAGGGAGCTTTCACAAAGAGTTTTAAACTGCTTCCATCTTTATACTTCACCCAGAAAATGGACAGGAAAAATTAGAAAGTCATTATGTTGTAAGCAATTAATCATACTTAACATTTCTTTATATATATATATATATATATATATATACACACACACACACATATATATGTGTGTGTAACCTCTACCTCTACCAGTGTGTGCGTATATACACACATACACATGTATAACCTCCCCTTTATTCCTATCATAGAGTCAACCTAAAAAGAAGGAGCAGAGAGAATAACCCGAGTCCTGATATGCTGCCCCCTTAGCAGTCCATTCCCATCAGCCTCTCACACAGGGGTCAAAGTTAATCGCATAAAAGCATTCCTACCATTCTTCCTCCATTTAGCAAAAGTGCCAATCAATACAGAAGCTATTTAAGGGCACTTCACTGAAAGTCAGTGAGACGGGCAGAGGCAGAGGTCACACAAACAACTTTGTCCATTTAAATTTCAACCTTGGTCAAGGTCGGGTAAGGAAGGCGGTAGACCTGGCACCCTGCCCAAACACGGGGAAGTAAGTGGAAGCAGAGACAGAAAGGAGACGGCTTTCTTCTCTTTCTTATCTTGCAAGGATTTATTTGATTCTGTTTTAAATACACACATATACACAAAGGTACTTTTAATCTTGGAAATTAAAAGTTTGGAGCCTGAATAGATAAGTCAATAGGGAGTAAAATAAAGTTGAGGATATCTTCTAGAAACAGGAAAAGAAAAATACATAGACATCCAAAAAAAAAAAGAAAGAAAAATACAGAGATCTAATCCCACCAACTCATTTTACAGGCCAAGTTTCGAAGTTTAGGAAGCTCTTGTAATTTACCCAACACTTTCAGAGCAAGACCAGACCCCAGGTTGAGGCCTCCCATCTCAGGGGTCTTCCACCACAACATACGCCTCGCTGTGGTTTTTTAGAAGTTCTCACTCTTCTACTTTCATTTCATTATTTACACACACTCTTTAAGAGCGTCCTATTTTCTCATGCAGCGGCCTGCTGTTAATCTCCAGTTATGGATGAAGAGGCGGGGCCTTAGCAGCACTGGAGGAAGGGAATGAAAGAATCCGTCTACCGCTGAGTCCTCTGGGGGGTGACTGTCGCCCTGACCTATTTACCCACAGACGGAGAACCCGTGTGTCCTGTACAGAGGAAGTCAGCAGAAAACTCACTTCCCTAGAGACACAGAGAGCTTTTCAGATTCGTGAGGATGAGCAAAAGCACACAACACAGACGAGGCAGAGGATCCTGTGCTCTTTCAGCGGATAATCAGCGCTTTCAGTACAGTCAGAAATTGTTGAGCAGCTTGCCCCACTGCCCGTGCCCCCCCCCAAAAGTACTTCAAAAGTGTAAAGCTGCTGGGAACCGCTCTGCCTGGTTTCAGGAGTTGTAACTACCCCCCATGGCTCTGGAATGCAAGCCACCCACAGAGGAAACAAAGCTTGTCTCTCGTAGCAAACACTGCCCCCAATGTTTGGCCAGTTAGTCAATGACAGGTATGACCCCCCAGAGGAGGGGCAACCTACCCCAGACACAATCACTCGGAGGCCATTAAGGAAGGACTGAGGAGGTCTGCAGCAAAGAGGGAGTGATGGACCCTCACCCGCCCAGCTATTCTGACACAGTCCAGGCCCCATGTCCTCTGGGAGAAGCGCTTCCTGGCTCTAATCCACTTAAGCCTGAAAACCTGTGATGGGGGAGGCGGTGCAGCCCCTTGCCAGCTAGAGTGGGATCCAGGGTGATCTGGCATAAGAAAGAATTCCTAACATCCTGTGAAGCCTGCTTTGCTAAGAATGCCTTTAGTTAAACGATAAAGGCCCGAGCAGAAAAAGAGTTTGTTTTCCCAAAGTCTTGTAGCCCTTTAGCTAATAGACCCTGACTTAGAAGAAACCCTAATGGTTCTTTGTATACTATCTACTGTTTACTGCCTGGCAATGATTAATAAGTTGTACCTGAACTCTGTGCAAAAAAACCCCCAAAAAACAAAAAACAATAAAAGCCTGTCTGGGCAAGGGTCAGTGCGTTCTCTCTCCTTTTGAGAGAGTTGCCAGGCCACTCTGAAGCTCTCTCTCCTTGAGGGAGTAGCAGTGCTGTCCCTTTTCCTCCTCAGGACTCGGTAGTCCGTGTGAATCTGTCTCCTGTCTCTTCCCTGACGCCGTGGGCACTGTGAGCCAGTGCAGGCGTCACAAAGCAATAAAAGTGGACTCATGTTGCCAGTGAATTTGCCTATCCATTGACAGGCACTCAATTCTTCATCACCTTGTTTTTTTCATCAACTTTGTTTTTTTCCCTCAGTGTCCATACATTCAGTTGGCAGTCCTTGTGGACATTATGTAGGAGTTTTACTGACATCTGACACCTGTTGACTGAGAAACCCGCAGTGTAGCATGATGGGCCACACTCCCTGCTCTGGAGTCAAGGCCAATACCTTCTAAGATTACGGTGGGGGACTGTGTCTCTAATAGTATCTACCTACCTTTTTCCCTTAGAGAACTGAATTCAAAGAGGATCTGTAAACTTCTCTCACACTGACCTCTGCTCTCTAACATATTTTAAATACTGAAACAATGATGTGAAAAGATCCACACACCATCTGCTAAATAAACAAATAACCTTCAACTCTGCAGGGGTCACCTGAAAGAATGAAGGCAAATGAACTGTTCAGCTTCGACATCTATTTATTCTGGCAATGACTTTTTTTTTCCCACCAAGGTCTTCCTTTATGTTCAGATGTGTTTTGTTTTGTTTCTCCACTCTCTTGCTTCTGCAAATTTCCGTTTCATTACTACCACTATGTCTGCTATTAATATTTGGGAGCAGAGTTACGATGGTTCAGTACCAAAGAGGTAGAAAGAATCAAAATTCTTGCAGTGCGAGATTTTTTCTGTTTCATCTCTTTCTCCTCGTAAAGTCATTTCCATAAGTTAAACTTTGTCTACAAATACCCTCTTCTTCAAATTCTTACACTTAACCTTTGAGATCCGATTCCACGTGACCTCCCAACGCAGAACCCCCTTCCTCTCTACCACTGTTTCTTGCACCTAAATTTCGCTTGTTCCTGCCATTCAGTACTCCAGAACTTGATGAAAATGTACTTCGTCTCAAAGATCCTTCAGGGAAAACCCAAAAAGCATGCTGCTTTTTCATTGTTAAGTACATTTTGTCTTCATGATATGGAAGTGTACACCCAGGTGGTGTTTACCTTGTCACCTTAAATACATCAGGACATGTGGAAGTTTGACACTGCCCATTCAAGTATCAAAAGTCCGACAAACACCAGTGGGGAGCAGCGGCCACATGGAGAGGTGAGGCGAACTGTGTCAGAGGGAACAGACAGTGACGGGGGGGGGGGGCAGCCACACACATTCACAGGCCTGCGAGGACAAGCAGGGCCACTGCCCCGGGGAAGAGCTGATGCGTGCTGAACCGCTGTCACTATGCAGGGGAGAAAAGTAATTTTCCTTCTGCGCTTTTAAGTTCTTCTGGCTGCCGGTCTGACAATGACATTGACGTGAGACAGAATGATGGCAGAAAATGACCAAATTCATGCTATCCACATGGGGGTTCCATGAGAAGCAGAGGCAGTTGAGACTTACATGCTAACCTGAGCTGAAGAGAAGGGGTGTGGGGCGGGGAGGGGCGGGCAGTTGTGGTTTGAGTCTTCAAAGAGAAGGAAGGCAATTCCTTCCTGTAAACAATGAGACACAGAGGACTTTGGCCAAGCTGGTCTGGCCAGGTTCCTGCCTGTCACAGGCTAGGTGTATTACAGCTATGTGTGATGATGGTACCTCCCTTTCTAGAGCAGGCCCTCTATCTAAATTCTTCCAGGCAGTTAGGGGGAAGGTCAAAGTCTTCCCCTGAGTCCTTTCTTGAAAGTACCAGACAAAAATAATCAATCAATATCCCAACAAGGCATATTTTCTGGGGCAAACTGTCCTTCCCCTCAGCTGTCCAGCATGGAACGAGCGTGCTCCAGGTGAAATGTTCATTGTAAACTAAACACTACTAATGAGGCACTAATGACATGAATGAATCACAAGGGGCTCCCAGGGAGTTACTGCCCCCAGGCAAGTCTCCCGAGCCCTGGCAAGCTTTCTGCTGAGGGACATCCATGTTCTTCTACTCCAAGGCTGGTGCCATGCTGGACAGACCCTCTGAGAGCACGCAGATGAAGAGATGCATTTTGCCTGGTACATTAGAGAGCTTGCGGGGTTCTCCAACACCTGAACTACTAATGAGATGGGGACTCCAGCAAGGGGCAGCTGCATGAGTAAAGGGACAGAGAGGTGGAAGGCTCAGTGTGTTCAGAAACATGCAAAAACCAGGTCCCATGGAGAGAGGCTCAGGAAGAGAGGCTGGAGAGGGGAACTGAGGCAGGTTGTACAAGGCCTTAAAGACCACATTCAAGAGTTTCAGCTTTACATCTCAATGAGGAAGGAACAGGGAAGGTTTAGAAACAGAGAGATGTCACAACCCTCATATGAAAGTCTGCATCAGGAAAGTGGCAGGGGAACTCACTGTTTCATTCATCCATTCACTTATTCAAAATATCTGTCTTTAGCAAATACAGTAAATCCTGGGGATAGTACAAGAAAATAAACATACAAGCATAGTCCCTGCTCTGATGAAACTTACAAACTAGTAAGGCTAATAGTAAATAATTACACAATTATTACATGTGGCACAAGTGGTCCGCTGGAGGTAGAGAAGGAAGAGAGAATACTTCCAGGCGCTCACACTGAGTGGGTTCTCGTCTGTTAACCACAATGAAAACCAGACAAGAGAGGGGAAAACCATGTTATGACTGGTTCTTTCTGAGTCAGAAAGAGTTCGTAGAGCCGACTGACACCCACACGGAGTGGACCAGTAAACTGTACTAGAAAGACTGCAAGTCAGGAGTCTGGGGCTGGAGAGATATCTGGGAAAAGGTTCACAGAAGAGAAGCAGCTAAAGAGTTAATGGCATTTTTTTCCAGGAATAATTTCCTGTAATGAGTGGGAAAGCACTATATGCTCCCTCTGAAGCAGAAATGGAGGAAGGAAGATGCCTTCAGATCGTCTTCTCTAATCTAAGCTCATACAGGTGGTTCTGAAAGTGCAGCCCTCAGACCAGTTCCTCACCTGGGAACTTTAGTAATGCAAACTGTGGGGATGCAAACTGTGGGGCCCCACTCAGGAGCCAGGACGTCAGAAGCTGTGGGGTGGGCTGTTGGATAAAGCCTGCAAGTCATTCTAATGCATGCTCAAGTCTGAGAGACTTGTCTGCCATTAAAACACACGCACGCACGCGCACACACACACACTATCTTGTTTTACCTCCTGCTTGGGCTTAGCAGAAACATTCTCAAGGTGGCTACTTAAGTCTGCTCACAGGGTACTACGATCAATGTAGTAAACGTGTGTTGAGTTTCCAGTCTGTGCGGGGTTGTGCGCGATGTTGATGAGACAAGGGGAATAAGGTGGACAATGGGGTCCTTGACAAGATGAAACTTACATCTGGTTCAGAACACACTTGTACATATTTGAAGTTAATCGAACACATGAGTGTTACAGTTTAACTTAAGTAGGAGGTAAGGATTTTGCTAAGTGCCTAGCACTGGGGGAACCCTGGAAAGGAGGAGTTAGGTTAGAATATGACCATCAAACCTAAAGTTCTGAGAGTTTGAATGTGATAGAAACTTTCAATGTCATACCACAGAAACCCGTGATTTGTAGCTTAATGATACACCTGAAGGTGAGAAAATGGGTAAATTACACTTACTTAAATTACATAGGTAACTGCCAAAAGAGAGAATGTTATTGACCTTGGCCTAAGGGTTTGCATTAGTGGCAGCACCCGCAGCAATTTGCCTGTAGGTCAAGTTCCCTTTTAATAATGCTTTACGTAGCCAAAGCTATCTGCTATGATCAAAATGTTTCCTAAGAAGCACTTAGGAGTAAAGTGTTCCAAATCGAATTCATTCCCTGGCGCGTACCTAAGGGGCCCCTCTTCAGTTATCCTCAGATAACTGGATTCAGGAAAGAGAAGAGCCATGGGCCGGGCCAGGAGTTCTCAGTTCCTAAGCACCGTGTGCAAGGCGCGCTTTCAAGCTCAGAACTATTATCGTAGGAGCTATTAAGTAAAAAACATCACTCTTCGTTTCCCTTCCTAAAATGAGGCTTCCACCGTTAAAACGTAGCGGAGGTAAGCCACCTTCCTGGACCCAGTGCCCGGATCCAGTTCTCGCCTCGGACTCCGGACGGGAACGCCACCCGACGAGGCGGGCTTCCAGGCCGTGTCAGAGCTTGCAGCTAAACCCCACAAAAAACAATCTCGGCGAGGACGCGTCGGGACACCACTCGGAGGAGAGTTGGCGGTATGGGAGCAACAAGGATTATAAAGGACTTCGAAGACAGAAATTCTCTTCTCAGGATCCCTTTGGGGAATCAGAAGGAATGCCCAGCAATCCGGGTTCCCCTTCCTACCACTCCGGTGGCACAGCCAAGCACGGCAGGAAGGACAGCTCAGCACTGCAGCTCACTCCGCGTCCAGCATCCCCCCCCCCCCCCACCCGGGGCTGCCGGTCCCGCCAACCGCAGCCAGGTCGGCCTTGGGCTCCGTGCCCCGAGATCCCCAGAGCCAGGCACAGACCTCCCCGCCGCCCGCGGCACCCTTCCCGTCCGCGCTCCACGCCCACCCCGGCGGCGGCCGGCGCCCGGGAGACGCGCACCCCGCGCCCTCTCGATCCTTCCCAGCCTACTTCGCGCTTCCTGGCCTCGGGTCACCGCTCCTTAGAGAGGCAGAACCAAGCCACCGCAAGGATCCGAAAGGAGCGGCGAGGCCAGGAAGGCGTCGGAGCATCCCGGTGCCCAGGAACGGCGCCAGGGCGCCACTCCCAGGCCGGAGAGGGCGGGTGGCCGCAAAAGAGCAAACGCGGCGCGACTGCAAGTCGTCCTCACGCGCACTTTACCTTGGACAGGGGACCGGTGACGCCGCGCGCGGAGGCGCAGAGCCGTGGCCAGAAACGGAGCAGCCCGAAAAGCGCCATGTTGGGGCCCCGCAGCGGGAGCTCGTGGCGGGGGCGGGCGGGAGCGTCCGGGAGGGTGGGGGGCAGCCGCGGCGTCCCAGGAAAGAGGGAAGAAAAGGTGCGCGCGGGGACGGGTTGGAGGCTCGGCCGCGCATCTGTGACGTCCTTGGGTCCTCTCGCGCGGCGGGGTGGGGCCCGGCTCCGTGTTTTTCCGGGTAGCTTTGTAGGCGTGCACCTGCTGCCCTAGCCCCTTTGTCAACAATTTAGCTTTGGAGGGGGCACCGTGTCAGCTTTCCCCAAGGTCAGGGTCAAGTCTTGATCTGGCCTTCGGATGGCGCAAGACTGCCTCTCGTTGCTTTTCCAAGTCAGTGCCTGGCATGTCTGCGGACCCCCCACTTTCTCTTTGCATACCTGGACAATGTGATCGTGTCTTCCACTCCTCAGTCGTCACCTCTCCCCACAGTTGCCCCTGGTTTTGTCGTCAGTTTGCTCTGAGAACCTGCCAAGAGCCATCTGCCGTGAGTGTGAGCCAGTCAAGACTGTCCCAGGTCAAGAGGGACAAGATTAGGACTCGGGACCTGAACTCAGCCCATCTCCTTCCCCTTCTCCCCCACCATGCGAGCTTGCAATTTTTTGGATCTTTGATGCAGAAGTCTCGGGAAACCCGGAGCTTACTCAGCAGGTGCGAACATAACGGTGTAGGTTCGTTTGACCTTAGTTTCGGAACTTTCCTAAGCCCAATCAGCATTGCCATTATACTCAGAACTGTCATTAAGGCACACGTAAAGTAACTCATGCAAAGCTTCTGGCCGCGTTATAAATACTCAATATACAAATGTTAGACATTATTCTAAGTTTATTCAGGTTGCGGTGGTGAACTGGCATTGCATGCATTCTTTCGAAGCCTTCTCTCCACCAACTCCTCGAGGACCTGAGCCAAGACGGATTTCTTAAGAGTGGAAGGACCAAGGGGAAATTCAAGAAATGTTTTACTGAAGGACTGACTAAGTCCTGGAAATATGGCTGTTATTTTTGAACCAAAGCAAAATAAGACAATTAAATGAGACCTTAGCTTCCTTAGCAAGCAAACTAAGACCACTTCAGTTTAAAGTGTCCATAAAAGCGTGTTCCCTTTCGTGGTATCTTTTTTAACTCTGAGCTCCTTTTTCCCCTTGAGAGTGAATATATATATATATATATATATATATATATATATATAGTCCTCACCCAAGGATATGTTTACTGATTTTAGAATAGAGGACGGGAGAGGGAGAAACAGCAATGTGAGAGAAACATCCAGCAGTTGCCTCTTGCACTTGCCCTGACCGGGGATTGAACCCACAGCCAACTGAGCCACCCTGCCAGAGCTAAACATATTATATTTAAGGGAACAGAATACTAAGTTAGACTATCCAATTACATGGGCAGAAATTAACTTAGCAATGTCCTATATTTTCAACACATTTTAAGAAGTTGCATAGAGGGGAAATTCGGGTGTGAGAACCAAAGGCCCATGGCTAGTCCTAATACAGCATATAGCAGTTATTGTATAGTTTACTGAATGCAAAAAAGCTAACAATCACCGCCGGGTCTACCCTTCCAGAGGGCACATGAGATGGAAAACAGCATCGGCAACTCTGTCCAGCCGTGGTCATATGAGTCACTCTCTCAGCTGGTCTTACTCTGGTGCTCCAAGCTGTGTGACTAATCATAAAAAAAGAAAATTGGCCTCTTTACTCTATTGTCAAAACGTGCAGCACTAATTTTTTTTCTTTAATCCTCACCAGAGGATATGTTCATTGATTGGAGAGAGAGAGGAAGGAAGAGAGAGAGAAAGGGGAAAATATCCACATGAGAGAGAAAAGTCAACCAGTCACCTCCCCTATGTGCTTGAGCAGGAATCGAACTGGCAAACTGAGTACATGCCCTGACTGAGAACCAAACCCGCAGCCTTTTGGTGTATGGGGCAGTGCTCTGACCACCTGAGCCACCGGGCCAGGGCTAGACTGTACTATTTTTTTATGACTTTATGCCTTTGTTTTGTATTTTTTAAGTAAAGTAGGAGTATCTTCAACTTGAACAAATTATAGGAAAGCTCTTCTACACAGATTTCCCTTTTGGTTCCACAAAGCCATTTCAGTTTTAACCTGTAAAAACCTTTTCAAAAATATATAAATTTTTCTGAACTAGTAAAAAATAGGTCCCTCCTTGCTTTGGAGGGTAATTAACGGCAATTATATTCTGGAAACTGTTCCTTATGTCATTATTGTAGAGCTTCCACGTTCTTAGAAATTAGGAAAATTGAATTGAGTTCAAAGCTTTTGAACAAAAGGGTCTGATTCCATACAAAAAATGAGAAAATTCCATTTTGTATTAGTTTATATATAAAATATGTATACATTATGTATACATTATTTTCCACATGATATGTATTTATCGTGTATGTATATATATAGTATATATCTATAATACATTTAAATATATACACTATATATATCCTTTTCTAGCAAATGAATACAGACAATGCATCAGAGTTGGTAAGATTGTATAAATCACCATTTATTTAAATTCTTCCAAAATACGATGCATTAGCATCGTCTCTCATTATTGAAACATAGGACGTGTGGGGAAAACCGACAAAAGGGGAAGACACCCTGCCCCCTGCAGGTGATGGAGTTTTCCTCCAGGTTGATAGGGAGACTGGAGACTTGTTTTTCAAAAGTTGTTTGACGGGCTTAAGTAGCAGTGAGAGTTTTTAACAAGGTCATTTGCGTCGATATAAAAAAGTAAGAATGCTTCACTTCATACAATGGTCCTTTAACATATGGAAAGGAAGTTTTTTCAGACAAATAATTTTTCTCTAGGGGATTTGAAAGACATAAATTTGACATTTGACATGTATTTGTACATTTCAATATTTTAGAATGCAAATCATCTTCTAATTTACCTATTTTTAAGCTTGTTGTTTTCACAGGTTATGGGAAGCTGTGCCTTTCATTGACCACTGTTTTCTTAATATTTGCTCAGTGGATAAAATATGAATTTCAGTGTAGTTTTCTCACACACACACAAAAAGAAATAAATTCATGAAATGGTTGGAGAAGGCTCAGCTCCTGGAATGAAAGCAAAAATTGTGTTGAAATCATAAACACACCTTAGTGATCTCACACACATGACAATCTGATCGTGTTACTTCTGCTTAAACCCTCTCCATCATTCTCCCCGCTGTCTGATATCTTCTGTGTGTGTGACAAAAACCATGAAGTCATCTGCGGTAGCAAAAGATCTTCCCCTGTGAAAAGATGTCACTTAAGCACCAGACAATCGCTTGCTAAAGACGCATTTCCTATCAAATGAATGTCAGTGTTGCGCATGACGATTCGTACTGGCCAGAATTGCAAAGACCAAACTCCTGCACCCAGGCAGGTCCCTGGGATGACCCAGCCCCTTCTGGAGCTCCTGTCCAGAAAAAGGAGAATCAGAAGAATGTACTGTTTGTTCTAGCGGCCACCTGCCGTGAAAGAGGTTATTCACATTTTGGTTATTCACTATCTTTTTTCCTGAATTTACAACACGTTGTAACACAAAGATAGTAGATCTCTGTGTCTCAGGGTGTATATAGAATACAACCCAGGGCAAAGGAACAGTCATTAAACATTGGCTGGGTTTTGTGGTGTGAGAGAGAGGGAACTGAGAGTACTCGTTCAGGTCATCGGTCCTGTGACCCAGGCTGTGCAGTGGGGAAGAAAGAGTCCAGGAGGAAGCTAACGGACTGAGAGAAAATGTCACCAAAAGGTTTTTCTAGATCAAAGGTCTATAATCCTTTGAGACATGGAGGGAACTGTGAGGGACGGATGAGATAAAATCAGAGAATGAGTTTCCGAGTTTGAGCCTTCTGAGGTCCACAGACCTGCTTGCTGGTCTGCGAGGACACCCACTGGGCTTCGTTGGGATTATGGCAGGTTCCAGGTGCAAGAAAACGATGTAAACCAAGACTTGGTGTCTGCACTGAATGTACTGGAGGTAAGCAGGGAGGAAGAGAGCTTTGGTCGGGACGCTTGACTTCAAACAAACGAACCAAGTATTAATAGTCAATCCACAGACACAAGGAGATGGAAATTTTGAGGAGATGAAGTTATTTATTAACATAGGAACAGGGGGTTTAAGGTACATAGTGAAAAAAGTGGGAAGAAGCTGATTGTTAGGAAAAATCTTGGGAGAGGAAGTCCAGAACAGCAAGGAGATGAGGGCATCAAAGTAGACTGGAGGCCCAGCTGGTATGGCTCTGTGGACTGTCAGCCTGCTAACCAAAGGATCGCCAGTTTCATTCCCAATCAGGGCACATGCCTGGGTTGTGGATCAGGTCCCTTATGGGGGCGTGCGAAAGACAACCACACATTGATGTTTCTCTCCTTCTCTTTCTCACTCCCTTCTCCTATCTCTAAAAATACATAAATAAATTTTTTTTAAAAAAAGTACATTGGAGACTGTGGGACTTCTTGGCCCTGGGGACCACAGGGCTAAGAAATACAGTTGGAAGTGACTGACCTCAAATGACTTAAGTTGCTGTGAGCTTGGAAGTGTAAACTGCATTTGTCAGAGCCAATTCACTGTTACAGCCAATTAAGTCAAAGGGAGGGAAACTTCTGGACTAAGTAGAGGAAATGGAAATGTAGATCTCCTAGTTGAAGGCTGAGAATTCAGGACTCTCTGCCGACGTGGCCCAAGATGACAGTCCGAACAAGACAATAGCAATGAAATCGAAGATGAAGCCTCAGCAGATTCATAGATCAATTGAAAATCCTTATCAAAGCATTCAACCCCAAACCTTACCCAGGTTATGCCACCAAGAAAAGCCTCCTTTAGAAATTAACACTGGAGCCTAGAATCCAGATTTGTTTCAGAATCGAATAGCTGGGCACTGAGTAGAGAAAGGGTCAGGGCCAAGATTAAGACCACCCTAGAGAGATGCTTCAGTGTAGAGAAGAAATGGAAGTGTATTAAATTCTTAGACATTGCATTTTATTGTCTATTATTTTGTATTGATAAGTTGAGGAGAAAAGCTAAAGCTGCTTAAAACATGTGCCCAGCCATAGTACATTAAAATCATTTTTCATCTCCAAATTTAATATAAACATTATACAATGGGGTAGAGGTAATATTTACTTTCATAGATTAGGTATTTAGAAATTAAATAGTGGATTTTTCTTATTAGCATGCACAAAGTAATGTTCTTGGACTTTAACTTTGTGCTAAATGAATAACCAGATCTTGCTGATTTTACCTTTTAAATATTTGCCTCATCACGCCTCTCTCTCTTCCCCACCCAAACTAAAACCCTGTTTAGGCCAACTCCCTCCCCCCTCTTTCTCTCGCCTGGGCTACTGTAACAGCCTCCCGCTGGGCTTCCTCCCTCCAGACTTACAGCTCCCAAGCCCCTCCTCCTTACTGCGCCCTTCAGAACTCTAACCCTGCCCTCACCCTGCTGGAGACTGTTCCGAGTCTCTGATTGTCCAAAGCAGCAGACGGCTGAAAGTCCTTCCCATGACATTCCAGGGCTCCACCCTGTGTCCCTGCCAAGGTCTCCCGCTTCCTTTGTCGTTCAGCACTACCTTGGGCTCCCATCTGATCAAGTCCAAGAATACAGTACATTCTAGTTTTTAAAAAAGAACCCTCCGTTTTCTAAAAATTACAAGGTATTTACCTTGCTGTGCCATGGTAAGAATTCTGTCAGGTTACATCAGTGCCTCGGCCTTTCAGTGTGTGGGTAAGAATTTCTGTGGACTAAGCTTTGGAGGCTCAATATAAGACATTTTTAAAGGAGCTTTATTGAAATACGATTCACATACCATGTCATTCATTCATTTAAGCTGTATGTTTTCATGGTTTTTAGTATATGCAACCATCACCACAATCAATTTTAGGACACCGGTATCAGCTCAAAAAGAAACCCGTGTCCTTTAGCTGTCACCCCAGGTCCCCCGTCCACCCCACCCCTAAGTAACCATTACTCAGTTCCCTGTCTCTAGGGGTGTGCACATCTTGAGCATCTTTTAAAGAATGGAATACTGTACTATGTGGTCTTTTTGTGACTGGCTTCTTTCACGCAGCAGAATGTTTCAAGGTTTATTCATGTTCCAGCAGGTGTCAGTTCTTTGTTTATTCTTTACAGCTGAGAACTAGTCCCAGGCGTGGTTACACCTTACTGTGTTTATCAGTTGATAAATATCAGTAAATTTAATGTCAATATATGAACATTGTCCTTTTCAGTTATTGTTTTTTTCAGCTCCAGAATTTTTATTTGGCTTTAAAAAGTAACTTTTTTCTTTTTATTAGGATTCTTTATTTGGTGGACATCATTTTTTTAAATTTTGGGAATATGTTTATTAAAGCTGGGGTCAGTGAAACGAGGAAGGGCTTAGGATAGAAGGAGCCACAGGAGAGCCCAGGTGAGGCTCTGCTTCGACTTTCTGGAAACGTTACCGCAAAGAAGTGGGCCCAGCGGGGGCTGCTGTCAGCACACAGGCGAGTCAGAGGGAAGGCGGCCTTGGAGACCGGTTCAGGGGTGAGCCCGGGCCCAGCTGCTGCTGCCCACTGCTCCCCTTCAAGTGATGCATCCGTCATGAGAGTGGCGCGAAGTTACGTTTTTAAAACTAAACGTTTTATTTTTAGGCGTCGATTCACACGCGGGTGTAAGGAACAGCGCCAAGAGCCCCCCGCCACCCCACCCCCCCGTGCCCTGCCCCCGGTGTCCCAGCGAGGAGCCTCCGGAGGCTGCAGAGTGAGGCCACGCCCCGGAAACTGTCACGGAGATAACCGCGGGCTTTTGCAGATTTCTCCGGGCTTACACGTGCTCGCGCGGTGTGTGCGTGTGGTTAGTGCCATGGAATTGTGTCTCGAAGGTTTCGTGTCCACCACCACAGTTACGACAAAGGCGGTTCTAGCACGCGCTGCGTCGCTCTTCCACGGCAGGAACCACCCCCCGCCCCACCCCCCGCACTGCCCCGCCCCCCACCTCCAGTGGCCCAGAAGCCGCCACAGTCGCTCGGTGTCTGTAACCTGCCGGTTCAGGAATGTTGCGTAAGTGGAATCCTGCCATACTCGATTTTTCGGGTTGGTATTTTACCCGCGCCACGGTTCCCTCAAGCTTCATCCGCACTGTCATGTGCGTTGAGTCATCTCTGTTTACCCCTGAGTCCTTGGTGCAGACACAAGTGATGAGGTTTTAAAATGCGCTGGTGGGAAGTGGGGGAAGGAACTGAGTGCAGGCGTGGAGGGGACCGCCAACTCGGCCAAGGGTGGGAGCCGTTGGTCTGCATCAAATCCGTCTTCTCTGGTGTGTGCCTTTTACACAGCAGCACTCAGCAGCCTCAGCGCGTGACCGGAGAAGCAGATGATCGGACGGATTAAGGTTGGGCTTTTGACCGATGGTTAGTTACCATTTATTCATTCTTGTTTACTATTGACTATACACCGACGTGGCACACAGATCATTACATTTAAGGCCCAACACAGCCCAACAGGTAGACGGCGATCACTGTTTGTCCAAGGAAGAAATTGAAGCCCGGGAGTTTTAATTAATTGTTTCCCTGACCTAGGGCAAGTGTGAAAGAACAGAGATGGTATTTGAACCCGGGTGACTCACAGTCTGAAGCCCCTGTCCGTAGTTAGCATGGCGGAGAGGCCCCAGGAGCCAGTGGCCGGGCAGGGGAGGTTTGGGAAAAGTGGAAGGACGGGGCACACAGTGCGGTTGCCAGCAGCACACGGGTGGAAGGTCAGAGGTCTAGGGGCGAGAGAAGGGAGGTCACGGTCTGTTCTCTGCCGCCAGCTGCTTGTGCTAACTTAAGCAAGTCACATAAGTTCTCTGAGCCTCAGGGTTTTGCCTGTAAAATGTGGAGAATAATATATCTACCTACTTCAAGGAGTTGAGAGGGTTTAGAGATAAGATGCAGACATTCTCTGGCACATTAAAAGTGCTATACAAATATAACTTATTTGAATAATAAAATAATTCATTTCTAATACCACTACCACTCTGACTTACTACATGAGCTATAAGTCATGCTCTACGAACAAAAATTGTTTTTGCCTTCTAAAATTTGAATTACAAAAAAGTAGAATAAATAGGTTAACATACATGCAGAATCATAGAAGATATATTGTAGGCGTGCATAGATATATGTGTGAGAGATGGTAAGATTGAGAAAAACAGTAGAGACTGCACCAGATCACGAATGTTAAATCATAAAATGTGGTCAGATTAAGCAGACAAGTGTGCGTTGGCCTTTTGGATAATTTCCTCTGCAGGACTTTAAGAATCTGAAGTTCCCATCTTATGTATCCACTTAGGAGAAGTGGTTAAAACTGGGAATAAAAGTAGACTAAGAAAGACCATGAAGACTGCATGGAAGGGTAATGAGGAAGGGAAGCCAGGGGGCCGGGCCTGTTGAAAACCGCTTCCTGCCCTCATCTTGCCCTCTCTCCCTGTGCTGGTTATGGAACGGCCCAAGGTTCTCCGCGGCAGTGACCTGAACCGCTGGTTTCAGCCAGGGATCGGGGACTATGCACATACCGCCCGCAGTGGACATTTGTGGTTTCGATCCTGGGCAGCCTCCAATCGCCCTATTCCTGACCATAGTACCCACAGTTTCTTAAATGCCACCTTCCTTTCCTTTCTTTCAAGTGTAACAGTTTGGGTAGGAGGGACTCCCCTCCTCCGAAAGTGGTGGATGACCTTAGCCTTGCCTTGGGGACAGTGATGGGCTCAGGGATCAGCAAGTGATCAACTGCAGGTGAGAGGCAGTCAGGCTCGTTGATTTGACCTGGTTGCTAAAGAAAAGGCTCTTCTTTTCTGACTGTTTCCAACTGTGAGGTTGGGAGCCTGCCCTTCATCACCCTCGGGTCATGTTGGAGCCTGTTCGAGAACAAAGGAACCCAGAGGCAGGGGGAAAGGCAGTTCTGAGAAACCTTGTTCACAGAACTTTATTTTGGTCTCGGTTTTACAGTTACATCAGCCAAGTTTAAGGTTATTTTAGGTCTGATTCCCTGTCGGTTGCAACAAAAGAATCCCTGTGGATTATGGCAGAGATGGCCAATATCCATTCTTGTTCCCTCACAGTAACAAACTATGGCAACCAACTGTTCAGCACTGAAGTCCTATGTGTTATGAAAGCCCGTAGTTCTGGGCAAACCGGGACATTTGGTCACCCAGGAGGCATGTGAGCTGCCTGGACTAAAGCCTACATTTTCCATACATAACCTGGGGTGGCCTTGTGATTAAGTTCTGACTAGTGGAATGTAAGTGAAAATGGTCAGTGCAGCTTCCAGGAAACCTCCAGAAAAGGAGAAAAAGGGATCTCCTTTTCTTCCCTTCCATCGGGGAAGGTGACACCAGGCTTCCCCCAGGCATCTGAGATCAAGAGGAATCGGGAATGGAACCACTTGGGGGTGAATCTGGCTCTGGCACCCCAGCATACCGTACAACTCTGGACTGACTGCCTCCAGACTTCTTGAAACTGAGAGAACAATGAACATCCATTTTGTTTAAGCCTCAGGTTTTTCTTTTTCTTTCTGTTACTCACAGTTTAATCTAATCCCATTCACTCATCACTGTTTAATTGAAAGAAACCCTTTTCATGTGTTTGCCTCTCAAAACATCACACCTGCTATCATTTAGTTTCAAAATTCAGTTCTCTAATAGGGTCCCAATTTCAACATGCAGAAATACTCTGTTATAAATATGCCACTGATTTGGGGGTTAACAGTAGAAATAACAGGTAATGAGATTTATGTATGACACATGGTAATAGTGAGTGTTTTTGCTTGCCTACTTGGCATCCACTCCTCCACCTCCTAACAGAACCCCAATTTTATAAAGATTTCCATTTCTACCCTTCTTCACACAAGTATGGAAATAGAACTTGTTTTGGCTACTTCTACGTGTCAGATTGGGTAGGCTATGGTATTATAATCTAATCAAACCCTATTGTGTGTGTGTGTGTGTGTGTAAAATCACTCCATTGGTTCCATTTCTCTGGATAATCTTGCCTGGGGCAGGTTTGATCATTATGAGGCCAATTTTGACCCTGAGTCAATCATTGTTTTTAATCGGGTGTGTGACCCACATTAAACCAACATTTGATCTGAAATTCTGGAGAAGTTCTTATAATTCTAGGACAGCTTCCAGTAACAACTGCCTCTCTGTTCCTGTGGCAGTCATTTCCTGTCACTGTCAGGCTCAGAGCGAAGGCGCGGGGAAAGAAGGCAGAGCCGAGAGACTTGCAGAGAAGTGCCGCGGGACTGTGCTCCGCGCCAGCCCTGAAGCCTGCCCCGCCTCTAGGATCCCCTTTCCAAAACACGTTCTTCCTCGTTGTGTAAGCTGTAGTTTTCTGACAACAGCCCAAATTTAAGTTGCAGCCAAAATTACTCCACCGAATGCAAAGCTTTTCCCTAAGATAAGTTCTTTTGGATATTAAGGAGTGAGTGTAGCTGATCTGTTGAAGTTCATGTTTTGCGTGGGTATGGTTTTAGAATGTTAGCTAGGGATTTAAAAATAGTATAAAACAAAGGGGAGCTCTTAATGGAATCTTTGAACGTCAAGTAGCGATTATTTGTAATGTTTTCAAAGTGTTCTGTTAATTTGCATTAGAATTATTGAGATTTGTAAGATTCCAGCGAACTTCTAATAATGTACTCTATCTTAAATGTCATGTCCTTAACAAAGCCCAGAATGTGGAAATTAGCTGATACTGCAGCAGTAGTGTATGCTGATTAGCATTAGTTTATTTGGCAGATACATCTTGCAGGTAATACGGATATTATTTAAAATACTAAAGAAAGTAGTAAAACAGGTTGCCCATGGAGTAGGGAAAACGATGAATTGCCTTGGGGTGTAGAGCAGCAGAACAAGTAGTTTCTTATGAGATAAAATGAGACCTAGAAAACCTACATGACATAACAGTCTTTCTGTTCTGCTCCTGAATTTATTCTAGAGCTTAAATTATATGGTTAAGTCCTCACTATTCAAGACCCCTCTCATTACCATGCCTTTTAAATGTTTCAAGCCCTTTTCAGACAGACCATCTTTTAATTGCCATCCTGCCTACTGGGGACAGTCTTCCTTCTCTCTCTCTTGAAATGTAAAATTCAAAAATTGAATTGCTAATTGGTTTTTCAAATGAATGTAAAAAGTCACGTTAAATAAAAGCTTTATTCAGCTTGGGTTTCCATCAAGACCTCTAGAAGTCAATAAGACTGAATTTCGTTTCCCTCACCAGTCTGTTCCTCCTCCAGATTCATGGGAGTCAGTAAACGTCACTGCCAAGGAGTCTTGACAGAAACCTGGAAGTCATCCTTGCCACTTCTTTCTCTTCCACTGCTCACATCTAATGCTGTCCCCAAGCGCTACCGGTTCTACCCATATAGTGTATCAAGTTGATTCACGTCTCTCCATTTTCACTGTCCGCATTCCAGTATGAATTACTCTATTGCTCATCGAGAGAATTAAATAGTCTCCCAACTGAACTACTCACTTTTCTTTCACACTTCCTCCATTCCATTTCCTCATCCTGTGATGGGGGCTATACAGAAAGGGGGGAGGAGTTTGAGCTGCACAGGGGCGACTAGAGGCTGTGCCCCTAAACACAGAAGGGCAAAGGCAAACATGGCTGACAATGGCCCTCATTGATTGGAAGGTTGGACACTACCACTGGCTTTCGGTGCCATGCACGGAATTCTGGGAAAGAACTTTTGAAACAGAGCCTGCCAAAGGCAGTTGGTTCTTTCCCCTCCCCTGGTGGTGGTGGGGGGAGGGTGCATGTCAACAGTCACTAACAGTTCTGCCCGTGGTGGCCAGTGCCGGCCTGTGAGCAGAGGCTTGGTGTCACAGACTGCAAAAGATTCCTGAAGCTGGACAGCGACTAGAGACAAGCCAAGCCACCTATGTTTATGATACTTTCAGGTGGGAAAAGAGACTCCTGGCACAACCTTGAACTGAGCTGGCAGAGGGAAACAAGGTGATTTTTCTTTGGGTGTCTTAAAGGGAATGGGCTTTGAGGCAGAAACATATGATTGTTTCCAAAGACCTTGATGATAATAGTACTGTGAACAGACTTTTTTCTTATGTTATTTTCAGTTCTTGAACCTATGCAGTAGATGTAATGAGATTATTTTGGTGTCATACTCTGATTTTACTACCCCTTAATTTTATTACTTAGATATTTTAGGCAGAAACTTGCCATTAAATAAAAGATTCCTTTCTTTTCCACCGATCTCTGTCTTTGGAGATTTGCCTGGTAGGTGGCAAGCAGTAGGACCACGCCTACCATTTGAGTGTGGTAACAATAGTAGTAGAGGGATGTTGTTAAAATGCTCTTGGATTACATCACTCCCTTTCTTACGATATACCAATAACTTCTTGTTCCACTTAAGATAAAGACCACCATCAGTAACATGGCACTGAGGCCCTGGTGGATCTGCCCCTACCAACCAGCCTCATGCTGTATTGTGTTCTTTAGGTTGCAAGCAACAGAAACTGACTCTAGTTAGTTTCAGGATAAAGATACAGGAGGCTGTCAAATAGCAAGGAAAGACTGAGCAACCAAGACCTAGGTGGGTGAAGAAGGGAGGTCCTTCCCTGGAACCTCAGCAGAGCTGGTGGGGTTGCCTCTCAGGAGTGCTGACATGTAATGTGATTAAGTCTTGTTTCTGTGCTCCTCTTTTTGGTGTTTCCAATTACCAGGAGAAAGAATCTGATTGGCTTGGATTCTGCCAGATTTTTGCCCCTGGATCCATCTATTACCTACCCTTGGATCTGTCTCCACAAAGGCATGTCTGCCTCCTTTATTACCGTATAACCTGTGCCTGGCATAATGTAAGTGTCCGCTAAATATTGAACTAGTGACCACCTAATTGAATAAATGAATTGGCCGTGGCCAGAAGACAGGGTCACTCAATATGGACATAGCCAGTGGGGGCTCACTCTGGGGTTTGGGATTCATTTCCATGGTTGTGAGTGAGGTGTTCAGCTCAGGATGATAACCTGCACACTTCAGCCTCACCATGCACTGCTTTCTCCCTCGCCAGCAGCCTTTGGCCTCCTTTCATTCCTGCAAATTGCCAAGCTCTTCCCAAACTCAGAGTCTTTGTGGATGCTGTTCATGGTACCCAATATGTTCTTCTTCTCCACGGTGCTGGTTATAGATTTATTGTCTCTCAGCTCACAATTTACCTTTTTCACTTGTTCTGTGAAAATATATCTATCTGGGTTCTTTAAATATATTTTTCCTTTGTCAGCCGATACAATATTAAACTTTGTCAGTAGAGGGAACTAGAGAGACACCGAGGAGGCAAAAGTGCTGCCTGGCTCCCATTTTCCTCCTTGGCAGACTCCTGCCTCACACGCAGCGTCCTGCCCNCCCCCCCCCCCCCCCGCCCCAGGCCCGGGGCAGTTTTGCAGCAGAGTGCCTCCTCACCGGGTGCAGCTTTATACAGCGCCCTGCAGATGTAGTAAATTTCTGGCAAGTGCCCGAAGGTGGCTTTCCTGCCAGTCCCACTGGTGTAGACACAACTACCCATAGCCATGAGCCCCAGGGTCTGGATCTCTGTCCCAGGGGTGTTCCTTATCCCTGCTCTTCCTCTAGTCTTCCTGGCTGACCTGTTGTGACTCCCATCCCCCCCTTGTAATTACTAATTCTTCGTATCAAATTGTCCTTGTTCAAATTACGACGTACCTTCTCTGTCCTGATTGGATCCTCAGGCTGATACACACCCCCACTCTTCACCTGACTAATTTTACTCATTCTTCAGGTGTTGATATCATTTCCTCATAGAAGCCTTCTCTGATGTCTTAAACCATATCCATTTCCTTTTTATTCATAGCATCTTCCACATTTTAAAAATCATGCATTCACTCATGTGATATTATGCCTTTGTCTCCCCCCCCCCCCACCCCGATAATAAGTTCTAGGAGGATAGTGATCACGTTTATTTACTGCTATAGTCCCAGTGCCTATCATAATGCCTGGGCCAACAATGGGTCATTAAATGAAAAGGGGAGTAAATGTTTAATGAGGTCCTATTGTATGCAAGTGGCTGGTGGCAATGAAAAAAAATAGAACTCAATTCCTGTTCACAGGGGGTTGGCAAAGTTGTATGAGAAAATAAGACCCCCCCCATATACACACAAATACAAAGCAGGAAAGGGAAGTTTCCAAAATGACATAAATTGTAAATACTAGTAATTCAGAGGCAATCAAGAATTTTATCTTTAAAAAGATTGTATGTTGTTTTATAAACATCCTGAGAAATTTAATTTCTTCTTAGACAATTGGATTTTATCTATTATATACACATGAGGAAAATGGGACAAATGAGATCAGTTATTTATTTTAGAAGATATTTTTGGTAGATTCATAAGTTATTAATTTCTGTCAGAAGTTTTTGAAGTGTAGCATATTTTCTGCCATAAAAATACTTTCTTTATCTATTTATGTAAGTTTCCTGAAGTAAAAATAACTACAAAATCGGAGACAAGTACTCATGTTTCTCCTTTTCTAGGACAGGGCGTCTGGCTTTACGCACTTCCTTTAGTGCGCGTGGGTGAGGGCTGACGTTGTCTGTCGTGTCCATGGTGAGACCAGCTTCTAAAGGTAGATGGTTGCTTTGGCATGGTCTTGGACAAACCACCGAATCATGTATTCTAGGCTTTGGAGTGGTTAACAGTCACATTCTGTCCAGTTTCATCCAATGGAAGTGAAGGGCTGTCCTATGCTCTCAGATCCTTTCCAACTCTCGGAAGGTGTGCGCACACTTGGCATCAGTTGAACGGTAATTCCCAGTGTCGAGAGTGTTTCCTGCTGCAAGTCCATGGTTGTTAATGAATCAGTGGGATTGTAAATTTTATTAAAATATACAGTGAGGTTTGGCATTTTCAGGTGTCAAAGGCTTATGAGTTTCAGCTCTTTAGCCCATGTGGATCATATCATGCAACTTTCCTGGCCTTCAGCTTTCTGATTACAGAATAATATATTAACAAGATAACACGGAGTTTTTCTTCAATTAATAAACACTTTGATAAAATTATATGCCAGGCACTGAGGACACAGAATTAATACGTGATTCCTGTCCCTTTTGGTTTCGGGTGAATTGGAGAAAGAAACTAGTGTCACAAGATCAGTTAGAAAAACGTGGTCAATCACTTATGCTTCACAATACACCATTTCCTTATTTTTAGTATACATAAATAAAAAAGGCTACCTTCCATAAAAACTAAGATAGACTGGAGATTATTCAAGATGTACTGTATGAACAAAACTGAGTTAAAGATTTGTTTGACCACACGTTTAAAAACGGAATGCGAAGTGGAAGTTAAGACTCGTTGACTCAGGGCTTTGAAATTCACAGTCAAGAGGATGAACTTTACACACAGCGAGCGCTTTCAGGGAGGGTCGCCAGATGTGGAACAATAAACATTTTTCCAAATGCAAAAATGTTGGTACTATTGGACGCAGGACGGTTAAAGTACGTTAAACGAGAGCTAGCCAAGGCAGATCAGAAATAAACCCAGCTACTAAAATCGAGATTTAGAAAAGTGACACTTAACCACGTTGCCTGGTAACTCCCACTAGTGTTTGGAGCTCTTCAGCCAATTATTTATCGGAGACTTGGATGAGCTACAAGGGGACCGCCATCATCAGGCTGTCCATTTCTGACCAGGAGACCAAAACCCACAGTCCTGTTTCCGGACTTCCCAGTCCGGACTTCCAAGTTCGAGGGCGAGGAACTGCGCACCCATTCGCCCACCAATTTCTTCCCACCAACGGAGAAGGCTGCCTTCTCATTGGGTCGGCGCGGGATGAACGTCTCCGATTGGCTTAAAGAAGGGGCGGGGATGAGGCGTTTCCCGACGGCACACCGCCCCTAAAACCGCCTTGCTGCTCAGAATTGTGGGAAGGAGGGGCAGTTCCTGGAGCAGAAAAGATCGTGGAAGGGCCTTTCCAGGCCTGGGTCTGCAGTCCCACGGAGCCGGGGTCCCCTCCCACCAACCACTCGAGCTCCGCCCCCACGCGGCGCGGGTGTGGACGGATCAGGTGACCACGGGCTGGCGCGTCACGTGGCTGGGGCGCGCCTTCCCGTTGTGGCCATGGCGGCCGCAGGCTCCAGTGTGGTGAGGCGAGTGGAACAGCTCGGAGACCTGGCTCAGGCCCACATACAGCAGCTCAGCGAGGCGGCCGGCGAAGACGGTGAGGGAGCGGAGCGGAGGGCGGCGAGCGGGCGGGTGAAGCATGTGCGGAACTCGCTCTCCGCGGCCGTGGGGGCTGGGGCTGCGGCCTGCGTGTCCCGCGCGACGTCTGTGGTCCCCTCCGCGGAGCTCGCGTGCCCTGAAGCCGAGGCGCGGAGTCTGCGCCGCGTTTCTCCTAATCTAGGGAAAAATCGTTTGCAGCTCAGACTGGTCCGCCCTGCTTGCCTTTCATTATCTCGGTAGCGACTGGCGAAAAGGGCGGAATTCGGATAACTGCACACGAAAGTTTACACGAGTGGTTGAAGCTGAATGACAGCGCGCGGGCAGTGGTGGTTTGGGGTGCTGGAAGGAGCTAGTCGAGTGTGATGGTCGCGGTTTGCGAATTTACGCTGTAAATTTCTGTCTGGTTTGGGATTGTAAACTGCCCAGCTGTGAACAAGTTTATGCAGAAGAGCTTTAACATGGCTATAGTGTGCACGATTCTTTCACATACCTGGTCCTACTTCTCACAGGGTTTGTCGGGACTAGAAAACTTCGTTTGGAAAAGTCCAAGCAGTTTCCGTAAGAAAAAAAAAGTCGAGAATTTTCTCGACTTATGATTTTAAGTCCAGGTCTGTTTCATTCCTTCTCAGCTGCCTATAGATTTGACATGATTTTTCTTTGGCTTTGGAGCCTTTACTACAATACAGATCGGATTTTAAAATCTTGTGAACTCATTGTCACACTTACAGGAAGATAGTATCGGGACATTTATGTACCCAACTGATTGAGTGAATAGTTGGTGAACTTATTGAATAGGGTCTGTGAGTAGGGTCTATTTTTTCTTAGAAGCATGTTCTTCAAAACCCACGGAATGCCCAGAAGCTGACCTCTTTTTCGGTTTGTGGTAAGTGAATCCCAGGATTCACAGGAATGGTTGGTTCATGGACAGTAGTGGCCAGCACCTTCGAGTGCATCTAAGTTACTTCTAACTAAGCTGGGCAGTGATCTCCCGCTCCACCTGAACCCATTTAAACAGATCAAAGAAGGTTTTTTTATTCACTTGTCATTGAACCCAAAAGCCATTCTCATTTTTCCGTGGAAGAGTTATTTAATCCAGTCTAAAAGAAGGCTGTAAATAAGTCATGTGATAGAAATTCATGTTTGGAGGCTTTATATTTATAGTTCTGCAAATTTACCAAAGTTAAAATGATACAGGTGCATATTATGAGTTATTAGTATTACTAGCACGATTTTCTTATTTTAAGAAGTTTAATAAAGATGTGGTTGCATGTATTTGAATTAAAGTTGACATTCTTTTCCTACACAACAAAATTAATATACATTTAAAATTTGTCCTGTAATGTAACAATGTATAATTATATTTGGTTATAGGAAGTGATAGTTCCTACTGTCTTCTTCATTGAGGAATGTTCTGCATTTTGTCTTTGTTCAGTTTTGTTAACTTATTTCTTATTGTACAGACACACTGTATTTTGCCACGTGGAATTATGCCATGAGAGGGGCTTTTTCCAGAAATATGTAAGAATCACTTTTGTCTTGCCTATCATCATTTTGACTGGATTGTTCTAGTAAAAATATTGCAGTTTATAAAATTTTCTAAAATTCGATCTATTACCTCTTCACCCTCAGTAATTACGTCATAAATTCATGTGAGATACACCTTCAGCGAATTCAGTGCCAGTCTTACATCTAAAATAATCCTGCACGTTAAGAAGAAAATGTTAGTGCAGTCTCTAAAGAAACAGGAGCATTGCCATGCTCCACATAACTCCATGGTAGAATCTTTTTTGTGGGTTTAAAAAAAAAATTTTTTTTTACATGTCTCAACTCTCCTGGGCTCAGGAGAGACAGGAGGGCAGTGCTAAAGAAGAATCAGGCCAGGTGAATAGTGTGTCTCACTGCAGGTGAATAGTGTGTCTGCTCTGGGTACAGGTGAGGCCTCACCTGGGAAAACAAGGTCATCACGTGATCGCCAGCAGGCGTGACTTGACCTGGTGTTGCTTTCACTCCCACACTGAACAGCTGCTCTGCCTGAGCCAGTGCTGAGGCCGGATCAGCTGGGCCTGCACCCAGTGCTGGGTTTTCTGTCCATTGGCCAGCGAGGAGGAAAGGGGGGTTGGAGTGTGTGTGTGTGTGTGCGCATGTACACACACACACACACATATATATATGTACACACACATACATATATACATACATTTCAGGAAGGAAGTACAGAGGGGCAAACTCAGGGACTTGAATGTGGGGATGCTGGGCATATCTAAATTTGTTTCCATGGGATAATACAGAAAGCTGGAAAGCACCTTGGTGTGGATAGTTTGTAGTTAGGGAAGAAAAGTTCATGAGGAAAGGTGAAACCGTAGAAGCAAGGGAAATCCGATGTTGAGGAAAGGGAAGGAATTGGAAGACAACGGAGGGGGAGGCAGGCATATCCGAAGTCTAGTTCCAGCTCTTCCATGTTGTGAAAGGATGAAGTAGTTTGTTCCATATCTAGGTTTTTAAAAGAAATAAAAGAAGCAGATGCATTATATAATTTTAATTCTAATTGCTATTTTACATACATAAACATGTAAACACACGCTGATGAAGTTATAAATGCTCTTGAGTTGTCAACATTTTATGAAACGTTTGAGTTAATCAGTCGGGCTCCTTTGGAAAATACATTTATGAAATTTTAAGTTTTCAATGGAAGCCCTTTCTGTAGATTGATTACATGTTTGAATTATTGCAGTAAAAGTTTTAGACTTACTACTTCAACATTTTTAGTGCTTCAACGTCATAAAAGAAGCAATATGAAACTACACACTGCATTTGAGAAATGACAACTGAACCTAGAAAGTTTTCAGTCTAGCTTTCCAGAAGAAATTTCCATTTCGTTAGCTTAGTTAGGATTAGGTGTCATGTTGTATTTGTTTCACATAAGCCGTTACTATCATGCTGCTTCTCTAATGCCATAAACATAATTTTATTCAGTGTTTTCAGATGCTTAATATTTTAGTTTAAATAACAGGCTGAAATTATGTGACATAATCACCATGTTTGTTTGTTAAGATTTTGTTTATTTGGATTTAGAGAGGTAAAGGGAGGGAGAGAAACATTGATGTGTGGTTGCCTCTCTCACGCCCCCTTCTGGGGACCTGGCATATAACCCAGGCATGTGCCCTGGCTGGGAATCTAACTGATGACCCTTTGATTCACAGGCTGGCACTGAACCCCTGAACCACATCAGCCAAGGCGGGGGCCTTTTTTAAAAAAAAATTATTGATTTTTAGAGAGAGAAAGGAAGAGGGGGGAGAGGGAGAGAAAAACATCACTTAATCAATTTAATTTGTTGTTCCACTTACATCTGTACTCACTGGTTGATTCTTATATGTCCCCAGACCTGGGATCCAACCTGCAACCTTGGTGTATAGGAACCAGGCTCTAAACGACTGAGGTACCTGGCCAGGGCTAATCGCCATGTTTTCATCTCTTACAGATCACTTTTTAATTCGGGCCTCTGCAGCTCTAGAAAAATTGAAACTCTTGTGTGAAGACAAAGACTGTTCAAATCCATCAAACCTTCTCGAACTTTACACACAGGTACTGAGACAGCTGTGGTTTCTGACATGTTATGAGGTCAGATTGCTTAATTAGATGGTTGATTCCAATAAGTGTGATGAAATCAGTTTATTCTCTACTTTAAGTGAACACTACCTAAAGTGTTCAATTTTGTTCAGAAACTGTATGTATAAAGCATATAGACTTGACACTGGCAATATGCAAAGAATAGCACATGTGTGTTGATAAGAAAAATCAGGATTAAGTCTTGCAGATAACAGAATCTCTTCCCATTATACATAAGTAAGCAAAACAGGACTAATCCTATTTCCAGGGTCATAAAGGTTATTCTGAGGAAATGGAGGATTCTGTAAAAGCCCCAATTATTTTTCCCTGAAATTCCCATTTCCTTAGGACTCTCAACATGACTCCTCCTGCTGTTGTTATCCAAGGTATACATTTGTTCTGTTCTCCCTTTTCTTGTTTTTCTTTGCTTTCAAAATCAGGCCTCTGTATGGACAAGATATAAGATGTGTTTTCTTGTTTTTTCTAAAACACTGCCAAGGCAAATGCACGTTAAACATTGTCTCATTACAGTAACTAACATTCACATAGCAGGTTACAGTTGATAGAGGGCTTCATACGCCCTTACTTGACAGCTCAGGGATGGTGAGGATGAGGTGGTTATATACGAAGGAACTATTTGGTAGCTAAAAGTAGTCATGGGGAAGTACCTCAAACATAGGAAATATAGTCAATAGTATTTCGATAACTATATATGGTGCCAGTTGGGGGACTGGAAACACCGGGGGAATAACGTGGAAAGATTATGATCGTCTAACCACTAAGCTCTGCACCCGAAACCAATACATAATAAAAACTGAAAAGAAAGTAGAGTGAACTTCAGTGCACTTCCAAATGCACTTCACAGCATTTGGATGCCTGGCGCTGTGCTTTCTGTCGGGAGGCACAGAAGATGGCTTCTGTGCCAGGGTCAGCCGCCAGCGTCAGATGAGCCGGTAACAGCTACTCACAAAACCCCAGGAGCTGTTGTAATTGGGCAGAACTTGGCCTGGTTTTCTTTTTTTTCCAGGAGGCTTCCTGCTTGTCTCATTTCTTTCACGTGAGAGAGTTCTGAACATCTTAATTTATTTGCATGAATAAGGCAAACACCCCTAGAGGTGTAGACTTATATTCCCCAGAACCCCCTTGCGTCCCACTTACGGTTCTGAATCAACAGGCCATTTGTCGTAGGATGATGGTCTCGGCCTTCGTGGCTTAAGCCCTCTGCAAAAGAATAAATAGGAAAAAAATAAATTCGAAAAGTAGGCAAAATGTCTAGCTGTAAATATAATCTGACATGAACTTTATAGAAAACTGAAATATTAGTCTAATCTTCCTTCCCTCACAAAATAAAGTGGAGTTTTATGTGTTCTAAAGTGGACTTCATTTAGCACTTAAGTAGTGTGCGGGTAATATTGTAAGTAAATTCATTTTATCCTCAAGCAAAGAACTTGAAAAGTCATTTAGTCCAGTTCATTTTACCAATGAAGAAATGGAGGTTCAGAAACATAAAGTTGACCTGTCCTTTCCTTAGTCACGTGGTTAACGGTAGAACTAACACTAGGGCACAGTTATGTTGGTTTTAGTCCAACAGATTAAAAGGGGGATTGGGGAGTTCGAAGGTACTTGGATCGAGTGCCTTGCATTCAACTAGGAAAGCTGGGGGTCTTTGCATTTCAGGTGCATGATATTGGTGCTCTGCTGTCTGTGTTGGTGGCAGGATACATACCCCCCAGATGTTGAATCTGCATTTGGGAAAACAAATCCTTTGAAGATTCAGTTTACAAAACTAGAGGTGGTGATCTTAACTTGATACAGCAGCCATTTAGAAAATGTTCAGAGTATATATGTATAAATAGCAAAGGCTATAATAATTATACTTTTCATAGTTAATATTGCATATGATTAACTTAATTAAAACATAGAATTCCACTTTATTTTGTAAGGGAAGGAAGATAGAACTAATTTAATATTTCAGTAAAATAGGTATGAAGTTTTCCGTAAAGTTCACATCAGGTTATATTTATAGCTAGACATTCTGCCTACTTTTCAAATTTAAATTTTTTTCTACTTACTGATTTTAGAGAAAGAAACATTTGTTTATTGTTCCCCTTATATATGTATTCATTGGTTGATTCTCATAGGTGACCTGACCTGGGATTGAACCCACAACCTTGATGCATTGGAACAACGCTATAACCAACTGAGCTATCCTGCCAGGGCCTCAGATTTAAATATTGTGCTAGAAAACTTAACTGTCTAATAAAACATATATATATATATGCAAAGTTAAGCTGTTGAGAGTTATTCCCTCAGGTTTAAATCATTTACAGATACTTGTTTTCTCTTACACATCAGGCTATTTTGGACATGACATACTTTGAGGAGAACAAGCTAGTAGATGAAGATTTCCCTGAAGACTCTTCACAGAAAGTAAAAGAGCTGATCACTTTTCTTTCAGAACCAGAAATTTTAGTTAAAGAAAATAACACGAACCCCAAAGTAAGTTTTACACTCATGAATGATGGTACAGCTGCTAATTCTTACTGTTAGGACCGCTCTTTAGAGTCTGTGATTTTTTCTTGTTGAATATATCTTTGTCTCTGTTTTAAATTAAGATTGAGAGCCCTGGCTGATGTGGCTCAGTGAAGCGCTGGCCTGCAAACTGAAAGATCCTGGGTTCATTTCCCGGTCAGGGTGCAGGCCTGGCTTGCAGGCCAGTGTTTCCCTTCCTCTTTCTTCCTCCCTTACCCTCTCTCTAAAAATAAATAAAATTTAAGTAAATACATAAATTAAGATCAAAGGAGGGATTTATGAGAGTTTAACACTTCACGATGAAAGTTGTTATATTTTACTAGAGATGTTTCAGAATATTTGCGTGCTGGAATTGTATTTTAATTACAGTGCCTGATCATTTTCTAAGCACAGGTATTTGCTATTTCTGCTCTCTTTACTTTTGCAGATACTCTATCTTCTTGAGGGTCCCTAGTAACTTCATTAGCCACACCTCTTGTCCTTTTTACAGTCCTCATCCTTCTCGACATTTGCTGCCTTTCTTCCCATGGATCAGCCTAACCCTCCAGCCCTGCGTGCTTCTCCTCTTCATCTCTGAGAAGTCTTGCTCTTTCCCCAGCGTCTCCCCTTTCTCCCATTCTGGGAACAGGCACACCCAAGGATATCTCCTTACTCCCCTGACAGTCCCTCTTCTGTCTTTGCGTTACAGCCTGTTCGTATACTCTTCACTGCCGTTTCTATTTGGGTGATTTCAAGATTTTATCTCTAGCATGGCTACTCATTCAAGTGCATAATTTCTCATCTTTGACTGCTGCCTCTCTCCCCCTGGGTATCTTTAGTGTTGTATATGTTTGTGAGGGGAATGCTAACTGGAAACACATCATCTCACATTTTAAATGATACAACACAGTAAAAGTTTGATTAAAATTGTTTTTGTGTATATATTTTTATTTTATTCTAGCAATAGTAGAAATAGATCTTGTTTTAAGTAACATGTATTTCTGAAAAGTTATCTTTTTAATCAAATTATGGAATATTTATATTTCAGATATATTAGAATTTGCTACTAAAATATTTAAGCAATATTTTCTATAAATATTTATAAATGCAGTATTTTAATTTTCATATAGTAATAGATTTCTGCATTTCTAAGTGATACATTCCTGTGTAAATACATAAATGAAGAGCAAATTTTGTGAAATGAGCGTGTTTTTAATTCCTCAGTATTTTGAACTTGAACTTTGGTTTTCCAGACCTCAGGCTTCCCTTCTCAGCTGCGCCTTTGTTGTGTTTCAGCACTGTCCCCTGCTGGGGGACGAGCTCCGGGAATGTCTCTCGTGGCGACGAGGAGCCCTGCTTTACATGTACTGTCATTCTCTGACCAAAAGGAGAGAGTGGCTCACAAGAAAGTCTGGCTTGCTTAAAGAGGTAAGATGGCGTTTCTCATGTACTTTCCATCATCGGCATTTTATAGGTTTCCAAAAGCTGTCCTTGGTTCGTATTAAGACTATTGGAACCAAAGAGTCTGCATTTCAGGTCTTTCGCTTACTGGCTGTGTAATCATAAATGAATTGGAATTGTTGTGAAGGTTGAATAAAGTAACATTTGAAAGCCCTTATATACTGGAAAGTTCTATAAGCTCGGGACTTTTATTTTTTAAATACACTGTAAGGTAGATGATCTGTATTCATTTTTAAGCATATTTTTTGGCCTGAAGAAAACAAATGTGGCTGTGAGCCTCTCTCTGTCAGCAGATCACTCCTGCTGCTCCTGGAAAATTGTGGCTCTGATTTGGTTTGACTCTTCTGACCAAATCAGTAAATGTAAACACCGTCTTAGTATTGCGTGCTATCACTAAGGGTTCTAACCTGGGTTGGTTGGGTACACGTAGTTTATGTGGGCCTGGAAGTGAGAGGTCACACTTTCACATGTAAAAGTTTGAGCATATTTCCAGATTCTAGTACATACATAATAAATTGTTGAACACGTCCTTATTATCTTTATCCTTTTCTTCCTCTGATCCCATTTTCGACAAGTATGTTACTGAATCATGTGTTCTTGGCTAAGGATTTTTTTTTATACTCTTACAACTGGGGCATTTGGTGGATTACACTTTATAATATATATTAAAAATTTTGGGGGTGGTAGATCCTTCAACCACTGAAATGTAATAGTCATAAGACACATCTGTGTGTTAGCCCACTCTCTCTTGAGCAAAGAATGGGGTGGCAGGGGGAATAACACTTGAAGTTTCTATAGCTCTGCATGTAATACTTTCAATTCTTTGGCTTTGATTTTCATTCAGTACCTTGTTGATGGAATCAGTTACTTGCTACAGATGCTGAATTATCGGTGTCCTACTCAATTAAATGAAGAAGTTTCTTTCCAAGACCTAGACACAGCTAAGTTACTGAGTGAAGGTAATGTGATCTCTTTTTGAAGTTTGTTTTTAAATCCTTGTAAAATTTTAAGAAGTTTATTATATTTCACACTGATTTAAGTACATTTAAGTTACATCATAGACAAAATAATAAAACAACTTCTAAAAATTCAAAGATCTTCTCATGTAATATAGAAAAATGCTGCTGACCTCTGTTTTGTAATTTTGGGAGTGTTGTATTTCATGTACGTACTTACAAATATGTACTTAATTTTGCATCCCCTGTAGTCTCCATCAGGTCCCAGGTTCTACCATTTGTAGCAGAAACTAGAAGTAACTTTAAAATAAGATACAACTTTACTGCTCTTGCAGGTAAAGAAGATCAGAGCTGGTTCTGTTGATCTGTGGTGTCATCAGGTCCTGTCTTTTTCCTCCGTGCCTTTAGAGCCAGAGCCCTTGAGATAGATGACAAAGTTAGCACTTTCTGTGGATTACTGTGTGGGCGGGACATCCCAGAGCTGTGCAGGGTGCATCCCTCTGTGGATTCTGCCTTCATCCTCAGTATCCAGCTCCTAGAGCTCCTTCCATCTCACCTTTCAGTGTGCAGGAGTGGCAGGGGGTGTTTTCTCTCACCCAAGTCTGCTCCTTTGCCGCAGCCTTCTCGGGAGCTTCTCACAGCAGGCAGGACACTCATCTACATTTCACTGGCCAGAGTTGGATCACGTGGATTCATGTAACTACAGGGGAACCTGGAAAGTACAGTCCTTTACCTGATGAACTGCCATCCCAAATAGAATTAAGTCTGTATATTAAGAAAGAAAGGAAGAATAAATACTGGGTGGCAACTGTTAGTTTCTGCCACAAACATCTTTGCAGTTAAAAATGTTAAGAACTGGATGTGGTCGATCGTCTGGGTTTTAGCCTGCGGTGCGGGAGGGAAGAACCGCCTGTTTGCACTCTTTACAAGTGGAGGGACAGGTCCTGGGAAACGGCTGCACGTATTGACAGCCACGTACCTGGCAGACGAGGTACATGATCCTGTGTGTACATTTTCTGTTACCCCTCATCTGAGGTTCTGATGGGGGAGATCAAAAATGGGAAAAGGAGAAAACTTCTTAGGGAAAACTCTGTCTTGTTTTATTGTATATTTTAATTCTCCTTTGGTAGCTTCTGTGGACTTTCTTATTAAAAACATTGCATAGGGGGGAAAAGCATGATATAAGTGTGTATGGCTAGCGATATACAAAAGTTTTTACTTTCAGTTAATTTGGACAAATAGCTTGTCCTATAGAAGTTTTATTGTGAATACAAAGTGCTCTTTCAGGAGGCATGACACTTTGACAAACCTGGGGTGTTTTATTTATGGGAAGTATGGCCCATTTATGGGTGTTTTAGTTATGAGATAACTAGTGAACTGACTAGCTGGATTAAAAATGGCTTTTCTAAAATGTCCTTAACTGCGTGGATTACTTTAGAAGAAAAAGCAGGGGTAGGCACAAAAGTTGATTTAGAACCAAAGAAAGTGGCACAGTTCACGAGTTTCCTTTCTCCCATTTCTAGTCATAAGGTAAGGTATTCTCATGGCGTGAAACTTTTTCACCAAAATGCATGTGATACTGATACCTTCTCTTCGGTCATAACTTGCACTCACCCTAGCTCATATTGCTTCTCTAACAAGGGAATCAAAAGGCAGGGAGGGTCGCTGTTCTCCAGAAACAGAAAACTGGGTTGTGTCCGTAGTGGTGTCATCCCAGTGATGCGTTCTTTTTCTCTTGCTCTCATCTAAAGCTGTGGGCTCCTGTGTCAGGTCGTCAGAGACCAGCTGTGCTGCTTTCCTGAGCTCAGTTGTTCCTGAGACCCCGCTAGAGACATTCAACTTTCTCATTTTTTTGTTAGCCGGTATAAAATATGATTCCAGAAAATCCTCAGTGCTCATTAGGGAGGAAAGCTCTATATGAGTCATCAAAAATATTTTGTGGGCAGATCTTAATATTAATTTTAGGTAAAACTCAAAGTGGTATATACTTAGTAAGATTTCTTTTTCTAAGGTAAGATACTGGGATCATCCTTTGAATATTACCTATATTTCATTCCATTTTTAGCTTTTAAAAATCACCAAGTAATGTATTTAGTAAACCTTTTTACCTCGTCTCTGAGTCTCATTCCTCTGTGCGTTTTATAAAAATAGCCTTGTCATAATAACCCTGAGTTAACAGGTTAAATCAAATAGTGTTGAGCTTCGCACACCCTTGGTTTACGCCCTTTGTGTAGCACTGAGGACCACCTTCTTCTGGTTGCCCTTCTTCCTGCTTAACCCAGAAACTGGGCTAATGCCAGTTCAGACCCTCTAAAGCAGCCGCTCTGAACTGGCATTGCCAATGGCCTGGGGCGCTTGTTAAAAACACACATTTCTGTGTGCCCACCTGCAGGCTCTGATTGAGTCCGTGGAGTGCAGGGAGCTAATTTTAATAAGCCCACACACTTATGATGCAGTCAGACTGAGAGGCCTCACTGCTCCTAGGGATGCCAGTCTGCCCACCGTTTTGATGTGAAAGTCACCCTTCTGCGCCCCTCTCACTTATTCCCCCTCTCTGCATTCCCCACCACCACATGTGTTCTGGGACATGAGCGGGGCAAAGTTCAGTAGTTTATCAAAAACCGTGCTGAGCATTAACCAAAAAAGAAAAAAGTATGTGAAACTTGTAGCAGCAAAAGGACTATAGCTACAGAATAGTAGATTCCTTGAGGAAGTAGAGAGGGAGAAAGTACCTAATTTTTATATTATTCATCCTTTTAATGCAAGATAGTTTAATGCAGTGGTTTAGTGTAGTCTGTGGACCAGTAGCATCAGCATCACCCTAGGTTCTAGGGCTTTGTTAAAAGTGCAAATCCATAGACCCAACCCTATACTGGAACCTGTCATTCTGGAGGTCGGGGCCCAGCAGTCAGCCCATGCTCCTGGTAATTCTAAAGCAGGCTGAAGTTTGAGGATCATTCTTTATTATACAGCCAGCCATTCATTCTTTCCCTGGTAAAAATCTTCCCTTAGGATATCTATGCACTTTGTCCAGCAGTCACTTCTTCTCGTTAATACAAAGAATGAGGCTATGGGGATGCATTATCCAGGGCCCCTTGGGACCCGAGGGACTCATGAGTCGGAGGCCAGAAATCTCAGGGTGGCTAACACCCTGTGTCCCCTCCAATTCCCGCAAGCAGCCCTGGTTCTGTCCTATGCCCAAATACCTCAGCTGGCACCTCTCCTCACTCTACACTCCAAACTCAGCTGGGACAGACGTCTGGGGCCGCTGCTCCTCATGTTTGAGGAACTCTTGGATGACACAAAACTTGATCATTCGGGACCAGACTGCTGGCGGAGCTCAGGACAGGGCTGGACACCAACAGAACCCCTGCTGGTGTGCTCAGGGTGATGTGCCCACAGTGGGTTAGTGTTTGCAGTTTCTGGCCTCCGGTGCCTGGCTAGAGCCCACCGCACTTCCTCCTGACCTTCCCCCTGGAGGAGACTACAAAAACGGCAAGGACTCCATGTGGATGGTGCACCTTGTGCTGGGCCAGCAGCTGCCTAAGGGCCTGTGTGCCACCTACCATGGGGGCTTTTACAAGGAGTGCGTGCACTGTTCAAGTACCAGGGCATGCAGCCGCGGGACCTGCATGTGGGCAATGAGGCCATCATCCTGTCATCGGGCACGAGTGACCTATTGCGGTGTGTGGCCAAGTTAGGGTGCCCGCTTTGAGGTGATCTTCATCTTGAATGCCAACAGCTTTGGTGTGGAGGGGGCTGTACCCCGCCAGCCACCTGTGCCTGTTCTCCTGTGTCCTTAGCAACTTGTCAGCCTGATATATGGGGGCTGCTGAAGCTGCGGCCCTTCCACACACAGCTGTGCACCTTATGCCACCAACATGTGAAAGTACGGGGTGCTTAGCAAGTACTTGCGTGAGCAGGCCCAAGACGTGTGCTTAGAACATCTTTCCTACATGGGCAGTGGCACCACCATGACCGCAGCCCGTGGGTCTGCTGACCAGCGGCTGTCCCCTGCACCCACTTCTGCAGGAAGCACGGAAGGCTGAGTCTAGCTCTTTTCAAGCCAGCCTGGTGCCCTGGAAGACTGCCGCCACCAACCCATGCCGCCATGTGTAGCAGGTGCTGAAGACATGCTGAGACTGCATTCAGGGGCACCCGGATGAGGACAAGGGGTATCTGAGAAAGACAAACTCGTTTTATAACTTACTGTTACCTTTCACTTTGGTGTGTCCCTCTGGGAACTTCTAGAATTCCAAGTTTGGCAATTGGGCGGTTATGGAGGGAGTTCAGAGCCATCCCTGAGCCATCCCTATCTATGCAGTTAAACCTGGATGGTACGCATACCTGGGAAGGCAGCAGTGTTTCTGAAAACCTTCTCCTTGGAACAGTGGTGAAGGTGTTCCCTTGCAGGGGAGAGAACTTTGTAGACTAGGCCACGCAACCTCTCCTTACCTAGTGTTAGGTCGAGGAGACCCAGGTGCTGAAATCCTCCCACATGGAACTTTTGGGAAGGAGAAATTTGAGCTCTGCCAACAGCCCCAGGCCAAAATCTTGTTTCACCTACCTTGACCGCACACTACATTCCTTTTTTTGCCTCCCACCTGGCCAGCATCTTCAAAGAAAAAGCCAGAGGGCACAGTCACCTTCTGGTAGTGAAATGAGGCAGCTTACTGTCCAACTCAGGTCAGGCCAGCCCAGCCGAGGACCTCTCAGTGGGCCACGGTGCCTCCTCACACCTCCCCAGCCTGGTCTGTGCAGCAAGGCCAGGGCCTTAACCAGAGTCACCCTCTCGGACTGGGCTCTATGTGCCCCTCTCCTCCCATATGGAACAGAAAGTCAGGATGTTTTAAAGCAGAGTCAGGGGAAAGATAAAATAGTAATAAGGAATGAGACTTAATTTGGAGTTGGGCATAAATCACATCCCAGGCCTCGCTTAGGCAAGCGTTCCCACCCTTCCCAAGTGGCTTCACTTTGTGGGGTATACTTCAGCTCCTCCCAAAGGGGTAGCCTGCTTAAAAGTCCAGCCTTCTCTCCATTTCTGCTGCCATCTCCTCTCCTCTCCTCCAGTCTCTTTAGGAATAATTAAGCAGGGTGTAGGTTCACAGAAATAAAAAGGATATGCATGCAGGGAAATGCTGAATCTAACATAATTCTGAAATCTGAAGCTCCATTCAGCTTTTTCCTGAGTGGTCTGATATTTTAAGTATGAAAAAATAAGGTAAAAAGAAATAATTACATGTAATATGTATTATACTTATTAAGTGAATACATTTTATACATAGAAAGCATAATTCAGAGAGTGCAGCCTATCATATTTTCATGAATACAAGCCTCAGATTCTGCTCTTAAGTGATTATTCCTTTTATTGGTATAACAGTTTATGAGTCAGCTCTTCTAAGCCTGTTCCTTCTCTTGCTACTGTTTCTGAGCTGAATTTGAGGTGAAGTGAAGGGGCAAATTTTAAAATATGAAAGCTTGCAGAGAGTCAAGAGGACAGACACTGGAACAGTTTCGAAAGTTGAATTTTTCTTCTATTTGTGTGTGTCTAGTACCGTCATAGTCGTTTCTGATTAGCTGTGTAAGGTGAGCAGCTGAGATTATGACTCTCCTTTGTTTGAGGTGAACTTTTCTAGTTACACAAGTACCTGTACATTAGAGTAAATAACATATTTGTATTTTAGTGGCTTAAGAAGTGAACTAGTTACCTAGTTTATATTGTAGTCAATAATTTATACCCAGGTGTTCTTGATTCTAGGTATGTTTGTCTTTCTACCAAATTGATATATGCCACAAATGTTTAGTTATATAATTGCCTTCTTCCATGATAAGGATGCTTTAACTTTTGAATATTCTGCATGTATTCCTTCTCCTGGGAACATAAAACATCTTAGATATAATTTAACCACTTTGACAATTCAAAATTTAATGGCCTCTCAGGGCCCTGTTTGTGCATGATGTTTTCTGCAGGCTCTTGCAGAACTGTAGGGGCTGAAGGGCACTTGACAGGAACTGGGATCTCGGCTCTGGAGTGCACCCTGAGTTAAAGGTTGTGTTCATGGCGGCCTGCCTGCAGGAGGCACTCAGTGCTCTGAGATTGTGTGCAGAATTAGGGATGTGTCCTAGGAGAGGTCCCATTGATTAGATTTGATTCTTACAGAGTCCTTAAAGAGAATCCCAAAAAGGGTAAGAACACACTGGCCTAACTGACCTTTTGAAAAACTTCTCTGACAATACTCTTTTTTTTGGAGGGTGAGAGAAGAAATGTTTCTCTTTACAGATAAAATGAGGACAGGTGTGTCGGCCCTGGCTGGTGCGGCTCAGTGGGTTGAGCGGCAGCCTGTGGACTAAAGGGCTGCCGGTTTGATTCCCAGTCAGGGCACGTGCCTGGGTGGGGGGCCAGGTCCCTAGTGGGGGACGTTTAAGAGGCAGTCACGCATTGATGTTTCTCTCCCTTCCTCTCTTGTCTAAAAATAAATAAATAAAGTCTTAAAAGGTAGAGGTGTCAATTCAATGAGGATTCTACACAAATGATACTTGGCTTTTCTAAGTGTAACTATTAAATGAGAAGGAAAAATGATTGATGACATTAAAGGAATTTATTAGTTTTAATAGCCAGAGTTTCTTTTTGAAGTTTTGCATTCTAATCTCTTCCCTGAAACGACTTTCCCAGGCGTATTCAGTGACATCCACCTGCTGGCTATGATGTACAGTGGAGAAATGTGTTACTGGGGGTTGAAGCACTGTGAGGACCCACAGCCAGGAGGCCAGGCAGTGGGTACTGGCGTTTCGGGAGCAAGCCACACGACACACAAGGAACCCTTGGATTTCCGAGAAGTAGGAGAAAAAATTTTGAAGAAGTATGTATCTGTGTGTGAAGGACCCCTGAAGGAACAAGAATGGAATACAACAAATGCAAAACAAATTTTAAACTTCTTTCAGCATCGCTCTAACTAGTAAGTTGACCTAGTCTTGTTCAAACAAAATCAGAAAGACCCATGAAATGGAAACGTTCCAGAAAAGAAGATGCATTGACCCTGAACTTAAGAATGTCGCACTACATAAAGATGTCCAGTGTGCTTCCCCTTTTTGAAGTGCCACCACCACGCTTCCTTATGTATTCATAAAACTATGAAGGAACAGTTCTTTCATTTCTAAAAGGGCGTGTATGTTATTTTTACTCAGCCTAGACTGCGGATGTCCTGTAACTAATACGAAGGAGGAATCCAATTCACCTTTGCAAAGGCTTTTTTCTGTTACTTCAGTTTTTTTATTGTGGTAAAATACAACAAAATTGACCATTTTTACTATCTTTAGATTATTTTTCTATCTCTGTACCATGAAGCCTGCTATGCTTCATAGGGTTAAAATCAAGTAACCTCATTAATTTAGATATATGCTACAGACACAAAAATTGGCAAAACCATGACAAATATTCTGATTCCATTTCCAGAATAAGGTAAATAATGAAAGACTTGCCCTGGCTGGTGTGGCTCAGTGGCTTGAACGCCAGCCTGTGAACCAAAGGGTCACTGGTTCAATGCCCACTCAGGGCACATGCCTGGGTTGCAGACCAGGTCCCCAGTAGGGGACACTCGAGAGGCAACTGCACATTGATATTTCTATCCCTCTCTTTCTCCCTTGCTTCCCCCCTCTCTAAAAACAAATAAATAAAATATTGAAAAAAATAATGAAAGACTTCATAAAAAATGGTTGCTTAATTATTTTACCATGTATTACTAATGGCATTTAAATTTTTTATCTGTCCTATTAGGTATTTTATCAAAATTTTAAATAATTTTTCTATCTTGTTTAAAAGAATATGCATGGTTTATCAAATGAGTAATAAAGATAAAAACCCAGTTAGATTAGTCCACTGTTAGCTCATATGCCTTTAAGGCACATCTTTTCATATGTATTAAAATGTTTACATGTTTTTGTCTTTATGAGTAGCGATGAGTGAAAAAGGCCAGGGGCCCTAGCTGCTCTCCTGATCGCAGGCTTCTGTCCCCTCCACCCGATGGCCCCGTCACGTTTCCAGGCCGTACTCCCATGGCCACACTTGGATGTCACCAGCCTGAGTTTCCTTCTGAAGTCGGAAATTTTAGTAACCGATGATAATTCTTACCTGCCTAGCCCTTTTACCTCTTCATTTTCATTGATGATGCTTCTGCTTTACTCGTTTGCACTTCTTTGTAGCCTCCTCCTCCTGACGGCTGCCCTTTCTCCTAGACCATCCGCCCCTGTCATTGTTCCCGCTTCTTGTCCAGCCTCAAGCTGAGGGGAACCGAGTGAAGTGCTCTTTACGGCCCCCAAATCTGCCTCCCCCTTGTCCTTCAGCCTCATCGTTCTGCAAGCCCTCACCCTTTAATTAATTCTATCATTCGCGTTTCCTGGATGCTGAGTTCCGCATGAAGTACATGCAGCCCTCACCTTCAACTTCAGGGGTGTCCTCAGTGTGAGCCTTTTGTTTTTACTGGCGGGGCCCCTCTCCCTTTCCCATGATGGCAGATCCAAACCACTAACATTCCTCGGGCCCTTTGTCCCTCCTCCAACACGTGGCCATTGGTCCTATCCTAGAGAAAACAGGTTATTAGGAGCTCAGTTTCTGTTTACTAGCTTTGCCCTCCTCGCTGTCTCCGCCCCCCCCCCACCCCCTCTCTTTAGAAGGAGAGAGCTAGCCTGCTTCTTCTGAAGAACAGTCTCCGCCTTGCCTGTCTGCTGTCCTCTTTCTTTCCCCTGGGGCTTCTCTTTCTCTGCCTTCCCTGAGGTATTGATCTTCCCTAGAGTTGGTCCTTTTCCTTTTTCCCCGTTTTTTCCTTCTTCCTCCTTTCTTTTTACTGCTACTAAATACTCTTGTGTACAATGTCATTCATAGCCATGGCTGCTTCCACCACCTTTAATGTTAGACTGACTCCCAGACCTGTGCTTGAATCCCAGCTTCCTTCCTGCTCTCTAAACCTGATTTCTAGCTGCCTATTAAGTATCTTCGCTTAGATATCCCATTGTGGTTTTAAGTTCAAGATGTCCAAACCACTAATCCTCTTTCATGTAAAATCTTTTCCTGTTCATTAACAGAGCACTGCAGAATGCCGTAACCCAGTTTCTGCCTACCTTCCCCCCTCATCTCTGCAGACCACCCCGTGCAATCATGTTCTAGACCAGCGTTCCTCACACAGCAAAACCCAGGAGCCTTTTGATAAGCATAAACCTTCCCATAGGGCCTCTTGGGACAGTGGGATCTCTCCTTGTTTCTGCCCCCATCTCTTTGCTTATTCTTATATAGCTAAGAAGGTTTTTATTTAACTTAGTGGTTCGCCAAGTTTTACAGTGAAAATACCTTATGCTTTCTAAGTATAAAGATTTAAGTCATTTTAAATACAGTGTTTAGACCCAGACACTGCCCCCACCCCCGGTTTTGGAGCATCTCGATCAAGTACAGGACTTCCAGTTCTTCCCAGGCACCATGTGTGTTCCTGGCCACCCTTGCAGACCGCATCACTTCCACCTAGAGCGCTTTGCCCTGCCGTGTGGCCCAGCGATACCTGCTTATCCTTTAGGACTCCACTCGCTCCAGTGGTGCTGTATCCGTACGGCTTTGCTCAGCCCTTCCAGTGAGACTTGGATGCTCTTTGCTCTTGCCCTCCCGTGTCATCACAGGGATTGCATTGCTTTATTGTCTTCCTTGTGATGGTGAGCACTGGGTTTTTAAAACCTGCCTTTACACATAACGCTTAATCAGTGGTAAACCACGGGTCAAGTTTTTGAGTTAATAAGTGACGCGATTGTAAGTGCCGAGCTCTGCACAAAAGGGTGGTTGTACTGCGTCCCGCACCGCCGCACCCTCTGCACAGGTGGTTGACAAGGCAGACGGGAAGCACCGCTGAGGAGTGAAGTGCCACGAGAGCTGGGCCTGAGGAAATGAGAACTTTCTCTTTAAAAGCCTGGAACTTCCGTTTTGCCTTCACGCCCCATGTGAGCCCCCTTGGGCCTCACTGCTTGGTAGTTGCGAGGGCACTCCGGTGCTTTTTGTACAACTTGCCCACCCCGACACAGTTGGAGAATAATTTGTGTGCCATAACAGCAATGGTACAATGCTTTTTACTCTAGGGTATTACGAACCAGTGAACGTATTTTGTATATTAAAGCCTGCCAAGTAAATTCTGTTTCATGTAGAATAAAGTCACTTCTAGCTACCACATAAGGAAGGTAACTAGAATTCACTCATCAATTTTTATGTGCCTACTACATGCCAGGTTTTGTCCTAGGCACTGAGGATGTATAGCTTTGTAAAACACCCTCTTTCAGAGTTTGCCTTATGGAGGAAGTGAACACATTTTAAGAATACACAGCATGTTAAGTGGTCAGTGCTAAGAAGAATAAAGCAGGTTAAGGCACTAGTGTGACTCTGGAGAGGAGCGCTATTTTCAGGGCGGTTGGGAAAGCACCTCCAGGCACCAGTTTTCTATCTTCAAATTCTACCCCTCTGGTTAAATGCCTTGAATATTCAGTACATGTATAGTTTCTCTTTCTTATGATACTGCATGAGAAGTGAGTCACTGCGTAAGACCTTGTCAATTTTATTACATTTATAGGGTTGTTCTCCAGTGTGGGCTTTACTAATGGGTGAGTCTTAGGGTCTTGATGCATTTAATATACTAAGGGTTTCTCCTTTGGGGTTCTCTCATAGTTATTAAAACTTAAACTCTGTTAACAGAGTTTTCATAAATCCTTAAATTTGTCTGGTTCTCTCCCTGTATGAATTTTCATGTCAGGTAGGCTTTGAGACTTAAAGTCCTTCCCACTTTGCTGCATTTATAGGGTTTCTGGCTACTGCAAATTGTTTCATGCTGAATGCTGGCCTGCAAACCGAAGGGTCGCTGGTTCAATTCCCAGTCAGGGCATCTGCCTGAGTTGTAGGCCAGGGCCCCAGTTGGGGGTGTGGGAAAGGCCAGAGATCCATATTTCTCTTGCATGTCATTGATGTTCCTCTCCTCCTTCTCCCTTCCCCTCTCTCTAAAAGTAAATCTCTAAAGTAAAAAGACTGAAGATTTTTATTCCTTTGTATGCTGAGTCATGGCTAAAATCCCACAATAAAGTTACTTTCCTACCTTTACAGTCCCACCGTGACTTCTCTCGGGTTCATTAAAGTGGGAGATGTGTTTGATGCATTCTCAGATTTATCTTAATGGCATTTTTATAACCCATACCAGCTGACATACTAGTTTTAAGTTGCTTAATTTCTCTCTTCCCTTTTGAGCGTTCCTTTTTGTGGCTCACAGAAGCAGCCCCAGCTGCCATAGAATCCAGGATTCTGTAGTTCTCTAGCATCACTGTCTTGTATTGTTTTGAAGATCTAATTGGCTTTATTAATGGATCCATGAATGGGGCTACCATCTAGCAACTAGAAGGGCGCTCCCTTGTATTTTTTAACACAATGTGAGATCATATTATAAAAGTATTATTACATTCGAATACATTTAATGTATCTACAATTAAAGTATGTGTTATGTACTCATGCTGTATTCTTTGCTGTTTGTTTTCCTACTTCTATGAAAATTTCCAAGTAAAATGTTGTGGAGCATATAAAATTTTTAAAATAAAACGTTGTTCCCACATTTGTATCTCGTTTGTTTTATGTCTGGGTGTTGTGTGAGAAGGAAATGTTCCGTCATCCCAGACCTCGTACTGTTGAGGTCTGGATGCTACTTCTGGCCCCAACTTTCGGACTAGAATATAGGCTGCGGAGCCAGAGTGCTGAGGTGAAATCCCAGCCCCAGCTTCCTAGCTGTGTGACTCGACATAAATTACTTAACCTTTCTGTGCCTTAATATCTTACTTAAAACAGGAATAACAATAGTATCTGCCTCACAGGCTATTGAAGATTAAATGATGAGTGTCAGCACGTGGCAAGAGCTCAGAAGAGTTACTACTACTACAGTTCCCTTTCCTGTCCTGTGTATGGGAACACCTTTTCATTATACTGAAAACTAGAAGACTCATCAGCCAGAATGACCGAGTGACGAACTCTTCTGGCCGGGAGCAGGCACTCGCTCTGTCCTCAAGTGGTGCTGGCCATTCTAAACGGGAAAGCAGGTTTCGGGGGAGAGCGCATGGGCTAGGTAAGCATCTCAAATGCCTTTTACATGGGTGTCACCAGGAGAAAACCTTCAAGTTTCAGAAAATTTCAGCCCCAGCCTCCAAATATACACACACACACGTATATATTTATACATAAATATAAATACACAGCGTATAAACCGTTACCAACTCTGCGTTTATCAGTCAGCCTGATTTTGTTTCTGGTACCTTGGTCTCACACTTAACTCACAAGTCAGAGGTATTTAATGAAATGTTAGTCATCTAAATATTACATATACCCTATTCAAAAATAGGTTACTCTAAAGCACGGTAAATCCATACGAGTAGTACACAGCTGTAAAAAGCAAAGAGGAAAATTTGCAATGCCATGGGTTGGTCTTAACTGAAAAGGTGGAGTCGGTATGTGGTAGCGTTTAAGAAAGAACAGAGTGGAAATGGAGGGAACGTCCTGGGTCGAGTAACAACGTTATAAAGGGGCCAGAGATGTTACGTCCACGGGGGAAGTCGCAGTGGCTGTGGCCAAGGCCGAGGCCTGAAGAGCACGGCAGTGAGGTTTCAGCGAGGCTCAGACATAGTCCACCCCGCCACCCTCTCGCCTTCCTTCGCTCCACTGGAGGCGGGAACAGGGGGAGGGGGGCGAGGGGCGGTGCCTCTGGGAGCGGTGCGTCGGGGGGCGGGGCATCGGAGTGTTTCTGGCACGTCACATGGGCGCCGGCGGAAATGGCAGGAAGCGAGCCGCGCGGAGGGGGCTCTCCACTGCCGCACTACAGCGACTGGGGCCGCTGGGAGGCGGCCATCCTCAGCGGCTGGAGGAATTTCTGGCAGTCGGTGGGCAAGGAGCGCGCAGCGCGGAGCGCCTCCCGAGAGGAGGCGGAGGAGGAGCCCAGCCCCCTGACGCGGCTGCCGGTGAGCGTTGCTGCCGGTCGCTCTGGAGCTCGGGCACCTCCCCGCGCCCCGGGGGCGTCCTCCGATTTTCTGCCCCAGACAGGTCCTGGGACTAGGGCACCCTGAACGCCAGGCCGAGGGGAGAAGGAGACCATTGCAGACTGTCCGGTCAGCTTGGGACAGCGCCCAGCATCCTTCTGTGTTCTCGGCACCCGCACCCCGGCGGACTGTCCGGAACGTGGGGGCGTCCCCCAAACCCGGGGATGCAGAACCGTACCCAGCGCTTACTGGCGAAGGTGTCAGGTAGATGGGACAGTGGAGAGCGGAGAAATGGTTAGAAATTATTGAAATTCTGCTCTCACTCGGGCTGTTGACCCTCGCTCAGTCAGAAATGAGGACCTGCAGGCTCGGAGCGCCTCCCCGGCTCTCTCTCCCCCTTTGAAATAATTCAGATTTTGTAGGGGGACTCAGGTGACAGATTTACTTTTTGATTACTTCTAAGGATGAAATAAGAAGTTTACTCGATAAGAGTTCATTTTGAAGAACAAATTGTTTCCTTACGCAATTCACTCAGACGATGTGGCAAGATAGCCATGAATAGAAATCGAAGAATCTGGTTCTTTTGCTTGAAAAATAACACAGGAGTGGATGGCTGTTTCAGGAATGTTTCAGTGTGCCCAAAATTAGGTGTTCAGCTCTGATTCTTTCTCCATGGCAGGAAAGCAGCCTCGGACTGATGGATTTAATGGAAAGTATGGACTGATCGGTTGATCTTCGGTTAACGAGTGTCACAGTTCGTTGTCTATGTTGTAATTTTTCATGTTAAGATTTCATTAAGACACTTCCGTTGACCTTTGGTTTCCTGGCATAATCCTTTTTAAAATAATTTATTATCAGAAGACAATTTTCCGAAATCAGTTACCCGCTCCTCTTACCTGCGTGCTGCTTCCCTGTGTTTCAGGTTGACGTACAGCTCTATGTCTTGTCGTTCCTTTCACCGCACGATCTGTGTCAGTTGGGAAGTACGAGTCACTACTGGAATGAAACCGTGCGGGACCCGCTGCTGTGGCGGTATTTTCTGTTGCGCGATCTTCCTTCCTGGTCTTCTGTGGATTGGAAGTCTCTTCCAGATCTAGAAATCCTAAAAAAGCCTGTCGCTGAAGTCAGTGGCGGCGCATATTTTGACTACATGGCAGTGTAAGTATGTAGTTTTATGAGTTAAAGAGAAGATACAGAGTTTGACTATGTACACTCCGTAGCCCTTGCTGAATTTTGGGTCAGTGTCCATTTGTGAAAATGGGGGATTAAGTGAAATGACTGCCTTCGTTTTGTTATTTCCCTGTGATGCTGGACCAGAGCATTTGANGATCTGTGTCAGTTGGGAAGTACGAGTCACTACTGGAATGAAACCGTGCGGGACCCGCTGCTGTGGCGGTATTTTCTGTTGCGCGATCTTCCTTCCTGGTCTTCTGTGGATTGGAAGTCTCTTCCAGATCTAGAAATCCTAAAAAAGCCTGTCGCTGAAGTCAGTGGCGGCGCATATTTTGACTACATGGCAGTGTAAGTATGTAGTTTTATGAGTTAAAGAGAAGATACAGAGTTTGACCATGTACACTCCGTAGCCCTTGCTGAATTTTGGGTCAGAGTGTCCATTTGTGAAAATGGGGGATTAAGTGAAATGACTGCCTTCGTTTTGTTATTTCCCTGTGATGCTGGACCAGAGCATTTGAATAAATATACACAGTTCATATGGCAAAAAGTAAAACTCTTCTTGAAATTTTTATTATCTTTAGAATAGTTGTCATTTTGTTAAATAGTAAATACTTTCATAGTCAGAAAAGCAGTGTCCGGAGAGCAGGGAGCGGTTCTTTGGCAGGGAGAAATCCTTTCTGACGGTTCTGGGAAATGAGATGTTCTTACTACCCAAAAGCATTGGTATTGCCAAATATAATGTAGGTGAGGGAATTGCTGTTGGTGAGCAACTGGATTGATGAGGGCTGCTTTGTGTGTATTTACCTATTTAATCCTCGCCCAATGAGAAAGTGTTGACCCTGTGTTGTGGAGCTGGAACCGAGGTTCAGCGTGGTTATAGACTGGCCTGAGGTCGTACAGCTCCTGGGGGACCGTTCAGATAGGAGCCCCATCATGCTGCTGTAACAGTAGATACGCCATTGGAACTGGATACAACCCGCTTTACTGAGAGCCCCGACTTTAAGGCATTGTAAATAAAAATAGAAGAATGTGTTTGGCCCTGGGCAGGTGGCTCAGTTGGTTGGAACGTTGTTCCATGCACCAAAAGGGTGCAGGTTCGATTCCCGGTCAGGGCACATACCTACCTACATTGTGGGTTCAGTCCTGTTGGGGTGTGTACAGGAGGCAACCAGTTGATGTTTTGTCCCTCTCTCCCTCTCTCCTTCCCCCTCCCTCTCTTTCTAAAACCAATAAATGTATCCTTGGGTGAGGATTTATATATGCATATACACTTGTGCTGTAGTTAAGAATTGTTTTTGCTGTGCTAGATTTACTAGCTACAAAGAGGATCCCCCCCATATTTTATTTAAATTATTCAGAATCTTATTCTAATGCAGATGCCATTACCTCACCTTGTGAGACAGCTTGATTAAAACACACATCATGGTCCTGAGTAGATGGCTCAGTTGATTGGAGTGTCATCCTGTACACCAGAAGGTTGCAGGTTCGATTCTGGTCAGGGTGGTTACAGGAACAACCAATCGATGCTTCTCACATCAGTGTTTCTCTTTCTCTTTCCCTTCCTTTCTTTCTAAAGTTAATAAACACATCCTTGGGTGAGGATTAAAAATTATTAAAATGCACATGATATGTGATTGCATATAATTTCAACCAGTGCTGCTAGACTCTCACTTGCTGGGGGCTGTCTTTACACTGTCCTGCGATCAACCATAGCATTAAGTGTATCTGGTGCTGTGAAAGCAGATTTTCCCAGGGGTAGTGATACTCATGGTAACTACCTTTTGTGGTCAAATAAAATTATTTCTGATCCTTACAGCCCTGTTGTGATGACAGAAATGTCTCCAGACATTGCCATGTGCTCCCTGGAGCATGGAGTTGAGGAGCAGAATGTCCCCGACTGAGCTTCACTGCTCTTGTTTTAACCATTGTAGTGATTTTAACCATTGAAACAAATGTTAGACCAGCTGTTCTGAGAGGGAATCTATGTGAAAGGTCAGAGAGTAGGTAACCAATCCCTGGGGCGGACTTTTTCACTTTCTGGACCGCTAGTGCTCCCGAAGTCCCTCGTGCATCCTCCCGTCGTGGTGCTTGGCACACGTACTATAATTGTGTCTCTCTTCCGCTGCCCTCCATGGGACTTGGGACGATATAGTCATTGTATCCCTTGTATCTAGCAATTCTCAATATATTACACATTGTTACGTGTAATAATAACAATGAATTAACTTTTTCTGTGCTGAGTTTCTAATTGTGACAATTTTATACAGCTATAAAATGTGCTGTCCACATACAAGAAGATCCTCGAAGTCTAGCCGCCCTATGTATGGAGCAGTGACCTCATTTTTACACTCACTGATCATTCAGAATGAACCACGATTTGCTATGTTTGGACCAGGCTTGGAGGAACTGAATACATCTTTGGTGTTGAGCTTAATGTCTTCTGAGGAACTTTGCCCAACAGCTGGTTTGCCTCAGAGGCAAATTGATGGTAATTGTCATGTTAATGTATAATACATAATAATTTAACATAAGATTGACACTTATAGTAAATAGAAAAATTATTTTTAATTACAATGATGTAATGAAATGTAGTAATTTGTCAATAGGGGCCCCTGGGTGCCAGTGGATTGAAAGAATTAATATACTTTTTTGTGAGATAGTAGCTTCCTCTTATATTCTCAAGTTTGTGTAATCCAAAATATAAGCTTATGTAAAAGTAAATTATTTTCCCCAGTTTTTGCATTTGTGCAATATTTACCACATTTTAAAAGAATGTTGGTCCTGGCTGGGTAGCTCCTTTGGTTGGAGCATTGTTCCTATCCGCCAGGGTTGTGGGTTTGATTCCTGGTCAGGGCACACGAATCAACCAACGAGTGCACAAATGAGTGGAACAGCTAATCAACACTTCCTCTCTCCCCGCTTTCTTTCTCCTTTCTCTCTATAATCAGTTATAAAAAAAAAAAGAATATTAGCAGCAAAAACTTTCTAGCATCTACAATGTGCAAAGTACTTTCACATACTGTGTATTGAAATTTCAAAAAAACTTAATTATCACCTTCCGCTTCTTTCTATGAAAAACTATCCAACAACAACCATGAAGTTAGTTGGTAAACAGAATATATAATAAATATAAATGAGAGTATAATCTAGCACCTATAAGATGCTGGAGATGCAGAGATTTAAACCAAACATCAAAAACCTTTCTCCTGAAGATACCTCATCTAGGTGATGAGGGCAGAGACAGGTGATTTGAACGTGCTGTGGGTACTTCCTGGGTAGAAAGTTAAGGGTCAAACAGGACGTCTCATGTGAGTCATCAAGGTGAGTAGAAGTAGGCAATCAAATAAAGACAGGGTGAAAGTATTCTAAGCGGTGAGAACTACATTTCTAAAGGCACAGAACTTGGGGTGTGCATGGCACATTTGCAGTAGCTCTGTGTATGAACGCTGGGGCCGGGTGGGGGGAAGACACTTGTATGCCTACTTGAACACTGGGAAGCCGTTGGAGGGTTTCAAGCAGAGGAGTGAGATGGTCAAGATTGCACGTAGAGAGATCACTCTGGCTCCTAAGTGGAGACTTGATTAGAAGGCACGATAAAGACACAGGAACCACAATAATACTGTGATAAAAAACAAAGGATGCAGAATTGACTGAATGTGTAGATAAGCGCCTGCTATAAGCAATCTACTTGAACGGAAGCTCCATTAGGGCAGGAATCTTGTCAGCTTTATTCTTAGCTGGATTCAAAGTGCCAGGCACATAGAANTAGAGATTTAAACCAAACATCAAAAACCTTTCTCCTGAAGATACCTCATCTAGGTGATGAGGGCAGAGACAGGTGATTTGAACGTGCTGTGGGTACTTCCTGGGTAGAAAGTTAAGGGTCAAACAGGATGTCTCATGTGAGTCATCAAGATGAGTAGAAGTAGGCAATCAAATAAAGACAGGGTGAAAGTATTCTAAGCGGTGAGAACTACATTTCTAAAGGCACAGAACTCGGGGTGTGCATGGCACATTTGCAGTAGCTCTGTGTATGAACGCTGGGGCCGGGGGGGGGGGGCGGCGGGGGGAAGACACTTGTATGCCTACTTGAACATTGGGAAGCCGTTAGAGGGTTTCAAGCAGAGGAGTGAGATGGTCAAGATTGCACGTAGAGAGATCAGTCTGGTTCCTAAGTGGAGACTTGATTAGAAGGCACGATAAAGACACAGGAACCACAATAATACTGTGATAAAAAACGAAGGATGCAGAATTGACTGAATGTGTAGATAAGCGCCTGCTATAAGCAATCTACTTGAACGGAAGCTCCATTAGGGCAGGAATCTTGTCAGCTTTATTCTTAGCTGGATTCAAAGTGCCAGGCACATAGAAGGCACTCAGTATATATTTGATGCATGAATGAAAACATGGCTTTATGGATTACTTTATGCATCCAGATCTCAGGAGCAAATTCTGGGCTAGAAATCAAGATATGGGAGTCATGGAGTCCACGTGGACTCTACAGTCTCTGAGGATGGAGAGGAAGATTGTGAACCAGGTGCTGAAATCTTCAGTGAATGGAGGAAGGGATTATCAAAAGGAACTCTATGAATGGCAAGGTCAAGGAAGGAGAGGTGGTACTAGAGCTGAAAGCTGTCTCTCAAAGAGATGGAGTTTTTCACGAGGTTTGGTGAGTCATGGTTAAGACATGGCACTGGGCAGTAAGGGAATACTGATCCCCCCTCTTTACCCTGAGATGTGAGAAGAAGCAACCGGGTGACCCGAAGGTTCACTGCAAGAGAAGCAGCACCTAGAGGCAGGATGGTTTCAGGTAAAGCCACAGGGTGGAAGGAACTCTTCAAAGAGAATTTGGGGATGTGGGTAAATTTGCTCAGTATCAAATGGCAGTTTGATTCTCCAGAGAGTTGCAGGAGTGATTGTTTGAGAAGCGAATCTAATTGTGCCTCAAACCCTTCCCACAAGATCAGGGAAGAATGGAGGGTGTGTCATTGGCAAGGTGGCCCAGGACAGCCTGGAGATCGAGTTGGGCTGAGGGTAATGTGCTAAGGGGGTAATCTCTGTAAGTTAAACTGATGGAAACAGATCATGGTGGACTTTGTCTAAAAGACTGAAAGATTCTAAGTATAATTCCAGATGTCAGTGTCAGCCACATTTTTTTTCAATTTTCTAAGTTGCCATTGGTAACTCTTCATAAATTTATTGAATGTGTACATGGAGTGTAAGACAAATGGGAAACATCAAAATGTGAAAATGGATCTTAGTCTTAAGGAAGAGGAGTTGTAGCTGTTGTAATGCAGCCGAGACTGATATGACAGGAAAGTTAATGAAGACAGTGACGGTGATAGGACAAGGAACGTCATAAGCCTGGGAGTTCTTTGTTCTGTATCTATATTTTTATCATTATGTGAATGAAAATTGCAAACAGCATCTTATTTTCAACACAGACATTTCATTTTAATTCAAAGCTATATATAACTTGTCATAGAATTTTTTAAATTCTGGGTGATCTTTTCAGTCTGATCTTTTGCTGTCTGTATCAATGACTTCTTGATCGCTGTAATCCTCTCCTTTAGGTATTGGGTCAGGAGTCAATTTTCAGCTGAACAACCAACATAAATTCAACATTCTGATATTATATTCAACTACCAGGTAAGCCTGCCTTCTTGGTAACTTACCTGAGACATTACAACTGGAATATTTTAGGGGGATGCCACCTGTTTAGTGTCTGTTTGTGCTTTATGTGTACATTTTTCTTATGTAGAAAGGAAAGAGATAGAGCAAGAGAAGAGCATACCAGTGCAGTTAACAAGATGTTCAGTCTACAGACTGAAGGGGATGATCAACCAGGGAGCCGATACAGTGTCATCCCACAGATTCAGAAGGTGTGTGAAGTTGTTGATGGGTTCATCTACGTTGCAAATGCTGAAGCTCAGAAAAGTAAGCATTATCTTATTTTCTTTTTAAAAGCACTTGCTTCGCAGAACAAATACAAAATATTTTTAAGGCTTTACTGGGCTTCTTGAGAATGCGATGTTTAATTCTATCAATGTGATTCTATTACCGTTAGTTAATAGTGGGTCTCAAACCTTGACATGCGTTAGGATCACCGGGGAGCTTGTTAAAAACAACGGCTGATTCCTTCTCAGATACATTGTGATTCATAGATTTGGATTGTGTCTTAGGCATCACAGTACAAGTTTTTAACTTGGCTTTTTAAACAAGCACCTACAGAACTTTGATGCATACTAAAATTTGACACTGTAACTATGTGATACTATTTTGTTGTATACTTCTGCACTTCTTGTTATTGCTGTTTTGTCTGCTTTGGGCCCTATTCAAATAATTTATGCAGATAACCGAAAATGTTTACCTTTGTTTTGATTACCCAAACAGATGTGTGGGGTGAAGTGTTTACTTTAATTAAGTAGGTTAGTTAAGAACACTCTCCATATGTTCTGAACAAATGCCATTCATAGTAATATATAGGCATGAAATCAGAACCTTTTTGGGCCAAAGCCAGTGTTGTCATTTCTTCCTCAAATCACTATAAACAAGCTAGGGCATAAATATGTAATATATTGTTCTCACTTAGAACAAGGTAGCAGCCCAGTGGGGAAAGGGTTTAAAGTCCATGGTACACCAAGGTTAACTGTGATCGTAAAGCCAAATCTTGCTTAACTACTGACTAGTTGGACTTGACCTAGTGTATTAATGGCCTGGCAGGAGAAGCATCCCGTTTCCAGGAGTCAGTCCTCCGTACCTCAGTCTGTATTGTTTTACATAAAACATCCAGCCTTAAATTAAAAATGTATAAAACACACACACAAAAATCAAAATGACATGATCCACTGTCAAGAGAAAAGCAGTCCGTGGAATCAGGCCAGAGATCGCCTGGGTGATGGCAGTCTAGAAAGGACATTTAAAGAACTATGATTAATATGTTAAAACATTTCATAGAAAAGGTGGACAATTTGTGTGAGCAGAAAAGGATTTTCAGCAGACAGAAGGAAGCCATGAAAGAGTAAAATTGGAATACTAAATAGGGAAAATACGATAACAGGCAAATAGTTCCTTCAGTGGACTGACCAGCAAAGGAAACTTTCAGTGAACTGAAGATAACTCAGTTGAAATTATCTACTTACAAAAAAAACACACAAAGAGGAAAAAGAGTAAGAGTGAAGAACAGAGCATTTAAGAGATGAGGATATCCATCAAGTGATCTAACTCGGGAAGACCTAAATTTTCTTGAAAGGCCAGATATTAAATATTTTAGGCGCATGAACCATATGATGATCTCAGTTACTCATCTCTACTCTTAGTGCAGAAGTTGCCATGGACAATTTGTAAATTAATACACATGGCTGTTTTCCAAAAAGTTGTATTTATAAAGATAGAATGTCACATGTCAACCCCTGATCTAACTTGTGTGCATTATTGGAATCCAAAAATATGAAGGGAGTAAGAATAGGGAAAAAGAAAATTTTGAACATAGTGGCCTAAATTAATTCAAAATTACTGAGAAAGATAGCAAGACACAGATCTAAGATTCTCAGAGAACTCCAAATCGGACGAATGGAAAATACATCTAGATACATCATAGCCAAATTGATGAAAATCAAAGGTAACCAGAGCATCTCAAAGGCATCCAGAGCAAAAGGAAAGCTGCACACAGGGCTGAAGGGAAGGACAGAGACGCCGTGTGCACCGCTGTCAGCTGGAAGGCAGTGAAGGCAGATGTGTACGGTGTTGCGAGGGTGGGTGGGGACCTTAAATCTAGCAAGGAAATCTTTTAAAAGTGAAGGAAGGCAAAATCAAGACTTTTTCAAACAAACAAAACCTGAGAAAATCCATTATCAGCAGATTTGCACAAGAAGAAATATTAAAGGAATCGCTTTAGGTAGGAAAATATACCTGGTGGAAAACAGTATCTACGAAAAGAAATCAAGAGCCCTGCAGAGAAACAGTAAAGCTATATGTAACTATTCTTTCTAATTTTAATTTCATTGTAATTATGTAAAGGAAAATAGTAACAATATTTTGTGGGTATATGTTATTTTTAAGTAAAATATATGATAACAATACAACACAGCACAGAAAGTAGGAAATGGAAATATACTGGTGTGATATAATTGCATATGTGAAATTGTATACTATGTAAAGGTAGACTGTTATAAGCTAAAAATATGCATTGTAAATCTTTGAGCAACCTCTAAGAAATGTGTAACAGAGGCATGTATACTTAACTATTAAATAAGCCAGTGGTGAAGTTAAAATGGAGAAGGTCTTGGGGGGAAATGTGCTTTTTAGCTCAAGTTACTGACTGAATTCAGATCCGCGTTGCAGAACCGAGGACCGGTTTCCTTGCTGGCTGTCAGCTGGAGGCTGCTCTTAGCCTCTAGAGGCCGTCTTCCTTCCTTGCTGCGTGACTCCGTCCGTCTTCAGATCCAGCAGTGGAGCACCTATCTTACCAGGAAGAACCTCATCCCTTTTAAGGGCTTACCTGGTTAGGTCAGCTCACTGAGGACAGTATCCCTAATAGGACAGTGCAGCCTAATGATGGTAGCGATACCCTATCATATTTGCAGGTCCCCCCCCACACTCAAAGGGGAAGGGATAATACAAGGATCCAAGTCATTGGGGGTCACTCTAGAATTCTGCCTGCCACAAAATGTCAGTGATTTATACACTCGGGCAAGAGGCAGAAATTGTCAGTTTGTATAAAAAACCTGTACCAAACTATATGTTTAAGTTTTTAAAATTAAGGGCTATGAAAGAAAAGGTAGTGCTAGTTACAGAATTTGTGAGAGGAAAATATCTGTATCAAAGTATTTTTTTAACTATAGAGACATCTGAATGATAAAATGATCCCCCCCTCCCTGATTTCGCCTAAATACCTGTCCTTGCAAGGCCACTTGATGTCATCTTACAACATATTAATAAATGAACAAAGCAATAGAAGAGGTTTGTTATGTTTGGATTCTGGTAATTTTTTGGTTTCCTTGTTTTGTTGGCTTATTTTTTAAAGATTTCATTTACTTATTTTTAGACCAAGGGGTAAGGAGGGAGAAAGAGAGGAAGTGAAACATCAATGTGTGGTTGCTTCTCATGCACCCCCTACTGGGGACCTGGCCCGCAACCCAGGCATGTGCCCCAACTGGAAATCTAACCGGTGACCCTTTGGTTCACAGGCCGATGCTAAGTCCACTGAGCCACACCAACCAGGACTGTTTTGTTAGTTTTTAATTTAATTTTATTATTTTAGAAGTCTTTGCAAGTAATGCAAATTAAGAGTTTTGACTACATTCCTTAGGACATGAATGGCAAGATGAATATTCTCGTATTATGGCAATGACAGACCCCGCTTTTGGATCTTCAGGAAGGCCGATGCTGGTTTTAGCTTGTATTTCTCAAGCAAATGTAAAAAGAATGCCCTGTTTTTATTTGGCGCATGAACTCCGTCTGAATCATCTAAACCACCCATGGATGGTAAGGTCCTCTCTTTTTTGGTGAGAAAAATCTTATTTTATTCTTCACTGTTTTTATTTGATTTTATTCTTTCCTACCCTTTCTCCTCAATGAAGCAGAGCAGTATTCTAAAGTCACTTACAGTAGCTTAACTGATGGGGGACACTTGGTCAATGTCAGTAAGTCTCAGCTGACCGTTTGCTCCCTTCTTGCTGATCCTGTAGTGGATACGGTGATAAAGTAATGGAATTTTTTTTAGATGCCATTGTCATAGTTTTTTTTCAGCATTAATGTATTGTGCTTTAAGGACCATCAAAAGTGTAGATTCTATCTTACAGTTTCTTGCTTTCCAGAGTTTATTTTAATTATGGAATCTTTTCATCAGAAAAAGCCTTACATGAAAGCCCCTAAGTGAAATACATGAAAATTAATATTGGAAATGCTTTTGCTGAAAAAGAGGAGTTTCTTCCTTTCTCTCCTTATATCTTCCAAGGAGCCCTGGAAACTGGACAACAATTTGAAAGCTACAAGTAAAGGTGTACCTTCCTGAGACGTGGGAATTTTAGTTTGTCATCCATCAGGAATGGCAGTCTTAAAGACACATTTTTTTCAGCAGGATGTCACAGTTACCAGTTGACTAGCTGAGTTAATTTAAAAAGTGTTTAGTTTTCAAAGTGTACCTTTTGGAGGAATTTTTTTCGAATATATACAAACAAGTCATGGAGATGGTAAATTTTTCCATCCCCAAGGATAAGTAATAAACCTCATGTTGGTAATAGTTATAGGATAGGAGATCATATACAAATATATTTATTAATCCTCACTTGAGGACATTTTTCCATTGCTTTTAGAGAAGGGTGGGGGGGAGAGAGAGGAACATTGACTTGGTTGCTTTCTTGTATGGGCACTGAGTGGGAATTGAACCCACAATCTGGGTATGTGCCCTGACCAGGGAAAGGAACCCATAGCCCTTTGGTCTGCAGGATGGTGCTCCAACCAGCTGAGCCATACCCAATCATGGTTTTATCTCAGCTCTCTAGAATATAAAACTTGAGTGACTCATGGGATTTTTTTTAGTCTCTTTTGAGGTTTTTTTGGTCTTCTTGAAAAATGCCCCTCATAATCATAATATTTTAGACTCAATTTCTTACTGATAATGGTCTCTCTTACCTGTTCATAGGTGCAGGATACGGAAGCTGAAACTCTAACGGGTTTTTTGAATGGCATTCAGTGGATTCTTGAAGAAGTTGAATCTAAGCATGCAAGGTGATGCTCCTTTTGGACCTTGAGAACTGAAACCAGTTGACGCTAAGGGCATGATGTCAGTGTTTGCTCAGTCAGCTCATTTTGTCCTGCCTTTTTGCAGGACAGCTTTATATTGTAGCTAGTACCACATCGCTGTTGTAGCTGGGTTGCAGTAGGCTTTATATTGTAGCTGCTGAGTTCTTAATATAAATTTTGTTTTGTACCTTAACAAATACAAGTAAAAGTTTCAATGCAAGCATTTTTAGCCTAATAATGAACATTTTAAGATTTTTAAAATAATTTTTATATTTTATGTCTTTTAAAAAATAATAAATTCTGGAAAAAACAAGTTTGTGCCTAACTCATTCCTTGTGGTTTCTGTTCTTTTCAATTTAAAGTTAGCCGTAGTGGGAAATAGCAAATTTGCTAAGTTCACCATAGGTTCTTTTCAATTGGGTTATCAGAAAAGAAGTTTTTGTCTATATTTAATGAGTATGAATATGCTGCTTAAAGTCTGGAATGTTCTGGAATTGCACTTAATATTATAGCCATACAACTTCTTTTCTGAAACAGTGGAAATTATATCATATGTATACTAATTTAGTAAATGTAACTGTTCCTGGAAGTTCTTGGTATTGTCAAATAACTTTGAAAAGTACTAAGGTACTAAAGCCAAATTTTATTTCCTAGTCATAAAGGTTCATGTGAGCATGTGACCTCCTCCTCACAAATTGCTTGCACTTTGCAGAGGAAGTGTTCTGGCCCTCCTATCTCGTTGGAAGTGAGGATTTTTAAGATTATAATAAAAAGAGCCTAGCGTTCTTAGTGGTGCTGCACCCAGATTAGCCTCCTAAGAAGGGAGCCCTACATCCCAGGCACACCCACTCATGACTCAGCTTGAGCAGCAGCCCGTAGCTGGGGGCAGGATGAGAAATGTGGGTGGCCCTGCTTCCCCTGGGAAGACTGGGAGAGGGAGACTGTGCCCTTGACTGCCACAGTCAAGGTCGGACACCCATCTACTGAGTTGGAAGAAGGAAGGGCGTGAGTGTCAGTTCAGATCCCACAGACACTTGCTGTTCTTACTGTTTTAGTACATTTTTAAAAAAATTTCCTTTATTTGCTATATGTTCTTAGTACTATTTACAGGGACTGTTTTTTTTTTTTTTAATAATTTTCTGTTTTCAAGGGAGCCATTCCATGGAACTCCTCAGGCTGTTATGCCAAAGTGGATCCCTTTCTTTTTAATGCATTTGAAAAGAACCAGCTTTGGGTTTAATGATTTATTCTATATTTGATATCATTGGTTTATGTTCTATTCAGTATCATTGGTTATATATCTATATTTTAGATTAAAAATTATTTCATTCTTTTCTAGTTTATTAAGGCAGAAATTTAGGTCATTGATCCTTGTGCTTTTTTAAAAACACAGGCATTTAAAGCTGTACATTTTCCCTAAGCCCTCTTTAGCTGCATCCACACATTTTGATGTATTGTATATTTATTATTATTCAGTTAAAATATTTTATAATCTCTTGTGATTACTTTTTCAACCCATGGATTATGTAGTATAATATTATTATTTTGGTGCTTTTTAATCTTTATTTCCTAGATATTTTATTGTTACTGATACCTAATTCTATTCTCTATTTATCTGAGAACATACTCTGAAATTTTAGTCTTTTTAAATTTATTGAGACTTTCTTTATGGACCAATTTATACTCTGTTCTGGTGAATGTACCACATACATTTGGAAAGAGTTTATGTCCTGTAGTCATTAGGTTGAATATTTTATAGCCATCTTTAGGTCAAGGTAGTTTGTAATTTTTAGGTATTAATTCATAACTGAGTCAATATCACAGGACTTCTCAGAACCTTCAATATGCTGATGTAACATGAATTAAAGATTCATTTACTGTGGGGTACTTCTTATACTTATTTTACTTATTTAATACTTAATCCCCTTTTCACATATTATATTTAAGGATATATATAATCCTAAGAAAGAAATGACTTAATTTAGGTTTTATAGTTTACTTGCGTAGATATTTATAATTACTATCGTGACTATCATATACTTTTTCAATGAATGATAAATTCCTCTTTATCATGTCTTACTTTGCATTTGTATGTTTTCTCCTTTTTTCCCTCTTCACCAGGTTAGCTAGTGCTTTGACTATATTATTGCATATTTTTTATAACTTGTTTTATTTAGTTAGTATTTTGCTTTTTTATACCTCTTAATGTCTGCTGTTATTTTTCTGTTTTTAATAATTTTTAATTTTTCAATTATAGTTGATGTATAATATTATACTAGTTTTAGGTGATCGCCCTGATAAATCTAGTACCTATCTGACACCATACATAATTATTACAATAATATTGATGGTGCCCTGGCTAGTGTAGCTCAGTGGATTGAATGTGGTCTGGGAACCAAAGAGTCGCTGGTTCAATTCCCAGTCGGAGCACATACCTGGGTTGCAGGCTAGATCCCCAGTAGGGGGTGTGTGAAAGGCAACCACACATTGATATTTCCCTCTCTCCTTCCCTTCCCCTCAATCTAAAAATTAATAAATAAATAAAAATAATATTGACTGTATTCTCTTTGCTGTACATTACTTCCCCATGAATATTTTGATACTACCAATCTGTACTTAATCCCCTAATTTTTTTACCCATCCCCCAATCTCCCCATCTAGCAACCTCCAAAATATTCTCTGTATCTCTGTTTCTATGATGCCAGTTCATTTATCTTGTGTTTTAGGTTCCATATTGAAGTGAAATCACATGGTATTTCTCCTTCTGTCTGACTTATTTCACTTAGCACAGCACCCTCTATGTCCACCCATGTTGTTGCAGATGGCATTCATTTTTTTATGGCTATTTCGTATTCTATTGTACATATGTACCACTTCCTTATCCATTAACGGATGCTTAGATTACTTCTGTAGCTTGGCTATTGTAAATAATTCTGCAATGAACATATGAATGATAGGTATGTATTGCTATTTTATTATTTCTATTTTTGATCTTTTCTTCTTAAAGAAGACCCTTTAACATTTCACGTCGTACTGGTTTGGCCATGATGAATTCCTTTAGCTTTTTCTTGTTTGGGAAGCTCTTTATCTGTCCTTCAATTCTAAATGATAGCTTTGCTGGGTAGAGTAATCTTGGTTGTAGATCCTTCTCATCACTGAATATTTTATGCCAGTCCTTGCTGGCCTGAAAAGTTTCTTTTTATTTTTTATTTTATTTTTTCTCCTTTAAATAGTTTTACTTTCTTTTTTAAAAATCCTGTATTCTTACATGTTTTTTAAAAATAATTTTTATTTTTATTTATTTTTCTTTAGAGGGGAGGGGAAGGAGAGAAGGAGAGAAATATCAATGTATGGTTGCCTCTCGTGCGTCCCCTACTGGGGACATGGCCTGCAACCCAGGTATGTGCTCTGACTGGGAATTGAACCGTGATACTCTGGTTCACAGGCCCACTCTCAATCCACTGAGCTACACCAGCCAGATACATTCTTTTTTTATTAAATATCTTATTGTAGTTCGATTACAGTTGTCCCAATTTTCCCCCTTTGCTCTCCTTCTCCGCCCACCCCACCCCCTGTTCCCATGGTCAATCCCCACCCTCTCGCCAGTGTACTTGGTGATTTGTACATGTTCCTTGGCTAGTCCCATCCCCTTCTGTCCACCTTTATTCCCCTCTCTCCCTCTGGTTGCTGTCAGTGTGTTCCTTGTTTCCATGCCTCTGAAGGCATTTTACTCATTTTCTTTTGTTAATTAGGTTCTGCTTATAGGTGTTACACTTATTTGTCTTTCACCGCCTTGTTTATTTTACTTAGCATAATACTTTCCAGTTCCAGCCATGCTGTCGTGAAGGGTAGGAATTCCTTCTTTCTGCTGCGTAGTATTCCATTTTAGTTTTTGCCCTTTGAGTATGCTGTTGGCTGTAGGTTTCTTGTATATGGTCTCCATTATGTTGAGGTATGAACCCTGTATTCCCACTTTGCTGAGTATTTTATCATAAATGGGTGCTGGACTTTATCAAATTCTTTTTCAGCATCTATTGATATTATCACGTGATTTTTGTCTTTCATTTTGTTTATGTGGTGTATTATGTCTCTCCATTTGCAAACATGGTGCCATCCTTGCATCCCCAGGATGAATCCCACCTGATCATGATGTATGATCTACTTAATGTATTGCTAGATCTACTTTGCCAATATTTTGTTGAGGATTTTAGGGCCTGTAGTTTTCTTTCTTTTTTTAAAATATTTTATTTATTTATCTTAGATGGGAAGGGAAGGAGAGAGGGAGAGAAATATCAATGTATGGTTGCCTCTTGTGAGTCCCCTGCTGGGAACTGGCCTGCAACTCAGGCATGTGCCCTGACTGGGAATCGAACCGCGATCGTCTGGTTCGCAGGCCTGCGCTCAACCCACTGAGCTACCAGGCCTGTAGTTTTCTTTTCTTTGTTGTGTCTTTACCTTGCTTTGGACTTAGGATAATACTGGCCTTGTAAAAAGAGTGTGGAAATCTTCCCTCTTTTTGAATTTTTTGGAATAGTTTAAGAAGGACAGGAGCTAGCTCTTTAAATGTTTGGTAAAATTTGCTTGTGAAGCCATCTGGTCCGGCACTTCATGTGCTGTGAGTTGTTTGATTACTGCTTCAGGCTTGCTAGTTGTTATCGGTCTACTCAGGCTTTCTTTTTCTTCTTGATCATTTTGGTAAGATTGTATGTTTCTAGAAATTTGTCCAATTCACCCAGGTTGTCTAGTTTCTAGGCATAGAGTTGGTTGCAGTAATTCCTTAAAATCCTTTGTATTTCTGTGGTTTTAGTTGTAACTTCTCTTTTATTTCTGATTTTATTTATCTGGGTCCTTTCTGTTTTTTCTTGATGAGTCTGGTTAAAGGCTTGTCAATATCGTTTATGTGTTCAAGGAACCAGCTTCTGCATTTACTGATCCTTTGAATTTTTTTGTCTCTATGTCATTTAATTCTGCTGGGATTTTGATTATTTCCTTACTTTTACTCACTCTGAGCTTTGTTTGTTGTTGTTCCTCCATTTCTTGTAGATGGAGGATTAGGTCATTTGTTTGAGATTTTTCTGTCTTCTTTAGGTAGGCCTGTATTGCTTTGAACTTCCTTCTCAGGACTGCCTTCGCTGTGTCTCATACATTTGGGGCTGTTTTGTGTTCATTTTCATTTGTTTTCAGAAAATTTTTGATTTCTTGCTTGATCTCATTGTTAACCCATTCATTATTTAATAGCATGTTATTCAGTCTCCATGTATTTGAACGTTTTCAGTTTTTTCCTTGAGGTTGGTTTCTAATTTCAAGCTGCTGTGATCTGAGAAGATTGATATGATTTAAGTTTTCTTGATTTGTTAAGGCTTGTTTTGTGTCCTACTATGTGGTCACTCTTTGAAAATGTACTATTGAAAAGAATATATATTTTGCTTCTTTGGAATGGAAAGGTTCTGTATATATCAACTAATTCCATATGATCTAGAGCGTTGTTCAGTGCCACAATATTCTGGTTGATTGTTTGCTTGGAAGATAAATCTGTTGTTGACAATGGGGTGTTAAAATCTTCTCCAGAGAGTAGGTTGCTGTCAGTAGGTTGTTGTAGGTTGTTTCTTGAAATCCTCCAAGTGTTTCCTTCTATATTTAGGTGCTCATATATGTTTATAAGGGCTATATCTTCTTGATGGATTATTTCCTTAAGTATTACATAGTATTCTTCTTTGTCTCTTTTTATAGCCTTCATTTTGAAATCTATTTTGTCTGACATAAGTATTTCTATCCTAGTTTTTTTGTTTGTTTGTTTTTGCATGTCTGTTTGCTCGGAACATTTTTTTTCCCATCCTTTCACTTTCAGTCTGTGTAGATCTTTTGTTCTGTGGTGGGTCTGTTGTAGACAGCATATATACGGGTCATGGTTTCTTATCCATTCAGCTACCCTATGTCTTTTGATTGTAGCATTTAATCCATTTACATTGACATTGATTTATTATTGATTGGTACTTATTTATTGTCATCTTTTCCTTTTGTACTTGTGTTCCTGTCTTTCTCTTTTTCTTCATCTTCTTAAAGCAGACCCTTTAGCATCTCTTGCAGTGCTGGTTTGCTGGAGATGTATTCTTTTAGCCTTCTTTTGTCTGTGAAGTCCTTATTTCACCTTCCATTTAAAATGGGAGCCTTGCAGGGTAGTGTAGTCTTGATTTCAGGCCTTTGTTTTTCATTACTTCGAATACTTCTTGCCATTCCCTTCTCCGTATAATATTTCTGTTGAGAAATTAGCTGGTAGCCTTATTGGGGCTCCCTTGTATGTTACTAGCTGTTTCTCCATTGCTGCCTTTAAGATGCTTTCTTTGTCTTTAAGTTTTGCCATTTTAATTATCATGTGTCTTGGGGTTGGCCTCTTTGGGTTCACCTTGTAGGGACCCTCTGTTCTTCCTGGACTTGCATGACTTTTTCCCTCATCAAATTAAGCTTTCTGTTACTACTTTTCAAACAGGTTTTTCTATCCTTTGCTCCTCCTCTTCTCTTTCTTGTGTTCCTATGATATGGATATTATTACATTGCATGTTGTCCTGCAGCTCCCTTAAACCGTCTTTGTTCTTTTTGAGTCTTTTTTCATTTTGTTGCTCCATCTGGGAATTTTTTTTCTACCTTGTCATCCAGCTCACTGATTTGATCCTCTACTTTATCTAGCCTGCTTTTAATTTCTTCTACTGTGTTCTTCGCTTTCTCCTGGCTCTTATTGATAGTATCTATGTCCTGTTTCTTGCCAGTGTAGTTCACAGTAAGTTCCTTGTAGCTTCCTTGGAGTTCTATGTAGTTCTCACTGAGCTCATTGAGCATCCTTATAACCATTATTTTGAATTCAATGTCTGATGGTTTGCTTGCTTCCATTTCATTTAGCAATCTTTCTGGGGTTTCTCCCTTTCCTTTAGATTGAGGTTGTTTCTTTGTCTCCCCATTTTAGTTACTCTTCATGTTTGTTTCTGCTTCTTAGATTGATCTGCTTTGACTCCCAGTCTTCATGGTGTGACCTTCTATGGTAGGAGACCTGTGGGACTCAGTGGTGCATTCTCCTTGATTTCTGGAGCCAGCTGCTATTAGAATGACCTTTATGGCGTTTATGTGGGCTCTCTAGTTGAATTGGGTTTTGGTTGTTGTTGGGACATTCTTTGGTGCACACGTTCCTCTGGCTGAGATGTGGCTGGCTGAGAGTCACTCCACCCACCACATCTTGCAGGCTGTTGTAGAGGTGCTGCCAGCAGAAGAACAACCCAGGAAACAAACCCACACCCACAAAAATAACACCCACCCTCACTATCAACAGCAAATGAGCAAATATCAATAAAGGTGTAAAGAGGTTACGATTATTATAAGAAAGTAAAAATATATATGAGATGACTCACAAAAATGATTTTGAGAGGGTAGAGGGAGGAGAAATAAGAGTATGGAATAGAAACAAGGTGATAAGAAAGAAAAAAATTTACATCATAACTAAAAAAGGGAGGGAAGAAGGCAATGTGGAATAAGGAAAGGGAAGTGTATAGTATGAGGTTTAAAATTTAAAAAATACAGTGAAAAAAATAGGAACCAAGTTGGAGAAAAAGATCCACCACTGCAATATCAGTGTCCAATGAGCAAAGACTAATATAGGCAGAATGGGAATAAGGGAAAAAAGAGAAAAGCTTAAGAGATGTATGGAGGAAAGAAAAGTCATTCTGCAAGGACAGAGGGAGATGAAATATTAAGAGTGAGGAGTGAAAACGAGGCTAAGATGTAAAAATTCATTTAAAATGAAAGGGTAGGAGGAAGGGGAAATGGAGGGAACAGGAAAATCTGAGCTTTGAAACACAAAAGTAGTAAAGATACGGAAATAAAATGGAAGACATGCAACAACTGCCGTAGCAACAACCAATGAGCAGAGGCTGGTAAAGATGGAGAGAGAATAACGGTATTTTAAGAGTGGGAAAAGGACGTGAGATCACTAGTGACAAGAACAACAGTTTTGAGAGGCTGGGTGGGGGAGAAGGTGAGTGCAGAATGGAGACAAGTAGCAAGAGAAAAAAACCGTAATGAACATAAGAAGAGGAAGGAAGAAGGTAAAATGAAGAGAAAGGAGGAGCAAAGTACGAGACGAAATAAATCAAGATATAAAAATTAGTGAAATAATAGGCACAAACTTGAGGGAGAAGAATGTTAAAAAGCTATACAGGAGAGAAAATAACAAAAATAGCGAAGAAGACGATGGTGGAATTCGTCTCAGTAGAATCCAGTGTTTACCGTTGCCTTCTCTTTCTTGATCTGCCTCTGGTAATATCAGATGGTGTTTTAGTCTGGCCCTAGGTCACCTCTTCCAGACTATAATTGATCCACAATCTGTGGCTGACTTCTTCAGATTTGGCTGTTCCCCACTGTTCTGCCCTCCTGGATCAGCCCAGGGCCCAGGTGTGGTTCATTTAATTACCTGAGAGGACTGCCAGTACCTTCTCTACCTGCCTCCAGAGTGGACTTCTGGGTCATGCCTGGGGAACACAGCTCCATCTTCAGGGAAAATGGTGGGAGTGTTTCCCCTCTGGCAACTCATCTTGGTCTGTCCCACATTCTTTCCCATAATGTGTGGTTTCTGGTGAATTAGCTGTCCATTTCCTGTGAGGGGACAGTCTATGTAAAGGGGGCTGCTCTTTCCCAGTTGGCACAGAGAGCAGCTCTGTCTAAGTGCCCAGGCTGTGCAGGACCGCAAATGCCCCTTGTTGCAACTGTCTCTAATCTCTCTCCAGCTGTGCTGGTTGCAGTGATAAGGGCCTGAGGACTGGTGTAGCTCATAGTATCTGGTAAAAAGGGCCCTTTTGGAACTTTTTTGTTCTTCCCCTGGGGAAATGCGCCCAGCTGAGGGTTCCTGAGCCTGGCTTCATTGATCTGCAGAGCCTGTAATCCCACACGTGGGGGTTGGGCTCACCTGTCTGTGAGGGGACCTGCGTGGCTGCAGCAAATCTCAGGCATTCAGCTCCTGGCTGTCCAGTCCCCAGCCTGCTGCCCTCTCACAGGGTACTTGGGCCTGAACTCCCCACTCTGTCTACTCCCCTGCATGCCAGCTGTGCTGGGTTGGGTCCCACACTCCCTTCAGCATGACTATCCCTCTGAGTTCTTTGTTGTCAGAACCACTGTATGCATGAGCACACACAAGCCAGTACCAGGTCTCTGCTAAGTCTTGAGTGTCACCTCAGGTCCTCTTTTAAAAGAGTTTCTGTGTGGCCCCCACACTGCAGCACCTCGTTCTCTTCCTCCCCTAAAATCACAAAGCCTCTCTCGGTTATGGCTGGCTATAGCCTGTCACAACCTCCGACAGTTTTAGATAAAATTTCTCTCTGAATCTCTCCCAGATGGCACTGGGAAGAGTCCACAGTGATACTGTGACCCAGGGCAGTGGCATGGTGCTCTCGCTGCTCCTTCCAGTGATTCTCAGCCTTGGGCAGGTATGTTCCTGCTGCACTGTTTCTGCAGCCAGCACCTCCCCGCCCTTCTATTTCTGCCCCTGGAGTTCATGGCTCCTGAGCCAACCACAGCTGCTTCAAATCTGCACATCCGGAAGTGTCGGGTTGGGCAGTGGTGGCAGGCGTTGCTCTGCTAGGAGAGCCTGGACCGCCAGCTCACTAGTGCCGTGCAGGAGGCAGGCTCTTGCCCGCTCACACAGTCTCCACACTTTTGTCTGCATACACACTCACACATGCTCTCACTCCCTGATGAGTTTTCGAGTTGATTGCTCTGTGGTTTAGCTCCAAGACCAGTCTGGGTCTGGGAGTAAGGGGAGCAAGTTCATGGAACTTCCAGCCATTCTGCAGACATCTTTTATCCTGGCATGAAAAGTTTCTGTTGAGAAATCAGCTGACAGTCTTACAGACCTCCCCTGCAGGTAACTAACTGCTTTTCTCTTGCTGCTTTTAATGTTTTCTCTTTGTCTTTATCTTTTGCATTTGAACTATGATGTGTCTTGGTGTGGGCCTCTTTGGGTTCATTTTGTTTAGGGCTCTCTGTGCTTCCTAAACTTGTATATCTATTTCCTTCACAGGTTAGAGAAGTTTTCTGTCATTATTTTTCACATTGCTTTCAGTCGCGTGCCCTCTTCTCCTTCTGACATCCCCATGATGCCAATGTTACTATGCTTGCCGTTGTCCCAGAGGCTCCTTAAACTACCCTCGTTTTTAAATGATTATTATTTGCTATTCTGATTGGGCAATTTCTGCATCCTTATTTTCCAAATTGCTTGTTTGATCTCTACTTCATTTACTCAACTGCTGATTCCCTATAATGTTTTCTTAATTTCTATTAGCTTATTTTTCATTTGTACATGCTGCTTTTTTATGTTTTCTATCTCCATTTTTGTTTCCTGTCTCATGATTTACATTCTCACTGAGATTACTGAACATCCTTATAACTAGTGTTTTGGACTTTGCATCTGGTAGATTGCTTGTCTCCATTTTGTTCATTTCTTTTTTGGAGTTTTGTTCTGTCCTTTTATTTGAGACATGTTTCTTTGCCTCTTCATTTTGGCTGCCTCCCTGTGTTTGTTTCTATGTATTAGGTACAGCTTCTGTCTTATGTAGTAAATGTCCCTTGTCATCCAGTGGCACAGCCTCCCAGATCACCTGAGCTAGGTGCTCCAGGTCCACCCTCCCCAACCCAGCGGACCGTGTGCCCTCCTGTGTTAGTTGAGGCTCGATTGCTGTCAGTGAAAGAGAATTGCCCCTGGGCCAGTCATCCGTGAGGAATGGCAGCGATCACAGCAGAAGATCTGCTGTGCAGAGGCCGACCCTACAGAGCAGGACTCACTTCAGTGGGGCTCTGGTGCCTGCTGAGTCCGCTCCCTGAGTGTGCTGATTGTGGAGGTGGTTGGCTGGTGCTTTGGCACAGTCTGAAGCCTTCCACCTGGCATGCTGACTCTGGGGCCTCTCAGGAGGTGCAGGCCAAGATCAGCTGCCACCTGTCCCCTGCCAGGGGCCACCCATTATGAGCTACAGAGTGATCTGTAGATGACTACTATTTGTGCTGGGTGTGGAGGTGCCCAGGAGAGGCCAAGTTATGAACCAAGGCCAGCTGCAGCCAGTCCTGGTTTGGGGCCACTTAGCAAGAGTTGCAGAGCATGCCCAAGCCAGATGCTGCTTATTTGCAGTTTGTGAATCTTTGAGAGGTGTTAGGAAGTCTGTAGCACGAGACAAGACAGGTGGTTTGTATGGAAAAGCCACTGGTAATCTCTTGGGTGGGCCTGCAAGTTGGATGGGGTCAGGTTTCAGGGAATCACGAGGAACGGAGTGAGCCAGGTTGATGAGACTCAGATATGGCTCACACCTGTGCCTGCAGAGCAGAGCGATCAGGGGCAGGGGAGCCTGCAAAGGAACAACCGTGTTGGCTAGCACTTCTCCCTGAGTAAAAGCGGCCCCTTTGGCCTTCATCCTGAAGCCAGATAATCCAGGTCCTTCCCACGTGCCTGGTGCCTTCTGCAATTGCTGCGCCTACACTGGATGTCAGAGGCAGTGAGTCTGAGTAAGTCTGTGTACAGACCCTTTAAGAGGAGCTGCCTGGGACTCCAGTGGCCCTCCGTCTCAGCCACAGTCTCCACTGGTCTTTACAGCCAGAAGTTTGGGGGCTTCTCTTCTTGGCACTAGAACTCTTGGTGGGGGACAAGAGGGCTGGTCTCGGGCTGGGACCCCTGACTCCTTAGGTGGAACCTCTGCAGCCTGGATATCCTTCCTGATTTTTGACCACCACGTTTGTGTGGGGGACCAGCTGGTTTCGAGTCTCCTTTCCTCCTCCCAGTCTCCATGTGGCTTCTTCATAACCCCTAGCTGCAGGCCTGCCACTCAGCTGGGTTTCAGGTGTTCTGATGACGGCTGTCCTGCGGCTTAGTTGTGATTTTGATGTGGTTGTGGGAGGATATGATGGCCGCATTCACCCACGCCGCCCTCTTGACTGGAAGCTGCCTTTGTTCTTCCATTTTATTTAGGTTTGTTTTATTGTACTTTCTGTAATTTTCTCTGTTGGGAATTTGTTTTCATTCTCTCATTTTACTCATATAAGTATTATTTAAGGCTATGAATTTTCTTCTGATCTCTGCTTTTATTGTACTCCATGGATTCCTTCATATAGTGGGTTTTTAAATCATATTTCTCTAGAAATTCTGAAATTTTCGTTCCTTTTTTCCCAAAGAATTGTCTAATAGAAGGTTTTCAATTTTTCATTGAAGGGTCTTTTTGTTTTCTGTTTTTAATGAATTTTTGTTATTGTTTTTATAATCAGAATGTTTTACTAATTTTACTTTATGAAACTTCACTACAGTTTTGTGGTGACCACATAAATGGTCAAATTTATTGAATGTTTCTTGTACAGAAAAGTACGTTCTTTCTTATATGTGTCCATAATATATACCTTATTGTTTACATTATTTAGGCATCTTTTTTTGTTTTTTAAATTTGTTTCTGAATGAAAGTATTAAAGTCCCCTGTTATTACTGTATTTTTATTTCTCCTTGCATTTTTTGGTAATTTACGCTGTATTAAGGAAGCTACTGCATTATTTGATGAATGTATATTCATAGCTGTACTTCTTCACCATGAGGTGGCTCTTTTAGCCTTATGAAGTAAACTCTTTGTCTCATTTAATGTTTGAAGCCTAAAGTCTCCCCTGTGGCATATCAGGACTTGGTAGTTACTTGCATTTCCCTGCACAGCTTTTCTGAACCAGTGTAAGTGGGTCTGGTCACTGAACGGTTGGGTTGGGTGGGCAGTTGGGTTTTACTACACGAGCCAGTTTGAAAATGTTTTTTATTTAATGGGTTTTAGTTAAGTCTCTTTTATTTATTGATATGATTATTACATATCATTTTAAATTTTCCTACGTATTATATATTGAATTTCCTTTTATGTTGCCTGTTTACATTTTATATATTCTCTATCTTCATATTTGAATATTCATTATACATACTTAATACATATTAATATCAAATGTATGTGTTATGGTTTCTGTTTACATTTTTGTGCATGTTGTTATATTTGTGCTGATATCTTTATTGATGCCCATCTTTAAGTAAGAAGATTTTACCTTCTCTGTCTCTTTCTTGCTGCTCACGTTTACCTCTCTCTCTATTTCATTTTCATTAGTTTGTCAGTTTGAACTTTTGTATATGTGCCTTATTGTATTCTAAGCCGTTATCCCTTGGATGTCTAAGCTCTTAGTCCTTGGATGTCATCAAATTTAGTCCTTATTTGAAAGATTATTTGTTCTGCTTCTTCAGTTTTGTTCCTGAGTTCAGTCAACTCTCATTTTATATCTCCCTGTTTTTATGTTCATTTTTATTTTGAGTTTTTAAATATATTCTTTGAGATTTTTTCAGACATACCTGAAAATGCTTGTTTTGGTGCTGCTATTGTATGGTTTTAAATAATTTTATAATTGTAAAGGTAGAAGATATACTGATAAGTAAGTATATAAAATTATAAATATGTAAAAAAAAGGAAGGTGTATACTGTGCATGGCATTTCATGTGCTCACTTTTTTAGTTTAGAATGGTGTGTTGAATCTTTGCCTTTAACACCATTGTATGTGGTTTGCCCCACTAACATGAAGGTAGAAGTGTTTAGACATAAGTCCCCTTGGAATGTCAACTGCATTTTCAATGATACAGTGACGCTGACCTTGAGGTCCCGTAGAGTCAGAGACTGTGACACCGCTGAGGGTCAGGATAATTTTAAGTCATATAAAGCCACCGTTCAGTATAGTAAAGAAGGGGGGGGGGTATTTAATTTAGACATTTAATTTAATTAAGTTTATTTAATTTAGATTGGCATATTTTATTAACAGTTTTTCTCTGCCTTGTGGTTGTTTTTTGGGAATAATTTTCATCATTGGAAATGTTTTGCTTTTCACTTTTTGTTTTATATTACAGTACCTTTAGTGTGAATGTTACATTTTATTTTCTGTTAATTTTGGAATATCTTATATATTCCTAGGCCAGCAATAACAGCTGTATGTAGAAAAGATGTTGGATGGCTTGTTAGATTTCTTAGCTCCCAAGTGGCCTCTTCCATTGGAACGGTAAAGGGCAGGCTCTTTAAATGGTGTCCGCATTGTTTGGGAGTGCAGAGAGAGAGGATAGTACTGACCTACGATGTTTCCATCTCCTTTTGTGTCTATAGAACCTGTAATTTCTACCCCTTTGTTCTTCTTCTTTCTCACCTCCAAGCCCATGGGAATCCCTCTTTGAACCATTCCCTTTCCCAAAAAGGGATCACATTCCCAGAGAAGGCGTACGAGGCACATCGCTGACTGCAGACACCTTCAAGGCCCTCCCTCCCAACTGCCCAGACAGAGCTCTGAACAGCCAGAGAGAAGACTTGTTCTCCGCCTTTCTGCCTTCAGAGTGGGACCCAGTCTTTGGGAAATGATTGCATTTGTGTTCCACACCTCAAGGGCCCACTGGCCGCTCTGCAGCAGGTTCCAGAGGTGGCTCTGCTGGTCTCTGAGTGTTACTGTCCCGGTCACACGCAAACTGAAGTACCATTCTGCTCTAGCCATGCTGTTGGCGTAGGCCATTCGGTGGTTTTATTCAGTTTCTCTGATCTGTATGGTATTCAGAAGACACACGGAGATTCTAGTTTAGGTGGCCCCATTATTTTGTGAGATGCCCAAATCAGATCATTTTATTTTTGAAAAAATATATAAGCATTAAGTAGATCTTTCTCTCTTCTCTCTCTTGAAAAGATTTTACTTATTTGGAGAGAAAGGGGAAGAGAAGGAGAAAGAGAGGGAGAGAAACATTGATTGGTTGCCTCTCATACTTACCCTGATTGGGGACCTAACCCACAACCCAGGCATGCTCCCTGACCAGGAATCGAACCAGTGACCTTTTGCTTTGGGAAACAATGCCCAACAAACTGAGCCACACCAGCCAGGGCAGATCTTTCTCTTTTGATCTACAACTTTCTTCCTTATAATTTCTACACATCAATCCTAGTTGTGTCTTCTGCGACAACATAGAGTACATCAGATTTCTGTGTTCTAACAAAAGCTTTCCCCCACACATACAGTCATTTCTCTGGAATAATCATTTAGTCGTCCTTCAACCATTGCTCAGGGGGTAGAGCTTCAAGTCACCCCTCCCTCCATCTGATCGCTCTTTATCAAAGATGCTAACTAAGCAGCCTCATAGGTTTCTGTGCTGTATTTCCCAATGTATCCTGACCTCGTTACTACTGGAAGAGCTAACAATAGTAATTCAAAAGTTCACTCTTACAACGAAAAGTATGAAAGTAATCGTACTTTCCTTTGTTCAAATACAATGACTTACGGAAAGAAATAAAATAAAACTGGAAATGGGAACAGTGCATGTTTTTATGTTTTGCTTTCAGCAAAGGACAGTCGCCAGTTGGGCTTATCCACAAACAGAGCAGGTGTTCTGACTGGGAGAACAGTTGATGTGTCTAAATGTCTCTAACCAAATGTAGCAAATGAAATGTAGAGTAGCCTGAATAAGCGTGATTCCTTCTGACTTTCCTGATTAAGAGCCTAGTGCTGCAGCGTGGTCGCTAGTGATTTAACAGAGTCCTGCCTCGATGGTTCTCGTTTCTGTGGCACTGCCAGAGTTGTGTCTTTTTATGTAACGATGCAGGCAAACCCTAGGGTTGCCAGAGAATTTCAACACAAAGCACAGCATGCTTCGGTGATTCGACTGGGATGATGGTAGAAGACTGTGGGGGAATTGGATGGGGCAGTGAAGGTGAGAAGGTAGAGCGAGCACGTGACTGGGAAGACTCACCGACCGTGGTGGTGGCCGTGGATGAAAACCAAAAAGGGACTGAAGGCAGAAGCGAGATGACGCATTTTCCTCATGCGGCTCCCCAGCTCGACCTCCATGTGACCTCATCCCTTTGTGAAGGGGCAGAGGATTCGGGTACAGAAGGAAATACAAAGTGAAGCCTGGGGGATAAAGTATAAGCAACAAAAGAAACGTTGACTAACGTACCAGGTTGGGACTCTGGGAACAAAATAATGACAAAATTGGGATGATAATGTGAAAACTTCCTAATATATTGGCATACTTTTCTAGCTTTTCTACCCCATTCCTCCTATTATCTCCTTAGGTTTTTAGAGAAACTACATACTAGTGAGACTGACCCAGATTAAGTGACTTGCCCATAGACATCCAGACGGCACGTGACGGGGCCGGTGACTCGGCACGCCGGGAAATGCAGTGCAGTTCGTTAGTCTCTGTACTCAAATACTCCTAGACTTCAGACTGCAGCCTTGCAGGAGCTGAATGAGGGGAATCAGAAATTTAAGTATGTGCCACAGACACAAACACACAGAAACCCACATGTGCAGCCACCCACAGGTGCACATGTGTGAACACAGGTGCAGGTATGCACTGCCATGCACATGCAAGCTGAAGGAGTATCCCTTAACCATGCTGCTCCCACTGAAATGTAACCTCTGAAGGTGGAAGGATGCGGTTTTCTTTTTTTCACTGGCAAATCTCCAACACCCAGGAGAGTCTGTGGTACAGGATCGGTGATCAATTAACATTTTTTAAGTACAAGAATGATCCATTGGATCATTTAATAATTATAATAATTATAGTTATTTTGCAAATGACATTATGTGTTTGCTGCATTATATATAGTCTTTCTTAGATAACACGCAGTAAGTGTGTAGCTTGTGGGACATGTTAGGCACAGATACAGTAAGTAGTGTGAATGGGTGCTGAATGCACATGGCCAGGGAAGGAAGGAAGAAGGCCGGGTTCGCCATTCGTAAGGCATGAAATAGTCAAGACAGTTACGATGTCCTTAAGTTGACTACCCATTGTTGACATCCACTCTGGCCATGGGCCCTTTGCTGGGACTGCCCTGGAGGTTGTTGGCAAACTACTGACCAGGCCCTCTTGCTCCAGCATCTCTCTAATAGAGCAAGTGTGTGCTGGCTCCGGGTGCCTTCCATCTGCTGAGCACTGTTTCCCACCCTGAACTCTGGCCGTTATAACGACAGTGTAAGTAGAGAAGACTGCCGTTGCAGGGAGAGAGAGGATTCGGGAGAGGGAGCATGGGGAAAGGAGAAGAAGGAGAGAAGGAGAAAACATCAACACTACGTGACACAGGATTCAGGGAACATGGTACCTCCATCCTGCTTGACTTCCTAGGTATTAATCTCGTGCTGTGTTTTTTTAGTTGATTCCAATAACCATATAACTCGATGCTCTCGACTTGGTCTGTGAGCTCCCTTGTTGGCCTCTGGGAGCGCCTGCCTGGTGGAGCGCGCACGTGGAGACCACTGTATGTCAGGTCACTTCCCACCAGATGACAGTTTACTCCAAAACATAGTTGATAAGATTGAAACTCAGTCCCACAATAGAGTCACTTTATTTCACTTGCCTCCCAGCATTTCCATAAAGAGAAGTGGAGTCACGGAAGGCGCGTCTGGGTGAGGCCAGGGCCTCCTGTCGGCACGGGGGCCTCAGCCTTCCAGTGTCAATGCTGCCCAAAAGCGGAAGCCTCTGAACTCGCAAACTCGCATTCCAGGCCCAAGGGCCCTAAATTCCAGCCTGGCACTTTGCCAACGGGCCAGGCCGCGCTCCAACACCCCCAGCTNCCCCCACTGCAGAGGTCAGTTACGGAGCGTGGCCGAAGGGAGTGAGTGGAGGGTTCCAGAGTTCCAACATTCACTCGAGTTCTTCAGAGATTATTGGATTCCTGTTTTTTTTTTTTTTTCTTCAAATGCTACAGGGGAAAGAGTTGCCTGGCTTGGTCCAAATAAGCTTCTCATTTTTAAACTTTGTTTTGCTTTAATAGAGTCAAATATAGTTGAGGGAGACAAAATTAAACCGCTTGACTTTTCAAATAGATGGGTCTAGCAGGAGTAATGCCTGCTTGAGTGTGGTTGGTAGGGTCATAATATGGGTGTGATAATTTATAGTGTCCATTTGAACATTTCACCTAAAACATCATTATGGTATGCTTGAGTGTGACATTTCTATGTTATATGCTTACGATTTTGTAATAAAAGATTGTGTAATAAAAAAAAACATTATTTGTGCTGGATCTTGTATTTAAGTCCTTAAAATGTTAGTTATTTTTACTTTAGAATAGTGAATTTAGAAATATTTTGGAGAGTAAATCTTCATGAAATGCTATTAATCTATTTTTAATATGACAAGTGGAAACAATGGAGAAATAGTCTATTGTGGATATCGTAGAACACCTTTTTCTATTTCGTTGACATGCAATATATATATGAATTTTAAATTAAGATGCTCAGTCATTGGCGCTGTCCACCTACTCTCCTTGAACCCCAGGTCCTGAGCCCAGCACTGACTCGTGTCATCAATGCACCCTTCACCTCTAGTCAGCCCCTCCACCCTGAACTTCCAGTGAAGGATTGGTTATTTGAAAGCCAGCTGGTGGCCTGTTGGCAATACTGCAAATAATAGAAACATTTGCAAACTACTCATGTTGCCCTTTTTCTGTGCACTTAAAAAGACAGGCTGTTACCTTTACTTTAATCACTCCATCATCATGGGTTGTGATGAATATTTTTGTCAGGAGTGAAGGAGGGATGTCCAAAAGAGAGGCATCAGAGATTAGTTTTAGCTAACTAAATTCTTAATTACATTTCCAGCTGAAAGCTAAGACATAGACATTAACTGAGTAAGAAATGGATAGATATGTGCAGGTGTGTGTTTGTGTTTCTTCTCTTCTAGAGAAATTCTAGAAATTCTAGAGAAAACAGGAGAGGCTACATTGTTTCGACAAGAAAGAGTTCGCACACTAGCAAACGCTCGGCGCCTGGGAGGCCCTTGGGGCCCGCTGTGCTCCGCCCTGCCAGAGTAGCCGGTCATCGCAGGGACACAGCGCGTCTGGTCTGGAAGGCGGGGTGTCGGGGAAGAATTTAAAACAGCAGGTGAAAGGGTGCGTCTTGCAGGGTCAGAGTCCTTCGCTACGCCTTTTCTTTGCGCGCGTGCTCTGCTTACGGATGGTTTTGCTCACTCAGAAGTCCACGCTTACCGTTTATATTGTGTTCTAAATTTGATGTTAGGCGGGGCATAAAAGGGTTCCTACTCGAATGGTTCTGAAAGGAAAAATCAGCGTTTTATTCGTAATGTACAGACCACATGGATTGAGAATAGTAAAAAAAAAACACCATGATGCAAAGATTTATGTTCCTAGCCAAGATGGAAGGTCGATTCAGAGGGACGAGATTCACTCTCCTATCTAAACAACAACAACAAAAATGAATAAAATACACAAAACCACAGTTTGAACCAGAGACTTGAATATTGGGCAGTAAAGGGTAGTGGTTTTCTTCACTATGTGAACAAATAGGATGAAACCTACAGTTGCCCCGGCTTATTGCCTGTGGATTTCCCAGTCCGCAAGGGAGGGAACCCAGATAAAACGTGGGGGTCTCCCTGAGTTGAGAAGATAAACCTGGGGCTCCGGGGAGGCCAAGGGAGTGGACATTCACAGGGCAGAGCATATCCTGGAGGAGAGAGCTGTGGCGGGGGGGAGGGGGGGCGGGGGGGCAGGGAGGGCTCTGGAGACTTGCAGTGTCCTCCATGAAGAGTGCTGATCAGTGCATACTCGGGGGGGGGGGGGGCGGGGGGGAAACTACTTGAGGCTGGAGGAAGAATGTGGCTTTCAGAAGGCGCCAGCCGACGGGGGAGGGGCATGTCGGGTAGAGGATGCAGAGACGTTTTGCCTCACTGGTAGTGAAATCAACCCTAAACTAAATGCTCTTCTGGGTCCCCCTAACGCCGGGAAGTGAGACCAGAGTGGATCAAACTATTCTGTAGTAACTCAACAGCATCCCAGAATAAAGTTCAAGATATTTATAGGGCTGCAAAAATATACAGCATCCAACAAGATAAAATCCACAAAGTCTAGCATTCGATGGAAATTTATCAGCACACAAAGGAGCAAGGTACTATGATCCATTAGGAGGAAAAAATGATCAATTAGTTCAAATTAATCCAAATGGGACACAAGATAGAATAAGTAAACCAAAACAATAAACAATTAATATAACTATATTACCTATGTTCAAGTAACGGGGGAAAGAAGGGGAAGGGTCAAGTCAAGGGACATGTGTAAAGGACCCATGGTCAAGGACAACAGGAGGAGGACTGAATGTGGGAGGTGGGGCATGGGTAGGGCAGGGGAGAGTAATGGGGGGGAGGGGACCGCTGTAACTGAACAACAATAAAAATGCTTTTATCTGCAAATAAAAAGCAGCTGGAGTAAATAAAGACAGATGTTTAAAAAGATCTGAATTAGACTGAAAACTACAATGTGTGAAGTGAAAAATATACTGGGTGGGACTGATGATAGATTAGACATTTCAGAATGAATGGTTGTTGAACTAACTTTACTACATAGCAATCAACACTGTAGAAACCGAATCACAGAGAAAAAGATAACTAAAAACAATCCCAAGAGAACCAGCGAGTACTCAATGTTTCTTCATAGTACAGACTTACTGGAGAGGCGATGAATCCTTTCAGGTTTTGCCTGCTTCCAAATGTCTTTACTTTGACTTTATTTTTAAAGGTTATTTTTCCTGGTTATAGAATTCTAGGTTAATAGTTTTTTTGTAAGTACTTTAAAGATGCTATTCCATTGCTCGCCCCATTCATTATTTTTCTGAGAAGAAATCAGCCATTTTTCCTATTGTTGTACGTGGTATGTAATATTTCTTCTTTCTTTGGTTTAAAGATTTTATCTTTACTCTTTAGATTTCAGCTCTATAACTATGATATGCGCAAGTGTGGTTTTCTTTGTATTTCCTCTCCTTGGGTTTCCCTGGACTTCTCAGGTCTCTGGGTTGCTATCTTTCTTTCACCCGTTTTGAAAAATTGTCAGTTATTATCTCTTCCGATATCTCTTCTGCTCTGATCTTTGCCCTTGTTCAGGGACTCCAGCTGCACAGATACTGTTTCGCTTAGTGGATGGTCTGATCCTTCTCATCTTTAAAAAGGTTTTCTCTTAATGTTCTAATTTGGATAATTTCAATTCACAGAGTCTTTCATCTGATGAGTTCATCATAATAATTTTTTATCTTTTAATTTTCATTTTTAGGGTTGCCATCTGATACCTTTTTATGCCGATAGCTTTTATCTTTATGCTAAAACTTCCCCTCTGTTCACACATGCCATCCACCTCTTCCGTGAGATTCTTTCACATATTTCTTATTGTTATGATTAAGTCTTCTTTGTTGACACTTGGAATATTCGGATCAAATGGGTTCCTCTCCTGAGAATAAGTCAGATATTTTTTTCCCATGTCTTGTATTTTTGACTGGCAGTCCGATACCGATAATAGAACAACAGAAACAAAGGCAAATAATATTTATCCCCAGAAACAGGGATGTACCTACTGTCTGGCCACTAATGTGAAGAGCTGAGCCACCTAGTTCACGAGTTCTAGTTCATCAGGGAACAGGCTGGCTGTTTCTTTAGATAAATTCATTTCACCTCAGGCTTCACACACTTTGTGCAAGGGACCAGAAAGGTCTTTTTGGCCAGACTCGGGTCCCTGTAGGGCTGGTTTCCATTCCCCTGCGCTGCGGTCGGCCTCCCGCAGGTCTGCTTGTCTGCATCTCAGAGGCACAGTTTTCATCTCTCTTGCTTCTGCCCCAGCCAAAGCCGGCCGCTGGTTTTACCCACCGGGAACCGCAGGTACCCCATGGATGCCGTTTACCTCTGTGCTGCCTTCAAACTGCGGGCACCCTGTGCTTACACCCAGGGTGTGGTCTTTCTCAGCTCCCTGCCCCTCCTCCGGTCATAGGCCCCCACGGCTCTCCACTCGCGTGTGGCCCAGAGAACCTACAGACCTTGCCTCAGTTTTCCTTTTCGGCCCTCAGAGTTCGTAAGGCCCTCCCTGCACATCGTGCCTTGGTGGAGCGCATGCTCTCAGCACTCCTGCCCCGCTGCACCCCAGGAGGGTGCCCGCTGCCTTGTAAATAAAACGCAGTTGGTACTGGCAGGTTTCCTTCTGCAGCTGAGCCGGGCCCACCGCACCTCAGGGCCTCTGTGAAGGTGCTGGTGGGGGGCACGCTGGTAGGGGGCACGCTGGTAGGGGCACGCTGGTAGGGGGCAGGCTGGCGCTCTAAGGATCCTGCACTGTCAGGCCAGCCCATACTCGGTCTACAGAAGAAACAAGTTCAGTTTTCTTCTTACCCGCTTACCTGACAGTTTTCTCGTTTCTCACTGCTCTACCAAACGGGAAGAAAGAAATGCTGAGGCTTCTTCACTCCGGAGAGAGGTTTGTAGCATTCTGGGTTTGAATTCACTAGACGTTTCCTTCTTATTGGCTCTCTGATGAATTTTTAATAAACCATGATTAATGGGTTATCTGGCTTGTTACTGTTACGGTAGGAATGACATTCTCTTGTAACTTTCTGCATTTTAAGCAGAAACTGTCACCTGACTGTTTAGATATGAATGTTTACTTTCCCTTCCAACATTTTTATATATATATATATATATATATATATATATATATATATATAATGTTATTGGCAATAGTTACAGTTATTGATAAAAACTATTGACGAAAGTTATAGTTTTTGACAAAGTTATTTTTATCAAAATATAATTATGGGCAAAAGTTATAGTTATTGACAAAAACACTCTTTTGGAGTTCCTCTTTCAGAATTCTTAAAACCATTCATCATATTATTTTGCATACTCTCAGTGGTAGAAAGTCTTCTTCTAAAAATCCTATCTGCTTTAAAATAAGAATAACATTTAAAATTAAGTTTATGAATAATGCTGATGATGCAATTCAGAAACATTTTTAGAAAAAAATTAATTATAAAATAATTGGGCTGCTTTTCTTATACTTCTTTGAAGCATCTTTTAAAGGCAGTTTCATACAACCGCTTCACACTGGTTGTGGGTGATGGCGGCATCACCGAGACAAGAAAGATGCGTCCGGTGGTGGCTGCCCAATCACAGGCTGGGCATCTAAACCCAATCCAGAGCAACATGCAAATGTGAGTAGTAACATGGAACATGTTACTACTCACATTCTAGCCTTGAACACCTGGCTTTAAAATTACTCGAAAATATTTCAGATTTTAGTGCTTGCAGATAAATAATGTACTATGTAATCTGCCACTTCGTGGGTTTGTGTTTTTTTGTAAATGTAAAAGTAGACTGACTTTTTTCTTAGTATATTTGAAAATGTACCATAGTCATTCTCACCTTGTTTCCAATGAAATCCTTGAGGAGACAGAGAGATACGTTTCATTCACGAAAATGAAAGTAGAAATTTTTGCAAAAAATCCAGTGCCTCGGAAAAGTGCTCTTTACGGAATCGGATGTGGCCCAGCTCCCCCAGCAGAGGGCAGCACTGTGTGGGAAATCGGAGGGCCCTGGGAGGAGGCTTCTGAACGCCTGCCTCACGTGCCAGGGCCTGGCTAAAGTGAGAAACATTTCTTTTCACTGAACCTTACACAGTTATGAAATGATGCAATAGTTTCTTTTGAGGCTGAGTATCTTGACTAAGTGGTAGCATCCCAAAATGTAAGGATATGTAATAATAATGACATACTGCACAGTTTCTGCCTTCTGTGTAAGATGCAATTTCTTTAAATTGTTGAAAACAACTTCTTTTAAATGTTCTCGAAAGAGCCTCACGTTTTGAAAATTTCAGGACTTATTGCACCAATCCCTGTTAGAGTGTTCTTACATTTCCTGATACTTGGGATGCCTGTTATGTCCCCATTAAGGCTTTTGGGTGTTACCTTCCTAGACTGTTTTTTTTTTTTTAGTTTATTATTCATTTTAAACCTTTTTTTTTTCATCTGTGCAGCTCAGACCCAACAAATGTAGTATTTTTTAGCATTTTCTAAGTGCAAGCCCCTTTGCAAACTCTGGTCCCCGGCTGAGCTCAGCTGCCCTTCTTGGCCCCCTGCAGCTCAGTGGTGCCTGCGTGTGTGTCTGCGTGTGTGTCCCTCCATCAGACTCAGCACACGGAGGTGGGTGCCCGACAGCAGCCCCCCACAGTCATAGCTCCTATGCTAATGCCGTTTACTTCTTTGCCTTTTCTTATCATGAATATATGTGTACTTACAGAACTGTCTATAAAATATACCTGTACTATTTAATGAATACTTACAAAACAAACACTTGTGTAACCCCATTCAAAAAGAAAAAATAGAACTTTGGCAGCATCCAAGAACGCTCACCTAGTTTGTGGCTTCCTCCCCATTGTAATCCTATCCCTTCACCTAGAGTATCCCCAGGTCTAACTTTGTAATAATTTTGAGCATTTTCTAGGTGCAGGCTCCTCTACAGATGCTTTTGTCAAAACGAGAATCATACCTTTTTCTTTATGTTTTTATAACCTATGCATGTATCCCAAGACAATGGTCTGGTATGCCTGCTTTGAACTTCACATGAATGGAATTACTCTGTTGCAATGATTTGTATCTATCTTCCTCTGTTCACTATTGTGTTTGTGATGTCATCTATACCATACAGCATTTGGCTCTGTCCTTTTGGTAGTGATATGCTACACTGCTCATTGTCTAAACACTTCACAACTCAGTGGTTCTCCTGTGAGTGGATGTTCAGGTTGTTTGCAGTTTTGGGTTACTATAAATAATGCTGCTACAAGGATTCTTACACGTGTACACTGGTGCATGTCTTTACATGGTTTCAAGTTGGTACTGGCATACTTGAACATCTCTTTAGCGAAACACCTCTTGAATTGAGATACTCAAACTTTAGAATGTAGGTGTCTGTGCAACACACTTATCAGCTGACATTTTATGTGAAAAATTTGTATTCCTGTCCCCAACCTCAACACTAGATTTTAAGCAAGACAGTGTGTTGGGGCTTGGGGGAGACAGGTGAGAGGAAGTCTTGAATTATATCCCAAATAGAATTGGTAAATATTAATGCTTTGAAAGGTGCAGCCAGAATCCACAAGGGGCACGTGTGATGGTTAATTACCTGTGTCAGCTTGACTGAGGGTGTCCTGATGCTTGGTTAGACATCATTCTGGGTATATCAGTGAGGATGATTCTGGATGAGAGTCACAGGTGACTAGATAGACTGTGTTAAATAGGTCGCCTTCTCCACTGTGCGTGAGCCTCACCCACTTCACTGGAGCCTGCACCAAGCAACAGGCTGAGCAAAAGAGATTTGCTCTCTCTGTCTCTCTTCCAGATAGAGCCTGGTCTTCTACGGCCTTCGGACTTGGACTTGGGCTGGAACTATGCCATTGGCTTCCCTAGGTCTGCAGCAAATTCCTGGGTCTTGACTACAGATTTTTGGACTACTCAGTCTCCTTAATCACGTAAGTCAGTCCCATGCAATAAATCATATATTATAATACATAGTAGAACAATTGGATATTTTATATATATCTATGTGGCTGTTTCTCTGGAAAAGCCAGACTAATAGAGAATGTTTCTGCTATATGAAGCAACTGTTTGAAAGAACCATATTAATCATTTAAAGAACATTTCAGTCATTTTACATCTTAATATAACAGCTCATTACTTGTATATATAGGCACTTTGATGTGAATTAGTTAAGTTTTAGGAAGTTGGTTGAGGCTGTGAGTTGATATATAAAACAATATAATTTTTCTTATTTAAAATATTGAGCAATATGCTGTAAATTAGCATTTATCTTTAAAATGTCTAATTTCACAAATAGATTTCTGTTTTTAAGTGGAGAATATGTAATGTGGACAATGCTATACCTAAAATGGAAATGCCGGGTAGCAGACTGTGGGTATTCTAGACTTGGCTAGCTAGTGCCAGCTTGATTTCCAAAGGTGTGGTACACTGGTCCCACCAGGCGTCTCTGGGAATTCTGTTGCCAGCATCCTCACTGACAGGGGGAACCAAATATCCCAACTTTTGAGGAAAAGTGTACTTTCAAAAGAAAATGCCAGTTACAGAACATAGAAGGATTGTAGAATGGGGAAGAAATCATTTCACAGATCTGAATGATAATAGATTAAGGGAGGGATTTTAAAATGGTGTCAAAATCCTGAAGTGAATGGTGGATGGGGAACTGGCCTTTGGTTCATTGCTAAAGGGAAACCTCATGCATTATTCTTTAATCACAAGGGGACACGCTCACCTGCACATGGGAGGGAAAAGAGAATCACTTAGTCTAAGGTCAACCAATTGTCACGTCACTGTGGCTGTTAATCAGGTATTATGTGCCTTTTGGTATACAATGCCACAGTGATATATAACGTAAATGTCATTGCCTACGATTTATTATAGGCAAAGATATTTAAATTAGATTTATTAAGGCTGACATTATAATATAATGTACAATTTATAAGAAATACAGGGCAGACTAAGAAGTTCAATCGCAGTGTAGCAAAGAAACCACGCACACGGGCCTGAGAACCAAAGGATCGCGGTTCGATTCCCAGTCAGGGAACATACCTGGGTTATAGGCCAGTTCCCGGCAGGGGATGAACCAGAGACAACCATACATTGATATTTCTCTCTTTCTCTCCTTTCCTTCCCCTCTAAAGATAATTAAATAAAATCTTAAAAAAAAAAAGAAAAGAAACCAGGCAAGTCCTGGCTATTCTGCAGGAGACCACTGGGCTGGGTTTTTTTTCAAAGTCATCAGAAAACTGTACTTGAACAATTAAAATAAAAATAAAATAAAATAAAAGTCATCATTGTAAAAAAGAGGTTGTGATTGCTTAGAATAAACTTGAGGGACATAAAATCCAGATATAAGTTTGATCCTATATTTGATATTTAGGGGGACAAACAGCTGTAAGGATATTTTTTTGATGAAGTGGGGAATTTTGAACATAGTATTAAGACCTGGAAATGCAGGTCTTAGGGTCATCGGTTGTGGAGGCTCTGGTGAGGGATTGAATTAGTTACATTTTTATGATTTTCCACAATGTGCATGTGCTACTTTTGTAATGATTCTTAAAGATCACACACTAGATAAAAAATTCATGGACCGGTTTCTATAATTGATTAATTTTTAATGGAGTATATTTTCTGATAAAAATTAAGGTATAAAAGACAACTATTTTCTGCCAAATAATAATTCATGCGTGACTATCATATAATAGATAATCTCATTGGAAATAATTGTTACCTTGATTGATATTAAGAAAACCACTACAGAGGACCACAGTTAATCTAGAGTTTTCTTCCATCTTGATTGCGTGTATTTTAATATAGTTCCTATAATGGGTTGACCGTGTTTTTCTTTATTCTTCTAACATTTTGTAGTGTTGGTCCCCTAGTTTTATTTCTGTTATATTCAGTTTATTAAAGCAGAAATAAATTGATCAAGATAAATTGTGAAGAGTTTGTGTATTGATGGCAATCTATAATTATGAATAGTTTTTATGCTCCAGTCACTTCATTTTATTTATATGTATTTTCAAAAACATGCACCTCTTCTTTCCCATCCTGTACCTTGAAAGCCTGGAGTATAAACAGTCAGTTTTCTTGCATGTCCCCATCAGAAGCTCTATTGCTGGTTGATTTAATCACAAGTCGAGGATCAGATAATTTTGGTGCGTGAGTCAACCGAACACGTGGACAGCAGCCTACTGACAGCCGTGACCCGACAACTCTCTGCTGTGCAGAGCTATCCCATGCATCGCAAGGTGTTTAGCAGAACCAGTGGCACACACACCTCAGCCGTGACAATCAAAAGAGCCTCCAGACAATGCCAATGGCCCTCCAAGGGGCAGAATACGTGCCATAGGAGACCCACTCAGTCAGTACTATTAAGGATGCTGATGGTGTTAGTCTGTTTTTCTGTTTACTAGTCCCTCGTAGACCGTTCCATAGTCCTGCTGCTGAGAAAACGTATGCTAATTGTTGAGTGCAGTTGGGTTTATCTAAGGCGGGTGTCTAACCCACTGGAGGTGAGTATGGGCCGGGGTCATGGAACCCTTGCTGGGAACCAGGAGCTGAAGATGGAGATGGAGTTAAGCAGGCAGAGGAGCCGGCTGTGTTATTGGAGGTGTGTGCTCTGGGAACATCGAGGGAAAAGTCCAATTTGGGGGGGACAATGAGGAGGGGCAGCCACAGACCATTGTCGGGGAAGGCTTCTCAGGGATGCTCGAGCTAAGTCTAAAAGGAAGATCAGGAGGTTGTCATGTGAACACAGGGATGTCTGGGGTGAGGCCAAAGAAGTTCTTGAATTTTATTTCAAACTGAGGTCAGCGACTCTGCCGAGAATCATCTGTAGAAGTGGTTTAATCAGTCCCATGGGAGAATAGTCAGGTCACAACACAAAAGACTGGCTGGGCCGACAGAAATTCACTTGCCCTGTAGTCGGTCATCCTGTTTTTAAAATTCACATGTTTAGTAACATTACAGAACTCAGTTGCAATGATGAATGTATGAGGCTATCATTACTGCTTTAATTTCTAAATTGTGGAGGATTTTCCAGACGTATTTCTCTTACTGATTTCTAGTTTAATTTTGTTATGGTCTGAAGACATACTTCGTACGATTTGTATTCTTTTAAACTGGACAAAGTCTGTTTCATGGCCCCGAGTACAGCCAACCTTGTTGAACGTTGCATTTGTACTGGAAAGAAATGCTTATTCAGATGTTAGATGGAGCGCCCTGTAATGGAGCGGTGTTATATGGGCAGATTGGTCGACAGGGTTGCTTATGTCCCTCCGTCTTTACTGATGATCTGCCCACTTGTTGTAGCGGTTACTGAGAGGAGTGTTGAAGTGTCAGATGGTGCTTGTGGATTTATCTGTTTGTCCTTCCAGAACGATCAGTTCTTGCTTTGTGTATGTTGAGGTTTGCAGTTAGGGATGTGCACATTGGAGAGCTGACCCATTATTATTCTTATTGTTGTTAATATCTAATTTCCCTCTTAAACACTGATCGAATTCTTGTTCTGAAGTAAGTTTGTGTGATACTATTATAGCCACTCCAGCTTTCTTTCATTGATGTTTGCATGGTATATCTTTACTTGTCATTTTACTTTTAACCTATATATGCTTTTATATTAAGGGGACGTATTATAGATAGATAGCATTTTTTAAAAATCCAACCTGAGAATCTGTTTGTATTGGTATGTTTGGATCATTCACGTTTTGTCATTATTGATATGGTTGTATTAAAATCTGTAGTCTTTCCCTGGCTGGGTGGCTCAGTTGGTTGGAGCATCCTCGTGTACACCAAAAGGTTGTGGGTTCGATTCCTGGTCAGGGCACATACTTAACTTTCAGGTTCTATCACTGGTTGGGGAGCATACTGGAGGCAAGTGATTGATGTTTCTCTCTCACATCAATGTTTCTCTTTCTCTCTCTCAAGTCAATATTTTTTTAAAAAATATCCTCAAGTAAGGATTAAAAAAATAAAAACACTAAAAAAATCTACCATCTTGCTATTTGTTCCATCTGTTCACTTCTTTTCTGTCTTCTGTTTGGTTAATTGAGCATTTTCCTTATGCTGGCATTTTATCCTTGCTACTAACTTATTATTTATATTTCTTTAAAAATTTTTAGTATTGCCTTGGGGTTTACAATGTATATTTTCAGTTAATCTGGGTATATATTCAAATACTATTCACTTCATGTGTAGAATTTGTCTTTTCATGATATAGCACCGACTTTAAAAGAGGGTACCATCATATCTACCACTAGTTACATTATTTAAAATTCTGAACCCTATAACCTTGGACTGTGTCTAGCAAATCCTTAACAACTGCCTAATAGGGCAGGGTGGGGAGGAGGGAGAGCCCTTATTAGTGCATTTGACAATCTCCATGGTGTGAGTGCGCTTGTCCCGCCCAGACTGCCCCCTAGTGTCGATAAGATCTGTCTTTGGTTTTTGGGCACTGTTTATATTTCTGGGACCTATAGCTTTTAATTCTCAAGCTTTCCAGTATCCAAGGGGTCTGCAACTCCATGGCTCACCCCTTTGCAAAGTTATCTTCTCTTACTGCTAAAGACTTCAAAGTCATTAAAAATGAGCATAGACTCTTCCTAGGATCTCTTTCCGCCTTCAAAAAATATCGCTAGAGGCTCTCACACAGCACTTTGTGTGAACTGTGCCTGGAGCCATGCTGGACAACACACCGCAAGGACGTGTACCAGTTCTGCATTTTGAAGTTCTTGGTGACAGCCAGCAGGAGCTGGCTGCCCTGCCCTTGGGGCTTAGAGCAGATTCAGTTTGGGGAAACAATCTGTGGGGATTAGAGAGCAGCTCGTGCATGTTTTCTTACCAGGAGAACGTGAATCACTGGGTGGGTGTAGGTTAGCCAGAGGTCTGTGTTTGAAGGATCTAAAAATAGCTGCCTTGTTGCTGCTCACTTCCAAACAGTCACCAGCGGCCCCAGTGTGGGCCAAGTGGTGACTGTGGCCTCCCAGGATGAGATCCTGAGCTGTTATTTACAACGGGACTGGGGAAAGAGAACAACACGGAACACGCAGTACTTTCTGGAAGACTCTGTTTTGAGACAGCGACGAAGAGTAGTTCAATTCCGATTTCTCTCTGTGGGATGGAGAGGTCGAGTCACTCATGGTAACTTCTCCATGACTTCGACAGGAATTTTTTGTGAGGTGTGTGTGGAATAGAAAAATTACAGAAGCCAACGCTCCGCTCTCAGGACTGAGGACGCGCATGTTGTGACAAGGAAGGGCTCTAAAGAGGCTACAGTGTACATTGACGATAACATTTTGAATAATGGTAACCTTGACTGAGCAAACACATAGGTTAGTACTTTCTGGTGTTATCTTTTCTCCACATTCGAGGATGAAGACAGTAAAAAGGGAATTGAAAGGCTCTTAGAGCTCATTTCTCATTCCTTACTCCCTTTTTTAAAGTCTTCGTCTAGCACACTGCCACCAATTTATCAGCATTCTTCTAGAGGGGAATTGGACCATAAAACACATCTTTATGATAAATAAAAGTATGTAAGCTGGAGTTGTAAATCACTTAAATTTCCGTACGGATGGCGATTCCAAAACACTCCTTAGTGAACTAATGTCACTATTAATCACCTTTATAGCTAAGAAATTCAGGCCTTTTTTCTCCCCTTAATATACACTTTTTTAAAAAATATATTTTATTGATTATACCATTACAGTTGTTCTATTCCCCCCTTCATTCCCCTCCACCCACACACTCCCTCCCCCACCCTTCTCCCCCCTTAGTTTATATCCACGTGTCTCAACTTCTTTAGATTCTATATTTCCCCCGCTATTCTCGCCCTCCCCCCTATTTTCTACCTACTGTTTATGCTATTTTCTGTGCCTTCTCCCCCCTTCTCCTCCTCCCACCCCCCTGTTTCTAACCCTCCATGTATTCTTCATTTCTATGGTTCCACTCCTGATCTAGCTGTCCTCTTGGTTTGCTTTTGTTTTAGGCGTGGTTGTTAATAACTGTGTGTTTGCTGTCCTTTCACTGTTGATATTTTTCATCATCTCTTTCTTATATAAGTCCCTTTAGCATTTCATATAAGGGCTTGGTGATGATGAACTCCTTGAACTTGACCTTATCTGAGAAGCACTTTATCTGTCCTTCCATTCTAAATGAAAGTTTTGCTGGATAAAGCAATCTTGGCTGTAGGTCTTTGGATTTCATAACTTGGAATACTTCTTTCCAGCCCCTTCTTGCCTGTAAGGTCTCTTTTGAGAAATCCGCTGACAGTCTGATGGGTATTCCTTTGTAGGTGACTGTCCCCTTATCCCTTGATGCTTCTAGGATTCTCTCCTTCATTTTGGTCTTGGCTAATGTAATTATGATGTGCCTTGGTGTGTTCCTTCTTGGGTCCAACTTCTTTGGCACTCTCTGAGCTTCCTGGATTTCCTGGAAGTCTATTTCCTTTGCCAGACTGGGGAAGTTCTCCTTTATTATTTGTTCAAATATGTTTTCCACTCGTGGCTGTTTCTTTCCCCCTTCTGGTACCCCTATAATTCGGATGTTGGAACGTTTAAAGATGTCCTGGAGGTTCCTAAGCCTCTCCTCATTTTTTTGAATTCTCATTTCTTCATTCCTTTCTGGTGGGATGTTTTGTTCTTCCTTCTGGTCCATTCCATTGATTTGAGTCCCAGTTTCCTTTCCATCACTATTGGTTTCCTGTGCATCTCCCTTCATTTCAATTAGTTTAGCCTTCATATGTTCCTCTAATTTGTGACTTTGTTCCTCTAATTTGTGACTATAATCTACCAGTTCTGTGAGCATCCTGATAAATAGTGTCTTGAATTGTGCTTCTGAGAGGCTGGCAATTTCTTGGTCGCTTAGAGTTATTGGCTCTGGGACTTTGAGTTCTTCTTGCGCCATCTTTTGGGTTGTTCGTGCCTGTTTCATAGCAGGATCAGAGCCCTAAAGTGTTCACTAGAACAGGGCAACTAAGTCGCTGGGTTGTGACACTGTATGTGGGGGCGGGGTCAAGGAGGGACTCTGGCGTTCCGTCTGCCGCCTGCCACCCCGGCCCTCACCGGTGCCGAAGGGCAACTCATTTGTTGGGTTGTGACGTTGTATGTGGGGGCAGGGTCAAAGAGGGGCAATGGCTTCCCTCCGGTGCCCGTAGCCACGACCTCCACCAGCACCGCAGCCACCACCGTCACCAGGGCCACGGGCCCCGCTCCACTGCACGCGAGTGTGCCACCGCTGTCAGCCCTCCACCACTGGGTTCACCCCCTGGGGCCTGCGTGGTCTGTCTCACTGCACGTGAATGTGCGACCTTGGTCAGTCTGCCCCGCACCCCGACTAGGTCCGGGCTGCCTGCGCTCCTAGGTCTGTCCTTCCCGACCCTGCTCCGCTGCTTGCTCTGCCTCTCTTACCGTCCCCGTTGAACGGTTCGTAGCTGTCGGACTTCTGTATAATTCGGTTTTCTGGTCTCTGGGTGTGTCTTAGTTCTCCAAAACTTTTGTTGTATCCAAACTTGGTTGTGGGAGAAGACACAGTGTTTCCACCTATGCCTCCATCTTGGCGGAAGTCTACACTTTTCTTTTTCTTCAAGTTAAAGCATACTTACTTAGATTTATCCTAATAACAACACCTTAAATATGGAAGAACCATTGTAAGCTACACTAGTTACTTCCCATTTTATTTCTTTTAAGCCATGTATTTTTTTAGAGATAAAAGGAACTAGATACTCATTTTAAAAAACAGTCACAAAAAGATGACAGCTGTGTCTAGAGCAGTGAAAATGTTCACAGAGACAGAAGTAGAATGGTGGGTGCCAGGGGCAGAGGCACTGGGCAGTCAGTGTTGAATGGCCATAGAGCTTCAGTTTTACAAGCAAAAGGGTTGTGGAGGTGGGTGGTGGCATGTATTAGAAATGTATTTAATACCACTAAACTGTACATTTAAAGATGGTTGAGATGGTTAAATAAAATTAGAAAATTTAGTAAGACCTAAATAGAAAAGAAAAATTAATCATGACTCCACCACTCAGAGAGAAGTACTGTCAACATTCATAGTATTTTCTGCATCTTTTCATGATATAAACATTTTTTAAAGTTGGAATTATCCTGCACATACAGTTCCCAGTGCTAACACTGCTACCGTGTACACAGAAAAGTCTCTTCCTGTCCTGTAAACATTTGGGCTCTCTAGTCATTGCTTGCTGAGTCGCAGCCCATCACGAGGTTGCTTCATAAACTTTACCAGTGTTGACGGATTGTAGGGTGTTCTCCCAAACCCTCGGTCTAGGCTCTGCATTCTACAGCCCCCAAAATGATGAACTCAAAAAATTCCCGTCCAGGGGTTTCAGATCAGAGATTATGGATGTGTTTTAGATATTTTTTGTTTTCATTAATAATATTGCAATGAGCACGCATGTGTTTATATCTTTTGTGTGGCCTTTCCATGAAGGTACCCTTTACAAAATAAAAAAGATATGTCAGAATTATTACATCTCCAATTTTTTAGCGATATCCTTTAAAGCTTTACCCCAGGAATGTTTAAGGTGGCTCAGCCTGGGGTGTCTTCACTTGGCTTAGTAATTCAAAATTGTATTTATTTAGTATTTTTAACAAACTATAAAAATGATCCCTGAAAGTATAGTCTTTATATTCAACATTTGTAAAGATAAATTGTATTACTTTTGTGTGTAATTGGTCCTTCTCTCATTTTCCTATTAATGGAAAATTTTCCTATTTTCCTGCTAGTGGATTTCTTAATAATTTATTTATTTAAAAATTTAATTCCATTTTTATATTATTCATGCCAAACATTATTCTAATTTTCTAATTCATTTTGTTTGTTATATATAGTCAAATTTATTGATTTAGCAATTATGTATTTTATTTTTAAAAGAGTGATACTTTTAGTAAACAACATACTTTTGTATTGTCTGTATCACGCATTATCCTAAATTAATATATAATTAATAACCCCTGTAACTTGATTTTTGTCAATTAATTTGCCAAAATCCAAAGGAGAGAGCATTAGAGATGTCTAACAGTACCATTTCTTTCAATTTCTCTAGTGTATTCTATGCTTCACATTTGATATTATGAGAACATTGTCCAGTACAGGAATCATCTTAATGACACCTACATTTTATTATGACTTAAAATATTTGTTTTTATAAAATGGTCCTTCTTATATACTTTAATTATTTACCTTGATTTTTCCTTTGTCCTATTTTATTATTATCAGCTTTCTTTCTTTATGTTTTCCCTTTTCTATATATCTTGGCCTATAATTTTCCTTTTTAACTTATTTCTGCCACTTTGTTTAACTTTCTTTAGCTAGTCTGTTTTTATGTTGCAGAATTTAAGCCATTTAGGTTTATTGTTATAATTGGTATATCTGTTCTGTTGTATTTCTCTGATTCTTTTGTTAATTCTTTGATATTTCTATTTTTATGTCTTTTTAAATTTCATAAGATTTTCTAGTATTACAGAGGGTGAATGCCTTACTTTAAAGTTTTACTAGTATTGTATTTAAATTAAAATGTTTTAATTTGTAACTAATTATCAGACTCAATATTTAAACAGTTGAGTCTCCCTGATTTAAGTTCTATAACTTACACACTTTCTTTACTTTTTCACTATTAAGCCTCTCTCTATTATTGTTAGTATAATTTAATATATTACTTTCATACCGTAGCCTAGCAGAAAAGCGATAGTAAACAAACAAAAGATGGATAACATGGGATTGCCACCCATTGTGATTCTCAAATGTTATCCATGGGGTTTTAACAATGAATAGCCCACCAATTTTAGTTTTCAGTGTTGTTATGATTTTATATTTTTGTGTTTTTGTAAGCATTTTACTTGGAAGAAGGAAGACATGTTTTAAAATTTAAAATGATTTAGGCAGACTGATAATGTCATGCAGACAAAAAGTGGAACTTTTTAAATTAATTGTTACGCAGAATAAATTAATCACCTCAATTGCTTTAAATGAGCTCTCTAGTGCTCACAGAATGTGTTAAATGTTGCAAGATTTGCGGGGTAGCTGAGCGAGGCTTGTGGTCATTTGCAGTAGGTGGACAGGTGCTTCATCCTGCATTAGGAGGACATCAGGTGTTACTCTCTTGGCCCTGGGACCATCTTTTCTGGGGGGGTGTCACGGGAACTTCCTGAAGGACAGAGACAGTTATCCCCATCCAGGTTTTTCTCCCCCTGTTCTTCCTCTGCTGTAGAGCAGGAGCTCCTAGTCCTTGCCTGGCCAGGGGCCGTGTGAAGGTACGTGAAACCTGTGCTGAGAAGCTGAAGCACAGGTGACTCAGAAGCTGAAGTACAGGTGACTCAGAAGCTGAAGTACAGGTGACTCAGTGCCCCTTGTTTTCACTCTGCTCTTCCAGTCTGTTCAAGGGAGGACGAGTTAGCTCTGGGTGACTATGCTCATCTTTCTCGCCCAACCTTCTCCCCCAAGCACAAAAACCCCATGTTCCCGACTGTTGTGAGACCCTGAGCTGGGTGAAATGACTTCTGTTCTTGAGATGTGTTTTGCATCTTTTCTCTTCATTTTCACTACTGTCTCAGTCTGAGTCTCTCCAAGTTGGGTTCTCTTAAGTATATTTTCTAGCGACCCTACTTTCCAATTCCTTTGACCATGCTGCACATCCAACCTTTATCATTTCTTGCTTAGACTGGACAACAAAATCCTTTTAACTAGTTTCTCTGCATCCAGTCTCACACTTCTTCAAACTTGTTCACAAACCCTTCTGATAATTTTTATCATCGAATCAGAGTATGATTTTACCCACCTAAGTGTTCTAAATGATTTCCATTGCCTTTGAAGAGATAGTTTAGCAAGACTCGATTCTCTCACAGTCTAGTACTCACCCATCTCTTTATTTATCTATTCACTTACTCTACAGAGCCTAGAACACTGTATTTCCTACATGAACATTTTCAAACAGTAGGAGTAAGTCTCTAGTTGTGGCCAATGATGAGGGTTGGTGCACCATTGAAAGAAATAATACTGGGAAGCAAAGGCAGGCAAAGCAAGCGATAGGAAAGCAGCAACATCAGGAACAGTTGGGGACCGCTCTGCCTGGTTTCAGGAATTGTAACTCCCCTGCATGGCTAAGACTCAGCGAGCCACCCCCAGAATGCGAGCCACAGGAGATGAAAGCTTGTCTTTGGTAGCAAACACTGCCTCAGTTTCCTCTCCCTGCCCCCAAAGCATGATCGGAAGTCAGAGACGGGTAAGACTCCTCACAGCAAGGGGCAACCTAAGCCAGACTTGATCACTTGGGAGGCTATCATGGAAGGACTCGGGCGGGGGGCTGCAACAAAGAGCAAGCAATAGACCCTTGTCCCCTGGCTATGTGACATAGCCTGAGTCCCCATGTCCTCTGGGAGAAGTGTTTCCTGGCTCTAATCCCCTTAAGCCTGAGTGCCTGATGGGGAGCTCCTTGCTTTGCTAGAGCGGATCCTGGGAAATCTGGCATAAGAAAGAATTCCTAAATGTCCTGTGAAACCTGCTTTGCTATGAGTGCTTTCATTCATATGTTAAGGGTCCGAGCAGGAAATGCGTATGTCGCCTAAAATTTCTGCAAAACCCCCTTCCTGACAGACTCTGACTCAGACTAAGCCCTCAGATTTCTTTGAAATGTTATCTACTGTTTGATCCTTACCACCTGTATTCCTGTGTATTACAACCCAATAGAAGCCCCTGGAGAAAGGGGCTCCTGGCCTTTTTCCTCTGAGAAACTGGCGACCTCTCCTCCCCGAGAAGATCATGTCTTGGTAGTGTTACTTTCATCCATGGTGGACAGGGGGACTTGAGGGCAAAGTTGCCCCCACAAGGAACTATTCTCCAATTTAGTTACTGGAATTTTTGTGATTCCTGCAGGATGATGCACATTTAAAATAAAGTTTGAAAAATTGCAAGAGGAGAATCCCAGGCCTGGTGGGCAGTGTGAAGGAAAGTCTTGGGGCAGATGCTATGGGCTGTGTGTGTGGGGGGGGCGCTCCAGAGGGAGGCAGCCTGGGCTGCAGCCCTGGCTTGTCTGCTCCCTAACGGGAGAGTTGCCTGACTTCCCTGAGACTGGGCTTCTTTGGCCAAACGAGTAGCACTAGTGTACGTACTCCTTACAAGCTTGTTGAAGGAACTCAACAAGTTCTTTAATTGATTAATCGATTCAAGTAAGGATCTTGACGTAGTAGGCATTCTATAAAACTTAGCTGTTATTCTTATTAACCTTATTTGTTCAAAAGAGAAAATAACCTTTTGCTAACTTGGTATCAGAGTGAGATGACATAAGCCATTAGTTGCTTCCTAGTTTAGAGGAAACATCCAACTTTAAAATACAAATAAGAAAAATAATGTTGCCACCTGATTCTTATTTTAAAAGGTAGAACTGTTTTTGTCCCCCATCCCACACTCAGTTATTTCGAATATTCTATTTAAAATTTGGGCTCTTGTCTTCTGTCCTTTAAGAGTAAAAGGCTACACACTTGACTCACAACATATATTTCAAACTCAGCATTCGGTCATGGTAGAAATGATCCTTGAGGCGGTAACTAATTTTTTTTGTAAATTTTCAAAGTATTGCATAAGATTGGATGAGAGCAGTCCCCGAACCTGAGATATTTTAGAGAGGATTTTAGAGCCTGTTCAGGTTAAATTGTGATATGAAGGCCCTTGTCTAAGTTGAAATGATTTTCTTGCCTCTGTTTTCTATTCCCTATTTCTCTTACCTGCTGGCTTCATTGTCTGGCATAGGCACCCAAAGCAGGCTTTACTCTGTTTTTGACTAAAAGCAGAAGAAATGCTACAGCCTGTGAGATGGCTTCCATTGGAGGGGACGTGCCTGGCACAGGGGACAGGGGACAGGGAAGGAAGACAGAGACACAAGGAAGGACTGAGTCACTTTCACAGAATTTACTGGAGTTATAGCAGGACAAACATAGCCTACTATTTATTTTCTTCCTTTCCAAAACAAAATTGAACTTTGATGAACTTAAGCCCGGGAAACAGGTTGTGATGCTCCCGTCCGCCCTCACGTGTTGAGCGAGCAGGCACTGCAGGAGCGTGGCCCCTTTCTCAGAACTGTGGTTTCGGGGGAGGATGTTTGTGTGGATTTTGAACTTTATATTTTTTTATTCAGACACTAACCCTGGGCAAGCTAGCCCACAGATCCCAAATTGTAATGTTATCGTTAGCTCTCAGAAGGCACAGACCACAAAAATGCAAATCTGTTCTAAATACAAGGCCAAGTTTGTGAGTTTTGTTACTGATTTTTGTCATGCAAGAAAATAACACAGCTTTTGGATAGACGAAACAATACAATTCTAACATGTATTGGAGTTGTGATTTGTTTTTTATTTTTACTTCCCTTTGCTTAATATGGGGGTGCTACAGTCTTCCTGCTGTTTAGAAAGAACAAAACGTCCTCCCGCGTAATGCCACTCAGCTTTCATGCTCAAGTTCAGTGTCATGAAAGGAAATGCCCCCTTCTCTCTAACTGGAAAAGTGTTGCAACAAATGACCTACAGGAGATTGTTTATGAATACACTGCAAGCTAAGAATGAGCAATATTTTTATAGAAAAACCCGACTCTTGTATTGCAGTTTGAATAGGAGGCACTTCGACTTGTTTTTATTAGAAATTAGTACATCATGTTAGGTTAGAAACCATTTTGTAAAAGAATAGGTAAATCATAAGTGTTAGCTCCATTTTAAAATAAAGCATTGTCGCTGCTCCCCACCGCACTTCTCCGCATGCTGGCTCATCACAGATTCTCTGAATTACCGATGCCGACCTGACCTCTCCACAGCTGGGCAGTTGGATGGTTTCTTCAAAGGATTTTATCAAATATCTGTCCATGAAGGCTTACATACAGGGGTTGGCAAGAGTAGATTTACAGTTGTGAGTATGTGAGACACAGTTTCTTTTTGTATTATCGTTTATTAATTGTTGTGTTTTCCCTATGAACGATTGTAAACCTACTTTTGCCATCCCCTGTACGTTCATGTTTTCTGTCGAAGGGGCCTCCCATTTCCGAGTTTAGTTTGGACACTGTAATACTATAGAGACGAGAAACTTTGCATGGTGCGAGTAAGCCCTTTCTGAGGGCTGTTATTGGAGAGAGACAACTTGGAAGCTCTCTGACATTTGTGAGCCTGAGTGACGTTTCACTGTAAGGCATGTGTGGATCGAAAGGTTGGTATATGACAGGGTTATGCAGTGTCCACATAAACCAATGAAAGATTTGCTATGTGCGATCCTACCATCTCCATGTCGTAAGATGGATCACGTTTCCGTCAGGATCTTCGTGAGTCTTCATTCAGCTCCTCCTCACCTGTCCTGGGCTGACGGAAGACCAGCCCTTCCATAGGCTGTGTCGTGGGAAAACACAGCAAGAAGGGGAGAAGGAAAATGAGGGAAGGTTTTGTGTGTTAGCTTATCACGTAATACAGCTAAATGTTGTCTCCACACGCTCATTGGGCACCTGGTCCTTCCGGTGTGAGTGTGGGGAGGGGGGATAGAGGGACAGTGACCACAGGTGTGGGGGAGGGGGCAAGTGCCCCTTTTCCTTCCGTCTTCCCCCTCTCGTTTAATTAGGGCTTATGCTTCCTGTTGCTCGGGCCAAAAGTCTTGGAGACAACCTTGAATACTCTCTTTTCACACTCTCCTGATTTTTTTAGAAGTCAGTGGGCTGTTTTAAAAATATGTTTCTACACAAGACCAAGAAAAGATATCAAAGGTCTGAAAAACAAAGTTCACAGCTTGACGTAACCAAGGTGTGTGGAACCACCAGTGAAGGGATTTCCCTTTCTCCTAAGGCGCACGGGTATTTAACACAACGGGCTGCAGGACGGGTCCCAGAGAAAGGTGAACAGAATTTCCAAGAATTGAAGTCTTTCAGAGTGTGTGCTCTGACCACTGTGGAATTAAGGGAAACAATTTAAGAAAGAGGAAAATGAAGTCACATCTGTGGTGCCAACACTGAGCAGAATACCCGTAAACCTGATGGATTTCATTCGTGCTAAAGAATTTTCAGTTTGCATCAGCAGGGGGTCCGTGACTTACTTAGGTGCCATCTTTGACGACCCTCAGTAAGAAATGCTTATGAGAGACTGGATTCCAAAGTCAGCAGCCAGGAAATAGGTCAAGAGGCCAACTGATTTCTGTGTAAATAAATACATTAGATGTGAATGATGTAATTAAGTTTGGAGAGATATTTTAAAGCCAAAATAACTATTAATCCAGAACTTAGCTCAGAACTTAATTGCCAAAATTCCCTTAAGATCTTAGCAAGTTGTTGTTGAGACAGGTAGAAAGGCATTAGGTTACTAAGCGATTACTGTAATTTAGATAACTTTCTTTAAAGCTCTCTTTGAGTATGTTAAAATATATTTACCTTGGGGTCTAATTACAACCTGTCTCAGTTAAACAATTTGAAAGCGAAACTGCACAGCCAATTGAAAGAGCAGCAGGAATAAGGTGCTCTATGTGCCCTGCGCAGTTTCTTTATTGTTTTTGTTGAATTGCTCGAGTCAGAGATGCCTGCTGGGGGGATGGTTTAATGGGAGAAGCATCCTTCCAAAGTACCTCCCCCCGCCTCCTGCTTCAGCACCCCGTCTTCATCCCTCCCAGCTTTACCGTTCCACCTTCGATCCAGGCCGTAGATTCCTACTCAGATGCTCGTACCCAGGGACATATCTGGTAGCTCTGTGACTCCTGGATCCCGTCAACCGAGGCTCTAGCATTTATCTCTCCGAGACTGGGGAGGGGGAATGTGGCAGGGACAGAATGTGGCCTCCAGGGGGCTGCGCGCTGGCTCCAGAGGGACCCGGAGGCGATAGCAGTTACGTGTCCTGTGGGATTTCGACCTGGGTTGGCATCTTGATTCCCTCCTTCCCTTGGGGCCATAATGTCATTATCATAAAAAGGCATCTGTACGTTCACAGTATCACTAAATAGTTTTAAATACTAGGCAGTTAGTGGCCGATGGCAATGATCTTCTCTTAATCTTTGCACTCCTTCTATTTTTGCATATTTTAGACTCTGTGTCCAAATCCCAATGTGATAACTTTGGAATCATCATGCTTGTTTTAGGGTCCAAGGGAACTAGACGTGCGCCATTCATCAATTCCTCCAAAATATTTCAGCGTGGTGGGTAATTTGACAGACCTTGGGGATACATAAAAGAAAGAATTAAAAAATCTCTGCTTTACAGAACTGCCTGTATGGCACGAGGGGTAATGACCACAGTCCAGACAGACGTGCAGGCACACTGATGGCTCCTATGATGACGTCCTGGCACTGGAAGTTCAGAAGAGGCTCCTCTGAGACAAGGATGTTTGACCTGAGATCCGAAAAGTAGCAGCTAACCAGGGAACCCCCTCAACACTTGACTGGTTCTCCAGGAACAGCACCAATTCCTTAAAACTCCTGTGATCGCAGTTTTTGTTATCATTATTTTGAATGAGCATGTGAATAGTTTTCTCTTCTTTATGATTAGTCTAAATGGAGCAATGACATCATTTTAACAATATTTTTAAAGAAACACTTTAAAAAATACCCAGCAGATATTAAAAGTGCAAACATGCGCCCTGGCTGGTGTAGCTCAGTGGATTGAGTGTGGGCTACAAAACAGAGGGTCGCTGGTTTGATTCCCAGTCAGGACATATGCTTGGGTTGCAGGACAGGTCCCCAGTAGGGGGCGCATGAGAGGCATCGACACATTGATGTTTCTCTTTCTCTCCCCTTCTCCTCTCCCTGAAAAAAAAAATGAAAGCATGCTCACATGTGTGAACACCCTTCACTTTTTTCAAACTTAGGGAGAAATTGCCAGAACAGCAGTGTAAAGAACTCCCGTATCCTCCTCGCCGAGATGTTCCAATTCTTGACACTTCACCACAGTTGCCTCATTGCTCCCCATCCGTCCCCATGAATCTGGTTTTGAACCGTCAGAGAGGAAGTTGGAGACCTGACATTCTGTCACTCATAATGCTNGGGGGTAATGACCACAGTCCAGACAGACGTGCGGGCACACTGATGGCTCCTATGATGACGTCCTGGCACTGGAAGTTCAGAAGAGGCTCCTCTGAGACAAGGATGTTTGACCTGAGATCCGAAAAGTAGCAGCTAACCAGGGAACCCCCTCGACACTTGACTGGTTCTCCAGGAACAGCACCAATTCCTTAAAACTCCTGTGATCTCAGTCTTTGTTATCATTATTTTGAATGAGCATGTGAATACTTTTCTCTTCTTTATGATTAGTCTAAGTGGAGCAATGACATCATTTTAACAATATTTTTAAAGAAACACTTTAAAAAATACCCAGCAGATATTAAAAGTGCAAGCATGTGCCCTGGCTGGTGTAGCTCAGTGGATTGAGTGTGGGCTACAAAATAGAGGGTCGCTGGTTTGATTCCCAGTCAGGACATATGCTTGGGTTGCAGGACAGGTCCCCAGTAGGGGGCGCATGAGAAGCATCGACGCATTGATGTTTCTCTTTCTCTCCCCTTCTCCTCTCCCTGAAAAAAAAAATGAAAGCATGCTCACATGTGTGAACACCCTTCACTTTTTTCAAATTTAGGGAGAAGTTGCCAGAACAGCAGTGTAAAGAACTCCCATATCCTCCTCGCCGAGATGTTCCAATTCTTGACACTTCACCACAGTTGCCTCATTGCTCCCCATCCATCCCCATGAATCTGGTTTTGAACCGTCGGAGAGGAAGTTGGAGACCTGACATTCTGTCACTCATAATCCTCCTGTTTGTGTTTCTCAAAAGACAAGGCTGCTCTCCTGTCTCCCCACCTCCTTCAGGCCATCAACAATGACAATGCTGTCTTTAAGTTCCCTGCAAAGTCTGCTGACCGTCCCAACAACGTCTCGCCTCTTTCCTGATCCCAGATCCAACCCAGGCTGACATGCTGCATTTAGTAGGCATGTCTCTTCAGTCCTCTTCAACCTGGGACAGCTCTCTTCTGTGACAGATCCCCTGGCCTTTCATTTTGTAGCATGTTCTTCATCTTGGGTCCATCCAGTCTTTCCTCATGTCCAGACTTGGGCCATTAATAGCATCATTTTTAATAGCCACACTAATACCTCTCCTTCTTCATGAATTCATTCAAAGACATCTATCAAACAGCCGCTGTGTCAGTTAATGGCAATAAGGCAGTGAACGAAACAGATGAAACTTCTCGTCTTCACGAAGCTAACATGAGATGTCTTTATACAGCTGTATTACAGCTGTCTTAATCTGTCACCTCTTTGTGCTCTATGAGACTCTATATTTGTTATTATAAATTATTTGTTTCATGTTTCACTGAACATTCTTTAGTTGTAGCTTTGTGCGTATCACGGTTATTTCATGAAGCTACGTTCTTTGGAAGTGAAAGGAGCAGATCTGAGCAGTAGCTGTTGTAAAGGTAGCTTTACATTGATTTCCCATCTCTTTCTAGAAGAGCCAGGTCTTCTCAAATTCTTACCCCTGGTTGTTATCACTTAGAGTTACCTTTTGTTGCTTTGTTAATTAAAGCAAACACGCTTTATTTCTTGGCTCCTATCAAATGAAGGACTGTGTGGTTGGAGCCTGTGGCTTTAGTTTTCTGGCTTATACATCACAACACGACAGTGGTGAACCCAACCGTAGCCTCAGCTGGAAGAGCAAACTGCTGAGAGAGCAATTTGTGTCAGTGTTTAAAAACTGGTATATATTTTTTGGTTTTCTATCACCAAAAACTGGTACAAGGCCTGGTACATTGTAGCCACGCAAGAAATGTTGGATTTAATTTTTTTTCACATGTTATCATTCTTAAACGAAGGTTCCATTTTAAATGGAAGAAACTCTTAGTGTTTATCTAGTTGTATTCTCTTGTTTGATTTACTCAGGGATGATGTATGAATAGTTTGATATTGCACTTCGTTGCCATGGTAACAATCACAAACACCAGACTTTTAAAATGACACTTAATAAGTGGCAAAGTGCTGAAAAAGTTTTTCATTTGTACAGTGACGTCTTGGTGGTTAGTGGTGATCAAAAATAACAGAGGGCTCGGATAAAAACATGTCGAAATGACTGCTTTTTGAGCCATGGAAATGTTGGTGAAGTCACTGGATTTCAGAGAAGGGGATGCTTTGGCTTATCTACAATCCGTAAAATTTTGTGTAATAAAAATGACACAGGAACATGGATGGGTTTGAGAGAATCATGCTAAGTGAAATAAGTCAGATGGAAAAGGGCAAAGCCATATGACTTCACTCATATATGGAATATAAAACACAAAATAACAGAGGAACTAACAAAGCGAAGAAAACCAAACTCATACGTACAGACACGGAATGGTGTTCCCCAGAGGGGAAGGGGGTGGGGGAGGGCGGAGTGGGTAAAGGGGTCAAATGCAGGGTAATGGGAGGAAACTGGCTGATGGGTGGGGAGCACACAGCTGAAAACGACATCATATCATTAACCAGTGTTACCCCAACATGTTCAGTTAAAAATGAGGGATTTATGGGGTTCGGAATCAGGAGACCTGCATTTTAGTCTCCCCTCTGCGATGCAACAATGCCCTCCTTTAATACGTCTGAATTTTAGTTTTCCCACTTAGAAAATATAAACAATATTCCCCTGGTTACAGTACAGATTTGCATCAGATGGGCCAAATGAAGTCATACACATGAACATATTTTACAGTGTGAAGCAAATTACAAATATAAAATTCGACTGTGTTCCTTACGGAGGCTCATGCCCTGTGCTTCTCCACGACCTAGAACTGGGGAAGGAGCTCAGGTGCTTGGCTGCAATCCCGTCACTCGTCACTCGGAAAGGGCTTCTCCCGGCCTCGGTCCTCGCCGGGCAGCTCCGTCAATGTCACAAAACCGCTGCATCGCCACTTTAAGAGGATGCACTGAATGATACATAAATTAAATCTCAATAAAGCTGTTTTTTAAAAAGCCCATTAGTCAACCAGCCACCAAAGGCTGCTCGCTGGACATCTTTTCGCGTGGGGCTCAGCTGTCTGGCCGTATTAACGCTTTTCTTCTTCTCTTCCCCTCGCTCTCTGCCGTCTCTCAAACAGCCAGCCCTTCTGACTTGATTATGTGGAAGGATTTCACTTCCTCAGCTCCAAAGCAGGCTTGCCAGGGTTCAGAGCAAGGGTGCTGGAGGCTGGGTTTGTCACTCTGAAGCTGTGTGACGCCGAGGCTCCTGGTGGGGTGGTAGGAGTAACTCCTCCGTGGGGTCATGGGTGTGCGCATCCGTGAGTCACTACAGCCCGGGGCTTAGAGCAGAGCCTGCCGCGTGGCGGCGCTGTTTCACAGCAGCCCTCACTGTGGTGACCCTGACCCTAACCGAAACCGTGGCCCTGCTTGTCCTGTCTGCAAACCCAGTAAAGCCTGCTGACCATCGAAGAGCCCTCCCTCGAGGCCCTGGAAGTGACAGAAAACACGGATAGAAACCGTGAAGGACAAACATTGCCTTTTATGATGGCCCAGATCAGATTTTTACTCAAGGATTTCTTTCCCTGATACAATTAATTCCTGTAGGAGGCAGAAACAGTCTTAAGGATATTGTTCGCTTTTTTTGTACATATGATGTGAGTATGTATGCATTTTTTAAAAATAAAAAAATTATTCATTGGTTTGAGAAAGAGAGAGGGACATTGGTTTGTTGTTCTGCTTACTGATGTATTCATTGATTGCTTCTTGCGTGTGCCCTGACCAAGGATCAAACCCTCAACCTTGGCATACCAGGATTATGCTCTAACCAACAGCTACCTAGCCAGTATTTATTAAATCCTTCTCCTTAAAAAAATATTTATTTATTTTTAGAGAAAAGGGATGGAGGGAAAGAGGGAGGGAGAGAAACATCAATATGCAGGAGATATATTGGTGGGTTGCCTCTCTCACAACCCCAACTGAGGACCTGGCCCACAACCCAGGCATGTGCCCTGACTGGAAATTGAACCAGGGACCCTTTGCTTCACAGGCCGGCACTCAATCCACTGAGCCACACCAGCCAGGTCTAAATCCTTCTTAAAGATATAAAGATAAGCCCTGGCTGGTATAGCTCAGTGGATTGAGCACAGGCCTGAGAACCAAAGAATTGTGGTTCAATTCCCACTCGGGGCAGATGCGTGGGTTGCAGGCCAGTTCCTAGCAGGAGATGCACAAGAAGCAACCATACATTGTTATTTCTCTCCTTCTCTTCTTTCCTTCCCCTCTAAAGGTAAATAAATAAAATCTTTAAAAATATATAAAGATAAAAAAATAGATCTTCCTTGACACACGATTTATATATAATAAATAAATAAATACTACGTATGTGTAAAATCTTCAGTGTAGCATTCCTGTGTACCCCCTTGAATGTGCCTGGCCCATAGTGATATTCAATAAATCCTTGAAGAACTAATGAATGAGTGGGCACAGATAATGTGAGTACATCTCCTGTTTCGGGGAGATTATGCCCTGATGCTTAGCAGCAAACTGGCCGTGATCACCATCATCTTTTGTTTACATATTGCATTTTGCTCTCCAAAGCACATTTATGCCATTTTTACAATAACATCATATATGGAAAACACAGATTTCATGTTCTAGTTACACATGTCATAACTGCATTTGCATTTGTAGTGCATCTCACTTAGAAACATTTCCATAAGTTTTTTATTACCTCATTTTGTCCTCAGAACCATTTTATGAGGTAGATCAGACAGGCACAAAGGAAAAGACAAGGATTGCAGAACTTAAAGGAACCTGAACAATCATAGAAGTAGACAGACTAGTTGTGGAGTTGAGACAAGCGTAGAGATGTAACGCTTCACCTCGTCTTGGGTGACATTCCCAACACCAACCTTTGTGGCCTGAAGGAGGCAGTGTTGCGTTTGGTCAGATCTGCCACAGAGGACGGCCAAGGAGATTTCCAACTGTGGGGACGGAGTGAAGGAGAGAGAGAGTTCTTCAAATGAAAACACTGCACTCTTTTCAGAAGACGGACTGAATGCTGGGTTGGACCAAACAACGCCTGAGCACTGTGCCATGAACCCAGCGTTTTACCCGTCTTGCTTGTGGTTCGATTTTCTGCATTTCTCTAAACACCTGTTTGTAAAATGACCGGTTCCCAGTTGTCCGATGACCAGTTCCTCTCCTCCAATGCCCTGGCAGACCACACCCACACCCTACGGAACATCTTATAGATTGGGGTGGTCAGTGTTGCTGAAGCCTTTTCTTTAACTTAAAAGTTTTATTTTAATATCTTTGGCAAATTTAAATTTCTCAACCAGTAAGTTTGTTGTTTTTCTTTTTTAATTTTTTTGTGCTTTTTAAATGACCATTTATCTCCCTCTACCTCCTTATCCCCCACAATTGCCACACGGTTGCCCATGTCCATGAGTCTTTTTCCTTTCTGCTCCATCCCTTCACCATTGTCCATATTCACAAAAGAAAACTACTCAGCTATAAAAAAGAGAAGAAAACTTTACCATTTGCCACAGCACGGATGGGCCTGGAGGACATTATGCTAAGTGAAATGAGCCAGTCAGAGAAAGTCAAATACCATATGATTTCACCAATATGTGGAACCTAATGAACAAACTGAACTAAAAGCAAAACAGAGACAGACTCACAGATAGAGAGCAAAATTTCCTGTTTTTCAGTGAAGAAACAAACACACAAAATAGGGCATGTGAGTGCAAATGGGTACGTTTTTAAAGGAAACTGCTGTGGAAGAACAGGGGCGGGATCTTTGAGAGACAAAGAGGATTCCAAGTTTGTTCAAGAGAGCTAAACATTCTAAAATAATATGTGTAATACTGGATTGTATATAAAAATAGCAGAAATGCTCGGATATACATGACCATACAAATCACACATATACATCTAAAAATTATTTGGAACAAAAAATTATTTAGTTTTGTGATACTGGTCACTTGTGTGGGTTCAAAGTCCCATCCATTTCTCCAGAATGTAGGCTGCCTTTTCTCCCTCAAATAAGAAGAAATTAGGATGGAGTGTAAATGGAGTAGAAGAGGAGCAGTCTGAAGTCCAGATTCAAGTTCAAGTTCTGACTCCTTGAAAAACTGTGGAAGGTATCTGGGCTTCACATGGGCAGGGTGGGGCGGAGTCAGCTCTCTCTGACCTCACAGTCTGAATAGTGCTTTTGAAGTTACAGTGGGAAGGGTGTAAAGACTGCCTGTTCATTTTCTTTATCTTATAGGTGTAGAAATTGAGACACAGAAGCATGAATTGATTTATCTGAGTGAGCATATGAGGGGGGCCCCAAAAGGAATTTATTTATTTAAAAATGTGTATTTTGTGTGTTTATTCTTACATGTGTAAACTTCAGTCACCTTCAAAGTACTCTCCATTTGATGCAATAGGCCAATATACCGAGACTTTTTCACCACTGCTTGAAACAGTTTTTGACCTCACTGATTTTAATGCCATTTAGTGCTTCTGCAGTTTTTTGTTTCACCTCTTCTACATTGGAAAAATGTTCCCCTTTACGGACTTTTCATTTGGGGAAACAAGAAAAATTACTTGGGGCAAGATTGGGTGAATAGCAAGGGTGGGGCCTTGGGGATCATATTGTTTTTTTGGTCAAAAACTACTGAACACTCAGTGAGGTGTGGGCAGACGTGCTCGTAAATCACACATCATGAAATGGGCAAATGCATTGAAAGAGTCTTCAAAAAAAATTCACTGAAGCAGAATGCAGCCTCTAACAACAACGCCAGCTGGTACACTGATGCAGATGTGTTCCTTTTTTAAAAGATTTTATTTATTTATCTTTAGAGGGGAAGGGAAGGAGAGAAGGAGACAAATATCAATGTATGGTTGCCTCTCGTGAGTTCCCCTGCGGGGAACTGGCCTGCAACCCAGGCATGTGCCCTGACTGGAATTCGAACCGCGATCGTGTGGTTCGCAGGCCCGTGCTCCATCCACTGAGCTACACCAGCCGGGGCCAGATGGGTTCTTAGAACACTCACCAGGTGGGGGAAGCTTGTATTACAAGGGGTTGGTCCTCCAGAAGATAATCTGGTTTTGAGGGGTTCTCCCTCACATAGATGGTCATTTTCAAAGCTGTTCAGAAAAACTGCGACAAACAACCGATGAAAACTTGAAGCAAAAGGGGAGCGAAAAATTCTTCTTTGTTACCTCTCCTGCCCTATAGGTCTGACCATTTATGTCCCTTACCGCTTGTAGGGCCAAGACACGGAGTGCAAAGGAGGAGGGTAACGTGGCTGAGAAAGGACCCGGCGGGAGTGCGCAGGGGGGGCAGGGCGGGGCTGGTCCTCTGGCGTGACATCACAGGGAGAGGCCTTCCAAGGAACTGCAACCATCTTATCTTGCTCCCTTGTCTAAGAGTCAAATTATAACTTTGTTTGTCTCCTAAGTATACTTTCTGATGGTACTAGATAAACAGCTCTTTGGAGATATGCTGAGCCACACTGTCCTCTAGGGCTTTCAGTTTGGCTTACCTTGAGAGCTGATTGGCGAGATAGACTATAAATCCATTTCCAAGCCGTTTTCAGACCTTCGCACTTGTGTGAAATGAAGCGTTCTACTTTTCCTCTCTTCACAAGTGACTGGATCTCTGGGCTGACATTCTGCAAACACCACGAAAGAAATCTTTCCTCTTGCCCTCAGCGCTCCGTCAGAATTTATATGGATTATGGGCTACTTTTCAGAAAGTAATGCTCCCAACTGTTGGAGAGTTTGCTTTAGGAGATTTTCGCTATGATCTCATCCTAAGGCAGGGTATTCCCTTCATGGTCGTTCCAGCCGCATGGAAATTGATCCAGAGCTCTCTGCACTGTCTTCTCCCCCTCACCAGTAGGGGGCACCTGAGGATTTTAACCAAGCTTTTTCATCCGTTTTGATTCCAAAGAAACCTCATTGGCCAAGTTGTATCTAGTTGCCTATTGTTAAATTCCCAACCCCCTAGCCCAGACCCAAAGACCCCGTGGCCCAACATTTCCTGGTGAAGCCCTGCTTCTCTGCCTTTGTGTGCATGTCAAGTGCTATCATGTAACCAGGGTTTGGAACGTTCGGCCCTTTCGTGTTTTCGCACCTCAACGTCTTTTACTTTAGCCCCCAAACTCTGCTTTAGCATTCACAAAGTCAAGTTCAAGAAATCACAGCTCAATTGCTACCTTTCTATCCTCTCTCCACTGAGAAATCCTGGCATCTGTAATTAATGTCAGTAAACAGTTCCTAAAATTCAGAAGCTGTGTATTAAAATGCTAATCGGGCATTTATTTCCCATCATGTTAAAGGAGAAAAATTATAACATGTTTTCTATCATGCCCAAAACCCCCAATCAAGTTTCTAAAATGTTGTTATAATAGCAATTCCTCTGTCTAAGCAAGAAACTATACTAGGGTATGAAGAACTTAAATCAAATAGCAGTTACTTTATAAGAAATAACCTGTGTAACATCCTATGTGCTGAACACCTTTACAATGTGGAGTGGCAAATAGCATACAGCAATAAATAATTTCTTATAAAAATATAGACAAAAAATGCACAAAAACTCAACTTCCTGTGTGAATTAATGTTCACCAAGGATGTATAAATGCAAAGCGTGAAGAAAATAGAGAAGGAAAAAGAAGGCTTGTACCAGCAACCCCTCGGCCCTGGTTGTGAGGGTGAGTGCTGACATATTGGGCAACGATGGAAAATTTTCAGACACCATCCATCTCAGAAAAGTGAATTGACTGCCTCTTACCTTAGTTTTGCTGGAGATACACAAAGGAATGCTTTGGTAAATACGCAGAGAAACTGGCCAAGACTTTTTGGTAAAACATTTACAAAGTGGAGCTTTGCTTACACTCTTGCAGTTCCTGTCAATCATTTGTTCGGTGTGTTGTGAGTTAAAATATTTCCCTCCTCATGCGTATGCTGAACTCTAAACCCTCAGTACCTCTTCTCAGATGTGACCTTATTTGGAGATAGCATCTTTGCAGAGGTACTCAAGTTAGAGTGAGGTCATGAGGATGGGCCCTAATCCAGCAAGACTGGTGTCCTCATAAAAGGGAAAATTTGCACACACAACAAAATAATGCATAAAGGCAAGATGATGTGAAGAGACACAGGGAAGAGACAGCTGTCTGCAAGCCAAGGAGACAGGACTGTAGCGGATCCCTCTCTTACAGCCATCAGAAGGACAAAACCCTGGTGTAACTTGACCTTGGACTTCTAGCCTTCATAATTGTAAGACAGTACACTCCTGTTGTTTAAACCACACAGTTTTTAGCATAATACCTCTGGAAAACTCACACAGTGCTCTAAGAGACTTCAGGTGAGTCTAGAATAGAAAGGCTTCTTATCATCTTGTAACATCAAATGTGGCGCAGTGGTGTCTCTTGGGCACCTTATGTAAACATGATTCTGATTCCCTAACTGCTGTACTTCCACGTCCTTGAGATTTGTTCTGCATACTCTTTTGCTGAAAATGTACTACTGAGTTTTGGGGATGTAAATATAATTTTTTTCTGTATAAACATACATATATTTTTTAGAAGTTGTCAGTGGCTCTCTCTTGGGAGCACGTCCACGCCTTTCCCCAACCCTTCCCCAGGCACGTTTTCCTCGCCTCTCTCTTTCTCCCAAGCTCCAGGGGCCCTCCTTCTGCCTCTGTAACTGGTTTCCTCGGCCCATGTCTTCTACAGCTCACTTCTTCTACCTCGGTGACTTTCTGAGTAAACTTTCTCTTATAAAAACAGTAACAGAAGTTGGCAAACTGGCCCCACAAAGGGCTGGATAATACATATGTTAGGCTCTGTGGTCGTAAGGTCTTCAATGCAGCGACTCACCACCGCCATTCTAGTTCGAAGGCAGCCACAGCCGCCACATAAATCAATGGGTTCCTATAGATCTTTATTTATGGACTCTGAAATTTGAATTTTATATACTTTTTATGTGTTCTTTTAATTTTCCCCCATTTATTTAAAAATGTAAAAACCATTTTTCACTTGTGAGTCATACAAAAACATATGACAGGCTGAATTTGGCCTGCGGGCTCTCGTTTGACTGCCTTTTATAAAAACCTTCTGTGAAGTTTGGTGTGTTGGTTAATCTTCTGTGTCAACTTGGCTAGGCCATGGTCCCCAGGTGTTTGGACAAATATTATTCGAGCTGTTCTGGGAAAGGATTTTCTAGATGACACTGCACCGAAATCAGCAGACTTTGACTGACGTGGGTTTGCTTCCATAATGTGGGTGGGCCGCATCCAATCAGCAGAAGGCCTGAGCAAAAACAGGCTGACCTCTCCTGAGGAAGAGGGAGTTCTGCCAGCAGACAGCCTTCGCACTTGAACTCTAACTCTTCCTTGGGTCTCCAGTCTGCTGGCCTGCCCCTCAGGTTTTGTTGGTTCTGTGTCTCTGGAGAACCCTGACTATTCCATTTAGTCTTAAAAAGTAAGACAGTACAGTGATGTGGGTTGCCCCACCCTGGTGAATACCTAAGGCTCCAGCCCTTACCATGTAACAGGCATGACAAGACAAAAAATATGGCCCAAATAAAAGAGATCGAAGCTCAAAAAAATACAGCTAAGCAATGGAGAGATAGCCAACCTATCAGATGCACAGTTCAAAACACTGGTAATCAGGATGCTCACAGAAATGGTTGAGTATTGTCACAAAATAAAGGAAAAAGTGAAGGCTATGAAAAGTGAAATAAAGGAAAATGTACAGGGAACCAACAGTGACAGAAAGGAAACCAGGACTCAAATCAATCAATGGTTTGCAGCAGATGGAAGAACTAAACATTCAACCAGAATAGAATGAAAAAACAAGAATTCAAAAAAAAAATGAATAGAGGCTTAGGAACCTCCAGAACAACTTTAAGTGCTCCAACATCCAAATCATAGGGGTGCCAGAAGGAGAAAGGGAAGAGCAAGAAATTGAAAACTTAATGAAGGAGAACTTCCCTAATCTGGCAAAGGAAATAGACTTCTAGGAAACTCAGAGAGTCCCAAAGAAGTTGGACACAAGGAAGCACCCACCAGGGCACATTGTAATTACATTACCCGAGATGAAAGAATAGGAGAGAATCTTAAAAGCAGCAAGAGAAAAGGGAACAGTCACCTACAAAGGAGTTCCCATAAGACTATCAGCTGATTTCTCAAAAGAAACCTTACAGGCAAGAAGGGGCTGGAAAGAAGTATTCCAAGTCATGAAAGGCAAGGTGTCCAGCAAGATTCCTCTGTCCAGCAAAGCTATCCTTTAGAATGGAAGGGCAGATAAAGTGATTCCCAGATAAGGTCAAGTTAAAGGAGTTCATGGTCACCAAGCCTTTATTAAATGAAATGATAAAGGGACTTATCTAAGGAACAGAAGATGATCAAAAACTATGGACAGTAAAATGACAACAAACTCACAACTATCAACAACTGAAGCTAAAAAACAAAAACTGAGCAAATAGAACAGGAACAGAATCACAGAAATGGAGATTACAGGGAGGGTTATCAGTGGGGAGGTACAGGGGGTAGAATGGGGAAAAAGGTACAGGAAATAAGAAGCATAAATTATAGGTACAAAATAGACAGGGGGAGGTTAAGAACAGTATCAGAAACTGAGAGGCCAAAGAAGTTACCCATGGACATGAACTAAGGTGGGGGAATGCTGGTGGGAGGTAGGGTAGAAGGCAGAGGGGAGTAAAGGGGAGAAAAAAATGGGCCAACTGTAATAGTATAATCAATAAAATAAATTAAAAAAATTAACAGATATTTTACCAGGAAAACACTAAGATATGATTTGAGGGCAAGTCCTTTTTCCTATGAATTACTATATCTTGTACCTATTTATGACACTCATTTTCTGGAGTAGCATTATTTCATTTAATGTACAAAAATGAAGCAATGGGCATAGCTTAACAATGGTTTTACAGTAAAAATTTTTATAGGAAATTGTTATAAAAGGGCTTTATTTGTGGTTGTTTTACTATATTCCATATCTTAATAATTACATTATACATTTAAAAGCACTATAATTTAAATTATGTCCATTGTACCTAACAGATAATTTGAGAAATTTTTCAGGTATATTTTGATTACACTTTTTTTTACTGCCTAGGGATTGACTTAAAAATTTTAATATCTTGTGAGCTGTGAAGAGCTGTAACTGACTTGTGTTAATATTACTTAAAAAGGATTATCCCCGCTCCAAGATTATAAATTTGCAAATTCCTCAGGGACAGAAATTATTTTACATTTATTCTTTTATTTTTCAGATGTAGCATTTAATAACTGTTTACTAACTGTCATCCATGTACATGTGCTACACCTGAGACACAACTTCTGTATTGAGAGCATGCCTGCAGTGAGTCCATGGACAAAAGCTTTATCCATCAAGCTTTCATAGGTGGGCAACGCAGTTCGTTTTATTGCAACATTCATTTCACCTAGACTTAAAGAACATGATTCTTGGGTGGTCTAATTGATTAGACATTAATAGACTTACAAGTATACTTAATAATCAACTTACACATTATTGCAAAACTTGATATCTTTTTACATGTAAACAGCAAGTCCAGTTCATTAGTTGAGTGGACTCAACACACAGTGGACTGATTTCAAGTATTTTGAGAATGGGATGGTAATAGGGGTGCTCTTTGGTGAATATTTACACATAAAAACAAGATCCATGTAAGACAGTTGTTTGTTTCTAGACATTGGCCTGAATTTGGTACCGTGAGAAACGGAATAATTTGGAGTAGCCATTGAGAAGGAAAGAACAGCCAGAGGAACGGAAAAGAATGAATAATGGACCTCGGAAGAATCATGTGGCGATGCCTCTCACCGCAGAACAATGAGACATTGTGGTTACTGTCAAGTTATTGCTAAGAGATTTAGAATTCTAAGAAGCTGGAATCTATTGGGTAATGTTTGAATAATAGGAAAGAAATTGGTCACACATTGGCTTAGGGATAATGTCAGTAAACAATGCAACAAAGTCATTAGGTCACGGGAGTTTCAGCTGACTTTTTGATGAAGAGCGAAGTATTAACATAGGCCTCTCAAGGGTGCATGGAAGACTGACCGTTGTTTGGAGTTTTTAGGGATTAGACACACCAGCTCGATTTCTTCCTGTTTTCCCTCCTGATCTCAGAAGAGGCGAGTGTGTAACCAGAGCTACTAAGATAAATGTGGGCAGACTGATCGAAAATCTTTTCTGGGGATTAGTTTTGATATGCAGCATGGTCAGGGCTGGATCCCCTTCCAGACTCTGGGTCCCGTAACATGTCCGAATCTCTCCCAGCCCCTCCATGCTTCTGCCTGTGACTCCCATTCCTCTGTGGCCTGGGCCTTTGTGCTTTGTCTCTACAGACATGTCTAACCGAGTGCAAGTCTCATAGGAGGCACGGCGTGGCCCTGCTGATGCCGCTGTGCTGTACGGAGTCTCTCTTAGTCCCCTTGTTCGAAGAAGCCATGGCATGGATTCTATTATTTAAACATCTTTTCTAAAATATTCTCCACGGAATTTCTATTCAGATTTCTAATGTGATACAGACTTTTTGCTTTTAGCCCCTCTGATTACTAGTTACGTTATCAGAATGGCTTTAGAACGAAGCAGACCTCTGTTCCAGCACTGCCCGGTGCACAGGAGAGTTTGAGCAGCTCCTACTGGTCCAGTCCTGGCCCAGGCAGGAGCTTGCTGTCCTCCCACGCCGCTGCCAGCGGCCCAGGGCCTGCCTTCTTGTCCAGGGAGATGGATGGGTCCTAAGCCAGTGAGAGGAGATTATTCTCTACAGGGTGGTGAGTGGGGGTTGAGGGAGCTTTGAAAGTGCACAGGCATCACCCCAGCTCCACTCTCAGTCCCTAAGCTGCTGTCTCCTGTGGATGAGAAGGACACGTAAGGCAGTGCTTCGGGGCAGGGATGTGCACCTCTCAGAGACGCTGTCCATTTTCGTTGTCTTCTATCTCTCAGCCAACAAAGAACATTGAGCTAGTTTGTGCTCCTTATTAATTGTTTGGCCTGGAGGGGCATACTTGTGATGGACAAGGCCTTCTCGATCGAAAAGCACAGTTAACACGGTCTTGATCTTGCTGCGATTTGTTGTGCCTTCTTCGGGTATGGAGAAGCAGGTGACTTCCACTGAGATGAGTGGGCCTTCATTTCCGGATCACAGCCATAGACCCACCATTCATCTCTGGCTACAACCTTCTTGAGAAAATGTGGCTCATTGGTACGGTTCGAATCAAGTCGTTAGCAACTGCAGCACGATGTTTGTTCTGCTCTGGTAGCAGAAGCCACTCTATGAATTTTGCAATGACATGTTTCACGCCAAGATCCTGTGTCAAAATCTCAGACACAGTAGTGTTTGGAATCCCCAGATCAGTTTCCGGTTCTTACACTGTCTGTTGCCAATCTCTGTTGATTGCAGTCCACACACGTTCAATGTGCCTAGGTGTTCTGCTTGTTGCAGGCCTTCCAGAATGTGGGTCACTTTCAGGAGATTCTCAGCTGTCTTCAAAGTGTTTGCATCACACTTATTTTCGCTGAACTCATGGCATCATCCCTGAAAGCCTTCTGAATCATCCGAATAATTTCTGTGGAGGAATGTTAAAGCTTAATGCAAAAGTTAATGTCGATTCATTGCTCTATTTACTAGTCCTTTTGAATGTGCACCACGTGATACACATGCTCACTCAACGGCACTCACTGCCCTTACTGACGAGTACAGTGAAGTCGTCACTGTTCGTGAATGTGCATTCCAGCCCACTGTCCTCGGCTGCCAGGTTACAGCAATTTCATGCAAATCATTCTCCTTATATTAACAATGCTGGAATTTTTACAGACAGTATGTGTATATATGTGTAGTGTGTGTGTGTGTGTGTGTGCATGTGCTGAAAGATCAGTGCTACTACAGAGCTGTCACATGGGATGTCCAGTCTTGATGCAGAGACATACCCTGAGAAACCTGTGCTTTTCCAGTGAGAGTGGAGAGGGGTATCTGTTATCAGATGTTGTCTCCAGTGATTTGGGACTCACATAGGCGTCGGGTACCCAGACGTTGGTGGCAAGCCAGGGCTGTGTTGCGTTTCTATAGTGCTGTGTTGACAGGCAGGCAGGTGTCAGGTCTCCAGTGAACTTCCAGAAGGAACAAGGATTGCATCAGGCCGCTGCACTGCTTGTTCCCAGAAGAGTCACCAGGTGCCAGAGTTGCCCATGAGGACAGAGTCAGCAGGGTGCAAGGGGTGTGGAAGGACAAGATCTCTAAACCTGTGTGCAACTCCTGGCTCCTGGCTTTAGGGTCCTCAGGAGTAAATCAAGTACAGTGGTAGGTCACTCTCATAGGTCTGGGGGGAAGCTGGACACACTAACACAGGTGAAAGGCCCACAGAGGGGCCTGTTACAGAGCGGTGCTGGGGACTGTCAGGTGGAAGTGAAGAACGGAAACATTAGAGGGAATTGATTATATTTTCACTTTTCTACATGGATGTCTAGAATCACATCCAAGGCTTAGTGGTTGTTATGAGATTCAAGACTGTCAGGGAGAGAGGACGTAGTAGTCACTCCATTTAAATACTAAGAGGAGGGTAAATGCCACTTTGTAGTCTACTTTGGTGAAATCGAACATATTTCTTTTCATATTTACATGTAGTTATCCTTATCAGTTTATCCAAAGTGCTTCTCTTTAAACTTTCTCTTTGGCTGATATTTCTACCAAGTGAAGACCACACCCATGCTCCACCGGCTGAAAAATCAGCTTCCTCCTTCGAGTCCTTTTCCTTTCTTAGCATCCCCATGCAATCAGTCACCAAACACTCAGTTTTTCCTTTATAATCATTCTTGAATCCACCCTTTCCTCTCCATTCTCATCTTTACTTGTCCAGCTAGTTCAGACAGGTTTCCAATAAGCTGCATATGCTCAAGTGGCACAGGACAGAAATAGGTTTTACGAGCTTGTGTTGAGTTGGAAGCAAACAGGGCTGTACCTTGGCAGACTCGGAGGAGGTGAAGTTTGCCTTCGGCACCTCGCTCTGTGCCAGCCTTTCCCAGAGGTGAAAGGAGCTGGCGCGGCTCCTGCCCAGAACTGCACACGAGCAGGGAAGTTCTCTGTGAATTCACTGCTGGCCAACGCCTTCCCTCTCAGCTGCAGACAGAGGGCCAGAATGTCAGGTTGGTTTCCAAGCCTGCCTGCAAACCGGGGACTCTATGCAGACAGGGCATGCAGGTACCCTGCTGTGCCCTACATTTGAGAGGATAACCACTGGAATGAGAAGAACTGCCAGAACCTTGAGACCACCTATATCTTTAGAAAGACTGACCAAGAGGGTTGACTGACTTAGTGGAGGCAAGCGTGGCTTCTGTCCCCAGGGGCCATTTTGTGCAGAGGTTTCCCGCCAACAGCCCACCCTGCTTCTGCACCCTCTCCTCTTGCGGCGAGGGCCTGGAGCTTTGGATTTGTTCATTGTGATTTTCCAAAATTCTAGAGAATTAAACTTGTCTGTCTCCAGCTTCTGGCTACACACATGGATGTTCCCCTCGTCTGTCTGTGGGTATAACAGTTGAGAATCATGTATCAATTTGTCCTATAAAACAAGTGTATTTGTTTAGAATTGTTTATGCTTTTGAAAAGTCCACTGTTTGACTTTGCATATTCTAACAGGCATAGCTGACAGAGATCAATTTCATTAAAGCATATAAGAATTTTGGGTTAAGTATTTGCCTTCCTGAGCCAGACACGTCTGAATTTAAATTCCAGCTTTTCCGTTTTCCAGCTCGAGTTCCTTCAGCACGTGGTTGAGCTCCTCTGCATCTCTGTTTGTACCGCTGCTCCACTAGAGTTTTCTGGGTTTGTTTTTAAACAAATAATATATGCAAAAGCTTAACTCGAGGCTTGGCCCATACATAGTACCCAAAAAAGAAAGCTCAATTTTTTAGCTAAAAAGGATCTTAGGTATCGGTGTACCCCCGCCTGCTCCTTCCCAGACCAGGAACTGGAGACCTGGGACTAGAATCCAGCTCTCATGGCTCCTCAGAAGCTGGTGTGTGGACGCGAGAAATCCTGGGATCGGGGACCCGATGGGTCCGAGCTTAATGCTGGATTTCTCTGACTTCCTCCCAAACTTTGTTTAAGTTTTGTCAGTCTTAGTTTTTTTTAAAACAACAAATCAGGGATAAAAATACACGCCTCTGAGATATATCGGAACATACAAAAAGTCTTAGTTTTCCACAGCGGCAGGCCAAGGACGGGGCAGCAGGCATGGTGTGCTTTAGGGAGCAGCAGTGGTGGGGCGTTATCTGGAGAGAATTGAGAAATAGGAGTAAAACCGATGGACTGTGGTCTTATTTTTATTGTCAACAAGCAAAGCAACATGAAACAATGTCCCGAAGTCAGCAATAAACAGTCCTCTCTGAAAAAGTCATTTGTTGGCCTGAATTCTAAACAATTGTTGAGAATACTGTGGACATTGATTGTGTGTGTGTGTGTGTGTGTGTGTGTGTGGACTTCAGACTGGCATATTTTTAGTACTTTTTCTTCTTAAAAATTGTTCTACGTGGAAGTTAATTCAGAGCAGAGCTGGCCCTTGGCACAGACAGACAATGTGACAACCGTGCATTTTGAGAGTGATTTTGTAATGGGGTAGCCCCTGCCTCCCTCGCCACGCTCACACCAGCCCGTTCCTTTAGGCTGATGATATTCCCCATTTCTCCAGCCTCAGATTCTAGAAGACTCCTTTATATCTAAGCAGGGATGTGCTAACGGGATACTGTCCCAATGTCAATTCTTCTGCAGTCAGAGGCTGGAAAGAAGATTTGGTCCTTGGATCACGCTACTCTTTCTGGTCTGCCGGGGGAATGGTCAGAGGGAATGGGATTAGTCCGATATTGCCAGGGGGGAAAGTGTGCCATGGAAACATGAGCACTAAAGTGTGTTTTTGGAAATAACAGGAAAATGGAGAGTCTGATCTCATGAGATTCTGTTTTGAAGCAAGTGACTGAAAACATCTCAAGTGTGATAAACCATTTGGAATGTGGTGACCACCTAGTGTTTATATTAGAAACAGAGACTGAAACTTGCCCTCAAAGCGACAGCATGAAAGAGGCCAAGTAAACTAAAAGGGAATCACTTAGAGGCAGGCAGTGAGTTGGGAAAAAACCCTGCAAGTGTGTTGGGGTAGATATGCTATGTCCCGTGAAGGCAGAACGGATCCTTCGTTCTCAACTTGGGTGTGCACAAAGGAAAGATTGAACAGGCAAATATATTAATTGAAAGAAAAACAGAGCAGTGAGCTAAGGAAGTGTCGGTCCCCCATGTCGTAGCCCTTCCCAGCACCCCTCTCCATGCCCACCTGCAGCTACAGAGGCTGAAAAAGAGACACCCGTGTTCTCGACCTCCGTCTCAGCAGGTGGCGGCACATACCCCGGTCCTGAGCAACGACATACAAAGAGAAATCTGTCGGGAATTCTGCAGAAGATAATTCCCTCTGCTGAGAGGGGAGAGATCCAGGGGAGAAGCTCTATTTCCCCCTCTTTGTCTTTTCTCCCTGGGGTGCTTTGTAGGATTTCACGATGCTTGAAACTTCAACAGTTCTGCAACCGTGAGATGAGACAGAGCGGAATCCCTGAGGGTAGCAGAGTGGAGAACTACAAACGCCTGGATCCTTCCTGGCGTAATCAAACCACAGACCAACCTCACAGTCGCCTGTGCAGGGACTTCTGTTTTTATCATGCAAATAAACAGTATGTTTATTTTATTAGTGGTTATTTGTTAGTGATACACAAACCTTATGTCCTCACTAGTATGTTAAAGAGCCTTTAATACATAATATGTTAGGAAGTGAAAATCGAATGTGCAATTTCTTTGAAATTCTTTTTAAGCATTTTATGGTACAAAATTTAATGATCTGGTTGTACAGTCAGATCACTTAAATATTTTGTTGTAATGGCTGTTGTATTTGAAACAGTTAACAATTGGAGATATGTGTGCTTGGCTCTGGTTACTATGTCATGATACTCATTTATTAATTCTGTCCCCCAGTGCTGCAAATTTTTTCTTTATTTATCCAACCTTTCTCTTGTGGAAATAAAAGTCTTTCATAAAAAATGTCATGTTTTTTCAATTACAGTTGGCATTCAGTATTATTTTGTATTAGTTTCAGGTGTACAGCGTGGTGGTCAGATAATCATATACTTCACACGGTGCTCCCCTGGTATTTCCAGGACCTGACACCATACGCTGTTACTGTGATAGTATTGACTGCATTTCTTACCCTGTGTTTTACGTCCCCGTGATTTTTTCTGTAACTGCCCATCGTCCTCTGTCCCTCCCCCTTTACCACCCAACCCCATCCTCCCTCCCCTCTGGCAACCTGTTCTCTGCACCTGTGAGTCCGTTTCAGTTTTGTTTGTGCGTTTATATCGTTCTTTAGGTTCCACATGTCAGTGAACACACGGTGTTTGTGTTTTTCTGACTGGTTTATTTCACTTGCCATAATACCCTCTAGGTCCATTCATGCTGTACAAATGATTAGATTTTGTTCTTTTTATGGCTGAGTAATATTCTATTATATAGATCTACCACTTTTTAAAATCCACTCTTCTATTTATAGGTACTTGGGTTGCTTCCATAGCTTGGCTTTTGTAAATGATGCTGTTATGAATATAGGGGTACATGTGTTCTTTTGAGTTAGTGTTTTCATTTCTTTGGATATATACCCAGAAGTAGAATCCCTGGGTCATAAGGCAGTTCCACATTTAATTTTCCGAGAAACCTCCATACTGCTTTCCGCAGTGGCTGCACCAGTCTGCCTTCCCACTAAGAGTGCACAAGAATCCCTTTTTCTCCACATCTTCACCAACATTTGTCAGTTGATTTATGGATGGTAGCCAGCCTGACAGGTGTGAGGTGATATCTCACTGTGGTATTAATTTGCATTTCTCTGGTGATTAATAACATCAAGCATCTTTTTATATGTCTATTGAAGAAGTGCCTATTCAGGCATTTTGCCTATTTTTAAAATTGGATTGCTTGTTTTTTTGGGTATCGAGTAGTTTGAGGTCTGTATAAATTTTGGATATTAACCCCTTCCCAGATATATCACTGACAAATATGTTCTCCCATTCAGTGGGTTGTGATTTCATTTTGCTGATGGTTTCCTTTGCTGTACAAAAACATTTAGTTTAATGTCGTCCCATTTGTTTATTTTTTCTTTTGTTTTCCAAGCCTGAGGAGATATATCACTGACAATATTTCTGAGAGAACTGTCTGATATTTTACTGCCTGTTTTTATTCCAGGAATTTTTGGCATCAAGTCTTATACTTAAACCTTCAATCCATTTTGAGTTTATTCTTGTATGCGATGTAAGAAGGTGGTCATTTCACTTCTTTTGTATGCATCTGTCCAATTTTCCCGACACCATGCTCTCTGACCAAAATATATTTTGAATCTTTCCCCTTCTATACGTCTCTGATTCTCCTGCTTCAAGCTACCATTGTTTCTTAACGGTATTAACTGGTCCCTTTGCTTCAAGCCTTGTCCATTTCAATCCAGTTTCCTATACGGCAGGCAAATAAGTATTTAAAATGTCAGGTCCTATCGCTCCTCTGTTTGCAATTCTCCCGTTCTGCCTGGAATGCCAGCTTCCTGGTTTCTGTGTGGCTTCCTCCCGCCCGTCCTTGAGGTTTTGGTTTGAATGTGACTTCCCGAAGGAGCGACCCTGGCTAACCCAGTCCAGCCTCTTCGCCCCTTTCTTTCCCAGGTAGGTGTTGGGAAGATAAAGACTTTATTTCTCAGCTGCCTTTAAGCTGAGGGAGGCCCTGCTACTCAGTTCTGGCCAATGAAACATAAGCTTTGACCAAAGAAAGAACATGTCTTAAACACACCTAGGCATTTAAAATACTGTTTATTATAATGCTAGGGATATTGTCAACAGAGCTTTTTATCCAAAAGACCCATTTTTATTATTTTTAAAGTGGCAATCCGATTCTTATACTTTTAGTAATAACAGGGCTCTGGTGGCTAATTTATTTTTTGAATTCTCAAACTGATGCAAAAAGGCATCTGTCACTTAGTGACTGTGGTAAAATAGCCAGGCCTGAAGGCTGACCACCTCTTTTAGGATGGACAGAAATGTGCACATAAAATTCATGATAATTTACTTTCAGCTATTGGCACAAGTGGTTAATGCTTTGTATTTACTTGCCCTTGACGTGAAAAGGGATGAGGTGTGTGTAAGTAGACATCTAATTATTTTATTGCACCAAGTATCAAAAGCTCAGATTAATTACAGATAGAAGCATTCAACTCCCTTCTAAGAAGAGCTATTTTAAATGATTAGCGTAAACTAAATAATAAAAATTATCTTAATTTACCATTTGTTCAAAAGAGGAAATATTATGTCAGGTTTTTTCATGTATTTGTCCACATTTTAAGGAGCCCACAGATTCCTTCAATCAAACAGATTTTTTTTTTGTATAGAACAATTCTAATACATATTCTAAAAAATCTATGGCAAATATCTCAAGGTACTTTAAAGCCAACCCTTTTACTCTACTTCGTTAGTCCAAATAAGCGCATTTCCTATGTTTGCTGTGAAGCGTTTCATGATCTAATGCACCTAGAGGTGGACCGCAATTTGGGTTGGGCTGAAAGAAGACCTAGCGCAGAGCGGGGAAGCTGGCCTCATCAAACACGGTACTGCGTTTTGAGAAATTCACCTTAGTTTTAACAATTATTCTATGTATAACTGTCACAGGAACTCATAAGACTGTGTAATAAGCAACATCCAGAGGAGAATTAAAAATAAACTATAAAAAAGAGCGTTCTTCATTTGGCTTTAGAGTTAGAAAAATATTTGACCTGGCAGTCAACATAGCCAAACAGGCATGAATGACGGAAGAGTGGCTGAGAGATTCCTGATTGCTGATGAATGATATTCTTGGTTGCCTTGGATAGTTCTCCGTGTTTGTTAACGTTTGAGAAGTAACATCCATAGCTCAAAGCACTGGTAAATTTTTTCCAAGGTGTTGGTTGGCTTGTATATGGATGGCCTTGCTTATGATGCGAGTTCTCTCATTATTTGTCAAAATGCAAAGACAGCATCCTGTGTTTGTTTACTTTACCAGTTTCCATGTTTGGCTGCTGTTGATGTGTTTTCTTGCTCTGAGTTGATTTTTTTTATTTACACTTTTAGTACTAAAAACACTACCGAAACCAAAATAAAGTAAGTAAAATAAGTGATGGTTTAATTTTGGACTCTGACTCAACCAGCATAAGGACAGAGTCTTGCTCTGTTTTATCTCTACACGGGAGCAGGGCAAAGACGAGGGTGAGGTGGGTGAGACAGGCACAGAATTTAGGTGGGCCGGATGGGGGCATGAAGGGTCTTTCTTCTTTGAGTGTCAACATTACTCTATACACAAGGAGTTCCAAATGAAATGATGAGGAGTAATGAATAGGAAGTATTAACAGTGATATGATGCATATATAAAATCAATTACTTTCTAGCAGGTAGAGCACAGATAAGGCCAGATTGAAGGAAACACCAAAGACTCCTGCATTTGTTAAGGAAGTAGTGAGGTGTTAACAGCCTTTGCAGGAAATAAGGAAATGCTGGCCCACCTGGTTAAGAGCACCTGATCTGGACAGGTTAGAGTTAGCTGGTGGCCACGATGAGCAGGGGCAAGACAGGGCCCCTTCCTCCAGGAGTCCCTAAACATGAGCGTCCCTTGAGAACAAACAGAGCCAAAGAGGTGCACGGACATTGAAAAGCGTCCTCTACGACTCGATGGGAAGGAGCAACGTTGAGTCCCGACACCCTTTACACAAAGTATAAACAACTGCTGTGTGTTTATAAAATGAAACAATTTTTAAAGGGGGAATGCACTTAAAATAATCTTAGATTATAATAACAAACATTTCAGGTTATAACCAAAAAGCAAAACAACCCTGAAGGGAGGATATGTGTGCTGATGAAGGTACAAATGTGCTAATTATTTCATCTTATTGAAGGAGCAAATAATGACTATTTCCCTCTTGATATTGATTACCAGTGGTTTGATTTTAAGACTTCCAGGAAAAACAGCATATGTATCTTTCAAGTTACTAGAGCTAAAACATATCAACAAATATATGGACCGTATATCAAATGACTGAAAACAAACAAACAAACAGACAAACAGCAAGCAGGCAAACATGAAGTGGCATGTCTGTGATACTGCACGGCAGCAGGGACCTCCCGTGAGGGAGAACGGGGAAGAGGCAAATCCTGCTTCAGGGTGGCCCCAAATCTCAGGTACTGCATCCGTGAAATAGCACAGGTTTCTTCAGTCATTTGTGTGCGCGTATTCTTCTGTAAAGGTCATTTGAAGGATGCTCTGAAAAATAATTTTCTTCTCGCTGTTCAGTTTCTAAACCCCCAAGTTCCACCAACATATGCTCCCGTTTCCCTTTAGGTTAACGTAAAAAGCCTTTAACACTTTCCAATTTCACCTTAAATCGTCCATCCAACTTTTTCTTTGCTTTCATATGTTTTGACCCCCTACCAGTGCCCAGGCTGAGGCAGTTTATCAGGTCATTTGTCAAGGTGAAGTGGGGAACACAAGATAGCATCCTGGCATGGCCCAGGCAAGTGCTGACAGACAGTATTTAAAGCAGTGATTTCCTATTTTGCAAAACATTTTTATTGTAATTTTTTCCATTACCATTTAGTCCTCTTATACCGCCCCAATCACCACACTGTTGATTTCCTTACTGAAGTTTTCACTCATATAAAATAAGAAAATAAGAAAAGTACAGTGAATTTCTAGAACAGTGTAATATACTCATTCTTTCCCAGGTGATGGATTCTTAATGGGTTTTGGTGTTAAAGGTTCCTTTGTTTTAGAAAATGAGTTACTCCTGGGCAGGAGATTTTAAAGTGTCCATACTTGTCAAAATAAGCAGCTTCTATTAATTCTATGCTAATTGGACTTTATTTCTTTGGATATTTCCCTGGCCATTGAGGTTAGAGAGACTCCCACTCATTCACTTACTTGTGCACCAGTAACTGAATCCCATGGGCGTCCAGCACTGGCCCAGGTGCTGGTGAGATGACAGGGAATGACAGAAGAATCTGATCTCCTGGGTCGTCATGCTGGTGAGGGTGGAGCCAAGCTATAAACAAACAAATCCAGGAGATAGCAAGTGGACCTAAATGCAAAGAAAAAAGTAAAGCAGAGTAAGGAGACACTGAGTGGTAGGGTACTCCATCGGATAAGGTCTCTCCGAGCAGACATCTTGATCCAGGGAGGGAGCGTCACAGGAAGGGGGTTGTCTGCCCGGCATATGCGAGGGGCAGTAAAGAGGACTTGGAAGTGGGAACACAGTGAACCAGAAGGAGGTGGCGGAGCTGAGATCTAAGGACTAGCTCAAACTCTCAGCACAGTAACGGTTCCATAAATTTTTCTCTTCCTCTCACACTCCATCCCTATACTTGTTCATCAAAGAGGACACGTGTTGATAGAAAATTATAAAAAAATTATAAAAACTTTGAACAGTTGAGGAAACAGGCAGCGGGTGGCTGTGCTGATTAGGTTACATGACAGATGTTTTCCATAGCTTGAGTTCAACCTGTGGTATAAATGTTTTGAAAAAAAATGTATGTCAAACACATGATAAAAAATAAATGACATAAACAGTATATTGGCTAAGGCATATTGAGGTCAGCAATATTTTGAATTTTTTCTAACTCCTTTTGAGTGTATCAGTTTGAATAAACTGCTTCTAGGCAGAATAGAAGATATAATTACAGTCACATTGGAGTCTTGGTAAGTCCATCCAGATGTACCCCCAGAAGCTGGGAAAATACACGGCTCCATGACCGCACAGTGCATTCCTGTGCAAGTCAGTTCTTCTCTTTTGGCCATACTGAAGGGGCACATACTGAGTTGTCAGATGGCAGAGTAAGCATTGGAAATAATTTTTGATGATTGATCAGTATAATGGTTTATGCATATATCCATGTGTGGTTTTTATCATAAAACTTGGAAGGAGGTCAAAGAATTGAATGACATCAGTAGACAGAACTCCTTCCAATTCTGTTGGTATAATTTCTCAACAATTATATTTACACAAAATGAATAATAGGAATGAAATATCCACTAGACCCTGTCTCATCCTAGAAGTAAGTAATATTTATTTGAAGTGAACCAACTGCAAAGATTTCATACCCATTAACTCAGTTTTCAAATAAAATTTCTTTTTTATGTCTAATAATTGATTATCAATAGTCATAAAATGTATATCATATTAATTGTTTGCTAATAATTGAAATGATAATTGGAACTAGAAGAAATATTTTAACACAGCTTTATGGTTTCAATAAATGTAGAAATGGCATTTTAATTTATATATAGATTTTTTTGTGCCGGAGAAGTGAGTGATTGATTAACAAAGGGATTTCAGATATAAAAACACTCTGGACTCGGGTAAAATTCAAGCAGAAAAGGAAGCAATGTAAACATTCTGACTTTTAAACAAGAGCTAATACAAATATTTAATTAAAATGGACAATGATGGTTATTCCTTTTGGATATATATATTTTTTATTTAATTCTCGTTCAAGTACAGTTTTCTGTCTTTTACTCCCATCCCAGCCCACCCGCCCCCAGTGCTCCCCACCTCCCTCCCATCCCCCCCCCTTAATTTTTTGTCCATGTGTCCTTTATACTAGTTCCTGTAAACCCTTCCCCTTTTCCCCTGAAATTCCCTCCCCTCTCCCCTCTGGTCCCTGTCTGCCTGTTCTGTATTTCAGTGTCTTTGGTTATGTTTTGCTTGCTTGTTTGTTTTGGATATATTTAGAAGAAAGATATGAGTTTTATGTATATGCCAATTTTTAAATATAACAGAAATTATACTGTTTGCAATGATTTAAGCTTATGATGAAAAATTATAGTTGTTGTCAGAAATGTGCAAAAAGGTGCACAGTTTGCCCAAATTCTTCCCAGTGGTAGAACAGTAAAGAAAACCAGCGGAGGGCGTTGTTCTGGGGTAGTTCTCCCCTCAGCTCTCCTACGTGAACACGTTCTAGTTTTCTCCTGGCTCTGTCGCAGTAAAGAGGCTGAAGTAAAATGAAATCTTAAGGAAGATGCCAGGAGTTATAAGAAAACCAAGAAGGATTTTCATTTTTTATCATTGACAATGAAGTCAAGCGGGCTATACGCACTGAAACCCCAGCACTTCTTTAGGTTGAAATATAATGTTCTAAGGCTAAAACTGAGTGAGATCTATTTCCTCACTTTTTAGAAAAAAATATAATAAATGCTTTCTATTTTTAATTCTCCCCTCCGAAAATTTTATTTTTTAATTTTTAAACCTAGATAAGCTCTTCTATTTGTTAGTTTTATTTCTCAATTACAGTTGATGTTTGATATTATTTTATTGGTTTCAGGTATATAGCATAGTTGTTAGACAATCTCATGCTCTATGGGGACCCTCCCGATATTTCCAGCGCCCACCTGGGCACCACACGTAGCTATGACAGTTTTATGAACTACGTCTGCCATGCTGGACTTCACATCCCTGTTTACCATTCTGTACCCACCAACTGGAGCTTCCCAGCCTCCCAGGCCCCTCCCTCTGACAACCATCAGTCTTTTGTCTGTTTCTGTGAGTCTGTTTCTGTTTTGTTTCTTTATTTTCTTTAGATTCCACATATAACTGAAATTATATGGCATTTGTCTTTGTCTGACTTACTTCACTTAGCATAATACCCTCTAGATCCACCCATGTCATCACAAGTGGTAAGATTTCATTCTTTTTTTATGCCAAGTAGTATTCCATTGTGTGTGTGTGTGTAGATCACTGTATGTTACAATTTTTAAATCTACTCATGTCTGTTGATGGGCACTTGGGGTGCTTCCCAGTCTTGGCTATTGTAAAGAACACCGCAATGAACACAGCAGTGCACACAATTGTTTTTCTAAATTAGTGTTTTGGGTTTCTTCAGAAGTGAAATAGCTGGGTGATAAGGCAGTTTCGGTTTTTATTTATTTTATTTTTTCCTTTTTTAAAAGGTTTTATTTAGCCCTGGCTGGTGTAGCTCAGTGGATTAACCACGGGCCTGTGAACCACATGACTGCGGTTCGATTCCCAGGCAGGGCACATGCCTGGGTTGCGGGCCACTTCCCAGCAGGGGACTCACGAGAGGCAACCATACATTGATGTTTCTCTCCTTCTCTCCTTCCTTTCCTTTCTAAAGATAAATAAATAAAATCTTTAAAAAAATAAATAAAAGGTTTTATTTATTTATTTTTAGAGAGAGGGAAAGGGAGAGAGAAAGAGATGGAAAGGAACACTGATGCGTGAGAGGAACATGGATCAGTTGCCTCTCACAAGCTCCCAGCTGGGGACGTGGCCAGCAGCCTAGGCCTGTGCCCTGGCCAGGAATCAAACCAGGGACCTTTTAGTTCACAGGCCAGTGCTCAATCCACTGAGCCATACCCACTAGGGCAAGGCAGTCCCCTACTTTTTAAATTTTTGGATGAAACTCCAAGTTCTCTATAGTGGCTGCACCAGTCTGCATTCCCAGCATCAGTAGATGAGAGTTTCCTTCCAACACATCCTCATCCTCTCCAACATTTGTTTGCTCGTTCATTGGTAATACCCATTCTGACAGGTATGAGATGACATTTCATTGTGATTTTAATTTGCATCTCTCTGATGATTAGTGATTCGCATCTTTTCATATGTCTGTTGGCCATCTGCATGTCCTCACTGGAGAAGGGTCTAGGTCCTCTGCCTATTTTTCAGTTGGATTGTTTGGGTTTTGGTGTTGTTTGGTGTTGAGTTGGCCTCCTAAAATTTTGTTAAAAGCTTCAGAGATAGCTAGTTCTTGTCTATTTGTGACTTTTAGCTATTGAATTGCCTGATTTAGCATTATTTATTATATTATAATAAATGTAAATGTTACTTATTATTTGTTTATTATTACTGAGTTCAAAGTAGCAAATGAAAATAGAAAACCTTGAAAACAGTTGATTATATTTGATTCGATAATTCATTTTCTTTTCAAAGTTTGTGCACTAATGTTTGTGACTTTATATTAAGTGTACATGTGTGTACATGTGTGTGCTTGTGTGTGTGGCTCTGAAAGTATTTATTGGGTTGGCCAAAAAGTTCGTTTAGTTTTTTTCCATAGGATGGCTTTAGTAGTGCTTAATTGGTTTTAACTTCATTCAAAACAATTTTGTTAGATTGTGTTGTGACAGCTGTCATATCAGTGTGCATTTAAAAAAAACATCAAAATTGGTGATTTTTGTGTAGCCCTTTTAATATTGAAGGTAGAAGAAGATATACATATTTGGTGCATTATGCTAAACACAAATCTTTGTGTTTCAGATGTGTTTTTACCTTTCTTGAAGTAATAACTTCAAGAAAGACACAAAGGGGCAATCACTCTCAGCACCTTGAAGTAATAACTTCAAGAAAGGTAAAAACACATCTGAAACACAAAGATTTGTACAGTGTATGGAGAAGGTGCTGAGAGTGATTGAACGTGTCAAAAGTGGTTTGTGGAGTTTCTTGGTACTATTGACATTTTGGCCAAATAATTCTTTGCGGTGGGGCTGTCTTATGCATCAGAAGATGTTTAGCAACAGCCCTGGCCTCTACCCACTAGAAGCCAATAGTGGGAGATAGCTGACATATTCAAAATATCCAAATCAAGAAAGTTATTGGTGAAATGAAAAATGTTTCTTTTAGTTTATGGAAAAAACTAAACAGATTTTCTGGCCAACCCAATAGTGTATGATTTGTGTGAAGGAGTTAAATATCGAGATTTCAAAGTGTGGCACAAAGAATAGCATTCTGAAAGGATCCCCATGAGACCTCGACCATTTGAGCAAATTTGAGAACCATTCAAATGGATTGTCGTTTGTAAATTATTAAACACTCTGAAGAAAACAGCTAGTTTTATTCATGGTGTCGAAATGGCTAGGCTTTTTGTCTACATGCACAATAAACTTAATTTAAAACAACATACATTTTTTAAAAAGTTATTGTACAATAAATTGAATTTCACCAAGAGGATTTAATGTCCAAACATGATATTTATTTTATTAAATAAATTCAAAGACCACTCATGATGAAACTTGAGATTCTCAAGGACCTTATTAAATAGCATTATATGGAATAAAGGTTGCTACAACAATAAACATTTATTAGACATAATTTCCACTCATTAGTGAAAAAGCAGAACCATATTACATTATTTCCCCCAAGCACGTGCTTTTCAGTTCTGCCTGTGAATCAATAGTTTTGTTGAAAACTTCCTGTCTGTTGACGGGGCTTCCTGACAAGCTGCCCGTTAGCATCAGCCTTCCCAGGAAGCACCCCGTTTTCTGCTACGTCAGACTACCCGTCCACAGCAGACTGAACGTGTTAGCTACACACAGCTTCGCGTTGAAGATAGGGATGATTGGAAGTTGCTTAAGAAACGACTTGCTTATAGAATTTCTGGGAACATCCCAAGTGTTCCAGTTTTCACTTTCTCATGAGTGCTGGGTGAATAATTTTGTTATTTGAGTAACAAGGGCAGTTTAAAATAACAACAACAACAGTGTGTTAGGTAAGAGATGGATTTGCGTGAATCTTTCATTTCTCCCCAGCTTCTGTTAAGGCCCGATTTCTGCACATGGGAATCTGGGGTTTTTTCAGGTGTAACACATTTAAAGGCACGGCCTTCACGGTGTAGCTTGACCAACTTTTCCATGTGAGCGCTCGTGTGCGGAGAAAGAGCTTCCGTGGCTCCTCAAAGGCTTGCTTCCCAGTCAGCATCGCACCTGTAGGCAACCACCTCTCTCCATTCTATAGCCATTGACTCGGTGTATTTGCCCTTGATTTTTTAAAGTGATCATGGACTATGCTGTCTTTGTGTCTTTCTTTTTCCCCTACCTACTGGCTGTACACAGGGCAGTTCATCTCTCTAAAGGCAAGCACAAAGCTAATAAATTAACATGAGAAAAGATTGAAAACCAAGGTTTCCTGGTTGCTACTGCTGCTGCCTTTTCTTTCCCAATTGAAGGAAGATCATGCCCTTGACCACACTGCTCATCCGTCCAGGCCTCACTCCCAGAGGACGTGATACTTTGTGCAGCCCACTCCCTGCTTCTGGGCTCAGGGTAGGAGGGTGCTGCCCGCAGCCTTGTAGTTTGGGGGAGACCACCCACTAGTTTGGGGAAATTTGTGTTGTGTGTGGAAATGGCATGCCATTTTCCCTCTTTATTCTATGCAGCGTTAGAATGGCACTCTGCTGGCCCCAGAAAACCCCCCCTGCCTTGGGAGGAGGGGAAGTCCCCGTTTTCTCACTGGGAAAGGGCTCTGGGTCACTGGCAGGTGTGAGCAGGGAGTCTTCTTTCCTTCTAGGTCAAGAGGGATGATCTGTATGTGGTTAGGAGCCTCTGAGTTTCCGGTTTTTTCAGTTTAGCACTATCCATAAAAATCCTTCCCTAACTGTAAAATAGATAATTGGCCTTTACAATTTTTTTCATGCCTCTGTGGGAATTGAATGGGAACTTGGGACGAGTTGTCAGGAGCTGCGGGTCACTGGACCCTTGGTTGCTCCTGCCTGACGCTGTAGAACTTTCTCACTCCTGTTGCCAGGGTGGTGGCACGTCCCAGGCAGACAACGCTTCACTAACCAGGGTCTTGAGCGAGGATGATGCCGAGCAAAACCAGCGGCTGGTGGACATTCCTGTGAGAAAGAAAGAAACCTTTGTTGTTTAAAGCTGCTGGAATTTGGTTCTTTGTTATTGAAGCGTAACAGTCTGTGCTGACAGATTCCCAGGGGGAGAAGGCAAACTTGGGTAGGAATGGCACTTGCGTTCCTGGCTGATAAAAGCCTCAGATGTGGTCTTGGGCCTACCGACAACCCACAAAGAGGTCTCTATCTCTCCTGTTGCTTTTCATATCGTTCCTAAGCAGACAGCAGGTGCCTGGACGGCAACCACTGTACTGAAAGCCCAGTGATATTCCGGCACTGGTTCTTCGTTCAGCACTGTGCTCTGATACGCTCCTCTCGCTCACCCTAAAAAGCCGCCCCCACTAGAGGAGAGGTTGAGAAGGCGGCCTGGGGACTGAAGGACACCGTCTCCGAGGCCTCAGTGGGCTCCCTCGCTTCCCTGCGGCAGCCGGCAGAGACCTGGCTGGCTGCCGCGCACCCCTCTGCAACGGCGCAGCACTGGCCTTCGGGAAGGGGATTGCACGTTGCAGACTTTTCGGCTGTGTCATTGATGAGAGCAACGGCTTCAGCCTCTCCATTCATTAATTAAATAATTGATTAGTCCGTTTGATCGCTAGATGTTTATGGGATGCTTTCCACCTGCCAGGCACCGAGCCTGGAAGTGCGGTTTCACTGATGAATGGATTCCAGACGTGTCCTCAAGAACCTCACTCTCTGGGGAGAGAGACCAGGAGGGGACGGAGGACGGGAGACTGCACGAAGAGTTGTGAAGCCATTTGTGGAGGGAGTAGTTAGCTCGCCCGTCGCTCCCTGTGCTGGTACAGAGCGCAGGAAAAGTTTCACGGAGGCGGTGGTTTTTAACGAAGCCTTGAACTTACGAGCAGTTTGTCAGGAAGACAAGCACGAAGTTTGATGCAGGAATCAGCACTGGCTTCCATCACAACTTAATTTCTTAAAATTCTCAAATTGACAGTATTCTCAAATTCTGAAAGTTGAGTGAGATATAAACTTTTTAAGGAAATTATTCTTGAGGAACTTTTGAATTATTTTAACTGTTAATAGGACTAAAGTACATGTTGAAAATTTATAATAAATTACTATGGTTATAGTTCTTTTGCTGCTTAAAATCAAAGCAAATTTATAGCACGCCATACTTTAATAAAATTTTTTTTTAAATTCCAGACAAATTTGTAAGGTTCTCTGTGAGTTCATTAAGATGCAAGAAATAATCATATTCTATGTTCTCATTAAGTTTACATGTATTTTTACTAAAAGTCTTTGCCAAAATACCCAAATTTACCACAGGAAACACCAAAAAATACCCAAATTCATTGGATGTGACAAAGGATGTTTTTTGTTTTTTTGTTTTTTTTTAAATATTTTATTTATTTATCTTTAGAGGGGAAGGGAAGGGGAGAGGGAGATAAATATCAATGTATGGTTGCCTCTGGTGTGTCCCCTGCCGGGAACTGCCCTGCAACCCAGGCATGTGCCCTGACTGGGAATTGAACCGCGATCGTCTGGTTCGCAGGCCCGCGCTCAATCCACCAAAGGATGTTTTAATTAATTTCTAAAATTGAGTTTGATGGTGTAAAAATGTGCTTGGACATATTCTATTTTACTCACAGTTAACGTGACTACTTACATTTCGCTTGTGGTGAAACATTGTCTTAGTCATTGTTATTTACACCCTTGATATTTTTTAAAAACTAAACTTTTTAAACTGCTGTTAGATTATTTTAATGAATCAGTGAATTCAATGGTTGTGCTCAAAATTATCACACTGAAGAGGTTTAACAATCTACTAACAAAATATCCTTCATATTCTGACTGCTACACTCACTGCTAAGGAATGTTGTGAGTGGGCGCCTACAAAGAGTCGGCGCAGTGTATCCACGCCCAGTCCGTGCATGTGGGGTTGACTGTGGCGAGGTCGGCCCCTTTCGGTGGAGCTTGCTTGTCCTACTGTGTGCTGTTCTGACACTCGGTGCCGCTGCTTCTTGCTGCATTCTGCTCATCCCTGTTTGGAATACTCTGAAAACATTGTTTTTCCATTTGTCATTTCACTTGTTAAATACTCATTAATACAGGAAGTTTGCCTCTGTTCTTTACCCACTGAGCCGAGATAATTAAGCTAATGTGTTATTCTGTTGCTTTTGTTGTTTCATGGCAGGTCAAAATCTGAATTTATTAAATAATAAGCAAAACTCTTACTCAATGGAAATGTTTTTCAAATGTAAATTATCACTGCAAGAGAGAAGTGTAGCTTTATGTCTGGGAATATATTTCAATACGAGTGCAAGTTCAGATGTGGAGTGTTTATTGTCATTTTCACATCAGGACAATGTCCACCGTTGAAAGACTTCTTGGGGCTAAAATTCCAATCATGTAAATTAGGTATTTGGTCACACTGGTAGCTTTGTTCCTTTGTCCTTTATTGCTAAGCAACCAAAGAAACTGATTAGGTGACCTGAAGAATATGGTATAAACCTGCTTGAGTTTCTTTTAATGATGCCTAGGAAATGACACATATGAACAAAGTAATTATGGCTACAAGTTAATTAGCATACCACATATGCCAGAAGCCATGCATACACTATTTTATTTAACCCTCACTTTATTTTGAAAGTCAGATCCCAGATCAACACCTTCCCAGCTATTTTACATTCAAAAAGTATTCTGCAAGCCTAGGAATCCTGCCCGAGGGGTGCAGAGGACGCCACTGTGGGCCACCAAGCTCCCACCTGGGACTGAGGCACCCATTCCCCCAGCTGCAGGGTTGTTGGCTGCTGACGGGTTATTGCTGATTCCCTGTCAGGCTGGCTGAGGGGAGGTGCCTCGCCCAAAGTCGTGTCCCCTTCCTGGAAGTGTCCACCGATTCATCAAAGCAGAGCTACAAAGGCCTCAAGTGGAGCGATTCTGTGGGGGCTGCTGCAGCTCCAGAGCTCCCCAAGGATTCAACGAGACCTCTGTTCTAACTGTGCCACGTGTCACTTCTTTCTGAAGCCACTGCCACACTCCCTACCGTGCACAGACATTCCTCACACCAAAGAGTCATTGTCTCCAAGTATCTTCAGCAGGGAAGGTGAGCAACCTGGCTTACCTCCGCAGGTGTGGTTCTGTCAGCCTTGCCCAGTGAGCTCTCAAGTCTCAGCGTCTTAGAGGCAAAAGTAAGCCCACTTGTCTCCGGGGACTGCAGCCATTCCTGCGCCCTCCGTAGCTGGGATTTTTGTTTATGGTATCACGGGTGCCATGTGGTCGAAGCATACTTGGCTGGCAAGAAAGTTTACTATCGTAGTACACGTGGGCACTTCCTAGAAGCTAATCAAAGTAAACCAGAAAAAGAACTGGTCCGAAAGTAACGAGACACATCAAATCCCTGAGCACATTACTTATGTGACTTTGGAACCTTAGAACCTTCTTCTGCTAAGATTTGGAGATGGGGGAGGAAAGTGTTTTAAACACATTTTATCCCTTACAAGCAGTGACATGACATGAGGATGGACCAATGGGGAGAAAAGACTCCTCACTGTGAGTGAAACTGGGGCTTAAAGCAACTCCGAGTCCAGACCGTTGAAGAACCTGAGCTGAAACTGAGGGCGGGAGGGCCCGGATCACAGACCATTCCTCTTCCGATCCTATGGTACCTGCAAGGGGAAAGTGGGGTGTCCAGCTTCAAAGAGCTGAACCCCATAGCTCCTGTTCGGGACACTAGAGTCTGTGGCTGGGCAGGGCTGCGTTGGAGCCCCTGGGCTGGTCTCCACACCGTAGTTGGACACAGGTGGCCAGACAGAGAAGCCATGCAAACAACTCGGTGTCCAGACAGGCAGGGTGCCAAGGGCATGACGGAGAGGAGACAGGGATATGCTCAGCCTGACAACAGTCAGCTGAAGTGAAATAAGTAAGTTACGTCGCTACAACGGCCCTTCTTCCCCAAAGAAATAAAAAGAAAATTCTGTGACATACAGGCCTCCATGGTAAGCCGACCAAACCTCCGGCCCACCCTGAAGGGGCACGTGAGTCCGCGCATCTCATGTTGACTGCTGGGGACACAGAGTGCAGCGGTGTCCCGGCCAGTCCTGAACAACACCGGAGGAGGGGGGGTGGGGTTGAGCAATTTACCCCAGTTTAAGCTTCCTGGTCTCCTGTCTCACTCTACCATTCTCCCTAACACCATTTTGAATAGAAAGACTAACTTTTGTTCAAAAATTAGTAATAATCAGAGGTTAACTAAGATATGAAAGCAACATTGTTAATAAGACAAAGAGACAAATACCTTTCTTTATAAAGCTTTCCTTTTAACTCAGGAAGGGAAATGTTTTCCAAGAACTCTTGGCTGCTCTTATTGACCAGAGAAGGGTTACATGGCCACGTCTACACATCAGGAAAGCTGAAGGTTCAAATACTTCACGCTGACCCTCTATACTAATGAAAGCCGAGAAAGAAGGGGGTTGGCTCCAGTGGACGGCTGCCGCGCAGATCCGAGCTCGACTCGGCGGGGATCAGATGCTCACTTTGTCACTGATTAGCGTTGTCATGCTGGGCAGGTTACTGAGCCTCTCTGTGGCTCAGTGTCTCCACCTCTAAATGAGGGTGATGGTATTAGTAACGTCTGCTCCAGAGGGTGACTGTCGTGATGAAGCGAATTGTCACCCAGAAAGCACTTAAAACTGTACCAGGCACATGCCGTGATCGTCCCCATGCTAAGGCACCCTTTGGCATTAAAATGCTCTCATTCCATAAATAAGTGTTTGATGATAAAAGATAGAATTTACAAGAATTACAAACAATTTAGGTCTGCAGTTAGATCATCTTCTACTTAAAAATATTAAAAAATGTTCACTCCTCATAGAGGTGAACCAATGCGAGCAAATACTTTCATTGGCTTCAACGTGTTTTTATTAGAAAAGAAACAGGACTTGTGAGTTGGATGAACTCTTGAGCAAGGAGACTAGTGAACATTGAGTGATTATAAGGATTTAGCTTTACTTTAAAAACACCTGGAAAGAATCTCTTCGGGGAGTTGTTCTACCTTATTTTCCTTCAAGTTCATAAACTATATTTAAGTTTTCTTAAGCAAGCAGCTGTGTGTCCTGAGGGGAATTGTCAGCTCCCTTCCCCATCAGCCAAAGTTAACTCCCCATGACCTGCAAATTCATGAAGACTCTCTTTGTCCCATGACCTAAAATGAAGGTTTAGCCTAAAGAAAGAAGTCAGCTAATAAATAGAAAGGCAAGTTCATTCTAGATGAGAACTCCCTGGTGACTGAAATGAAGGCTCTTACCCGGGGTAAAAATTTATCTTTCCAAGTGTTTATAGTTCAATGAGAGAAGGCAACTCAGAAATAACAAAAATGGAACAGTTAAGGTCTTAAGAGAAAATAGGGGAATATTGGCAGCTATGCTTCGAGAAGAAGAAATTACCTACTATGGGACCATCAAAGAAGGTCCTAAGGAGATCCATTTAAACTTGTCATTACTGGACGAAAGCAGGTGTGTTCAGGGTGGGATGGCGGTAGACAGGACTCGTCACTATTGGACAAGCTGGTTTGGGACAGGTAGCACTGGGAGGAGGTGCGTTTGCCACAGAGGGAAAGGCAGAGCGGGCGCGGGGAAGGAATTAGTGGGACAGTTACTGCACGGGAGATCGGGAACAGACAGGGTCACGATCCAGACGTGAGCAACCCTCTCGGCGAGATTAACCTCTCAGAAGCAAAGGCCAGAAATAAGCAAGAGGACAGCTAAACATGTCCATAGAATGAGGGGTGTGATGTAAAGACAGCAGAGTGATGAGTAGGATGACGACTGGGGACACGTCCAGCTGGGCGGAGGTGGAAGTTTTCCATAAGGTAGCCAGCACTTCAGCCTCTCTGGGGAGGTGACATGTGAGAAAAGACCTGAAGGGATGGAAGTGGAAGCACTGGACTTTGCAGTTAGAGGGAAGAGCAAGTGTGAAAGGTTTGACAGGAGGAAAGCAGGAATACCTGTGGTCAGGGACACAGCAGAGGAGAAGTGAGGTCAGAGGTGAGGTTAGTGAGGGAGGCGGGATCTGGATTCTCCAGCGCCAGGGGAGCCTTAGGTAGGAGTGCGGATTGTATTCTGAGTGTAACGGGAAACTGCGGAAGATTTGAAGAGCAAAGGCATGTGACCTTTCATTAGTAATCCTGGTAAAAACCACCTTGCCCTTGGGTGGAGCCAACAGCAGGGGGAAAGAATGGTAGGGAGGAGACGGCTCCAAGAGGCGGGGCTGCGTCCATCCAGCTTCCTCATGTCACAGGCACTGGCCGGTCACGAGGATCATACCTGGTAGAGTCCCTGCTGTGATGGTGCTAACCATTTGGTCTCCACATCCAGGGCTGTCGCAGGAGGGCTGACGGGCTCCAAGGAGGGCTCGGAGTGGCAGGAGGGGCCCTCGGCCAGCTCCGTACAATGCTCAGTGCAGCAGCTAAGAGGCCGTGGCAGTCAGAAGCAGTGCCATGTTTTTTTGTTGGTTTGCTTTGATCCTCACCTAAGGACATGCTTATTGATTTTTAGAGAGAGGGGAAGGCAGGGAGGGAGAAAAACATCGATGAGTTGCCTCCTCTAGGTGCCCTGACCCAGCACCGAACCCACAACCCAGGCATGTATGTGCCCAACTAGGAATCAAGTTCATGACCTTTCAGTGTAACTGGGAGGATGCTCCCACCAACTTAGCCACACTGGCCAGGGTGGAAGCGGTGCAGTGTTTTAATGACCAGCACAGCAGTGCCTGTACATCCTGACTGTCACCCTTTGTCTGGGGTGGAGGGTATGGAGGTGGGGAGAAGTGGTCAGACTTGGAATTGGTTTCGAAGGTAGAAATTATAAGTAGGCTTGTTGGTGATGGTTGTAGATAAGACCTATGCCTTCTTTATAAAGGTAAGTGTGATAAGACATGGTGCTTAACATTTATTATAAATTCTTCTAAGGCATATTGCTTCACTTTACATTCTCAGGAAAGAAACTAATTTTACATGTAAGTTTTCCTTTGCTAATCTGAAATCCGGAATGGCTTCTGGATTATTCACATCGGACGACCGTGTAGGTGGAGAGATGCGAGGTGATGACGCAAATGACAACTGACTGAAGGACAAAAACTGAAGCATTATTTCAGCCAGTTTCTGGCTATTGGCTTCATTTCTTCTGATTGGTCATTTTCTCTTTCAGTCAAATATTGGAAGGAACTTCCTTTACTAAAGACTCTAGCTAATTCTTTTCTGGTTAAACAACAAAATGGAAATTCTTGAATGTAAAGAACTTTTAAAATGGTAGTACAGGTCTTCCAATATTTCATAACTTTAAAGAAGCCACCATTTCGAAAAGGATTTTATCTCTCTTTGATTAAGTGTGCATTTTCACTCTGCACACCACACAGCACCCAAGTGTATGCCGGGCCTTGGCAATGCAATTAGAGGATGTAAATCAACCAGTAAGTAGAACTGCATAGCTTCAGAGCTTCATAAAGAAGCTCTTTTCCAAGCTGGGCTGAGAATTTGAAAGGCTCTTTTAAACAAACTCTCCTCCTTCAGACTTTTCCCCCATTTTAATTTTAACACTTTATTCATTGGTTTCCTTGGCACTATTAGATCCTGAGAGCAGAATACCAGGGCGCGATAAGTGAGTAATTCCATCCCAAACGAGGCACAGCATTCCCCTCGCTTCAGAGGCTGAGAGAACGCTAACCAGGCAGAATCAGATTTGGGTTTCCAGACAGATGTCATTTAAGAGAAGTCCCAGTAACAGCTTTGTAGCTGTCAGTGAGCTTAGAGGTCAGAGTCCATGTGAATTTGAAAATGTGAAGCCTGGTTGGTAGTTGCCAAGAAAAATTTGAAAGCCTCTTAACAGTGGCTATTTTATGTAGTAGATGCATACCTGAAAATTGCATATAAGTCAAATATTAACCAAGTAATATTCAGAATAAGAATGAATGGTATTCAGAATTAGTATTTAGATAAAAATTCTGACCAATCCTTTCTAAATCAAATAGAAAATCTCTAGTTGCTCTGAACTAAATCTTGGTTTGGTTTAAAGTGGAATATATCTCCAATAAATGGTAAAAATCCCCAGGAAATAGTTCATGAAAAACTATAAAGTTATAGTATGTGAACAGCCAGTTAAAGAGTAAAAAGCAACTAAATAAATCATTTAATACTGTAAATATATAAAAATAATTGGATTTTGTGACTTAATTCAGCTTACAAAATGACTTTTGGGCATATTAAGGCCAGGAGTCTACTGTTTTTATTTCATTTTTTGTTTTAAATTTTATTGACTTTATTGGGGGTAACATTAGTTAATAAAATGATTTTGATGTCAGGAGTTCAGTTCTACAATACATCATCTATATATTGTCTTCTCTGTTCACCAGCCAAAGTCAAGTCTCTTTCCATCACCATTTATCTCCCCTTTACCCTCTTCTCCCCACTGCCCTTTCCCATTGGTCATCACTATACTGTTGTCTGTGTCTAAGAGGTTTTTTTCCTCTTAATCCCTTAACCTTTTTCACTCAGCATCCCCAATTCCCTTCCCCTCTGATAGCTCAGCTTGTTCTCTATATCTATGTATCTGTTCCTATTTTGCTTGTTGTTTATTTTGTTCATTAGATTCTACATATTAGTGAAAACATATGGCATTTGTCTTTTTCTGACAGGCTTATTTCACTTAGCGTAATGTTCTCCAGGTCCACCCATGCTGGCACAAAAGGTAAGATTTTCTTCTTTTTTACAGCTGAGTAATATTCCATTGTGTAAATGTACCACAGCTTTTTTTTATCTACTCATCTACGGATGGACACTGGGCTGCTTTCAGATTTTGGCTATAGTGAATAATGCAGAAATGAATATGGAGGGGCATAGAATCTTTCAAATCAGTTTTGAGTTTTGGGGGATTGGGTCCCAGAAGTGGAATTGCTGGGTTATGATGCAGTTCTATTTTTAATGTTTTTGAGGAAACTCCATACTGCTTTCCACAGTGGCTGCACCAGTCTGCATTCCCACCAACAGTGCACTAGTCTTCCCTTTTTACCACATCTTTGCCAGCACTTGTTTGTTGATTTATTGATGATGGCCATTCTGATGATGTAAAATGATATCTCACTGTGGTTTTAATTTGCATTTATCTGATTAGTACCACTGAGCATCTTTTCATATGTGTATTGGTCACCTGTATGTCCTCTTTGAAGAGTGTTTCTGCAGGTCCTTTGCCTATTTTTAAACTGTTTTTTTTTTTTGGTGTTAAGTTTTATAAGTTCTTTATAAATTTTGGATAGTAATCCCTTATGAGATACATCATTGGTGAGTATGTTCTCCCATTTAGTGGGTTGTCTTTTCATTTTGTTGATGGTTTTCTTTGCTGTGCAAAAACTTTTTAATTTTTTGCAGTATATTTGTTTATCTTTTCTTTTGTTTCTGTAGCCTGAGTACATATATCAGAAAAGATATTACTACAAAAATTCTTTCCAGAAAATGCCATGGGTGGACAACAAAAGTCACTGTGTTAATACACTAGTTCAGGGAAGAACTTCATTGAGGTTTTGCATTTCATCTCCTTAACAGCGGGAAGAAGGTACAGGACATAGAAATCCTATTCATTCCCCCTGGTCTAAGCAATACATCCAGAAATGTGCACACTGATTATTGTTCATTTGGAGTGCAGTAACTATGTATTGAGCATTTATTATGTGTTAGGATGGTAGAGTCATGTATTCATTCTTAAATATGAATTAAGCAAAAGTTTTGGATAAGTCCTTGTTCTACAAGGCAATACAGTATATGAGCAGGTCATAGTCTCTAATGAATAATTAGATTAACAAGCAAGGCAAACAAGTAAACTGGAAATTACAAAGTGACATAATTAGGACTTTTATAGAGAAAATCCAAGGCAATGACAATATCTAAACTAGTTGTCAGGGGTGGGGTAGGGTTGAAGAATATAATATAATAAGCTTCCTAGAGAAATGACAATTAAGTTATCATCTGACATATAGGTAGTAATTAGTCCATTGGTGAAAGTTTTATAAGCCAAAAAGCCATGTGGTTTAAATGATTCAAAAATATAGAGATGGAAATGAATATTTCATGTGGAGGGAATTATAATAACTTCAGTGTGAATTGAAGAAAATGGGAGGAGAGGTGAGTTCTGTGTTGGAGACTGTATAGTAAGCAATGATTGTATAGCGAACAATGTGCGAACTGAAGCAATGTCAGGGGTCTTGAATAATTGATGTCTATTTTATTGAGGGCACGGTGGAGTCATAGACATTTTTAAGAGGAACATGGCATAATTAGGTCTGGACTTCATAAAGATTACTTTTAATGTTGTAAAACAGAGGAAAATGAATTGGGGATAGAAGTAGGGAAACTAAATTGAGAATAGAAAATTCAAGACCAGAGACCAAAAATTCCTGTTCCGAGATTATACAGGTCATTTCTAGGCCAGATGATGACAGCCTACATTATGGTAGGAGAAGCAAAGACAGAGAGGAGTGGATGGGGTGGAGAGTTAAAGAGATTGAATGAAAAATTGTTGGTTTGGATGAGGGCTGAGCAGGGAAAGTTAGAAATAACACAAGGGGAGAACTAGGGATAGGGACAGGATGTCAGACCAGTTGCGGACGTGCTGAGTGTGCGTTAACTCTGGGCTCTCCATCCGGTCATGCTCAGGACAGAACTATGTATACGAATCTGGGTTTAGGAGAGGAGTGTAAAATGGATATGGAAGTTTGGGCGTTATTAGCACCCAGTTGGTAACTGAAGCCTGGGTATAGGTGAACTTGCCCAGAGAGAATGCAAGGACTGAGGGAAGAACACCTACCTAGTTCAGAACTCCGGGGACAGCAAGAGTTATTCCTGGGGTAGAAACCCAAGTTTTCAAATAATATTGAAGGTAGCCACAAGTGGGAGGAAAACCGGGAGAGTGGGATTTCAGGGAATACAAGGAGAGAGGAGAGGAGAGGTTAACAGAGTTAAATGCTACGTGTGGATTAGGTGGGATAAATATGGGAAGTTAAAGTAAGGAGGTGATCGGTGACCTTGGAACCAGTAGATTTAGAGGACTGGGTGCGGGGGTGCAGCGGGTCGACTCCAAATCCCGATGGAATGAGAAATGCTCACGAAGCAAGAGTTTGTGGCTCCTGTTTGTCTGAAGGCAGTTCTTCCCTGAAGGGGGCGCTGTGAACCGGTGCGAGACAAAGCTTGTGTCACCTGTGGAGAGAGTGCGCTGGCCAGGTTAAGGGGGCCCAAGAGCACCCACCTCATTTGTGAAGGGAAAGAGAAATGAGTGGGCCAGTAGCTTAGGAGAGATCTGTACTAAAGTATTTTTTCCTTTATTATTTTTGTTTTTATAATTGTTGTCATTTTTGTGGCTAGTAGGGGGGGGTGTGTGCCGTAAAATAAATCATGGGAATGGAATACAGAATGTGTTCTTAATACTTAGGAAAACAAGTGTGCTGTAAAACGCAGGCAGCAGCCTTATCAGCCTCGTGTTCACCACGTCTGATTGCACTATTTTGCACTCTATTTAACCTAGTGTTGTTTGGCACAGTAGTAACATGAGCACAGTAGTAACATGTGTACAGGCTTGGAGCCTAGGAGCAGTCGGCTCTATCACATAACCCAGGTGTGGTGTACGCTGCACCATCTGGGTTTGTGTAAGTGCGCTCTACGATGTTCACACAACAGTGAAATCACTCGATGTCACGTTTCTCAGAACGTGTCCCCATCGTCCTGAGTCCCGTGACTGTGTATGGGAACACTGTGGTTCAGAGAGGCTGAGGAATACACCCAGTGTTTCATAACTAGCCCCTGGCACAGCTGGGATTTAAGTCCTAGTGGTCAATTCAGACTATCTCAAACTGCCTCTCTTTCAAGATTGCAACTTGCGATACCTCCAAAGTAAATACAATTTATTTTTCTTTATGAAGAAATAACTTGTAAATTTGGGAATTCTAAACTGGATTGTTTGTACTATACTTTGTACCTTTTCTAGACAAAGTGGTCCATTTTTTTTCTATGCAGTAGCTAATGGGGTAGAGGTTTGAGAAAGAATCCTACAAAGAAAGAACAAATGAGGTAATTTATGGGTGGGAAGTGGCAACTTACGTTTGCTTGGAGACCACACCCTGCCACTGCAATCAAACTCATTCCAATTGGACAGACGGGACAACAGCTGAGAACAAGTGACTGTATGTTCCGTAAGACTGCCAACTACGAGGCACCGACCCCTGCGATCGGGGCCTTTCTCAACTAACAAGCTGCAGTCACTTTTCTCTGCATTTTATTAGAATTGATGGCTGCCTGTAACGCCCACAGATTCTCTCGTAAGAAACAGCACCTCCATTGCATTACACTCTTGTTTGTATCTGAGCTAATTCCGTCCAACGTCACAGAGACCATGCATGTAAACTAGGGAGGAGACCTCACTGGCCCCGGGAATTTAAACGCAGCCCCTGACCAACCCTGACGGAACAATAAGCCGCCCTGATGCAGGCACAGCTCTAGAGGAGCCAAGCTCAGAATCAAAGCCCCCCATGTTCCCAGCAGCCTGGAAGGCTGTTTGTGGCTCTCTCCCTGGAGCCAGCAGAAATGGGTCCCCAGAACTTCTGGTTCCTGGTGAGTCCTAGCAAACACAGTAAAATCCCTAATTGGGACAGCAGCCTCCAGGTAGCAAGACAGCCAAAGGTAAGAGGCCCAAGTCCTCACTGGGGAAGGGGCTTAAACACGGCCCCCAGGCCAGAAAGAGTGCAAGGGGGAGATCCCAGCAGCGACGACAGGGGGTCCACATAGCGGAGAAACAAATTTGACAGAAGGAGCTCAGCCAGGCCACTTCACAAACTGACACCTAGATGCCTAGGGTGTTCTGGGGGTCTGGGGTGCAGCGTGGTGACTCTAGTTGATAATACTGTTTCGTATACTTGAAATTTGCTAAGAAAGTGGACTTTAAGTTTTCACGCCACACTCACAAAAAAATTGGTAACTGTGTAAGGTGACGAAAGTGTTAATTCGCTTGACTGTGATAATCTTCTCACAAGGGTACGTATATCAATTCTTCACGTCGTCCATCGCCAGCATGCACGATTTTTGTCTCCCAAGTGTACCTCACCGAGTCTGGGAAGCAAAACAAAAACAGGTACACAGCCTCGGCTTTTCATATAAAACTGCTCAAGGCAGTTTTATTCTGACAGGCCAAAAGTTTAAAAATCCTAAATTCACATCAGCTGGTGAATGGACAAGCAGGTTGTATTGGATCTTGAAAGTGGAATAATATTTGGCAACAAATTCCATCGATAATGGAATATCGATTCGTGCTGCAGCACCAAAGGACCTTGGAGATGTCATGTTAAGGGAGAGAAGTCTGAAAAGACTATACGTAATGTGATTTAATTTGTATGAATTATATGCAGACCTGGAGAGGCAAACATTAGTGGTTTCCAGAGGCTGAGTGGAAAGGGGTGGTGACTTATTACTAATACGGATGGGCTTCGTTTGGGGCCACAAAACGTGCTAAATTGACATTATGGTGATGCTTGGAAAACCCTACCTATATACCAAAATACATCAAAGTATACACTTTAAATGAATGCATCATATGGCTTTGTCTCAATAATACTATTAAAATATGAACTACCCAAAGGGTCGCAGGTTCAATTCCCAGTCAGAGCACATGCTTGGGGTTCGAGCCAGGTCCCCAGTGCGGGGCATGTGAGAGGCAACCACACATTGATGTTTCTCTTTCTCTCTCCTTTCCCCTCTCTAAAAATAAATAAATAAAATCTATAAAATACGAATTACAAATTAGCACGCAAAAATTTCAGTATTAGATTATATCTCAAGACTTGAACTCCCTTTAAAATTTTGCACATTTGATTTTCACTTGAAAGATAAGAATACCTTAGCTTTTCCCCAAATACTGTATTAAAATGCCCTCCCCAACACAAGCACATTTGTTTCTTGTGTTTGAATGCTGCCATCTCCACTCTTCCAATGGGTAAAGAGAATTCTGAAAAAGTTGAGTGTTTCAACATCATAACCAGAATGCTGATTATTATTGAATTGATTATTAAACAAACTAGTTCAATACAGTACGATTAGTGATGTCTATCCACATTGCCACCTATTGCTCATGTCAATTTGGTCAAATAGTGGTAAAGATTCTCCATACTTACTACCTAATGAGAAAGTCAGGTAATCTTCAGAGCGGTTCGGTTCAACGATGCGGTTCCCTTGTGGACGATGTCGCACGGGCACCTCATTTTTCACCATGTTCATATTTGAAGCCCACTAATCGGCCAGCATTTGCTTCCTGCATTTCCATCTGAAGGTCCGAAATAAAAAGAACCTTGAAAACATCCATCAGAGTTAAGTGAAACAGTTCAGTTCAACAAACAAGATGTATAAACCATTAAACGTTCAAAATCAGGGTGATGTTGACTAGTTATTTGTCCTGTTTCCTGGTAGGTTAAACAGCAATGTTCCCTGTTTAAAACCAAGGACAAATAATAATGACTCACTGTGAGATCTACTCTGGCCCTGAGTTTACCTTGCACAAATAAAATTTAGCTTCATTAGCTATCAGCAAAGAGCCTCCCCTCCATGCTCTGTTTACCTTAATGAATAAAGTTGGTCAGAATCTACAACTCAGAAACATCACATCAAAACCAAAGATTTAGTTTGCTACCAACATTCGCGAGCGATTTAGATGTGATGGTCTTTCCGCAGGGAGTGGAGAAAATGCAGAAGCCAAACGAACATGACCAGGAACTGGTAATGACCTTGCTAGTATGAAGGCCATGCCGGTGTCACCCAAACTGATACACAGAAAAGGAGGAAAAACTATTCAAACATAATATGTGATGCTGAGGGAAGAGAGATGAATAGCTAATAAGTTAAAAGGAATATTTGTTCCCATTTTTTTCTCAGATGTGATTTGTGAGTCCTAGAAAAAGGGTAGTGTGCTTGTTTGATGTTCCGGACAATTAAGTCGAAACACAGAGATGGCCAACCCTTGGCTAGACTACAGAGGACTTGGAATTTGTATCTGCTTCCCTCCTGCCTGCCGACTCTTGCCTTCTGTGGCAGCCTTGCCCTTTCCCTCAAGGAGAAATCTGCTCCCGGAGACCCCCCCACCCACGCTCTTGCCCACCCTGCAGCATTGCTTTATCTTCATGGAGACGCACGTTCCTGCAGAACTGGATAATGTCCCGAGGCCGGAAGTGACTTTTGAATCCAGGCTTCAAGAGTGAGCTATGAGGTCTTACCTTTGAGAAGAGTAATGCTTTTAATGGCAAATAGTGGATTACTCATGACTTATACACCAGTCATTAAAATTGGGGCGGGTGAGGACTGAAGGTTACCTTGGAGTTGGAAGTGCCGCTGTCCCCCAGGGCAGCACTCTGAAAATGAGTGTGGGGACCATGTCTGATGGCTCCGAGCTTGTCTCTCTCTGCCAGGGACGTCCAGCCTGTGGCCCGCATGCGCCCCAGGGTGGCTATGAATGCGGCCCAACAGAAAATCATAAATTGACTTAAAACCCTTTTTTTTTTTTTTTTTGCTCATCAGCTTTCTTTAGTGGTTGTGTATTTAATGTGTGGCTCAAGACAATTCTTCTTATTCCAGGGTGGCCCAGAGACACCGGAAGGTTGGACACCCCTGCCGTGTGTCCCATTAAGGAAGGCACGTTAAAGATCATCCAGTCCCAAGGGTTTTCATACAAACTCTGTGCACAGAGACTGAGAATTTCAGGGTTGGTCCTTAGGGGCTTTTTGGGTGGGGAGAAATAGAGAGACAGAGGAGGTGAGGCTCCGAGTCTTCAGGAACTTTGTCTAAAAAACATATCTAGTATATTCATACTCCTAATAGAGTTTGGTTTGAACAAAAAGTGGGTAGGAATTTCTGCCAAAATGTTTGAATATGTATCTAATAAAGATTCTAAATTATATTTTAAAAATCCAAGGATGTTAATAGTGAAATTTAGAATGTGGCAATTCTGTGCAAAAGGAGACTCCAATTATTCAACAAATAAATAGCATTAAAAGGAGGAGGTGAAATGCTCAAGATGAAGAGAGAATTAAAGAGACATTGCACCAAATACAATATTTAGCCCTCATGTGGATCCTAATTTGAATAAGGTAGTAAGTCTCTATTTGAGACGACAGAGGAAAATTATACAGGCTGACACTATAAAATATGAAGGAATTATTGTTGATTTTTAAAGGTTCTGATAATGATATTATGACTTTATTTAAAAAGAAGTCATTGTCAGATGAACATCCATCCCAAAGTGTTTTGGGTTAAATAATATGATGTTGGGTTTTACTTTAAAATACTTGAGCAAAAATACTCCAGGGAAATAGGTGACCTAAGAACAGCAGGACAGTGACAATCCTTGAAATTGCTTCGTGTACCTGAGGGCTCATTACGCTATTGCACTGGCCTCTGTATGTCTAAGTTCCCACAATAATAAAAAAAGGTGAAAATACCGTTGTGCAACAAACAGATTCAAGGGTTATGTTTTTCTAGTTGAAAAAAAATGTTGCCTTTGTTACTTCAGTACTTTGGTTTTAGACGTCTGTGAAAAACATTGTGGAATTCAAATATATGTTTGCAAAGGCCTTCTTTTTCTTGTTGAGTTGTTTGTAACTATAAATTTGAAAGCACTTAAGTCATAGCATTTCTAAATTGAATTTGTATTATTTGCAGTACTACTCTCTTGTTCAGTTTACTTCCATGTACAAAGAACGTGACAGTATGTAAAATAAAATAGCTCTTACACTTAAACCAACTGACAACTGCATTTTTTAAAGAACAAAAGCTGTGACAGTTTGGAACTTTATCCAAGCCCCATGCTCCCCCCCTTTTGTGTTCAGAGAAATGGCTGACCCCGAAGGAGCCCTCAGGCTTCCCATGTTCCAAGACTCCGCTCACCCTTCCTTGGTGACTCACCTCCATCCCGTGAAGGTAGGACCCATTCCTCCTGAATCACTGATGACTCTGTTTTTCTGCCTCTATAAAACTGTACCCCCCCAACTTCAAGCTATTTCTCATGAATGAACACTCCCTCTACTGCAAAGGCAGGAATAAGCTCATTGCCTTAGCTGTTCTATGTGTTTGTCTTTAGTCGGGGCGTCCACTTGTCTGATAGGTCGCCGTTATCCTGGGCTTGCTAGCTGTTGGCATGTCAGTTCTGGGTACGAGCAGATATAAGAGAGAATGGGAAGCAAACTGTCACTGTGACCCCACCTTCAGCAATTACCAGAGAAAGTGCTCAGGCCCTTTCCCTTGTCTCCAGACCAACCACACACCATTGATAAATTTACAGAACTAGACTTGTTCAAGCAAACTAAGCCAACAGTGTGAAACACCTCTGCTCAGAGATTAAGGATTGCTTTCTTAGATTTAAAGCATATCAATCAGATCATAATGCACATTTCAAAGACTTTTTTTCTGCAGGTAAGCTTTATTGAATTTTACAACAGTTCCTCTTTTGATGGCAAAGGCCAACCCACAGACAGAGTTCCTTGGGTTCTTTTGGCGAACCTAATGGGCGTTCACGAAGTTCCTAAAGAGGTAAGAATTAGAAATACCTACATGGTCCATAGGTACCTGACCTGCTTTCCATGTAAATTCTTAATTCTGTCTCTCCGCTTCTCAGTTGCCCCTCACAGCCCATCATTGCATTTGTTGATTTGACATAGTAGGGTCACCTCCACTGGGACCATTTCCCATCAAATTGCTTTTCTACATTGTTAGAATGATATGAACTTGCACGGATTATTTCCATTTTAAGTAGTAATCAGCTATATACTTCAGCTTTTGCTTATGTATACTGTGCAGACAATGTGTAAATCTTTCATTTGTATGCAATGAAATGCTATGGGTTTGTCCTACATTTTCATTGCTAAATTCTGTTCATTTACTTGCTGTGCAGAGTAACTTCAGACTTCGAAGGGTTGCTTTTGGATCAATGTTTGGATTTGTAAGAATGTCTGAAGGAGAGACCTTTTGATTTTTTTCCCTCATCAACTTATATTCAGAATTATTTAGCATCCTTTACCCAAGGTCCTCACTTACTGTTTTTAGCTGACGCTAAACTGACTTAATACATTTATTAAAAAGAAGTACCAGTGAGTTCTAGATTGTGTTCAGGAAGGTTCTCAAGTAGCATCATCTTTTTTTTTTAAAGATTTTATTTATTTATCTTTAGAGGGGAAGGAGAGAGGGAGAGAAACATCAATGTATGGTTGCCTTTTGTGCGTCCCCTGCTGGGAGTTGGCCTGCAGGGAACCGGCCTGCAACCCAGGCATGTGCCCTGACTGGGAATCGAACCACGATCCTCTGGTTCGTAGGCCCGCGCTCAATCCACTGAACTACACCAGCCAGGGCTCAAGTAGTATCATCTTGAATGTGACATTCTTCCTCTTGAGGAGACTAACTTTGAAGTCTTAGACCCTCAGAAAGAATTTTCACCTTTGAAACCATAGCAGTTTACCTCAGTTTCACCAGGACTATGGCAAGTCCTAGTGTGTTCTAATTTAGACTTTATTCACCTTTACTGTATCTTTTTTCTCCCATTGAAATTGTCATTCTCACTGATGAGCCATTGTATCCGACCACGTGTGGAAACCAACAGTTGTGCTGACCACAGCCGATACCAGGCCTTGTATCCCAGCCCTCACTCCCCACCGCCCTGCCATTTGTTTTTCTGGTACAATTTGAACTGAGTGTTGCACCCTTCCTGGCAACCTTGTCCCTCATTCCTGGACTCTTGTCACACGACATAGAAGCTCACGTGATGTATCTTCCCTCTGAACTTCTCTCTACTTGCTGATTCTCATCAGTTCTCTAGACCCAGAAGCATCACACTTCTGGGTTTTGACTTTTGTTCTGTTTTGGTTTTTTGCCTTACTTCCAAACTTATGGGGGAGCATCTAGCATGTTGGGACTCCTACCCTACACACATTCACATTTCAATGATTTTTACATTTATCACCTCTATCTAAGATGCCAACTTCATCAACTAGGCACGCTCTGATAGGCTCCTGAGTATAAGAACCACTCGTCAATGCTATAATAGTAGTATTTCTTAGAAAAGCATCAGGAAGAAATCAAAGTTGTCACAGGGTATAAATGGATGTGAAACAAGTATCTCATGCAATAGAGTTCTCGTCAATTCTGTGTTATTGTCTATAACATATTAAAGGATAATCGTAGTCGCTAATGAGTATCAAGTCCTTGCAAAGTATTATGGTACTACAAGCATGGCCCTGTCTGACCTTTGTGAACAGCCCTGTGCATTGGACATTAGTGTCTGCATTTGACATATGAGGGAACTAAGAATCAATTAGGTAACGTGACCCAGAAGGGATGGAACTCACAGAACCTGGCTGACCCCAAGGTGATGCTCTTACTGCCATCTGCTTCAAAGGAGGATAACACAGATGACGATTTCATCTTGTTCGTGTATGAGTCCCCACCAGTGTCTAGCATGATGCTCAGTATAAGAAGTTAACAAAAACTAAGACTCAATTGCAATACAGTTGAATTAGCTGATAAAGCCTTCTAATTGTTGTGGGTGGCTCGTCTTTACCATAGTCATTTTGAAATTACTGTTTCTCATAATAAACAGTATCTTAGAATATGCTCTGGTCTTAAGATTGTAAATGCTATTGCTTAATGCACCTGAGGTAGACTTTGCTGCCATGGAGTCCTTTGTCACCTGGAATGAGACACTAGGGCACGCATTTCCCATCCTGAAGGTGTCGGTCACTTCCTACAGCATCAGCATGTCGGAGGGTTACCCTAGGCTTGTTCGGTGTCAGCCCGGTTCCTCAACATCAGACAAGTCTGCTGATCAGCTGGATCTGTGCAATCGTGCGATCCTAGCCTTCCGCTCTGCCTACATGAGGCCAACAGCCCTGTGACTCCACATCGCCGGCCACGGCTTCAGACCAACACTGATTCCTTCAGACCTCTCTCACACCACTGGATTCGCCTGCCACTTTCAAGCCTGGCCTAGGCGGCCTTCTCTTTGGGAACATCTGAGGTTCTTGCTGCCATTCCCACACCACTGCGCCTTATACCCCAGTAACTTCACAATCCTTTTTCTGGGTTTTTCCCCAGGTCTGATCTTTTCTCTGTACTTCTGAGGCTTATACCCATTCTAAGAGTCTTTAGTTCTTTTGAGGATGAGGCAGGGCAAAAACAAGTATCTATGCAAATGAAGTGTGTTAAATTTGTGGATGGACTATGTATAGTACATTTGGTTAGGTCACAGCCTAAGTGCCTAGCACAGAGCCTGGCTCATACTAACTATTCAAAAAGATTTTTGAGAAATAAATGAATGAATGCAGAGTTTCTAGTCAATAATAAGCCTACCCATCTCATATGCAGAGGAACGGAGCACACTTCTGAGCAATCGGAAGTGGCCCACTTCGATGTTGTTTCTAGGTAAAATTTTTTGAGTACTTGAAATATCCATCCTCTCTTTCACTTGCTGATATCTGAAATGCCATTGACCTGAAAATCAGAGCTGGCGGTACATCCACGACACCACATTATTTCCTGGGAGCAGAAATGTCTTTCCTCTGAAAGAGAAAGCAGGAGAGGCCCAGGTGCCTGTAGGGAAGGGAACTAATTCAGGAACGAGTAGCTTGGGGAAATCAAATTAAATTTGACTTACTTCTCAGTTCCACCAGTGACTGATGTTGACAAAATGCTCCTTCTGTCCTTGGCAGCATTTTGGGTAATCTGACAGAATGACAAATATCAAGACCTTTTCCTGTAAGGCCTCGCAACAGGGATGCAAGGTGAGGGAGAACTGAGATAAGAAGCCATAGAGTCCAGAGAACTTCTCTCATTTAAATCTTGTGGTTTTAATGAGGTCAATTTCTGGAAAAAACATGTATCTAAGTCATACACAAACACTCTTTCAGTGTGATATTATCGTGTTAATCAACTTTCCTTTCCGTCTGAGTTATGCCAGGCCTTTCTTTGTCTTTATCATTTACTCTCCTTTTAAAACACAATTACTCATAATTCAAGCATAGCTTTATTATGACTCATGAAAACTTTTGCACAGAATTTCACATATTTATTATTGCTTATTGCCATTGCTGAGGAGGTCAACTTATTAATTTTTGAATTATCATGTAGCTTTGGAATATTTTATAGCACATTTGTGCTAAGGAGATTTTTTATTTTTTATGAAATTGATAGGTAATAGGGCTTAATTCCTTTTGAATTTTTATATCAGTGTCTCTACTGAGTCTATGCAGTGTTTTACATAAAATGAATGGAGGAATATTTAAAGTATAACACATTCTTGGGAAGTTTTTGAATTTATTATGAGTATCCAAAGTTCCAAAGAACAGAAAAATAAATTTTTGTGATGTAGACTTCATTTGGCAGATCGATTAAATTCCCTTAATTCCAGATAGGGAAATGAAAAAGGACACACAGTGAGACACATTTCTGATAAAATTATTGTATTTCTAAATTTAAAAAGAAAATTTTGCAGGCTTCTGTTCAGAAAAGGACATTTATAAAAGTGACAAGTCAAAATGACCAAGGTGAGCACACAGTGACGTGCCGTCTCCCCCCAACAGGGAAGAGCAGTTGGCGTGAGTCAGTCCCCAGCCGTGATGTCAGTCCCCTGCCCTGACGTAAGAGATAATTGTATGAGCAAAGAATTGGGAGGATTCACCCATTCACTCCTTCCCAACAAAGAAAACCAGCAATCTCAACAGGGCTCTGAAGAATACACTAAGCACAAAAAGATGCATAATGAGGAGAGCAGTGCAGGGGCAGGTTAACCCCAACAAGCAGTGTTAGGGGGACTGGCTTTGCTACATAAATGCTAAGTGAGGATTCTTGAAGTAGAAGCGCCACTGTATTTGGGGAGATGTAATGACTTAACTGGATGACAACACCCTAAACTGACCGTGTGTCCCACGGTTTAGGATTTCCTCTCTGTGTGGATGGGAGGGGGGTGAGCAGCAGGGGGACTGAACCATTCCCAAGTGCGCACCCTTGGGTGGAGGAGCAGAGAAGGAGGGGACTGCGGCTCTGAGAGAACAGAGTCTTGGTAACACCTCCCTTAGCGCGAGGAACTCACTGCAGCAGCTCTCGTGGTGCAGTTCTGCTGAAAACAAACCCTCTCGGCCTTGCTTACCTGCACATGTCATTATTTTACCTTTACTTTTGATTGAAAGCTTCGATGGACAGAGCATCGTATTCTTTTAACCAGGACATTTCAAGATGTGATCTCATTGTTTTCTGGTCTCCGTTGTTTATGATGAAAAAGTCGTTTATATTCTTATAATTGTTTTCCTATGTGTAGTAAGTCTTTTACTTTCCCCCCTGGCTTTTAAAAATAGTTTTCCCTTTAACCTTTGGCTTTCAATGGTTTGACTATGCAATGTCTAAGGGTATAGTCAATATTTATAAATGCCCCATGAGTACATGAGGACAATAATTTAGTCCTTCATGCTGGGTGCGGTGTTTCAAATGTGACCAGAGATATTTTCCTCTATCCAAACAATCACCAAAAAAGAAGGTGCTTTTCACCTTCTTTGTTGAGCAGTAGGGTTTTTTACCTTTCACTGAGGTGTGGTCTTTCAATGTTTCCAGCTTTATATTGAGAACTCAGTTCCAACTGTTACAAAACCCGCCAGTGGTGCTCTGGAGCCCCTGCGGGTTCGATTGCCCTCTGCCCACAAGTGCAACTCCCAAGGCAAGAGTCTGGTGAAAAAGGAAACGGCTTGTTTAAGTAAAGGTGATACAGATTTAGAATAATGGCAGATTTCTGCTGTTAAGTCTTGTGCCCTTTAAGAACATCCCAAAACAAATAGTGTTGCCTCCTCTGCCTTGCCAGACCACTTTCAGAACGCCACTCAGAAGTACTGTCTGTCAGAAAAGCAGAAGTCTGCTGCTTGACATTCCTGGCCACAGTTCAGCTCCGAGCATCTCCCATGTGTGTGTGTGCGTGTGTGTGTGTGTGTGTGTGTGTGTGCACCTGGTCAAACAGGTCCCTGAAGCTCTGCCCACTCTGTCACCATCGTCTCCCGGCCTCCAGACCTCATGGCGGACCCCGCAGGCAGACCCCCAGGCAGACAGACCTCGTGGCGATCCTAGTGTTTTTTGGCTCTGCTCAATTTTCAGTGCCTGGCTCAGAACTTCCTATGTGGCTGAACCTCCCACTCTTCCTGCGGTGCACGAGTGTCAGCCCTTTCCGTCAGCTCCCCAGTGTCTTTGACCCTCCCTCAGCTGCCATCTGTAGTCAGGGCAAGGGTTCCCAGCCACGCACAGGCATCGGGGTGAGAATCTGCCCCGCCCCGCCCTGCAGCTCACACAGGTGCTGTGTGAGCTTCCCCTGGCTGTGTCATGAGTCGCTCTGCCGGCCCACGTTCTCACAGTCGGGTACACAATTCGCCCTGGACGGCAGCAGCCTTCTTCCTGCAGGAAGGCAGGGGCTGTTCATCGGCCTTTGTTAGGCAATGTGCCCGAAACACTGTACTTTCCCATTTCCTACCCCCCTCTGCCTTTGCAGGATTGGGGGCTTGGGGTTCCCCTAATTTCAGGGGACCCATGCTCTGTACCCCATGATACAACCAACCATACAACTGCTGTGGGCCTTTTTTTTCTGAAACCATGAAGCCAGTGAAGCCCAGGGCTGCGTGTTTCTTTTACTAGACAGTATTCTCGAGGGACAGATTCGGCCATGATGTAGCCCTCTTGTTTTTGGTCTCTGAGCAGTTCCTGTATATTTTTAAAACTCAATTTTGCAGTGAAAACGTTTGTGATATTTTATCCAGCACTCCAAGGTGGCTTTTGTTGGGCGGTCTCTTCCAGGAAACCCTAATTCACTGGCCCACCCCCAATTCTTGTGTAGTTCTCACCATTCAAGTCTTAGATCAAAATGTACCTGCTCACGGAGGCCTCTCTAAACCACATTAGCTGTAATAGCCAGTCCTCATCATCCCAAACACTTCATCTTCTATCACTTGATGAAATTATTTAGGTATATGTTTATTAATTAAATTAACAAAATATCAATATGAAGAAATAAAATACAAATTTAGTAAGTTTATTAATTTATGTATTACCATGATTATTTTTTTGACACCCAGTTCAATTCAGAACCCTTAAAGTACCAGGCCTTTGACTTACTCATGGCAGTATCTTCAGGATTTATTAAAGTGCCTGACATAGTTGGTATTGATTTAACACTTGTTTAATGAAGGAATTACAAGCAAATAAACACATAGATGGTTATTTATCTGAGGGATTTATTTGATATGTTTGAATAAGACAGTTCATTAACTATTTGACAAACATCAGTGTTAATGTAAGGGTCAGGACTGAAATCAAAATATTAAGAATGACTTTATTAATAATTTAAAAATAAACATGTCAATTGAAATTAAGGAGCTAAGCTTAAAACTGTGTGGGATTAGTACCAAGCAAACAAAATAGCAGTAAGAGCCAAAGTTGTGGTGGATCAGGAATCAACAGCTTTGCAGAGTAAGTCAAACTCCGAGAGGTGGTTTGAGCAAAAGTGAAGAGCGAACCATGAGATGGCACATGAAGAGAGACTGAGAGCAGGTTAGGAGAAGTACCACCTGACTTCCTCTTGTCCATTGAACTTGCAACTACTTCTGACATGTGGGTTTTGTGAGTTTTCCTAGTATGTTTTTAGTAAAGGTAGTTTGAGAGTTTTTGTTTCTTTCAACAAATATCCTCTATTTGATAAAAATTGAGAAAGTCCCATAGTTTGTGAAATTTGGCAATAAATGTGGAAATGGCTTCAAGTATCTTTTTGTCCTCCGGGCTGAATACATGGCTTGCTTTTGATGGTCAAATATCACTTACTTGTGGGAAAACTAGTCAACAGGGAAGGGCCTTCCCTAGCAAGGACAGAGGTGTGTGTGTGTGTGTGTGTGTGTGTTTTCTGTTTTCTGTGCTTACATTCCTAGTCAAGATCATGGGCCCAGTTTATACTCTGGAAATAATGCGAGAAGTGGAAATGAGATAAATGGGCTAAAATTTTATGTTTATTTTAGTAATATTTTAATAATACATTTGCTATGCAGGTGGAGTAAAATCATTCAGTGCTTTGTAGGGCATGGTAAAGAATAGATTTTATCAGTAAATGACTGGATCAAAAAACTATGGTACATTTACACAATGCAATTCTATGCTGCAGAAAGGAAGAAGGAGCTCCTACCCTTTGCAACATCATGGATGGAACTGGCAAGCATTATGCTGAGTGAAATAAGCCAGGCGGTGAACGACAAATACCATATGATATCACCATTAACAGGAATCTATACAACAAAACAAAGAAGCAAGCAAAATATGACCAAAGACACTGAAATGCAGAACAGGCTGACAGGGAGCAGAGGGGGGAGGGGAGAGAATCACAGAGGAAAAGGGGAAGGACTCACATGAACAAGTATAAAGGACACATGGACAAAAACTAAGGTGAGGGGTGGAAATGGGAGGGAGGTGGGGAGCACTGGGGGTGGGGCAGGGCTGGGAATATAAGACAGAAAACTGTACTTGAACAAGAATTAAATTAAAAAAAAGAATAGATTTTATCTACTTGCGATGGTACAGTTTAATTTTATGTGTCAACTTGGCTAGGCTAAAGGAAACCCAGATAGCTAGCAAAACTTTGTGAATGAATCTTAAGAATGTTTCTGGAATAGATTAGAATTTGAATCACCAGACTGAATAAGGATGATAGGTCTCACCATTGTAGGTGGCGGGTATCACCAGTCCGTTACGGCACTGAGCAGAACGGAAGTGTGCAGGAAGGGCAAGTTCGCTTTCTGCTTGAGGCGGGACATCATCCTCTCCTGTCCTTGGACATTTGTATTCCTCATTCTTGGGCCTTTGGCCTCAAACTGGGACTTCCATCATTGGCTTCCTAGTTCTCAGGTCTTTGGACTTGGCCTGGGACTTGCACCGTTGGCATTCCTTGACCTCCAGCTTGTAGATGGCAGGTCATGGGACATCTCAGTCTCCCTAATTGTGTGAGCCAATCCCTCAGACTAAACCTCTTTCTGCATATCTCTATATAGCCTATTGGTTCTGTTTCTCTGGAGAGGTCTGCCTAATGCAATGGGCAAGTGGATAGTCAAATCTGGAGCTGAGAGGCTTGCTGCTGGGAAGAAGTTTGAAAATTTTTAACATGTAAATGCTACATAAAGCCACCGACTGTATGAGGTTGCCTCAGAGCCAAGTCTAGAGAGGAGAAAAAGAAGGAAAGACCCACAGTGAGACTCGAGGATGTCATTCGAACCTATATCTTAGCCGTCTTTTTACTTCCACTGATCTTATACAGTAGTGAGATAGTGTTTTAATTATAATAGCTCTGTGCTCAGTCTTTATACCTGTGAAAACAAGTCATTACCTGTGCCTTTTCTTTTAAAAATATTTTTGCTTCTTCACATAGGTAGTTTATTACATGTAAACGTATGTACCATTTCACAAAATCAAAAACTTCCTTTTAGAAGAAGGAGCTCCTATCCTTTGCAACATCATGGATGGAACTGGAAAGCATTATGCTTAGCGAAATAAGCCAGGTGGTGAAAAACAAATACCATATGATATCACCTTTAACAGGAATCTAAACAACAAAACGAACAAGCAAGCAAAATGTAACCAAAGACACTGAAATGCAGAACGTGCTGATGGGGTCCAGAGGGGAGAGGGAAGGGAATCACAGGGGAAAGGGGGAGGGACTCACATGAACAAGTATAAAGGACACATGGACAATAACTAAGGGTGCGGGGCGGAGATGGGAGGGAAGTGGGGAGCACTGAGGAGGGGCAGGGCTGGGAATACAGGAAACAAAACTGTACTTGAACAAGAGTTAAATAAATTTAAAAAAAAGAAACTCAACTACCAATAAAAAATGAAAACTTGAAAAAAAACCTTCCTTTTAATAGATGAAACATTATAATTTTATGAACAGGGTGTAACAAACACAACATTTTATTTTATTTGATATCAGGGACTTCACTGAACTTGGAGCTAGACAAGTCATTAGAGCTTATCTGGCCTGTCACGATGAGAACTTTCATGGGGCCTACGGCGGGGTGGGTGGCCCAGAGGTGACCCAGACTGAGAGATTCGGTCCTGGGGTTGGACACAGGAGGAGGCCCAGGGGTGCGCAGCTGGGGGACACAGGACAGACATCCTGGCAAATCACTGGCAGTGAACCTGCTCCATTTCCAGATAGCGCCAAAGCAAATGGAACACGTGGAACCGTTGAAGGAAAAGTTCGCAATTTTATACTCAGATGAAGAGGAACTTGGTTAAGTCTGCACTCTGACTACTTATAAGTTTTTACTCTGACCTCTTATAAGCCTCAAACGGCATCCAAACTCAATGTGTTCTTCATTTGTAGTATTATGTTCAGGTGAACTTTTCTCTGCTCCAATGGAGAAACAATTTCTTTCCCACCTCATTTCTTACAACTTGAAATTTGGAGCCTGGTGTTCAGAGGGCATGAAGCTATTTATAATAGTGGCCCCCACCCCACCTCCTTCCTCTGGTAACTACCAAACTGTTGTCTGTGTCTATGGATTTTCACCTTTTTGTCTTGTTTGATAATTTGTTGTTTTCAGTTTTTTATCCCACGTATGAATGAAATCATATGTTCTATGGCCCTCTGTCCACGTGGCCTTTTGCATGCTTCCCAAGTGTCCTGTACTCCTCTCTGTCCCAGCATTTATGACAGTGCACCGAAATATCTACGTACTTCTCTGTGTCCTTCACTAGAGTGTGACCTCTTAGAAGGTATAAGAGGGTTTCTTTGATCTCTGCATCCCCATCACCTAGCAGGAGGCCCAGCACGGATCAGACATTCAACAAATATTTGTTGAATCAATACACAGCCAATCTACCTTCCTAAAAAGAATTCCACTTACAAGAAAAGCACTCTCCAAATTTCACTCTTTACGAGGACACATAACTCTGAAATATGTAAAAAGAGATTTATGAATGTAGGGGTTGAATACATTACCTTGAAATTCATTTTCTCCTGTCATTGGTCAGAAATGTTTCTAAGAGAAATCGATGTCGGAAGCTTATGGTTGGTGAACAGGACAACTATACAAAGACTTACCTTCCCCAGGTTCTGAACTCATGACAGATTTTAGAGCCAAGAGGCTCAGGGCAGTGGGAACAGCATCATGCTCTTTAGGAATAAGTAGCTTGAAAATGTGACCCTTCGCACAGTCCTTGCAAAAAAAAGGCACCTCTTGCACAATCTGTAAAAGGTGTTCTACCTGGTCAGAGAGGCCAACGGTGTGAGAAAGAGCCTCAAGGCAGAGAGAAAATAAATGATCGCGTCCGCTGTTATATCCAGTGTTCTCAAGAACTTGAAATGTGAAGTTTGTCTAAATATAAAACACATGGCAAAACAAGCATTGCTTTTCTTTCTCTGGCTTTCTGTCCGGCTGTGCTGGATGTCAGCAACTCCTATTATATAACAGAATTTCCCCCTCACGGAGCCTGGCGCCGAGATGAAACCCTGCACGCTTCAGTGTATTGGAGAACAGGAACAGTTGTTTTTTTAACTCAGAAAAACTAATACATTGTTCCCATTAAGTTTATGGACTAATAGAATATCAAGGCTAGAAGGAAATTTCAGTATCTTTTCACTGAATCTATTGGTTTTACAAAGGAGGAAACCTTAGGTATATTGAAGTAAGTTGCCCAAGGTCTCAAAAACCTTGATATGCTTACAGCATCCGATATTCCAACAAATAATATAAAGTGTGATAAAGAATCATGACATATGGAAAATAAATCAATGTTAGACACCAGCACTGTACTTTTATTTTGTAGGGGAGCTATCGACTTATCCATCATGGTAATCACTAAAATGGCCTTACTCCTTCATGAGAAATGACACTTTGGCACCCGTACACATGGAAAGCAAGGTGCTGCTGAACTGCACATTCAGTGTCTTGAAAGCAGAAAGTGAGGGAAATGTCCAGATCGCCAAATTATTCGTTCCGAGGCACACAGAGCAGCCATCATACGCCCTGGCCTCTGGTAGAGATAGTGCTGAAAACAGCCTCAGACGGACACTCTTGCTGCATTCCTGCACAGGGCAGATGCCCTAGTTCTTTCCAGCTGAGAAATCCTCCATCTACTCGCCATGCATGTAAAGTCACTTCCTCTTAAAGATAATCACACAGTTTCTACATGAAAGCAAAATAGTATCGACACCCAGCGATGAGAACATTCTATTTTTTACAGAACTCTGTCACAGAATCACTCTTTTTGATCATCATAAAAGCCTTGGATTGTACTTAATTTTCCTCATTTGTGCAGAATCCTAAGGTGGACAGATTATATGACTTGCCTACAAGGTGGCGAGAGCTGAAGACAGTGGTCTGTGGTGACAGGGGCGGCTGAGGTGGCATGCTCGCCCATGAGAAAACCTGGGATTCCAGGAGAGCATTGATGTTTGGCAATGCTGGCTATGAACTCTCTGAAGATGAATTATTTTAAAGGGGGAACAAATTGCTGTATTCAAATAGGGAGTCTGTTATGTAACTGATGTTCTCCTGGGTATATTGCCTACTTCCACAGGGAACCTTGACTAAAGCTACCTGGTGTAATTTCAACCATAGTTCTGGCTTAAAGAGTCATGGGCTGAACTATTTGGTTCTTCACAGGTTTGGGTTAACTAGAAAATTAATTGTTTTTTTCACACACACACACACACACACAATGCATACATGTCAAGGCAGCCTAATGAAGAGGTTGTGAGTCAGGTTCTGAGTCAGGTGTGATTCAAGTCCTAGCTCAGCTATTTACTAGCTGTTGGGCTTTAACCAGCTGTGTGACCTTGGACAATCTCTGAGTCTCAGTTTCTGTACCTACAAAACAGGGGTAAATATAGGACTTGTAAGATTGTAGTGAGAATTAAGTGAGATAATAGTTATAAATTGCTTAGCGTATCGTCTAGCACATAGTAGCCTCAATAAATATTAGCAATGATAATATATATGATACAGGGTTCCAAAAATACATTTGAGGCACCTATAAACATTTCTTAGAGAATGGTTTATTCATACAATCTAATAAGTATGTGAAATAATCAACGGGATGGGGAATAAGATCATGATGAAGAAGATACTGACAATAAGGTTAGTGTGTATTTGTGATAAAATGTCCTGTGAATTGCTCTTTGTGAGTCAGAAGTATTGCTTCAACCTCCCTAGCAATTAATGCGCAGAGGAAAACAAAGTTAATTAAATTTGATCATGCCCCGATGTAAGAGTAAAGCAATCCTTAAGGAGGAGAGCCAGCTTCTCCAGGCTGACCGATTTCAATGGTTCTCTTCATTTTGTGGACACTGTGACATTGTCAGCCATGTCTTCAATACCATCTTAATGAATACAAATATAAATTCTCTGTTTCTTACATGTTGATGTAGGCAAAGGCATATAACCAAAGTATGATTGAGTAAAGAAGTTTCACAGGTGAAGGCAATATATGACATATGTGTAATTCTCTAATGGCCTGGCTTAATCCAATCTTGGCCCCAAATTTAGGGTTGCTAGAGATAGATATAAATGAACTCAACTCAGAAAATCTTTCATAAATGTTAGTTTATTTAAAAATTGAATTACATTGATTGGAATGGCATTGGCTAATAAAATTATATAAGTTTCAAGGGCACAGTGCTACAACACATCCACTCCACTTTGCACTGTGTGCCTACCTCCCAAAGTCGAATCTCCTTCCATCACCTCCCAAATGGTATTTGACACCATTTACCCTTTACTGCCACCACCCCCATTCTCCCTGGTCACCTCCATACTGTGCCCTGTGTCTATAAATTTTTGTTATTTTTCTTGTCTGTTCATTTGTTGCTTTCATTTGTTGAATGAAACCATAGGTTCTTAACATCACCTGGCTTATTTTGCTTAGCATGATATTCTCAAGATCCATTCATGTTGACACAAATGGAAGTATTTCATCTTTTCTTATGGCCGAATAGTATTTCATTGTATACATACTGCATCGTCTTTATCCAGTCACCTGTTGAAGGACACATGGGTTGTTTCCATGACTTGGCCACTGTGAATAATGCTGCAATTAACATAGGAGTGCATATTATTTATTAAAACCAACTTTTTGAGAATATATTGCCCAGAACAGGATGAAAGTCATACTTACTGAGAAGTAGATGGGAGTTAGATTCATTTTGGCTTACTTATGAAAAGATTCATGAACTTTAATTGTTAAATGACCTGGAGGTTGGTTTGACATTGACTTATCAGGTATCCAGTAACATGACAGGCTGCCATAAATCTAACTGCCTAATTAGAAGGATACATTATCCTTTTTTTTTTGAGTTTTTATTAGAGTTTATTTGAGCTAGACTGATGACCTATGCCTGAGAGCAAGATCTCAAATGTGTTGGAGAATAACAGTTTGGCAGCTTCTTTTATGCATTTGAAATGAAGGGAGGCCAGTAAGAATGATTGCACAGCGGTGGGAGAAAGCAAGGCAGGGCTCGGATTCCAAGAGAGTACTTATTACTTTCACTCAGGTTTCCCCAAATCAAGGCAGTCTTTGATAAAACAACCAATGTGATAAAAGAGTGCGCTCCCTGAGGGAAACAACTTTATCTTTTGTTTTCCTTTTTTTGATTTTTATTTTAATCCTCATCTGAGGATATCTTTATTGATTTTCGAGAGAGAAGAAGGGGAGAGACAGAGAGAGAGAGAAACATTGATGTCAGAGAGAAACATCAATTGGTTGCCTCCCATGCATGTCCTGACTGGGGACTGAACGGCAGCCTACATACCTGCCCTGTCTAGGGGTCGAACCCACAACATTTGGGTGTACAGGACACACTCCAACCAACTTAGCCACCTGGTCAGGGCTCAACTACATATTATTCAGGGCATAATCTTCAAACCTACAGTATCCCTGACACATGGTGGTGATAAAAGATGATTTTAAATAATGAAGGAACCAATAGATAGTACAACTGGTTCAAAGGAGACTCTGAAGGGCAAGTGCACAGGCATGAAGACCTGAAGATTGGACAACTACATGCACAACTGAAGACACTAGTCTGTATCTGCAGGGAAATAATCGACTGTATTCCAGCAGAAGCAATTTGCCCATCTATGAACAAGAAGCAGTTGCATTACTGCTGATTTTCTACAAGTTGGTTGTACAATAGCTCAAAGACAACAGTAGTCTGAGGTACGTGCTAGACAGGAAAGCTGGTAATCTTTCTGGTCTATTTCACAGTTTTTTCCTACAGTAGGCACTCCAGAAGATTTCTAATGAGCTAATCATACCTACTGACTAAATAATGTATTTAAGGCGGGTGTATTATATAGAGAAGCAGTTGAAGAAATACAAATTCATTTCCTCTATTAGCAATCACTATTAGCAATGTGATATAAATTCTTTTCTTAACATGGCTATAAATAGATAAACTCAAGTCCCGTTGCATACTTGTGTCAGAATCTTCTGCGCGTATAGCTATTTCTTTGGGCCTTCAGGGTCATTTTTTTTCTTCTGCCACAGGTGCACTCGTCAGAGGAGTATTTTACTTATTACTGCTTTTCTTTAACTGCTGATGGTATTTAAGTGCACTGAGGTCAGCCGAGAGTAGATAAGCATTTCCCCACAAAAATTTGTGCAGCTCTCTAGAACTCCCCATTGGCATTTGCAACCAATGCCTCTGCTAGCAATTAAGTATAACATTTTTCTTGCTTCATTTTTCTGGGTGATAACCTTAAAGTGAGGTATTGAAAGCTCATTTCAGCCATTTCTGGGATTCTTGGACAAATTCTGCTATGTAACTACTCAATTTCTGCTTACCCATTTTTCCAAAGAGAAAAAAAAGTCATAAGTATGGTGGACCAGGGACTTATAATTGGTGTCTGAAGTGAGGGCTGTCTTGTGGGACTGAGCCTTTAAACCAATGGAGTCTGGTGCTAGCTTTAGGTAGTGTCAGAATTACGTTGATTGTTGGACACACACTTGGCATCCAGAGAATTGGAGAACTGGTGGTTGGTGTTGGAAGGCACCCTAGATAAGTGAGGGGCAGAGAAGGCTGTAGAGAAGCTGGACAAATTAGAAGAAACCAGGGAGGTCACTGTGTAGTGGAAACCAAGAGGGAACTTTCTAAGAAGGAAATGGTCTGCAGGGTCAATGCTGTGAAGACGGCAGGTCAGGCGAGGCCTGAGAGGTGTGCATTATATTTACTACCCACTTGGGAAAGCAGCTCCAGAGAGGTGTTTGAGCAATTAACTGAGCAAGGGTGGGTGATAATGAGGGGGGCTGCCTAATACAGGACTTGCCGATGACCAGGTGCCGTGAATTTAAGTGACCGTGAAATGTGCCAATGCAAGTAAACTGCTAGCCCCTTTGCATGTCATGCGGGAAGTCCAGGTTGTTAGCACACTTCACCGTCATCCTGGGGAAGCACAGTTATTATCTCGATGTAGGTGATGGGGGCAAGATGACACCCCCAGATGCACAAGGCAGAGAAGATGGGACGGTGGGACCTCAGTCTGTGTGCAGGACCACAGATCTGCTCCGTCTCTAATCACAGCAGAAAAGCCCGAGTTCCTCAGCCTTAGAAATTTCCTGAACTCAAAACGAGACAGCTCAAATAATTTCGCAGGGTGTCTTGGGTCACACCACAACACTCCAATTTAGGCACACCGGAAGGGCGGCACCTTCGGATACTTGTGACCGATTTTTCCCCTTCAAATCACTTTTTGTAGTGCTGTTCTTGACCTAGCTCTGAGAAGAAAATCGACTCTAAATGCCCAATGTACTTTCAGAGAGTCATAAACTTTTAATACACCTTTAAAAACATTTTAAAAAGTTCTGCCCCTGAGGTCACGCGTGAGAGGCTACAGCCAGTGCACACAACAGAGAAGCAGGAGGCCGAGCTCACTTGATGAAGAAAGCCTTTCACAGGCATCGCAAGTCTTGTCCGCCTGTGCACCAGCTTACTGTGAGAAGAAACAAAATACCAAAACAATTCATTTCCACAACTCTCTTGTTGGTCCGAATTCACCTTCCTGTTCCCAAGGGAGCAATTAATGCCAAGGTCATGGAAACTGCCTGGTAGACAGCAGCTCCCCTTCTCCAGGAGCTAATTAATTGTTTTAAAAGGCGGGAGGGAAGAGATTTGATTAGCATCCATTCTTCACGAATGTCACGTTAGGGCAGCCACTTTATGTGTCTGAGTCACCTGTTCATAGGGCCCCTTGAGGTGGTGAGGACTGCTTTATACTTTCTGTATTTATTTACTTTCACTAATTAATATAAATTGCTGCCACTGAGGTTTCATTAGCTGCAAGTATGCATTTTTTTCTTAAATTAAAAAAATGTGGTTTTACCAATGTAAAACCATGATTTGTTTTTATCCATAAACCTTTACTACTTGAAAGGAAAAGAAAACCTTAAAACCCAGCGGAGAGTACATCGCCTAAAGCCAGGGCACTATCGTGGGAGACCGCCCACAGTGGCTCCCATGGCTGGTGAAGCAGAGCCAGGGTCTTCCGGGGGTGCAGGCTGTCCTGGAGGCTAAGGCGTTTTCATTTTGAAACGAACCAGCACGGTGTACGGCAGTTTTTGAGGCTGACAGCGTGCGTATACTGTAGAGGAGAAGTAGTTCACAGTCCTTTTGGTGCCTGGCTTCCTTGAATAAAGTGAAAGAATGAGGGGTGGTTGTGTATATCAGTGTGGGGTATACAAATTCTCATTGGGCAAGTGTTTATCATTTATTCTCATTTTGTTGGTGATCTCTAATGTAACATAAGCACATTGGAGATCCGGTGAAGGCCTTCTATAGCAGCTTCCTAATTTCATTGATACGTATTTGCCTATCTGTTTTTGGTAGTACTCCCACCAGAGAAATGGCAAATGATGTCATGGGCATCCCATGAATGAACACGTGACCCAGAAGATCAGATCAATTAAAGTACGAAGACCATTGAATCTGCATGACGCAGAGCAGAGCAGGTGTACCAGACTCGAAAGAGCCAACAGCTGGCACCATTTTATCCTGAACCACTGCCTGGGGAGGCGGGTAAAGGATTATCAAGCGAGGATGCTTTACAGTTGCCACTGGACTTGAGTGTTGTTTGCCAGCTGATTTTCAGTTAAGAATGAGGGCTGACTGTGTTGAACTAGCCAAAAAGCCTGGACGTCATTAACGACATTTTGTAGAACATACTCAAACAACAGCAACAACGGGTTGCTCTGAACTCATATGACTGAGGTTAAAATACAGGGACAGACCCATGTTGGGCCACACCCTTCTGCTTTTACACCCAACATAGGCAATTTAGCTTCAGAAAAAAACAACATTAGTGTTGCCAATTTTATTTTTGCTTTGGTAGACGTAATTAGCAAGTTTGTTCTGCTTATATAGTTTTATTTTATTTTATTTTTAAAGATTGTATTTATTTATTTTTAGAGAAGGGAAGAGAGAGAGAAAGAGAGGGAGAGAAACATCAATGTGTGGTTGCCTTTTGCTCACCCCCTACTGGGGACCTGGCCTGCAACCCCGGCATGTGCCCTGACTGGGAATTGAACCGGCGACCTTTTGGGCCAGCACTCAATGCACTGAGCCACACGAGTCAGGGCTGCTTTTATAGTTTTATTAGAGCTAATCATACACAGAATCTATAAGTACCTATATACATCTGAGCGTATTTCATTAATATTAAAATAAAAGTGATTTTGGTCAACAACAAGATTATGAAAGGAATGTTTTATTTTAAGAGCATTTGTGGGTGAGAGGACTGTCTGTGAAACGATCCATTCATTTCTTCTCTTAGCTGGCGTTTCCTCTGTGCAGAGCCAGGGCCTGGGATCCTTGTCCTGTGATTTATTGAGGAAGTGATTTCAGGAGAAGGGGGAGCGAGAGAACAACAGGGCAGGGGGAGGAGCTAAGCAAGGATGCAGTGTCAGCTGGGGACCATTTGGAACCAGCTTGGTTCCACTGGAAGCTACAGAGCATGGATTTCACCACAGTTTGTCCAGGGTCAGCGTGGTTTGCTGCCCTTTGCAGTTATTGTAGTCACTCCCAACAGAAGGAGGGGAAAAGCTGTGAGGCCCTGACAGCAGCTAAGACCCGAGACCTGGGGGACAGGTATTCCACCCAGTCAGGTGGCTCTGGGCAGAGTAACCATGACACCTATTGTACCTGCCTTCCAAAGTGCAGATCTACTTGCTTCTCAAATTAAGCTAACTCCATCCAGGCCCAGCTTTTCCAGGGTTCTGAATGGTCCTGAGACACTCCCTTGTGGCCTCCCCTGTGACCTATCTGCCCCAGGCTAGCACCTCTCCAGACGAGTGGGCTGGCCCTGTGGTGTGAGGTACCAGCTACCACACACCTTTCTCACCAGCCCGTGGTCATGAGACTTGCTTGTTATAGTAAAATTGGTCATGGAAATACAAGGAGACAGCTCAGCAGCTCAGCCTGCCAGCATCAGCTGGCAGTGTTCTCTTTCCCCTGGTGAGCGGGGTCCATTGTCCCTGCTGTGTGGTTCCTGTTCTTTGGCTGATGGTCCATTGGCTTGGGGAGCCCAAAGTGACCAGGAGTTAGTCATAGCTTTATGTGCATGGGACTTTCCCTGTATCTGGCACGTGAAGTATCTACCTTCTAGGAGCCAGGACCCACAGAGCACAAAATTACAGGAGAGGGGAAGCACACAGTGCCCCCCTGGGACACACACATATACACTGGCCACGTCCTGAGCACCTACACTGTGTTTAACAAGTAGAAATGCTCCATATAGATGTATCTGTGGATCTTGGAGCTTGCCCTGTAATAAATACTAGACTATGGATTCCACTGACTGGTCTTTTCCAAGATGAGTTATAAACTGTGGGAGTGCATATATATATAAGGTCTGTCCAGAAATGATCCAGTCATGTGATATGAAAAATAGAGACATGTATTGAAGAAGACACAAGATGCAAGAAACAGTGTACATTGGACAGTGACACCTCAGTTCCCTTCAAAATTGGCACCTTGAGATCTCACACAGTTCTCCCAGTCACTATTACCTACCCCGTCATATTTGCCTGAATCTCATCAACAGTCTGAAATCGTTTCCCTTCCAAAAGTGATTTTAGTTTTAGGAAAAACAAGAAGTCGCATGGGTGCCAAATCTGGGCTTCAGTGGGACCAAGTCAGCTGGGTGATTTCATGTTTTGCAAAAAAACTGCACCAGACATGATGCCCGAGTAGACATGCTGTCATGATGAGGCTGCCAATCACCAGTCGGCCAATCACAGCTGCGGCCTTCAGAATCATCTGAATAATTTCTGCAGAGGGATGTTCAAGCTTGATGCAAAAGTTGATGCAGATTCGTTTCTCTACTCACTCAGTCATTTTGAATGCGACAGCCACACAGTACACATGCTCACTCAACAGTGTCTACCACCCCCACTGACTAATACAGTGTGGTCGTCATTGTCCACACATGCGCATTCCAGTCCACTCTTCTTGGCTGCTGGGCTACATCGATATTGCGCAAACCGTTCTCATGATATTAACAATGGCTGGACTTTTTCCAGACAGACCTCATATGTTTTCATGTTTCAGAGTTTTCCTTTAAAAACACAATTGTAATCTATTTAATATGGAACAACATTTTACACAGTATTGAAATTAAAGTTTATAACTCACCTTTCTTAGTGGTATATAAAATAATGGCACATTGTAAGTCAGTGGCATCTTAGAATATATACAGCCGTGCCTTCTACCTACTGCGTGCTGGAAACACAGAGATCTCATTCACAGCCTCTGTTCTCAGAAGGCACGCACACGTCAGCTAAATTTGAACACTCTCTGGCGGGCGTCACTGAGTGTCCTTAGGCTGGGCCCCTGAGTGGGAAATGGACAGTAGCTCTGTTTCAATAACCACCGGGGCTATTTACACTTTCATTTTCAGCCCATCCTCACATACCAGAAATAATCACTTTTTCCCCCAGTTTTCCTAACAGTTTGTCTCTGTAGCCAGAAAATGCCTCAGAAATGGCAAATACCATAGGCTGATTGGTTTTATGACAGTACGGTAGTAGTTTCACATAATTAAGTGACACTGAGATTTTTAAAAGCCAAATGGGGGACGAGGGGAAGAAGGAACACTGTGTGCAAATATTGCTATGGTAACATGAACCAATTTGGTCAAAAGCACATTTAGCCCGATATTGGGTAACATCGCTTCAGAGGACAGCCTGCAGCCTGGATTCCGGGTGAAAGGAATGCTGACCCAGGGCAAGGAGGGTGCGGCCTGGACAAGCTTATTTGTCAAATGGGAAGATAATGAAAAAAAGGGCATGTGTGTGCATGTGCCCGCGCAGTGGGGCACAGGGGAATGTGTTTGACTCTATTGGACCATTTCATCCCACCTTCTTAATTAGCTTTGGGAAGACAGCAGGTCCTGGGATGTCTTTCTGAAGCCCAGGTTATCTGTCACTGTTCACCAGTCTAGACAGAATACCTGGTAATGGTTACACACACAGTGTTAGGAACAGAAAAACACCAAATGATCTCATTTTCTCCTTTCACTGAAGGGCTTCTTACTCGAACTTCATCATACTCTTTTGGTGCGGGGGGGGAGTGTCTTGTCCCCCGCCTCTTGGGAGATCCGCACTGGGAGAAAGCGTAATAGCTAAAGCTAGCTACTGATAAGATACTTTTGGCATATTGGCAACTCAGCTCTCGGAGCCCAAGCTGACACGGAATCCCCCATGCTGTTCACGTGAGAACAGTGTTGGAGAGTACATTCCTTTATCTCTGTCCGGTGAGCTCAGTGGTAGTCTGAATATACACATTCTGGTTACTAAGGTGTTTTTGCTCACCTACGCTTGTTTAAAGAAAAATTGCCCGCTTCATGAATGTGTATAAGCGATTGATTTTGGGGGTGTCTTCCCACCCTATCCCACTTTAGGAAGTTTGACATTTTTTGCTCGCTTTTGAGACAGAATTCTCAAGAAATGACTCGAGTGAGATCAAAACAAAACCCTGATTGGTTTGATTGTGACTGCAGGCGTCACAGGAAGGAAAGAACCTTTGGCATTGTGGTTCCAAGTCAGGAATGCTACCCCTGGGACCTGAACACGGTTCCTGAGCCAGCATCCCACGCCAACCGTATCTGTGTCCAACACAAATACATGAGTGGAAGTGTAAAGCAAACACCCCAGGCCCAGATTCCCAGGATCCAATCTGCCATTTCGTCAAGGCAAAGAGGAAGATTTCGATGAGAATAAGTGTTATAAAAGGCTTAACTATTTTCCATCCTTTCTGAATTGAAAAACCATCTCGGGGGAGGCACTGGGAAATATGGGGCACACACAGTGACGGAAGACCTGTGACCCGGCCCTGAAACGCTCTTGTACCACCCACGTGACTTGGAGAGTCACTTTATTCCCCTGGGCACGCTTCCGTATCTACACTGAGACCCCACTGAAGATGGAAAGTCCGTCAAAGGTGGGAGCAAATAATCTCTATGATTACTTTTGGCTCAAATATTCTTTGGTTTTATAAAAAGGATGATGGTTGAAGATAAGGAAAAATTATTTGAAAAGATGTATGCAGGGGAAAGGATAAAGTGTTGATAATACCAATAGTTATAATACAACAGAAAAGAAAAACTAGCATTTATTGAGTGCTGGCTGTGTGCTAAATATTGTACTAGACACATATTTACCTTATTTAAGATTCACAACAGTCCTGAACAGTGTGGCTCACTTGGTTGGGCATGAACCAGGAAAGCAAAAGGTCACTGGTTCGACCCCTGGTCAGGCCACATGTCTGGGTTGTGGATTTGGTCCCCAGTCAGGTCACAGGGCATGTACAAGAAGCAGCCGATCAATGTTTCTCTCTCACATCCATGTTTCTCTTCCTCTCTTTCTCATTTCCTTCCCCTCTCCCTAAAGATAAATCAATAAAATCTTTAAAAAAAAAAAGAAAAATATTCACAACAGCACAGCCAGTCAGTGCTATTATCTTCATTTGGTAGATAGAAAAACAGAAGTCAAACAATTTACACAGCTAGTAAATGATGGGGCCAGAATTGAACCCAGGAAAAGTTCACCAAAGCCACTGTTCTTGTTAGGATGCAAGCAGGAAGGAAATTGGGAATATATCCCTGGTAGAGAATAACCTTGCTACTCCGGGGGCAGATATCCCAAGAGAGTTTATAGTCTAGGAGCATCAGTGTTGTGCTGCCGCCTTCTGAAACCCTGTAGACATTTTTTTTTTGTTTGGGCCATAGAACCTATGTGATATTGAGCTGTTTATTTCTACTTGCTCAGAAATTATTTCTACCTCCAGAAAGCAAAAATGCACTCGGCCTTAATTCCTTCTATCCCTGGAGGCCAAAGCTTCAGCTCTGAGCCCATAACATTGCGAGATTGTCTCTTTCCCAACACACCTTAAGGGCCCCGAATTTTGATATTCTGCCGCATTTTCTAGGAATATTACAGGGTCTGCCCATAGTAAGCACTCAGCACGTGAAATTTCTTTCTACATTTAGACTAGATTCACATTTTGAACAAGAAATGAAAAGTGAAAATGAAAAGAGGAAGATGATAGATGGTGCATATACCTCTCAAGAAAAAGTAATTCAAGTCACTTAATTAAAAATATGACATACAAAGATGGACATCAAAACAAATTACGCATGTTTGCCTTTTATATAAAACATGCTGCCGATAGGAAGGCTTTTGTGCCAATTTTAGCATCTGGAAGTTTCAGGCAGGCTCTAGCCTATTTGAAATTCTCCATCCGTGTCAATCGACTCCCAGAATCCCTGTGAATTGCCAGGGCTGTAAAGTCGAGAATAGCTCCCTGAGTGATTCTCTTGGCTCGCATTTCGAAAAGGGGCTGGAGCCGCTGCACAGGAGTGTTGGGGGACCACACGGTTCGTCTCCGGAGTGATTTTTTTCCGTTTACTGTTGTTTGTTCCTATTTTTAAACCATCGACAGTATTTTTTTTCTTGGCTCTTCTCATTGTCTGCACTTTCCTGGCTCTTCTACACAAATGGTTTCATGTCCTTTTCTCTTGGACTTAGTGTTAGATGTACTGATTTGCATGTTTCTGGTCAAAGGTGAGTAAAGAGTTCTTTAAAGCAAACTCAGATGTTGATCCTAACTGTGCTCTACGGTCGCACACTGGGTATGTTAAGCTCTTGAGTCTCATATTCCAGATTTTCTTTTTTCATGCAGAATAATTTGTGTCTGCAAGGAATACTTTCTTTTCTTTGGTTTCAGTAGTCTGGCATTTTGTGAATTATTAACACATTAAGTACATAGAGACCTTTCTCCTTTCAGTTATTTAAGCTGTAGATTGGAAGATATCCCCCTCAGGCTGGAATTAATTGGGAGGAAAAGCCATTATTAAGTTCATCATTCAAGGGTTTAAAAAGTAATCGGGTGAGCCTTGAACTCATCCATCTTCTAATCTCATGCACAGCCGTGATCTCTTCTCGCTTTCATCAGAGCACATGGTTCTTTCTACAGCCTGTGAAGCTAACCTTTCACCAGCTCATTGCTACCAAATCCAAATTCCTGTTGATCTATGGGCCATGGCCCTTCACTAACAGCAGCAACCCCCCCTCCCCTCAAAAGACCTAAGACCACAGAGATGGTGATTTACATTGACATGTAAATAGAGAACGATGAGTTTCTGGGGTTGCTTTAAATTTATTTTTAAATATATTTTATTGATTGTACTGTTACAGTTAACCCAGCTTTTCCCCTTTGTCCCTCTCCACGTGGTACCCCTATTCCCTCCAGCAGCCCTCCCCTTAGTTCATGTCTGTGGGTCATGTATATACATTCTTTGGCTTCTCTATTACCTATATTGTTCTTAACACCCCCCTCTATTTTGTACCTACAAACTTGTGCTTCTTATCCCTGCACCTTTCTCCCTATTTTCCCCCTTCCCCCACCCAACTGATAACCCTCCAAATGATCTCCACATCTGTGATTGTGTTCCCATTCTGCTTGTTTGCTTAGTTTGTTATTTGGATTGAATTATTTATAGTTTTAAAATTATTGCCATTTTAATGTTCATCATTTTTATTTTATTTTTTTTATATAATTCCCTTTAGCATTTTATAAAATAATGGCTTAGTGATGATGGACTCCTTTAGTTTTACCTTGTCTGGGAAGCACTTTATCTGCCCTTCAATTCTTAATGGTAGCTTTGCTGGATAGATCAATCTTAGATGTAGGTCCTTGCTCTTCGTCATTTTGAGTACATCTTGCCAGTCTCCTCAAGCCTGCAAACTTTCTTTTGAGAAATCAGCTGACAGCCTTCTGGGAACTCCTTTGTAGGTTCTGCTTTTCTCATGCTGGTTTTAAGATTCTTTATCTTTAACCTTTGGCATTTTAATTATAATGTGTCTTGGTATGGACCTCTTTGGGTCCATCTTGTTTGGGACTCTCTGTGCTTCCTGGGCTTATATGTCTATTTCCCTCACCAAATTAAGAAAGTTTTTCTTCATTATTTTTTCAAATAAGCTTTCAATTTTTTGCTCTTCTTCTTCTCCTTCTGGCACCTCCATAATTTGGATATTTGGACATTTAAAGATGTTCCTGCTGTTCTGATTGGATGCTTTTTTCTTCCTTGTGCTCCAAATTGTTCATTTGATTCTCAGCTTCATCCTCACCACTGTTGGTTCCATGTAGATTTTTTTTATTTCACTTAATTCAACCTGCATTTCTGCCTGGCTCTTTTTTATGGCATTGAAGTATCCAATGAGCTCCTGGAGCATCCTGGCTATGAGGTTACTATCCTGATAACCAGTGTTTTGAACTCTGCATCTGATAGGTTGTTTATTTCTGTTTCATTTAGTTCTTTTTTTGAATTTCTGTTCTGTTCTTTCATTTGGGCCATATTTGTCTTTTCATTTGGGCAACATCTCTGTGTTTGTTCCTGTGTGTATAGGTAGAGCTACTTTAATTATGTCTTAACACACCTGTTAAGTTGTATTAGGTGGAGCCTTATTTAATCAGCAGGGTGGGGCAACCCATGTCACCACTCTGTTACTCTGTATAGGGGACGGCTGGCAGAGGGGACAGTGCACTGCCTGGCCTCTGGAGTTTTTCCCAGGAGGAAGCTGTCTCTTCACTCGCAATTCACTTCCTCCCCATATGCCACTGGTGCCCTTCTAGCTGTTGTCCTGGTGCTGAATCCCAGAGAGGGTGGATCTATGTGAATTCTAAATCTATTGTGAGCCCTTTAAGAGGGCGGAGTTTCTTCTGCTCTTCCAACTTCCACTGGGTTTTACAGACAGAAGATATGGGGACTTATCTTCTTGGCGCTGGGGCCCTGGGCTGGGTGTTCTGGGCTGGGGCTGGAACCCCTCACCCTTGAGATATCTCTCCCACTTTTATCCACCACATGTGCATGTGAGACCACCTATTCCCATCTCCACTCATCTTCATGACTCTCTGCTTCTCTGCCTCTCCTACCTGTCTGGATGAATGTGACTTCTTTAAATCCTTGCTTGTCAGACTTCCACACAGCATGATTTTCTGAAAATTCTGGGTGATATTTGATTTGTTATGTAGCTGTATTTTTCACAACAGTTGTGTGTGTAGACAAGGTGTGTTTACCACCTCCATCTTGACCAACAGTCTAGTTTCTGATTTTGAAAGATTGATTTTAAAGATTTATCTTTGGAACCAGGAGAGATTATAAGCCATATTAGATGTGTTTGATTGGACTACTCTGTGGCAGATAAAATGGTCCACGCTTGGCCATGAAGGTTCAGATGTTTTGTGTGTTAGAGAAAGAGACCTCCCCTGGCATCACCTTAGAAGGTACTCTCCATAGGCTATAGTTTCTTTTGGGAATGGAACTACTTCTCACTCATCTGTGTTCTCCCATCACTTGGGGTATAATACATGTTCAGGAAGTGTTTGAATAAAGAAGGAAGCAAAAGGGAATCAATGTCTAACCTGAAGTGTTTCCTTTTTTGTAGAAGAAAAGAGAGTGGAACATTTAGTAGGTGGCCCTTTAAAATCAGAGAAATTGTATGTACAGTTGTTGATGTAACAGGGGTGTTCTGAAATCAACTAACCCACATGCAGAACCCTGGTTGTATTTTAAAGCCCAAATTATATCTTATCCTTTTAAATAGTGAGTGGCTGTGAATATAACTTACCAATTTGACTATCTAAACCAGTAAAGGTAAACTAAACTTTATTTTAGTTTACAGAGAATCTAACATGGACCAAACTGACAAAAGTTTTAATTTCATGTTTAAGTTGTATCAAAATGGAAAGCCATGATCACATTAGCACTGAGACTCGTGGATATGCAATGTAGAAGATATTATGGAATTTGTCCAAGAATCCCAGAAATGGCTGAAATGGGCTTTCAATACCTCACTTTAAGGTCATCACCCAGAAAAACGAAGCAAGAAAAATGTTATACTTAATTGCTAGCAGAGGCATTAGTTGCAAATGCCAATGGGGAGTTCTAGAGAGCTGCACAAATTTTTGTGGGGAAATGCGTATCTACTCCCGGCTGACCTCAGTGCACTTAAATGAAGTGGCAGAAAATCCTGTTTAATCCACTTAACGTCTCTGATGCTACCTCTGCTGGAAGGTCTTGAAGTAGAAATGAGTCCAAACAACTGAGAGGAGTTCTCCACGTGCGTGGGTGGTCTGGAGGCATGCACCCAGTGAGAATGACCTCCATTCTTTCTGCCTTAGGTAAGTGAGAGAAGAGACAGTGTCTCAAGGTTATTGGAAAAGAGAGTTGAGATGAGACCCCACACTTTCGAATTCTCTGTTTGTAACTTGGCCTGTAACTCTACCTACTCAGTGACCAATTAACTGTCTTTAATCCAAACCAATTACAGCCCATTCCTTCTGGATATAAAAGGGGAAAGATGGAAGAAATACCTGGAAGTCTCATATTGGTCAACAGAACCAGGACCAGTGGTCTTCTGCAGTATTTCAAATGGTGTATGGAAAGAATAATTAACTGATGAAGAAAGAACAAATGTCTCCTCGGTGCAACAAAGGTATTCCCATGCCCTGCTGCAAAGGACATTATAACTCCATGCTTTTCACATTATTCTAAATTCGAGTTAAGATAACATAGATCAAAGGAACAGAATAGAGAGAACAGAAATAGACCCATGCAGATATGTACTCAACCCATCTTTGACAAAGGAGCGAAGGCAACGCAATGGAGCAAAGACCGTCTTTTTAACAAACGGCACCGGAACAAATGGATGTCCACACGCAAAGAAATGGATCTAGACGTAGACTTTACACACTTCACAAAAGGTAAAATGAATCATAGATTTCAATTTAACACGCAAAACAATAAAACTCTTAGAATAAAACAGGGGAAAATCTGGATGATCTTCGGTGTGACAATGGCCTTTCAGTATTGTTATTTTTAAATCCTTGCCTAAGGATATGCTTATTGCCTTTAGAGAGAGAGAGAGAGAGAGAGATGGGTGTGTGGGGGGAGAGAGAGAGACAGAGAGAGAGAAGAAAACAGTGATGTGAGCGAGAAAACATTGATTGGTTGACTCCCATACATGTGCCAACTGGGGATGGAACCTGCGATCTAGATATGTGTCCTGACCAGGAATCAAACCCACAGCCTTTCAGTTTGCATGACAATGCTCCAACCAATGAGCCACCCAGGTAGGGAATGGCCTTTTACATACAACATTAAGAGCTAGAGCCATGAAAGAAAAGATTGACAAGTTGAACCTTATTAAAAATGAGAAACTTCTGCTCTGTGAAAAACACTGTCAACGGAATGTAAAGACAAGCCACAGGCTGGGAGAAAATATTTGCAAACCACATATCTGTTAAAGGACTGGCATCCAAAATATGCAAAGAACGCTTGAAACTCAACAATAAGAAAACAAACATTCTGACTACAAAATGGGCAAAAGGATCTGAACAGAACTCTCATGAAAGAAGACACACAGATGCCACATAAGAATTTGAAAAGATGCTCAAAATCGTGTCATTAGGGAATTGTAAATAAAAACAATAAAATATCACAATACACCTATTGGAATGGCAAAAAAATCCAAAACACTGACAACACCAAATGCTGGCAAGGACGTGAGCAACGGGCTCTCTCGTTTATTGTTGGTGGAGAGCAAAAATGGTGCAGCCACTTTGGATGACAATTTGGCAATTTTTTACAAAGCTAAACAAAAGTTCATCATACAATTCTGCAGTCATCTTCCTTGGCACTTACCCAAATGAGCTGAAAACTTATGCTGACACAGAAACCTGCACGAATATTTATAGCCGTGTTATTCAAAATTGCCAAAAATTGAAAGCAACCAAGAAACCCTTCAATAAGTGAATGAGTAAATGAAATGCAGTATACCCATACGATGGAGCATTATTCAGTAACAAAAAGGAATGAGCTATCGAGCTATGAAAAAAAAAAAACTTAAAATGCATAGTACCAAGTGCAAGAAGTCAGTCTGAAAAAGGTACAAACTGTATGAGTCCAACTGTGTGACATTCTGGAAGAGGCAAAGCTGTGGAGAAAGTGAGAAGATCAGAAGTGAACAGAGGTTCAGGGGGAGGAAGGGAGGGATGAGTAGGTGGAGCCCAGGACGTTTTGCAGGGACTAAAATTATTCTGTGTGAAACTATCGTGGTGGATACACGGCATTTTGTATTCGTCAAAACCCACTGAACTGGATAACACAAAAAGGAAATACTAAACTATGGGCTTTTGTGAATAGTAAGACATCCACTTTAGCTCCTAATGTGTAACCAGTAGTAACACAATCATATAAATAGTTAATAATGGGAGAAACTGGGGGTTGGGGGAGGCTGAAGAAGAGGTGGGTGAGGGACTTTACACTCTGCACAGTTTCCCTCTAAAATGCCCTAAATATACAACTAAGTAAAAAAAGACAACTAATAAGCAAATATCTATTTTGCATCTGTCTCTACAGTAAAGGTATCGACCTCACACAGATTCCTGTTTAGCCCGAAAGCAACGGCTGTTGTTAAGGCAGCAGGACCGAGGATCAGAGGGACTGGGTCTCAGTCCCCAGCTCCACTGCTTACCATCCAGGTGATGCTGGGAAACTTGTTAGACTTCTCCAAGCCACTGTTTCTTTGCAAAAAAAAAAAGAGACATTAGCTATAATTTGTAGGGTTGTTGTGAATATTCAATGTGATATGTGCAAGATCACCCAGTCGAGAGACTGGCACACATTAGGCACTCTAAAATATTAGTTATCTTCTCTAGATTTTAAAGATATGTTTTCAAGATCTGTCCTGAAACTTAAAGTTCTACAAAAGGTTGCTTTGCTGATTTTTCAGAGGTGGAAAAAGCATTTCGTATGTTTAAAGTGTAACACTTTTATGGGGTGAAGGAAATGAAAAAAAATCTTCACTGACAAAGAAACAGGCCTGGGCTTTTGAGCAGGGAGAATGCGGTGATTCTTACAGCCAGTGGGAGAAAGCCACGAGGAAGGGGCTGCTCTTAGAGTAGCTTTCCGCACACGAGCATCACTCACCTGGGCAGGAGAGCTGGTGCGGGAGGGACAGAGCAGCAAGCCGGCCAGGGCCTTCACTTAGAAATAAGCGATGCAATAAGAAATTGAATCTTTAATGTTGCCGTCCTTAATCAATGCCTGAGAAAACCTGCCCATCATCACACTGCAGGCATTCCTAAGTGGTTTACAAGCAATGGACACAGTCAGACCAGGTTCTCTTCACAGGAGATGGTGCCTGAGCTGCTCACCCCCAATTGAGCATCTTCTCCGTCCCAGGCCCTGCTTCCCACTAAGAGGCTGAGGCTCCAAAAGGCACGGCCCAAACTTCCCCACTGCTGTCTCCCCAGAACTGAAGTCCCTTGGGTGCTAGGGACTCTTTATGATGCTACCTTCAGACGGAATCTACTCCAGTTGAAGATGCTGTCAAGATTGCTGAAATGACAGCAAAGGACTTAGAACGTGGCACAACCTTGGCTGAGAAAGCAGCGGCAGCGTTTGAGAAGACGGACTTTCATTTTGAAAGAAGCTCTGCTGTGGGTAAAATGCCATCAAATAGGATCACACGCCGCCGAGAATTGGTCATGGAAGAGTCGATAGATGTGGCAAACTTCCTTGTTGTCTTGTTTGAAGAAACCGCGGCAGCCGCCCAGCCTTCGGCCACCACCGCCCTGGTCGTCAGCAGCCTGCAGCAGCCGGATCAGGCCCTGCAAGGCTCAGACGACGGAGAGCATTTTTTAGCAAAAAAGTATTTTTAAACTAAAACATGTACAGTTTTTTTTAGATATAATGCAGTTGCACACTTACTAGACCACAGCATAGTGTAAACTGACTTTTACGTGCACTGGGAAACCAAAAACTTTGTGTAACTCACTTTATTGTAACACTCCCGTTATTGCAGCGCTCTGGAACGGAACCCATGATGTCTCCTGTCCTCTGACTCTTCTGTCCCCCGCCTCTTTCACGTTTCAGGACCCTTCTGATCACCTGCTACCCCCCCGAACACTCTAGGATATAATCTACGATAATCTTTCTTAAAGTCAGCTGATGAGCACCCTCAGGAATTAAGGTTGCTACCTTAATCTGCGACTCAATTCCCCTGCCATGGAAATTAATATATTCGCAGTGTGTGCCCACATGGATGGCATCTTCGGGGTGGGGGCCACTGTTCTGCCAACCATGTAAATACCAAGTCAGCAGAGAGGAGCTGTACTCTACCCTTACACTCTAACCCTCCCATCCAAATGTTGGCGTTAATCTCGATGCCTGAGCCCTTCATGGAAGCCGGTGGATGACCTATTAACAGGAATTGGCAGACTAGAGAAAGAGGCCTTTCAGCAGACCCTGCCTAGGGATTCTTCCCACAGACGTGCGTGGCAGCAGGTGGGGGTGGACATAACTCTCTGACATCCGTTGTGTCTGCTAGTCTGCTTATACCTCCCTGTGAATTTCGTGTCCTGCTTTAGTATTCTTTTCCTCTTTATTAAAATGAAGGAAATGCTAAGAAAACAACTTACCATATTTTTCAGACCATAAGACGCACCTAGGTTTTACAGGAAGAAAATAGGAAAAAAATTTTGAAGCAAAAAATGTGGTTAAATATTTGATAACATAAGTAGCATAATATTTCACCAATGTAAATGTAAACAGAACTCAACAGCAGAGTTAACAACTATTATTCCTTCCAAATTTTGTTGGGGGGGGAGTACATCTTTTTTAAAAATATTTTATTTATTTGTCTTTAGAGGGGAAAGGGAAGGAGAGAGGGAGAGAAATATCAATGTATGGTTGCCCCTCGTGCATCTTCTGCTGGGAACTGGCTTGCAACCCAGGCATGTGCCCTGACTAGGAATCGAACCGCCATCCTGTGGTTTGTAGGCCCGCACTCAATCCACTGAGCTACACCAGCCAGGGCGGAAGTGCATCTTATGGTCTGAAAAATACAGTAATGTCTAGGAGGCAGTGCTCTTCTTTGTGTAGATGCTGGGAGGGAGCAAAACTAAACGAGACGACATAGCACAGGTTCTTACTAATTATCTGTCAATTAATGGTGGTATTTGTAGCTACAGATCTAGTTCCAATCTCCTTAGAAATGCTTCTGTGTGACAACAATGACCATCAGAGAAAACAGCTGAGCCTGAATTCGAGGCAGAAACAGTGTTGAAAATAATGAAAGGGGAAGAAAAAGGTAGAACAGACATGTTTTGTTTCTCTGAGGACTGACCTCGTTGGGAATGGGTTCTCCCATCTGCCCGACACACCTTTCTTCTCTCTCTCTCTCTCTCTCATTGTTGTTCAAGTACAGTTGTCTCCATTTCCCCCCACCACTCCCACCGACCCTGGCCATCCCCACCTTCCACCCTCAATCCTACCCCCCTTTGACGTTGTCCATGTGTCTCTTACACATGTTCATTGACAACCCCCACCCCCCAGCACCTCCCACCTCCACCCTGGTTTCACCCTTCTGAGAGCAGCAAATTACAATATGTGAAGTCTCGCCCTCCCGCAGGCCTGCCAGGCCAGGGGTGGACAGGCTCACTTCTGAACTTCCTTAGTCAATCGGGGAATCTTAGAGTTGGAATTTGAATTGCTCTGTAATTTCAAAATTTCTCCTTCCATACTTAGGTTCAGTGAGTCCTTTTGGTTGAAAGGAGACGACATTTATTGAGATGTTTCAAATGTAGAATAATTAAGTTTTAAGATCTCCAGTAAATGCTATGGTGTAAAGTGCTTCTTAATTGTGTCCAGGACAAAATTTGTATGACTATGCAATCATTTTCCATCCCTCAGCCTTCTGAAATGAATACCTGGACAGGACTGTGATCCTCTGTGGGGAGAGATTGGCCCCTCTTACTATTTACGAAGGATGTGCCTCAGGGTCCATGCTCAATAGCAAGCCTTCTTCCTTCCGTAACCTTCATCCTTAGGTACAGAGGACTCAGGAGCAGTGCTACTGGGAACTCTCAAACTGCAGACTGTTGCAGTCACCAGTCTCCTCAGAACGGGTTCTAACTGCTGATTCTCTGTCCCTGGCACCAGTGACTCTGACTGTGAAGGTCTGGAAGCGGACAGGGGGCTCACGGTTTTAACCGGCTTCCCATGTGCCCCCCACCCACCCCCAGTTACGCAGTACTCTGAGTTCACTCTGGGAAACGGCCCTTGCTCCTGAAGCACTCTGGGCGAGCGCCGGGTGCACCCACTTTGCACAGCCATCTTCATTAAAGAACACACTCTCCCGTCACACTCGGGCCAATTAATCTGATTTCTCTAATCAGGAGTGTTCTAATCGCTCACTCTCCAAAGTGGTGAGAGATTTCTCAGAAGCCACTCCGGTGTTTGGAGAAGCGAAGCAACTGCATCAGCACTGATTTTGTTTTTATTATGTGGGCAGAGGACAGAATTAACCTTTTGTTTTCCGGGCTGAGGCACTCATTTAGTCCCAAAAAGGAAAGCCATTAAAATACTCACCGTATCATTTGGTTTGCTGATGAACCAAGTGTAGTCATTGACATTGACAATCACAATGTCCAGTCTGGAGGCAGGGCCAGGGTGTTGTTGGGGGGGGGGCACGGGGTGGGGGGAGGAAGGAGTGAGAGTGAGAGAGGAGGTGAGTCCAGAGATCGGGTCTGGGGGGTGCCTGCCGTGACTCCTGCCATCAACTCCGGCTTCCCACCAACAGGCGGTCGTTCACACTTGGGCGGGAGACATGGACTCCCTTGGAGATCTGATTGAAGATCTAAAACTCCTCACCAGAAAAATATATGTACACTCTCTCACACACACACGTTTTCAAACCACTTTAGAAATGTCCTAGGCCCCCTCCCCCAAAGTTCCTGCAGACTGAGAGCTCGTGTCCCCAGAGGGGAGTCTGGCTGCGCCACCCCGGGCACTCTTGTGTCAGTCTTCACGGGTTACCCAAATCAGCGCCTGGGGTTGTTGGTACAGGTGGGGGTGCTTGGCCTCTGCTCCCAGAGACTGATTCAACGGGTCTGGGCTCCAGCCCAGGACACTGAGCTATTTCATGACCCTCCTGGTGATGCTGAGGCAGGTGGCAAATGACCACAATTTGAGAAAGGGTCACCATTGAGAAACTGGGCCGCAACTCAGAAAGGTGTCTCACCTGGTGTAAAACACAGTGAAGAGCAATCAGACCCCTTCCCTCTACCAGAGAGCAAACTGGGTCAAAAGAGTGGGGCTGGCTTTTTCCACCCCAGACCCGACTGTCTATTTGCCTTGCTGGTCAGCTGGGCTCTCCTAGGAGCTTGTTTTCATTTTCCTGAATGAGAATTGCCCATAGGCCCATTTTAACTTCACGTTTTCTGCATAAAAGACTGAGAATGGGGGTGAGTATGCAGACTGACTTTTCTCTCACCCCAAACTCTCACAGTGGGGAGGGGCGAGGGGTCCATCCACTCTCTTCAAAGGCACTTCCTTCTTGCATTCATGGAGCTGTGTTGTTTACAACTCAAGGCCTCCGGGTCGGGTGCACTGAAGGGTAAGCCTGCGGAGACTCCCCCTCAGCGGGCAGCAGCCACTGGGAGCAGTTCTCTGCATTTGCTGAGAGTTGTACTTGTGCTGGTGGATGAGCGCACTCACTACAGAAGGAAACAAAGGAGTTTTAGATGCTGTCCTGACTCCCAGGGCAGACTCATCATGGGCCTTTTTGGTGTATCAAACACTGGTCAGGATAAAATACAAACCCATCCACCCCACTCCACTCGAACAGGACACACAGCTGAAAATTCTATCAAAGTACGAAAATGCCAAATTTTATTTTTCCCTTTCGGAGAACCAATGCATACTGTTTCTATGGCATTGACCTCAGTTAATGTCACAGCCCTGGCTCCTCACACTTCCTTCCCTCTTCTATCCCTCACTGTAAATAAAGATTGCTTTCAGATCTGTGAGAAGAAATGGTTAAAAAGGGTGGCCCGTGTGCTTTGATGCAAGAGGACGTTTTAGCTGTTCTCAAGGCAAAAGAAAAACAACCAAATTTGATGAGTCTTTTACTGTTGACTCATCGACATGGTTCCCTTGGCAACTGATAGGGGAGGTGACGGGGCAGGAGGAGCCAAGTGCTCCAGTCCCACGTCACCCACAGCTGCTCACCGGCTTTCAGACACGATGCCGATGGCACAGGACCAGCGTCAAATGCCATGGGGGGAGAAGTTGGGAGGTGGGGGGACAGGCTGGAGAAGCAAGACAACTGTGTAAATGTCATCAAAGTTTAGGTGAAACCAAACATTAACATTCAAATCAATTAGATTCGATCAAATCTAATGATTATATATTGTTGTTTGTCTCCTAAGTGATTCCTTGAGGTGAAAAGAACAGAACCTTTTCAGTATTAGAAAACAGCTAACAAATATTTTATAAAATGCAAATGAGACTTGCTGTGTGCTAGTTTCAACCGAAAAGATGGTTTGGGATTTCGAAAAACGTGGGTAGTATGACCTTTCAGGGGCCGTGGTATGCGAGAAGGTGTGGCACCCTCCGCTTGGCATTGGGAAGCCTGAACTCCTTGCTGGCCTCTCATGAAAAGGTTTCTGAGAAAAATACAATAAAGCGTTGATGTTCTGAGATATGCTAACAGAGTAGAGACAGAAAATGATATATCCCGATGCCCCTGTTCCCCCAGAGCCCATAATGGAGATTGGAACTTGAACATAATTTTTTTTCTTGCTTTTCTAGAACTCCTTCCATAAGATTAGCATAGAGACCTTGGTAAGGCTGTCAGCTGCACGAACTCACACCCCGCCTTGTCCCCGTGCTGGAGGCATTGGCTGCACCCAGGCAGCCTCGCGCTGGCAAATCCGCACCAGCAGTGCCACCTGTTGGGGTGTCACTGTAGAAATAGAAAATGCATTGTATCTAGTGAGTGGAGGTTTATATGAGTTTCCTATACATACAAATAAAATCCATTAAAATATGCCCAATTTTGTTAGGATATAATGTTATATTTGTAAAGTTGTTAACTACCTAAAGAAATGAACTGAAATATGTTTATGTATAGCAATGTTAATCACAGTAGTGTGATTAATTATGTTGTAAAATTGAGTATGATATACATGTCCAACTACACAAAACTGGGTAAATAAATTATGATCTCCTCCATCATAGCTATTGAAAATCACATTTGCAAATATCAAAGGATACAGAAGCATACTCAATATTATATACAGAGTGGGGTAAAGGTAGGTTTACAACTGCGAGTATACACAACAGCTTATTCTTGTATTATTACTCATTAATTACTGCATTATTCTCTCTATGAACAATGGTAATTCTACTTTTGTCCCACCGTGTATACTGTAGGGTTAGAAAGTGATTGTAGAATAGGATAGAAAGGATATATTTAGTGATAAAAACATAGACGGACATTTAAAATGTTATTTAATAGACACACAGGGAGAAGGCCATGCGCCTATGCAGGCAGAGATTGGAGTCGCCCGGCAACGAGCAGAAATGCCAAGAATCAGTGGCCATCATGGAAGCTAGGAGAGAGGCCTGAGGGTCTCCCTGTGATGCCCTGATAAGGAGGCAACCCTGCCTACACTTTGATTTTGAACTCTGGCCTCTGAGCTCTGAAAGGACAAACTTCTGTTGTCTTGAGCCATCTAAGATACTCGGTGGTGATCAGCTCTGGGAGATCAATACTACTCTTCACTTATCCACTTCCCCGCCGCCAGGGTCGACTAAAGCAGCTAATGAGAAGGGATAGAGATGTGTTTTGAAATAATCTTTAATGAGAATCCCTTAATATCTGCTTGTATGTGGATATGAATGAAAACTTTTCACTTTGGCTGGTAGAAAAGTCAGAATAATCTGAGTAAACATAAGTGAGGAGAAAGAAGAGAGAGGTGGACATGGAAGAGAATGGTGTAGTGACTCTGCCCAGCCCCGGGCCTGCTGGACGGCCCAGCGGCACGCGTGGAGGGAAGGCGTGTAGGCAGAAGCTGAATGAGTTGTCATCATGAGCACTTTCATGAAACACTGGCGTTTACGGGACCAGCTCACAAAGTAGGACTCCAGGTGGAGGAAAGTCCCCCCTGTTTTTTATGTCCAGTGCACTGTGAACTTGTGCTATGGTTGGTAGGAAGCTAACAGGGGTAAATTTAAGTCCATTAAGTACTTAGAATAGCAAACGTGTTTTCATAATTGTAAAAAGAGAAAAGCGTAAACAGATCTTTTTCCAAGTAAACAAAGAGTCCCCAGGGATACTCCAAAATGTCTGGGAAGGATACACCTGTAAGGTACACCTGTAAGAAGAGGCAACAACAAACCAGAGAAATTTGAGTTATTCATTACCATTCATTAATTTAATACATATGTGTTGAGTACCTTCAAAATCAATACACTCTGCGAAGACAGAGTGTGGTCACTGCTACTCCAGGGACAAGGCGGACACTGAGTGGTGACAGCTGACGGACCGGATGCACCGCTTTATGACACTGAGTGCCAGGAACACAGTGGGGCAAGACACCGCTGCCCACAGGCCAGCACAGCCCAGGGGTGTTCAGGTTAAAATGATCAACTTGATCCAGGTGGAACATGTTTAATAAAGTCTTAATAGTTTTCCCAGTGTGACCAAAATAAATTTTTCCTATAATCCCCTGAAAAACTGATGTGAAATAGCTATTTCTCCCAAATTCTTAGATAAATCAAGTAAGAACAAATTTAGGAAAGGCAACAGAAAATGAGTCATGGCAAGCAACTGCACTAAAATAAATGCACTTTCTTTGAAAATCCTGAGAACATACATCCTTAAGCGTCAGTGTAGGTTTTACTAATAAGTACAGGCATGACACGGCCCTCTGATAGCTCTTTGGAGATAGAAATACGTGGGAGCCCACCCTGTCACGATGCTTTGTTAGAAGTCAACAGGATTTCTTTCTTTCTGTAACTTATAGCAGGAAACAAGTTCTTTTCCAAGCAGCAGGATTAAGAGTGTTCCTTTGCCAAAGTCTAGCAGCCACTGCCAATGCTCCCCGGCAGAGCGTGGAGAGAGCCTCAGCCTCGGGACTCTCCTCAGGCTCCTGGCAGTTTCCTCATTCTCACCTCCCCGCCCTGTAGGTATTTAATGTTGTCAGTTTCCTATACTGTACAAACATGACAGCCGGGTGTGCAAAAAAATTTGACAGCGCTGTGCAAATAGGAGCAAAATTCTTTGTACAAGAGAGCTGGGTTTCCCAGTAGACTTTTGATGGTAAACAGAAGGGGACTGAGTCTCTCAACTTCCATATCAAGTAATGATAGACCTCTTTCCAGACTTATGACAAACCAGAGCTGTGTCCTGAGGGTCAGGAAGGGCACGCCCAGCGCCAACCCTTATCTGAAAGAAGGGAAGTCCTTGGCCCTGCTGGAGCGTGCGATTCAAACCGACTTCACTGTCTGCTTTGTAATGGAGATAAAACCTCAGTGAGAACGTGTGTTGCTGTGTTGCAGCAAGGCCGTAGCTCACCACGGCACTGCTCACGGTTCAGAGAGGTCATCAGACAGGTCCAGAGTGAAAAACCATAACTTTGCAGGCAATAGACAGGAAATCTGTCAAACATACAGCATAGCTGTCTGCATGAGTCTTGATGTATTAGCTCCTTTCCCTACTTCTTCCTTCTCATCCTTTGACAAACTTGCAAAGTGTGAATGTTTATTTCCAAGCTTTTTTCTTTAGAAAACAAAACAGAACTTGTACCCTCTTTTGTGCCTGAAAAGTAAAGAAGAGGTGGGGAAGCGAGCACATTTACGATTAAAGCCTATTATTCTGGAGGGGTTTGCTGGTTCGTGGGATAAGCCGCTGATGTCTAGTTGGAGTTGAGTATGAAGTTCAGTGGGAATGCAACAGAGGAAGTAGCCAGAACCTTTAAGATTAGATTGCTGTTCTAACTCCATTGATGTAATGAAGATTGAGTCTTTTAACACTTACAGCCTCTTACAGATATTTGATTGGTTAAAAAACAAAACAATGACTTCCTCTTTCTCCAGATGAATACACCATGTTTTGCTGGTTTCCTCTGACACGTATGGAAATAGACCTTGGACTAAATTACCCTCAGCTAACCCCTTTGAGTGTGGTTTCCTCTCAGGACTTTGGTATATCCATCATTTTTTTCTTCATTGTGTTGAAATCTTTTTCAGAAATTTGGAGGGAGATCACTGCAACTGTGACCGTGTGTATCATATTCCTTAGAGTTCTATGGCTGACATTGGTTAACCTTCACTGTTGATGAAATGTGAAGACTTATATGAGGAGCAGAGAAACTGTCTGGGTTTTAGTTCGAGTTTGAATTAAATGACAATATTTTCTTCATAGGTCAAGGATAGCATGACCACACTTTATTTCCATATTTTCTACAAAAAGTGAGGGGGACCACGTATCGACTTTGCTTTCCTGTTTGCTTCCTATCAGTGAATCACTTTTACTCCCACTCCATCACTTTGGCCACGCCCCATGATTCAGACAAAGGCCTTGTGCCTGCTGTAACTGAGCACAGCATCTCATGGCAAAAGAGAAGAGCACAGGTTAAGTCCAGGATGCCTAAGACTCTGGGAGGAAGGGTTTTGCAGGGAGTGAGTTACAAATTTAGGATTAAAACTTATCTTCAACTCGTCTGGGTGTCAAAGAGCTTCTATAGGCATTGCTAGGCCTTGCATATTCAGCTCTTATGATAGCTGTTCGTGTGTCTAAGAGTCATTAACAATTTAATTAGATAGTTTATATTTCACTTAAGCCATATTTAATTGTTCTGAGGCAGAGTAAAATATATATCTATCCCATGGAAGATTTGACGTATTCTTTAAAACTGAAACTTAAACCACTGTATTGTTCTTTGTCTGGTCACAGCAGTGTGACAGTGTCTCTGCATTGTCCACCCTCCATGCTGTCAAACAACCTTATACAACAGTGCAAGCTGCACGAGGCACAGAATGAAATGCCTTCACGCTGGGAAACAGCCCTTCAACAGAAAAGGTTCTATTCAGGTCTTTATTCTGCCCAATTCTCCAGTGGCTTGTTGGTTTTTCAGACAACAGAGCATTAATGCAACTGTGAACCATTCTATGCCAAAGATCTCTTTGATTTTGGTCCCCCGTTGGGTAGAATTCATGTACTTCATTTTATTTCCTTTGTGACAATATCATACATTTACAGCTTTATATATGTCACTTAGAGTCTATGGAAAATATGTTCCAGGACAGTAAAATTCAATGTCATATTCTTTCTGTAGCTTTTCTCCATGTCAATGTGACGAGGGCATTTGGAGTATTTAGGCACTAGATATTCATTTGAAGAACATAAAAACATATGATAAATTGTACGTTTCTTTTTTAATATTCTCTCAAATAACATTTCCTAAAATATGGCAGGTTACATTGAATTACAAGTTACATTATTATTTCTTTCTGTCATTCCTATCTCTATGAGCTTCAAGTTTAGCTGGCTTTTGGGATAATAGACTGACATCATGTGTTGATGAGTTCAAGTTCATTGGTGAGATATTTTATTTTTCGGTTGTGGCAGCATGGATGGAATAAACTCAATTTTGCTATTGAGATTATTATGCCAAGTGAAATAAGCCAGAGACAGACAAATGCCATATGATCTCACTTATATGTGGAATCCAATGAAAAAATAAAGTGACAAACAAAACAGAAGTAAAGGCCTGGACACATGGGGCAGACTGACAGCTGTCAGAGGGGTCATTGGTTGGGGAGCTGGATGAAAGAAGGTGAAGGGATTAACCAAAATACCACGTATACGTAACACATAGATACAGACAACAGAGTGGTGATGGGCAGAGAGAAAGGCGGGGTGGGGAGGAGGTGGAAGTGGGCAAAGGCGGGGGTGGAGGGACAGAAAGAGACTTTGCTGGGGGCAGTGGGCATGTGTTGCACTGTGCAGATGATATATTTTTTTAGTTGTACACTTGAAACCTGTATGGCTTTGTGAACCAATGTCACTCCAATAAATTCAATTAAAAACTAAATTAAATTAAAAAATAAAGAGGGCCACTATTTCAAGGACAACTGAAAGCATACTGCATATCTCACCTATCTAGGTAAATTCCCAATCACTGGTAAAACAGCCATTTGGATGCAGGCAATCAAATCATGTAACACAGGCAAGGGTCCCATAGGTGGTGGCCATGCTGCCTGGTAACGATGACGATACAGAAGTCAATTAACTATCAACATTAAGAAATTTGCATTGCAAGTGAGCATGGCACGTTTCAAGAAAAGTAACACCTTTATTTTCTACATCCCAGGATGCTTTAGAAAATAAAATGGAGGAGGAAATTTTTATTTGGAAAGTGTAGCTTCAGGAAAGAGTTGAAAGGAAATGAAATTTTATTTAGGAAATAAGCCAAGTCAAAACCAAATAACAAAAGAAGACACATATAGAATATAAACATTTCAACACTACCTAGAGACACATAGTGAAAACATTTTTTATTGCTATTCAATTACCGTTGTCCCCATTTCTTCCCCATTACTCTCCCCTGCCCTACGCACCACCCCCACCTCCACATTCAATCCCCCCAACTCTGCCCCCCATTGTCTTTTATGAAACGGATCCACGGGCTCAGCCCTTGTATCGTGGATGGCTGCGCTGATCCAGATTTCTGCATGTGTGTGCTCCCCTCTGTATCTGCCCCCTTAGCAGGCAACTGACACACAGAATGTCTTTTTGTCCATGTCATACCAAAATGGACAAGATGAACCTCATGGTCAACACCATGGGTATCAAGTGATATGATCAGGGCGGAGAGGGCAAGAACAATCCCATGTGTGTCTTACCTCTCCCAGGCGGTGACATTTTCACTGATGACTCTACTTTCTCGTATCAGAACTGAAGCGCAGGTGCCAGACCATTTGAATTTCTCTTTCTAAAAATGTTGAAATTTCAAACTGTCTGGAAAGAAGTTACCTGCTTTTCAATTGCATAGAACTTTACAGAGATTCTTCCCTAATAAGCCAGCCAGAATGTTTCCCCTGGAATAATTTTTCTTCCTCTGCATGCCAATTCTTTGAAACAAAACAAAATTTGATTTTGGTTCCCAATTTATGGCCAACTTTTTATATGATATTGAGAAAACAATTTTGGTTTAATTTGTTTTGTTTCTAAAATAGCAAGTGATTTGGGGAAATGTCATAAAAACCAAATTTTAAAAATTTTAAAGCAAAAAAATTCTATAATTTTATTATAAATCCACTATGTCTAAAATCCAAAAACATTTCCTCAAGTATGTTTAATGCCACATCTTCTTTAGTAAATGGATACCCAAACCATTATTTTAATTTTTTTCTAAATATAACACCAACGTTTTCCACTTTTGTCTGTGGACTGACCCCTTGGAGGGACTATCAGGGAGTCTTCAGAGGCTCTTGACCATTTTATCGTTTACAGGGTACTGGGTGCTGCTGGAGAAATTCAGCAACATGAAAAATCAAGAGCATTCTGTATTACCAAAGTTGGAGAGCTGGCTTCCACCCTTAACTGTGACTATAATTACACCATTATGACCAAATCAGTTCTGTTTTATTTCATATTTGCATTGATGATTTGGAAAAATTCTCAGTCTGGATTCAGTAATGATTCATTCTATGAAGAAGCTACAATAAAATATTGTTCCCAAAATGTTCTGTTTTCATTTTGGTTCTTACATATTTAACTTTTTCCCATATTTTGTCAAATGTTTACAATACTTTAAACACACTGGAAACCAATGCTCGCCATCAGAGGGGAGAACAAAATTGTGATATCTTCATCCCAAAGAACACTAACTACAGCCCCACACAGCTGGTGGGTGAGTCTCACAACAGCATTTAATGAAAGGAATAGAACTCAAAAGGATATTCATAGCTCTATTTCTGTTGCAGGAAATTTAAAATCAAGAAAAACTAAACTATTATATAGGAATGCATAGTGGGTTATAAAACTGTTCCAAAGTAGCTATTATTCCAGGGGTCACGTAAGTGTAGGAAATTGTCTTCCCTTACAACTTTTGATTTACTCTGCCTGGTATCTGCGGGTTATGTCCACACCTTAGATGTTGTTTATTTTTCTGGTGACACCTCGCTGCTTCCCCTAAGGGTATGTGTCACCCGAGTAAACGAAACAGGAGGGAACAATCCAGTGATCAGAATTAGCATTGCTTTGCCTATTAGTCTGCCTTTTCTTATAGGGGGCAGACACTGATTGGGAGTCTGTACTGTCCCTAATTTTAATCTGATGATTTCAGGTGCAGGGCAAAACCTCATTATAAGTCGTGTTTGACTAATGAGGGACAACTGAAAGCAAACTTATCTTACTGTTTCAGGCATTGATGACAAAACATATTGCAGTGAATTTGCCCACAAGATATATTTAACATCAATAATTTCACATTAGCCCTGGCTGGTGTAGCTCAGTGGATTGAGCATGGGCCCGTGAAGCAAAGGATCGAGGTTCGATTCCCAGTCAGGGCACATGCCTGGGTTGCAGGCCAGTTCCCAGTGGGGGACACATGAGAGGCAACCACACATTGATGTTTCTCTCCCTCTCTCCTTCCCTTCCCCTCTCTCTGAAAATAAATAAATAAAATATTTAAAAAATTATTTCACATTATATAGTGTGAAAGGAATTTACAATTCCATCCCTCCCTTTTCTCCAAGATAAAAAGATAGGTATTAGAAAGTATGGAGAAAATAAAGAAGGCTAAGAGTTTATGTGTGAGACACTCACACATAGGGCTTAACGTAGACTTTTGACAAAACAATGACAAAATCGTCACCTTTCCTCATGCCATCATGATGTCAATCAAGTCATTAAATTATGGCCCAGATTCTTCACTTTGATATCCTGCCAGTCCACGTGGGTCCACATTCCTGTTCTCACTCTCTTATAAGTGAGTATTTTACACCCTATTCCACCAGGAACCTATTGTCTGCTAATACTATATGGTTGGTTGGTTGGTTGATTTTCACCAAGGTGTTAATAGATAAAAAGTTCTATGTCATTTTATTTTTTGAGGTTGCATTTCTATATTTATAAGTCCCATCAATACCAAATCAAAAAGTACACCAACTTTGGGAAGTCCAACATTTTAGGCTGGATGGTAGGAGATCCACTTTTATCACAGTGGGAAAAGATATTTTTCCCTTTACTATCCAAAATTCTCAGTGGATTTTTTACATGATCGTAATGTACACATATCCATGTACCCAACAAACTACCTTCAGTGTTGACACCACCTGAACTTTCATTTGTTCAATAAAATTGTATTTAGTTCTTTTTTTTAAGTGCAGGTCCTGTTTTGGACACTGGACACAAAAGATTCAGACATGATTTCTATGGTCAAGCATTTCACAGTGTTGCGGAATTCATGAACAATTGTGATGAAGTGTGTACAATCATGCACTTGTACAAATAAAACAAAGTGCTCTAAGAGCATTGAAGCGGACTACTAACAACTCGAGTGTGTTGGAAATGAGGTCGTGCCTACCTGGAACCCACTAGACACCTCAGGCTACCCTTCACCCCACTTTCTCCATGTCATCAGTTTCTTGAGAGTGCTTAGGCGAGCAACTTTGCGCCCCTCAGCTTTCGGGAGCATAGATGTAAACTAAGGGAAGAGGAAAGGCCATTTCTGGGGTCCCCACTGGATCTAATACACACTTGAATGATGTTTAAGAGGAAGGATGATATGAACAGTAATAATCTTTTTTTTCTTTGGCTGAATCTTAACCTGCCTGTTATTTTTATATCTATAGAGTCTCTAACAGGTGTTCTATGTATCTCTACAAATGTCTCATGAACACATGTTGTTGCCTGCTGTGTCCCATTTAATCTTTTCTTCTATTTGAATAGTCTCCTTATGTTGGTTAGGATAAGGGAAGTTATGCTACAGTAACAAACCAACTCTGAAATCTTAGTCACTGCACATAAAAGCTCGTCCCTGGTCAAAGTCATGCCAGGTTCAGTGAGGGAACGACAGCCCTCCCAGGCAGCTCTCCTCTCAGTCACGACTTGGAAATCCAACCTCACCGAGCTCCTGCCATTTTATCATGTATTGTTCCCATAGCCTCATTGGTCATTAACATAGACAAGGAAATGCTGAAAGATCTTGCATTGGCTCTTGAATGCTTTGGCCCCAAAGTTAAACAGACCACTTCTCACAGAGCATTGACCAGAAATAGTCATGTAGGCTCACTCAGTTGTGATGAGACCAGGTAATGTAGGGAGCACATGGCTGTTTGGCAAGAAGTTAATATTTCTGCCTTCTTCTCCATGATATTTCCCATGGCCATTGTTGTCACGGATTCTTTGCAGCTTGGAAGTGCCTGAAACATGCTATATTATTCTAGAGACTCAAAGCCCCAGAACCAGACCATATTCTATTCTGCAGTATGGACGCCCTCCTCCCAGGGTTGTGCCCACATTCTTCCTGGACCCAAGCAATGCCGCTGGTGAACCAGAGTCACAAAGCTTTTGATGGGACTGCTTTTCAGTCTCTACTTGTAAGCCCTCCCAGATGTTAATTCCTTTTTGGTTATCCAGAAGATGGAAGCCATATTCTCCCTTCTAAGTTATCCAGTCCTTCTAGCTTTAATGACCTTTCACTCATCGTTCCCTTCTGGAGTCCTACATTCAGGCCCTCTGGCCCAAGGTTTGTGTTTCCATCTAGAGTTCTGTCAGTACAAAGATATCACGATTTCATTACAGGCATGAGCTGGAAAATACGCACCAGCCCTTAGCCCAGTACAGCTTTACGTTAGATTGATTCGAGGAGACACAAGCAGGGGAACAGTGTTCTCACTATTCCTAGGCACGCTGTATGAGAGATCAATGTGCTTAATTTCATGATCAATTTTTGCCTGGCAGAGGCCGCTATTACATTTTTCCCCTCTTGCTGGATGGAGCTTCTCACAGACAGTAGGAGGCAACCCCCACCCCGTACACAGAGGGGAAAGTGAGGGCTACAGACCCCACCCCACTACCGAGGTGGTTCGCTTCCCATTGTTTCTCCCCTGCCTGGGCTAACTTCACCCTCACTGGTCTTTGCACATTTCATCAACATTTCAACTCTAATTTTTAAAAAGAGTGTTGGTGAGAATGTTAAATAACCATGCTTTCTGGAGCATTAGACAAGTTTTCTTCCTTCTTTTTTCCCTCCACTAAGGAGCCCGAAATCCCCAGGACTCCAGTGAACCCATGTCGGTCTGAGTTAACCAATGGTCCAGCTGTCGGAGACGGGTTTGTCTCCAAGCTGCCTCTGGAAAGTGCTGTAGGTCACAGGGCAGGCTCTGGTCGTCTGTCCATTTGAGACCCTTTTCTGAGGGGGATGGCCACCCAGGATGGGACTGTCCCTAGGCCTGAAAGAGATAGAGCTGGGATCAGCCAATTTCTCAAACGGCCAATTTAAACAATGACCCGATTCCACGTGCCAGCAACCTGTTTGCACACAATCAGGGAGAGAGCAGAAAGGGAAGCTGTAATTAAGGTCGTTTCTGCTGAGTTTGAGTCCATACCTGCCCGTGTTTGTTTTTGTTCCTTATCCTTCACTTAATTTCTAGAACATTAGCTCTTTGGGGACAGAACAGCACTTTTTATATTAGGTGTACAATCTATCCTAACGTGACTACTTAATAAATGTTTAGCATATGATTAAGCCAAAATTGCTGTTATAGTTTAAAAACAAGAAGCAATTTGTATTTAACTAAAGGAGAGAAAAAACATTTACATTTTCTTTGAAATAATCATTGGTTTTAACGACTGTGTGTGTGAAAACACAATTTTTTTAGGACAAATCTATGGAACGTTCTCCTCCTAAGTACTGATGTCATTATTTCTGCATAAAATAGGTGATACAACTAAACAAAATACAATTATTAAAATTCCATATTTTCAATGGTGGTGCAAAGCCTCAATTTGAGGAAAGTATTAAGACATCTAAAGATGTCCACAAATATATGAAAGTAGAAATTTGGGCCCATATGAAGCAAAAGATCTTCAAAAAAGAAGGAGGATTTAAAGAAAGGGAAGATATTGCAAAAATGTGGTGATGACCTGGATAATCCTATGAGTTTATAAATTAATTAATTTACTATCCTACCAGTAAAGTCATAGAACTTGTCAATCAGTGAACATTCAAATATTTTCACCACTTTGTCTGAAGGTCCCTTGGATTTTCATTCTCTCTCTCTCTCTCTCTTTATTCTCTTGTTTCCCTTTGCTTTTTCCCCTTGAGTTTAATTCCAGGAAAAATAATTTCTAAATTTATCTCAAACTGTGATGAAAAGATTGACCAATTCTTGGGGATTATATAATGCTGAAGAGCATAGGTTTTTGTTTTTTTTTAATTTAAGATGCAATATTAGAAGAAAATATTGCCACTAGGCCCTGGACCTTGAACTTTAGGAGGTACTGCTACAGTCCCCCATGCCCCTCTGCCCCACCACTGTTCTCTGCAGGGTCAAGAGGATACCCTCACGTGTGCCTCCCTTTATCCAGACTGTTCTCTGCATGTCCAGGAGCCTGGAATTCTCTGCCCTGAAGCACCAAGCCTCCCAGGGTCTGTGCACACCTCTTCGACAAGTCGAGCAAGGGCCAACACATCTCTGGTGTGTATGTGCTTTGGTCCAAAAAGTGGCCAACGGGCGGCTGTTAGCCGGCGTGTGCACGACCTTGGACGTACAGGCTGGAGTGTCCACGCGCTTGTGTTTGAAGCCTGTCACAGTGCAGGAAAGAGATGGTAACCGAAATGAGACGGGAGACCAGCAGACAGAGGACAAGACTATGGACCGACAGCCTTTCCCCAGACTTTTGATTTGGCCACGGAGCTCCAAGGGGTCAAAATAATAGGATTTGAACTCAATCTTTCAGACCGTCATGAAGGAGTGGGAATAAAACATTTTATTTAGCAGTTCATTTGCTTGATTTGTAACTTTGAAATATATAAACATATGGCATATGCAAATGTAACTTTTTAAACCTTGTAATGAATGCTGTGGCATGTTGTTTTACCATTGTGTGACAATTAGTGTGCTGATATCAAAATAACACTTTTTTGGGAAGATTCACAATGGAAAACAACAAAAAAAGGAGAGATATTGGTTGTTTGGCGGTATATAAGGACACCAAGGAAACCACAATTAGTTGTAGTTTCCTTAACATCTGATGGTCAAGATCCCTGGTCATAATACTACTCAGCTATAAGAGATGAAATACCTTTCTAATTTTTATAGCCTACATTTTTATATATGGCAATAGTTTTAAAACCCTTCCATTTAATTTTTATTTCAAATATTGCCTTTTTAGTAATCACTTAAAGTAATTTAGCCCTGTGCCTAAGGTGTGCACTCACGGGGTCACTACGGAATGTCCCAGGGGTTCTGTGAGGTCTCCCCAACCCCGCCATCCGGAAGTCAGATGTCTCCCGGCCACGGAGGGGCTCTGGCAGCGTGCAGTCTGCAGATCTCTGGTGGTTCTTTGCCTCTCCACGTGGAGTTTCACTCTATCTAGGCACACCTTGTATTTAGGGACAGATGAAAGGCGAGTCCTAGGAAAGTTTCCAGAGCTCCTTTTTTGTACGATTCTCTTCTCTCAGTTGCCCTGGCCCGACAGTTCCAGCTGTTCTCAGACTTCGGACACTGTTGGTTTTGCTGAGCTTGGTCTGTGGGAGAGCCTTTAAGAAGTGTAGTAGGAAAAATAACCGATCCAGATTTCTGATTGTTTTCCACTGTACCAACATTCTCTAATAACATGCTCGTTGTCATGCCTCCCCTGTGAGACACATACCCCAGAGGACACACTGTGGAGTGTGCAGCACATTCCGTCTTTATGGAACGCGAGGGGTCGGAGGCCCGTGTCCTGCGTTTTCACTGGACAGATGCTCGCTCTGCTCCGCCCCGAAAGCACCAGGGAGAAAGTGGTGAACTTTGTCCATTCTGTGGGTTCCCCTGTCAGCCTCACAGGCCCTGTGTGATTTCTTTCAGCTTTTGCAATCCTTTCTGGTGGGTCTATTTTCATATTCCCTTTGGCAACTTTCTATCCTGAGTCACAGTGACCTCTATCTGCCCTAAAATAAAGCAGGGGTGGGGTGGGGGCATGCAGCTTGAAGGACTGGGCTCCTGCCGTGAACACGTGGGGAGGAAGTAGAGACATACATCAGAAGGCCCAGGGTGCAGCCTCCTCGAAGCATCTCCCATGCACAAGAGGCCCCTCGCCAGCACCTTCCCATCTGTCTTCCCTAGGCCGTCATTTTAATCTTACTCTGGAAAGAAGGTGCAAAGAAATGTTTCCTGGGTGGAGCCTACACAAGCAGCAGGTTTCCTGACACTTCCCTAGGCCTTTAGAGTGTGTTCTCTGGGGCAGGAGAGGAGTTCATGTACTCGACAATTTTTTGTTCCAGAGCTCTAACAACCAGTCCCAGTACGCTGTGCAAAATATCAATATTTTGTTATCTTATGTATTTGCTGTTCCCTCTGGCCAAGACTTCTGAAGAACTGAGCTAGCTCCCCAGCTCTTCCAACTATGTTGTCAAACCACCATGGCTTAAATAAACAAAGGCTCCCCGCCTTTTCTAAAGTGCTTTTGGGGGGAGAAAAAAAGATGACAAATAAGGTTAGCTCAATCAATACCCTTATTTTTCTCTTTATTGATTCCATATGTTTGAAAGAAGAAAAGCAAGTTTGTTTAGTCTTGGGATCTGAATCCACAAAATCACCACCGTTCCCTCCTTAACAAATGACTCCCAAGCCAATTTCTGCCACCTTCTTCTGAAGGATTGCGCTCTCAGCTCCAATTCGCACAGAGGCTGGCCAACAGCAGCTGACGGGGAGGGAGATTTCCAACAAAGCAATTGCTGCCCAACTCATAGGAAATAGCCTGTGAAGTGTTTCCAAACCAAGGCTGCCAGAGAAGATCCCTGCCAGCTAGCTGTGGTCCCTTGGTGACCGGGTTCTCGAGGTCCCTGGGTCACCGCTGCCTAATGCTCAGGGTGGGGACCTCCGAATGGCTCTGGGGCAATTCAGGACTGCACAGGCTGGGGGATGGGATAGAGAGGAGAGGAAAGGGGAAGAATCAAAACAATGGAAAAGCACAGGAAATGCCAGGTTCGCTGGCAAGTGCCCCATAGATGTGGTGAGTTTGCACTGGGGCATAGAATAAAGCAAGGTTAGCCACATGGGAGACACGTTTAGGTTGCAAATAGGGCACAGGTGAGGGAGTCTGGAGGTTAGTCTTCAGAACAACGCAAGCAAGCCGAGAGTCTTTAGGTGGAGACTGTACCTTTATGGATCTGAGGTGAGCAGGGAGGGAAATAACACAAGAAAGACAAGCATGTGGGAAAAAGAATCGGGAGTGCTTGGGTGTTCATTTGGATGCCGAGTTTTAGAGGGATGAGTCAGATGTACATTTAGGACTGAGCAAACGCAACAGGCAATTCTGGTTTCACTGGACTCTTCTTTAATTTAGGACTTGGAATACATAAGTGAAACTTTGTAGAGGTTTGTCTAAAACCTGTATAACTTTGAGTTTACAGAAAATTAATATAACTTTCATGTAGACTGTTAGAGTATAATATTATAGTTAACATTCCTAAGAAACCTTATGTTATGATAATAATAGTGACATTGGAGGAAGGTGGATAAGGCCTATAGGGTTTCCCACTCTCGAACTAGTCAGTATTTCTAATGCATTTACGTCACCTTTTCCACTCATCTGCGTGTGTATCTCATGCTGCCCATCCCTGTTACTATAACTGCTCCTCTTCACACACTCCTGATTCTGCTTCTTTTCTCTCCCCTCACTGTCCTCGCTGGCAAACCCAGCTTGTTGGATCCACCCACCGGCGTTCTCTGTGCCTGTGGCTGGACAGCCGAGAAGGCTGCAGGAAAACACAGAACACGCCACAGCTCCGAGCATTTCATGACAACGCCACAGTCTTCCTCCATCAGCTCTTCCTCCCGCTCTCGCCGACCACATTCCACACCTCTTCCTCTTCCTTTCCTCCGGGACACTCTGCTGCCTTCTCTTCCCGTTTCATTAATAACATAGAGCTAAGAAGAATTGTCTTCGTCTTTCACTACCTGTACAAAGCCACTTGCATCTACACCAGTGCCTTCTACCTTCTCTGGTATTGCCGCGGATGAGTGGTCCAGGCTTCCTGTGACCGCGGATGCATCATCACTGGCTCATGTCACGCCTTTCTTCACTCAAGGGCTTCGCTCCCGCAGGTGCTCCTCCTTGCTCCTGTAGCACCAGTTTTTCTCTCTGTTACATTATTCTCAACAGCCCACAGACCTGCTGGACCGTATCTCAGGTTTAGCTAAGCAAACAAACCAACTCCGTCTAAACAAATAAAAACAAACCAAACTAAAAAGCTTGACGCCCCATGCTCTTCCAGTCACTGTCCTATTTCTCTGCCTCCACCCCATTTGACAAAGGTGCCAAAACTGGTTGTTAACGCTGTTTCTCCAATTTCTCACTTCGCATGGCTTCTCAACTCATTTTAAATAGAGCTTTATTTTCCATAGAAATCTTCTGTTTCAGAGTTATCAATGAACATCATAGTGCAACCCCCAATTATCTAGTCTGTCCTCTTACTTGAATTAATAGCATTTGATAGAATCGGTCATTATTTTAAGGACACGTCTTGCAAAGCACCACCTTTTCGATGAGACCCGATTGACTCATTGCTTCCAATTCTCAGTCCTCAAAAGTCTTCTCGACCTGAACCCTCTGGAGGGTCCCATCCAACTCCTGACACCTGGTCACTCCCAAATTTCTTTTTGTTTTTCTTTCACAAGCTACATTATATATATTTGGCTAACTTCCTTATTTAAAAATTAATATCCTTATTGACCTTCAGATGACTATCCTTCAAAACTGACCATGTCAGCAAGCAGTCCATGAATTTGGAATGTTTTCAAGCTACTTTGGTATTACACAGCAGATTTTGTTGCTGTGGCCTTGATTTTTAGGGGTTTTATTTATTTATTTATTGTTTATTTTAGTACAGGTGTCCCAACTCCACCCAGACCCGCTCATGTCCGTGAGTTATTCATACATGTTCTCTGACGAGTCCCTTCCCCTTCCCTCCACCTTTCCTCCCCTCCCCTCCCCTCCTGTAGTTATCAGTCTATTCCATGTTTCTGGGTCTCTGGTTTTGTTTTTCTTGTTAGTTTATTTTGTTCACTAGATTCCAGTTATAAGTGAGGTCATAGGGTATTTGTCTTTTACCAACTGGCTTGTTTCACTTAGCATAATAGTCTCCAGGTCCATCCATGCTGTTGCAAAAGATAGAACTTCCTTTTTTATTTTTGCTGCATAGTATTCCATTGTGTAAATGTACCACAGTTTTTAATCTACCCATCTACTAATGGGCACTTCAGCTGTTTCCAACACTTAGCTATTTAAATAATGCTTCTATGAACATCGTGGCGCATAAATTCTTTTGAACGAATGTTTCAGGATTCTTAGGATATATTCCCAGTGGTGGAATTGCTGAGTCAAAAGGCAGTTCCATTTTTAATTTTTGAGGAAATTCCATTCTGTTTTCCACAGTGGCTGCACCAGTCTGCATTCCTACCAACAGTGTACTGGGGTTCCCTTTTCTCCACATCCTCACCAGCACTTGTTATTTATAGATTTATTAATGATAGCTGTTCTGTCAGGTGTGAGGTGATATCTCATTGTGGTTTTATTTTGCATGTCTCTGATGGCTAGTGATGCTGAGCATCCTTTCATATGTCCCTGGGCCCTCTGTATGTCCTTGGAGAAGTGTCTGTTCAGGTCATTTGCCCATTTTTTAATTGGATTGTTTGTCTTCCTGGTGTTGAGTCATATGAATTCTTTATATGTTTTGGACATTAAACCCTTGTCTAATATTCATTGGCAAATAAGTTCTCCCAGAAAGTTGGTTCCCTTTTCATTTTGATGATGGTTTCTTTAGCCCTGCAGAAGCTTTTTAATTTGATGCAGTCCCATTTGTTTATTTTTTTCTTTATTTTCCTTGCCCTTGGAGATATATTGGCAAAAATATTGCCTTGTGGGATGTGTGACATTTTACTGCCTATGTTTTTCTCTAGGACTTTTATGGTGTCATGACTTATATTTAAGTCCTTTATCCATTTTGAGTTTATTGTGGTGTGCACTGTAAGTTGGTGGTCTAGTTTCATTTTTTGCATGGACCAGTTTAGTTCTCCCAACACCATGCATTGAAGAGACTGTTTTAATCCCATTGTAATGCTCCTGCCCCCTTTGTCCCATAATTCTATCTCTAGCTCTGATTGCTCTTGAGAGTTTTAGACTCACATACATAACTGCTATATGACCTCTCCACCTAAATAGATATTAAGCATTTTAAGCTTAACATTTTGAAAAACAAACTCTCTTTATTTCATTGCCCTAAATCTGCTCTTCCCATTTTCCTCATCTTGGAAAATGATTCCACATTCACCCTGCTGCTCAGACCCCAAAGTTGAGATTTAGCCTTTTTGTCTCACACCTAATTTATCAGCAGAACCAGCCAGCTCTACTTTCAAAGTATATCCTAAATCCAATTCCTCTCGCTGTCTCCATGGCTACCAGTAGAAGCCAGCTTTGTGTTGATTTGTAAGCCGTTTGCTCTAGGGAAAGCTGGCTGATGGTAGGACGTTATGTTTTTCTAATTTTCTTTCCAAGACTGTATCCATCTCTTTACTTTACCCTCATTTCTGCTTCAAGTTAAATATCTTCAAAGGGAATCACAGGTGAAAATGTAGAGTCTAGACTGTTAAGAGCACATCTTAGCTAACCAGGCCTTTCTGTCATTAGGAGGAGGGGGTAGGAAATGCTTCCCCATTACATTTTAAAAACCTAAATTACTTCATGTGATAATCAGTGTTGATGAATGTTTTAGTGATTAGTAATTAATATTGTTACTGCTTGGTGGCAAACTGGTCTGAAGCTCCATGATGAGATTCATGTGACAGAGGTTCTAGTTTTGTCCCTGCCAAGTAGGAAAGTCACTTAACCTTTGAATGTTTTTCCTTCTCTGCACTGGGAACAGTAACTACCCGTGCTTGTGCTGAGCTGTTGTGCAGAAAGATGATGACTGTGTGTGGAAATGGGTTGCATTTTTTAAAGAAAAAAAAACAGAAATTCTAAAGTCTCCATTTCCTGAAACACAACTCAAATTTCCCCAGCTATTTATATTACTGTTTTATTTTTTAATTACACAATAAATGTAAAAAAGTTTTACAATAAATGTAAAAAAGTTTACATAATTTTAATTTAAAAAATTATACAATAAATGTCAAAAAAAGTTTTACAATAAATGTCAAAATGTATAATAAAAAAGTGAACTTGGGTTGAAAACTAAAGGCCATCTCCCATCACTCGCTGGTTCTGCAGTTCAGTTTCCAGCGGATGCTCCCATCACCATAGCAGTACCGCTGTCAACTGACCATGCGCAGAGCGTATTGACCACGGGCCAGCCACGTGCTGAGCATTTTGCAGAATGGCTTATGGCAGGTCGGAAATTTCTTTTCTTAAAAGTACCTTCAATTATAACATTTATGTTCTGTCAAAGATTCTCCTCTCCCTGCAGGGAAAGTTGATGTCCATGATATATTATAGATATTTTTAGCTTCAAAGAGTTGAAGCAAAATGGACTATCAGGTGAACTCTGAGAGAAAATAAAAAATTAAAGGCAACAAATATAATTATTCCCCAAGAATTCTGATTGAGGCGTGGGAGGGTTTTTTTTTTATTGTTGTCCAAGTACAGTTGTTTCCATTTTCCTCCCACAACTCCCCTGCTCCCTGCCCATCCCCATCTCCCGCCCTTGATCCTATTCCTCTTGGGTTTGTTCAATAGACACATAGATCAATGGAACAGAATAGAGAGCCCAGAAATAAACCCAAGTCTCTGTGGTCAATTAATATTCAACAAAGGGGGCAGAAGCATAAAATAGAGTAAAAATAGCCTCTTCAACAGATGGTATTGGGAGAGCTGGACAGCTACATACAAAAAAAAAAGAAAAAGAAACTCAACCACCAACTTACACCATACACAAAAATAAACTTAACATGGATAAAAGACTTAAATATAAGTCATGACACCATAAAAGTCCTAGAGGAGAACATATACAGGAAAATCTCAGATATTCAACACAGCAATATTTTCACCGGTATGTCCCTTAAAGCAAGGGACAAAAAGGAGAGAATAAACAAATGGGAAATCACCAAAATAAAAAGCTTCTGCATGGCTAAAGAAAACACCAGCAAGATGAAAAGGGAACCAACCATATGGGAAAATATATTTGCAAATGATACCTCAGACATATTTGCAAAAGGGTTTGATCCCCAAGAGATTTGGGAGGTTTCAGTTTTACATCTGCATTGGTCTATATAGATCATCTGGAAATTTCCAGACTATTAAGTTCTCTTAGTTAATGCTATATATCTTTGATATTTCACAGATTACCAAGGAGAAAAGTTTAGAGTTGATAATTTCTGCATTAAGTGACAAAGTTCTCATCTATTCAAGCACTATTGAATATATTTATTCAGTTACTTTGCATTTAATCTAACACTTCAGTTTTTGCAGTTTTACTACTTACATTGACTGATTTTACAAAGAGTTACATAAATAGGAATAGTTACAACCAGTATGAACTTCTACCTTTCTATTTCCCAATATCAAGCATTTTGCTTTTGCTATGTAAGGAAATAGTTTCCTTGGCTATTCTTGGCCACTCTTGGCCTCATTTTGGTGGGCTGTGTGCTTTTCTAAATGTACAAAGCAATCTGCTGTCTTTGTCACAGGCTCTCACTCAGTGATGTCTTATTTCATGTCTATAGACTTAGCTTCGTCATGTGTTTCCTGCCCCTTGACCTGATATGAAATGACATTTTATTTTCATCCCTTCCACACTGCTATTTGAAATTTATACTGTGCCTACTTTCAAAGATGAGACTTACATTACATTAAATCAGAACAATTAAAAATTTAAAAATCAAGTGCCATATGTGATCTTTATACAAATGCAATATTTTGTCAGAACCGGAGAATAAAATTGTTTCTACTTTTGGAACTAAGTATACCTTTATGACATTCAACAGCTAAATCATAAAAGAAACCATGATGGATTTTTATTTTTACCTCCTTGTCATTAAATGATTCATCTCAGATCATCAAGTAGGATTTCTCTTTTCTTCAGTTCAGTTGGCAAAAAACGATAATATTAAGTAAATGGAGATATATTATAACAAAAAAATATGTCATGAGGGCTGAAACATGACTCGATGTGCCACAGCAAGATGCCTGCCCCAATAAAAACCTGAGGTGGTTCCCAAGTATTGACCTCGTTTCCTTGGGAGTCCCTTCGGCGTTCCTGCTCCCGTGTTGTGCCCAGGCAGGTACGCCTGTGTGCTTCCGCCTCTCATGACCTCCTTTCTCTCTCCACTTCCTCCCCCTGCTCCATTTCTACCTTTGAAGGTCTCTGCTTACTGGCTTCTGCCTGACACTCAGACTGATACTCCTGACTCAGGCCCCTTTGTCACATTTAAACCCTGAGATTAGATCAATTGGCCAGCGCTCAGCTCAGAGCCTCAGCGGGGTTTCTCACCCAGTCTCCCAGATAGCCTGTGGACTTCCTCCTGTCTGGTCTAGCGAGAGCGGCCTTTGGGTCCAGTGTTCATTCTCAGTGCATCTACCTGTGGCCCAGCTTATAGCCTAACATAACTTAAAGCACATCTATGCTCATCTTTTGTTACTAGGTAGGAAACTCTAGAGTTTACTGACTCGGTTCAGATCCCAGTCTGCCATTGACTGTGTAGCCTTACCCTCTCTATGCCTCAGTTTCTTCATTTGTAAAAATAAGTGTAGTAATAGTATTTCCATCATAGGGTTGTTATCAGGAATAAATGAGTTAACACATGCAAAGCCCTTATGAGAGATGAGTGTTGCACAGTAAGCACCACATTGTATCTGTAAGCATCATTCTCCTTTAGCATTCAGACCAGAATGATTTTTCATTCTGTTTAAATGAAAAATCATTTAATAATCAGATATTCTGTTTTCTGGGGGGGGAGACCGCACAGTATGCCCTCCCCAACTAAGTTCTGGGGGGACCTTAGGCCATGGAAATTGTGCATGGTGTCGCACAGGCTCTAGTGGCCTGCTCAGATGTCAGGAACCCTTTCACCACTTTGCTGGTCCCAACTTCTAGTGCTTGCAGGTTTTGTGCCTCAGCCTGCCCCTGGGCGGCTGGACCCACCACTCCTAGGTCTCCTGAGCATTTCATGCCTCCCCCTGGAATGTCCCTATCCAGTGACTGACAGATACAAGGCAGATACAGTGACTGACGGACACAGGGCTGCAGAAGCCCGGCCCCTCACCACTAGACAGAAGTGACTCTGTGGTTTATTTTATGACACCAGAAATCACCTCCTTGCTGACTTCTCTTTTTCTTGCTTACTATCCTGCTTCTCTCACTCCCACAGAGGATTTTCCTGAGGGTGTTTTCTGAGAGTTACCGGGATGCGGACCCCCACCTCTGCTTCTGGGAAACCTGACAGAAGAAGATGGCTAATGTCATAGGCCCTCTCTCTGCATTTGGGATTTTTGCAGTAGTCCTTTTATTCAAACATAAAATCTAGTATCAATTCTTAATAAAATCTGCGGTTGTCATACCAGACCCTTTTTAATTCTCATAGTTATCTATTTGGTACGTGGTTATAGTCACTCGTTTCTGTTTTATTTTCTCCTCTATTATTGATTTTATCCTTTTCAAATATGTAACACAGTAATATGATTCAAAATTCCAAATCACATAAAAAGAAATCCTTGAGGAAGTTACATCCTCTTCTTTATATCCTTCCATATCATTTCTATACATTTCAGGTGGATAACTGATTTCATGAGTTTTTGGTTTAACCTCTTTTTCCAGTTCTCTATAACTTTTTGTTTGGCCGGGTCCCTCCGAGTTCTCAATCTCAGTTATTGTGTTTTTAAATTTTAGTGTTTCCATGGATATTTTTAAAATAGACTACTTCTTAACCACATTTTATCTTCTCCTGTATTTTATTGAATATATTATTATAAAGTCCTTGTGTAATAATGTCAGTATCAAGATCTTCTTTGGATCTTCTCATTTCCAGTCAGTTAGTCTTACTTTCTGATATACCCAGAGTGATAAAAGCCATCAAAACAGAGATTCAAGAACCATTAAGAAACCCTGAGTAGGATAACTAAAAAGAAAATCGCACTGAGGCACATTGGGGTCGAATTGCTGAAAAAGAAAGATGGTGTTGATCAAATGCAGGTTTTGCTTATGAAAAATCATTTAATAATCAGAGATTCTATTTTTTTCTGGAGAGAATTTCCTTCATCTCTGGCATGTAGTTTATCTTGGAGGCAAGCTACCATAATCCAGTTAGGAACTCGAGTACTTCGGAGATCTATTTCAGGCTTTTGGAGGGCTGATCTGTTTCTGCTTGGCCCCCTCAGGATCTAGTCTTCTGATGTCTTCGGTGAGGTTTTGGTGCGTTTACCAAGGCCCCCCCCCATCTTGTAAACCTTCAACTCTAAATTGTGTTCCTAAAACTCCGACTGCCAGAGACTCTGCCCTGCTTTTCCACATTGCAGATTTAGGAGGAAAGAGGGATCACAGGCTTAGGCCAGACTCTTTCTGCTTCCTTGCTATATCATGTCGTGGCTCTGTCAGTTTTGATAGCATTAGTAGTTCTCAAACGCCTTTGCATGTACATATTTTTAAATTTTATCCACTTTTGCTAGTTGTTCTCTCTAGGAGTGATCGTCTTCTACAAGCTAACCTTCCAAGACCCATAAAGGGAACCCTTAACACACACTCTTTTAATGATGTGAATTCTCTCCAGGTTTTATTTTATATTCAGTATTATTCTGACCTACACAACACAAAGGATTTTTATGGTGGGAAAACTTAATAAACTTATACTAGCAATCATCTGGAAGATTAAATACCTGATAATCAATATGAAAAGAATTTTAATGGAGGAAATTAAAATTGGGGATGCGAGGTGCTAATCCTGCCGTATTTTAAAACTTTTGGCAAAGTGAGAAAGATGGAAGCAGTTGTGTCAAAGATTAAATATGAATTGATCAGAATCCAGAAATAGATATAAAATCAACATAGAAATTCTCATTTCTTTTGGCTCTGTCCCCCTGTAGAACCCTGATGAACTCAGGTTTTGGTTTCAGGGAACAGGCTGCTGCGCTAACCAATATCTGAAAGGGTAAAGTGGCTTTGGAACTGGTTACTGGGTGGAGAGACCGGACGAGCTTGAAGAGCAGGTTGCCCCAGAGAGCGCTGCATTGCCTGGAGCAGACTGTGGGTGGAACCAGGAGTGATAAGGATGCTTAGGATGAAGTCTCTGATGGCACCAAGGAACTTGGTAATGGAAAGTGGAGAAAACAGGGTCCTTGTGCTGAGTGTCACAGTGCTCGGCTGAACTGCGTTCCCACGTTTTGTGGACGGTAGAACTTTCATTGATCAAACTGCTGTTTTGCTGAGGGAGTTTCCAAGCAGCACATTGAAAGTGCTGCCTGGGTTCTCCTTGCTGCTCACAGTTAAATATGAGAGGATAGAGGCGAATGAGAGAGAAATTATTACGGGAATTGGAGCCAAAGCTTGAAGATTTAGAAAATTCTTCATCTTTCCGTAGAGCAAAAAAAAAAAAAAAAAAGGGAAATTGTGTTCTGGAGGGAAAGTCAAGGCTGTGGTGGAACAACCGTTCACTAGCAAGAGGTTGCAGGTGTGATATGTGGGTTCAGTCGACCATTTCGGCAGAAACGCTGCCAGCTTGGACTGAAGGGCGAAAGGTCAGAACGAAGTGAAGGGGACGCCCTCTTATGTCAGAGACTCGCTGGGACAGGCCGATAGACCTGCCCAGTATTGAACACATGCTATTCTTCAAGAGATGGGAAGTTGGCGGGCTGCCGCTGCCCGAAGACCCAGGCAGCCTCGGCCAAGGGGGTGGGGATGTCCCCTCAGGGTTTCCACAGGGAGAAGCTGCTGCCCCGGGGTCATCACAGGGGTGGGTGGGGCTGCTGCAGCCCAGGGCCGAGAGGGTGACCCTGCCAGCACCGTTTGGGGCCCAGAAAGCAGGATGAGCACCATCCAGCCTGCCCCAAGGATAGAGCCTCAAGCCAAAGCGGATGACTCTCGAGGCTTCAAATCGAATAAAATCAGCCCGTTAGATTTCAGAACTTCCTTGGATCTCTGACCCCTTTCCTCTCAGAGAGGCATGGGTCTTCTGGGCGGCCCGCCCCGCCCCCTACCACTGCACTCCTGAAGCTAAGAACTTGCCTGCTTTCTCAGGGTCAAGGCTGGGGAGGAACCTCACCCCAGGGTGAAAGGCACCTCGAGTCTCACCCACACTGGATTTAGATGAGTTTTCGTACTTCAAGTTGGGGCTAGAAAGGGTTCAGATTTTGGAGCTGTCGAGATAAAATGAGTCTCTTTTGCGTGTGAGAAGGACATGAATTAGGGGAGGTCTAGACCATAGTGTTATGAGCTGAACTGTGTACTCCCAAAATTCCTATGTTGATGCCCTAACCCCCAGGACCTCAAAATAGGACCAGATTTGCTCTTTAAAGAAGTGACTAAGTTAAAACGAACTCTTTCAGGCCCTAATCCAGTAATGACTGGTGTCCTTATGAAGAAGAGGATCCGCAAACCAAGGAGAGAGGCTTCGGAGGAAACCGAACCTCCTGACACCTTCATCTTGGACTTCCAGCTCTCAGGACTGTGAGGAAGCACATTTCTGTTGCTAAGGCACTCCGGTATTTTGTTCCAGCAGCCCTCACACATTTAGTCAGTGAGAGATTTTAAACAGGAGAGTAACCTGATCACACGTCTGTTTCTACAGTGTTCTCAGATTGCCTTGGCCTCGCCTTTGGCCCAGCGCTTACTGAACCAGGAACATGTCCTGTGCATTTGGGAAAGGGCCGAGCCACCCAGGGCCTCTCCGCCTGCCGCTGGCAGCTGGAACTCAGGGTTCTGAGGTGCTGACCCGAAGTTCACAACTAGGCCACGTTCTTCCGTCGAACAGAAACATTCTCATAAAATAGCAACCCCGGACGAGGTTACTCTGAGGCTTGTTCATTTTGTCTAAATATACACTGTCACTGTGCAACCCAGAAAATTCCAAATATATCCCTCCCCCAGCGAACCCAAGTGACAGCTGCCTCTTCCCCAATTACTGCCTTCTCCTCCTTCTGGTAGCCCTTCCCATTGACAAGGTTTCCCGAGATACCCAACCAACTGGAGCATTCACATTTGCTGACAACACCCAGTCCAGAGCAGACCTGATTCCTTGGCCCATCTCCCAAATCTCCCATGACGGGCCTCTCCCATGCTGCTCCAAACAATAAACCCAGCTTGTCGAACTGCACGTACGTTCCTGGTGGGCTCCCGCTGGAGGGGATTGACAGCTATTACTGCAAAAGCACATCACGTGATGTGTGACGACGTGTGACGATGTTCACTGTGGCAGCATTCGTAAAGCAAAATGCCGCAAAACAAACCGAAGGGTCATCCTTGGGGGACCGATAGAGTAAGTTCCAGTACCCAGTTTCAACGGTTTACTATGGAGCCGTTTAACAAAATGAGGCAAATTCGTGCTGATATGAGAAGATCTCCAAGTGGCAAAGTGAGGAGGCCCAAGTACAGAAAAACGTGGACATTATGAGTCAATGTTAATCAGTCTATAAATGTGTCAAATAGTTACGTCCACGATAGGTAGCCAAAGTGGCCCTGTGGGCCCACTCCTACCAAAATTACATGAAGACAGCAATCAAAACCAAAAACTTGCTCTTGGGTTTTGAATTCAACTTAGTGTTTTTCCAGTTCCAGTGTTTCCAGTGTTCCCCTGAAAAAAATTCCTATTGTGCAATTGTGAAATCTTGCTATGATGCAAGGAATTTGGTTCAGATAATTAATGGGTACCGTTGGGAGATAAAACCCTGTGGAATAACTTTTAAGTTTCAGTAGTTCCGAAGCAAGTTTAGAGTGTCCTGACATAAGAAAACGCAGACCAAGTCCTTCCCACCTGCTCCAGAAGAGCACAGGGCAGGCACACCGTACGTGCTTGGTATTTGCCGGCTGGAAACAGATGTGGCCCGAACCAGATCCTTGGTTTAAAAACCAGGTCATTTGTCCACAGAATCACTTCAGTCCTGCACTGTAAGTGAGTCATCAGAGTGGTGACAGGGTGAATGATCACAGAGCCCAGCTCATTTCACATCGGAGGAAAAAATGACAAGGCAGCAAAATGAACAGAATAACATTCGGTGTTTCGCTCTAAGAGTTTTATTTGATCTAATTTCCCACGGATCCTGGAACATCCAGTGACAAGAAAATTATTTCTGAGGAGGATGTAACTTGTGGTAAGGTTTGTTTTATTAATATCAACGATACCAGGAGAACCCATTGCATTTTCCCAGCCAAGCCAGTTTCTCTCTTCCTATTTATCCGTCCTATGTTTCTGGACTTTCAACCTGAAGCCTTGGGCTTATATAACAAGCCCCGGTGAACACTTGGTCCCCAGCTCAGGGAGTTCCTGGAGTTCACTAGTATCTTGTAGAATATCCCAAGCATGGCAAGGAGTGCTCACAAACACTCCCTCCCCACCCTTCTTCCCATATAAAGCCTCCACAATGCTTAACTCCTAACCTGCTTGCTTTTTCACCCATTCCACTTTGTAGCCATCAGGGTGGATGACAAACATGGTCCTTTGGCTGGGTGCTCCCTGGCCCCCAGTGTGTGGTGCAAGGATGCATGTGAGCATGCAACCCAGGCCTGGAGACCGGGCTTGTGGTGCCAGAAAGAGACTTATTGCTCTAAGCCAACCTCCCAATTTGGCTTTATAACCCAAGACCTGGTGAAATGTGAAGACAAGTGCCCTTGTTTGTCTGTGCCAGGCCACCTCTAAAGCCAAGAGTGGCAGAAATGAGATTCCAGCCCTCAAGAACCATTTGAACATGGCGACCAAGAATGCCAGAGAACGAGCTGGGTGCACCTAAAAGCTGCGCCTCCATGATTTGAGAAAAGAAAAAAATTTGAAAAACATGTGCCAAGGCAAGCCTGGTTATCCATGTAATGTACCTGCACCCCACCCATTCAGTTCAGTGACTGAAGCCTCTGGAGTTATACATGTGCGTAGCCTGGAGTTTTCCCAATTATACATGCCTAGACCCACCCAGAGAAAAGAGCTGATTCTCTGAGACTGGACCCTAGGTGTACATATTTTTATGTAAAACTTCTCAGAAGATATGAATGTCATCCTTACTTAACTCCTAGATTTGAGTGAACTAGAATATTAAACTTGAACGTGAAGCATAGCCAGTCTTACCAACCTTCCTGGGGAAGATCGTCTGGCTTATGTTTCCCAAAGTGGGCAAATTAAGATCTGTATAATGTGGATTGTTTTGTAAGGGTCAAAGGAAAGTAGCATCACTGCTGGGATCCTCCGAGTGGGGACAGACATTGAAAACATAAGGCTCTAGGCCCAGATATTTCTCTTGTGTGAGAGGGTGGAACTGGAGGAAAGGAAGGCAAGAGAATGGCCCTCAGTGTAACCCCGCTTCCTAATTTCTTCTCAATAGCAGCAATAAAGACAGGTCATCTCACCAGTTCAGGTGGGACAAGGACTTGCTTCACGATGGTGGCAGCAGGGGGTCTGTAGGCATCGTGGTGACAATAACTTCGTGGTGAAAGAGCATCTTTCCCCCCCATGGCCAATCCTGAGCCACAGATTTTAGGGAAGCCGAAGTGGCAGCAGTCCCAGCTTCTGGACCAGTCCCAGCTCCTATACTCCCCCCAGTCCTTGTTGGGAAGCAGGACTCTACGTTAAGCACAGAGCAGCGGATTCACCAGAGCTGTGTGATTGCTGCAAGCTTTTCCACGCAATTCAGTTCTCCTATTCTTCTTAGTGGAAAAAGAAGTTGTTACGGCACTGAAAGGGTCCATTTGCCTACACCCATGAAAGCTCAATAAGACACAAACATGAGATTGCAGCCAAGAAAGCAGGATTTCTGAAGGAGATGGCGCCGTGCCCGGAGTCCCAGGTGAGCTGGTGCACAAAGACCTGGCTCCCCAGGGGCTTCCAAGGGGTAGGTTATGTGGGGAAAGAAATATTAATCATGGTGACTAAAGGAATTAGCGTCATGGTCTCGACTGATTGGTCGGTGCCAGGGTAGGGGTAGCTGATCATTGTGCCTGGTCCTGATGTCAGCCATGGAGTCATCCTGTCTGATTTCTCAAGGACTTGTTTGGCGGCATTGTTCCGCTTTCCTGGGTCCAGAGCTAAACACAAGTGAGGCCAGGTGCTATCTTTAGTTTGACTGAAAACTCTGTCTCTGCTGCAAACAGACCCAGGACCCTGTTCTTAAGACCGACTACTGGGTGCTAACCAGAACCTCGCTGCCCCTAGCACTTAATGATTAAGCAAGGGAGAGGGAGGTGGGTGGGTCACGGTGCTGGGTGAAGCCAGTTGGAGTCAAAGAGAAAAAAAAATCAAAAGAAAAGGTCAAATTAAAGAAAATAAGACTTTTACCCACCAATAAAATTCAAACTGATAGGTGTTATCCACTCCTCCACAATTTGGCTACTTGATTTGTGAGGCAAGCCAGCATCAGATAAAATTTTCTATACATATTACATTTCTTAGACAAATATTCATTAACAAAGCAAGTCTATCTTTTACTTCCTATGAAAATCTAGGAAGTAAGCAGGAGTAGCGCAACATTCATAATCATTTTTCAGCTTCACCTGGTTGAAACTAGTTGTTGAAACCGTAACATTGGTCTTGACCCCTAGGAAAGCACTGTAATATCTGGATAAATTTCCATATACACAGGCAACTTTGTCTTCACGCTCCTTTTAATTCTCCCTTAAGATTAGCCACAGACCAGATGAAAATGTCTGCTCTATTTGGTAGTTAAGGCAGGATTCCCCAAGGCTGGCTTCCCCCTACAGCGACATTCATTTTACCAGGTCCTACCTCCAGGTAGTCCCTTCTTTTCAGTCACTATTACATCTCCAGGGGTTTATTCCACCCCCAGGAAAGCCCCTCATTTCTGCTGTCTGCCTGGAGATATATGCAGATAAGCACATGATTACAGCCACCAGTGAAATTAGTTTAGAAAATGAACTCTGTTGGTTTCAAGAACATGCGGGCCTGCGAACCAGAGGATCGCGGTTCGATTCCCAGTCAGGGTACATGCCTGGGTTGCAGGCGGGTTCCCTGCAGGCCAACTCCCAGCAGGGGACACACAAAAGGCAACCATACATTGATGTTTCTCTCCCTCTCTCCTTCCCCTCTAAAGATAAATAAATAAATAAAATCTTTAAAAAAAAAGAACATGTACAAATGCTTCTGGTATAATAGTGAGTTAAAGAAAAACCATGGGAAAAAATATTACATGGTAGAAAAAATGGGAAGAAATCAATTCCTGAAAACTGGTTTCTTAGGGGTGGTAGGATGACACATGATTTTCTCTCGCTTTTCAGTAATTTTTTCTGAAATTTGGAATTTCTTTTTTAAAAAGTATTTTTAAAATTTTTAAAAAATATTTTATTTATTTATTTTCAGACAGAGGGGAAGGGAAGGAGAGAGGGAGAGAAATATCAATGTGTGGTTGCCTCTCATGTGTCCCCAACTGGGAACTGGCCTGCAACCCAGGCATGTGCCCTGACTGGGAATCGAACCGAGATCGTATGGTTTGCAGGCCCGTGCTCAATCCACTGAGCTACACTAGCCAGGGCTCTTTTTTTAAAAGTATTTTGAATAATCATCAAATAACTGAAGGAAAAAAAGTGATCCAAAAGACTAAGGTCAGTACAGTGAACATGGATTAAAACATTATATTTGAGAATTTGGAATCTCATTTAGTGACATATTACACAATAGTAAAAATTATAACAAAGGGAATTAATATTAATACTTCTTTTAAAAATGCATTATATAGACTTATAAGGCAAAGATTGTTTTGGTCAGTGTCTTTATGGAAAGAGGAATGTGCAATTTTACAGGTATTAATGGGTTTGAAGAGTCTTGTTGGTTTGGACCATGACTTTGTCTTGTTGGTTTGGGCCATAACTTCACACCATGGTTGGTCTTCTGCAAAGGTGTCCTACTTTGTATATTCCACTCTGGGAAACACACCTGTCAGTCTTACCAGCTTCCCACAGCCTCTCATCACCTACCTGATCTGATACGCCACCACATACTGAGTTCCATTTTGACCACTGGGGTCAGTCTCCCCTCCGTACCCTCCCCGCCCCTCTGGGAGTCTTGAGTCCCTAGGAACTTATAATATCCTAGGCTCTTAAAAGTGGAGTTGTCTTCAAGGTGTGAGCTATTTGGCAAGCTGAGCATATCCTTGGGGTTTGAGAGGGCCTGACTCCCACTGGGACGTCAGTGAGTGGCAGGGGGGCACTGTTGCCGGACAGATCTCACTAGGTGGGAACCAAAGATCCAGGGCTCACTGCACAAGGATCGGATGGTCTCCGGGTTCTGTTTGCATCCATGTACTTCTCTGCCTGGAGACTCCTGGTATCTTCCTGGGGTTTGAAGATTTCTTCTACCTACTTGGTCTCTCTCCTTCCCCCAGCAAATGTTTTTATCTAGACATGTTCTGTCTGTACATATCCATCAGAATATTTCTGGTTTTCATGTGGAACAGTGGTTTTGAAACTTAGGAGGTAGAATTTGTCATCTTTGTTTTTTTTCTTTATTCACCGAGCCCTTTCCCCCAACATCAGCAAATGAAGGCTAAATAGAAGGAATATATGATAGTGAATTCCTCCTCATTTTGATCTATTAGAAACTGCCCCGTGCACTGATCTGCCACCCACATGCCTCATAGCCTCCCTCCCACCTATTATCCAGCCACACTGGACCACTCCCAGTTCCAGGAGTGTGCTGACAGCTGGTTCCTTCATGCTGTTCCTTCTGTCTTGCTCTTCTCTTTTACCAGAACTCTTTTCCTCTTCTACATCTTGCAAACTCCTTCAGAACTTGGTTCCAATGTCCTCCCCCAGATAGCCTTCTTTGAACCTCTGTGCCTTTCTCTTGGCAAGAAGAAGCAAGTTCAGATGGCACCTGAGGTTGATATTCTTCCCCTTTGTAGCTTGGCAAACGGCTGGTTCGGCAAGTCTGAGTAACTCACCTGAAGAGCAGGCTGATCTAGTGACTGATCTCTGTAGCTTCCTCCTCTATAAAAGGCCATTTCCCTATAGACCAGTCCACCATCCTGTAGTCGTCTACAGGGCCCCTCCCTTTATGACTGGGAAGAGCCCCATGGTCTGTGCTCATCACTGTGGCTGGCCTCGACGCACCACTCCATGCGCCAGGGTGAGAACACAGAGGATCATGTGGTTCTGCTACTTTTCTGCTAGAAAGCGTATCAGTGAGCTCTAGTTTGCATTCCGACTGTGTGGTGACTGAGGAGTATGTCTGGGTGCCCACTGTGAGCACCGGTCATCTTGCAGCAATCAACTTATGACCCGTATACCCCACTAGACTGTCAGTTTCTTGGAGGAAGATAATGTTTTGTTTGACTTTGTGCTCTTAGAATTCAGCACAGTTCTTGCACGTAACAGATGCTCAAAAAAAAAAGATTACTGAGTATCTCCATTTATATGTTAAGCTCTGCATATATGCCCATCGTTTTATTGAACAAGTGATTTTACAATACTTTGGTTGAATATCATTCTTTTATGAGGAATGATAATCCTTAATCCAGGATATTTAGGCTCTATATGTTGACAGTAAGGGGTGACCATAAACCCAACCAGAAATTTCAGAGATGTCTCTCATAACTCAGTTAATAATTATTCCTCATCATTTCACGTGCAAGAGCCATTTCTCCTTAAATTAATTACATGGGCCTGGTCCAGCCAGAATGACTTCTGCACTGACTCATGGACCATTCATCACTCTTGTTTATGAGCCCTCAGAAGAATGTTAGGGTTTCCAACATAATTGTATGTGTGCTTGTTTTCTTTTCCCTTATTTTAGACTGAGACTGCTAACAGTCAAATAGTTTCTTTGGAGATAAACGTTACAGTTGTGTCTACACAACTTGGCATAACTTGGCAATGTGTCAGAGTTACAGTGCCAACTGGGAAAATGTCTGACTGGCCTTTATTTCATTGGTCACAGGAATCCACAGATTCTGATAAGTTTCATTTTAATCTAATGGTACATTAGGTGTGGTTTCCTTGTGGTAACATTGCTCGTACCAGAAATAATTATCCTGTGGTATCTATCCACATATATTTTTGAATGTTGGAAAAAAGAAACACGCAGCCCTTCTAAAAACCAGGGCTCTCCAAGCTCCTATTCCATGCCCCGGAGAAGGACCCAGGAAGAAGGTTAGCGTTCTGCTTGGTGGAATCTTGTGAGAGTAACACTAACATTTATGGTAGGGGGCAATGCGGGGAGATAATGCTAGGAAGAAGGAACAACTAACACTTATAAAGACCTTAGTTTGTGGCAAGAGTTTATGTCATTATTTAAATGAATTGTCACAACAACCTGAAGTATGATGTGCATATCATTGTCTTCACTTTGCAAGTGAGGAACTTGGTGCTAAGTATTACCCAGCTCGTGGGTGGCAGGGAAGAGATATAAACCCATGCTCTGTAGAAGGTTTCACTCGGTGCTGATGGTTAACCTGGAATAGCTTTTGAAGTTAGGCGTCCTGGACTCACCTCTCGGCACTACCCTTCACTGGCTGCGGGACTTTGGTTAAACTGCTAAGTCTCAGCTCCCTTGTCTGTAAAATAAGAATAGTCGTTCTTGTCTCACAGCATTCTTATAAGGCTTATGTGGCACGGTAGGATTCAAATCCACACGCCACCACTTGGTCGTAATATGTCATGGAGACATCTTTTAACCTCTTTTAGCTTCTTACCCCATCCGTAGGTGGAGACAGTAATAATCCCTGTCTCTTCAAGTTATTGGGATGATTAAATGAGATCATTTATATAAGGAACTAAACACACATAAGTGTGTGCTGAGTATGAGCTAACTTCATCATCAGTATCATCCTCATGATAATGCTCAACAAAGTGGTCAGTGAATCTAGCCGTGCTTAGGACAGAATGAGAATAAATGGTTGAGTAAATTACGTTTGTAGCAAGCACTGATGGGCTACCTCACTGGTACTAAGAAATTTATATGTTTTTCTTTTCTTCTACTAGAATCAAAATGAGATAGTTGTAGGCTATTATAAAAGGCAGGATTGTACTTTAAATAAAATACATTGGTCAGATGCTCCTTCCTTTATATGACTGTCTCACTCGTATTTGTATGTGGAGAACCAGCTGAGCTGAAGGGCTCGTGGACAGGCTCCCATCCACAAATGGCCCACAGAGGAGTCCCACGGAGGTTTGGGGAGCAGAGCCGCAGAGCTCGCCACTGTTTACGGGTGGCCACACCACAGCCTCCCCTTCCATCTTCTTCGCTCTGTACTGCTGAAATCACCAGTCCCACTCTGAGTTCCTCCACTTCACCTCCCCCTCTTCCTTCATTTCAAGCCCAGATATTTCTCTTTCTTGCTTCCAAGGAGATTTCTCCATGCCCTCTCTGCTATAGTTTACCTTATGAGCCTCTAGGAGGCACAATTTCTGGCATGGCACAGAGGTGCCCTGTTCTCGGTGCCTTGCCTGACGTACCCCATGAGCCGTGGGCTCCAGGGTCAGGGCTCTGTGCCTTTTCCTGACCTTCCTGGGCACTGTTTAAAAGTTCCAGAGGAGGAGACTCAGGGGGTGTGTCAGATCCTTGGACCAGAGGGGTTCCCACAGCCTTGAGGCTTCCTCAGCAGTCCCTCAGCTGCCGCAGGAAGAAGGGGTTGAAGGTGGGGGACCCCTGGAATTCCCCTTGGGTACCTACCCCAGGAGGTATCATTTCTGTCTGTTGGGCATTCCTGTGAAATTTCATGGAAGAAATTATTGTTCTACTTGGTGTAGCTTATCAGATTTCTTCTTGAGGTGAGCCTTGCGGAAGTTGACACAGCCCCTGGGAACTTTTGATGTGAAGCTCTTATTTCATTAAAAATGGGAGGAAATGCTCAAGAAAGGGTTAAAATTGCACTGAATGATCAAAATCGTCTGCGACGAGGTGTACATGGTCATGTGGCGATAACACCAAAATGCTAAGTTTGAAGAGCACTGCCTGTGAGTGACCCACTCAGATGGGCCCTGGCCCTGGGTGAGGTTGACCACTGCCAGTGGAGCCCATAACGTGACTGTGCATCTTAAGATGGTGCGAGGAAAGGATACAGCAAGAGGAGGTTTAGGTGTCCAGACAAATGACCTACTCACCCCTGTGAGTCTAACTAGCCCTGCTGGGTTGTTCCCTAAATCAGGACACACTTGGGGTATGCACAGATCGTTTGGGGAAAAGCCCCAGCTGACCTAACCTTGATCACCGTCCTCCCCTCTCCCATGGCATCCATTACAGCAGTTCTCCTTGATGGCTTATGGTGGATTCGATTTTTGTCCCTAATTCTCCTCTACCTCCTGTAATAAAATTATTTATCCACACCTTTTCCAATACCTTCCGGTTGGAGGAATATTTATTCTTGCCTCTTTGGGCTTGGACTTTGGGCTTGGACATGTGACTTGCTTTGACCAACAGTAAGTACAAATGTCGTTGTGTGAGTTCTGAACAGAGACTTTAGAGGTAGCACACAGTCCTGCTCCTCCTCTTCCACATTCTTCCCAGGTGAGAACGTGTCCCAGATGGTGGTCGCTCCGTTAGCGTGGGCTTCAGAGTGAGAAAACACATGAGGCTCAGCCCAGCCCAGCCCAGACTGGTCTATTTGACCTGTCGCCCTTATTTAAGGAGAGGAAGAAATATGTGTTTGCTCTAAGTGTTTCTGAGCTAACTCTCTGTTTCTCTACTAGACTTCAAATATCATTCTGCCCCTGAAAACCCTGAAAATTCAGGGTTTTCCTTACATCCAAGTCTCTCACAAATAACAAGTAGGGAGAAAGCCTCACCTTCCACCACTACTTAAACGAACAATTGCCAGTCTATCCCCAGACTCCCACTGACGACTTCACAGGCTAGAACCACATTACTTGAAAACTGCTATATTCAGTCTGTACAACTGTCCTTTCATATATCTCTCTGGATCGATAGCAATCTATTTCCATTTGCAAACCCTTGGGCTGTGAGATGACATATTTTTGTAATGAATTGGCGTCGAGCCTTGTATATGGATGTTAAATAAATTCTTTGTTCAGAAGTGAATCTACTTCGCCAACTGTTGCTCCCACTTCCTTCTCGTATCAGGAAATACACCTGGCAGACTTTCGGATGGATTGGGTGCTGCCTGAGTGTCTGTATCCAGGCATTTCCCTTCTTTGTAGTCTAGACCCTGGTGGGGGGTATTGGATCCCTGTCATATGCCAGACATTTCACCTTTGTCCTGATGTAACACCATTGATAATGAGCCTTCCAAATTCTCAGCTGGATGGAATGAGTTCTCATAAACTGGATTAGTGAGCAGAATAGTTATGATTCTTTTTTGAAAAGTTCAGCTTCACCTTGTATTCCCAGAGGACAGGAAACCCCTGAGTTAAAAGAGACCAAGTAATCTTCCAGGGAGGTGAGTCCTCCAAATCAAAACATTCTTTTAGAATTTGGGTCAAATTTTGAAAAATCACTACACCAGAATGTGGCTGAATAAGACAAAGGGTGTAAAACCCACGCTTGGATGATGACAGATCTTTTTCTAAATATGAATTTGGTTCCCAGCAGGAATTCTCTGTGCAGTCAGCCCTGGAATTTTACTCTATAAGCATCTTTTCTTTCTTGTCTTGTCTCGCCTTTTCTTTTTTCTTTTTCATTTTTAAATAAACCTATTTAAATTCCCCTCCGCTTTTGAATACAGTAAATAAACCCTGTTTCCATCTGGAATGCGTTCAGATTCATTTCATTTTTTTGCCGAGTATCATCTCTGTGGTGTTTGAATAAAACCCAGACCAGAATAAGCATATTAATTTGTATTATCCCCAAGTCCCCTTCAATATGCAGCGCAGTACCTGGATGGTGTTATCACCTCTGGTGACTCTCCTAACCTTCCCTCAGTAAAGAGCTGCATGACCAGGAAGTTTTCACTGCTTTCAGGAAAGCTTTTTCAGCTACTGCCTTTACAACTTTTCTCTTACCGTGAATGATAGGAACTTCACTTAAATGCATCAAAGTTGGGAAAACAACAGCTGTGATAATTACGAAGTATGCTTATTATTTTAATTTAGAAACTATGCTCCAGGTTAAAAACCCACCCCACAAAATACAAAGGTACCTGTTTAATTACACAATGTCATTAGAAAAATGTATTGACTTCTTAGGCAAATCCAACTCCCACCCCGCTGCTAGCGAATGTTTCTGTTAATGAAACAGAAACCTGCCTTGACAGAGGCCCCTCCCGTGCCCGTAAAGGGCATCTTTGAGAATGTGATGGGACTGAAAAGGAACACGCCCCAGGGACACTCAAGGGAGGCCCTTCCGATGACGCAGGCGGCAGAGAAGGGTCCCAGTGGGCCAGGAGAAACTCAGGAAGTGGTTCCATGGCCCCCAAATGCAGTCTCTCGGGCACCATTAGTTTGCACTTGGAAGAGTCATGCTCTTTGCAGAGGTGTTGATGTCTTAGAAGCTCCAGGGACCCCCTGGAGGGGGGAGCCCTTTTGCCACCAGGAGAGTGGTTCTGGCCCCTGTGAGGGGATAGGCTCTCTGTCTGCCACGTGGTAGAGGCCATGCAGGTGGAGGGTTGAGTGGTGGGCAGTGGCAGCATGATTTTAACTGGAATAGCTTCTTTCGTATTATTCCTTTTGGTAACTTTATTTTTTTAATTATATTTTATTGATTATGCTATTACAGTTATCCTGATTTTTCCCCTTTGCTCCTCTCCGCCCAGCAACCCCACTCCCTCAGGCAATTCCCACACATTTGTTCATGTTCATTGGTCTTTGGCTGCTCCGTTTCCTATGCTGTGCTTTCCGTCCCCAGGGCTCTCCTGTAACTACCTAGTTGTACTTCTTAATCCCCTCACCTCTCCACCCGTTCCTCTATACCCCCTCCCACCTGGCAACCATCAAAACCCTCTCCTTGTCCATGACTCTCTCTCTGTTCTTTTCATTTGCTTAGCTTGGTTTTTAGATTCAATTGTTGACAGGATTGTATTTATGGCCACTTTTTTGTTAATAGTTTTGATCTTTTCTTAAATGAGTCCCTTTAACATTTCATATAATAATGCTGTTGTGATGATGAACTCATTTAGTTTTTCCTTGTCTGGGAAGCTCTTTATTAGCCCTTCAATTCTAAATGACAGCTTTGCTGGGTAGAGCAATATTAGATGTAAGTCCCTGCTTTTCACTACTTTGGATATTTCTTGCCAATCCATTCTAGCCTGCAAAGTTTATTTTGAGAAATCAGCTGACAGTCTTATGGGAACTCCCCTGTAGGTAACTAACTTCTTTTCCCTTGGTTCTTTTAAGATTCTCTCTTTATCTTTAATCTTTGGCATTTTAATTGTGATACGTCTTGGAGCGAGCCTCTTGGCATCCATCTTGTTTGGGACTCTGTGTGCTTCCTGGACTTGCATGTCTATTTCCCTCACCAAATTAGGGACGTTTTCTTTCATTATTTTTTTCAGATAGATTTTCCATTTTTTGCTCTCTCTCTTCTCCTTCTGGCACCCGTATGATAAGAATGTTGGACCCCTTGACATTGTCCCAGAAGCTGCTTATGCTATCCCTGTTTTGTTTTGTTTTGTTTTTTAATCTTTTTTCCTCTTATTGTTCTGACTGGTTGTTTTTTGCTTCCTTATGTTCCAAATCATTGATTTTCAGCTTCATCCACTCTACTGTTGTTTCGCTATAAATTGTTCTTTATTTCAATTAGTGTATCCTTCATTTCTGACTGGATCTTTTTTATGCCTTTGAGGTCCTCACTAAGTTCTTTGAGCATCCTTATAACTAGTGTTTTGGACTCTGCATCTCATAGATTGCTTGTCTCCATTTTGTTCAGCTCATTTTCTGGAGTTTTGACCTGCTCTTTCATTTGGTACATGTTTCTTTATGTCCTCATTTTAGCAGCCTTCCTGTGTTTGTTTCTATGTATTAGGGAGAGCTGCTTTGACTCCATGTCTCGGTAGTGTGTTCCAATGTAGTAGGTATCTTGTAGAGTCCGGTGGCACAGTCTCCCCTGGGTTCTCGAGGTGTGGCTTTTGTGTGGGCTGAGTACAACCTCCTCATATAGTTGAGCCTTGGTTGCTATTGGCAGGTAAATGGGAGGGACTTACCCAGGCCAGTCAGCTGTAAGGATTGGCTGTGATCACTGACCACAAACCTCTTCCCTCTGTGGAGTGTCAGGAGCAGGGTGTGGTGCTCTGATGTGGTCTGTAGCTGTCCACTGGGTGCACTGGCCCTGGGGTTTTCTGGGTGGTGCAGGCCAAGGTCTGCCTCCACCTGTGTTCTTCCTAGGGCCACACTGCCTGAACTACAAATCAATCTAAGATGGCTGCTACTTGTGCTGGGCTTGGAGATTCCCAGGAAAAGCTGAGCTGTGAATCTAGGATGCTGTTAGTGCTGGGCCTATGTTTCACTCTGGCCCATCTGTTGCTCGTTTGAGAGGATTTAGGAAGTTGTGAAGTGTGGGTCAAAACCAGCCATTCTTATGGAAAAGCAGTGTGGGTGGGCCCCAAAACTGGACTGGGCAGAGTCTCTGGGGATCTCCAGGGCAGGTCAAACAGTGCTGGCCATGTTGATGGAATCTCAGATACGACACCAGCTTGCTGGCTTTGTGTGGGGAGGATTTAGAAAAGGGATAGTGGCCTCTACTCACCTCGATGCCAGACGCTTCCATTTCTCTCTGTGTGCCACTGTCACCTTTCAAGCTGCTACCCCGTCCTGGAGCTCAGAGGAAGTGAGTCTGAGTAGGTGAGTCTGTGTGTGGGCTCTTTAAGAGGAACTACTTGGGGTTCTAGTGGTTTCTTCCACTGACTCAATCCCTCCTGGTTTTTGCAGCCAGAAGTCATGGGGATTTATCTTTCTGGCACTGGAACCCTGGGCTGAGGAGCCTGGTGTGGGGCGGGGACTCCTCGCTCCTGAGATATCCCTCCCAAGTTTTTATCCAGCACACATGCCTGTGGGACCAGCCCGTTCAGTGTCTGTGCCCCTGCTGCCAGTCTGGGTGGATGTGGTTTCTTTAATTTTGTAGTTGTCAGACTTCCCTTCAACTGGGTTTCTGATGGTTTGAGTGATGGTTATTCCATATTTTGGTTGTAATTCTGATGTGGTTGTGCAAAGAGGCGAGCCATTTCTTGGAATAGCTTTCTGTTGAAGAGGCACTGTTCCTGGCGTCACTGTGCCCAGTCATGCAGCATACAAGCCTGCTTCTCTAGTCTTCCTGGAGATTATTCGAGCTAATGTTCTGCAATTAAATCTTTACCGCTCAAAACTGTGTCCATCAGGCAAAGTGGATTTCATTATTTGCAATCCAGAACCTTTCTATATATATATATATGGCTCCTCTTGTCTACTCAATATTCTCAAAAAGAAAAAATAAAGCAGGAATTTCTTTAAAGAATATGAGCTTTGGGGGTGGAAACAGGAAGGAAGTGGGGAGAGCTGGGGGTGTGGGCTGGGATGGGGGTAAAGGGCAGAAAACTACTTGAATGGCAATTAAAATAATTTTTAAAAGAATATGAGCTTTTGAACAAAGAAAGCCAGGAGGATAAATAGTATCTGCAAAAACCTCAAAATTCATTTAAAGAGACCAGACAGGCACAACACTTTAGTACATACACATTAGCAGGAAAATGCCAAAGATGTAGCCTATTCAAATGTCTGGAACAGGTGTGAACTGAAAAGACTTTTGCACAAAGCACTGCACTATATCAGGAAACCAATATGAGGAGAGAAAGGGCACAGACATTCCAGTACCTGGCAAGCTAAAGAACTCTGGGCTGGGAGTCAAGAGCACTGAGGTTTAGAATCACCTTTTGGGGGAACTATGTGACTTTGAGCAAGTCACATACATTTTCTGAGCCACTATTTCCTCATTGGTTCTCTCTCTGGTTGAATCATCCTGGTTGGATGAAACGATCGCTAAGACCTCTTTGAGCTATGAATCACCACAGTCTAGAAAGAAAGAGGTACAGCGTGTGGAAGAGATATAGAAGCAGACAATTCTCTCTTTCCACAAAAGTTGCCTTTTAATTATATATTTGCATACTTTATGTGAATACAAATTCTAATTTTTTCCTCACATTGAATTTTGAGAATCAGGCTAAGAAAAAAATTGTTTGGGCATCAGTTATAAAAGTTCACCCCTTAGAAAATATACCTTTAATTGGCACAGTCTTTCCCCATCACCCCACACTGTGGGGTGAGAAGAAAGTCTGGAGAAGAAAGTCTTCTCAGACCCTGGAGTGAGGAAGGCCACCTTGGGCCCTTTGGAACGCAGGTGGCTCACACGGGTGGTGATGGTCACCCAGTGTAGCATTGGGGTGGGTGGATTTGCTTGTGACAACACTGTGCTCATCCTACCATCTCTGCTTTTCTCTAGACTCAAGAGTTTAAAACTGACACCACTTCAGAGACATAGAGATCTTTCACCCTTCTAACCTGCCTGAGGTTTGAATTCCTCCCAGGTGATCCCTGTCAAAAGGCTGACTGACTTAGCTTGGACATCAGTGAAGGAGGGTCCTTTCGGGAATATTTTGTGTCACAGAATCAACTTATTTCTCTCCATGTTTTCTACCTGTTAATATAGACTGAGTCCCTTGGAGTCACAAAGAATAAAGAAAATCTCTCATAAGCTAGTCTTTTCTGTATTGGTTTGGATTCCTTCAAAGTCCTAGTCACTCCTTTCTGAAAGCAGTTGAAAATGCATCTAGAGCTGAACTCAAAATTCCAGATGTGTCTTTTACATCACATCACAGTGATGTCCTTATTTTGACATGTTAATACAGTCTAATATTTCAGTAAGCCTTTGAGGTACACTCATTAAGCTCACTTTTTCTATAATAAAAATATTTTAAAGAGTCTTAGCCTTTACTTCTTCACCTTGTAGTTACAAGATGCATTTTTAGTTATGGGGAGGAAACATATACATAATCACATTGCATTTATATTAATATACTCAATTTCCTTTTTAAAAATAATAATTCTTATTAGAAATACCCATGCGCACAGCATGTATATAAAGAAAAAGTTATAAATCATCTAAAAAACTACAAATCACCTAAAATGTAATGTCTCAGAATAACTTAATGATATTTGTTGAATATGATTTCAAATATATCTCTATATGTATAGTTAGGTAAATGGACAGATAGATATATTCAAAAATTTTAATAAAAATTGTGATTATACTATGCATACTATTTTAAAGTTAACAGTATAAAATATTTTTTCTAAATTTTAAAAAGGAAAAGAACTAAAACTGAAGTTAATTGCAAGCTTCAGATGAGTGTTTCTTTATAAAAGATAATTTTTCTAAAGTTAGGAAAAGGAAATGAAAACAATTAGGGAGGGAAGCCATATGAAATTTTTAATACATTACAATTTTAGACAGCATTAATTAAATTACTGATTTAAAATATTATATGAAAAAGAAACTATGGGACAGTAAAAAGATTAGTGTTTTACAAGGGGTTGGGTGAGGAAGCAGAGGATGGATGACTAGTTAGAACACAGGGAAATAAAATTTTAGGGAAATAAAATTATTCTGTATGATACTGTAATGGGGGGTTCATGTGGTTTTACATTGGTCACATCCCCTAGAATGTACACTAAGAGTAAGCCCCCATGTAAATTAGTGCCTTTAGTTAATAATAATCTATCAATATTACCTCATCAATTGTAAAAATTGGATCACAATAACACAAGCTCTTACAAATATGGGAAACTGTGTGTTTAGGAGGAGGAGGAGCATAGGAGAACACTGTGTACTTTTCTGCTCAATTTTTCTGTAAACCTTAAATGGTTCTTTTTTAAAAAGACCATTGATTCTTTGCCATAAAAAAGAATGAAATCTTATTTGTGACAGCGTGGATGGACCTAGTGGGTATTAGGCTAAGTGAAATCAGTCAGACAGAGAATGACAAATACTGTATGATTCCACTGATATGTGGAGTCTAAAGAGTGACATAAAGGAACAAAGTTGGAACAGGATCATAGCTACAAAGAACAGACTGATGGTGTTGAGGAGCCAGGTGAAAAAGGCACAGCGTTAAGAAGCACAGATTGGTAATTACCAAGCGGTCATGGGGCTGTAGAGTACAGCATGGGGAATAGAGTCAATGATATTGTCATAACTATGGGTGGTGCCAGGTGGGTGCTGGGAATATCAGGGGAGCACTCTATAAAGTATATGGTTTTCTAACCACCATGTTGTACCCCTGAAACTAATACAAAATAATATTGAATGGAAGTGTAATTGAGAAAATAGATTTTTTAAAAATGGTGGAGGAATAAAAGAAAGTTTGAATATAAATAGATGGCTATGTGTAGATGAAGAGTAATGTTCAGCTAAACTGAAATATGGAATTTTACTTTGATAATGTTTTACTTGAGTATTAAAAAGAGTAATTTCTAGCCAGAAGTAAAAGGCCATTAATTAAAAATAAAAACTAACAATTAAACAAAAATAGATCTAAAGCACCTTTAAATTTTAAAAAAATATGTATCATCCAACTTATAGTTATGTATAACTCTAAGTTATAGTTTAAATGCCTTTCTCCCCAATTACAGGCATTTTAGCTTATTTTCTTATGTTTAAAGTGTTTATAACATTTCTATTCTATTCTTCAACCACTAATGTATTATTCATGGAGTTTATGCTTGAGTGAATTTGAACTTTCAGTCCTTTCTCCATACATTCCCAAATCGTTTTTTTTTATTTTAAATTATTCTTTAGTTGGTTAGATTTTATTTTCAAAAAGAACTCACAGATGTGAGTTTTCTTGATACTTTTCATGTCTCAGAATAAAGGTTCTCTGCCTTTATACTTACCCACAACTTGGCTGGAAATAAAATTCTTGTTTTTTCTTCAAATTCAGGGACAAGTCTCCTTTGTCCTGGGGAGCTAGCTGAGTATCATCAGAGAGAGACCTGATTCTTCCCACTCGAATATGATTTAGCTTTTTTGAAATTCACTAACTAGAATATGTCTTGATGTCTAACTTTCTGTTGAAATTAATCTTGACACTCAGAAATTAGAATGTGTTTGTGTTCAACTTTTGGCTTTAGTTTTTCCTGGCGCACAATGTAAAGAAAAATTTAGCTCCTTATTTCAAGAAAAACTGAAATAAGCTATATAGTTCAGCTCTGAATATATTTTCTTTTACATTTATTGGCGTTTCTACTATTTTTATGACAGATAATTTTAGTCTGTCATCCATATCTGTCATTCTATTTATTGTCTTATATCCGTCTTGGTGAAATTTAGATTTCCATTCATTGCGTTTCTCTGTTCTGTTAATCAAATAATCTCACCAAAATAGGACTTCACTGCTTTTTGGTGAACCCCTAGTAATCTCTACTTTCACTCTATGTGCTTACAAACTATTCCTTCAGCGTGCTTCCTAAAAACTATTTCTTCAGAATGTAATCTTACAAGCTTACCTGAGATGCTATCGCACTGGTCAGTTAACAGCTTATGGAAAGGACATCTTAGTCTTTTTGATGACCTGAAGGTATTTCCCTGTCTCAAGTCTTCGGATAACTTTCCCATTCGCCATGATTCTCAAAGGTCCCTGGCAGAGGTTAAGAATTCTCACAAGTTTATTCTCTGTTTTCTCTAACAAGCAATGAGCTCAGATGGGGCCAGGTGGGTACCGGAAGCAGTGGGAGGCCCACTCTGTGTAGTATGAGTTTCTAACCACTTTGTTGTACATCTGAGACCAATACAGAATAATATCAAATGTAAATTGTAATTGAACAATTTTTTAAATGATATACACATAGGCATACATAAACAAACAAACAAACAAACAAACAAACAAGCCCTAAGCTTGGACCAGGAAAGACTCAGTTAGATGAACTAAGTCATAAAATAAGAGGAGAAGATCCAGGTTTTGGATCTACCTCACACCATAGTTTACCTCCCGCCCCTCCAGTTGTCTGGTGCTTATTGTCTCCCCAGTAAACTACAAACCCCCTGGGGACAGTGGCTGTGTTTTATTCATTATCGTGTTCTTCCTGCTCAGCACGGTCCCTAACTGATCACGAGTACTCTACAAACAGTTGCTCACGGAGTGAATTACTAAGGATGTTTGGAAATGTAAGAGGCGGTCTTCGGTGGATTGGGCTAGCTACTGACCAACCAACCACCCGGGCATTATTTCCCTAAATGAATTCTTTTCCCAGTTGTAACCAACCAGTTTTCAAAATACAAATCATTTATCCTCTTCTTGTCTTCTTAAATTTGGGGGATTTTCACAGGGGAAATTCTGTTATTTCATAATCTTCACTTGAAGCGACTGACAGACCAGCGGAATAAAGACAAAAGGGATGAACAAGTGACAGAGAAGGAAATAATGGGAATCGGGAAAATGATGAGGCATCATTGGAAACACATCATTCTTCTTGTGCGGGGCTCTAGGCTAACTTTGAAGACAGACAGAATCACTGAGCCATCCAACTTTCCCAGACTAGGGTTGCCGGGTTGTATGTGGCTTTTCAACAACCAATGTTGCACTTTCAGGCCCTTTAATTTTGGCATTATTAAAAACAGGACCCCATGGAGTGTCTCGGAGTGCCTCTTAGTGCAAACAAATTGCAGCGATGATTCTAAAGGAACACAGCGATGGGCGCCATAGGCATGTCTTTGAAGTTGTGCTATGAACTGCAGCCATTTGCGGTGAGCTTCAGATGAACCTCATTTTGTCTGGAAACTGAGGTTAGCTGGCTGCAGATCGCCTTCCTCGTCTCTGGTTTCTACAAGCAGGGATTAATCTGGCATCGTCATCCTTTGCATCTCCTCTTCTGATATTAACACACTTTAGCTCCATCAAATGAATATTTTGGTGTCCTAGAGTCTAGCATTACAAGGGGATCTTGCAGCCCCAGGGTACCCTCGTCACCCCAGGGAGGCCTATTTCCAGCCTGGAGCCGTGAGAAGCCGCCTGTGGAACCCTGTGACCCGGACAGAATTGTTTAGAAATGCAGCTGCAAGGAGAAGAAATCAGGCTGAGGACACTACCCAGTCATGCATGGGAGTGTGAAACTCGTGGGAGGTGTTGAGAGCTCTGGACAGGTTATTGAAAGAGGACGTCCACAGATTCCACCAGAGCTTTATGGGAAGAACAAAAAGACAATTCAGAATGACTTTTAGTAACCTTATTGCTATTTTTGTGTCTGTGAATGAAAAAAAGTCAAACTCGGTGGTGAAGTTGGTAAATTGTGGAATATTCTTAAAGAAACAAAGCTTTGATCCCTTCAGAACGTCGGTTTCATAGCTGCTAGGCCTGCCACGCAGCCCGTGAGGCCACTGTCTGTCTCCACAGGAAGACGCCTGGGCTTCATGGCCTTTTCTCTGCCCTTCCCTCCCCCCTGACCAGGGCTACTCACTGTCTGAATGATCACAAAGTCCAGATAATGAGGCCTACCACTTGAATGGAACTGTAGCTACACAGGGTGTCCTTGTGGCTAATCCTTACATATTCTAAAGCATTACAGAGAAACTGTTGTAAGTCTGAGCTTCCATGAATTTGCCTCGGATTGCATCCAGTTACATTGAGACCTTTAACTTGGGAGAAGCTTTCATTCAATCTTTAAGATACATTTTGTCATTGTTATTCTATTACAGTTCACATCGTTACCTGATGCAGCACGGCACAAAAAGCAGGTAGCTCGCTTCTGTTCTAATTTCTGTTTGTGCCAGGAAATACACCCTTCTCTTTTGATTGTTGACACTTTTCTCCACGTTGAGCCAAAGTGTCATCTGTCTAAGTAGGGTATTGTTCTAAATATTTCACAGCCAGCTCTCGGCTCCTCCCAACACGATGAGGTAGGTAGCCATCGCCCCACTGTGCTGTGGCACAGCGAGATTAAGCCTCTCATCACCGCACGCTCAGCGCTCTGGCGCTGAGGTACAGAGCTGTGGTACCTGGGTACCTCGCAGGGCGGCCCACCCCAGAGGCTGTGCCCCTGCACACAGTGCCGCCACACATCACTCCTCAGCTTTGAGATGCACGGCCTGGTGCTCTTTTTATCAAACATCAGCATGGCTTTACTGAGTTCACACAGGAGTCGTATGCAAATTAAACAAGTCTGTAAGAAGTCTAAGGAGGAGGAGCAAGCTCAGAAGAATGCTGCTCATATTTTTGCAAACTATTCACCATTTATTTCCTTGTGGAGATTATAGGAAATTAACAGAAAGAGGCTTTAGCTCAACATGAATAAGCAACTAAGATTTACTTTATCGATACTTATTAATCTATTAATATGAATGCTTCCTGCTCTGCAAAACGACGATGAATTACTTGAGGAGTAAATAAACTCTCCTCGCTCACACATGTAAGCAGAAGTTTGAGAACGAGAGGCCGGGGGTTGTTGGAGGGGATCCCCGATAGGGGTGTAAATCGGGCTCAGGGACCATAGAGGGGCAATATGATAGAATTTTTTCACTGATCTGCACACCCTCACTGGGTGGCCCTTGTTTATTGCCGTTCTCCAAAACTGCCACATTTTATGTGGCTTCTGCAGCCTTTTGTCCTTCAGGGTTCACTGGGATAGAAGAATGAAAACAATGAACCAAACTACTCAAGTTACAAAAAGGTGAAGGCAAATGAGGGTGTAATATTCTGGCTCTCATTGAGCACAGGAAACCGGACAGACTTCCACATCCTCCCAGACGAACGAGACGTAGCAACACGCCTCTGCTCCCCACTGTTAGGTGCCACAGATGACCCAGCTGCGTAGCTGATATGTCCAGCTGGGCACCAAGACAGGTTAGTGTCCCATGGCTCTCTTTCAGGAAGTTTGTATCTGGGTTCCAGAGGTTTTAAGGTCTTTTTAACTTGCTGAATTTTGGGCAAATTACTCTCTAAACATGTATTCTTATTTTTGCCCCAACCTACTTACTCTTAAAGAGGAGGCTCGGAAAAGTTCGGAATTACTGTAGGGTATTAACTTTATACCAGGATTTGATGGCATGTTTAATACGTTCCAGGGTGGAGAGAGTTGCTCCTGTTACTATGGATTTCATTTAGAAAGATCAGCGGTCATTGGGCCAAAGGCACCAATTCCTATCTTTCATTGAAACATTTCTGCAGAGGAGCACTAAGAATCTAACCCTCAGTTGAAATTAACCTTTGAAAAGAAGGGCGTCAAAGGGAAGGAGCCCCAGCGGGGGGTGTTGGTCGTTCCCTGACTGGTCACAGCTGTGACAGATTCTGTGTGCAGAGCATCTACCGAGGGAGTTCAAGGCACTTTCCCTCGGGAGCAACCTTCTTCACGTGACGGTCAAGATCAAACACCAAGTTTCATTTGCTTTAATGTTCTCTTTGTAGTCATTGCTAAACTTTGTTACTCTTAGATTTGGAAACTATTTCTTCTTCCTCTATTTTCTACCTTAGAAAAGACTTCAGTTTGCTAGATTTGTAGTAGCAATGAGTCTAGCAGTTCAGGACCTAATTGTACAGCTGTAGTGCCAACAGCAGAGATCACTTTTCAGAATCTTCCCTGATATCCAGAAATCCCATAAACTCCTTAGGATTCTATAGTATAACCAAATTTTTACCTAAGTGCCAATTTTACCCTACAATGGACTGCAATGGCTACCATTGTCCATAAGCCTGAAAGAGATTTATTTGTGCTACTAAAAAGAGATCTCTGGGGAGATATTCATGGGCAATTAGGTGCAGCTTTTAAAATCTGACATGTATTTCATTTAACTTTGTCTCTCATAATTTTATAGACTTCCACTGAGTACTTCAGTGAAGATGATGGGGTGGCATTTATGAAAGGATCTGAGACTATCTTGCCTCTAAAATCATGTACCGAAATCTCTAGACCAGGAGTTTCCAACTCATGTCCCATGGGCCGCACACACCTCAGGATAGCTATGAGCTTGGCCCAACTCAAAATTGTAAATTTTCTTAAAACGTTATGAAATTTTTTGTGTGATTATGTGTCACAATATATTTAACATGTGACCCAAGACAACTCTTCTTCTTCCAGTGTGGCCCAGAGACACCAAAAGTTTGGGCACCCCTGGTCTAGACATTAAACTTGCTCATTTGACAACATACAAGCAACAATGGTAAAATAAAATGGCAGGGCTTGTGCCTTAAGCTCCCTTGACCATATCACCAGAATACTAGTTGCAATAAAAACTACCAAAAAGCTAAACATCTTTGCAAAGACAACCAAGAGTAGCCTGGTCCACATTTCTCCAGTTCCCTTGCACCAGCTTGTCCTCGCATAAGGCCCTTTCCTTACCAACTTGCCTCTGAAGTCCCAGCATCCCTTGAGGCTGAGGTTGGTTACATGTATTCCCACAATGACAAAGTCAACTCTAAATATTGTCTCTCCTTTGCTATAATTTAAACCTAAGGAAAGTGTGACTAGCCATAGGAACAAGGATAGACCTATTTTTATTTCTAAATTGTATTTAGAAAATTGATAGTTCAACTGGATTCGTATTAATCCATGACATCCATACAACATCGTTGTTATTCTTAAAAGAGAAGAGACAGATTTGAGGTGATGGGAGTGGGGGCAGTCTTGGCACAGGTAGTGGCAATGTTGCTCTAAAGAACCATCAGACTCCCAGTTTTTTCCTCTTCTGACCATAAGTGTCCCAAAATGTTTTTTCCCAATCTTCTCCCCCCACTCTTTCTTCTTTTCTTTCTCATCTCTCCATTGTCCTCCACTGCCCAAACTTAGTGAAGTTTGAATAAAAAAAGACTGAGAAATATTCCATTCTCAAGGCCCTGGTTTTATCTTTCGATATAAACCTTGGACAGGAGCTCTCCAAAGGGCTCGGAGTGTGGAGAAGCTGCTAGCATTTCGGTCTCTGAAGTACGTTCCTGAACATGTTCACATTCACACTTTCGGATGCTTACCAAGTACCCCACAGGGTCCCATGGAGGGAGACGTATACGTGCTGCCTTCTCCAAGGGACTGATCGCCTTACGTCCTTTCCGTGAAACAAAAACCAGGACTAAAGTAAGGAATGGATGGACAAATGACAGCACGACAGAGGGTGGATGGTTTCTAATTTCTTCCTCCCTCAGTGTCACACAGCACCATGCCACTGTCTGTCTCGCACCTTCACGTTCGGGGGACACAATGGGCGGGTAGGTGGATGGATTTGGATTCAAAGTCCTTAGCACAGCATCATGGGCCTTCCAAACAGGGCGCCTGAGTGTTCAAAGAAATGGTGTAGAAAACCTGAGTTTTCTGCTGGCAAATTGTGTATGTAACATATTTTATATCTATATGCTTATATACACACATATTTTATACACACATCTATAAATATCTATGTGCATTTATATTCACATAGCTTCAAATATTCCATAGTAGACAGAACCAGTTCAATTCCTTAACTTTTCAGCAATTTTAGGTGACTTTGTCCAGTAAGAAAAAACTAATGTCATAGCTGGGATTCAGCTCTGGCCCTTGGACACAGGGTGCAATGTTTTCATTTCTAGATGTTTCACCTTTACACTTTTAGATGTATTTTCTTCTTTCTTCATTACCGAACATATTTGAGGTAATATAATAGTTATTACTTTCCTAATTTGGCCTCAGGAAGCTGGCCACCGATGTCCTCAAAGGCATGCAGACAACATAGGATTCGAATTTGTCGTAATGGAAGAAGTGAAACGTTAGGGCCAGGGGCTGGAACATCTTCATGTTTTCACAAGTCTGAATAAAGTTGGTCTTTGCTATGTCTCAAAAGGATTCAGTGTAGAATATGCAGAAAGAAGCATCTGTCAATTGAGACACGGCAATTGCTGGAATCACATAGACTTTTCCCAACCAGCTACAGAAGCCAAGAAGAGAACATTACATAGATCTACTGAAATATATTCGTAAGGTGGTTATTACAATGTTAGCAAAATTCAGAAAGGGTCAGGGTTGCAATGGGCAGAAGGAACTGAAACAGTCTGAACTCACATGCACTCACCCCCAACTTTGCAGAAAATTAAATACAAGATGAAGTTGTTCGTGTAGACCTAACCCTGAGGTATCCAGATTTGTTGACATCTAGGCCAGAATGATGGCCTGTGACTGTCTTCCTGAGTCTGGGTCACCAGGCAGTGTCCTGTCCCGATACCAGGGTTCTCGTTCTTCCCCCAAGTGTCTAGCCAAGTTGGGGTCTCTGTTTGTCTCAGTGCCCCCATGTGAGAGGTCAAGCAGTTGTGTTTCTAGGTAAAAACTGATGTTCACCTAAGTGGTTCATTAAAAAAGAGAAAGGCCCTAATGTGTTTACTCTGCTTGTCTACCACCCCCCACCCCGGTGATTAAAGAAACCTGTCTCTCCCACACTGCTTGCCTTCTGAGCAGCCATTCTGAACGATGTGGCGGCCCCCCACCCCACGTGCCTGCCCTTCCCTACTCACCACCATTGATTAGACCAGCGGTGGCTCCCTGAGCCACAGGCTGGCCAACCTGGAGAAACGAAGCCCACCGACCATCAGTTTAGCCAGTTCGTTTTCCAGGTTTTATAGCAGAAAAGCTAGGATATCCCAGACAGGTGGAAAGCAGCAGAGCATTGCCAATGCAGAGCACCAGAAGGACAGCCTTCGAAGCCCTGTTTGTAGGCCCTTGGAGCCTCCTTCCATCCAAAAGTGTCCTCTGTCTCCAACACTGAGCCCTTGCACTTCCACAGATTTTGTCCACTTTTCACCCCCTGACAGTCCTTGCAGTGAGCTTCCCCTCGTCTGAGCCTGAATGGTTCTCTCTGCTTCCCAAACCAATGGCCCCTGGTTAGCACAATGACAAGGAAAACATCTCACGAAATTCTCCTCGTTATCCTATGACTAGACTCTGACTCTGCCAGTGAGCCCTGACGTTTGTGAATTTATCCTTCTGGTCAGATCACAAGATCACAGCCCTTAGCACGTAGAACCCCGCCCCCCTCCACCAAGAGACCACTGTGTCCTGCTGTAAACACCTCCCCCGGATTCTCACCATGGCCCCTTTCTCCTGCTGCACACTGTGGAGGAAGCCTCTCTCGGAGCGGCCTGGCGCAACCTGGCACCACCACGCGGGTCTTCGTGCTTCGCCTGAGCTGAATCTTTGACTTGTTTAAGAGGACGGGCAGTCTTTTAACTGATTTTTCTTTAGCCCTCACCCTTTGCCACTTTTCCAGTATATTCTTAAGCATCAGGGTAGAGATGCTTAGAAATTGGTTTGTATGGACCTTATTCCCGAGATCTTTGAGTCCACGAGCTGAGATGGACCCCAGAAATCTACATTTTATCCAGCTCTCAGGCAGAGCTGATATAAGTGATCCTTGAACCAGCTTTGAGAAACATGGCTCGGGAATGCTGGTTCCCAAATCCAGTAGGAAGCCGCTGAATTAGACTGGGCAGCATTGGAAAGGATCTCTGCTGGGGTCACATCCGTGGATATCCTGGCTCAGTTGTTCTGAAGAGGACGGAATCGTGCTAACGGACCCATTTACGGGAGATAGAGCTGCTTGAGGTGTACCTGCCAGGGCAGACCGTTTGCACCCGAGTATCTGCTGTGCTTGCCACACATGGCCTTGCACATCTCTAGGCACAGTGGTCACAACTCCCGGCAGGGAAGGTGGGGTCTGTTCATTTGAAAAGCTCTTCAGGTACCACCTGAGGTGTTCCTGCCTTTCCCTTCCTCTGGTCCCTGGTCATCACCGAAGCGTGAGCGTGGTAGCATTTCCCAGACTGTTCCCAAACTAGAAAACACGGCACTCAGCCATGTGCAAACCTCATGAGAAAACCGTGAACTGAGTTACATTCTCTCATTCCTTGAGGTATCCATCTGGATCCTCAGACAAGTTTCCATTTAAGGGTGCTTATTGATATGAGTAATATGTAAGTAGCACTGTCTGCTTTGGAAGGACACATCAGTATTTCACAAGAGCCTCTGGGGAGTGGACTAACTTACTGTGCTATTGTGGTTCCCTCTTCTTCTGCCCAAATGCCAGCAGAGCCAGGAAAGTTTGCTGGGCAGGGGTTGGAGCACATACTTCCTCAGAGAAGATTATACCTGGTCAACTATTACCAGCTTTTCTTCTTCTTCTTTTTTTTAAACTATTTTAGGGAACCAACAACACAAATTGCCTGTCAGGTTTTCATAAATTTTGAATGGTCTCACCTTCCAAAGAGCATATGATTTATAGGGCAGTTATTTCCTCATGCATAAATCACCCCAGATAAATTTATTTGTGTCCCTCCCTCCCAAGAAACTCCAAAGCCTGCTCAAGTTAGTGAAAGGAAACAGACATTAGAGCAACCATAAATAAAACAGAGAACGAAAAAACAATAGAAAAAGTCGATGTCATTGAGGATTGGTTTTCTAAAGAAATAAACAGTATTGACAAAACCTTGGCTAGACCAGTAAGAAAAAACAAACGAACAGAGAAACCCAAATAAAGAACACCAGAGAGGAAAGAGGACACAATATGTGGATACCACAGAAATAAAAAAGATCATAAGGGACTATTATGAACAATTATACACAAACAAACTGGACAACTTAAAAGAAAGACAAGAATTCCTAGAGGCATGCACTTCCTAGGCTGACCAAAGAAGATACAGAAAGCCTGGAGAGGTCAGTGATGTAAGGAGATAGAATTAGTCGTCAATGACCTGCCAACAAAGAAAAACTCAGGACCAAAGGACTTTGCAAATGAGTTATACCGAACATTTTAAAAGAAGAATTCCTACCAATCCTTCTAAAACTCTTGCGAAAAATAGAAAAGGGAACACCCCCAAAAGCATCACCCTAAAACCAAAGCCAGACAAAGACACCACAGGAAAAGAAAATGCCAGGCTAATGTCCTCCTTGAACACAGATGCAAAAATCCTCAACCAAATATTAGCAAACTGAATCCGGCAACACACTGTACAGATCATATGCATAACCAAGTGAGATTCATCCCTGGGAAGCACGGGCAGCTTGAACACAGGCAAACCAATAAACGCACTACACCACATTAGCGGAATGAAGAGTAAAAAGCATACGGCTATTTTCATAGGTGAAGAAAAAGCATTGGACACGATTCAATATGCGTTCACGATACAAATCTCTCCGCAAGGAAAGATAACTTGCCACTCGTGAAAACATGGATGAAACATGAGAACATTATGCCGAGTGCAGTACGCCTGACATAGAAGGACAGCTACTACATAGTGCAGCTTCCCTGTGGAATCCAATCTGGTGGCACTGAGAGTGGCAGAGAGCAGAATGGTGCTTGTGGGGAGCTGAGGGGCTGGGCACGCGGGGCGTTGCTCATCCGTAGCCCCCAGTTGGAGTTCTACAAGGTGAGTAAATGCTAGAAGTGTCCCGAAGAGCATCGTGCCCACAGTTAACAACGCTGGTCTGTACTCCAAAGAATTTGCCATAGACCATGATCATAGATCTATGGCAAATAGATCTAGATCTATTCATCTAGATCATAGAATGATCATGATCATTCTCTATGATCATAGATCATTTGAGAATAGATCATATGTTAAATGTTCTTATCACCCACCACACATGATAAGAAAAAAAAGTCCAGGAAGAAACTTTTGGAGGTGATAAATATTTTAATGGCAGAGATGTGACAATGGTTTCACAGGTCTGTACTTAGCTCTCAACTCATCACATCGTACACACTAAATGTGTATCACTTCTTGTATGTCAGTCACCCACCTCAATGAAGTGGTTTCACAGATGAAATACTGCATTTTGCTATGTGCACTTTTCTGCTTCTATTTTTTAGGGAAAAATTAAGATGCGCATTATACAAGGGTATAATGATACGTACCATGGGTGTAATAATCCTGGGTATTATGTGCACAGAAACATAGGTGTGCATTTTATACAGGAGCATGTTATACATGGCAAAATACTGTAAATAAAAGTAAAAAAAGTAACTAGCCTCTTTAACTCTGAAAACACTTACTAATTAACTAATTATCTCTGAGTTTGTCAATTAACACTCATCTGCATGGTTCAAAAACATGATCTTTTTAGGCTATAATGTGAGGATGAAATTTTTCATCCAAGTTTTTTCTTGGTCACAGAATTGTTTCCCTTCATGACTAAAAGAAATGTAACAGAAAGGTGAAGGATGAGGAAAGAGTGAAGGGATGTTTGAGGAAGCAAAGAAGCCAAAGAACTGTGTGTACCAGCTGTTTCTATTTAGGGTAAGTGTGTCCTTCCAGTCTTTTCCCTCAGATTTCAATAGAGTTTCTATCCTAGAGAGGACTGTCTTTATTTATAAAACTACCATGGGATCGCCGAAGTGTGGTCAGGGTCTGGAGTGACACACAGGACAGTGGCCGGGATAAGCAGTGAGCAAGGACGGGGATTGTGGAGGGAGGGAATGGGGCAGCATGGCTAGGGACTGGATCCCAGGAGAAGTGTTTCTCCTCAGTGAGAAATCCCCGCCGCTAGGATGGCATTGAGGAATGGAAACACATTAATATTAAATTCAAAGTGTTGGTGGGAAGCCTAACCCCTCCCGTGTCCAAAGTCTTCATTAAAATCTGTCACCATTGTCTTGGGCCTGCGAACCAGAGGATCGTGTTTTGATTCCCAGTCAGGGCACAAGCCTGGGTTGCAGGCCAGTTCCCAGCAGGGGACACATGAGAGGCAACCATACATTGATGTTTCTCTCCTTCTCTCCTTCCCTTCCTCTCTAAAGATATATAGATAAAATATTTTTTAAAATGTTTAAAAAATCTGTCACCATTGTGTGGGTCCCCACAATGTGAGCCATTACATGGAAAAGGGATCATATTTGAGGACAAAGCAAGATAATTTTCAAGTTCAGTGGATTTAGCAAAAGCCGGGACTCAGGACCAAGTGACTCCAAGAAACATAACCTCCCTCTCCTTCAAGGGGCCCCTGGAGAGAGTAGGAGGGAAGCCGAGTCTCTCAATGCACACGTGATTGAGCTTGTTTCATCTGAGTCTTAAATTGTAAGGTAGTGTCGGGGCTTCAGTCTTCCCCGGGCATTATCAGTCTCCTTCTCCTCTTTCCCTGTGCTCAACATTCTCTGAATCTCGTTCCTCTATTCCCACACCCTCCATCTAAGAATTTCTGTGCAAAAATGTGCAAATTTGATATTTTGGGTACATATGCCAACAATGGACATAGTAGTTAGTAAAATCTCATTTCACAGGGTCCCAACAGTATCAATTCACTTTGATTTTGTACATTTAGTAATAGGAGGTAGAGGATTCTTGAAAGCTATAAAAGCCAGAGATTTTATTAGAAAAGCAATTCTTGTCACTGGATGCCGTGCTTTGTGCAAAACCCTGAGGAAAGAGTCATGAGTGTGATGCCTCTGATTTCCAGACATGGAAAGTTCACCAGCCAGAATGTTCCAGAAACACTCATCCTGTCTCAGGCATCTTCAAACCTGAATTACGACTGACACACCCAAGGCCCTTCATCAAGAGGACAAGTCACTTTTATATTTACTGAGACGGAAAAGTAGTTAAGGGCATTTAACTCAAAGAAAATTTAAAAAATAACAAAACACCTCTGTAGAGATAGTCTCAACTCTAACATGCCACTCCAGGATTCTTGAATTGAAGTTTTAGGAAACACGTTTTGATATTTGTTAGAGTTGGGGAGGAAAGACGGAGAGTTCTATGGTGTTTCAAATTACTCCCAGTAAGACTGGCTGCTGAGCCAGTGAGAGCCAGCGCAAGACGAAACTGCAGGGCCCACAGTGAACAACGCGAGGTTGTACTCCAAAGAAGTTTCTAAGAGAATAGAGCATATGTTATACATGGCAAAATATGTAAATAAAAGTAAAAAAAGAACTGTTTTGAATTCTTAAGAATTGTAAAGACAGGGACAGCAGAGTGTTAAGGCCATCGAATAGCCCTTCTAGGCACAGGGCTCTGAGAGACAGCGGGGGTCTCGTGTCCCTGGAGCCAGCCCTGTCTCCAGGCTCATAATCCACTTACGCTGTCCCAGATTCTACTTCATATTTAACCCAGTGGAGGGGAGACTAGAGTCCCAACTAAGAAAGCAAGTAAGGAAATTTCATCACAGTGTCACCTAAGAAACCGATGTGGAAACTTACATTATAATACGAATTTTTTCACCTAACATTGACAATGGTTAATTACCAAAAATTTCCCCAAATTAGATCAGTCATCGATTTTATGGGTATGTATGATTTTTTAAAGGGTAATCAGTGTGCAGGTATGTACTTTACAGAAGGCGTAAATCATCAAACTGTTTCCTAAATGCAAATGAATTTAAGATATGTTTTACTTTCTACCGAAAGAAAATTATTTCAAAATTATTTCAAATCATGGAAGTTTATCGGACAAGATGGTTAGCCACAAGAAGCCATATTATAAAATGAGACGCTTTTTAACAAACAAGTTTCCTTTAATTAATTACGGGCAATTTACTTTCTAATCAGATGTAAGTAAAAAGACAGGAAATAAGCTGTATTTCAGTTCTTACATTTTCTCATTTTCATTAGTCCATATTATGTGGTTTGTCCAAATTAGCCCTTCCATAAATAATTTATTTCCTACTGCTCGGAGCTTCAGTTGCTTCATCTCAAAAATGAAAAGTTTCAGCTAAATGAGTTTTGAATGCTCTCTGAGCCCTAATTAAATTCAGCGTTACTGATTGGTAACACATTGCCTACAAATTCCTGTGTGGGCACCTCAGGATGTGAAACGGAGTGAGCCTTGGCTGCCAAGCACGGACGGTGTGCCGTCCAGAGGGAAGGGAAGGCAAGCGGGTCCACAAATAACCGTCACCTCAAACAGCTCCAAAGTTCTGAATCTTCAACTCTAACAGCAACAACAAAATCTTACCCCGGAAGCACAGAAACCCTTAAGGTTTGGGTGTGACCTAAAATGAACGAACTGAGCTCATCTGACACAAACCGAGCTCCTTGACCGTTGGGTGTGGATGCTGGAGGCTTGAGGGAGTTCCAAGCCTCTTCGATGGCCGGTTGTTTGTGGGTCCTGCTGCTGCGCCACCCAGGCACAGGCCCAGGGTCCTGTTTGCCTCCCGAGTGCTCTTCCTCCCTCTTGGGCGTGTTGATTGGTTGTACAACATGGGCACAATCTCAGACCACATTTCTCTTCACCACTGACGGGTACAGCAAAGTGGCGGTGAGGCAAAACTCTGACGTCCTTAGCCACTTGTTTTGTGTCCTGGGAAACTTTATTCGGTCGCAGCCTTTTCAACGTTACATGGCTTTCATCTCACATGTTTGGTCCAGCTGATGGAATCAGGGTTATAGCATGTTATTCATCTTTTAATAAACAATGGAACCAGGAAGATTAAAGAATGACAGCTTGAAATAGAGCATAAACTACAACCAAAGCAATAGAAATTGCATTAATACGGCTTTAATATGATTTTCAAAGGTCTCCTGTCTGGAGCTCAAGCCCAGTTTCCTGGCTGCTTTAAAATGAGACCAAGGATCTTAAAGGATGTGCCTGAGGACAGGCCATGAGCCTCCTCATGTTTCCACAAACAATTCACCAGACTGCAAGACTGAACTCATATGGATCCTGTCTCCAGCCTGGCTCAATGAACCCTCCAAATAATTTCTTATGAAAGTAAAAACCAAGAGTTTACCAACAATGTGGGTTCTGCATTTTTTATACATTGTTTTCTTTTTCTAAATTTTATTTAATTATTTTTCAAGTACAGTTTTCTGTCTGTTACTCCCATCCCATCCCACCTCCCGTGCTCCCCCTCCCTCCCATTTCCACCCTTCTCAGTTGTTGTCCATGTACCCTTTATATAGGTTCCTCTAAATCCCTCCCTAATTCCCTCCCCTCTTCCCTCTGGTCACTGTCAGCCTGTTCTCTATTTCAGTGTCTTTGGTTATATTTTGCTTGCTTGTTTGTTTTGTTGTTTAGCTTCCTGTTAAAGGTGAGATTTTATGGTACACATTGTTTTCTTAAGATACAACTCTGGTGGGGGGAAGTCTTCTTTTTGTTTGGGGGGTAGGTTTGTTGTTGTTGTTGTTGTTGTTTTTAATTTTTTGTTGTTGTTGTTGTTCTTGAACAAGCATCAGAAAGGATCAAGCAATACGGGGCATTCAGTCTTGGGTCTGCAGAACCACCTGTGCGGGCTGCAGGAGAGAATCTGCCCTTGCCCACGCCTGACCTTGAAGCTGGCTTCAGCACTTCTCCACGTTCATGTCTAAGAACTGACTGTACTCAAAGGCGTCATTAAGCAATATATATATTTTCTGAAGATTTGGGGGAATATGTGGGGGAAGTAGATTTATGTTAAACTCCATACACCAAGCAGTCAATGAACATCTCATTGAAAGTACCTTTTCTGCATTTAGTCCCCTGTTGGCTTCATACCAACTCGAAGTCTTCTCCCTCGGATGCTTTCGCTCATTTTCCAGGCTAAATCTGTTCTGCCTCACAGTCTTCCAACAGCCAGCCCCAGATAGCTCACCCTCCTGGTGCACACACAGCCCGCTGGGAATGGCAGTCTTTTTTTTGCCCCAACATTTCTTTCTCGGCAGTGCCGTGGGCCTGACCAACCTTCTATATCCCACCAGAACTTTGGGCGATAAATTTGTTTCCAAAGCATCACCTGTATAAGCAGAAAAAGATGGGAAACAGTGTTTGCCTGCTTGCTCTGATGAACAAAAATGTCATTTGGAGTCAGGACTCCCTTCATTTCTCAGTGTTACAGATTCCCCACATCTCTGAACATCTGTGGAACATTCTGGGACTGTTAAAAATTGTGGTGACGTGAAGATACAAGGTGTTGTCCTTCGTCCATCCTGGCCAGAAAGCAGAAAAGCAGTCAGGACACGAGCCTGTGCTCTTTGGGCACTGTTAACAGCACACCATGTTCATACTGCACAGAGGAAAGGATCTCCTTTTCCTGTGACTCGTGTACAAGAAAATCACCTTCACAATTAGCATCATTTCCTTGTGATGACTCCCAAGCAAAACAGTGACCAAGGTGAATGCCTCTCCTTTGGATAGACCAGAATGACCTGTGGCAAGACTGCTTCTCATCTGATGCTCTGCCGAGTGGTCTACATACCTCGTGAAATCGGCCATCCTCTGGGGAGAAGGGTCGATATTTGGGTTTCTGTCCCTTATCCTACTTTGAAGACCGAGACTGGTAGTATTGCCTTCTTTGCTTCTATGTACTAAATCACTGTAGCATCAACTCTTACTTGGATTTATTTGATCAAATGCATGTTTGGCCTTACAGCCACCTAGACATCCAGTCCTCCATTAACACGATTGTGGACTAGCTCTTCTTTGCGAAGTGCCTGGTATTCTAGGCATTAGAAAGATAAATAAGGTAATTCCTCATCATCATTAAATTCACATTTAATCAAGGAAGATACAGAAAACAAAACAACTATAAACAATAAAGACAAAGTGGTTGACAAGAGAGGCTGTTCCTCGCCTGGGGAAGTTAGGAACCGGAATGACCTTTTAAGAATCCGATCTGATCATGTCTCTGCTCTACTTAAATCTCTCTAATGGTTCCCCATCACATTCAGAATAAAAAATGAACTGTGAGCCTTTCAAACCAGCCTTCAGCCTTTTAGCCAGTTTCAAATTCTGCTGTCTTCCTATTGACTACACTCCAGTCACACGGGACTTCAACTCTGAGGGGAGGTACCATGTCGATGTGTTTTAATTAAAATGCTTTGCGGTTGCATGTCTTGTGTTTACCACGTCAAAGGAATCCCTCCGATAACAAGTCAAAAACATTAGAACGACAGTAAAGAATTAACGTTCCTAACAACAGGGGGTTAGGGAAGAAGGAAGGGTTTATACCGCGAATTTTCGTCTCATCCGTAGCATCCATACTTGAGTTTGCAAGTGACATCATCCCACAGTGGCCCAGAACTCAAAATTAGAAAAGAATGCTGAAAAAGCCTTTTCTGATTATGTTCTTTTTAGGAACTTTTATGGTTTCATAAATGAAAGAACACTTTTAAATGTAAAGTAATAATAATGATAGACACTCTAACATTTATTGAATATTTTGATATATATATGTATATATGCCAAACACTAACGCTCTTTTCTTTACACATATCTTTTAAGTTAATGCCTCAAAAACTCGTGAGATAGTACTATTACTGTAATTATCTTCTAGATGAGGAAGTCAACTACCCAGAGGAATAAATATCTTGCAAAGAAGATAATTTGCTAACTAGAGTGAGCTTTTAACGGTGTGGCGCATATCACGTAATGTCAGTGTAACACATTGTTGTTAAATTATGGCAGAGCTTTCCGGTGATTGCTCCAGGCCGTGGCCGCAGCTGCGATATTGTCTGAAGGCCATGGAAGATGCGACTACTGCAGACGATTGTGTGTCTGTAGGCTCGGGCCGAGAGAGGAGCATGGCAATGAACACACGGGCACGTTATTTCAATAGGTGAAATCGTACCTTTGATCTTTTTACAAATTTAATGAAGTGTGAATATATATTTTGGCAATTTCTAAAAAGGCATTAAAAGAAATACTGTTGCTTTAAATAATAACATGATAAAAATTCAATAATCTGCAATGTTTTCAAATCTCAACATTTCCTCGGGGGCTCCTTTGGTGGGGACCATCACTGGTTGGGACCAGTGAGAGGGTCCAAATCCTAGGGGACATTTCTTCTCCTAGTTACAGGGCAGACGATCCCCCTGGGATACTCGAGAATCTGATTACGGAGCATGACTTAGGTAGGGCTCCTGAACTGACATTTCAGCCAGTATGAGGTGACTTAATATACTGATCATGGAGAGCATTCTGAAAAACTGTGCTCCGGGACATACTCAAAAGTACTTCTTTGCTAGGGGGAAACCATAAACAAGCAACATCTTAGTTGACTAAAGGAATAGGAAAACAAGGATAAAAAACTTGCCTCTCTGACAGAGTAGGGTTGCTAGACTTAGCAAATGAAAATACACGACATCCAGTTAGATTTGAATTTCAGATAAACAATAAATAATTTTTTACTAACGTAGCCCATTAAATACTTGGGAGGTGCTTATAGTAAAAAAAAAAAAAAAGATGACTGTTTAACTGAAATGTGAAGTTGACTAGGTACCTGGTCTTTGTCTGGCAAACTTATTACAGAGAAACCAACCAAGTTCCCACTCAGCGAGTTTGAAGGTTAGGCTTCCATTTGTGCTCAGGCCTGACCTGACCTTGTAAAGGGGAACGAGGGCATCTTTTTATCACAAAAAAAATTTGAGTCCAAAAATAAAACAAAACGAAAAGCAAACAGCAGACATGGTACAAGTTGAGGGTAGCTCCGTCTGGCAAAAGGTGTCAGAATGAGACGCACCAGCCTGCCCCCTGTCACCCAGGAGATGATCCAGTCCCTGAGCCACTCAGGGCTGCTTCCCACCCCCAGGAAGATACAGAATCAGCTCCCAAAGGAGAAGTCTTGGGCACTGTTCAGATGGTAAATTTGAAAGAGATTTACTTTCTGATTAAAATAAAATCCCATTAGTCTTGATATCCAATTTCAGTCATTTCAGCTGCCCATGAAACAGTCATGCCTCCATGATTGATGGGGAAAAGGGTAGAAAAGCTGGTGCTGGCTGGCACGTGTCCTATAGCTGTGGCACAGAACTGTGGGTAAGCTACCCTCCTTGTCTTTGGAAGTGTGATTATCATCTCTTCTGTCCTTTGGGTTAGATAGAGCAGGGAGGGTGTCCGTTGACTATGAGAATCTGGTGCACTGGGAAACCGTGTTAGAATAGAAAATCCTACAGACTAAAACCATCCTGGGAGGTTGGGCCGGGAGCATAAAGCCCTCTGCCCTTTAAGGTGCCTTGAGGATGCCCCTGACTTATGGTGACACAGACCTTCAGCAGTGAGGAAACAGCTGCCTGCACTCTCAGGCTTCCCAGGGGCTGGCTGAGACCTCATCTTCCAATCCAACCTCCCGCTCCTCTCCTTGCTGGGTGTGAGCAGGGAGGGAGGCTGAGGTGCTCCGTGAGGTCCCAGCCTTGGTGCCTTGCCTTTCACATGACAGCGACTCATTGGTCTTCCCTGGCCTGGTCCCCAGCTACCACAGCCCTCAGCTGCTGGTGGAAGTATCTCCTGAAGACCCTAGCCAGCTTCAGGTAGCTTGTCACCACTTTCTCTCTCTGTCTCACAGCACCTTTGGAGGTGTCTACTAGCTGCCATAACTACCCCAGGCGGAGCGGCTTGACGAAGAGAAGTGCACCATATCCCAGCGCTGGAGGCTGCAGGTCTGACCTGCCAGCGTCGGCAGGCCCATGCTTCCCTGAAGGCACAGAGCAGAGCCATGCCCAGGCACCTGGCTTCTGCATGTCATCTTTGGTGTTCCTTGACTTTTGTGTCACCTTGATCTCCTCCTTCACGGTCACATGATGTTCTTCTTGTGCGAGCATCTGACTCCAAGTTTCTCCTTCTTGGTGGACACTGGTCATGTTGGATTAGGGGCCCTTCCTACTCCACTAGGACCTCATTGTAACCAATTATACTACAATGAGTCTATTTCCAAATAAGGTCACATTCTGAGGTCCTGGGGTTTAGGACTTTGACACAGGAATTTGGGGTGGGGTACAATTTGATCCATAGCAGTGGGGTTCGTGAGAAATGCAAATACGAGCGCATCCTAAAAACCTAACATGGTGCAAAACACCACCGAGGAAAGGAAAGAGCCTTCTCTGTTTCCCTGACATTCCTACAAGGAAAGACATTTTCCCCACTATCCCTACACAGTTGAGTGTTAAAGGAAATCTCATCCAGGGTGAAAGATGAATAGATCATAAAAAGCAATAAAGATTTTCATATGGAAAAATAAAGTTTTGAATACAAGATTATGTATGACAGTGTGTATGCCTATATAAGGGGCAAGTCAAGATTGAAACTGGGCAGCAGGTCCCGCTCCTGAATGGTAATTTCTAGCATCCCTCTAACTGTGGGCACTTACTGGGTGTCGGACACTGTCTAAGCACTTTTTGTTCTTTTATCCATACAACTCTATTCAACTCAACTCTCTATCTCTATGCCCATCTTAGAAATAAAACAATGTCATTGAGGCTCAGACACTTCAAGAACAGAAGTCACCCAGCCAGATTGGGATAACCATAATAGCATAATCAATTTTAAAAAATTTTTTCACCCAGCCAGAAAGCATCGGAGCTGACAGCCAAATCTAGGTGTCTGAGTGTGACATCTAGGTGCCGTCCTGAGGGGCGTCTAGAATGGGCAGGGAGGAGAGGCAGAGAGGGAGAGAGACAGAGGGACAGGCATGAGAGACATTATCAAAAAAGGGGATCGGGAGGTTTGGAAACTGGCTAGATTTGAGAGGGAAGAAGGAGTGAGCTTTGTCAGGGTTCACTCTGAGGTTTTGAACTTGTGTGACTGGAGAATGCTGATCACTTTGACAACAGTGAGGAAGTCCAGAGAGGGAGCAACTGCGGGCAAGCGCGAGGAAGGGTAGGGGTGAGCTCAGTTTCAGATATGCCCAGCTGGGAACGAATCATCCCGGGAGGAACAGCCAGGGAGGGAGGCCACAGTGCCAGCAACCCAGTAATCCGTGGGCACCAATGCAGAGGCAAAGGCGACTGTTGCAACAGACACAGGAGGAGCTGGACGGAGCGAGCAACATCAGGTTTGAATTTTCCCTGCTTGAATTTTTTAAACGTTTTCTCCCAAGAAGCCACGTTAGCCCTGTTTACTGCCTATTGGTGAGAGGGTGGGGTGTGAACTGTTTGTTCACCACTTTCCAGTTCAAGCCCAATCTTTTGAGACCAGTTATCTCCCCACTTTTTTTCTCAAGGCAGAACAACTTAAATTACAAAGTATCCAAGAAAAATAAACCTCTATTCCTTACGCATTGCCATTAAAGTCTGCCTTATTCACTAAGAATCAGGGAAGTTTAGCAATTTTTTTGTCTTACTCGTGGTTTGTTGTGTGATGTTAGGTGCTTAGTATCACTCCTTGTTCAGTGTGCTAGTTGTAAAGGAAATCTTTGACCGGAAAGGGATTCTGTGAATTTGGGAACACAGGCCGATCCAGGTCTTCAGCATCAAAGTTTTATGTAATAACTATATCCACGTACATACATTTTAAATTACTTCAAATTCACATGTGGAGAAGACAGTATCGGGTGATTGGTTCCTCACAGCGTAACTTCTATGATTCACCACATAATGAATCATGACCTTAAAAATGCTGAGAACAGCGACACCCCCACACTGACAGCGTCTCATCTCCTCTCTTCCACGCTCACAAGCACGCTTGAATGAAAACTTTCTGCGTGATCTGTCCTTTGTATCTGTCCCTCCTCCCCTCCACTAGCACGACGACTAAGACCTGATTTGTCTCATTTGTTCTCCTTCTTTTTGCTTTGGTGGGTACAGTGCAATAATGTAAAGTAACCACGTTGAAGGAGATTCTTGCTGACTCTTTGTGGATTGCCACTCCCAATAACTCTGGGTGGCTAATGGTTGTTTCCGCTTCAGAGGCAGCCTTAGAGCCAAGAGTCTACACACGTGAGGGACAGACGTCCGTCTGTCCCAGCCGTTGTCAAGCAGGGGTCTTAAAGGTGGTCTCCAAACCAGCAGCATCTGTCCTCAATGCTTGGTGAACTTGGTCGAAATGCAAATTCTTGAGATTCACCCTGGGGCCACTACCTCAGCCACTAAGAGGAAAGGGGGGACCAAGCGCCGAAACCTTCACGGGAAGGCGCCCCTCGGGGAAGTCTGGGGCGCGCTGCCGTGTGAGAACCGCTGCAATAGAGTAATTGAACCTTCACAGCACAAAACGAAGTGCCGTTCTTCACGGACCACAATGAATGTTCCCCAAACTTCGTCAGAAGGGCCTGGGCTTCCTCAGAAGGGTGTTTGGTGTTTGTTTTGCTATTTTGTTTTGTTTTGCTCTTTAGAATAAATGATGCTTTTGCCTCTGCAACCAGTTAAATAACTTGGGGCAAAATCTCTTGACCTCTCTAGGTATTATTTTCCTTCTCTATAAAATTAGAACTTCAAACTATATGAGCTCTGTGGTCCCTTCTCAATTTTAATAGTTGCCATTCTCATTTTTGCTACATCAGTCTCTCTATGGCTCATAGCATGTGTTTCCAAGTAGGCAGACCAGGATCAGTGTCTTAAGGTGATGGCAACAGGTGCACATGAAACCCACTTCCTGTCTCCTCAGGTAGCAGTCTATCAAGCCCATGTTGTACAAAAATAAAAACTAAATCATGTCATAGCAGAAGTGAGTGAACTTTTTCTGTAAGAGGCCAAATGATAAATGTTTCAGGCTTTGGCGACCACTGGTTGGGTTGCAACTACTCGGTCCTCCCAGTCATGCAAAACCAACCCTAAACAATAGATGGAGGAGCCTGGTCCAAGTTCCAGGAACACTTCACTTCCAAAAATAATGGCAGGATGGGTGTAGCCCATGGGCCTCAGTTTGCCAACCTGTGCTTTACAAAGCTTCTCTCTTTCAAAATTAAAATGAACAATTTAATCATTTCCTAGTTGACTGCTTAGTCATTAATCAGGTATTTAATTGCCAGTCCACCAGCAGTCCATTAAGTGATTGTGACCATCAGAAGCACCCCCAAAATACCTGACATCCCTGTTCTGCTTTGTTGGTTGCTCCGTAAATAATCAATCAAAGCTGAGTGAGTGTTGGCCGGACCAGGCTTGGGCCTATTTCTCCACCTCAGACTCCAGGCAAGCAAATGTCCTATTTTCACAGACTTTGAAACAGTTCAGGTTTAGCATTCTTACTGTATCAGAGGGCACACTGAAAGAGACAAGTGATTAGCTCTGCGGCTGGGGGTCTCACAGTGATCGCTTAGCTACTGTTCTGAGGTACAACTGTCATTCAAAGCCTGCCTAGGTTTTGACTGTCTGTCGTATCAAAAGTTATTGACGGGACAGTTTTTGTCTAAAAGCTTGACTGAAAAATAGTAAAGGTGCCATCGCTCTGTGGTTCCAGCAGGTCGTGACAGGCAAGTAAATTCTGCACACGCTGTTGGTGCCTAGCCCCAGCCAGTAGGGTAGAGAGCCTGGGCAGAGCAGAAGGAAGGTGCAAGACAGCACTTTAAATCTTAGTTGCATGAGTGCATCCCAGAAACACAAGCAATCGGGCTCATTTCATAAATGGAAAAAAGAAAAGGAAAAACACTAGCTAGGTTTCCAAGTACAATAAGAAAACATGTTGGGTAATTTTGAAATTTCCCACCCCGAGCTCTGGTCCCAAGTGGGAGCATATGCCAGAGCAATGGCCTGAACTTATTCTGAACTCTGAGTTAGGGCCACGCTAGCTTCCCTGACACTGCTCTCCTTCCAGCATTCTCGGTATTATCCTTCTGTGCCCATTTATAATCAGCCCTCGCCTGAATTTCCTCCAGAATGCAATGCTGCATGGAGAGCCAGGTCTCGGGATGTTGGTATTTCCTCCACCCTGACCAACATCTTGTCAAGGTGCTGAGTGGAACATGGACGCCACAGGGACAATGGCCTATTGTCCTGGTTTAGGATGACTTATAATAAGGCCCTGTGTGGGAAAAGTATTGGTGAAACAAAGAATGAAGATAGAACTGAAAAGATGTGGGCTTAGGTCCCTGCATCCGCGTGAGCCAAAGGGCACCTGTTGTCCGCCTTCCCCGCTTTTTCCAAGGAGAATGGAGTGTAGCCTATGACTCCATGGCTTCGAGGACATCTCATCAGATAACTGAACCAGACCCTGCAGTTCTAAGAGTCACACCCCAGGGCCAGCCACTTGCCAGTGGTTAGGCTCCTGTTTCCATCCAAACAGGATCCTAGGAGCTGCTCCAGCAGACAGCGCCATGTTCTGTTAGGACTCGCTGGGCACGGGGATGCCCGCAGCGCTCTCCTGTGACACCCTGCCCCGTGGATTGCTCTCAGCCGTGCGTGGGATGAGCTGGCAGCTCAGGGAATTTGGTCTCCCAGGAACAGTTCTCAGTCAGGGGTGGCTGAAGACGAAGGCTGAGTATTCTAGCTGCTTCACCCGCCAGGGGTGGGAAATCTTGGTGTGGTGTCCCACTCAGAATTCCCTGGAGAGCCTGGGCCCCAGGACTCCCAGCAACAGCTGCTTGGTGATGCACCCCCTCCCCTCTTTGTCTCCCTCGCTGCTCCCCTACGGATGCCCTCTGAGATCACTTCCTAAAGAAGCTACTTGCTCTCAACAGTTTGTCTCAGCATCTGCTCCTGGGGAAACCCGGATCGGCCCTTGGGAAATCTTTAGATACTGCTACAAGCATTCAGTCCCTTTGACTTTCTCCTCTTCTTGATGTTTTACTAGTAAGGTAAACTGAGAAGATTGGGATTAGTGCCCCCAAACAGACCCACTACAGGCTCTCCAGTCTCCACTCCTGGAGACGTGGCAAGTTGAGATAGATGCTTAGCTAACTGGGAATGGGAACATTTATCTGAAGCCCTGAAAAAAAGACACTGATTTCTAATTTACACACCCTGGCTGGATTTGACAAATCAAAACTTTGGGACTAGTCTGTTAGTCAGGCCTAGTTTGGGTCTCCTACCCTCCACATATTAAATTCTGTTTTCTGAAGATGAATAGATAAAGCTTTCAATGTTAAAATTACTGAGATCCACTCATGGTTATCAGAACCAGGGTTAGGATAACCATTCTGAACATATCGAGTTCAAAATATGTGTCAGGGCCTCGGTTGACCCTTATAATGACCTGAAAATTTAGTGAGGTGATAAGTACCATTTTACAGATGAGAAAACTGAGGCTACAGGGGTTGAGTAACTTGCCTAAAATCATAATCAGTGGATCCAGGTTCCTAAACCAGAATCTTTTCCACTGGGGGCCCCTTCCCTCACCCCCTAGGCTGCTCTGTCTCCCCAGAGCCTCTCCCTCAGCTTTTGGCCCCCCTGGCAGTGTGGCGATGGCAGTTTGATGACAGCTGTCCCATAGGTGGCAGGGCCATGACAGAGGAAGACCATCTTGAGACCAGAGCAAAAATACACAGGTTTTAGGGCCAACTCGTTGTGTGAGAGAAAAACTTTCCCGCTCCTTTAAGTCAGGGATGTCCAACCTGTGGCCCTCGGGCCACATATGGCCCAGGATGGCTATGAATGCAGCCCAATACAAAATCATAAATATACTTAACACATAAGATTTTTTGTGATTACATGTCACGATTCATTTAATGTGTGGCCCAAGAGAACTATTCTTCTTCCAATGTGGCCTAGAGACGCCAAAAAATTGGACACCCCTGCCTCGAGTCTTACCTGTTCGACGTCAGATGAAGATGTGGAACTAAATACTTCCAGGATCCCTTGCAGCTACAAAATGATGATACTGCCTTTTCCCATAAAATGTTGGAAAGAAACATTTTTTTTCAAATTCCTACAGTTTTATTAATGCAGCATGACTGTCAGTAGCTGCAGATTTAGAAACCCATCTGAGATGCTACACTGCGTTAAAGGGACCATTTGCTGGACTGAAAATGCAAGGATGTCCATAGATTAATAAGAAAACTTTAGGTACAAAAGGCAATTTAAATAGGCATTTTGATGGACAGGGAAATTATCCCATGTTCCTAAACAAAGATAATTCTACACTTTAATCATCTCTATCAATCTATTCTACATTAATCATGCTGTCCCGCCTGCTTGAATTTTAATCTTATTGGAGAGGAAATGGTTGCAGGTCAAGCCAGGGGACTGAAATATTGATACAAAATTCCAAAGTCTCATCACCAGCCATTTATATGGTGGTATCTATCTCTTTTAACATGTGTCAAAGATTTAAAAAAAATAGCAACCACAAAAAAACCTACACGTGCTAACACCATGCTATCCCTCACCCTTCAGAAGGAAAACGCTGTTCCTGGTGAAATAGTACATCTGTTGTTCAAATCCCATCACTTTTACATGGAAACTTCTGTTCTTTCATAACTCAGATGTTTGAGGTTGGAATCTGGAAGCTCAAAGGATTCATTCACATTATAACCAGAGCTATGAGGTGGTAGCTTAGGGTGAATAATCACACGGATAAACTCTTGTCATTAAGCGGGACTGGGGAAGCTCATATTTTAGTTATTGCACAGCCTCACAGACCTGTGCCTCACTTTGTAGTGCACATCAGGGCCATCACTGAATGTGCAAGAATCGCAAGGTGCAGGTGTTTCCTGGGCTTCTGGTCATTGTACCTCTGAGGGCATCTTATCAGAATGAAATGTCTTCGGGGACCAAACGTTTCAGTCTTTTAGAAACAGGATGAAGTAAGATGAGTCACTTTAAAAATTCAGCTGTGAAACAAAGCTCTATATAGACCAACATTACTAAATTAACAGTTGATAAAATAATATCGCCATTCTGCCTAAGAAACCGTCTTTATAGAACCTTCTACAGCCACATTCTGGGATGAGCTTTCGAACCCCCAACAGTTCCTCCAATCCCCTTCTCTGGGTTCTCATCAGAGATGGCCTTGGTACCTGACGTGGGCCAGCCCAGCTTCAGGCGCTCACCAACTCCCAGGAGCCTTGCCTGGAGGAAAGATGACCAGCTTCAGCTCACTGGCTGGTGGATCCCTCCATTCCTCCTCATTTCAGTATGTTCTCTCTGCAGTTAACCTACTTGTAAACACCTTGGGGAGTAAACAAAACACCCGCTGGTAGTTTTCTTTCAGGCCTGGTTGGTGTAGGCTGCAATAAACAATGGACCATGGATGCTTTTAATGAAGAGACCAGGGTGTTTTTCTCTAGACTGATTTTAAGCATTAGGCTATGGTAATAGTTACCATTAAAAATGTTACTTATTTTTAGGGTAGGCAATAGTACAGAAACGGGGGAAATCAGACCAGAGCAAGGGGGTTTACAGGGAAAGTTGGAGGCCCAAAGGGGTGGGGGCAGGAGTCAGGCCTGAAGAGGAGAGGGGTTGGAGGGTTTTAGCAGACACCCCCTCTTCCCACTGAGCTGGGAAGGAAGCCACTGCAGTGCCTGAATCAGGTGGTCTTCAGAGTCAAATCACAGCACTAAGGTGGGTGGTAAGTTAGCGTTTCTGGGCTCCCACGTGACTGTCATGGAGGTGACCATTTTAACGTGAATCACATCATTAAGTTTTTCAAAGTTCTTTGAGGATGTAAGAGTGACAAAATCAGTGGAACTGAATTATTTCAGTTTATGTTAACGACCCTTAGTGCATAGAGAATTCACAAATTCCTGAAAAGATGATCTGCAAAATAAAGTTGTGTATAATGAATCTAATTTTATCAAGGAAAACTTAGAGGTGTATTTTCATTAAAAAGAAAACAGTCTCTCCAAAGCCTATTAAAATCTGTGAGAAGGTGCTTTATCGGCTCACTTCGAAGGAGCACAGCACATATTCCTTGTAATTCTAGGGTTTGTTCAAAGACCCATCACTAAGAAATGGACACCCCAGCAGGGCCTACCTGGGAGGGACACAGGACACGAAGACCAGGGTCTGCATCAGTCAAGGGCACAGGGGTTCCCCCGGGCGGGCGAGGTATGAACTCTGTCTGATGGCTCAGTCAGGAAACGGACATCGAAGTGCAGGACCGAGAGAGATTGAAGGTGCAGATGTATTTGTTCGGGTCTGCAAAATGTATCCTGTGGTATCACTTAGTTGCCTTCACATCCTCCATCTGGAGGACCCCTCCCTAGTAACAACACAGAGCAGTACCTGGGGATGTTGAACAACGACGTGTTTCCCAGCTGGAGAAAGCCCGGTGCGTCGGGTTGGGTCGGCTGCACGCCACACTAGTGCACTGATCGTGGCCACCCTGCTGACCAGAGTAGCACTCTTCAACCTTTTCCATCTCATGGCACTCGTAAGCAAGTGACTAAAGTTCTGCGGCACACCAAAAATTTTTGCCAATCTGACCCCCCCCCCAAAATAGGTTTAATTTTGATTCATTCACACCTAATGGCTCTGGTTGTGTTGGCTGTTGTCATTTTTTTAAAGTTGACAATCTAAAGGAAAAGAGGTCAGTGTCCCTGACTAAAAAGTCAGGTATTGGCTTTAGTTTTTAGTTTTTAGGTTTTTTCCTTTTCATTGAACTTATTGGGGTGACACTGGTGAACAAAATTACACAAGTTTTGGGTGCACAATTCCACAACACATCATCTGTACACTGTATTATGTGTTCACCATCCCAAGCCAAGTGGTATTGCATGTTTTAAAAATTCTCGTGGCACACCAGTATGGTGGTGTACTGGGTGAAAATTGCTGTATGAAAGTAAGAGTCACTTTAAATGTTTTTACCGTAAATCAGTCTCTGACAATGGGTTTGTATGGCATAGTATTCGCTCTTGGTGCTTGGGGAAGCTCCTAGTAATACTCCGTCTCTTCTGCCTTTCAACTTGCCCACCCACCTTCTCCCCCACCTCTGTCATTGTTCACTCTGGGATGCTTGCCAAAGCGTGTACGTCTGTCCGGACCCGGAGTGAGCCAAAGCAAATAAAATTCCAGGTGTGACCTTACCTGCATGCATTTACCACCCGGAGTCTCGGGGTCAGAGCATACGAAGCTAATGCTTTTTCCAAGCCTCCCGCAACGAAGTTATTTTGTTCTTATTTTAGCGTCAGATTGCAGAATTCATGCTGCGTGCACACTCATGGACTTTTTGGAAATACTACTCACCGGGTGTATTTTCCATCAGAATATTTGTGGTGTAATTTTTTTTCAAATGCATTAGTTAATGGTTTGTGTTCCAGCAGCCCACTAGTGAGCCGTTAAATGAAAGTAGCTTGCTCACGGCAGCCTGATCAACCCCAGGCCATTAGACACCCCCATTGTCTTTTTGATTTCCTATTGTTTTGACTAACTCTCCTTTCCCTATACTTGGATAAGCTACCAGGGAGGTGAATTCATTGCTTAGATTTGGCAATTTTTTTAAAAAAAACATTCTGATAAAAATCTCAAGACTGAATAAAGACCCAACCCAGGACCAAACAATGGTGGAAGAAGCTTAGTGCCCAGTCCCACTGCCTCAGTGCCCTTTCTCCTCGTCAAGGTCCTTCCCATCTGTGACTTCCTGGTCCCCCAGCGTGGGAGAGAACGATGGGTCAACTCGAATTTACAGTAAGGGTACCGGTGCTTACTTGGGGGTCATATTGCCCCCTCAGGACTTTGGCTGTTACAACCGGGGTGGGCGGTGTGTGCTACTGGCATCTAGTGGGTGGGAACCAGGGATGCTCTAAACCAGAGGTGTCAAACTCATTTTCACCAGGGGCCACATCAGCCTTGAGGTTGCCTTCAAAGAGCCAAATGTAATTTTAGGACTGTAGAAATGTAACCACTCCTTAACTTTAAGGAGTTGAAATTTCAACCGTGTGGCCCCCGGTGAAAATGAATTTGACACCCCTGCGCTAGAATCTCACGATGCAGAGAACAGCCTCCACTACAATTATGCTACTCAAAGGTATCAGTGATGTTGCCTGTTACTCTTTGTGGAGTTTCTTCATCTTTTTAAAGTGACTAGGAGAGAAACACACTTAACTCTATAATCCTGACACCTGTGGTTTAATTTGTAAAATGGGACACAAGACCCATCAGCTTTTAGAGATTCAAACAAATCCAGAGATTTCTGTCACATACTCACCTACCCATCTACTCCTTGAGCGTGCATGCACGCATGCGTGTGCGCGCACACACACACACACACACACACACACACACACCAGCGTTCCAACACTAGACAGGACAGGAACAGAGAGCAGAGCACAACACTGGCTCTTAGAGCCCTCCTGATCCTCTGTGCACACCCCCTCCCAATGCAGAAGGGAACCACCACTTCCTCTTGCCATGGCTGGCCATTTTTTCTGAAACTGAGGGATTCTTCCAGACCTTGGGGTTCGTGTTGTAAAGCTGTGCTCTCTATCTCTGCATCATTCGATAGCTTGTAATATTTTAAACGGATCTGGGGACCCCTGAAGGTCCCTGCGAACCTTTCAGGGCATCCACAAGGTCAACGTGAAGTTAACTAGGACACAGCAATAGGCAGAAAGATGCTTCCCACTGATGTCCAAGTTCTAATCTCAGGCACCTGTGAATGTGTTGCCATCCATGGCAAAGGGCATGAAGATGGTGATGGTTAAAGCTGTCGATCACCTGACCTTAAACTATCCCGGACCATCTGAGTGGGTGTGATATAATCCCAAGGGAATGAGAAGGGGGAGGCAGGGAGATGGTGGTGTGAGAGGGCTCTGAAGGTGAACAAAGGGGACACAGGCACGTCGGTGGCCTCAGAAAGCTCTAAGGACAAACGTATTTCACCCAAGTGCCTTCAGAAGCCTCCAGAAGATGACCTTGCCTTGACATTAGCTCAGTGCGACCCTTTTGGATTTCTGACCTCCAGAACGGCAAGATACTACATTTGTGCTATTTTAAGCTCCTAAATTTGTAGTCAGTTTTTATAGGAGCAATAGAAAGCGAATATACTAAGGTATTATTCGACTATTCCAGTCTCATTCTCTCATGAGGATGTTATCGGGTTTCCCAGGGGCTAATTGAACACAGTAATGCAACAGATGAAATGTAGAAGGCAGATGTGAGAACCTAGCTGTCTTTTATTCAGCTGGTGTTAAAATTTTTATAAGTATGTAAAACAGTGCAACTCCTTTGACACACTTGTGTAAAATACAGTTACTCCTCATAAAATATTATTTATATTAACATGTAATAAGTATGGGCTTACATTTCTAATACAGCGAAATGATAGCTCTAACCCACATAAACAAAAGCTCTTTGGTGTTTGCCATTATTTTTAAGAGCATAAAGGGGATGTTGAAACAAAAACACTGACAGCTGCTCTCAACTAGGAACTTGGACTTGGCAGACAGGTGTGTCCGTCCATCTCCAGGACTGTGTGATATGTAAATGGGATGCGGTGCAGATAAAGTATGAGAGATGAGTGGGAAGAGCCATTAACTTGTGAATAGGAGAGTCACGTTGGGAAGAGAAGGCCAGAGGGGGTACCACATGGATAATTCTAGAAGGACATGGGTCTCAAAAGATGTTGGGTTTTGTTGGAGTCTAGTAAGACCCAACAGGAATGGAGGAAGCAAAGAATGCACTTTTATGAATGTTTTACATGTGTATTTGTTATCCTGCACTGCCTTCTCCGCTAGAAAATGAAAAAGAAGTTCTAAATAATATAGTGCACACACACACAGACGTACATAAAACACACTTGGAAAACACAAGGTCTGTCTGGATCCACCCATGTTATTTGAAATAAATAGGTGAGAGGTGGGTGGAATGCAAATTAGAGGCCACCTGTCACCCTACAAAACACCCTCAGGAGAGTTCTCGTAGAAGCCGGGGGATGATTTAAAACCTGAATTCACTCTAAAACTTGATTCAAGAAAACTTCAATTCCTCTTGCCAGTGACATCGTCGTCTTTCAATACGGCCTTGCTCGGAAGGAAAGTGGGTGATTCCCACCGTGGGAGATTTTGCGGTTTCTAAGCCAAAAGCAAACTCTCCCACTGGAATCTAAAAGCCTCCCAGTGCTTCGCTGAAGCTAAGCTCTACATCACTTAGGCAGAGACCACCCCAGACCGCTGCACGCAGCTGAGTGTGTGCCAGGAAAAGGGCAAAAGAAGTTTTGGAGCGGTCTGCATAGATGTCAAGGACTCCAAACGTGGAAGCCGATGCAGTTCGCCATGAGGGCAGCCTCTCGCTTGCTCTTCCCTCTAATTCTCTAGGCATCTGACCCCCCTGCCGGTGTACCTGCCCAGGTCGCAGCAGTCACTGCAGCAGCAGCAACGTTGGAAGTAGAAGTCACCTAGAGCAGGCACCCTACGAGGAGGCGGTGGTTATTTCTTGCATTGCATGTGCCTTCGTATGTCCTCTCTAATTCTGAAAAATGAACGCTATTCTTCCTATTTTTAAAAAAGCTTTACTGTTTGATTGATTGATTTGAGAGAGAGCGAAACATCATTTTGTTGTTCCTCTTACTGATGCATTCACTGGCTGATTCTTGGATGTGCCTGACGGGGGATGGAAGCCACAACCTCAGCCTGTTTGGACGGTGCTCTAACCAGTGGAGCTGCCCGGCTGGGGTATTCTTCCCATTTTCCATGTGAAAGATATTGAGGCTTGGAGAGTCCCAGTAGCATGCACACCACTCCCCGGACCTGGGCAGGAATCCACACTGAGCCCAAAACTGCCTTGGCCGATGTTGAGGTTTGCACATGACAGCGGTTTCTTCCTCCCAAAGGGGCCTCTCTTTAAAATTATTTAGAAACAAAACATATGGATATGTTGCCTCATGCAAGACAAATATACTGTATAAGACATTTGGGAGGAAAGCCTTGAAAGGTATCTTCAAGACTGTATCCAGTGCTTACATTCCTTCCCTTATAGAGGGAATGCAACAAAAAGCTACCTAAAGAAAGAAGCAGATGATGTAAGCCGTATTTTTAAAAGGCTGCTTCTTTAAAACAACTTACTAGATCTGTTCCAGAATTAGGCTGAAAAACTTTTCTCCCCTAAGATGCACAAAGCCAGAATTCCTAGAGTCATTAGTGAAAAGGGTAGAAAGGAACCCTAATATATTGTAAGTGGGAATAAAATGGGTGCAGCCACAATGGGAAACATTATGGAGTTTCCTCAAAAAATTAAAAACAGATCCAGCCATATGATCCAGCAAGCCCCTTCTAGGCACATATCCAGAAGAAATGGAATCACAGTCCCGGGGAGATGCCCACACTCCCATGTTGGTGGTAGTGTTATTCACTCAGACGCTTTGGGGAAAAGACAGGAAAGTGGTCCAAGGGGCCTTCCCTCCCCTGGAAATGCCTCAGACGAGAGTGGGGTGAAATGGGGCTCGGGAGGGGAGGAGTGGGGAGGAGGAAGGGGGAGGGTGGCCATGTAGCTTGTTTCTTTTTTTCAAAGATTTTATTTATTTTTTTAGAAGGAGGGTAAGGGCAGGAGAAGAAGAGGGAGAGAAACATCACTGTGCGGTTGCCTCTTTCATGCCCCCTACTGGGGACCCGGCCTGCTACCCAGGTGTGTGCCCTGACCGGGAATCGAACCCGCAGGAACTGCAGGCTGACCACTACCATTGTGTAACACTCTAACCTAAAGCTCGCCTTCGTCCATTTCCAATACCATGACCTCCTTTGTAAATGTAGCAAATTTAGCTTTTAGTTTTGCGAAGAATCTCAAAAGCACAAATAACTCACGTTTGCAGCTCAATTTAGTAATGACTCTTACGTTCAATGAGGGGAAGGCCCATGTCGGGTTTTTTATGTCTCTTTTTCTGACCTCTGTACATGCAGAACCTGTAGCCTGTGAAGCACATAGAAGATGATCTGTACTTGTGGAAGAAAGGATAAGAGAGTGCAAAATTCTCTAATCTGGCCCTCTACAGTTCTTAATTCAGACCAAAGGACAAAAAAAAAAAAATTAAACCAAAAAGGCTTTAAATTGGATAATAGTTCTGAGAAGGAATTAATTCAATCTTTTGTTTTTTATTTCTTTGCTCTTTATTTTAATGGGATGAATCTAAATGGAAAAAATGATATATTGTAAGACCTTACTTAACCAGAAGACCAGACTATATGATTAATGAGACTTTTTATTGTACATTTAAAAAGAGAAGGCATATAGTGTTCTGAGTGGAACAGAGACCCGAGTCCCATTAGAAGTTGATTTGCATAACAGGGCCACAAACGTGGGAGCACAGTATCTCCCCGAGACAGTGACCATCCCTCTGGCAGTGTCCCCAGAAGTGGGCTGGCTGGATCCTGCGGTGGTCCTATTTTTAATCTTTTGAGGAAACTCCATAATGTTTTCCATCATGGCTGCACCCGTTTCATTCGCACCCACATCCTTGCCAGCGCTTGCTATCTTGTCCTTTATCATAACAGTCGTTCTAATAGGGGGAGGTGATACCTCGGGGTGGGTTAGATTTGCATTTTCCTGACAATGAATGATGTTGACCATCTTTCCATGTACCTGCATGCCCTTCGTATGTCTTCTTTGGAAGAATGTCAGGTGCGGGCCAGTGGCGCAATGGATAACGCGTCTGACTACGGATCAGAAGATTCTGGAAGAATGTCTATTCATGTCTTTTGCCCTTTTTACAATTGGATTGTTTGTGGTTTTGCTATTGAGCTGTATGAGTTCTTTATATATTTCAAATATCAATGCCTTCCCAGATAGATAGTTTGCAATATGTATTTGTATCAAATCATCACGTTGCATATCTTAAACTTGCATGATGTTCTATTTCAGTTATATCTCAATAAAGCTGGAACAAATTGGAGGTTGGGTGTGGGATTTTGGGTACATTCGTGTGTTTTAAGTCTGTGAGATATTTAGCTTTCTGCTTCCATGTCTTTCTCCGTAAATGCACACCATCATGATACTGGCACATGTGCCAGTCCAGGTCAGCTCAGGAGACCTGGCCTTGTCGAGGGGCCCACTGAAAAGGATCTGAGCCCTGAAATCAGGGAAAGGGAGTAAGGAATGCAAATGGCCAGTTATAAGAATGATCACAGGGATGTAAAGTACAGCATGGGAAATGCAATCAGTAACATTGCGATCGCTACGTACAGTGTCAGATGGGTACTAGACTTATCAGGGTGGTCACTTTGTAAAGTATACAAATGCCTAACCACTGTGTTGTGTATATAATACTCTATGTCAACTATAACTAAAAAATTGAGCCCTTTAAAAATTACATATTTTATTAATTATGCTATTATAGTTGTCCCACCCCCCCCCTTATACCTCCCTGGACCCCACCTCCCCCCCACCATGCTTAGTTCATGTCCATGGGTCATACATATAAGTTCTTTGGCTTCAACATTTCCCATACTATTCTTCCCCCCCGCTGTCTATTTCCTACCTACCATTTATGCTACTTATTCTCTATACCTCTTCCCCCTTTCTTCCCCTCCCTCTCCTCACTGATAGCCCTCCACGTGATCTCCACTTCTATGATTCTGTTCCCGTTCTAGTTGTTTGCTTAGTTTATTTTTGTTTCTTTAAGTTTAGTTGTTGATAGCTGTGAGTTTGTTGTCATTTTACTGTTCATAGTTTTTGATCTTCTTTTCCTTAAATAAGTCCCTTTAACATTTCATGTAATAAGGGCTCGATGATTTTGAGGCCAGAGGCTGCAACATTGTCTGAATCAAGTTCATTGTTTTTTTTTTAAACCTAGTGATTCGGTTTCACAAACTTTTAAGGGGGAGAGCCAACTGAGGATGAGCACTGAGCCCTTCAGACAGTCACTGCTGTCATCTGTACGAAAATTTACATGGTAGCCACCTTATTAAAATTTGGTTCCACTAGTCACTTATTGAGATTATGTCTTTTCTCTGAGTCACTAAGGAACTATGAAAATAAGCCCCAGAAGTGAAATTCAAATTGAGGTGAAAATTCAACAGAAGACTAGAGGGGTGAAAATCAGAGAAGAGGGAGTCAGCACTAGAGAGATGCCCGCGGTCCACCAGCGTGCGCACACTGGGATAGCAGGATCCTGCAGCTCCTCCAGGCTTCTTCTCTGAGATGGACCCACTACCTATACCAAGGGCTCCGGAGGGAGGGAGGGAGGGAGGGGCACTACGTATTGGAGCTTGCAGCGGAGATTGTCGGTGGGCCTGCAGGCCAGCATCTCCTCTGGAGTATTATATTCCCAATTTTTAGTTAGGCAAATGGCCATACTGAACAATGACTCTAGTTTTCAGCTCTTTTTCCACCTAAAAGTGGAAATGCAGTCAAATAATTTTTTAAAAAATTAGTGATGCGAAGGGAAAAAGAACTCTTGGTAAATTACAAATAAGAGGAAAACTTTCTTAATATTATGAATGGTACCGGCAAATGGGGATCCTACAATAAACGTTATGCTTAATGGTAAAATTTTGACTATTGTGCTCTGAGACCAGGAATGAGAAAATAATACCTGATGTCATCCGTGCCAGTCAGCCCTGCACTGAAGGCCTAGCAAGCACCGGAAGGCAAAGTGACAAAAAGTTTTAAAAGCTATACAGATTGGAAAGAAAGAAACCAAACTGACACTTTAACAGATGGTGTGATTACTTGTATAGAAAACCCAAAGACTTTTCAGGTAAACTACTGAAGTGAATAACAGAATTGAACAGAGTCCCAGCATAAGAAATTAACATGTAAAACAAACTATATTTTCGTACAACAGAATCAAACAGAAAATGAGACCTTTAAAAAGATATCATTTGTAAGTATATCAACAAATGTATAGTGCTTAGAATAAATCCAACAAAAGAAATGCAAGGGAAATTATAAAACCTTATTATAAATATTAAAATGGGTCCCCAGCTGGTATAGCTCAGTGGATTGAGTGCTGGCCTGTGAACCAAAGGGTCACTGGTGTGATTCCCAGTCAGGGCACATGCCTGGGTTGCAGGCCAGGTCCCCAGTAGGGGGCACTTAAAAGGCAACCACTCATTGATGTTTCTCTCCTTCTCTCTCTCCCTACCCCTTGCTCTAAAAAAAATTAAATTAAATCTTTAAAAAATACACTGGGGAGGGGTGGGGCAGGGCAGGGAATATAAAACAGAAAACTGTACTTGAATAAGAATTAAATAAAAAAAGAAAAAATATATTAAAATGGAATTATAGACAAATATACCTGTTTTCTGAGAGAAAGACTCAATAATACAAGGTACAAATTCTCCCCAAATTGATTTATAAATTCAACACAATCTCAAGCCAAATCCCAACTATTTGCATGTAGGTGTATGTGTGATTTCAGAAATTTTTTCCAAAAAATGTATGAAAATGCAAAAGGTCAAAACTATTATTTAAAATAAAACCAAGTGTGGAAGATTTGCACTACCAGACAGCACATTACTTACAAAGCTGTGATAATAGTCAAGACAATGTTTATTGACAAGATACAGACAAGAAGGTGAATGAAGCAGAATAGATAGGTACCCAGAGACAGCCACATGCGTATACCATTTATAGCGGACCAAGCAATTCAGAGAAGTGGGAAAAGCCAGAATTTTTTTTAAATACACTTTGAAGAGTAGTTTTAGGCTTATAGAAAAATTGGAACAGAAAGTAGTACAGAAGAGAGAGTTCCCATTCACCCCTCACCCCACTCCAGCTTCCCCTGTTATTTACATACATCTTATAATATTCGTCAAAACTGATGAGCCAATGTTGACATACTATTACTCACTAAAGCCCAGAGTTTCCATAGAGTTCAGCATTTGTATTATACATTTTAAGGGTTTTGACAAATGCATAATGACATGTGTCTACCATTTCTGTATTGCACAAAATAGTTTAATTGCTCTCAAAATCCCCTGCCCTCTACCTACACATCCTGTCCTCTCTCCTGCCTCTTGCTGGTCTTTTTAATGAAAGATATTCTATCAAATAAATGGTCTCAGGATGATTAGGTATCCATTGGTTTAAATTTTTTTAATTCAATCCTTACCTCACACCAAATACAAAATCAATCTCAGATGGATTAAAAGCCAAAACTATAAAGTTTTTAGAAAAGAATATAAGAGAATATCTTCATGATGTTATGGTATAAAGAGATTCCATAAACAATATACTAAAGCACTATCCATAGAGAAAAATTTGATTACATTAAAATGAATCTTTTTATTCTCCAAATGACATTATAAAAAGATAAGTGACAAAGTGGGCAAAGGAAGATGTTTGCAGGAGTATGACCAACAAAGAACTACTAACATATGAAGGAGATATAAGGAACTATAAATCTATTTCCAAAAGATAGTAGAGCCATTTATTTTATTCTATTTTTAATTATAATTTACATTCAATATTATTTTGTATGTAAATCATAATTTTTAAATGGGCAAAAGACTAGAACAGAGGAAAATATATATATTTCATGAAGGAGAATATCTAAATGGCCAACAAGTATCTTTAAAGGTAACATTATTAGAAGTTGAGAAAATAAAAATAAAACCACAATAAGATAACACATTACATGTACCAGAGTTGCTAAAGTTCGAAAGTCAGACAAGAGCAAGTGTTGGCAAAGGTGTAAAGGAATTGAATAGGCAGTTCCCAAAGAAGACATACAAATGAGCAACAGGTATAGGAAAAGATGCTCAATACCCTTATCATCAGGGAAATGCAAATCAAAGTCACCAGGAGCTATCACCCCACATCTGGGAGGATGGCCATTACTAGAAAGTCACATGATAACAAGTCTTGGCAAGGAGGTGGAGAAAAGGGAGTCCTTATACCCTGTCAGTGGGGATGCAAATAATGTAGTGATTATGGAAAACCATGTGAAGGTTCCAAAAGATTAAAAATAGAGCCACCATATAAACCAGAAATCCTGCTTCTGAAACCAGTGCATGCGAAGGAAGTGAAAGCATTATCGAAAAAGTATCTTCACCCTCCTGCTCATGCAGCCTTGTGTGCATGAGCCAAGACATGGTAACAGCCTAACTGTACATCCAGGGATTAAAAACAGTGGTATGTATTATATGCATATGACATATATTCTATATATAGCTATGTAGTATGTGAGTACATAATGCTTTGTGTCTGTATATATGCGTGGTACGTTTCCACTATGGGAAAATGAGAACTAAATGTAATTTGAAATCCTGGATTAAAACATGCACCAGAGAGTACTATACTGGGACAAGAGACAATATAAGAACAAAGTCTATAGTTACAAATCGTATATCAATGTCATTGTCCTATTTGGGTATTTGTACTATAGTTTGATAAGAATGTCAACATTTGCAGAAACCTAGCAAAGGATATACAGAATTTTTGCAACTCTTTGCAAGCATAAATTTATTTCAAAATGAGAAATTCAATTAAAAATCAAAGAGAAAAAATTTTGAATTAAAATGCAAACATATTTACCTCTAGTATGAACCTGATATGAGCAACATTTCATGTGTTGAAATCATATAGAAAAATGAAGTATAGAGAGAAATTGAAATAGTACCTAACAGCTTCCTGGGTGCTTTTAAGACGAGGCAAAGGTGATGAGTCAGACCCGCTGGTCTGCTGCTACTGGCCTGGCTTCATAGAACGAGTAGGAAAGCATTTCCTTTTTTCTCCTCTCGGGAACCCTTTTGTAGGAATGGCGTATCTGTTCCTGGAACACTTACTCTTGCCTGCAGGGTACTTGGGACTACAAAGCCTGTGTGAGTTTTATTTGGGAGGTGTTCATGGTGGCATAGCCGCTGGACCCGGGGCGGCCATCCGTGCTCTCCTGTGACCAGGTTCCATCTGTCTCTGCCCTCTGGAGTGGCTGCCCTGGCTCCCACCCATCAGCGGTGTGTACCTGGTATAAGTACATGTATACAAGAGCCCATGCCCTTACCAGTACTTGACAGCAGTGAGCTCTTAAATGTTCACTGCTCTAATAAAGTGGTATCTCTGTTATTTTGACTTGAACTTCTTGGACTACTGACACCATTGAACCTCTCCTAAAACATCTGTTTTGAGAAGTTTCTCCTCTATAAATTGCTGATCCATTTGGGGGTGGGGGCGTAAGGTGGCCAGCTGTCCTTTTTCAATATTGTTGATCTGAAGATCGTAGAATGCATATTCTAGATATTAATTCCAACATCAGTTTTGATATATATATTTTTTCATTCAGAATCTGTGTATGCCTTGAACTGTGTTCCACCAATTTTAACAGAAAAACATCAACTAAAATTGTTGATCTGTTACTTTATAGTCTGTGCTTTTGATGCTGAAGAAGGTCTTTTTGATTGGAGACCATAAGGATGTTCTCCCTCTACTTATGCTACCCACACCCCCCACCCCCCCGTTTCCATCCTGGATGATTCCACAATAAACGGGACATATCATGAAATCCATACATATTTTAGTATCCATCTCCAATAAAGACTCTATAGATACATATTCAACATCATTATGAAGCCTGAAAAGAAAGAATGATTCGTTAATATCACCAAATGAAGCAGCTTCTTTTTGAGTAGGAAGGACTGGGAAGTTTAGACACGGACAGAAGTTGCAACACCAGGCTGAGTGTGGTAATAATGGTCCAGTGGAGGGAGGTCTCACCGAGCCGTGGGGTTTGGTGCAAGAGGAGAGGGTTTCCAGCACTTAAGAACCACTCACCCAGGGGAAAGGATCGACGTCTAGGACATTTTACAGCTGTTTGTTTCTGGCTTTTCTCGGAAAAGTGGCTCTGAAATAGTTCACAAGCTACTCCTCTTCTCTAGAACACTTGAGGAGTTTGTGTTCTTTCCCCTTTCCCCAGAAAGCAGGGAGAACCAGGAGAGGATTCCACAGAAAGAAAGAAGTCATCTCAATGAGCAGCGCAGTCGTCACAGGGGGATGCGTCCTGTGGGCCCCACGCATGGTTTAGAGCACCTCTGGGTGCAGGGACTTCTTAACAAAATATAGTTACTATTAAACAGTGTATTTGCTTCCGACGTTCAGCATAGTTATCCAACATTTATAGACCGAATGCAGGGATGAGCACACAAGTCTAGTGACCTCCTGTCACCATACAAGGCATGACAGTATTATCGACCACATTCCCTAGGCTGTGTATTACATCCCTGACTTACTGCTTTTATAACTGGAACTGTGCACCTCTCATTCCCCCTCACGGTAGCCCCCCACCCCCATCCCTCTCTGGCAACCATCGGTTTGTCCTCTATGCCTAGGAGACTGTTTCTGTTTTGTTTTGTTTGCTCATCTGTCTTGTTGTTTAGATTCCACACGGAAGTGGAATCATTCAGTACTTGCCTTGGTCTGACTTCACTGTGCATAATGCCCTCTAGGTCCACCATGTTGTTGCAAATGGCGAGATTTGACTTTTTGTGGCTGAGTAATATTTCACCATGTATATTATATACCACTTCTACTTTACCCAGTCACGTACTGATGAGAACTTAGGAGTAGTTTTTATTCGTTTTCGAATACTTGAAGACAGGAGGAGCCATTGCCAGGCATGGCAGTGGACTGGGGAAAGCCCGCTGTGACGCATGGAGACTTTTCCCTCAATCCCCACCCTTACCTTCAATGCAGGGAGCATCCCTTACTCTTCCCTCCACCTTGCCCTTAACAACAGCCCCCGGACTCCATGCTCTGAAGTGAAAGCAAAGCAAGCATCCATCTGAAAAATCCCATTCAATACAGGCACATGTGTGCATGCGTGTGCATGTGTGTCTGCCCTTTAGGAAATTCTCGCGGCACCCATTTCCTGGTCTCTCCTTGTCCATGCACAGCAGAGCGTGGCTGGTCCCCAGCAAAGCTGTAGTCAGATAACTTCCTGCCTCTGCTCTGGTCTTCCTCTCTGCCCCCTTTCTCTTTCAATGGTTTCCTTCTTCTGTTTTCCCATTTGACATGACTAGTTCTTTCCTGATTTGTTTTGCATCCCCTGCTAAAAGCACCAAGAGACCCAATGATGTTAATTATAGTGAGAGTGTCGGTCATGCTAATACAATTGTTTCTTTCCATTTGTGGATGGCGTGACATTTTTAAGGGCTTTGGAAATTGCACACTGGGCCAAAATGACCCCAAGTCTTACACGGACCCCAGCAAGCTGGAAATGCTCCTGACTGGCCAGTCCCTTAAGGATGGGGCCAGGGCTTTTAGGTCAAGTGCTTTGGAAAAAGACCTCTGACCCAGAAAGTTAATGAAGACCCAGTGAAACTCAGTCCCTCTTAGACCCTCACAGCCACGGTGGAGTCTGGAAGGCAGTCTGACCTGATCTGCCTCTGTGGGTTGTACGGTCCAGATGCATGAACCTCCAAAGAAAGACCGTTTCGTACCGATCCCTGGCTGCTTTCTGCCTTGCTTCTCCAGCTCTATCTCCAGAGACAGGACACACAGAAGCAACACAAGGAGATCCCTTTATCTTGCTCATTAGCAAAAGCATGTTTGAAGAAGAAGACTGACATTGATATGATCTCTGATTTTTTAATAGTGTACTGTTTAGCATGGGCCTCTGCTCTCCACACTCCTCCATTTGGCCATTGTCAAAATACTATTATCTACAATCTTTATTAGAATTTTACCCATTTCCCCAATAATGTCCTTTTTCTGTTCTGGAATCTAATCTAAAATCCATGACACATGCCGTTATCATGTCTCCTTGGTCTCCTCCAACCTCCAATCCCTCTGGGTATTTTCCTTTCTTCCACTCCAGCCTCATGGTCATTTACACTCAGGCAAAGCAGAGTCTCTTCGTTGTCTCCGCCTGCCTGGGGCCACTGGAATCTGCTTCTGGAAGCTGTGGGCAAATCTTTGCTGGTCATGCACCTCCTGTTGCCTAACTGGAGAGCTCAGAAATCAAGGAAGTCTAGGGACTTAGCCCAAAGTTTCAAGCTACAAGCACGAGATCCTTTTCAAGTCTTGTGCTTTGTCTTTAAAATTTTCAGGAATTTTGTATTTTACTCAATAAATTATGCATATTTATTTTAATTCAGAAAGAACGGTTCCCTAAATCCTATCACCCAATTACCATACCAGGAAGGCGTGGGACGTTTATTCCATGGCTTGAGGTAGTGTTCGTTGCCATTGCTCTCCGTACTTGAGTCTGAGAGAATCACATAGTGCCATTGGACTGTTTTGAACATAGGATGCTGGGTTTCAAAAGCCATCCTGACTGACTGGCACTCTCGCCACCACCTGACACTGTCCTGATAGGCAAATGTGTTCTGTGGCACAGACACCTGACTTGCAAACAAACTTTTGGTTCACAGGATTTCTAAGGTGGGAACTGTTTGTATCTGTACAACATCCTTGCCACAGGGTTCTCATAAGTCATCCCAACAAGTGATCCTTTTAATTTCTATAAAAACCCACTGCTTTTTCAAATTACATGTTTTTCCCTCTAGATATCAAATTGCCTTAAAGCGGAACTTCAGGTATGAATATCCAGTTGGGAGAATGGTCTGACAACAACAAGAGGAAGCTAAATGAACAAGCAAGACGGAACAGAATTCAGTTATAAGCGGTCCTTTGCTTCTGCACTTTGTCCTTTAGCTTCAGAATTCAATCATCCTACTCAGTTTTCTGAACTTCACTCTATGTTATCATTGCGTTGCTTGGAGATGGATGGTAGACTCCAGCTCTGAAAGCAACTCAGTGGTGAAAAGCTCCAGGGAAGCCAACTTCTGCTTTGAGTCTTCTGTCGTGGGGGCCCTTTGCGTCCTGAGAGTGACCAAAGGCGTGTGCAGGTGAAATGCCGGGCTCTGCCAGTGAGTGCTACAAAGTGCCTGCCCTGGAAATGTTATTCTTCGCAGAAGACAGTTCTGACTGCAGGAGAGTGGGAGGGGGCTCTGCATGAATAACCCTAGAGGATACTGCAGTGGGGTTTTGAACTTGCCAGCACCATTGCAGACTTGGGCCATCGTTGTTATCGGTCCTAACTATAGAAGACCTCTGCCGGGAGAAGAAACCTTTTCTTCTTCTCAGGCGATGTTTTTCTAATTCTGTGACTTCCCCTCCTCCAGGTGTCATGCTCGGAGGAGAGTGACATCATTTACCGTATTTTGCCCTGTATAATGTGCACTTGTTTGCTCAAATTTCTGAGGGAAAACTAGGGATGCACATTGTACATGGGTATAATGATTACATACCATGGGTAAAATAATGGCTATAATAATCCCATGTATAATGCACATGAAACACGGGTACATGGTATACATGGCAATATACAGTAGGTAGCAGCCCTGTCCAGGCTCCTTGCAGGTGGAGGTAACTGCGGGTGGAAAATACACTGTGCAGGAGGAAACCACCTGTGGTCAAGAGGATTGAAAAGGTGACCTGTGTAGATTATAGTGCTCGAACATCTGACTTTTCTTTCAAGGTGGAATACCTCTCCTTCCTCACTTAGGGTTTGGGGTCCGAGGATGCTGTGAGGGAGTCCTGAGATCGCGTCGTATTTGAAGGGTCCCGCCTGAGTGTGTGCCTTGTGCCCAAAGAGCAGTGCCTTTACACCACTGCCTCAGCCTCTGAGACTTTATCTTTTATATTAGAGGTGTGCAAACACCTCCAGCCAAACAACGGCGGCCCCCTGTCTGGTGCACTCTGTTGTTGCTATTCAGCCTGCCAGCTAAGAATATTTTTTAGACTTCTAAATGGTTGGGAAAACCAAAAGCAGAAGGCTATTTTGTGGCTCACGAACATTATTTGAAATTCAAATTTCAGTGTACATGAAAACAGTTTTCTTGGAGCCCGGCCATGCCCATTCATCTACGTATTGCTTTTGGCCGCTTGGCACCCCCACCGCCGAGCTGTGCAGCTGTAACAGAAACCATGGTCGGCCTGAAAAGCTTAAAATATTTACTATTTGGCCCTTCATGGAAAAGGTTTGTCAGCCCCTGTTCCATACACACTGACATTCGCTTTTGCCCAGTGACGTGTGGCAATGAGGTGGGGCACACCGGGGGGCATGGGACAGATGTCCCGAAGGGTGGGGGAGGCACGCCAGGAGCAGCCCGAGAGAACCCCAGAGGGCACACCTGCCAGTGTTGCAGGTGGTCTGCGGCCAGCGCTTTTCTTCTTTTCTTTTTTTGGCTTTGCCCTGAATGCCGTGCGCATTTTTAATAGAAGGAACTGAGATCCAGTAAAAGTGGGACAAATTAGAACACAGAAAACAAAAAGGGAATAGCTGGGGCTGTTCCGCAGACAGGCACTTTGTCTCTCTCTCAGATGCCTGCTCTCTACCTCACTCTCCTTAGTGCCTCCACTTGCAGTGAGAATTCGAGGAGGCGGAGGAGGGGCAGAAAGAAATTGAGAGGATTTTAAATGAAGGCAGAGTGCTGGGGTGATGGAACAGAGGACAAAGAGGACATTGAAGCAGGAACGGCAGAGCAAAAGGAGATTTGGGAGTAGGGAGAAAAGCCCCGTGGAAGAGAGTTTTGAGCCGCGGGAAGCGCCGTCCTGAATTCTCGCTACAAATTGCCTTCCCCAAGGAGGCCACAGAGCTCCCGTAATGGGCTCACAGATGACTGGAATAAGGACAAGAAGTGAGGGTGAGGAAGGAGGACGGGAGGGAAGCATGCTGCCCCAAATTAACTTTGCTGACTGTAAAATGTCAACAAGTAGTTTTTAAACTGTTCTTGACACTGGATTCTTAATTCATCTAAGAGCTTATACATGAGCTTGATAACGTAGATGACGTCAAGATACACAGACTGGCTGAAAGTGGCCTGACCTCCAACCACACACACCCCTCTCCCTTCACAAGGAGTTCCACAGGGTATAATTCAGGACTCTGTCTGTCTGTCTCTCTCCTTCTCTCCGTCCTTCCCTCTTTCTCAAAAGAGGAGCCACCACTCTCTCATCCAAGGGGAGGTCATTCTGACTCTACAGGAGTCACTTCAAATCCGATTGCTGGTGAGGGGAAGACGTTCCGTGTGCTCACAGTAGAGTCCGCGCTGGCCCCATGTCACTGCTGTACAGTGGTATGTACTTCAGGCCTCACGTGGATGAATTCATGGCTTACGCATTTTGTAGTTCTGTTGTAATCGCCCCGTGGCACTCAGACGCTCCAAGTACAGGGGGCGTTTATGAAGCCTAAGGAGCAGACACGGGTTTGTTTCATGTGGTGCTGGGCAAGACTTTAGGGCCTTAGACACCAAGAAGAGGAGGACCCTTAATTCCTAATTTTAAAATAACAACGTCAGCGGTGCAAGGACTACCTGGTATCAGAGTGAATAGGATTCTTTGTCCCCTCAGTCCCTGGCAGATGTGGATTTATTAAGGCATTTGCCGCTTGTGTGAAACAGGCCACACGAACAATTAAGGGCTGTTTTATTGGCAAAGTTGCCAAAATGACAACTGGTCTTCCCTTCGAGAGTTTTCTGCCCTGGTTCACTCGGCGCCACACAGGTCAGATTGTTGAAAGACCAGTAGGCATGGAGCTCTCCACACCCCCTGCCACTGCCCTTTTCAGACTGCACAGACCACGCAAGCACGTTAGGAAACCCACACAGGTGTGCCAGGCGCGCCCGCCTCTCCCTCCATCACGTTTGCACCCCCCTTTCCTAAAGGAGCTCAAAATTGCACGGCCTCAGGGCACACCAGGACTCCTTCCAAACACCCCCAACTGTGGTGATGAATGTGGGTCTGGGCCTCACTCGTTATTTGGGTTGAGAAGTGCATTACCAACATTTGTGCTCTAAGAGGACCTTCTATGACCCTGAAACATGGCCTTGGAAATGGACAGGGAGGAACAGGCCAAGGAAGCCTTCCGCCGTCCAGCCTCCCATGGCTAAAGGAAGCATTGTACTTCCCATCAGCTCTACCCAAAAATCAACAGGAAGAAAAATGTTAAACACAAAGTACAAATTACCTCCTATTTCCATGAGGAAGTCTTGCCTAAGGAGCCTATTAACATTTAATGTGAGTTCTTCAGAAAAGAACCACATGCCTTCTGGGTCAGCAGATATTGAAGTCAACAGATGTTCAGGTTAGCACAGAAATCAAAGCCTCCTGTGGAAAACAGGGCCTGTATAATTCATCTCAAGTGTGAGCTACTGTCCTGCAGCCACAGAAAGCTCCGCTAAATAAATGAGTCAGGATGAGCATTAATGACTCAGAGGGCTCATGACCTCCTAAGAGGCGTTCTTTGTGAAGGACAGAAATTAGGGGCAAATGCTATTGTCCTTGCCTAGGCTGTTAAAATCAAGCAAAAATATAACAAGTGTTATCAGCATGAAAGGACTGGTTTTCTGGTACCGCAACTCTATCAAAATCTAAGGTGTACTTTGTAGCTATAATAAATCTGGCTTGCTCCTTCTGGAGTTTGAACCATGGTCACATGATTATGCCCTACATCGATCCCCAGGGTTCTGTTTCCCTGTACAGAACAGCAATGGGATTCTGCTTCCACACTTAGACAAGCAAGCCAAGAGGCTGGTCCTGCACGACTGCTTTCAGAACGCCAGAAAAATTCAGAAAGACCAACTGCATCAGGATTCTGGAAACACGTTTTTCGGGCAGAGAAATGCTGAGAGCCCCCTGAGTCTCGTACAGCAATGGCTAGTGTGGGGGTGGGGGTGGGGGTGGGGGAGAGTGGAATGTTAGAGAGGGAGTGGATGTGGAGGAGGGGGAGAGCCCTGAGGTACAAAGTGAAGTAAGGGTGGGTTATTATTGCCTGACAGCAGGTTTGAAGGACAGTCAAAGGACAGGCCAGTGCGAATGGGCGGGGGAGGACGACGTGATGAGCACATGGGGTAACCGAAGGGAGGCCTCCCCTGCAGGACCTAGACAACACACTGGGCTTCACAGCAGGCCTGCATGTCTCTCAGAGGAAGTCAGCTTGAGTTGGAAGAAGTCTTCATGATTTTCAACAATAACTAGGTAACAAGATTCATAATCCACAGGACAATGGTACTTTTGTAATCCACAGGAGGACAGCAACCCACTGTAGCAAGGTAGAAAATGCAGAGAAAGCCTAAGCCAAGTGCAGAATGTGACAAATTCAGAGTAATCACAACACTAGTAGCTGTTTGTTGCTCTTTGGTCTAGTGTCCAAGGGCCCGCTGATAGACAAGTATCTAAAGAACACAAACCTCGGACCTCGAACTGAGCGAGGTGCTGGGAAACAGACAAAAGCCTAATGAGTTGAAGGGTTAGTTCAGAACACAGAGCCATTTAATGAATTAAAATGTACATAATAATATATCAGATTATGTGTTAGTAATAATTTGAAGCTAGAAGTACATATAATGAAGTGCCAGTTAATGTTGCACACAGAAAATTCTAAGAAGAAAATTGGCTGGATTCACCAGGGAGGGTGATTTTAGGAAAGGTTTCTCAGGAGTGGGTGTGAGATGAGAAAGAGCAAACACGTACTGAACAAATTATTGCAGGCCACCCAGAAGCAGCTGGGCCCAGAGGATGTCTGAGAAACGGGGTTCGCTTGGTTTCCCCCGGTCCGCCACACTTACATCATGTTACAGTAAGGAGCTGGCACCTTCCTTTCCTTAAGCGGGTTTTTATACCTGAATTCCTTCAGTCAGGTGAGGGGGAGCCTCCAAGGTTTTTCTTGAGTCTTTTGTTTCTTAAAAGTAACCAGCTTAAAATAATCGGTATCCCAAAAAGGAACACTTTAGGGGGGGAAACTCTGCTTTCCCTCTCAATTCAGTGGCCTCACTCAAGTATGATCACATTGTTGTGCAACCAGCATCACTGTCCATCTTCAGAAATCTTTTCGTCTTGCAAAACCACACTGTGTCCTCATCAGACACCGATTCCCCTCTCCTGGCCCCTGGAAAGCACTGTCCTGCTTTCTGTCTCCATGAATTTGACTACACCAAGTATTCGTGCCAGTAGAATCATACAGTATTTGCTTTCAGTGACTGGCTTATTTCACTTAGTGATAGCCTCAAGATTCAGCCATGCAATGGTGTGCGTCCAGATGCCTCTCCTTTCTAAAACTGAATTACACTTGTATGTATAGATGACATTCTATTTATTCCTTCACCTGTCAGGGGACACTGGGGTTGCCTCCAGCTTTTGGCTGTTGTGAATAGTCCTGCTATGAGCATGGGTGTGCAAATATCTCTTTGAGATGTAGAGTATTTTTGATTTTCATAATGAGAGTTTGGGCAGGGGTAGGAGCAGGGAGAAAACATGTACTGCCTTGGGGTCAAGGAGGCCAAATGTCTAGCAATGTAGAAGGCATTATCCCACAGTGAAGAATTATCCTATCTGAAATGCCAGTGGTCTCCCATTATGAGATACTGAGAAAAGAAGAAATACCAAAAAGAGGCCATTGTCGTAAATCAGGTACCAAGTGACGAAGCCCTAAACTTTGAAGGGGACCTGGAAAAGAGGCATCAGATATGCAGAAAGACACTTTGTCAAGATAACACTGTACTAACTATGAGTGACAAGTGAGAATGGGCAACAAGAGCTATCTACGTGATGTAGGACAGGGCATTGATCCTTGCTAGATCCCCTTTTTTCTTATTCATTTGTGAAATAGGGGGGGTGAGATTTCTAAAGTTCCTATCAGCTCTCACATTCTATGACCTTTTGGCACAAAGTTTTTGAGCCTAAAAAGTGACTGTCACGGCATAAATGTGGATGTTTAGATGCTTGCAACCCCTCCAGAAAGGCCAAATCTTTGCCAAGCATGTGAAGTTGGTCAAGTTTGACTTGACAGTTTCTCACTGTTCTCATGTCAGTACTTTCCCACCAGGTACCTCCCTGGGAGTGTTCTCATGGGTTCCCAGTTGCCTAAAATTCCTGATTTGCTTTGGATGGATTTGCTTTTCCATAGCCATATTCCATACCCACATATTTTTTTCTGTCAGTTAGCTACTGCTATATAACAAACCACCCCAAAACCTAGTGGCTTACATTTTGAACCTTAAAAGAATAATCTGTCATTACTTCCCATGCGCTGTGGGTGGGTTGGGGAATATTGTTGATCTGGAACAACATAAGCTGATGGCCACCAGGTTCACTCCTAATTCCAGGGTCAACTAGCCAACCACTTGGGGCTGGCTGGTATAGACTATCCCAGTCTTGTTCTTGGGAGTATGTCAGGGGTTCAGGAGAGCAGAGGCATGCAAAAGTTCTTAAGGACCAAACCTGGAACAAGTACACTGTCATTTACCAAGCAACAAGGTCAGACTCCATCTCTTAATGGGAAAAGCTACAAAGTCACACTGAAAAAGATGTGCTTAGAGAGAGGAGTAGGACACCCACTTAAGCCCTTTTTGTAATCAATCTACTATCAAACCTAATCTGTCCTCTTGTCCACCCTTTTAGGATGCAGCTGAATGACAGGCAGTAAGAGCCCAAGAATCAAGAATGCATCAAGAATGCAAGGATGCAAGATGACTAAGTCTTCAATCTTGGTGTTTATGGTTAGGATAATACAGAGGTTAAGGTGAGCCCTCAAGAAATATTGGTTAAAATGATCCTTTCAACTAATTTGCAAAGACATTTTAATGCTTACCGTAAAAAATGTCTTTCCTACCTTTTCTTCTCTACGAGTCACGCAGCCCTGAACTTTGGGCATGGCCATTGACACAGGAGAACTCACAAGGTCCCTGACCTCATGCCCGACACTGTGGGGGTGAATAGAATCAGGAGAAGTCCGCATGCAGAAGTCCTTCTGGAGAAGCCCTTGAGGTGCCTGTTCTTAAAAGGACACACCAGACATCAGAACACATCTAAAGTTTGAACAAGGCTTTGAACTCCCCCAAAGCTTGACAGCCAACTGATTTATGTTTTGTAACATAATAGCTTCAACTCTGCAGGTAGTAGAAAGACAGTGCTCCATGGTTGTCCCTTGCCCTCCCCTACTAGGTTCCCAATCTGTCCCACCCATCAGACCCAAATCACATTCACTGTCACTCTTGCTTCTCCCAACACACATATATACATGCATGTGTGCACACACACACACACACACACACATACACACACTTTCCCCAGCTATCATTTGACTAAAGTGTGAAAAAATTTTTCTTTCTCCATTCAACCAAACTAAGGGTTTTAAAAGAAAACTTTAAGGGGGAAAAAGTACAGAGAACAAGAATAAAACAAAGAGTCTAGAAAGAGACCAATTTCATAGCATATACTTCTGAGCGCTGTTTAACTCCGTTTACTAAATTTAACCAGCTCACTGGGTGGGCACTGCCTTCTTCCCTTCCAGCACTGAGACATTTGCGTGTCAAAAGTGGTCCCGGCTATTGGGGCCTCCCTCAGTGGGCAGCCAGCTCAGTTACCTGCCCCTCCTTTTTCCCTCAGGTGATTTGCCCCAAAACAAACGAAAACAAGAAAACATGCATCTTTGTAACTCCATTCACCACCAAACTTCTCCAAAAACGAAGCTGAACTCACTGCCTTCCCTCCACTTGACCACAGACCACTCACTCTTTACCCCAGTGCGGCTTTGGTGTCACCTCCAGCGTGCCCTAATACTGTTCCCGGAAGGTCCGCAACCGTCTCCAGATTGCCAAATCCAATTCCCAGTCCTCTGCACTTGTTCTTTGACCCTGTTGACCAATTCTTCACTCTTGAACTTCTTCTCCCTTGGTTTCTACAATATAATCTTTCAAGTTAAACTACCACAGCAAATTGGTGTCCAAGTTTCAAAACTGACTGGAAAGGGCCAATAAATAATATGAGTTTCTATCGCATGCCTCTCCCTACTTCTCGGAACCCTCTCTCTCCGTCTCCGTCTCTCTTTGTTTTTTTTCTTGGTAGTGAGTACACTTACTTATCTATACTTACTTATTTCTTCAATGTGTTTATTCTGCCTTCATTTGTATCACTTTCCCTATTCTCCCCCCAAATTTCTTCCACTTTATAGCTCCAGTTATCACTTAATGACCAGAGGACTTGTTAATTGATGTCCCAAACATCAGCTGATGTCTGTACTCCTGGCTCCTGTTCCCCGCTGTCTGCCGTCTGCTGCTGCAGTTCTCTGATGGGCTTTACTCTCGTGACCTGCCTTGGCCTGGAGGGGTGAGTGGGAAGGGTGACGTACGGCCCCTTTTGCAGTCAAAGGGTTTTCCACTTTAAAAGATACTCCTTAAGGCATACTTTGAGCAATACTGCTTTGATCCCCTCAATGAGAGGTCATCAGTCCTTCCTATGAACCAACCCAGCCCTGCATGGCTCTTGTCTTTTAAGATCTGCCATAACATGTCCTGCAGACTCACTCCTTCATGCTCCCTAATATGACTAGTACTAGATTACAAAACCTCTGAGGACAGAAATCAATTTTGAACATTTGTTATGTTACTTAGCACAATGCCTCGCATTAATTCAGTCACATGCTCACTTATTTTCACCAAGGAATATTTACTGACCACACATTTGTTGTGCTAGACAAAGTGTTGAGCATTGGAAGGACAATGATGACCAAAACAGTCCCTACCCTCAGGGGACAAGTTGGAGAAAATAGCCACATGAAAGGAAACAAATGAGATAATTGCAGAGAGTAGCAAGAACTGTGAAGAAAAGAATGAAATGAGATACAGACAGATGGGGTAGGGTCAATTTTATGTCCATTCAGGGGGCTTTCTGACATCTACCCTAAGAACTAAGTGGTAAGAACCAGCAAGCCACAGAAACATCTTTATTTTTAATGCAACAGGGGAAGCGATGTTACCCCAATTCTGGTTCTGGCCTCTGTGAGGAGAGGAAGATGAAGAGACACAGTAGGCTAGGTAACGGATGGTGCAAGAGCCCAGCTGAGAAATGATGGTGGTTTGTTAAATTGGTGACAGATTTCAGCCTTAGCACAACAAGATTCACACTGGATAAGTCAGGGTGTGGGAGGGAGTTATCACACAGTAGTTGCTGAAAAAAATTTATTGATTGGCTGATGGTTTATAAGTTCAAGTGTTTCCAAGGTAAGTAATCTTCTAAGACCCTACAAATATGGTGTAACAATACCACCACTGGAACAAAAACGTGTTAGGCAGACATATGCGTACGCTTCGCACCGAGATGAGAAACGGTGTTTCAATTTCAGCCAAAGCCCACATGCCGCCGCTCCCCTCCCATTCCTTCCCCATATTTCTGTATTTGGGGGAGGGGGGTGGAGAATTAAGCATTTTAAAGCAAATTTAAAGAAAATGTAGAATAAAATCTGTGGCTGTGTACATGTAGAAGTGTCTGACTGTCTTTTTGGGAGACCTCTTCACGGCCCCGACCACACAAAGGCACCAGGCTCCGTAAGTCCATGGTCAGTTCAGCCTGTCAGTCAGAGGGCCCTTCACCCATGATCAGAAGTCACTCTGCTTTGCACAGCTCCTGAAGGCCCCTTTCGGCAGTTTTCTGACGCTGTGGGGATCTTCTCTGCAAGTGAACAGTTGTTATGCAAGTTACCTCGGGAAGCTCCGAATGGCCCCCAGCACATCTGTTATCGCCAGAAAAAAATAAACAAAAATGCTGAGAGGGAAAAACGTTAGTGACTTGAAAAATAAACTGAAATAAGAGATCAATTTGGAGTAGTTTTTCAAAGCTCGCAAGGCCTACCAACGTTGTACTTCCAGCCACTTGGGCCTCGGCTCTCCTGCGGCCGCCTCCCGTTTCACTGATGTACATCCTAAATGATGTACGCATCTAAATGTGTATGTATGTATTTGGCTAATTGATTTTTTTGTAGTTTTTAGAGACAATTTCAGACTTACAGGAAAGTATCAAAATAGCAAAGTTTTTATATGCCATTCCCCCAGTTTTCTCAAATGTTTACAGTTTACATAACCATAGAATATTTATGAAAACCACAACACTAACCTTGATACAATTCTATTAACTAAAAACCAGAATTCATTCAGTTTTTAACAGTTTTTTTCACTGACTGTCCCTCTTCAGGGCAAATGTGTATAAAAACAAGTAGTCCAGTCTCAGAATTCCTAACACATGCCCCTTCGAGGAGCAAATTTGTCCACTGCGGTTCAGAGTTTACATACAGCTCGTTTATCTTTAGCCCTACGGCACTCAGTCAGAACACTTTCCCAGAGTTACTTCCATCAGCTCCCTTCCTTCCATTCCCTACAGTTTGGTTTTTTAATTTATCTGCTGTATTCTATTGATCAAAGGCAAGTCAGGGTTCTAACCCTCTAGGGACTAAGAACCCCAAGGGCAGATTTTTTTTCTTGTATATCCTGGAGTTTCATCCAAGCACTTAGAACAAATAACTCTACAAACTTGATTAGTGGGTCATGCTTGTGTTTAACTAGTTAATCCATTTAAAAATGTTTACTCAATCTGATAATAGAGAATCAAAATGGTGGCACGATAGCACAGAGACCCAGTCGTTTCAACTTTTTGGACCACTGAACCGTTTTCCTAAATAATTGCCTCGCTTCCGTAAACTGACTCAGGCACGCCCAGGTGGGAAAAGCCCAGAAGGCTACGACAGCCTCCCTTTAGCAGACGAAGCCTACTCTGGCCCTTCCTATAGTACCCATTCCTCCTTAGGTCGCACTGACAAGCTAGAAGAAGGCATGTCCTCTAAGAGCTACTCTCTTGGGGGCGGGGGGGGGGGGGGGANTTGGGGGGTGGGGGGGGGGGAATGTATGTATGTGTCTTATTTGTTTTCTCGGTCCACATTTGCTTCATTTAAGTATTGCACACATAAACTAGAACTGATTTTCATAACCATATAAGCCAGGGCCATGATGAACTCTAACAGGCATGCTTCCTACATTACACACTAGGGTAGATGTGGCTGTCCCTAAATTTATTTGTCTATATCAGTCCTTGTGGGAAAACACATGCAATGTATTTGGAGACTATTTCCAAGTCTTCTAGCATCGAGCGCCTGCCAGGAAAGACAGAACAACCCCCCCCCCCCCACACACACACACACACAGAGAAGGCAGCAGGCTGAGCGAGAGCCGGGAGTGCCAGGCGATGAGGCCTTGCCTTGGGGCAGAGCACAAGAGGGAGAGGGTGAGTTCCCCCCATTAAACCAGAGGTAGGTTTAGATGAGAAGAAGCTGTGGAACATCAGATGGACCGTTAGATGGGAAGTTGCTGCTACGATGTGCCGCACAGACACCTTCAAAACATAGCTCTGAGCGATCCACTCACTCCCTCACTGATCTGCACCAGGCCCGTGACTAACTCCAGGCTCAGCCCTGCACTTTGGAGGGTATCAAGAAATATAAGAGACGCCCTTGCTCTCCGAAGACCTTGGTGACTCACCATCTGCTTTCTTCATGGTCTGACACCAGGGCGTGATAGGGAAGAGCTTGACCAGAAGACTCAGCCCCTCTGAAAGACGAGCAGAGATAACAGTTAGAGTCTGCAGAATGTTTTCTTGCTCTTACGGAAGGACCAGAGGCCATGTGGTGGAAATGGACAAAATGTGAGTATTTCTGGAAGCAGTTGCACTTCAAAGGGCTATATAGTGTCTTCATAGGCTAGATGATGTTAAAAGTAACAGCAACTGCATAGAAATAATCTATTTTTTTTGTAATTGAAGTAATGGAAGAAGCAGAACAACTGCCTGTGGGAAAAAGTGAGGGTAGTGGTCAAATTCAGTTAGCACCCCGATATTCTCCCACTGCTTGCTGGGATGCGTTACTTCCCCCACCAGCAGCTTGATCTTGAGCTTGTCCTCTGACTTTTACACCCCCGTCCAGTTGGTCCCGACCCTGACTCCTGTCTCTTCCCACAGCCTCTGTGCCAGTCCCCACCCAGAGGACCGGCATCTGTGCCTGACTTCCATTCACGAATGCTGACGAGAAAGAGGTTAGAGACTTCGAAAACAGTCAACCTTCGCCTCTTCCTCTCCTCCAAGAAATGTTTTCTTTTGCAACTTATTTTTTTCAACTGATTTTAGTCATCCTAGGATTACACAAAAAAGACTCAAGAGATGTTGACCAACAAGTAAATTAAATAGGTGAACAACTGTTCTTGTGCATTTTCTAAGTCTGATAAAGAAATCTAAGATTTCCCCTGTAGGATCCCATGGGATTTTCATTTCTAAGGGGAGATTTTTCAGCAGCATCAACATTTTTAGCAAAGATACCTTACATGTTATTCTGAGCCAGCATCTTCTACTGGACAGTTTACAAAGGAAGTCTCGCTGTGATGTACTTTCAGGGACACAAAATAGCTCAAACTGAAAAGGCTTGTATTGGCTTGAGTTAGTAGGACTGCTCCATACAATGGCGGCACCCGAGGTCTGTTTCCGAGGGTGACTTGAACTGGCTTCCCCATCGCTGTACCCTATCAACTCTCCTATAATAGCTCTATCCCCTTCCCATGATTAAAATCCACTGGCTGCAGTTACAACTTTTAGAAAGTGAGAGACGCTAAGTGAAAGTGTCCCTCAGCTGTCCCCAGGTAGGGGACCAGCTGGTTAGAACTGGTCGGATCGCACACCTTCAGCTCCAAGGTCACTGCCAGTGAAAGTCCTTCCCGTGTTCTCTCCGTGGGTGGAGCGCAGATGTCTACCCACGTCTGCAATGCCAGCTGTGGTGCACCAAGTTGTCGGCCATGTTCACATCAGTGGGTCTGCTTCCTCTTTCCCCATAGAGAGGCAAGTGAGTCTTCACAAAGGTTTGGCATTATGCTGTCAAGAACAGATAAAATATCGTTTGGCTAAGACACCAGTAATTGAAGTTTCAGGAAGGGTTCATCTTACCAGCAGGAAAAAATATGGAAACCAGTGATGCAAACGACTCCCATATGTAAGGAGTGGGCGTCTTAATGGGCATCACATTTAGGAGAGGGACCGTATTCAAAGACGTGGGAAGGGTGAAGGGAAGTCATAGGTCGTTTCCCTGAGGGGGATGAAGGAGGAGGCAAGAAGGAGGGTAGCATCGACCAGAACCCATATAAAGCTTAAATCACCAGAGATGGCGTGCTCTCCAGGCAGCCTGGAAAACAGCCACCATTAGCTAAATGGAGAGAAAGCCAGGGGAATCAGTACCCATTCCATTCATTCTTCCTGGCCTCCTGTGTCTCACCCATTTCCCACACTGGTGAACCCACCTGGGAGCCAGAGGATGGAGGAGCCTGGTGGATGCGGCCTGTGCAGCTTGGCTCCTGAGCTAAGAGCGTGGTGGAGAGGAGTGAATGGTGGCCCTGGAGGTGCTCATGGGAATGATGCACACAGAGAAGACAGAGAAAGAACCCCGCTCCAACTGAGTGCACTTCCCCTTCTGCTAAACGCCTACCTTTGCCATCTCTCTGAGGACATAATTAATGACATAACTTCTTTCTGCACGCATAAAAACTTCCATGCTTTTGGCATCTACTGGGGCGTATTGGCTCCCCCTCCTTGCCCAGAAGTAAGCTTATTTTTAAGGAAAGAACTTATTTTTTGTATTCAACCGCATACTTGAAAACTTTTATTTTATAAAAGAACTTTTCAAATAAATAAAAGAGAATTTAATATCTTGTTTAATGTAAACAAAGAGGTAAAGGGTACATTTTCGACACTAGAAACAGGTATTAAGTTTGTTAACTCCAGACATTTCTCAGTTTTTACAAAATCTGAAATTTATATTAGATTTCCTTCAAAAATGAAAATTATTATAAGAAGCAATGAGCAAAAAAATGTGGAAATAAAAGTCCATCTGCCACCTGTATTCTCTCACTATTTCCTGAAGTCACCAATGACAACATCACGGTGTGTACCCTTGTCTATAATTTCTTCATCTTCATTCAAATGCATACGTACGAACATATATTTTTAAACACATGTTATCCCCCAGTTTTCTTTTATTTATTTATCACTTAACAACATAGTTATCCTGTCAGGTCAATAGATGTGCATTATACTCTATAACATTCATGTACAAAGAGCTACTCCATGATGTGTTCTGGCCATATACACAGAACCCGAATGGAGCCACAGGTTTGTTGGAGACCAGTTTTGGCAGCTTTAGTGAGGAATGTTCTACTGAATAGAAACATCGTTCATTTTATCTGAAAAGATCACACTTGCCAGTAGACGTGTTTCTAGACTCCCTTCTAGTCTACTGAGTGATTTGCTTTTGAAAGGCTGTATAGTGTACTAACCAAGGGCGTGTCTGACCCAGGTTCCCTTATGAACTGGCTATGTGACGTTGAGCAAGGCTCTCAGTCTGTTTTTTTCACCTGTGAAATGGAAATAATTATAGTATCTTCCTCATAGAGTTATTTAAAGGTTAAATAAGTGAATATTTGCAAAGCACTTAGAATGGTGTTTGCAACATAAAAAGAACTGTGTTTTTTCAAAGATTTTATTTATTTATCCTTAGAGGGGAAGGGAAGGAGAGAAGGAGAGAAACATCAATGTATGGTTGACTCTCGTGGGTCCCCTGCTGGGAACTGGCCTGCAACCCAGGCCTGTACCCTGACTGGGACTCAAACCATGATCCCTTGGTTCGCAGGCCTGTGCTCAATCCACTGAGTTACACCAGCCAGGGCCAGAACTGTGTTTTTGATAAATAAATATAAATAAGTTCCAAAGGCATACCACCCAAAACAGTAGGTTATAATAAAAGATTTCAAATTTTTACATTTGATAACATTAGATCTTTTACCAGTGCTCTTTATTCTAAATTGTCTTGGCTGTTGTTAGGCAGTTACATGCTTCCGTAAGTACTTTAAAATCCTTCTGTCCCGTTCCATTGGAATTCTGATTGGAATTGGGTTAAATTATTGTAGTGATTTGGGAAGGATTGACATTTCATGATAGATCTTCCATCCAGGAATATAGGCTTTGCTTCCTTTATTCAAGTCTTACTGTATGTTTTTTAAGTATATTTTATAGCTTTCCTCTTAAAGGTTCTGTTCCTTACTTGCTAAATTTTATTCTGTGAATGTTACCATTTGGGGAACTTGTGTAAGCAGGACTGTTTTTTTCATTGCTGTGAGTTTTTAAATCTCACTTGTTTTAGAATAGATGTGATATACACATGGCTCAAAGTCCCAAATGCACTTGGGTGTCCAGTGGCGGCCCCCCGGTCCTTTCCACAGACCCCTCACCCCAGTTTTTAAAAAGTCCGCACACGACGGTAGTGCCACAGCCCCGTCCCATTCTGGGAATGAATCACAAACATGTGGGTACCCCTGCTGTGAAACATGCCACTTAGGTTTTCCTGCGTGTTGCCATTTCATCACAACTAGACTTCCACGTGGCCCTCATCTCGGGTGGTATGACCTTCTTCTCTAACTCACCGAAAACCTCTGTTATTTAATGTGGGACGTTTTCCTAAACTGACCTGGTCTTGATGAGTAGACAACACTTATTCCTGGTGATTAAACAAGAACTTTTGAAATGTCATTATAAAATGTCCTTCGGGAGGTTGGTCAGTGAGAACATAGGGTGAATAAGCAATGTTCACATCAGCAAGGAGACTGGCTTTGGTGAGATGTTCCTTCCCCTAATGCCTTCTGAGCAGGGCTATGCGAGAAGAAAGCTCTTCGGGGTTCCTATCCCCACAGCTCCCCTCCACACAGAACGAAGGCCACACACTCCTCTATACCTACACTCAACAGCTCTTCTGCATCTTGGGGCCATTCCTGGTCTGAGGTTAAAGGTCATGGGCATTGCATCCTGGCTGGCGTAGCTCAGTGGATTGAGTGCAGGCTGCGAACCAAGGTTTCTCTGGTTCAATTCCCAGTCGGCGCACATGCCTGGGTTGCAGGCCAAGTCCCCACTTGGGGGCACACAAGAGGCAACCATACATTGATGTTTCTCTCCTTCCCTTCCTCTCTCTCTAAATAAAAATAAAATTTAAATTGTTTTTAAAAAAAGGGTCATGGGCATTGCAGCCCCATGTCTCCCTCTCCCACAAGCAAAACTGTCCTATGCCTCTGCTCGTCCAGGTAATGACTTCACGTCCACCAGTTCCCCAGCCGGGAAACCCCAGCAGTGGAAGTCTAGTTCAGTGAGCCCAGGGCCAAGGCAGACCATTAAACTTTATGTTTCCTTCTTTGTTGGGGACTGCAGGGGATGGCACGGTGTGAAATCCAGCTTTTCCTTAGTAGGGAATATCACAGCATGCCCCTGACCGTGGCTCCCTAAGATCTTCAGTGAATTGCAGGTACTTGAATCTTTAAAAAGTTTACCTTCTACCCCCTGCAGCACAGGATACTATGCAGGTATCTTTCAAAGCTTCCTGCATATTGTCACTCCTTGCTTGTCTTGCATGATTTGCATGATGTCGTTCATGTGATGGATCTGTGTGTGTTCTGAGGGATGCCCAGATCACTTCTGACCCTACTAGGTCAGGGAGCAGCAGGACCAGCAGAGCCCTGAGGCAGAATGAGCATTGCCGTCCATCCCACACGACTGCAAAGGCCTTCTGGTCCTCCCTCCTGTGCAGCTCGAAGAGAGCGTGCTCTCTACATGAACAGCTGCGTACCGTGTACCCGGGGCCCACGTGGTGTGTTCTAATGATGGTAAACTCTCCACCACCTGGCACTCCAGCGGCACAAAGGCTGCTGTGGTCCTCAGTCACCCCGCAGGCCCACCCAGTGTGTGCCGAGGCCAGACTGGCAAGCTGAACAGAACTGCAGCAGGGACGGCTACCCTTTGAGTCTGCCCCTTCGCGCAGTGCCCTTCTGTGTCATAATTGCTCTCCTAGCCAGCGTGGGGCAGAAGGTGCAGAGTTTTCCACTTGGCATTCTGCACCACGGTGGCCCCTAACTGTGGAGGCCGAGGACTCATGGGGATGTGGGAGGGAGAGGGCTATCCAGTGTCAAGTATGGCAGTTGCTACCATGCATCCCGGGCCTGGAGAAATGACCCCAGAGGACCCATGGAAGCTGGGCTTGGATCAGAATTCCAGAACTCCTTTGACTTCCTTGGTGTTTTGATCGTCAATGGTAAGCCGCACAGCACTCTTGCTGGCGGCCCTCGAAGCTTCCGGGAGGTCATGCTCATTTTCCTTCTCAGTGACTCTTTGCTGGGCAAGCCCTTTCGGCTGCCTGTACAGCCTCGCCAGGCACTTGGTAAGGTTGGCTGCCTGGCTCCTCTCCATGAAGCATTGCCAATTGGCTTTGATCACCCTCAGGCCCACATCCCCCGGATGTCAAGGACCCTAGCTCTATGACCACCATCGGCCTGCAAAGAGAGCTGCCACCCTCATTCTGAGCAGTAGTGGCCGCCGTCCTTCCTACCAGTGGATCACACTGCTGGCCTTGGTGAGTGGTGTGTCCTCGGGGACCTCACAGAACACCGCCCACAGTGGGCTTTCACAGCCTCACACCCTGTACCCACCCCGGTGTGCCCACTTCCCAGCAGCCTCTTCATCTGCCAGGGCAGCCCGGGTGTTCCAGCTTTGCTCAGCGTGGGCTTTTGCATCAGTCCTTATGAATTTGTCTTGATTTTCCATCCACAATGCCGCAGGCTCTGTGAGCTGCCGTCCACGTCAGCGTTTAATAAAAACTCCCTTTTTTGGTCAGCACTTGATCTTACCCGTTAAAAAATATTTAGCTGATCTGATGGGCAGACAGCGGACTCTCATTTTTGCTTCTACTTTGTATTTCTCTGACTACTCATGAAGTTGCACATCTTTTCAGGTGTTCACTGATTCTTTAAATGTTTCTCTTCTGGGAACTGCCTACTCTCATCTTTTCCTCATTTTTCTTCTGGTTGTCTTTTCTTTACTTTTTGTTTTTTAATATTTGCTGTACTGACACCTTATCTTGAACACATTAAAAATACTTTTCTTCCAAGTCTAATGATTGTCTTTTCACTTTGTGGGACTGTTAATTATATTGAAGGATTAACTCTTGGTATAATCAAACTTTACTCTGACACCTTATCTTGAACACATTAAAAATACTTTTCTTCCAAGTCTAATGATTGTCTTTTCACTTTGTGGGACTGTTAATTATATTGAAGGATTAACTCTTGGTATAATCAAACTTTACTTTTTGATTTGTGCTTTTGGACCCTGTTTAAAAACTCTTCTCCATTCAAAACAAGTTGAGCAGTCATATTTTCTTCTAAGGGCAGATTAAAGTTGTTTTTCTTATATTTTGCCCATGTGAAACTCATTTTTGTGTATGTAGATGTGTAAAAATATATAATTTCCTTCTGTAATGTTCCTTCAGCATCTTGCTGTTCTTTCTGTGCCCATGCAAATGAGAATCTAAGTGTGTGTGTATGTGTGTGTGTGTGTGTGTGTGTTGGGGGGGTGGTAATATACTCTACACACTACTTAGCATTTTGCTTTTTACTCAGGAATTCCAGATGAGCACAGATTAATTCTTCTCATACTTTTTAAATCACACACTCTCACACATGCACATGCACACATCTCTTTTCTTTTAACCAAACACATATTTTCTGACCTACATTTTGATCAGCACCTTCCTAGAATCAATGTTCCCTTGACCTTAGTATAACATAAGCCCTTACAAATGTTTTCACAGTTAGTCAATGGTCTAGCCTGTGGTAAAAGTAGTCGCCAGAAGACTCACTATTTCTTTAAATGCACAAGAAACTGCTTATAGAAAAAGGAGTAATATCAACATGTTAAAGAGGAAAAGGATGAGGGGATAAAAGAAAATGTGTTCACTGTCTCATGAACTGACAGGTATTCACACACACACACGCACACACACACACACACAGAGTTACCAATTTTAAGAAGCATAGGAACCCTGTGAAGTAAACACCACTATTTTTATGAGACACAACCTACAGCATCACTTTTTTGGGTAGGTTTTTACTGAAGGGTGACATACAAGACCAAATAGTAAGTGTACAATTCAGTGAATTCTTACATCGGTGGAGGGGGCAGGGGGCTGGTCCGTGGAAGCCTCCTCAGTTTGCTTCCCTTTCCTCACTGACCCGAATGAACAGCAAGGTCACCAGCTCAAGGGAAGGATGGACAGAGGTTGAGATTTAAGGGGAGTTGCAGGGTCTAAAATAATCATCCGAAATGATATACTCTTGTGCCGAGTTGCTAAATCCTTCTAAACCAGCTGGAACAGGGAGGATAGTGGGATTGGTTGGGAAATTAAACAGCTACCTACTTCCACATTTTTCACCCAGAAAAATATGGGCACACCTGGACTCATCACTCTGACAAACCCAAAGCCCATCATTTATCTCCTATGGTTTAACACCCAGACACTGAGTTACAACCTGGTCACTATGTTTACCTGCCATTAGGACAGTCGCTTTGGAGTTGAGAACTACAAGCCAATGTCCTTTCAGACTCTTGACGTTTCGCTCTCAGTTACTGTTTCATCAGAGCCGTGTCAGCTGCGTGGCACCTCCTGGGAAGGGGTGGGTCGTGTGTGTCCGGTAGAAGAGGAGGCAAGCTCCTACTTAGCTTGTCTCTTTGGTTTCCTTTTGTTAATCTTTGTTCCAATAGGAAGAAAACGCTAGGCTTCTCCGCTTCATTTTGGTGACGGTGCGTGGGAAAGAGACCATGCACATGAATTGAGATAGCTCAGTCTGGCTTTATAGGCACATTTGCCAAATTAAACTCCGAGTTGTCTCTCCTCATGAGGAAAAGAAAAGGAAATTGTATTTTTAGGTCTCTCTTAATGCACCCACGGAAAGAAGGAGCCATTTGTTCTCTCCTTCTGAAGAACACGAACCTCTCTCTCTTCCAGCTGCTACTATGGGGGGAAAATAGGAAAGACTGAATATTATAGAATTATTTCACTATAGTTTCTATAAGATGCTAAATTTGGTTTTTAAAGAAATAGTACAAATAAGATGGCAGATCCATCAGGCGAAAGTTTTGGATTGAATTTGAAGTGATGATAAAATAGGAAAAACGGATGGGGAGACAAGATATAAGAACTGTAGTTTTAGGAATGAAATCCTGGGCCCTGTGTTTTTTTGGACTCTCGGTGCTCTGATTAGTTATGTTGACTTCACTTTTCAGCACTCCTCTTGTCTGTGGGATAATAATGATGGTGAATGAACAGGATATTCAGGGGCATTCTGTTGTAGCCAAGAATGCCAGAAAGTCCGTACGCGGCTTCCCGTTGTACCCGACGGGGGGAGGAAGTACACAGAACTGAAGGGAACACTGAGGAGGGGATTGTAAATTGGTGTCATGGGGCACCTGGCCCACACGATGACACTCTCCTCACACAGCATCAATTTACTAATACGAACATGAAATTCACTATATTTTATATGAAAATTATATATTTTCAAGTGCAAGATGAATTTGAAATGCCAGTTCTTCAAAGAGGATGAACAATTCCCATCATTCTGCACATGTGAGCTTTTCTGTTTGGGCCCCTCATTGATTTTTAAACCATTTTCAAGTGGTATTTCTGGATCCATATGGCCTTTATCTCCGATCGTATAACCTGCTCGTTTTATCAGATGAGAAACTCCAGGATGAGTGCAGGTGAGAAATGTAACAAAATATATGAATCCACTAGCCAACATTCCCCAGAGTGTTGCAAAGACAGTGAAAATGCTCAGCTCTGAGTAGCTTAACATTGAATTTGAATGCAGATTTGAATGGGGTTGTGTCAACAAATACTTCAGGCTTTTAAAATTACATTTGTGAATCTCATTCATTGCATGGGGTATAACACTGAACCCCCACTTACATACCCAGAGTCCCCGCAGGAAACCAAGCCCCTCTGACTGAGGTCTGGGTGCAGGACAACGTGGACGATCTCATGCACCCATCTGTAGGGCAAATGAACAAATCGTAGACACACACAGCCATGACCAAGACATCGAAGGAAACTGGCCCTCTTGATTTATCCTCTTCTTATCAATTAAACCTGAATCTGGTCATATTAAAATCAAATTTTGACATCCTCATCGAATAGGTTATCATTTAAACAGACACAAATGGAACAAAAATCCTACAGCATACTGTTTCTTTAGAACTTGATGGATTCATTTGAGTTCTGCACATAAGAACTCTGAACCTAAACACCAGACATGTTTTTGCAAACTATAGCCAATAAGATGCCAATCAACAGTTACAGCCAACTGGCATTGAAGTAACTTTTTTTTTGGCTGATAGACAAATTGTATTTGACTTGGAAAGAAAGCGAAGTCCCTAAAGATTCGCTGTTCATAACATTCCGAAGAGCAATAGCTCCATTGTTGAGATGAGAGGCCCCTACTCAGGGCCTTCTTGTGAACAAATGACTTCAAACTCCCCCAGAGAGCAGGGGCTCGTGTGCAGCAAGCTTTTAAGCAGTGCTTAAAGTTCTTTGAAAAAAATTACGTGGAAGTTAAAATAACTTTTATCTCTATGGCCAGTTGGAGTCCACCTAATCCAAATGCTGTCCCATTTCAAGTTACCCGAGAAGCAGGAGCCAGGAGAGAATTCAGTGTTGGAAGGAGTCACTGGAGGAAACACTTGTGAAAGGTGCAGGGGAGAGGGAGCACAACGGGCAGGAGACTGGCGCACCACGACGCAGGTCTGGCGCCTGTGTGAGGAGGGAGGCGGGAGGGTGACCACGCAGGAAAAGCCTCAGATGGCAATGCAGAGTCCCTCCGTCGGGTGGGTGGGGAGCCCCTGAGCACAGGTTGCCCTTTAGAAGATTCTGGTGTCGAGAAGACACTGACCAACTCTGGGAGCCGGTCGCTGGTTGGCAGAAGCAAGGGTGGCCTTGGTGTGAACATGCTGGCAGATCCAAAGGTGTAGGCGTGGAAGTCGTCTGCCAACTCCAGCTCTTACTCAAGTTCTCTGGAAGGGAAGCTGAGCGCTGTGTCTTCATGGCTGCCACAGCTGTCTTCCTAAAGGAATGCCCACTGGCCTTCTCTAACTAGATGCCCAAGAAGGATAAGAGTTAGAATGGTTGAAGAATGGTTGAAGAATGGTTGAGATAAGAATGGTTGAAACAAGAATCACATGCCATTTACTATATATACTATGATGTGCACTGAGATAGAGGCGGTGGGGGTACGAAGGAATTGGTAAAACCTCTGACCCAGCATAGCTTAACTAAGTGCTTTTGTTGTGGTAGCTCAGACTTCCTCCTTCGCTATTTTATGGCCAAGATTCCTTTCATCCTCTTCATCTGAGTTTCATGCAGTTCTAGCTTGAAATGGCTTTTCCAACACACAATTGAGAAGATTCGTAAATAATACCGCAAAATGTGTCGCTACAAAATTCTTATCGTGACTCTGCACATTATGTCATAAGTTGACGCCTCTTCTTTGTTTCACAAAACTTACAGAGCATCTCCTTCCTTCTCGGACAGTCACTGTGATGGGAAATGACGACTTCTTACACAAGAGCCCACAGAGCCTTACTCTTTCTGAGATCTTCTGTTGTTCTGAACAGAGCAGGTGGGTTTTAAGTTCCTGGCTCTGGGAGGGAAAGTAGCCTCAGGGATTGAGTCTGAGAAGAATCAAACTACAGACTGTTACACTTTGCTTCTGTGTAACATGCCGAAGCCCTCCCTGCAACAGCCCAGAGGTGTCCCTTTCAATTTTATAACCAAGTGGAAACTCTACAGTTATGTTACCCAGACTTTTTGGCCAGCCTGGCCTCCTGTGTAGCATACATAGAATTTGTATCTATAAAAAAATCATCTCAAGACTTATAGTCAGGATGGTGGCATAGGCTCACCTCCTTCCACAACCACATCAAAATTACAACTGAGTTATAGAACGACCATCCCTCAGAACCACCAGAAATCGAGTTGGATGGAAGTCTGACAACTACAGAATTAAAAAGAAACAACATCCACCCAGACTGGGAGGGGAGGCAAAGACATGGGACAGGCTGGTCCCACATGCATGTGTGCTGGATAAAAACTTGGGAGGAATAAAAAACCTCAGGAATGAGGAGTGCCAGCCCCACACCAGTCCCACGAGCCCAGGGATCCAGCACCAGGAACGTAAGTCCCCGTAACTTCTGGCTGCAAAAACCAGCCGGGATTGAGTCGTCAGGAGAAACATCTGGAGTCCCAAGTAGTTTCTCTGAAAGAAACCACACACGAACTTACTTAGACTCATTCCCTCTGAGCTCCAGCACTGGAGTGGCAGCTTGAAAGGCACCAGTAGCATATAGGGAGCAAATGGAAATGGCTGGCAGCAAGGCAAGAATTGGTGGACAGTTTTCTCCCAGACAGAAAGGTGGGTCAAGCCACAGGCCCAGCAGCTGGGTGCCATATCTGAGACTCCATCAACCTGGATAACACTGTTTACCGTGCCCTGGAGATCCCCTGAGGCTCCATCCCATCCAACTTGCATCTGTTAACAGTGGCTTTTCCAAGTGAATGTCTGGTCTTGGCTCAAGCTTCACAACTTCCTAAATCCTTTCAAACAAGCACCAGCTGGCCTCAGTGAGCCACCAGCCCTCATGCTTCTTGCTAAGTGGCCCAGGGCACAGCACTAGCAGCAGCCAGACTAGATTCACAGCTTGGCTTCGCCTGAGAATCTCCAAGCCCAGAACAACAGCAGATGTCTCAGACTGCTTTGCAGCTCAGGCAGGGTGCACTGGGCAAAACACAGGTGGGGACTGACCTTGGCCTGCACCACCCAGGAAACCCCAGGGCCTGCTCACCCAGTGGGCAGCTACAGACCAAGCCGGAGCACCACCACCCTCCCCCTGCACAGCTGATCCTCCACGGAGGGTGGAGGGTGGTGGTCAGTGGTCACAGTCCATCCTTGCAGCTGACCCACCTGGGTAAATCCCTCCCATTGATCTACCAACTGCATCCGAGGCTCAGCTACAAGAGGAGGGTGTACTCAGCCCACATGAAGGGCGCACCTGGAGTACCCAGCCTGGGTGACAGGGGATGTTGTGCCACTGACCTCTGACCTCTACAGGCCCTACTGCATTAGGGCCACATTGCCAAGGTAGGAAGTCATAGCAGCTCTACCTGATACATAGGCACAAACACAGGGAGACTGCCCAAGGAGGAGACAAAGAAACATGGCCCAAATGAAAGAACAGATCATAACGCCAAAAAAAGAATTAAACAAAATGGAGGTAAGCAATGTATCAGAGGCAGAGTTCAAACCACTGGTTAGGAGGATGCCCAAGGAACTCACTGAGGACCTCAAAGCATAAAAAAGATCCGTCAGAAAGGAGACACAGTAATTGAAGTAAAGAACAACTTGTCAAAATGCAGCAGGGTTTGCCCATCTCTCCCCCTCCTCTGTTCAGAGTCTGTGGTCGGGTTGTTTAAAGCCACGGGGTCGACAAGAGGGCCGTTGTGACCACCAGGAGCGGCCGCGGAGCAGGCCAAGGAATGGGCCGGCCTGGACCGGCTCTGGCTCCCATCCAGCCCCTGTGGCGACCCAGGTGTCCGACTCGGAGCAGTGGTTCTGCTCCTCCAAGCCAGCTTCCTCGCTGATGAGGAGCAGACACAGCATCTTCTTCGCAGGCCTTCTGTGAAGGGGGGTTGACATCATTTCTACGCACATGCTTGAAACGCTGTGTCATGGTGTTAAGAAAACAGACAATAAACGATGGAGCAAAATTCATTTTGACCAACTGTCTGATTTGCTGTTTGTCTACAATAGCTGAGACCTACGAGTTCTCCAATTCATTTATACAAGACATGACTTGCTGTAGGAGGGTGTCCCAACCCTACACCTGGTTTAGTAAGGGTCACAGGGGGCCGGAGACCCTTCAGGCCCTTCCTCTCCTCAGTACAGTCCTTGCTCTTGCCTACAGTTTTGCCGGCCAGTCACTCTCCATGGGTCACACCCTTCCCTGCCCTTCCCTGGCTTCCCAGGGGGCACTGGGTGTTTCTTCCCTGTGCAAAGTGTTCTGTGTTCCCTCTCGGGCTTTCCTGATGCCTCCAGAGAAGTCTGATTAGCAAACTAGATCGACAGTTTATTTAGTCATTGAGAATATTCTGTGTCCCTAATTTCTATAAAGGGAAAATGCTATCAAACTTTTTCACCCTTGCTGAGATCCATTTCTCTTGTGTACCTCTTTTTTTTGCTTTTATAGTTCCATCTCTTTAAAAAAATAAAAAGAATAGAGGCATAGAACAAAATTATTTGTGAAAACAAAAAGCAGGAAAGGATGGAATGAATGTGAAAGGCAAGAACAGCTGGAAAGAAATGCTTGATCGCAGTGAGTTTGGTCAATTCACGTCCTTGGAGTGTGAGCTGAGGGACGGACAGAGGTGGAGTTTCCACCGTCTTCAGCTTCTGGGATTCTGCTGTTTCTTTATTCAGAGCAGCTCCTTAGCAGCTCATCCTCCTCTATCTTAGGGCGACTATGATGGGATCAAACCTGACACTGGGGACAGAAATGCAGGAAGGATGTCGAGGACCCCGAGCTTACGCTGAGGTGGAGGCCCCGGCCGGTGCAGGGTCGGGAACGGCATCCCGTAAGCAGTAGTGGAAGGACTCGAGCACATCTGGCCCAGAGAAGAGGGAATGTGGTGAGACGTGTGAAAGAGAATGTCTCATGAAAAAGAAATTAAAATTTCCGATCTGCTCCCAATGTGCTGCACAGCTAGAACCGGGTATAAATAACAGAACAGCGGACTCGGCTAAAGTACTTTTAACAAAGAGAGCCGACCCAAAACGGGGCACATGTCCCAGTGGGGGCGGGAGGAAGTGGGTTACTCATCAGTAGCGGCATCCAGGCAGAAGCTGGAGGACTGTCCAGCTTCTAGATTTTAAAAAACAAGCTTTGGCATTTGGTGAGAGGACAGAGAAAATCATCTCTAATTTTTTTTATTTTTTAAATCTTTACACTGAGATGATTTAAAGGGGAACCCTCATTCCTAAGTGCCTGTTGAGACATGTCTCACCCTGCTCCCTTCCACTGGGTGGCAATTCCCAGGCCCTGAGCTGGCCTGTGGGTGGCTCTGAATCCACCAAAGCGAGTCAAGGCCATCAAATTCCTTTTAGCTTTTATGAGCTCTGAATTGAAACACCTGTTTTTAAAATTCATAAAATAAACTAAATGGTGATTGGAAGCTTTAATTCTGGCTTGGGAACCTCCTCATCAGTCTTGGCTAAGAATTTCCAGACCATGGAATAGCTTTTTCCCTGTTGCCCTTCAATAGAGGAAAGAAAGGGTAATTACCTCCTAAGTTGTCTTCCCCCTTTCTAGTTCCCTGGCCGTCCTCTCCACTGTCCTCTCCACCGGTGCTGTGGTGGCCCGGGGCTGGGGACTGGGGACTGGGGCGGGAGGTGACTCTGGTCAGGGAGCTCCGGCACTGTGTCCACAGCCATCCTCTTCTGGACCCCACAGCACGATGAGGGGTCCTGGCAAGGTGGGGTCCCCTTGTGGGGTCCCCGTTCTTACACCCACAAACTGTGCTCCTAAGCCCTTATCCTGCTATCGTTTTCCTTAATCAGCCCTTCAGGGACTTGCTTATTGTTTATTATTCATTGTCTCTCCCAATTAGAATGCAAGCCCCAGGAGAGCAGGGCTGTGGTGTGTGTTTCCTGATGCATCTGAAGTTCCCAGCGCCCATCCGCCGTGGCGTGGGCTCTCCGATATTTGTTGAATGAAAGAATCTGGCAGGTGGGAATTCAGTGTTCATTTGAAAAAAAATCCTTTAACGTAAGGGCGTTTTATTTTTAGAATTTGCCAATATATATTGTGTTGGTCTGGTTCTCCAGAAAAACAAGACCAATAGGATGGAGAGATAGATAGACAGATAGATAACATTTTTTAAGGAATTGGCTAGTGCAATTGAGGAGGCTGACAAGTCCAAAATCTGCAGGGTAGCCTGGCAGGCTGGTGACCTGGGGAAGAACTGATGCTGCAGTTCAAGTCCAAAGGCAGTCTGCTGGTAGAGCTCTCTCTTCAGAAGACCAGTCCATTTCTATTAAGGCCCACAACTGATTGAATGAGGCCCACCCACAGCATGGAGGATAATCTGCTTTGTCCAGAGTTCTCTGATTTAATTATTCATCTCATCTTTAAAATACCTTTAAAGAAATATCTTGAATAATATTCAAACAAATATCTGAATCCGTCTAGCCATGTGTTTTACAGGGGAAACGATCAGACAGCAAACCCTCACCCTATAGATCAAGCAATGGAGACATCGTGAGGGAGACGACCAACTTAAAGAAGTCAGAGGTGGTTCACCCAGTGTCCCAAGGCTCCCGACCACCAGTCCCCCATGTTCAACCACAAATGCCACAAAAGGAAGCAGCCCCAAAATGCTGTTTCAGGGGGTCATTGTTTTTTGTTCTTGTTTTTTTTTTCTTTTAAGAAAAAGCTTTGTCACTTCAAAGCTTACCCCAGGTAACCGTAGGCTTAAGGAATTGATACAGTTTATAGTGTGGGAAGATACAATTGCTAGATTTCCGCACTTGAATAGGCATCATCTAAATCATATTATAATGGTCTGTTTTGTCTTTAAAATGCTGTGTGTATTTTCCGCCACGTTCTAGCAGAGGTGTGCAGCAGAGTGGGGAAGGGCGGGCTGTAACGGCGAAATAGGCCGACCGAGATGGACCTCTCTGACAGGGTGCGTCTCAGCAAAGACCCAGGAAGGAAGGGAGGCTGCTGAGGGGAGAGGTCTGAGGCAGGGGACGTGCCAGTGCAGAGGCCCCCAGTGCAGAGTGCACGGGCCTGGTTAAGAAAGAGCAAGGAGGCATGCACTGCGTGCACTCTGTCCTCCATGCAGAACGTGTGACCCAGTGAGGGGGTCAGTAATAGGAGACAAGGTTGGGGGATGGAGGTATGCAGCAGCTCATTGGAGGGCCTCGCGGGTCACTTTGAATTTTACACTGAAGACTTTTGGACAGAGAAATGTCACAGTATGACTGAATTTAAAAAAGAATCCCGCCGGTAACTTCGTCTGGATGAGCCCCTGGTTGGCAGTGGCGGTGGTGGGGAGACCAGGGAGCCTGGAGCAGTGATCGAGGTGGGAGAGGCAGGGGGTTCAGACCAGGTGGGGCAGAAGTGAACAGCAGCTCTGTGCAGAGAGCCGGGTTGGAGAGACACAAATTCCGGAGGTTTAACTTTTCGTTCCATTTTGTTCAAACACTGAGGGGCCACGCTCCCATTTGCCCGGCACTAACACAGGCATTTCAGGTTCAGACATTAAGGGTTTCATTATGAATGGGAAAAACAAGCATATCAATAAACACTGAAGTATTTAACAAAAGTAGGTCTAAAAGCCTAAAAGCATGCAGATGTGAGGATGATTAATTAATTAATTATAGCTGCTGGAATGAAATGGCCAGGAAGGGTTTTAGAGAGGAACAAAACAGTTGAGCTGAAACTTGAAACGACGGTCAAGGACAAAGTAGGATATTCTAGGCTGAGGGGAAGGCGTGCATGCAATGTCAGGTTTCACGAGGCAAAGGGGCTCTGGTACGCCTTCACTTGTAACAGATCGGTCAACTCAGAATCTGACACATTCCCCCCATAACCCGGAAAACACAAAGCAACATCTCCTACTACAGACTACTCACAGTCACATATGGAGTCCAGGGACCACTATTCGTGGGACTTCAAAATGAAGACTGCCTTTCAGGTACGTTGCGAGTGTCTTCTGGCTCCAGACTATTTTATATTAATTAGTGTGTCTTTTCCTATGTCTTCCTGGCATGTGGCCTTCCTTCTTCTTTTTTTAAATAGAGTTTTCCTGTTTATTTTTTATTTTATTTATTTTTAGAGAGAGAGGAAAGGAGGGAGAAAGTGAGGGAGAGAAACATCAATGTTTGGTTGCCTCTCACGCACCCCCTACTGGGGACCTGGCCTGCAATCCAGGCATGTGCCCTGACTGGGAATCGAACCAGCAACCCTTTGTTTCTTAGGCCTGCGCTCAACCCACTGAGCCACACCAGCCAGGGCTGCATGTGACCTTTTTTCCAAGGTCAGAGTGGTAGCCAGAGCACTGTGCTTTCCTGTCCCACACAACACAGGCTACTGCTGAACTCAGAGAAAAGAGGAATTTTAGGTGAGGCCCTGAGATCATCTCAGGGTGTAAACAAAAGAAAGAAAGGGTTCTGTGAATCCATCTAGCACCTCCTAGATGAGATCAAGATCCTCTGAGCTGCAGGGGTGGGGGAGGATGGGGGGCAGGGAACTGGTAAGAAGAGGGGATAGAGAGGGAGCTCCTAGGAGCCGGAGTCTGGAGAGCCAACTTGGAAGGTCACCTCAGACAGCAGCAGAGTCAGCAGGTGGGGACTGCCGCCTCCACTCCTGCTAGTACTGCCCTTTCGCCAGCTTGGCCTGGGCTGACCACCCATCAGTCCTGCCTGCCTTTCTTCAGGAGGGCAACTCCCCTTTTAAAAAAACTCCGGAGCCTGGTAAGACTCCTACTGCTCTGGCAAAGCTGTGATGTCCGGCTGTTCGGGGAGGGTTTGGGGAGGGTCTAGAGAAAGAAAGTCTTACTGTCCTCCAGTGAGACAGAACAGGACCATCTCAAAATCACCATCCCCTGCCGTCTTCCTGCAAGGGGCAGTGCTGGAGCACACCCCTTCCCAAATCTTTCCTCCTTGCGTTCTGCCAAGGACCCTTGGTAACAGAATTTTCCACTGATCAGATTCCTTTAAAGACAGGTGTGTCTTCTGTGACATCTGCCACTCCAATGTCCTCGGCCCTGTGTGCCTTCCAGCGTCTTACTCCCCATCCCCTGTACTGCTCTCTATGGCCAGGGAAGGATCTTTTATTCTAGTGCTAAGAAGCTCGATTTAAATGTAAGTTGTTGTTGAAATATTTTTTTTTCTGAGTATAAACTTGGCTTTGTGTCTGGGAGCCTTGTAGGAAAAAAAAATGTCACTGAGTAAGCCAATGCTGTTGGAAGCTATTAGACAAACGACGTTACAACAGGCAGCCAGTAACAAAGTAAATAGTAAAAAGATAGCTGCTCCTTCAGATCTCAGACGACCTGGAATTGGACTTTTGTACTTTCTGCGTAGAAAAGCACGTGGTGACAAGGAGTTTGATGCTTTACAAAATGGCATGCTTAACTTTCTGAAGCACTTTCTCAGCTGGCTTTATCTTCCCTGCCGTGGAATGAGGGGGGCAGGCCTGCCTTTGACAGACGAACTATGTCCACCACCAGGCGGTGAAAACGCGTCCCCTAGGTCACAGGCAAGGCCGATCCCCTCGCCGGCCCGTGTCAGGACTCCCTGCATGCCTCCCGTCCTTGGCAAACTCAACTCCCTGCTCCGAAATAAGGGCCCTCCTGCGTTTAGCCAGCTTTTCTCCGTGCGCCATCGAGCAGGAGTTTGGGAATAGGTTGCAGGTGGTGGGAGGCAATGTTTGGTTGGCTAATCACGCTTTCTGAGCTATCTGGCTGGTTTTTCGTCCCGTTCTTGCGGGTAGCTTACTTTCCCGTAAGCTTTCGTCTGTAAGCTCTTGAGCTCTTTTAGGTCCTGCCTTCTTTTTGGGACCGGGGTGGGCGGAGAGGAAGGAAGTGTCCTGCAACTACCAATATTTTCCTCTAGGAGGAGCCGCGCAGCCCAGAGGAGAGTGACACGCACCAACTCCAACTCCGCGCCGGGAAACGCTTCATCGCAGCTCCTCGGCATGCGTGGCCCGGACGGCGCTCGGCGCCCTCGCAGCGAGCCCCGAGCCGGCCGCGCCGAACTCCCGCTTCCCCTCGCTCCCGCAGCCCAGGCCCCGGGGGCGGCGGGCCAGGCCCGGCGTGACCCCTGGTGAACCGCGGCGCCCGTTTCCCACCCCTCCCGTCCCATCCTCCCTTCCCTTTTCACCCCGCCCCCTCCCTCTCCCCGAGCCTGACAGCCCGGGAGCTGCCAAGCTGGGCGCAGCCATGGGAAGAGGAGGCGGTCTAGGGAGCGGCGGCCGTGGCGGCGGAGGCTGCTGCAGCGGCGGCGGCGGCTGCTGAGCCCGGGCGCGGCGGGGACCCCGGGCTGCGGCCACGCGGGCCCCAGGCCCCCGCGCCCTCGGCCGCAGCGCAGATGCGAACCCGCGCTCTCAATCCGGAGGCGAGGCTCGAAGGTACTGGAGCGGTTCCGGTGTCGGGTTCTTATTTTCCCCCTGTTGTGCCAGGGCGCCTGGGAGTGGACCTTGGGACGCCAGTGGTTTACGAAAATGGGGGTCTGTCTTATGTATTTACACAGATCATGTTTTTCCCGGGCGACTTGGGGTTGGCTGTGGCCCCCCCTTCTCCTCCAGAAGTTTTCTGCTGGTGGGTTGTTGTAACCGGATCCACGTTGTGGTCGTGTGTGTGTGTGTGTGTGTGTGTGTGTGTGTCTGGTAGGGGCAGCGGGGAGTTGGAGGCGTCAGGAGAACCATCCTACGCTGACGCTTGCTCCGACTGCTGCTTGCAGTGCCTGAAGGGGCTTCCTCCGAAGATAGTTCTGTTGTAAAAGTTTTGCGAGTGTTTCTGTTTGACATCATCCGCTGGGCTCGGGCAGGAACCCTGAAGCTGCGGCTGCTGAGCCGGGAGAGGTGCCGAGCGGCGCGACCCGAGCAGAGGGGAGGTCGCCGGGCTGTGCCTCTACACCGTGCGCTCCTCCCCAAAGCGCATGGCCCTTGGTGGCGTTTGGTGGCGGCAGCAGCACTGACACCGGAGAAGCCGGGGTCAGCAGTTAGGGCTACCAGTCCCCTTGAGCTGGGGTGGGTGGAAATCGTGGCGAGCTGAGCCCCCCCACTCGTGGTTATGAAATCAACCAGGCGCCAAGTTTTGACAGAACTGCCCGAGGCATGAGGGCTGAGATAAGTGGGGCAGCTGCGAGTCTAGGTAAAGGGTGCTGGCGGCGCGCAGAGGGCGCCTGGGCAGTGTTACCCACTTGAGGGTGCGTGGGGAAGTCTGTTTGGGGGGCGAGTGCTTTATGTACAACCGAGAGGGGAACGCTTGCTGGAGCCAGACTGCGGGTTTTGGTGGCCTGGCGCTAGGTTTGTGTACTGAACGAGTGAAAGTGTGCGGGTGTGTGCGCCTGGGGAGGCGTGTCAGCTCCTGAGCCAGTAGGTGTGCAGGGGGGAGGAGGGGGCCAGAGAGGTGCCTCCCGCCTGTTTGTAACGCCAGGAGACCTTGGAAGGGACAGGGAAAGGTAATAGGAAGCCTGAGGGCTGGGAAGTTGCAGGAATTCCTGAATAGGATTTATCTAAGTTCTGTGGACTTGAAAATGCTAGACCCATTGCCTCTCAGGCACAGAGGGCTGGAGGTGATTTCCAGAACTCTCAAGAGACCTGCATAGGCAGATGAAGATTCTAGAAATGTGTGTGTATGTGTGTACAGAATGCTGGAGACCCCAAACCCAAGCCAGAGCTGTGGATCTGAAATTCCCAGGGTACTGCCGTCCATCGTGGGCACTAGAAGGTGTTGGCGGTGTTTACTGGGAGAATCCCTGGTGTGTGTGCCCCGAAGCCACTCACCTTACCTTGCAGTTGTTGTGGCCACTGTGTGCCCTGAGCAACTGGTGTTCTAAGCTAGTTTCCAGCCAGGTGACATTGGATGTCCTTTCCCTGGGGTGCCAAGGGATAGACCTTGGAGGTATCTGGCATTGAGACATTTCCAGAAGTTAAAATGTTGGATAGAAACAAAATAAAATGATTTAGCAGACAGGGTTGTTGGTTCCATCTTTTCTGTGATTGGGGATTCTGTTTCCCTTTGAGAAAAGCAAAGCTTAGCTATCCCAGCTTGGATTTCAAGGGGTCTCCTGTTATTTATGGTTCCCCTACATAGCATGACTTGGAGAGCGTGCTTTGCGGCAGAAGCATGTCCCATTCCTAGTGTCTTCCACCCTTGTAAACTTGCTGCTTCCCGTTGGCCTAAGGAAAGTTGGTGAGTCAACATTCAGCTTTCCTTCTGGAGTAAATATATCGAAGTGAAATTACAGTTTGGGTCCCCCGAACTGCCATGGAAAGCCAGCACTTAATGGGCCAAAGTGTGAAACGAGAGTCTATAAATGCAATGACAAAGTGCCGACATGAGTGCATTTTTTCCCCAAACCGAGCATAATTTTGCCTTGCAAATATTTGTCCTAGGCAGAGCTTGGGAGTGCGTTTTTGATTATTGGTTTTTAAACACCCGGTTCCACATCATAAACCACTTACAAATGGACACCCGACACCTTTTCTGTGCTGTCTCTGGCGCCTGGGTTAGCAGATGTTTATGGTGCTTGGTAACCTATGGGACTGTCGCGTTGAGTGTCTTGTCAGCTGAGGACGTGATGTTTAGAGCGCAATGCAATAAATGGAGCTCCAGTCTGCGGCCTGCGTCTGCCAAGCGTGTGAAGTGCCCAGTATGGAAACGAATCTTGGTATCCGTCCAACTTGGCGAGCTTGCTTGGCTATCTGCTGGTAAGCGTTGTTAACGTAAAGATGAATCTGAGCGAAACGGAGAATACCGCACAGCAGATTGTTGAGCTTAGAAAAAAGGCGTGGGTTACCCAAAGCTAAAGCTTCTCTGTCATTCCACTGGTAAATTGCACAATTATGGAGATGTGGTTTGCTTTTAGAGAACAAATTTTTAAAAATATGTCAATAATAAAATAGCTTCTACGTCTTAGTGTGTTCATATGTCGATCCAAACCATCACTTTTTCTTCTTAAAAAAAAAAAACTATAACCTCAAGACAACTGTACTAGAATAATGATAAAATTTTTTTAAATGAAACAAGAATATACATAAATAAAATAAGGAACAAAATTAAGGTAGTAAAAAAAACCCTATAGTCTCTTCGGTAATGATTTAAATAACATGAGTGTTCAAATCGCCTAATCACTTTGTGAATCATGAACTGATAGGAACTGAAATTTGGGAAGACAGGAGTCAGCCCCCCACTGATTATGTAAGTGAGGCGAAACAGGATGCCTTTGTTCAAGGGATTTTTTTCAGCCTGGAACAGTGTATATAATGTAAATAATGTGCCCGATAAAATGGCTGACTGGGATGATGGCCAGCTTTGGGGCTGGTCTATCAGGAACATGACCTCCACGTCAGCGCCTCTCCCTGTGAACGGGCCGGTTCACCTTTTCTCGGATGGAATCAGATGGGAATCTTCCTCACTGGCCAGCCCCTTCTAGGAGAGATTCATTTTCAGAAAGTTCTGACTTGTACTAAACCAACATTTTCTTCCACCCTTTGGCCTACTGCTCAGCTGCTGAAGCCACACACGATACATCCCATCTCTCTTCCCTTCAGGTACTATATTTGAAAGCAAACATTACGCTCCTCCTTCCTGAGTTCTTTTTGGCCCACTCTTGTAGCGTTTCCTCACCCACGCGAGTCCTACCCTTCTCTACCCTGACCACTGTGCCCTAGATTCCAGTCTCGTCACCCTCACACGCACTGTCTGAGGCACAGATGTGAAGTCCTTAGTTCTGGACTCGCTACACCTATTAAGGCAGCTCAAAATTAATGAGATTTTAAGCCGTCTCTCTACACTGTTTGCTAATTTTAGACCTATAAACAAGATAATAACTCATTCTTTTCAGGTTATTAATCATCCGTAGTCAAAACATGACATGATAATGGTTCCCAAATATTTTTTTGGTGCTTGAACTTTCTATAAATCTATGGAAAGTGTGATACTGTGAAGGTTTATTGACTTCTACATGTAATGAAAATAGCTACTTAATTTCTCTCTCAAGGGCTCCCTACCCCCTAAATATCAAATGTAGAATGTTCTGAAGACAAGCAAATTGAAGCTGCATATTACAGATGGGTGGAGCCCACCTTACAAGGTATTCTTTTCATGGACCCTCATTGTGTCTGCTTCTGTGAGCATGAGTCCGGGCTAGCAATCAGGCATTTACTGAAGGTTTGTTCTGTCTGAGTCTCAGAGTGCGTGCCATCTGGCCCTAAGAGGGGTCAAAGTACATCAGAATGAATTGCCTCCTCAGGCAACAGCGATTTACAATGTGCATACAGGACATGACTATTCTTCCTCTGGTGCCAAATGGCCTGCTAATGGCCCAGGGATGTCCAAAGCTGCACCACAGCATCAGTACCTAGGGGGCCCTGGCCTCCTGCTGTGTCTCTGGACCTAAGTCTGGTGAAGGTTCTGATGCTCCTCATTTCCCAAGTCCCGCCCTTTGTGGAGGAAGAGAGCAAAGAGCTAGTATGTACATGGGGAGAGGATGTGGTTCAAAGACAAGCACTTTGGGGGCCCAGTGGACCTCAGTCTGAACCTGACCTTTACCACTAGACATGCAAATTAGCTCCTCTGAAACTCACTTTTTCCTCCATGAGAATTGCAATTGTACTGCAAGGCTGAGTACAAACAACCTGTGTAGCATCTACAGCCTACTGCGTATTAGGACCTACCCGGTGTCACTGATTTCTCTTTTATGTACTTGTCTGGGGCCTCCCAACTAAATTATAAGTCTCCCCTACTACCAGCTGAGAATCTGCTACAGCTGAGATCTTCTGTCTTCCTGCTGGAAACGTTAATGGTTGATGATGATGAAAATGTTGTGGGTGTTTTTTGTTTCAGAAAGTCGGGTATGAAAGAAATGACTGTTGTCCTTGGCAATGAGAAGAAAACAACCTGTGATATACATTGACTTCTGGGCCTGGCAGAAGCCCCCACTCTGTGCACAGACCTTCAGTCAGGACAAGGAGCCAGGGACACTCCTGGGCTCGCAGTGGGAACCGTTCCGGCTGCTCCCTCCTATGTGCTGTGAGCTGCCTTGCTCATCCCCTTGCACTGCGGTCTCCATCCGCATTACATTTGCTCCTTGGCTTTCTTCTGTTCTCATACAGAGGCAGGAAATCATCAATGGTGAAGTGCATTTTTTAAGCCTCACCTGAGGATATGTTTACTGATTTGAGAAAGAGACAGAAAGACAGGCAGACAGAGAAGAGACAGAAATATCAGTCGGTCACCTTCCCCGTGTGCCCTGACAGGGGATTGAATCTGCAACCTTTTGGTGCATGAGACAGTGCTCCAACCAATGGAACCACCCAACCGGGGCAATAAAGTACATTTTAAGTTCAAAATTTTATTTCATGACTCCCTGCTTCCTATCCACCCCCAACCCCCAAATTACATCAGGCCCATGGATAGGTTCTGGCACATGCGGTTTCCAAACCAGAGTTCTGTGAAACGAGGAGCCCCCCCGTGAGGGTGGTGCGATCCTCTCCTGGCTCCTTGGCGTTGCTCGACCTCTCTGAGAGAGCACCTGTTTCATCCGTGTTTCATTCCACAGTCTACTTTCTACACTTGCCTTCCTTCCCGTGCTGTGGGTTGCTCAAGAACAGGAAATAAATATCACTCATTTGTATGTGTTTCTACTCCATTGAATGCCGTAAACTCCACGGGTATGGGAAGAGTGTCAGTTGAGTTAATGTGGAATGTTAAATAAGTTCATGCCACTTATTTAACACTACACACCAATTTTGAATACAAGCATCAGGTTTTTCTTTTAACCGATTAAGTCAAACAGGCAAAAATGTAATGACAATGGTGCTTCCAGCCGCCATTCGGAAACGATTCCAGCTCATTGTGGTGGGAAGCAAAAGTCTTTCTGGAGCCATTTCTTCCGTTGTTGTTGCTTTTGCTCTGAGCTGAAGAAGACTGTGATGGACGCCAGGCTCTTGAAAGAAGGCTGGCAGCGCGGCTCGCTGTTTCATCTCGGCTGCGTTCTCCAGTGCTTCCTTCCACCTTCTCAAGCAGTCAAGTGAAGCCGTAGATCAGGCACCAACTTTACTCAGTAGCAGTTCCTAACACGGCAGTCATTTAGTCAGAAATTGCTGAGCTCTGTGTTTTTAATCAGCATCTATACTTACCTTCAAATAGTCCATTCCAACATCAGTAAGTAATTTCTGCTACAGAGTCCTTCAAACTTTCAGATGTGTTTACAGCTTGTATGAGGGCTTCTTGTGTTGTTGACTAGTCTCTCTCTGTTTTCTTTGGAATGATAGCATTACAATCCCAATGAACTATACTCCTTTGATTGTGAATGGATGTAAACAGGAACAAGTCTATCTCTCGTTGGTGGAGCTTCCCCATGGAAAGTGTGTCCTGGGCCAGATGCTCACTTGCCGGAGTCAGGCGCATCCTGCCTGGTCAGGTCCTCATTTGGCATTAGAACAACAAAAGAGTTTGTGGAACTGAACAGGTGCCTTCTGCGTTATCTGTGGTGGACCACCTGCTATGCCAGGCATTTGCTGTGCTAAGTCTGGATTGTTGTTTATAAAATGAAACATTTAAAGTAGCACAGAACTTAGAAACTTGAGAGAGGCACCCCTCTCTGTTCCTTTAATACATATTAGACATAGGATAACATCATAAGTCCAGAGAAAAACTTACTTAAAATGTACTTTATCCTAAGAAGCATCATACCCATCTTCCTTGTAATCTTTGAGTTGTCGTAGCAAAACAAGCAGAGGATAACTATTACAAAACAGTCGTACAGCCGTTGGCCCCACCCGAGTTTGATGAGGGCTGAGTCTGACTCAGTCGACCCTCCAGTTCTGCCTGCCACTGGTCAGGAAGGCAGCCTTCGTCCTCGGTCGGTACCGTGGCACGTGATCCTAATTCACCGCATGAACTGCTTCTCTAAAAGCCTTCAGGCTCTGTTCCTGTTGTCCCAGAAAACCTCAGTCAGACAAAGCAAAGAGCCCAACAGCGTGGCAAAGCCTATGAGAGTGATAAATGCTGTAAAGAGATGTGAACACAGCACCGCTGCAGAGGGGACAGAAAAGGGTACCGGGATCCCCGGGCGAGATGATGGTGAGTGAAGCACTGACCCCAGTTGGATACCCAGCCAGTCAGAGAGGTGAAGAGAGAGGAGCAAGCATGAGGTGGGGTGATTTCTCCGTATGAGCAGTCCGTGGGGCGTCTCGTTTCCCTTGGAGAGGTTGGCCAAACGGTGCTTGTCTTGTCATGGAAGAGGTGTGCAGTTAGCGTTTCATTGGTGACCCTAATGTGCAATAAAGCACAGAAACTGAAGTGCTGGCAAGAAGTGTGTGCACGCTGAGGGCAAAGAGATGTGGATGCAATCAGGTGATAGCCGGGATCGAAGCTCAGAAATTCAAACTTGGTATTACTCTCCTTGGACCGATGATAGTGCCTGAACATGGTGGCCATCTTTCCAAGGTGGATCCTGTTTGGGGCCTTGGAACTTTCTAGAGATTTCTAATGTTTGAAGCAAGATGGAGACATAGTTTGAATTTTTGGGTTGGACTCAGTAGGACTTGGTATGCCCCTTATCACAGAGTATGAAATTTTAATTTTTTTTGCTTTTATCCTATAAAATTTAGTGTTTTTATTTATTCTGGTACATATAGAATATATAAAAATTATGTCATCTGAAAAGTACTTTGAAAATCACTTGGGAAAAAAGAGAGTAAGTAAGATTCTTTTATCAGTTTATAGGATGTAAGGTTGTCCAAGCCAGTGGTATTTTGGGGATCTCTGTGAAAAATCAAAGACAGAACACGTGTTTATTGAGCTACTACTACGTTCCTGGGCATGTGGTGGGCACTCTGGGGACAGAAAAGCACTATAAGACATAACCTGCCACTTTGGGGCTGAGCATTCAGGCTGGGAAGGCAACACTAATAATATATGTGGTATGATTGGGAAGCAGTTGACAATTGTACAATTCAATGAAATAGTCTGTTCCTGATTATAAATGCTATGTTCACTTAGAGAGAAGGGAGGTCTGTTTGGGCTGAAGTATTAGGGGACAGGATTTACGGGCATAGTGGGTCCCAAGCCAGGACATAAAATACGGTGCATGTTTTTGACAGGCCGATGTTTTGCGTGAAAAGGTTGGGAGCTAGGCTCCAGGAGGCACGCCTGGAGCCCACCTGGGCACCACGTGCCAGGGCAGCAGGCTGGGTGTACCAGGCGGTGGTGTATCTTCCACGGGGAGTCCTTCTCCTTGCTCACTGTGGTGGCTGCATATGGGGCCTCCCTTGGGCAGGGCTGTTGCGTTGGCCCCCCTGGGCCAAGTCCTTGCTGGGGGCGAGGACTACTGCAGGGTGTCTCTGCATAGTTCTCTTGTGTGGACATTTGAGAAATTCACTTTTAAAACTTCTTTCTGTAACAGTGTTCCAACAGGTCTACTGAAGGTGCCAGCAGCATGGCTTCCTTTCAAGAGTATAATCTTCAATAGATGCTCCAGTGGTGGGAGCAGCCTGGAGCTCCCTCTTCCGTCCCCACTTCCTGCCACGTGCTGACAGTGATAGAGCTGGCCCAGCAGAGCCATGGGCCTCATAGAATCGGAGGTCACCTGCCAGTGATCTCAGCCACGCACTGCCTCTCTGCTGGGGCATTAGGAGTACGGTTCTTATAGGACTGGAATGAGGGACAGGCTCGTAGTGCGTAGAATCAGTGCACTCGGTTTCTGTAAGGCCAGGGACAGTGCCACACAAGGAAGAATTGCGCCTTTTCAGAGGCCAGTGGACCCTGTTGAAAATTGGGCCCAGCAGCCTGTTTATTCACAGCGAGGCCATGGAGACCCTGAGAAAGGACAAGACCTCCCTGGGAGGAAACCCCAGGTGATAGAGAGAGACCGAAAACCCAGTTCCCCTAGCTCTCTTCCTGGGGTTTTCTGTCAGGCCATGTTCCCACCACGACAGAGCCTGGAGCCCTGGAGGAGCATGCGGTTTATCTCTGTCACCGTGATAACTACCTGAGACTAGTGACACTGGACCAGCAGTCCTTTTTCCTGGGAGCACAGGGTTTGCCTGTGAGCTGGGGCTGGCTGGTGCCCTCAAGGGATCAAGCACTATGACAGCCTGAAGGTAGGTTGACCTCCTGGAAAGAGCACAGAGTGGGCCTTGGAATCCCACAGGCCCTGCTTGTCTGGTGGGGCCTGAATCCAGCTCTGACCCACAGGCCCTGCTTGTCTGGTGGGGCCTGAATCCAGCTCTGATGACAGTCACCATCTTGAGGGTCTGAGCAAGTTAATTCAACCCTCTGAGCTTTATCTGCAAAACGAGGGCGGAGACTCTTACCTCACCAGGCTGCTGGGGCTCAAGTGAGTCAAACTGTGCCTGGCACACGTGGAAGACATGGAAGGAGGTGACTCCTCGCCACGCCCTCTTGAGAGGCTCTGAGGGAGGAGACTTAAGACCTTCACGCCTAGAAGATCCACTTGATACCAGCGGCTACTTTTCCCCTCCTCTTTTTCTAGTAAACCAAAGTTGCAGCTTCAATGAGTCTCCAGTTCTTTCTTTGTGTGTTATCAGGCCCCTAGGTTAGAGTCCAGCTGTCTGTGTGCACTGGCCCTGAGAAATACCCAAGCAGGAGTTTGTAGGATGGAAAGAAAAATAGATTAATATTGAATCGGCCCACCCAGAGATGGGGCTCATACGTTCTGAGGACACGACACCCTGAGGCCTGTAAGTTACAGATGCCATCAGGCAAAATCACAAGGCGCTGGGCTAGGGGTTCAGGGTCCTGCCGGGAGCAGATGGGTCAGAGGTGAAGTAAGGGCAGTAAATCGTTTGTTCAGGTCTTGATGACAGTTCTGACCTCTGCTCCAACTGTCCTCAGCCGGGTCTCGTCAGAAAATAGCTGGAGGGTCAAAACAGAACTCAGGTCAAGATGTTATCTTTAGCCTACAGAGTCTGGACCTCATGACCAGCAGTCAGGTGACCAGCCGCCCTGCTGCCTGGCTGGTTGCTGATTTTTTATATAAGTATATGGAGGAGGGGGGTGGGAGAGTTAGAGGGAGGGAGGTATAGAGGGAAGGGTGATTACTAGCACTAGGATTTAAAGCAAAATTTAGTCAAAGTCCTAAGGACCCCCGATTTCATTTGAACTATCAAGAATGTCTGCTTTGAGGAGAGTGCTACCCAGAGGTTAGTTCCTTGTGACTTCTCTGTCAGGGAGAAGAGAAGGGCAGTCTTCTCTGGGCAGTCTTCTCTGCCCAGACTCTTGCTATGCAACAAAAGTGTGAGGGACATCAGATGATTATTGGCGACTTAGGACATTTGGATTGAGAAATCAGCCCTGAAAGCCCTTCCTGGATGTATGTGTTTGTAAGAGAGATTGCTGTCTGCCCATGATGGGACACCCTCCATAGACAAGGGGGTACTTTGGACAGGTTAAGGGGCAACCAGGTGTTGGCCTGTTGGGGTGACAGGGGTCACGGTGAAGGCTTTCTTGGTAATGAGCAGCTGGCGATGATGTTCTGGAGGACCTGAGAACCCAGAGGAGATCACACCAAAGCTTGCGGGTGTTTGGGTCCCTATTAGGGTGACCTTCCCTCAAGGAGGTTGCACTGACCCAGGAGCCTGTTTTATTTTCTTCACGGTACTTATCACTGCCCAATATCATCTTGTTTACTCATTTGTTTTCCTGATTTTTGTCCATCTCCACTGACAAAAACGTCAGCTTCCTGAGAGTAGAGACCTTTTCTACTTTGCTCTTTATATCCCATCGAAAATCCTTGGTAGGTTCTGGTTGAACGAACGCATGCATGTTTGTAGTTGCTGGGGTCTTGTTAGCTTTCTTCCTAACCTTATTCCCCTTCCACCCATTCAAAAACGCGTGGCTTTCAAGTGTGTCAGTTCCCAGTGCATTTATAATTTGGTGAGATTTCTCTGCGGGAGGGAGGGTGGGGCTCTTTCCAGGAACTGGGAACAGTCTGGGACAGCTGTAGGAAGTCCCTGTCAGGGAATGGGAACTGACAGGCTCCGCAGCCACCTCACTCCATCAGCACCTGCAGTCGGGAGTGCTGTCTTGGTTTGGGTTTCTCCCAGAAGCGGACCGTGACACCAGGATTCAGGTCGAAATTGACGGGGGACAGTGAAATGAGGCGGGGACAGGAGCCAAGAGTGGATGCCTGGTGAAGCACATTACAGCCTGGACAACCAGAGTTTATGATCCTTCTGGAGAGACATGGGGATCCCAGGTTAGACACACACCTTAGACTCCTCTTGCCCCAGGCTAGATGAGTTTGAATATTTACCCAACAACTTTCACCAGCCGGCAATTCATGGGCACTTATGCTGAGCGAGGCAAAGCAGTCCCCAGATGCTAGAGGGAGCCTCGGGCAAAGAGAGGCAGGTCCTGGGGTTGGAATTAGGCAGTGTGAGGTGGCAGGGGTGAGGAGATATGGTTGGAGAAGGGACAGGCAGCTGCACTGGGTAATAATAAGATTTTTTTTAAATAGACTTTTTATTTGGAACTGACTTCATATTTATAGAATAGTTGCAAAGATGTTGAGGCTCTATATATGCCTTGACCAGCTCCCCTTAGCGTTAGCATCCAAAATCATGGCAGACTTGTGAAAACGAGGTGATCAAGAGGAGTGTGACACTGTTAACGAAATGCCAGGCACTGCTCAGGTTTTCACAGTGTTTCCACAAGGGTCTGTTTTTCTGTTTCAGGAGTCAGTTCACAAGATCATATTGCCTTTCATTGTGCGGTTTTTAACAAAGCTGTGCAGACACGTGTGCCCTCCCCTGTGTTCACCTAACTAGTCTTTGTCGCCAGATAGTAAGCTCCATGAAAATACAGTCACATTGACGCCCAGCATCATGTTGGGTACACGGAATGGACACGGGTACATTCGCAGAGCAAAACACACCCGTGAAAGTGACAGTAAGAACAAAACCCTGTTCTGCAGGCGTACGGGTCGCCGAGCCTCCACCGGTTCGCTGACCCAGACTCATAACGGTGTGATGACTTAAAAGGACTTTGATTTTGAACATGTGTCCTGAATATCAAACAGGTAGCAGGACCCCCTAAATCAGACACAACCCGGCCCCTTCAATGTGCCTAGCATTGCTTGTGCATGTCCCATTTAGGCCTGCTGTGGGTCCCATGGCCTTGAGGACCCCAGACAGAAGAGGGAATGAGCCAGGGACATTAACTCACTTGCTCAGGATTCGCAGGTGGGAATGGACACAGCAGAGGTTACAACTTGTTTTCAGACTTTGGAGCTTACACTCCTAATACTGTAGCCAATGACTCCCGCTCTCCTCCACGTGCCCAGCTCCTCCACTTGTCCTCCACCACCCCTCTGTGGTGCCACGGGCTAGACACGCCGTCTTTGCCAGTCTGTATTGTCAGATGGCAGCGGACGTGGACATATGGTGGATTTCACAGTGATCTGGGTGAAGTGTTAGCCTCGAATCTGTGGGTTGTTTGCAAAGCTTACCTAATTTCGGTAAACCTTCTGTCTTGATATCCATAATCATTGACCACAGGCTCCTCAGAAAGTCACCCTTGTGCCAATAATCAAGTTTTGATACAAGGCTAATAATGGTCTTGGAAGCCAGACTGTTATCTCTACAGAGCAGGACACTGCTCTGTTGTATAATAATTCATAAATTTTGTTATTTTATAATGTGTTTGAGTTTGGATAATTAACCCCATTGCTCAGTTTTTCCATAGTTACCGTTTTTTGTGGGGGGTTTTTAATGTTACATGAGGGATATTGAATATTCAATGAAATCTTTGACTACTCTTTATGCTTGCAAGAGCCCAAAGGAGAATTACCCTTGGTTGCCTGGGCACCCGGAGAATGAAATGCAGACTGAGAAATTCTTACCAATCACGTGAGCTCTGACTCTGGGACAGTAAACAACACGGCCATCTAGGCTAACCACTGCTGAGATGCCTCCAACCTCTCATTCTGAACCGGGAAAAGAACAGGCTTTCGGGGGTTTTGTTTATTTTTGCTTTGATTACAAGTTGTTGGAAGCCTCGAGTTGGGTATCTAATAATGCCATCCATGTGAAACATGAATTATTGGCTCACAGTGGGACCCAAGAAGAGACAAAGGGACAGTTATCTCGAAATGGTCACTCTCTTTTTTTCCCTTAGGAGTAAGTAGGGGTCAACCGAAAGGTATTCCCTTCGGACTCTAACGTCTAGAGCATTGCAGATTTTTAAAAGGAAAACAGCAATTACCTTTCAGAATGTATATATGGAACTGTGTACTTAAATGGCTACATTAGGTTGGCATGATTTTAAACCATGACCTTTGACACTTTGCATGTGAGGTAACAGGCGCAATCTGTTCCTGCGGACCTGCACATTGCACCAGCGTACCTGGGGGCCTGGGGGTCCAGGGGAGAGGACCGCGCTGGCTGGCTGGCCTCCCTCCACCCTGCAAAGCACTCTGCTGTGTCTCACAGGCAGCACTTCCAGAACATTTAAGCAGAAAGAGCAGCCACTCTTAATGAAACGAAGCGAGTGAAGGTGTGTAAACCCATCATCTATGTCCTTGTATCCTGTAGACTGCGTTTGCACTGCCTTTCTCTAGGAAGCCCTCGGGTTTCTAGGGGGGAAAGCACTCAGCTTTTCTATTCCAAGTTCAGATTTACTTTCATAGCCACTGGACTGTAAACTCCCAGGGGCAAAGACTGTGTATTATCTGCTTAGTGGGCACTCAGTGAACAGGCTGCCTCACTAATTACTGGTATGGGGATAATGTTAAGAAAGTGCCTATTTGACTGGGGGCCGTACTGAGTTCTTTTTCATGTCATATTATTTAACCCCTCACACAAGTCCTGTGATTTACCTCATTGAACTTCTGGTGAGACTGAGACTGTGATGCGGGGAGGTTAAAGCGTTCAGACAAGGCCCCTCGGTTGGTAAGCAGCACAGTCCAGATTAAAACACAGACTTCTAATTCCAAACATGGCTAACTCCTCGCTGCTAACTGCTGCCTGTGTGATGCTTTCAAACTTGTGTCCACAAGCCTTTTAGTGTTCCTTCCTTTAAGAGGAGAGTCCAAGTTCCCTCCTCTTGAGAATGGGCTGCATTCAGGGACTCATTTTTGAAGAACAGAGTGACGTGGGCGTGAACATGGGCAGCTTAGGAGGCCAGGTCGTTCGAAGGCGCTGTGGCTGTGACCCGGCTGCTCCGTCTTTGGGACCACTCACTCTGGGGAAGCTGACTGCTGTGCTTCGAGCCGCCCTATGAGCGGCCCACTACCAGTGCGCTAGGAAGGACTCAGGCCACAATCCAATAGCCAGTGTGCAGCTGGAGCCAGCCGACCACAGCCGCCGTGACAGTGACCTTGGAGGCAGAGCCTTCAGCCCCAATCCAGCCTCAGAACGACTGTAGCCCTCTCCCAGCCAAAGCTTGTCTGCAACCTCATGAAAAACCCTGTGGCAGAAATGCCCAGCTAGAGTCTCTTCTGGGCCCCTGCACTCAGACTATACGATAGCAAAAGTTCGTTGTTTTAAATGTCAAATGTGGGGCTGATTTGTTATGCAGGAGTAGCCAACTTAGGTAGCCTAACACTGCCTGGATCATTTTTTTTAAATACTCTTAATTCCATTAAATGTTAATTTTTTTCATACAGCAGGAGAAAATTTCCAGAAAAAAAAAACATGCTGCCAAATGTAAGTAGTAAAGTATTAATTAATGCCCAATTAATATCATAGTTATAATGACTTTGCTGGGATTTGGGATTTTGTAAGTCAAAGGACGACTGTTTTAAAAACCCATGACTTAAGAAGAAAGGACGTAATAATAGCCGCGTTGCTGAAGAGAGCACTTTGAACTTTTAAAAAGTCCTCGGTGGCGGGGAAAGGCAGCGGGGCTTCTGTCTGGCAGGTTATCACTCACAGTCTTCAGTTCCCAGGAGCGTGCTTACGCTTTATGTGATTTAAAGAAGCGTATAAAGCAAAGTTGAATTTTAACCTCTTCCCTCCTGTTTCCCTCAGTTTTTCAAAGGGGGGGGGGTGGTCTCTGAGAGCTCACGGGTGAAGCCGTTTCTTGGTTTGCTCTGCCTGACAAGCTGCGTTCACTCTGCTTTATGGCCACTCAGTTTAATAAGTGACTTGGACTTTGATTAATATCCTGGGAGCTTCAGCCCAAGAATTTGTGGAAGACTTGGGCTATAATACCATAATCTTAATTTAAATGGAGTTTGAAAGCTAAAAAGAGATGTATTTCAAGTACAAAGAGATGACTTAAAGGACATGTAGAAGTACTGAATTTGGGGCACTGTAAGTCCTTAGAGAAGATTCCAGATGACTTGCCTTTGTAAAAAAAAAAATATGCGTGTGTGTGTGTGTGTGTGTGTGTGTGTATGAGTGTGAGAAAGTGATTTTTTCCTCATGTATTTACAAAAAGATTTAAAGTGAGTTACGGAATTCACTCATGAGACGGGTACAGCCAGTCCTTGTGTGGGGCTCAGAAAGGATGTAAGTGGAGATGCTGGTTTTCCTGGACCAGGTGGAAGAACCCAGATCAGCGCCTTGTGGTCCTCCTTTTCAATGTTTTCCTCTCCATACAGCTTGTAGCCTGCATTCTCCAAACTGCTTTCGTGTTGAACTGGACTTCTTAGTATCTCATGGTCTAGATTCATGGGTTTGTGCTTCAGGGGAGAATAAAGATGAATATTGAGAGTCTGAATATAAAGATCCATTATTAGCACAATTCACTCACTTGCTCAAAACTCACTCATACAGTCAGTCTACATTTTTCCCAGCAGAGCAGTGGTCCGGGTGCTTTAAAACTAGGCAAAGTGATGGAGGCATAGCCTCTGCCTTTTGGGAGTTCATGGTCCAGGATGGAAAAAGACATTAACCAACTGTAACTAAGGACTGTTGTAAGTCATATGAAATAAAGGAATAAGGGGACCTGATCAAGGTTGGAGCTTGGTGGTTAGGGAAGGCTTTCAAAAAAAGACATTTAACACCCACAGGGGTAGCGGTGGGAGGGAGAAGGTAGAGCAGTGTGAGCAGAGGGAGAGGGAACCGGAAGGTACCCAGTGCTGTTGAGAACCGAAAACAGTCAGTGTGGCCGGAGTTCAGAGAGCAAGAAAGAGCATTAATTGAGAAGAGTCCAGAGAAGTAAACAGGGGCTATGTCTTACACAGTGCTACAGGCTGTGCTACGGTCTTTATTTATCACAAGAGCGATAGAAAACCTTGCAACTTTTAAAGCAAGGGAGTGACATTTTAAGCGGGTCACCTGGCTCTATTGTGAAAACGAGGTGGAAGAGGGGCGGAAAGAGTTATTCAGGGACGTGGATTATGAGTCTGTTGTGGGCCAGAGAGGTTGGTAGTTTGGACCAAGGTGGTGGTGATAAAGGCAGAGAGAAGTTAACAGATTGATTATTATGTGTGGGCAATAGATTTACCATTTATTTATGAAGTGAAGTTGATTTGGCCTAGTCCTGACTCGGACATGACTGGGTGAGGGGTGTACCATGGGTAACTCCAGGTACTGGGCTTAAAGTGTATGTGCAATCCTGCAGGGTAACCAGGAGCAGGCTGGGAGAAAGTAGTTTAGTTTGGGGGCATTTTCAACTGCAGGCGTTTTTAAGAGATCCACATTGAAACACAGTAAGGTCTTGGGTCCTGAATCAGAGGAGGCATCTGGAGATGAAAAGCTGGAAGCCAGTGGCTTACACACAGAACAGAAGCCACAAAGATAAGTGAGATCACAGACAGAGTGAAAATGAAATGAGACAAGGAGGGCAGGTCTGCGTCGTGAGGAACTTCAGCATTTAAAAGCTCAGTGGACAAGAAGTTGACAAGTAAGAGTGAAAAGTGGGGTGGAGTAGATGCTAGGGTGTCCTCTCAGAGGCCAAGGAAGGAACATGATTCAAGATGCTGATGAAGGGTGAAGTTAGAAAGGGACTATGAATGTCCTTTGGCTTAGTAGAGTGGATGTCTCAGGTCTTTAAAGAGAATTCGTAGATAACTGAAGACATCTGGCTGTCACGGGAAACAGAAGGATGGAGTTCTAACTAGAGGAGGAAATAAAATTAAGAGAGGGCTTTCTAAAGATGGGGGACTTGAGCATGTTTAAAGGTTGATGGGAAAAGAGCAATGGAGAGAATGAGCAGTGGGATTGAAGTTGCAACAAGGATGGGTGATTAATCAAGGATGGGTGAATAATCTCGCAGGATTCCTGAGAAGACAGAAGCAGATGGATCACTAGCACAGCTGGAGGCATTGGAGAGGAGCAGGGACTCCTGCCCCTCCATCCTGGTGAAACTGCAAAAGTTGGCGTTCGTGCTGCTTATTGCCACCAGAACCAATAAGCAGAAACAAGGATGGAATCTTTGTGGGCGCTTTATTCAGGAACTGGCAATCTGAGAAGGTGGTGGGTTATGTACCTTAAAAACCATCTTAACATCTCATCTCAAGCCGACCTTTTTTGTAAGGAGAAGAAAAAAGTAGGTAAAGGATTTGGAATCCAGGGGGAAATGTTAATTAGATAAAAGCTGCAGTCCAGCAATTTTTCTACTATCCCTTCATCTGCTCACCAGTGATTCTTGTTCTGCATCCTGGTCAAGCAAAAGTTTCCTTCCTGGGACTCAGTGGCTCAGATACCATCTTGATCTCTTAAAGTCCTCCTGGGGCACAGAGGTTGAATCGTTTGCAGGCTTCCTAGAGTTCAGGTAGGTCCAGTCATGCATTCCAGTTCCTAGAACAATAGCTTTCTACTTGCATTAATCACTAAGCCTATTAACTATAACTAAAGCTAAAATTCTTTAACTCTTGAGTTCCCCCATCACTAGCAGGAAAGAAGGAGGGACTTGTGCAGATAGATGCCTCAGGTGTGGTGGCTGCAGGTTGAAGGAGCTTCTGTGGGATGGCTTCTATCTGCTTTGGAGAGTAGAGAGAGAGAAAGGGAAGGGCGTACTGGAAAAGAAAGGAGGTGATTTCAGATATTTGAGGTCAGAGGAATCAGGAAATATGAAAGGAAACTAATTGGTAAAGTTTAGTAGGATTACTAGCCATTACTGGAGGTCCAGTTGAGGTTGATGGTCATAAGTTCATACTGGTATCACTGTTAAAGTGTTAGAAAGTATTTGATCCTTTCTGGAGGTGTTCAGATGCAGAGTTAGTGAGATCGCCTAGGCCTGAGGTTTTGTTTGATGAAAAGATGCAGCCCCAAGTGAGTTTAGGATATTGGTGGAGCCACTGAAGTGATAAACCAGGAATCTAAGGGAGACACTGACATGACGAGGGATCCATTGAAATGGTAAACCAAGAATCTAAGCTGGTTTAGAAATAAAGGCAGAAGGTGAAAGTGGAGTTCTGTGTGAAGGTAGTAGTCAGAGTGGTTGACTAAACCTGTTTGGAAGAACAGAGGTCCGTGACCAGAGCAAGGTGCTACACCCAGGTTAATTAAGTCCAAATATTGGGGTGGGGCTCATAGATCATTTAAAACTCTCCAGGTGATTATGGTGCTTTTTTAAAAAGGGAAATATATTGATGTGATTGTCGGTAAGTCTATGGTGAAAAAAAACTAGTGGTGTGAAATCAAGACAAAGATACAGATAGAGATGCAGTCAGAGAACTGTGCCTTTAGAAAACAGAACAGAACACACACACACACACACACACACACACCAACTGAACACAAATGAAGTCATTCATGTCTTTCTTCACAAATGCAAGTCCTAGGCCCACCCTCCTGTCCATCCTCTCTGACATGAAAAGTCCAAAGCAAAGAAGTAAAGATCATTATGGGAAAGATGGCAGAATTCAGGACAAACTTCTTGGGGAGCAGATGCTTTGGGATTTGGCTGATGACATCTGAATTAGAAGCATGGAGACGTTTTGGAGACCATTTGTTCACTGCAGTCTCCTTGGAGGGACAACACTCTAGCTCACTAGGCAGGCATGGCATCGGTCTGGCTATAGAAGTTTGAATGTGGGGCTTAGGTCACTATAAGGAGGCTGGATGGCCCTCAGCCCAAATCCTTGGACTTGGTGGCCATGGTCCATTATCTTGGAATGGTGTTGAAATTCTACTCATTGAAATTGCATATGAAATTTTGTTAATGTTTGACCTGTAATTCATTGACAAGGATTATCACTGCCAGGTTTTTCAGTTAAGAAAACTTACCTCTGCTCTTTCCTCTGCATTAAGTAAAAGGCCATTTGTGTAGTTAACTTCTGGCCGAGTGGACTGCTTATAAAAGGTGTAGGACTCACAGGCATAACTATTGCCAAAGAAAGCCCAGCAAATCTAGGCACTCCCAACCCCAGCCCATTGCCCTGGTCTGTCATCCCATAAATTTAATGTAAGGGCATGTTCTAGAGAAGATGATCATAACAATACTCAGGCAGACGTGGAGCACGTTGTGAAAACACTGGTGTGTTTATCAGTGCGTTAGTCAGGGTCCTCCAGAGAAACAGAACCTATAGGATGTGCATATTTGAGGTCTGTCCAGAAAAAGTCCAGCCATTGTTAATATAATGAGAACAGCTTGCATGACGTTTATGTAACCTGGCAGCCAAGGAGAGTGGACTGGAATGCACATGTGTGAACAGTGATGACTTCACTGTGGGGGCGGTAGATGCTGTTGAATGAGCACATATACTGTGTGGCCATCACATTCAAAATGACTGAGCAAGTAGAGGAATGAATCTGCATCAAATTTTGCATTAAACTTGAACATTCCTCCGAGGAAACTATTGAGATGATTCAGAAGGCCACAGCTATCTGCAACTGGAGATTGGCAGTTTCATCACAACAATTCACCCGCGCACGCCGTATGTCTCGTGCAGAGTTTTTTGGCAAAACATCAAATCACCCAGGTGACTGAGCCCCACTACAGCCCAGGTTTGGCATCTGCGACTTCTGGCTTTTCCCCAAACTAAAATCACCTTTGAAAGGGAAGAGATTTCAGACTGTTGATGAGATTCAGAAAAATACAACAAGGCAACTGATGGTGACTTGTGAGGTCCCAAGGTGCCTATTTTGAAGGGGACTGAGGCATCATTGTCCTGTGTACAATATGTCTTGTATCTTATATCTCCTTCAATAAATGTCTCTGTTTTTTCCTGTTACGTGGCTGGATACCTTCTGGAAAGACCTTATATATATTAGAAAGGGATTTATTATAAGGAGTTAGCTCACACAATTATGGAAGCTCACAAGTCCAAAATGTGTGGGGTGGGCCTGCAGCCCGGAGATGCGTGGAAGAGCCGATGCTCCACTTCCCATCTGCAGGCCATCTGCTGCAGGGTTCTCTCATCTGCTGCAGGGTTCCCTCATCTGCTGCAGGGTTCTCTCATCTGCTGCAGGGTTCTCTCATCTGCTGCAGGGTTCTCTCTTGCTCAGGAGAGGTCATTCCTTTGTTCTGTTTTGACCATTAGCTGATTGGAGAAGACCCACCCACATTATGGAGAACAGGCACTTTATCCAAATTCTAGCAATGTAACTGTTATTCTCATGCAAAAACACCCTCACAGAAAGAGTATATAACGTTTGACCACACATGTGGGCACTGTGGCACCGTCAGGTTGACATAGAATTAGCCACCACACCAAGAGAGGTTATAGCATTGTCCCCTCTGGATTCCACAACAATAATAATACTCCATCCAATTTGTCATTCATGCTGTTTAATAGATGTCAAGAGCTATGAAGAATATAGGCATTATTTTGCATGTTGGTCTTCTTTGGGGATGGTGAGCAATTTTCTGTGTATATTGTGGGCACTCTTGTAACACTGAGAGTAGTTCTGTGCGCTACTATAGAAAGCATGCAGACTGCTCAGCGTTGGTGACAAGAGACTTCTTGATGATGCCTTTGAAGCCAAAGTTCTATGAAGCAAGACTCCATACTCAGTTAATAGACTTCTATTTGCCCATAGCGGAGACACTAATCAGAAGGCTCACCACTGTTTTCAGCTCAGACACCTGGGTTGGAGCAGAAGCAGCAGCCACAGAGCAGCCCTTATCTATGCTGCCCTCATTCTCACTAGTGCTAAATAATCTGAAATCATTGTCCTGAAATCATTGTATTGGCCTATGGATTGATTTTCAGATTCCTTAGCCTGGTGTTCACCAACTAGTACTACCTCGACCTACCTACCCATCTGTGTTTTCTGCTGAGCTTGAAACTGAACTACTCCATTGCCCTCAAAATGTCTCGTTTGTCTGCCCAGCAACTCCTGTTCACGTCATTCCCTCCACAGTGGCCTTCCTCTCCCATTACTGCATCCTCTCATTCTGCTCATCCTTTGGGGCTGAGCTTCAAGGCCACAACATCAACCTCCACTCTGATCCTCCCCCACCCTGCCTTCCTGTCCGGCTGGAAGCTCCTCTTTTTCCTTTTCCTAGCACTTCCTCGGCCTGTTTGTTAGACTCACACTTGGTCCCATCTGAGTTACTCGTGGGTGTTCTCACTGTGTGTGACCTGCCTTCAGGCCCTGGACCTGCCATCTCCCTGTAGCCTCACGACAGTACCTTGCAGATCGTGAGCTCTCTGTGCAGTTCTTGCCGAGAAGATTAAAGTAAGGGCTGTAATATGTAAATCCTCATTCTGATTTATTAATTTCATCAAGGGGAAAAATTTTTGTTGACTTTTGTTTTGTATCTTCCACAGCATAGCAATGTGCTGGGTGGTGGGCCCTTAGTGGGCATTTAGTGATGAGTAGTTGATGGACTTATTCTGTGTTTGATAAAGCTTTTTGGATGCTCTCAGACTAAAAGAGGCTTGGTCTGATGATACAAGGTTTAAAAGGCAGCATCATTGCCGCTGCACACTAGGAGGGAAGCGTGGCATCGTTTAAAGTCCAGCAGTAGAAAAATGAATCAATCACAAGTCAGATCCGTTGGCCGGACTGTGCCCTATCCAGTGCTGTCCCTAGGAAATGTCCCCTCTGAGAGCCCCCGTAGCTGGCTTTGTGCACTAAAAGAATGGTCTGAGCACATTCTCCTGATAGGGCAAGGCCTTCTGTTTTCTCCGATTTCTGCCGGTGGGTTTTCTGAGCATATTCTTGATTTCTCCTGATTTTAAGCACAGCAAAAGAGACCTAAGCAAATATCAAGAGAGACTGCCTCTGTATCCCCTGATCTGAAAATGTACCTCAGCTCAGTCAGCATTTACTCCTCTGCCGACCACAGTGCTGAACAGAGAGGGACTGACTGGTGCTCAGGGGCCTCCAGAGCAGGGACTTCCTCTGATTTTGTTTGTTGGTTTGTACTAATGTATTTGAAGGTCCCTGTTGAGGTACTGATATAATGGACAAATAACACTGTGCAAACTTAAGATACACATTGTGGTGATCTGATGTATATGTAGATGATGATGTAAAATGATGACCACATTAAGTTGAGTTAACCTCCCATGGTTACCTGTCCATGTGGATGTGTGTGTGGTGAGGACATTCAAGGTCCACCCTACCAGAAAACTCCAGGAATACAGACAGCGTTGTTTACTGTAGCCACAGTGCCATCCACTGGGACACCTGTTGATGGATATTTCCCTGTTACACCCCTCCCATCCCCCGATAATGACCAAACTCTCTGTTTCTGCAAATTCGACTTTTTTAGAGTTCACATGCGAGCATGCAGCATTTTTCTTTTGCAACAGAGACTCATAATGAGGTAGTTGAAGCCAAAGCATGACTATGATAACAGCCCCAAATACCACAGACTTGCTGTGGACAGAAGCCACCATTGTCACAGGAGGCGGAGCCACCCAGGAAGCCCACGGTGTCTCGCCCCATGCGGGGAGGCAGGACCGACGGAGGCAGCCAGACTCATTACTCCTGGGAGAGTCGTGAAGGCTTCTGAGAACATGTCATTTGGGGTAATTCTTGAAAGCTCTCCAAGAAGCCAGAGGACGTAGAAAAGAAGAGAGGGTGTTCTTAAAAGGGACGGCCTAGAAACATGGAAACACAGAAGCAGATGGTGGGTCAGGAAATAAGGGACTTGAAGAGGCTGGACCAGAGGACGCTAGAGGGTAGATGTGGGAAGTGCACCTGGGACGTGGACAGGGTCCAGAACTGTGTCAGGGATCTGGGACTTTTCCTGGGGCTCAGTGTGCGGCTTCACCCGAATTTCTTAGGTAGGTAAGTGACATGATCAGATTTGTTATTTTCTTCTTTTAAAACATTTTTATTGATTTTATTGGGGTGACGTTGGTTAGTAAAATTATATAGGTTTCAGGTGCCCAATTCTGTAATACATCGTCAGTACACTGTATTGCGTGTTCGCCTCCCCAAGGCCCCTCCCATCACCATTTATCCCCCCTTTGCCCTCTTCTACCTCCCCTCACTTCCCTTCCCCTTGGTCACCACCATACTGTAGTGTGTGTCTGTGAGGTTTTCTTCTTTTGCTTAATACCTTCACCTTATTTGTTATTTTAGAACCACAGTTCCCTATGAAGGAGAAAGGTGCTTGGACTGTGTTGCAAGGTAGGGCAAAGGTGTATTTGAAAATAATAAGCCAAGTGAACAATAATCACTTGGATCCTCTTGCCCAGTGAGTAGGATTTTGCCAACATCTTCATAGGATGAGAGGAAGCCTGGCTTTTATTACCAGATCTTATGAGATGTAAATATAACACAATGCTCAATGCCATCTTCCAGGACAGTCGTCCCCTGTAGTGTGTGAAACGGGCATTTCAAGTGCCAACAGACAAATGCTGCGGCAGGTTTCTGTCCCAGACGGTCGAGAAACCGGACAGCATCTTTAAGGCGTGGCTCATGGTATTGGCAAGGGTTCGGCTACAGGGAAATATGGACACACCGAGTCAGTGGTGGTGATAAGGGGGACAGAGGTGCCTGTTCCCTTCGGTGCTGTCGAGGGGAAAGCAAGCTTGAAGCTTTTGGGATGGGTCCTTGTGACCAGCTTGCTGTGCCTTTGCTTATGATCAAAGAGGGGGGCCGAAGGGACTAAGTCACCCTCCCCTGAGAAGGCTGAGACCCCACACGTGTCTTCTCTGAATTGGTTCCGGTCACTGCCCTTTCTCTGGGATTGATTTTTGAGCTTCCATGGGATTTTATTCCTGATTTCTCTGGCAACAGAATTTTGAAGATCCTAAAGTCCTTCACGAACCGAGCTTTTACCGAGATGCTGCCTCCCCTCACAGGTCCTGTGCCTTCATGGAGTACATGGGCCCGGGTCTCTGTTGCAAGGTGCTCACTGGGTTCAGGAAAAAGGAACTCTGGCATCGAAAATGAACAGTTCTGCTGAGGAAGCACTGGGAATACTCGTATATTGTAGTCCAAACGCCAAAACAGTTGCACTTGTATTAGAGTTTTGTTAACAGCCTGTTGGGATAAGCTGTGTTTGTTCTCTCCTGCTAGCCACAGGCTGTGGTATCTGCGGATCACCATTTCGTCATCTGCAGAATTAATAGATTAGGCCAGATTAGTGGTTTGCAACTCAGGCCACCTATTACAATCACCTGAAAGCTTCCCCGGGCCCAGCTAAGTCAGAACTGGCCGTTGCCATCGGAGGCAGAGGCAGGCTGCGCATTTTTAAAGCTCCCAGGTGGTTCTTTTTTTCTTTCTCTGTTCTTTTTATTTATTTATTTATTTATTTGAAGCTTACTGGACTAAGTTGGAGGTCCCAGCTGGAAATCTGTAGGTGAGTTTTCTCTGCATGTGGGTACGGAGCTTAATTATTTTTTAAATTAGTTGCCAACATTTGAAAAAAAAAACTTTTCAGTTTATCTTGCGAAAATGGAAAGATTGGACAACAATTGGGCCTTTCTTTCTGAGTGGCGCACATTCAGCAACGTGAACCACCGTTTCTGCCCAGCCCACTTCACTCATTGGTGTTACCTTCCTGGCTCTTGGAGGCCCTTTTATTTGTAAAACTGAACTAGATTGGCTTAAAAGTCTCAAACTATTTGAATCGTGCGTTTCCAACGCCAGAAACTGATGGCAAACAAATGACACCTTTATCTATAAACTCGTTGTTATATGAAATCAAAGGGAGCTCAATCTTTGAAGGTGGAAAATCCCAGGGTCGGGTTGCGGGGGCAGGGCTTGTTCAGAGCAGAACCGCCTCCCCCCACACAGTGCCACGTGTACAGGACAGCTGCGGTGGGGGGGGGGGGGGGGGGGGGCAGTGGNGCGTGCGGGGGGGGGGGGGGGGGGGAGGGGACGGTGGTGTCAAAGAGGGAGGGGTTGGCAGAGGATTAATTCATTTTCCGGGGATTTTTAATGAAGCTCCCCTCTCCGTTTCCATTCTCTCCAGTTTGGGAGCTGCATCATTAGTTGGGATGTGTCAGGCCTTCCCTAGGGAGCCAAGAGGTCATTATCAGAGGTTCGTTCCCTTCTTCCTGTGCGTTGCTGCAGAAGGCTCCTCAGATTCGTGCCCTCCTTCCCTTTCCTTTTGGCTCCTTGCTGTGCCTGCCCAGGGCCAGGGGACTGCTTTGTGTGGTTAATTGGCAGCTGCCTGGCATGAGGTTTAAGTGGTGTATATTTGAGTTAATAGGATTTTATCTTTTGCAAGTTGAGAAATACGTGTTTGGTAAGTGTAGGAAGGACCTCTTGCCCCGAGCGAATGCTCCTTTGTGCCTTGCTCTATATTAAAAAATTTATTTACACTGTCAAGTTTATGATGTATGTTACGTATGATGACAATACGAAAAATAAGTTAATGAGCTCTCTCCATGCCCAGGGTGTTCCAGGTGCCTTACATCAATATCTAATTTATTTCTCATAACCACCCTATGACTCTGGTGGTGGTGTTACTCTGTTTCATAGACAGGAACACGGAGATCCAAGCAGTCATTTGATTTCCCATATTTCAAAGCTAGTAGCTGATGCATTAACCTGTACAACTAGACCTCTGTTCGCAGTGTGTGGCAAATTCAAATGCATGTTGGTTTTGCCAAGGACAGGTCGGACTGCTATACATTAATGTATTAAATATTATGGTTGTTTCCCAGCTCTTCCAGGTACTTCATTGCATATGTTGTTATTGTCCTGTGATGTTGTTTACACATAGTGGATTACTGAATTTCATGTAACTGCCAAACTTTTGGATTTATCTAAGCCTATTGCCTGTGTTCTCCACCTTTTACTTTAAAAAAAAAAGGCACTGGTAACCCAAGCAAATTGCTTACTAACGCTTTGACCCTTGGCCTCTCTGCCCCAGTTTCCCTGTTGGGAAAATGGAGATTATAATATGCACCTAACCCCAGCCTACATGGACGTTTCCATGGAGGTTCAAGTGCGATCATCAACAAAAATGTTTTTCATCCACCCTAGAAGATGCCCGTGCACGCCCTAGCCCTGCTGTGGTCATGGTGATGTGGGGTAGAACGCGAACATCCTTCTGATTAAAGACAGCTGTCCATGGAGAGTTTTTCATTTTATAGACTTAACCCCATGAAAGGATTTTAGATTGATCAGGCCAGGAGAAATCTGTGTCTCTGGCACCCAGGCTGAAAGTTGACTTCATTCTTCCACTCATGTCTGTCCAAGGCGCCCTCCACACGCTCTCGAGGCAGCTGGCACCGCACACGTCTCAGGGCAGACGGGTGAACCTCCCAGGGGAAGCTCTTCTTGTCTCCACGGCTCAAACTGCCTACACGTGGCTCATCCTCCACAATCAGCGGACACATGAAGTGCCTGTCCTCGGGCAACTCATGCTAACGAACTGGTCAGGAAAAGGTGTGTTGGGAGCAGGAGGTGGATGGGACACGAGATCTCTTGTCTGCTAAGCAATTGAAACGATGACTTGGGCCTCTCGGCCACTTTGTCATGTGTGGTTGTGTGCTTGCCATAGCTAAGTGTCTTGATTTCAGGGCAGGAATAGCTGCCTTGTAAAAAGTAAAAGACTGAAAATAGGGTCCATACTCTTGTTAGGTACCAGTGGCTGTGTGAGTGTGTACCCCTGTGTGCATGCAGATAGATATATATGCACATTAATTTTTATAGGCCTGTGCGTGGTTTGCGTGCAGACGTATGGACACAGGTCCTGTGTGTAATCACTGCAATGACTTCAGCAATGACAGCAGTTACAAAAAGTCCAGGAAATATCATTGTCCCCAGTGGATGATTTCATTGCCCAAGGAGCTTCTTTGTTTTTCATATTGTGGGATAAAATAAACATGTGTTTTAAAACAACTTGCTCAAAAGTCCCCTGTTGGCACATACAAAACCAATATTTGTTCATTCTTAATCTTATGAAGTTAGTGAAGGATAAAAGTTCTGAGCCCTGTAATCTCTCCTACTTTATTTAAAGATCTGTAATAAAGTAATACAGAGGTTTTTTATTTTTTAAATTAATATGTATCGGGGGGAGTTATGTTAGTTTCATGATCATTTTAAGTCTTTTAAGGGTTACTTATTAATACAAGTTTTAACCATTACTTGTTCAAAATATTTAATGCCAATTTCTGCTTTAAAGAGAGGGCCCTTACTTCGAACCTCTTCAGTAAGCTCTAACTTGAAAGAAAATGATGCCAGACTGGAGAAGCTATGTAAGTCATATCACATAGTACCTGCTTCCTGGCACTAATAAATTAGTCTTTGACTACGTCCAGCGTAATAATGAATTATGTACTTGTTTATGCTTCAGTCTCCAAGGCTAAATACCGCTTTTGGTACCCTGTGTTCCAAAGGTTTTTATTAAACTTTGCTCCCTGGTGTGAAATGCTGGACAGGGGAATTTGCAATATAATCATGACAAATTTCACTCAGTTTCATTTAGTAAGAGTCGATAAGCCAGGTAAAGAAGAAATGGAAGGACTAATGAGTATGACACAGGCACAGTGAGATGAATGGGCTTCTTCTCTGTTGGCCGACCGGGCTAGAGACGTGATAAATAAGCTCCATTATCTTAACACACTAGTAACGGTCCAGCTTTTTGAAATTCAGACCACTACCCTTTCTGCCATAAGAGGGGTGGCATGAAAAGTGGACTGATCATGGGCGTCAGGCCTCTTCAAACCCTGCTCTTACCATTGTCTCACCACGCGCTCTGTGTGGACTGAATGTTTGTGTCCCCTTCAGATTCATAGGCTGGAGCGCTAAGCCCTGATGTGACTGTACTGGGGATAGGGCTTGGGAGGTGACGAAGATTAAACAAGGTTGTAAGTATGGGACCCTAATCCAAAAGGGCTCGTGTATTTACTTACTTATTTAAATCCTCACCTGAAGATTATTGATTTTAGACAGAGAGGAAGGGGGAAGAGAGAGACAGACATCTATGTGTGAAAGAAATAGCAATTGGCTGCTTCCTGTATGTGTCCTGACTTGGGATCGAACCCACAACCAGGCTGTGATGTTTTGTTATGGCAGCCAAGCAGACTGGTATAGCACATAAGTAGGTTACTTAAATTCACTACATAGGTAAGTCAGTTACTTAAAATTTCAAATCCTGACTTCACCATTTACTCTAGCCGCTTAAGCACATTATTTCTTCCTCAACCTGCAGGTTTTATTTATCTTTTTTAATTGTTTATTTTAATTGTTGTTCAAGTACAGTTTTCTGTCTTTTACTTCCATCCCAGCCCACCCACCCAGCTCTCCCTCCTCTCTCCCGTTTCTACCCCCCACCTTAGTTATTGTCCATGTGTCCTTTATACTTGTTTCTGTAAACCCTTCCCCTTTTCCCCTGAAATTTGCCCCCTCTCCCTCTGGACACTGTCAGTCTATTCTCTATTTCAGTGTCTTTGGTTACATTTTGCTTGTTTCGTTGTTTAGGTTCCTGTTAAAGGTGAGATCATGTAGTATTTGTCTTTCACCACCTGCTTATTTCACTCAGCATAATGCTTTCCAGTTCCATCCATGCTGTTGCAAAGGGTAGGAGCTCTTTCTTTCTTTCTGCTGCATAGAATTCCACTGTGTAAATGTACCATAGTTTTTGGATCCATTCATTTACTGATGGGCACCTAGGTTATTGTAAATTGTGCTGCCATGAATATTGGGGTGCATAGGTTCTTTTGGATTGGTGTTTCAGGGTTCTTAGGGTATAACCCTAGCAGTGGAATTGTCAGGTCAAAAGGCAGATCCATTTTTAGTTTTCTGAGAAAATTCCGTACTGTTTTCCATAGTGGTTGTACCAGTCTGCAATCCTACTAACAGAGGTTTCTCCACAACCTCTCCAACACTTGTTTGTTGCTTTGTTTATGATGGCCATTCTGACCAGTGTAAAGTGGTATCTCATTGTGGTTTTAACTTGCATCTCTCTGACAGCTAGCAATATTGATCATCTTTCCATGTGTCTCTGGATCGTCTGTATGTCCTCCTTGGAGAAGTGTCTGTTCAAGTCCTTTGCCTACTTTTTAATTGGATTGCTTGTCTTCTTAGAGTGGAGTCATGTAAGTTCTTTGTATATGTTTGAGATTAAACCCTTGTCTGAGGTATCATTGGCAAATATGTTTTCCCATATGGTTAGTTCTCTTTTTGTTTTAATACTGTTTTCTTTAGCCATGCAGAAGCTTTTTATTCTGATGAGATCCCATTTGTTTATTCTTTCCTTTATATTCCTTGCTCTAGGGGACATATCAGTAAGAATGTTGCTGAGTGAAATATCTGGTATTTTCCTGCCTATGTTCTCCTCTAGGACTTTAATGGTGTTACGGCTTATATTTAAGTCTTTTATCCAGTCTTTTACCCTGAATTTATTTTGGTGTAAGGTGTAAGTTGGTGCTCAAGTTTCATTTTCTTGCACGTAGCTGTCCGGTTCTCCCAACACCACTTGTTGAAGAGGCTATCTTTACTTCATTTTATGTTGCTGCCCTCTTTGTCGAATATTAATTGACCATAGAGACTTGGTTTTATTTCTGGGCTCTCTGTTCTGTTCCACGGGTCCATGTGTCTGTTTTTATGCTAGTACCAGGCTGTTTTGATTACAGTGGCCTTGTAATACAGTTTGGTATCAGGTATTGTGATCTCTCCTACTTTGCTCTTCTTTTTCAAAATTGCAGCAGCTATTTGGGGTCGTTTATGGTTCCATATAAGTTTTCGAAGTGTTTTTTCTATGTCTGTGAAATATGCCATTGATACTTTAATAGGGATTACATTGAATCTGTAAATTGTTTTGGGTAGTATGGACATTTTGATTATGTTAATTCTTCTAATCCATCAACATGGCACATGTTTCTATTTGTTTGTGTCTTCCTTGATTTCTTTCTTTAGTGTTGTGTAGTTTTTTGCATACAGGTCTTTTACCTGTATGCTTGGTTAGGTTTATTCCTATGTATTTTATTTTTCTTTTCGCTATATTGAATGGGATTTTTTCTTGATTTCTGCTTCTGCTGTTTCATTGTTGGTATACAAAAATGCCTTTGATTTCTGAATATTGACTTTGTATCCTGCTGTTTTGCCAAATTCATTTATTAGGTCAAGCAGTTTTTTGGTGCAGTCTATAGGATTTTCCATGTACACTATTATGTCATCTGCAAACAATGACAGTTTTGTTTCCTCCTTTCCGATTTGGATGTCTTTTGTTTCCTTTTCTTGTCTTATTGCTGTGGCTAGGACTTTCAATACTATATTGAATAGAAGTGGTGAAAGTGGGCAACCTTGTTTTGTTCCTGATCTTAGTGGAAAAGGTTTTAGTTTTTGCCCATTCAGTATGATGTTGGCTGTAGGTCTCTCATATATGGCCTTTATTATGTTAAGGAATGCTCCCTCTATTTCCACTTTGCTGAGTGTTTTTATCATAAATTGGTGCTGTACCTTATCAAATACTTTTTCTGCATCTGTTGATATGATCATGTGATTTTTTATCTTTGCTTTTGTTTATGTGATATATTACATTTACTGATTTTCAAATGTTGAACCACCCTTGCATCCCTGGCATGAACCCACTTGGTCATGGTGTATGATCTTTTTAATGTATTGTTGGATGCGACTTGCCAATATTTCGTTGAGGATTTTAGCGTCTATGTTCATCAGTGATATTGGCCTGAAGTTTTCTTTATTTGTTGTGTCTTTATCGGGCTTTCGGATTAGGATGATGTTGGCTTCATAAAAAGAGTTTGGGAGTCTTCAATCATTTTGAACTTTTTCGAATAGTCTGTGAAGGATAGGAGTTAGCTCTTCCTTAAATATTTTGTAGAATTCTCCTGTGAAACCATCCAGTCCAGGACTTTTGTGTGTCAGGAGTTTTTTTATTACTGCTTCAATTTCTTCTGCTGTTATTGGTCTGTTCAGGCTTTCTGCTTCTTCTTCATTTGGTTTTGGAAGATTATATTTTTCTAGAAATTTGTCCATTTCACCTAAGTTTTCAAATTTCTTGGCATACAGTTCTTTATAGTAATTTCTTACAATCCCATCAATTTCTGTGATGTCAGTTATAATCTTTCTTCTTTCATTTCTGATTGTGTTTATTTGAGTCCTCTCTCCTTTTTTCTTGATGAACCTGCTTAAAGATTTGTTGATTTTGTTTATCATTTCAAAGAACCAGCTCCTGGATTCATTGATCCTTAGAATTGTGATTTTTAGTCTCTATGTCATTTAATTCTGCTCTGATCTTGGTTATTTCCTTCCTTTTACTTGCTCTGGGCTGTCTTTGTTGTTGTTCCTTGAGTTCTTGTAGGCGTAGGGTTAGGCTGTTTGTTTGAAATGTTTCTTTTTTAAGTAGGCCTGTATTGCTATGAACTTCCTTCTCAGGACTGCCTTTGCTGTGTCCCATAAATTTTGAGTTGTGAGTTCATTTTCATTTGTTTCCAGAAACTTTCTGATTTCTTCTATAATTTCATTCGTGACCCATTCATCGTTTAATAGCATGCTATTCAATCTCCATGATTTTGAGTGCTTTGGGGTTTTTTCCCTTGGGATTCTCAACCTGCAGGTTTTAAGTGAAACTGAACACATACTTGCATGTCATAGTGCTTAGCCATCACAGTCAGCACTTGAAGTTAGCTTTGTTTCCAGGAAGTTTGGAGTGGCTCTTAATTATGCAAATAGTTTGCTTTGGGAGTGCTCATTCCTCCCTGCAAAGGCATCACCAGCTGTTGGAACAGACCTATGCCTGATGCAATAATTTTGCATGTTAAACTTAGATTTTTATCTGCAGGATATTAAATCCACAAACACCATTGATCAGTGTAAAAGCAATAAAAAGTATTCCCTATAGTCAATAGTCAGTAGATTAATAGGGAATCTGGAAGAAACTGAATGTTTCATAATGAAGCTATATTAATGATACTCATTTGAGTGCCTGTCAGTAAGGAAATAATTACTTTCATTATTAATCAATGAAAACCAACTGGCATAATTAGGCTCTGGTGTGTTTTCTTTAAATGGCCTTCTAGTACCTTATTCGGCATCATTTGAGTGACAGCCCAGCCTCCACAGTGGATCTGCAGGTTCACTGAGAGGGATGCAGCTGTGTCTTGTAAGTAGGGTCGGGGGTAGGGGACAAACAGACTGCACCTGGCTGGCAGGCAGGCCAGCTGGCTGAGTTCCATCATCCTCTCGACCCTGCCTACCCTGCCTACCCTGCCTACCCTGCCTACCCTGCCTACCCTGCCTATTGACCATATTGGGTCAGAGTGACCTAAACTCAGACCTGGGTAGTTCATTGATTGTCTGCACAGAACTCTTCAGTAGTTCCCCAGTGTTCTTAGCATAAGTCTTTACAGTTTTCCTCACAAAGCTGCATGGCCTGGCACCTGTTTACCTCTCCAGCTTTGATCACGACCAGTGGCCACATTCATCGTCTCGCAGGTGGTGAGACTGAGTGCCCTCTACTGTGTGCCCCTCACATGAGGACCATCAGTTCAATGGCCATTCCCATACACAATTTTTACAAGTTGATTTCAGAGAGAGAGAAGGGGTGGGAGAGAGAAAGAGAAACATCCATGTGTTCTACAAATGTGCCTTTGTTGGTTAACTCTTGCGTGTGTCCTGACCGAGGATCGAACTTGCACCCTTGGCATTGGCATATTGGGGTGATACTATAACCAACTGGGTTGTGCGGCCAGGACTATACAATTTTTTGATGTTGTTTTCTTCCCAGCACTATGTTTTTATTTTAGCTCTCCCTCCAGCACTGAGCTCAGAGGAAAGGAAAGGAAAGGCACAAAGATTGATCGAGGGGACAGTAAGGCATGAGCATCCACCCTTAGGGAAGCTCGTGGGTGCTAGCAGGACAGACTGAAGGACCTAGTTGAGAAGAACAGAAATGCCCAGGGAATGAGTGTTACCCTCAAGATCATCCCCAAGTCAGATACCTATGAGGTGACAGAAATAATCCCTCCAGTGCACAGGTCTCCTCTTCCCATCAGGGCCACGGTGCCCAGGGACCAAGAGCCACTTCCTCCGAAGCAGATGGAGATGGAACTGCTCAGGGCCACTCTTTGGAAGCAGGATCTTAAAACCGAATGTGGGATCTATGTTTGTATTTCCTACCCAGCTACATACACTGACTTGAACGATGGTTCTGGCAAGGACTCTGTACAGAGCTTGCTTGGATTGCTGGGTGTTTCTGGTCAGTCTGTTTCTGCAGTGAGAATGGTGTTAACATTTTTTTACCCCAGGCTGTGAGTCAGCAAGGAGTTTCATTTTACATGATCATGCTAATGATGAGGTTAGTTCTTAGTCAAATGACTTGTTATTTATATTAAGTTTAACAGTACTTCTTTAGGGGGTTTTTTGTTTGTTTTACTTTTGCATCCAAAAAATGTATGGTGGTGAGGGGGAGAACTTTAGATTTTAATAATTAATTCAAATATAGATTGAAACTTTGTCAAAATATGTCGATTAATTATTTCTCCCCACAGGAGGTCTGTTTTCAAATAGGTAATGAGATTACCCAAATGTTGGCATTATGGAAGGCTACAGCCATTCCTCACCATTGAAAGCAGGTTTTTTCCATTGTCTCTGCCTCATTATGGTTATGAGACTGAGCACTGTGCTTTAGATATTTGACAACAACATGTGTGTGTGTCTGTCTGTCTGTCTCAGACACACACACACACACACACACACACACACACACACTGACACTCAAATCTGGAAATGATAGAAGGTGGAAACGTCAGCAGTGCCCGGCACAGGCTTACATTGAGGCAGTATATCTGTGCCTTAAAATGTGTTACTGAAATGGGAAACTAGAATGCATTTAAAAAAAAAGGTAATACTTGAAATAATACCTGAATTGGAAATTGGCATACTTTCTAACTTAAACTGTGGAAAAACAAAGAAATTGCCAGAAAATAATTAATGGTAACTTAGTTTCAGTACTACACTGATAAATATTTTAAGACTATGTTATGAAAAGTAAGGGGGAGATTTATAATTTTAAAGCTTATACTGTAATTCCTGAGAGATTGTAATATTTATTTAACCTTTTCTTTATTTAATTTTAATAAAATTACTGCCATTTCTCTGAGCATTTCTCTAATGATGTCTCATTTACTTTTCCATTAAAAATTACTAAGATAAATATGGAATCCTGGTGAATGAGATAAAATTTAATAAACATGTATTTCTTGGTAGAAAACTAATCAAGCCCTGCTACCAGTAGATATTTAACAAGAGGCACAGTAGACAACCTGAATGACTTTCCCAACGATGCACCTTCAAGGGAAATGTTTTTATGCCTATTGCTCATATTTTTAATACTTGCATTGGAAATAAAATTACATTCCAAGATTACAAGGATGGTGGAATTTCATAATTGGATATTTGAGTCCTAAATTGATGAACAGCATATCAGCATAGAAACAGGTTTTATGTTAAATCTGAGAATGATTTTTTAAGCTAAAATCTTAGAGTAGATGACAATAGGAAATTAAAAATTTTTTCCTGGAAATTCTCCAAGCGGGGTAGTCATCTTTCTGGAGATATGATGAAGAGAAAAGGTGGGCGGCTGGACCACAAACCTCTTCAGAGACCTTTCAACCTATAGCTGTCATTTATATATTTTATCATCATAAATATTTTAAAATAGAGAATACTTTTAAAATAATTTAGTGCTACCCTGTTAATTTTAACCGAGGAAAAAACTGCCCATAGCCACATCATGTACGTCGTCAGCCAGAGCTAGTGCTGGAGTTCAGGTGCTCTGACCTGTGATGCAGTTTGCCTTCGTTGTGTTCCTCCCGGTCTTCCGAGTTCCCCAGCGATCTGCACGTGTGTTCACTGAGCATTTACTACGTGCTCGCTTTGCTCTAGAAGTCAAGGGCATAATGGCAAGTGGGAGCTCCCATTCTGACTCAAAAGTGAGTTTTCTCTCTTCTCATTCCCATGGAAACTGCCCCTTTGCTTCACCTGCAGCACTGCCTTGTAAGTTTGTTTATTTTTGGAGAGTGAGTGGGGGCCTGTCCTCAGGAACCCGTATGTGAAAAGCTCAGGGGCTGTGGGTGGGAAGGAGGTCTTCCAAAGGCGGTAGACCAACAAGTGGGAGTGCAGCTAATGATGAGCCAGCCTCGGCAACAGCGCAGGAGGAGGCCCGTGCGGAGCCTAGGGAAGTAGGAGGGACTGAACACGGTCTGGGATGTGTGCTGATGGGGCTGAGAAAGGCACAGACCCGGGACGCATCAGCCACACTAGCCCAGTTTTGTCAGGCACATAATGGGGATCGCAATGGGTTGAACTGAGCACACCCTAGAGTCCTCGGCAGATAGAATAATTCTCAGTTGTGGATGTTTTGTCCACACACACAGACACGATACACTTCTTGGTGTCTATCATTGTGAGTGTCTTCTGTTGCCTCCACTACAAACAATGGAAGGTAGTACTAGAGGCAACGAGGCCCAAGTAGGCCAGTTGAGTGAATTAGAGCACAGATGGCGAAAACCTGGCCCGTAGGTGGAGTCCGACCCTCCACCTTGTTTATTCGTCCCGGCACCTCGTTTCTACCCGGTGGCAGCACCGAGCCTCTGCTCACCAGTTAAGGAGCAGTCACAGTTATACAGTCCTAACATGACATTTGGCCCTTTGAAGGCAACTGCCAGGCTGATGTGGCCCCCGGTGAAAATGAGTTGGACACCCCTGAATTAAACTGACTGACAAGGAATACTGGAATGTATTTATTTGGGGGAGTAGGGAATAATAAAGAAATAAAGTAGGAAAAGATTCTCTTTCGAGGAATAACTCCTTCCTGTGTCCAACTGAGCAGCTCTGTGACCTTCTTGAACACAGAGAAGCACCGATCTGCAGAGTGTCCCAGGACCGCAGGGGCGGGGCAGCAGGAAGCCGGTTCTCGTGGCCGGGTGCGATGTGCGGCAGACAGTGCTGGGCGTGGACTCCCGAGGAAGGGCAGACCAGCGGGGGCCCGGGAGGCTGGCAGGTTGGCAAAGCCACCACAGGGCTTTGGACTGTTGGCTCTTTTGACACTGAATGCAATGATTTTGAAGAACAGATTTCTAAAGATATGTCTGCAAATGTTGAGCAAGGTAAATTTTTTTTGAGAATGTCTTTTTTTATTTTTAACTGTAGTTGACATTCAATATTATATTAGTTTCAGGTGTACAGCACAGTGGTTAGAGATTTATATAACTTATGGAGTGCTCTCCCAATACCATACAGGGTTATTACAATATCGTTGACTCTATTCCCTATGCCGTACTTTACATCCCTGTGGCTATCTGGGCAAGGTGAATTCCAATATGAATGTTTGAAGTCTATAAAATGGACTCAGATTCAATTATGACATGATGGCAAATTAAGTGATGGTTCCAAAATAACTTTAGTCTAGAAAGAAGAAAGTTTTACCCTTTGCGTCAGTATAAATGGACCTCGAGAACATTATGCTAAATGAAATAAGCCCATCAGAGAAAGACAAATACCATGTGATTTCACTCATATCTAGAATCTAATGAACGAACTGAACCAATGAGCAAAATGGAGACAGACTCATAGATAGAGAGCAGGCTGACAGCTGAGGGGGGTGGGGAGGTTAGGGGTTGGAGGGATTAAGCCCAAAGGAAAAAGGACTCACAGACATGGACAACAGTGGGGTGATTCCGGGGGTGGGAGGTATAAGGGAACCAAAGGGTAATGGAAAAAAGTACAGAACAAATAAAACCCCCGGAAAAGAAAAGAAAGAAGCTTCTCTTAGTCTGGGAAAGAGGCAGCCTGAAGTCCAAGACAAGACGCATAGTGTGTATTTCTTACTGCTGACAAACTGCATTCTTCCCATGTTCATGGGGAAAGGTAGGCCCGGGGGACTAGGGTGGCCTCATGGGAGGTGAGGAGAGCAGGGACATTAGTTCCTACGGTCCCGTGGTCTGCGAATGGTTGCTCCAGGCAGAATGTGCTGGGAGGGTGGTGTCTTAGTCCATTAGGCTGCCCTTATAGTTACATAACTGGCTGGCTTATCCACAACAGAAATTCTCCCAGATCTGTGCTCTAGGAAGTCCAAGATCAAGGGGCTGGCAAATACTCTCCTGGTTCATGGATAGCTATCTCTTCTCTTTGTCCCTGGGGGGCTGGAGGGGTGGGGAACTCTGTGGAGTCCCCTTTATGGGGGTGTTCATGGGTCCTACTCCTGAGGGCCCTATGCTCTTGACCTAACTACCTCCCAGAGGCCACATGTCCCGTACCGTCGTAGTGGGCATTAGGTTTCAGCACAGGAGTCTGGGGTGGGGGGCACCCAGCAGGTGAATCACACACATTGGGATCTTCAGGGTGAGCTTTTGAGATGGGAGAGATGGTATAATTGTCTCCAGTTTACAGATAAGAACACTGAGGCTTCAGTCTGTTCATTTCTACTATATTCTGCTTCGACAGAGGGAGGGATAGACCGAGGGATGGACAGACAGATTTACAACGGTGGAGATGGGCCTGCTTTCTCCTTGCCCTTGCTCACCTCTGCCTCAGCAAGACCTGCGGGAAGCCTCAGGAGTCCTTCCCTTCTGGCCAGGATTCAGTCCTCTTCCCAGAACCTAGTTCCCTGACGACAGGAACAGCCGGACTGGCAGGCAGACCTGTGTGCGGGGAGGGGAGCAGCCTCCCGAGACCCAGAGGCCCAGGAGGCTGGCAGGTGCAGTTCCCGTGATAGGCACGGCCGGGAAGGGGGCACTGGCACCAGGACGTCAGCACAGGCGGTGTGAGTTCCCGGGTTTGGACTGTACCTGACTTGTCGTTCATTTGCTAGCTGTTTACCGATTTTTTAGTGTCAGAGTTTCTTTCTGGAAAGTTCCCAGGGACACTTACTCAATGGGGGTAAATATTCATTTTGGCTTTCAGAAAAGCCTGTGCAGAGCTGGCCTATCTCAACCCAACGGTCTCACCGCCCACATGGGGTGGGGAAGAATATGTATGCGTGTGCATACATACGGTGCAGCATTCGTTAGCTTGCGATTTTTACACTGCTTTCTCTTCTCTTTATCTACTATAGCAGAAGAATATTTCAACTCACAGACGGTCAGGAATCCAAGTTCATATTTATATTCCAGCAGCTTTCCTCTGGAACCTTGGGGGTCATTCCATCCATCGGTAACACTGGTTCTACTGCTGCCCCAGTGCCTCCCTCAAAAGAAATGGAACTTCCTGTCGTCCAGGAGCCCAGGGGTGGCTTCCTAGTGGTTAGAGCTAATCACCATAAACTCCTTCAAGACAAAAAGCGCTCCAGAGAGAAATCCTGAACTCAGAGATGAGTCTGCCACAGACCCCAGGTCTAGACCCCATGTCTAGTCCCCTGTGTGGGGCTTGCTGGGAAGCAGCACCGTCCCCCGGCGGGGCTGGCTCTGTGCAGGGCATGCGCTTTCTACTTTGGCCGAAGTATTCCTAAATTCAGTGGGAATCAAAATTCGGAGTAAAAATACCGTGCTGTAGAGCTACTTCTGTCACCACTTTGCCTCCCAACTTGCTTTTCTGTCTTTCCTGACCCCCCCTTCCTTTTTTAAAAATTGCAGTAGACATTCAATATCATTCTGTATTCGTTTCAAATGTACAGCAAAGGGGTGAGAAAATCATGTACTTTACAGAGTATCCCCCCCCCCCCCCCGCGNGGTGGGGAAGAATATGTATGCGTGTGCATACATACGGTGCAGCATTCGTTAGCTTGCGATTTTTACACTGCTTTCTCTTCTCTTTATCTACTATAGCAGAAGAATATTTCAACTCACAGATGGTCAGGAATCCAAGTTCATATTTATATTCCAGCAGCTTTCCTCTGGAACCTTGGGGGTCATTCCATCCATCGGTAACACTGGTTCTACTGCTGCCCCAGTGCCTCCCTCAAAAGAAATGGAACTTCCTGTCGTCCAGGAGCCCAGGGGTGGCTTCCTAGTGGTTAGAGCTAATCACCATAAACTCCTTCAAGACAAAAAGCGCTCCAGAGAGAAATCCTGAACTCAGAGATGAGTCTGCCACAGACCCCAGGTCTAGACCCCAGGTCTAGTCCCCTCGCCTGTGTGAGGCTTGCTGGGAAGCAGCACCGTCCCCCGGCAGGGCTGGCTCTGTGCAGGGCATGCGCTTTCTACTTTAGCCGAAGTATTCCTAAATTCAGTGGGAATCAAAATTCGGAGTAAAAATACCATGCTGTAGAGCTACTTCTGTCACCACTTTGCCTCCCAACTTGCTTTTCTGTCTTTCCCGACACCCCCCCCTTCCTTTTTTTAAAATTGCAGTAGACATTCAATATCATTCTGTATTCGTTTCAAATGTACAGCAAAGGGGTGAGAAAATCATGTACTTTACAGAGTATCCCCCCCCCCCCCGCCGCGATGCTTCACACATCCACCTGGCCCTGCACATGGTATCACGGTATTATTGACTGTATTTCCCAGGCTGTACCTTATGTCCCCGTGACTGCTCTGTAACAACCAATGCACGCTTCCAAATCCCGCACCTTGTTCACCCAGCCCCCCAACACTCCTCCCCTCTGACAGCTGTCAGCCACCCCACATTCTTGAATAGTTAGTTTTGGCTTTAATTATTTTTTAAAAACATTCATTGTGCCAAACGCTTCGGGAATGTGTGTGTGAAAGGAAGCCTGGAGCAAGGTAGTTGTCCTGAGGATTTTCTCGTTTGTGGGAGGAGAGGTCACTGTTGGCGGTATTTATGCTAAACGGCCTGCAAATCTCTGAGTGCCTTTCTGTTCCTCCCTCCCACCCAGCCTGGGCTGAGCTGGGGAGGAGCGTGCGCCTCCATGTTTTTCCTGGGAAATGCGTTCTTCCTTTCCATCAGCCTCCTGGTGCCTGGGAGCACTTTTGATTTGCTGTTGTTCTGGCAACAGGCCAGCTGGCTCGCATGGTCCTTGACGCTTTGGGTAAATACTTCTAACAGTCGTGACTGGAAGGTATCCAAATCGGTTCAAGGCATTTGTATCCACTCCATGTCCAAGGCGCTGTATTTGGAGTGATCTTTCCTTCGGTGAGTAAGTTGACAGCAATATGACTCAGGAGAAGCTGCTGTCTGAGGAAGTAATGGAAAAGCAAGCAGTTTTCGATAAGCTAGCAGGTTTGCTTATCATGGAAGGAGTGTGACCAATGGCTAGCCAGAATGTCAGAATCACAAATAAAAATGGGACACATGCTGAGTGTGACTGGGAATCCAGATTCCTCCCAGCGTTTGACATCGCGAACACGGAGCCCCCTCACCCCATCTTTAGGGTCTCTTTTGCGCAAAGGTATTCTTTGTGTGGTACAAGTTTATGTATTAGTGGAGAAACATATATCAGGTTAAATAACTTCGAAATCGTGAATTCTTCCAGATAATGGCAATCAACAATGAGTTAGTGGAGACAAACTGCAGACTGAAGAGAAAACACACTTGAACCTGCCTTCTCCTTTTCCGCTGCTACTTCACGTAATTAGAAAGGCTTTTCCCAAAGTTCCCTTGTGTGGGAGAAATACAGCCGACAAAAATGTGGGAGAAATCGGAGGCTAATGAGGTCGGGGCGGTTACGGCGTGCCCTCGGCAGCCCAGCAGGCTGCCGCTGAAACCCTGTCAGGCCGGTATGTTCTGCCCACGCACCGTCGCTCTGCACACACACACTCGTTCTTGTGCACAGTTTGCACATGAGCAATGTGCAAGGCGCCTGGGCCTGGCGAATGAAGGCTCCTCTCAGCCCCGTCTCTGAGTGTATGATTCTGTGAGATCTTAAAGATGTATTTTAGTTGGACATCTAACAACAAAGCAAAATGAAACAAAAAACTCCGTTTCTTTGCAGCATCCAAATTGAATATTTTATTGATGGCAAAATAGGGATTATTGAGGAAAGGGGTGATCATTCACGATATCAGCTCTTTCCCAAATGATACCTAGTTAACACATTGGGGTTGAGAATCAAATCTGAAGGTGATGCCCATTTAATGAGGCCAAGTGACATAGCAAGAGTCTGGAAATATATTATTAATATACTGTATATAATACATATACTATATATTAGATATGTTTATAATATATATAAAATAACAATGTCCAATAGGGAGACAGTTTCCCTGTTGAAGTCTTCACGCTGCAGACAGCCTTAAAAAGCCCAGAAGTCATCTTGGTGGGCCCGTCACCCCTTCCACGTCAATGCAGGACTCGGCGACGTGCTCTTCTTGACTCCCCTTTCCAGGCTCGTGTGCATGGCACACAGTTCGGGAAGTAGAAACGTGGTCCATTCCGTACTTTGGGGAGGAGCCCTGGTGTCCATATTAGGATGCCCTGTAAGTCCCGTCGTCAGGGAGATTTGCAGAGAAGTCTTTAAAAAAAAAGAGACTACTCAGAGAGAAGCATTTTCCAGAATGGGGAGGTCATGATGTGTGAATGATCAGGCGGAAGCTTCGTCCTGGGATCCTGACATCTGCAGGAAACGAAGACGCTTCCCCTGCCCTTCCTTCCGGAAGTACGGTGCCTGCTGCTCCTTTGGGTGGACTGCACCTGGGTGGCCCCAGCAGAGCCTGGAACTGCCTTTCAATTCAGCAGGACGCTCTGGGCTGCTCGCTCAGGCCCTCCGAGACCACGCCCCAGACAGGGAAAGGGGTGCTCAGCTGGGGGACCTCTGTGCCCGAGACTCACTGCATGAATTTTACTAGGAGACTAAAAACTCGGCCCATTCATACAAGGTTAATCAAAAGTTCATTGTTAGTGGGTTCTTCTTTCCGAAGATGGAGCCAATTTAAATTCTGGCCTCTGAGCAGCAATATTTTTCAAAGAGGCAGGTCAGCCCTTCCGCCAAGTGGCCCCAGAACCTCCTGCGGCAGGAGTATGGAGAATGGAGGGGTCAAACTCTCCTTTGACAATTGACACCCCGCCTCTTTTACTTTAAAACCAGCCAGGCGGAGTTCTGACAGAGGCTTTACCCACGTCCGATATTTATGAGCTGTTGAAACTGAAAAAAGTGACCTAGCACTGGGTTGGTTGATGAAATTACAGCGTCAAGTTTGCTCATTATTTTCCAGCTGTTGGAAATTGCTGGAAAAAGCAGTCCTGGAGATGGAAGAGCCCGGGCCCCTCCCTCAGCACAGCCTGGCTTCTGTGAATCCACCTGGGCTCATTCCGGTGCCTCCCTGCCTTTGTGGTCTTCCATCTGTTGGCTCTTCTCTCGCTCTCCCTGGTCTACCTCGATAGCCTTTTCTATGTCAAGCCTTTCTTGTTACCCTTATTTGCAGTTAATTCTTCGTTCCCCGGTGTTCTCTAAGCCTTTGTTTATATCCATGCCCTCACCATAGCCTTCATCGCAGTGTGCTTTGTGCTCTGTTATTTCCGTACTGATCTATCACATTTCCCCTCTCTTGGGGTTTGAATAAGTGAATTCTGGGTTCAACTTTACAGGTGAGAAAACGAGCTCTGAAGAAGTTTGATCATTGGGCCAGGGCCACACATTTAGAATAGTTATGGGCTTCACTCTGAATCTGGTAACTTTGTCCCAGTGTATTTTGTCTTCTGGTCTAATGCAGAAAAACATTTTATTCTTTTTGTTTAGTTTGATTTATTCTGTATACACACATGAACACATATATATAGATACACATGAATATGTGTGTGTATAATATAATTTAGGAATGTATGTATATTCCTGCATTATATCCAAGCTGTCTGTCCGGGGTCATAGTCAGTTATATGAAAATCAGAATGCAGTGTGACACAGACTCATTATTACTATGCACAGCGGTCACACCCAGAAGACAGCTCCCAAGAAGACTTTTAATTTCGAGAAGTATGCTGACTTGCTTCCCACAGGGCTGGTGCAGTGGGCTAGTCTTTTCGTGAACTCCTCACCTCCATCCTACATTCCTGCCAGCAGCTGTTCTGTCCCCACCCCTGCTCTCAGCAGATGGTCTGGTTCACTGCTTTAGCTGAGATGATGGAGGTCAGTAGCTCTCAACCTGTCATATGTGCAAACAACACACGGAGGGCTTGTTATAACAGTTCCCTGGGCCTCGTCCCCAGGGATTCTGAGTCAGTAGGTGGGGGTGGAGTGGGTGACTTTGCTTTTCTAACAGGCTCCTGGGCGGTGCCAGTGTGGCTGGCCTGAGGACAACACTGAGGGAACCAAGGATGGAGGCCAGGCCGGGTGGTGGGGTGTCTTCCCCAGGGCAGAGCCTCTCCGGGTTTTGATCCTTCCTCTCCTCCTGGAGGCAGAATCCAGAGAAGGGTGAGTCTCTTCTCGGAACAAACCCTTTCACCACAACTTTTAAAATTCTACTTGACATTCAATATTATTTTATATTAGGTTCAGGCGTGCAGCATGGCGATGAGATAATTATAAACTTTACAAAGTGTTCCCCTGATATTTCCAGTACCCACCTGGCCCCATACCTGGTTATCACAGTATCATTGACTATATTCCCTATGCTGTAGTTACACTCCTGTGACCATTTTGTAACTACCAATCTGTGCTTCTCAATTCCTTCCCCTTTTTCACCCAGCCCCCCAGACCCTCCCCTCTGGCAGCCGTCAGTCTGGTCTCTGTGTCTGTGAGTCTGTTTGCCGTGCCTGGGTTTTCATGCCGCCTTGTGTTGACTCTCGCCGGACCTCGCTTTAGCCGTTCGCCCCCCTGTCTCTCTGTGTCTTTTTCACACCGTTCCATTGCCTTTCTTTCTCTCCTCCTCCTCTGACAGAGCTGCTCAGGTGTCCTCGCCCAGGTGTTCTATTGAAGATGCATAGCTTCCTCATGATGATAAAATGGTTTCTGTAACAATACATGACAATTTCAGGTTCTATTCAGTTGGCTAGGACCTGAGCCCTTGTAATTTGGGAATTGGCTTGCAGACAGGAGAATGAAGAAGCCAAGTTTAATTTTTTTTTATTTTGTGGAGGTGGATGGAAGAGACTAATGACATCACCGAAGAGAGTTAACTTGTACATTTCTTTATTCCAATATGGGACAGTTGTTCTAGGCATTTTAATTGCACACTTGGTTTATGGACCTCAATGTGCTGCCCTCTGAGGCATTTCAGTGTTGACATGCCAGGCGAAGTCCCCCAGCCATGTATTAAGCAGTTGGAGATGGAATGAGTGAGGCTTCATACACAGCTGGTCCTCCAATAGCACTGTTCTGTTACAGCGGTGATGGAAACAGCTGATTCCCGGAGGGGTCCACCGTTTGTGGGGTTTGCACAGTCTCCCAGTATCTGTGTGCATATTCCCGGGGGCCTCTGGTTTCCTTCCATGTCCCAAAGATGTGCATGTGAGGTGAACCAGAGCGTCTGATCACCCTGGTCTGAGTGGGTGTGGGTATGGCTGTGGGTGGCCCTGCGATGGGAGTCCTGTCCTGGGTGGGTCCTGCCTGGCGCCCTGAGCTGCCAGGACCGGCTCTGGCCACCCACAACCCTGGACTAGAGAATCAATGGGTTAGAAAATGATGGTCTTACTTGTTTTTTTCATCTTTCTTAAATGCGTGTGTAGCTCACATTTATTTTAGTGACCTTGGAGTATCATGCTAAGCAACATTGAGTCAGACAGAAAAAGTTAAGAACCATATGATTTCTCTCACATGGGGGATATAAAAGTGAAAGCAACAAATGGACAAACAAGACAAACAAACAGAAACTCGTAGACACAGACACCAGTATGGTGGTGTCTTCCTTCCAGAGGGAAGGAGGTGGGGGGAGAAGGAGTCGAAGGTAAAGGGGGTCAAACATCCGGTGATGGAAGGAGATGTGACTTTGGGTGGTGGACACACAGTGCAGTATACGGAGGACGTGTCATAGAATTGCGCACTTGAAACCCATATCATCTTATTAACCAATGTCACCCCAATAAATTTAATAATAAATAAATACTTCATTGAGAAATTTTAAAAAAGAAGTATTATGGGTCTTAGGTAGAAGTTTGGTGCTGTTTTTGTGACCAGAAATAGGCTGTAGGAACTTGACTCTTGCTTGTATCAATTAGTCCGTGGTGACATTGGTGTCCTCGTGGGCCGTTTGACTTGAAGGCCCAGTTCCCAAGCACTACCCTGGACACTAAGCGAGGACCTGCTTGGAAACGTTTCCGGGAGCCACTCTGCATGCTGAGTGAGGAGGCTCCTCTGTTCTTTGAGAATCACTCGCACCTTCGTTGGCATTCACATCACTTCGTTAATCTTCATCACTTATAATGAATCATAATCCTACCTAAACATGCTTATGGGACACTTTCCCACCTGAGTTCTTACTGTCAGTGCTTTTCCTGGCTCAGTACTGGTATTCTGTAGGACACACAGGCATCATTGAAACCAAGGAAGGAAGGCGCATGTTGTGCTTATTCACATTTCATCTCTCTATTGAAACTTAATTTTTTCTTAAGTGGGTAGAATTTTTGGTGTATTGGTCTTCCGAGTTCTTTAGAGTATGTGTTGTTTTTGAAGACCCACCAAATATGTCTCTTTTTATGCAACAGACATTCTTTAATGTGCTTGTTTTCTCTTCCCTCCTTACATTCGTCTCTGGAGGAGGGGACTGCGCCTGGCTCCCGCAGGGCTTCCCCGTGGGGCCGCGCATGTGCGCACCTCAACCAAAGTGCTCAGCTCCTCCGTACACAGGGCAGTGCTCACCGTGGGCAGAGCATTGGCTGGGATTGTTTCAGTCTTCACGATAACTCTGGAAAGTAGATTATATCATTAACCCCAAGGTTAGGAAACTTGCCCAAGTTCATCTGGCTACTACTACATGGCAGAGCCTAAGTCTGTGCAATGCCAGTTCCCATGTTTAACTTCCCCACACATCTCCCCGGGGCATCGGAGTTCTACCTTCTCCCTGCCCCTCCCACTCTGCACCATGTGTCCTCACTTTCTCCTCATGCTGTCCCCTCTGTCCCTCACTTCTCGCCCAGCCCATCACCACCTGTCTGCTCAACCTTCTCCGCCTTCCTGTTCTGCTTCAACTGTGTCTTCTTCCAGTCCTTTCCCCGCTTCCCAGAACATTTCCCTGGCCCTCTTTTTATTTTTTAACCTCTTCCCTTTCTTTTTTAAAAACAGCAATCATTCCTGAAAATGGACCCTCTGGCTCTTTCGGTGGTGCTGGATCATAACCATATCAGGTGGTAGGTAGTTGGCCAGGCGAGGACAGTAGAATATGGGATTGAAAGAAACAAGAAGAACTGTTTTGCTTTTTCTGTTAGTAACATGAAATAATGAGCGACTAGCATGGCTTGATGTCCATGCTTTGTAAGTAGCTAAAGAGAGGACAACTGACAAGTGCACACATGCATACACACGCACACCTGCTCCGTGTGCTGATTGCCATTTTACTGAGCTGCATGTTTTTGGCGACAACTCAAGCATCAGAGTTGGTGTTGTCCGGGAGCGTGGAGAGGCTCATCGTTTTGTCTCCTCTCATTTGCCCCATTGTGTGGAGAGTTGGTTTGGAGATAATCGTGCATGGATGTGAATTATCCCTGGAGTCCCATTTGGATGTCTGGGCTTAGGCATTTGGCTTCTCTCTCCAAATCCAGAAGTTATGGCCATTCATCATTATAAATAAGACTTTTAAAAGAAGACAAAGCTGTAAAATAAACATTTGAGAGCAGTGTTGGATATGCCCAGCTGAATAAATTGCCCTGCTAATTAGCTTTCAACTCCAAACCTCATTTAAATACTCTCCCTTTTTTCTCTCTATAAAGAAAAGAACACAAGGGGAAAAAACCCTAGCAATTATAGTAGATTCTAAGCAAAAATATAGCAAGGATATTTTGATAAGAGATATTTCCGTATAGAAAGTACAAAAATTGGGCGAGTTCTTGCAGCTGCGCGGTGTCACTTGGAAGAAGAGTGAAATGAATAGACTTTGTAAGCTTGTGGGAGGGTGTGGGGAAGTTTTGGTTGCTGAGCCGTTCACAGAGATCCAGCGTTTACCCATTAAACACGGGAATGGCTCACAAGGTCTCCTGTGGCTTCTGCCTTTTCCTGCGAGCAGGATGAGGCTGTGCTGCCTAGGGCCATGTTTGACTCAGTAATGGCATTCTCACTGATAACATCACGAATGCTGCATACCGTTGCATAGAAGGGTCTCGTTAATTTCCTGAAATTGCATAAACCATATTATAACCCTGTCCTAGAAATCTGAGCTACCTTGGCACAGCTATGTTGTACGGCCAGACCCACCTAATATATTTTGCCTGTGTGACAGCTGGGGTGGCCTTCCCAGGCCTGTGCCACTTTGCTGGGCCCAGGGCTGTGAACGCAAAATGAAAGCCCAGCTATACCTGGTCAGGGGACCCATGCTGCACAGATGTAGCTGTCCCCACAAGTGATGCCCCAGCTCTGACCTGTCCCAGTGGCTTGCCTGGTCTTCCTGGGTTGAAGTCTCCAGAACGGATTTTTTCATTTTAAGAAAATAATCTTGTACATGTTTCCTTTTCTAAAAAGAGATAAATAAATAAAATGAATGCAACCTCCCATTCCCTACCAAAAGCAACATGGTGGTATCCATTGTACCACACCTTGTAATTGCACAAGTTCAACCCCAAACTTAGCTCCTAAAACGTGACCCTGGGCTGCAGAACTCACATCTATGGTCACCTGTGTGACATGCAGGCCAGTTTGATGTTAGAAAGAATTTATTTTTTTTCTTTTGGTATTTTAACTCATCAGAAAACCCAACAATGGAAGAGAAAACAGAGGTGTTCATTTTGAGGTAAGCCTGGCACTTAAAGAGAAACCTGTAACTCTTACCTGGAAGAAGAAAACATGGAAGTTCCATTTCAGACACTGCACGTGTCAATGCTAGCTGTTGTGACAATATTTCTGACCACTGTGGAGGATTAACTCCAGCCCAGCAGGTCCACAGCTAAGCAGGAACGGCCGTGGAAGTAGACATGGGTGCTTGCGCTCCGTGTGGAGAGACTGGGCAGGAGACCTGTGCTGCCAACGCGGAGTTATCACTCCCATGGATCACTCACTTCCTGGATTATCGGCAGAAACTCAACCCCCAAACTTGCTTTCTTCTGTCTGCTGGCCCTCTTCTTCTGTGGTGGCATACTCACCCAAGGCAGCCTCGGTGGAGCAGAGCCTTGCCGTGAACATTCATTAAGGGCTCCTAGAGCCCAAGCAGAGGCGCTGAGAGGTCTGGTTTTAAAGCACGTACTCTCTCTGCAAAAGCAAGAGCATTTGGGCGTAGAGAAACACACATGGGTTCCCTATCAGGTGGGGCCTGGATTCAAACCCTAGTTCCGTTAAAGTATGGCGTTGGGCGTGTCACTTACATTTCCTGAAGCTTAGTTTCCTCTTCTATAAAATATGGGTCTTCGTGCAACATTACAGGATCCTTTTGAGAATTAGAGATGTTTATACAATCTCTATGTGATAGCTGTATTTCCAGAATGGATATACCTCTTTGTATATATGTTCTACAAGACGAACTCAGCAAAGTGCCATCTGAACAGTGCAGCCCAAGAAGTCCCCAGGCCTTCAGGATGCAGGGGCTGGATAAAGAGGCCTGATTCACAGGACCCAAGGGCTGGGCTCCAGTGAAGGCTGGGCCTGTGGGCAAAACTTCACTAAAGCAGGCGCAGGAAGAAGGCATCCAGACAGCAGGTGGGGGTCATGCCAAGGCATGAAGAGAGGCATGCATGTGGCATTTTCCAAGCAAATGATTAGGAAGTTTTTGATACAATTTGGAGACCTTGAGCAGCGGGCCCACTAGGAATTCGTGGACGAGCGACTGCTGCCCAGATGAGTGAGCACTCACGAGGCCTCTTTCCTCCCCTCCTGCCCACGTCACAGTCGGGCAGCCCTGCCTTTTCCTTGTATGCGTTTCTGTAAGTGAGTTTGAAAAGACAAAGTTGCAAACAGGATCACGTCCATACCTGCACTGGATAGCCTCTGTGAAGCTCTTGGAGCTGCTAGATGGAATGACATGGCAAAAGGCCGGCTGACTTTGTAAGGCCAGCACGTCCATGCGGTGGGTCACGGTGGGGGAAATGAGGGGCTGATATTGAGAAAGAGCAGGATTAAGGTAGAGAAAAGTAAAAAGTGGTGAATAGGGAGGGGGACTGCTTGTAATTCAGGTTCAAGCCATATAGAAATTATATTGATTATTGAAGTGATGTATCCAACACGTGAGTTGACTGGGGTCTGTTTCTGTTGTTGGTCAGTGAATGGGAACGTTCGGAAGCAGATTTTCCACTTCGCAGGCAGAAGTAGTGGAGTGAACCCAGGGAGGGGGCGCTGAGGGTAGGGCTGTGACTCCACTCGACCTAAGGTTGCATTTGCATGTAGAGGAAAGAGTGATTTAGAATGATGTTAAGGAAGTCTTAGTAATTTAACAGTAAAGTACGAACCAACACTTGCAAATGTTGGTGAGAATCAGATTTTCTCTTTGTGGCTGATTTGGAAAAACAATCCTCTGTTTCTCCTAGGATTTGCGATGGGTTAAATATTATTTTAGAAAGCACATTTTGGTATCACAGCTTAAAGGTACTTCTAAGAGAAAGCTCTATAAAGGAAGTAACCTAGAATGATATTTTATGTGCATTTGAATTCAAAATAAGGGAGTCACACATTCTGTTGCCTAGATAAAGGTTTTGAGAGTTAAATGGGAATATGGCAAACACTGGGCAAAAACTGACTTAAAAGCACAGATAGGCCTGCAAGTATTTAAAGGGTGGAGGCATCAAAGTATGTAAGAAATAGTTCGGATCACCACAAATAAAGTCATGGAATGTGTAATGGGACCTCAGGAAGAAGTCCTGTTACTGTGTAGAAATTCCATCATTTGCTACATTTAAGATAAAGTGGAAACGGTGTTTTCCAAGGGTTGGCACCTATCTTCCCAGGAGCGATGGGGCCTTTTCAGAGCTTCTGAGGGCAGCCAGCAGGTGTTGCTGCCAAGCGCGTCCATGGAGGTGGGAGGCAGAGGACTCCCTGCACTAAACGAAAGCAATTGCTTAGCATAAAGCTGGCCCTTCTTTAGAATGGAGAAGGGATACGGCGTATCGTATTACCAGGAAAAGTGTTCTTTTAGTAGTAGATTTAACATGTGGGGGTGATCGAGTATGTTTTTGAAAACTACTGCCTAAATATTTAAACTTTTGCAAGTCCTGATTAAAAAATAATAGAAACCCATTTCAATTGAGGGTTTTGTGCCTTAAAATTAGTTTTTTGTAGTGACATGGACAAAAAAAGATATAGTTTCAGAACTGTGTACTTGACTGTCTAGGAAGACTGTGCTATCCAATAGTGAAGGAGTACATGGAGGGTCTAACACATACTTAGAAGGATCATACATGGTCTATTTGTAATTAATGGGATCCATATACTGTGACAGCAGAAAAGAAAGTAAACTTGTAAGGTCTGGCAATGCTTGTAAATTTGGAGCAAAAGCAATGTTTCTGGAAGTTCCATATGTATGGATGTGCCCAATTACCAATGTTTTGTGAGCGTTTTACACGTGTATTCATCTTGAACTATTTCTCCCAGCTTCCACTTGCCAAGACAGACTGGGAAAATACTACTGAGGCGGACACCCTGTCCTCGCCCTGCCCACACTGCAGCAAACCCTCCCTCAGGGCAGGTCGGAGCTGCCTGTGGGGCAGCTGGCATGGTTTCCCATAGTCAGCACAGGGAAGCCTTTTGAGAGGCTGACACTAGGCCCGCAGAGCAGGGAGGGCATCTTCCAGTTTCCTGGGACTGTTGCTCACTGCCGCAGAGACTAGGTGCTCCCGTAGACGCCCAGTAAACGCTCAGGAGAATGCAAGTTCCAGAGGACAGCTCATCCTTTACCTGCTTACCATGGCCAACCTCCCCGAAAACCCTATAGCTGGGCCCTTAGGAACGCAGATGGGATCCCAGGGATGAAAGGGTGTGGCATCACCCCAAGGGCATCTTCAGGCTCTCTGACCACTGTGCCCCTTCTCTTCCCATTGGCCTTGTTGGCAGCCACGCCCTGGCTGATTGCATGTGGCGGGAGGGTCATTTTCAGGGGAAGGAAGAGGGTGAGCAAACGTTCTCGCTTCCTCATAAAGTTCTCCCTTCCTCCATATCCTGTGTGCTGGGTCCTGAGTAGCTCAACAAGTAGCAGAACCCTTTTCAGACTCCTCATAGCAAGAAACCAACTCTTGCTGTTAAAGACTTGTGAGGGAAAAAACCATCTCATGTTCTATTCTGCCTAAAATGCCTCAAGCCCCATCAAGCACAAATGGATATTTGGAAAAGGGAAAGTACCCAGTGGACGCGCCACCTCTGTAACTAAGCCTAGCTACCCTGACCGTTCCCTCGGTGCCCTGTCTTCTGGCATTTTGCTGGGGGGCGGTCGAGGACTTCTCGATGTGCCCTCGGGCACAGCTTAGCATGAATGGGCGGGTGAGAGAGAGAGCGCTCACTGCTGTAAATGCAGTGGGTGTGTAGCGAGCTGACCCTCAGACATGTTCATGACATCCTCACCCAGAACTTAAAGGTCTAGTGAGCCAAGAGTTGCCTCGAAATGTTGGGTTTTTATTTCTGCTCATTGTCCTTTATAGATGAAGGAGCTGCACTGAAGGTGTTCACCTGAACTGTAAAAATTCACCTGTCCTTTCTGGGGAGGTGCTTAGCCATCAGAGCCAAACATCTAAGTGGCTGGAGTTAAGTTTCCAATTGAGTGTCCCTCTTAGGGGATGAAAACTCCCACCTCTTGGTGCTTCTACTTTTTAATATCTCCCATCTCACTCGGGCAATACGACAGCCTCTACGTTCTATTGTGTCAATTCCCTTTTTTAGGGGGATAGATTCCATTGTAAGCTTACAGATATAGCTTCAGCTATGTGTTGTTTTTATAGAGAAGCAAGAATGGGAAGGGGAAATCATAGCTAGAAAACAACTGTGCCCATGCCACATTCAGGTCACTCCGTCTAGCTTATACATACTTCTAGAATGTTCCAGACACTTACTGTACTGGGAGGTGTGCACACAGAAAAAGAACACAGCAGTGAACTCCTTTGAGAGTGATATGGTGTGGCTAAAGAGTGAATATAAATTATCTTCCCTACCTCCTGAAAGATTTATGCATTATTTATTAGCTAATTTTTCCACCAAGATTATAATCATCTCACCTGTTGCTTGCCAGCCTGGTAGATAATTAATATCACTGCTCTGTTTATTTACATACGTGACTCATCCTGCATTAATGAAACACAACCCCCAGTCACCAGCTCTCATTTTTCTCCTGGGCAGCCTTTCAACACTGCCCTACCACTGCGAGGTTAGGAAAACAGTGGACTGGCCTCAGATCAGCCCAGTGCAGACCTGTGGGATGATGGGTTCACTGGGGTGGGGTAGGATGCTGTTTGTGCAGATGGCTGAAGCTTGTGTGTACATGTCCCAATTTCAAGAAGAAACACTTGGAGCAGAGGAAGCCTGAAAGCCTTGGCTTCCCATGGTCGAATGGGGGTGGAGCTCTGGAACCTGACAGGCATTGAGCTCTCTGTATGTCTTCGTTGTACAGGAGAGCATGCTGAGTAATTTATCTCCTGCGCCAGATTAGTCTGGAAACCACCATCCCCAGCCTTCCTGAAGATCAAGTCCATTCTAGCTGTGCTGGCCGTCACTGCACAGATCCAGCCTTGACGGCAGCTCTACGAGTGTCACCGGTAATTCTACCAATTATGTCAAGTAGGGCTTCTCCTTTGCAAATGTCCCTTTTTTATTTAAAGAAAAAAAAGAGGGAGAGAGAGAAAGAAGGAAAAAGCTCTGTCTCACCGGCAGACTGTGGTTTAGCACTCGGTGATGAGCTGTTACCGAGTGAGGCGGTGCCAGGCCGCTCCTGTGATTCATCTCCTCTCTTGTCAAGACCAGTTGAGGCAACCCTTCGGAAACCTCCCTGCTCTGTGAAGAGGTACTTTGTGTCAGAAGGGGAAGACAGGAGAGCAACAGTAATTAGGTGTTCTGAGCAGAGAGAATTCGTTCTTCCTGATTAGTGAATAATTCCTACAATTTAAGCTTAAGAGTATTGCCAACCAATTCAGTATACCAGGTTCCTTCGTCATTTCCAATGGCTTGTTCTTTTTCTTTGAAGGTCATTTAGCAAACCGGACCAACTGTTTTCTTAAAATCTTGTTGAAGACCTGACAATGTGCAGGAAGTTTAAGGCTGGGCGTTTTGGATGCATATCTGTAGAGATGCAGATCCCAGCTGTGCCTGACCGTGGGACGCACTGTGGGAGTCTAGTTTCTGGAAGCTGAGGCAGTATTATTTGGCCTGTGAAGTTTGTAAGTCTCAGGTATGGCTTATCTAGTGTCTGATTACAGTTGCGGAAAGACAGATCACCTTCAGGACTATTGGCACCCATGGCTGGTTGAAAACTGGAGTGTCCTGGTAGAAAATGCATCTCCTCTCTCATCTGTTGTTTGTATCGTGTCATTTTCATCCATAATCGATCCCCGTCGTTGAAATGCAGATTCCAGAGTAGAGCACATTACCTTACACATTCCATTTTACTCACTATGGTTTCTTACTAACTTCACTAATTTCATCTTCTTTGTTTTGCCAGTGGCCCAGGTCTCTGCAGCACAGTGGTAACGTTTCAAAGAAACTTTAGACTGGCACTGAGTAATCTATTGCGTCTAGTGTTCTGCCTGACTTTCAAGAGCATACATCTTTAGTGTTATCCTCGGGATTATGGATCTTTATAGGAATTTTAATTCACATTCCTCAGTTTACAGATATAACAGTCGAGGTACAGAGTGGGTAAGGGACCATCTAACGTTGCTCAGCAGATTGCTTGTGGGGCCGTGACTGAAACCTTGTGCTCTTGAGACGGTGCTGTGAACGTGACACCACGTGGCTGTACGAAACATTCTCTCATGTGTGCAGATGCTCCCTGTTCCCCTCCACAGAGGACTTCCTTTGCGTCCTCCAGTCCTGAGACCTGTGGGTGTGATTTTCGTCCTCTTATTTTCCGCCCTGAGCTTGTCAGAGCCTGATGGAGTTTTGGCCAGAGGGTAAAAGAGGATTTGCTCCATGGCTCTGAGAGTGCTTTAGTGCTACCGAAGACACTCATTCCCTGGGGAGTTTAGTTCCAGGTTAGCCCAGCATCTCCCAGGCTTGGCTTTCCGGAACTGGAGCGCCTCCCATCCCAGACTTGCATTCTCACCTAAACTCTTCTCTTGCACTTTAAAATCTTCTCTGAAAGAGGATGGATGCATAGATGAAGTACTGATAAACCTGGAGCCTCCTCCTTCCCTGAAGGCTGTTCTTAAACCCTGATGTGCCTCTTTTTGAACTTTTATAAAACTCCTATTATATAACATTTTCAATATATACAAAAGTAAGCAGAACAGGATAATGAATCTTGTAATACCTATCACCCAATATCAGTAGTATCAACTCGCGGCCAGTGTGGTGTCATTTCTGCCCTACTGAATTTATCCCTCCTGTGTTATTTGGAAGCAAATACCAGATATCATTAGTATTATAGTATTATTATTATTAGTAGTAGTAGTAGTAGTATTATATCATCTTATTCATTAGTATTTTGGTATAAATCTCTAAAAAATAAGCATATTAGAGGTGTAGTTATAATACTATTATTATATGAAAAAATAATTCTTTAACACCTTGATAGTATTCAAACTATAGTTGTCACGTAAATGTCATAATTTTCATAGTTTGTTTGTTTGAATCTGGCTCTAATGTCCACACATGGAAGTGATTGTAAGGCTTCTGAGTCTCTTACTCTCTCGGTTCAAAATCAGTCGCTGTCTCTTTGTCATCTCCTCATCGGAAACACTGAGTTGTTCCTCCCGGAGAGCTTGCTGCAGCCTGGATGTGACTGGTTGCTGACCCACAGGGTCCCTTCACATGTGTCCCTGTCCTCTTATTTCTTATCAGTGACCATTGCATCTGAAAGTTGTATTGAATCATTTGCTCAGGAAAATGAAAACACGTGTACTGAGGCACGCTGGAGGGTGGAGTGGAGTCGTGGGTGTGAGGTGCCCGGTCATGGCCGGCTTTGGGGCTGTGGGGGAGGGGGACTGTGTGAGCTCGAGATAATGTGGACGCCGAGAGCACAGGCTCGGAGGCCACGCTGCCTGGGTTCCCGTTCCAGTTCTGTCACTCCTGAGCTCTGTAGCCCTGGGAAAATTAACTGACCTCTCTGCGCTGCAGTTGTCTCATCCATCCGATGGGACATAATAGGTTCAATGGGACATAGGTCTCATCTGTTCAACATAATAATGGGACCCACTTCACCCATTGAGGATCAAAAGGGTCGACATGTGTGTGTATAATGTGCTTAGAACACTGGTGTGATGTGAGCCCTTCGAAAGTGTTGGCTGTTTCGTCTGAAAGAAGGGTGGCAGGGGGGTTCAGGGCAAGGAGAAGAGTCGAAACGAAGGTCCATTTGTGGGAGCCAGTAACCTTGCCGCAGAACCGCCCACGGAGCAGCCCTCCTGAGAGGCCCAGGCCCGGTGACCCTCCTCTGGCTCTGATTTTCTTCGTTGCATTCTCTCTTTATTTTTCCCATGTCTCTCCATGTGTCATCCCATGTTAGTTATTTTCATCTTGCAAACACTTTGCACATGAGTGAGGAAGAAAGCAGAGCAGGGACACCAGTGCCAGGTGGTGCTGGGGCCGGAGCGAGGGGACTCCGGTGTCTGGAGGACATCTGTTGGGATCGTATGTTCTGTGGGTGCCCCAGGCTCATGTCTGCCTCTTGTTCTGCCTCTGTGCTTAAAGGGTCAAAGGCCAACACTCTTATGGTGTTTCCCATTCATTCCTCCTAGTTACCTTGACCTTCATGTGGAACCCCATGCTGTAGTCTGCAGCTGATTTTCTTCACTGCCTCGCTTATCATCATCTGCATTAGTCTTTGAACATGTGAGTCTTTGGCTCTGCATGAGAAGCGCAGTTTCTAATGTTACAGGAATGCATGCTTCTCTCGTTTCATGATTTCTCTCTGTGGGTTTCACTGCGAGCCCTCTGGGTTGTCTCATGGCAGTGATTACTGGGGAGAGAGTCTTATTTGTTACCGGATGTTTGCCTCCTCTGATCCCAGTGTCCTTTACAGCAGAGAGTACCAAACTAGAGACCCCTGTTTTGTAAACACGATTCAACTGAAAGGCCACCATGCCCCTCCTTCAGGCTGCTTTCTCCCGGTGTGTGTGGTGTGTGTGTGTGCTTGGAGACTGGGGGAAGAGTTGGAGGTCTGCAGGCTCTGGGGCCATATGAGGGTCACTCTCCCTCTTCGCTTTTCCATTTCCTCATCATTTCCCTGGAGGAGAAATGTCTTCAGCCGTATGGGGATTTGAGATTCTTCTTGATGTTTTCTCTGTTTAAGATATTCTTAGGTTCCCCACTGAGCAGAGCTACACTTTTTGCTTTAGCCTGACAAGGCTCAATCTGCTACTTACTTATCTTGGCCCCCTGCTGCTTACCTTGAAGGAAATCTCTTTCAATTGCCTAGGGCGAAAAATGCCACAAGAATTTTTAAAACATGCAATACCTGACTCTTTAGTTAGGGATACTGACCTCTTTTTCCTTAAGACTGTCAAATTAAAAAATGACAAGAGCGAACACAATAGCCATTTGGTGTGAAAGAATAAAAAATATACCTATTTTTTTGGTCAGATTGGCAAAACATAGCATTTTTGGTGTGCCTCGGAGTTTCAGTAATCAGTTCATGTGTGCAAGAGATGAAAAAGGTTGAACATCGGTGGCCTAAATGGCCTTATTACTCATAGCATCTACGTGTGTTGACTGACACCAAGTCGAAAAACACTCTCAAAGGGGGTCTGCTGAGATTGGTAGCTAGTGGCAAGTAAGTCTGGCTTATTATCTCCTTAAGTCTGGAGATTAGGAGGGAGAAAGGAATGATTTATTTGTTGATTTGGAAGCTGATTTTTATCAATCATTCTGAAGTTAATTAAGCAGATATTATCTCATTTAAATCCCCATAAAAACCCAGCAAAGGAGATAATATCATACTTTAGGAAACTGAGACCCAGAAAAATTAAGTAAATTGCCAAGTTCCCACATTGTCAGTATTGTAGCCTCTAAATGAGCAAGTGTAGTGAACTTCAGGCTTTCTCTCCATTTCCTTTCCCTGGTGCCCTCTGTCTCATCCCACAGAACAGCTGCAGGGGCCCAGGCACCAGGTTTCCAGGCCAGAAGTAGAGGAAGGGTCAAGGGCAAAAGGTAAACAGTTAAGCCGGCCGAGTTTGTTCTCTTTCTTAAATGTCCTACTCGGTGACTTCAACGTCTGTCTCATTAGCATCACAGGGCCATCCCTGTCTGCAAGGAAAGCTGGAGAAAGTGGACTTCCTGCTTGTTCGTTGTAAGGTGGCCGGCACATTGCCACACCCCTGGAACACGTCCACGGAATAGCAGTCAGTAGCCCTCTCCAGTCTCCTGGTACAGGACAGAAATCACAGCCACAATGATTTCCTTCTGGCCCCTGTGGTAAAAGAGGCCCGTGCCAGGGAGGAGTGGCCACAGCCGGCTACCCTCAGGCCAGTACAGGGAGGGGTGAGGACGTTCATGCCCGTGGCTGAGCCGAGCCGTGCATCATCAGCAGGTGTCTGGTAGACCAGCCAGCACTCCCTGCGGTGGGGAAGCTACCGGCCACATCAGCTTGGCAGAGACAAATGGAGCACCTGGGGAGCCCTGGCAGGCAGGCAAGGTCTGACACCTGCCAGGTGACTACTGTTGAGTCAGCAGTCACTTTTATCTCTAGTTCCCATCCCCTGTGGCTCTTTGTTGATTGCCCACAAGCTCCAGGCCTCTGTGAGGCCGTGAGGCAGCTGTGGCGTGAGGAGTTTTCACCAGTTTTCACCGCAGTAAGGAAGTTCTCCAACCGCCTGAGCTACCAGAGGCCTGAATCCTTGCCCCATACCTGGCTACCCATAGCAAAACTGTGTGTGGTTATTTTTTTCTTTCTGCCCAGGATAGAGCTGCAAGAGAACAGGCTGTCCTACAAAACAAGAGTCTCAGCTTGCAAAGGAAAACAGCGTCTACCATGTTGGGTCACCCGGGAGAATCAGTCAGCTCGGGAGAGCTGGACTTACTTTCTGTTGCTGAGAAAAGGGGCTGAAACTTTGCTGAAGCCTCATAACTGGGCCCTTTTGGGGGGAGGAGGAGGAAGGGGATTTTAAAACAAAAAGCCAGGCATATAATAGAGTCTAGAGGTCACAAACTCGGAAAGTCTATAGCATCTTGGCAGATAACAGTGAGGTGTGCGTGCAAGAAACCAGTTACACACAGGCCGGCAAGGCGTCCCTTCTAGACAGAGTACTGCTCGGAGGGATGCTGGTTTGAACTGCCCGTCCTTTCTCCGGAACCTCCTCTCTCTGGACCTGGGCTTCTTCATCTTGGCACTGTTGACAATTTTATTTTACTTTACTTTATTATCCTCACCTGAGGACATACCTTCATTGTTTTGAGAGAGGGGGGAAGGGGGCAAGGAGAGAGAGAGTGTGCACAAGAGAGAAACATCAATGTAACAGAGAAACATTAATTGGCTGCGTCTTGTAGGCTCCCCAACGCAGGATGCATGTGCCCTGACCCAGAATCGAACCCACAGCCTTTTGGTTATGGGGTGATGCTCCAACCCACTGAGCCACACCAGCCAGGGCAGACCATTCTCTATTGTGAAGACAGCCCTTTACATTGTAGGGTGTTTCGCAGCATCCTGGCCCTCTACCCACTAGATGCCCGTAACACACCTCCCCCAACTTGCAGCACCCAAAAAGTTAACCCTGACATTGTCTAATGCCACCTGGGGGAGAAAAATCACCTTGGTGCGAACCATGCTGTACACGAAGAAAAGCAGTCAGATTGGTACACATAACAGCTGGGGGTCAGGGGGCAGGCAGTGGTGACCAAAAAATGGCCCTAAAGATGGAAACGTTTTGAAGAAAGCTCCTCTGCAGCCTACACTGACAGAGCGCTTAGAGAAGGATCCTGGAATCGCCACGCTTGGCACACAGGTGACTTTGCTAAGCTCAGAGCAGCTTTTCTGTGAATTGTGTTAACTGCTGTCAAACTAACCAGCCTAGGAGCGTAGGTTGTCATCCAGATCATTCATAGCACCTGTCAGTGTCTGTCCTCACTTCTGGACAGGACTGCTGCTTGCCCGTGGGCACTTGGCATAAAGATGCAGCAGGCAGGAGTCAGAGGTTCGTACAACAGGGAGGGGCCTCAGAGCTCTGCAAGTCCGCTTTTGGGTTTTATAGGACAGGACACTGAGGTCTAAACACTCTAGGTTGCAGCACAACTTCTTGGGATGAACCACAGCGATTCAACACTAGCCTGAAATTTTTAGCAGTAGAGGCACAGAATTGTATGAGTAAATTGTTAAAATGATACTCACGGCAGTGTTCAAGATTTTAGAGATGTTTAAAAAAATACATAGTGTTCATGTGTCCCCCATGTGGTCAGTTCCTGATCTAAGGGAAGAGGAAGGCGGGGAAGTGATCAGACCCAGATGGCGTGTGAGTAGAAGAGAACATCCCAGAGAGAGGCGCGGCGTGTCCTGGCACGCACACGGTTTGATTACAGGGTGCCTCTGGCTGCCTGGCGCGCTGTGCCTCCAGCTCTGTCTAGCTTTAGTCTGTGATTCCCAGGGTCTCCAAAACGGAACTCCGGAGTCAGGTGTGGACTCTGTTCCACCATGTTCCGAATATTTCCCTGTGTCCAAGCATCTGAGCTGTAAGAGGAAAGTATCCCATAAAGCTTTATTGAAGGACTTCAGGAGACGCCTCTGACCTTGTTTTGGACTTAGAGAATGACCTCATTCTGAAATAGGTACAGTGTCAAAATATGGAATGTTCCAGTAGAGTAAGCACATGATTTGTTTATAACTTGGGGTTGGGGCACAGAGGTGCAATGCGTTCTAGATTTTGAGGCAAGTGGTAGAGGACACTGTGGCCTTTGGGCAGTGATATGGAGTGAAGAACCCCTTTGAAGACTGGTAATGAACTTCACAAGTGTTTTTTGAGAGTCTTTATGAGCTGGTCACTATTATACGTGGTAGAGAGTCACCGAAGAACAACACAAAGCCCTTTCTGACATTGAGTGAAAGGAGACAGTTTATAAACACGTATGATGTGCCACATAGAGGTGGGTGCCACGGGGTCACACCGGCCACGGGAAGGGGCCAGGGAGTTGGTATTTTACATGGGACAGTCAGGGAATGCCTCTCTGAGAATGTGATACTTGGTCAGACAACTGAAGGACATAAAATGGAGAGCTCATGGATACCAAGTCACCAGAAACCATTATAAATGATCCAACAGGAAATTTAAACACAGAACAGCAGGCCTATCTGTGCTTTGGGGGGTGCAGGGAGAGGGAGGAGGGAGGCTTTGGGAAAGCACTCAGGATACACTGAGTGCATACACTGAATATGTACACAGGTTCAATTGGGTAGACCATGAAATGGGTTTGCGTGTTTACTTACGTATCTCTTACACAGTTGTAAGTTCAAGGCCTAGAATTCTGCAAAGCCTCGTGGTCTTTTGTGTTCAGCTGAGTTGGAATGAACGTGGACCGTCTTTTGGAGTTAGCCTGCAAAGTGTAGGCTCACTCAGAAAGCAGAAGTTTGTCTACATTGGGTGATGTTACTCATCTATTTTAGGAAGTAATACAACCAGTTTGTGGCTGGCTGTGGGCCCTGGTCCAGCTTACCAGATGCGGTGCCCAATTTTTAATGGGGAGAGAGCCTGCTGGGCCAGGCAGGAAGGAAGAAAGAGGTGTGTTTCAAGGAAGAAATAGGCAAAGATCTCCTGGTGCTGCCCGCACATCCCTTACCTGACCCTCCTACCGCAGTCTTCCATGTGAGCAGTCTGTCCTCTATGGGACAGGGATGGGAGGATCCCGTCACAGCTCCTTCACCAGAGACTCTGTCGGGAAATTCTTTCCTTGTATTCTGGGCCTCTTGATTATTTCAACAGGGGCTTCACTCTCTTTAACAGTGAGAAGAAAAGCATCAGCTAGCGCTGCCCCTTTCAGCGAAGCATTGCTTCAGGTTTCTGGACACCTAACGTTAAGCAGGGTCCGTGTAGCAGTCGGAAGTGGTTTCCCTGTTCTCCAGGGCGGTCAGACTTCAGCTGTACACCTGGCAGCCCGGCCCGGCCGGGGCTGCTGGAGTGCGCGTGCTGGGAGTTGTCTGTGAAGGAAGGCAGGGCTGGCGGGGGACCAGCGGGAGAAGAGGCTGGAACTCTGCTTCTGAGAGCTGAGGCGGATGTCTCTTCAAGCCCAGTTCTTGAAGTGATTGATGAACCAAGGGCGGTGAAAGAAGCGAGGACTCACTTCCTGAGACGGGATGGTATCCAGGTGCAAGTCATTACCTGGGCAATTTTGTGCACCGTTCGTTGTTTCGAGTGCTTCGGCATTCATGGCTTTTTGCTTTTACAAGTCAATTTTTTTTACCTCTCATGCGACACCCACAGCGGGGTGTATAGCCTTGTTCTGTTTCCCAGATTGTGTTTCGTTCAGTTTCATAGTTCTGAAGTTAGGATACACACACTCAGCAAACATTTTTTTGACCCAGTTCTGTGCTGTGCATGTTCAAAAGAACTAGGTAACGTTGTCCTTACACTTGTAGAATGAATGGTTTTACTAAAAATATAAGACTTCCAGCAGTAAAACAATCCAAGAAGGAGCAAGTGGGAATCCACGTCGGAGGCATTAGCTTCATGGGAAGAATCTAGGCTTTGGAGCCGGGTAGACCTGGGTTTGAGTCAGAGCTCTGGCCCGGACCAAGAGTGTGCCTCTGTGAGGTTCACTTATCCTGTGTGGGCCTCAGTTTCCTCTTCTGTAAAACGGGATAATAGTACTGAGTCCACTGTCCTATCAGATTGTCGTGATGACTCAGTATTACACAGAAAACACTTACGGCCATGCCTGGCACAAAGACGCAGTCATATTGTTATTGTCGTCATTATTATTATTACGCAGACAAGTAGATCTGGGTTCTAGTTTTGACTTTGCAATTAATTAGAGCACTTTGATAAGTGCTCTAATTAATCTTGCCATCTGTGCAGGTTATCTCTAAAGCAAAGAGAACAATGTCTGTACAACATATTTTGCCTTCAACATTCCCTGGCATTTTGAACTGAAATCTGTTTGAGCAAAATACCTTAATGGACACTCCTCCTCATTAATTCTAATGTTGATGCTGACAATATACCATCATCATTTGTGAGGTCGGCTCTGGAGCCTCCTGCCGGGATGGGCTCCACAGTCTCTGTTCTTCTTCTCATGCGACACCCACAGCGGGGTGTATAGCCTTGTTCTGTTTCCCAGATTGTGTTTCGTTCGGTTTCATAGTTCTGAAGTTAGGATACATGAGGTAATTGTACATTTCACGTTATAATGTTTTCCTTTTTTCTTTGCCAAAAGCCCTTTCCAAGTGAAATGGGGCATCTCCTAACCGGTGGTATCTGTGAACCAAAGCAAATGAGTATTTTTTCCTGTATTGTCGATGATGAAACTGGCACTTAGAGATGGCAGTTTACATGCGAACGGTTAATGGGGTCACTTGGGCAAAGCCAGATTTGAACTGATATTTGTCTCCTTCTGTGATCTCTAACATGCTTCTTAGGAGCAAAGGTTGAAAAAGTTGCTAACATGTGGTCCTTGGTTCAGTTCCCAAAGCAAAATAGTATTTCTGGTCCATTTTACTAGGCTGAACTGTAGATTACCTATTCATTCTCAACAGGAATACATTTTTTTGGCCTCCTGGTAGGACTTTTATAGATGGTGTACTTTGTACAACATGATGTTGACGTCTGTTTGATGTGACATCGGTCAGTCTGCAAAGTTATTTTCCTTAAGAGAAGAACCTACTGGACTCATAGATTTCCTCTAGAAATGTTCACTCTGACCTCATTTCACCTGGATAATGGCAGCAGACTTTCTTCCTAGACTTTTCAGGATCTTGGGTCCTTACAAGGAAATAGGAGTGTAGTCTCAATGGTTGATTATTAAGCAAATTCATGGAAAACTTACAGCAGTATTCTTTGACCTCAGTCTTTATAGCCCAGCTAATCTTGGGTAAATACCAGGTTGTGTTACTAATCTTTTGACATTTGGCACAGTTTAGCCATCAGATAGGTGAGTTGTTACTGTTGAAAACTTTTTTGGAGTATATTGGAATTCTTTTCATTTCCTTTGTTGCATTCTCTGAAGAAAGAATCCCGCCGGGGCCTTTTATGTGGGCTAGGAGAACCTCCCAAGCAATCTGATCATTGGCTGATTAGTTGTCTAGGGTATCAAATCCGTTGTCATCAGAACATTTACAGCTTCAGGGTCACAGTTGATAGAAAAAGATTGCAGCAGTGTTTTGGGAGTTTATTGAATGACAGGTGACCACTAGCTTTTGTTAAGTGTCCTTTAATTCAGGAAGTAAAAGTTTACTGTCAACAACAAAAAAAGCAATTTGTAGACCTGGTTCCCTGGTAAGTCATTCTGAAGCTCTCAAAATGAAGGAGTCTCTTTCCTCTTTTAACAAGACATGGTGTTAGCATATTCACCTGGAATGAGTGAATGAATGAATGAATGAATGAAAATGTTGCCTATGTTCAGGATTTGCCTTTTTATTCCACAGCTTCAGCACCAAAGAGCAATTGAAAAATCACACGTGGTGGAATTTAAAACGATATCAGTCAGGGTCCTGGCAAGAAACAGAGTCTAACTTAGAAGGTTTGAGAGACCCTATGGAAGGGGAGATGTACGGAGGGTGGGTGGCGTGTTGAGGCGCGGGGACCCTTGCTGCCACAGAGACTGTTACCACCCCGGACCTGGAAGCCACAGTGGAAGGACAGGGTGTTTCCCTGGTTCTGGGGCAGTGGGAACCATAAGGCGGGGCCACAGGGGTGGAGGGGAAGTCATCCCTGGCCTCTCTTTCAACTTTCTAATCTCTATTGTCCAGACCCAGTAGAAAGTCAGCCGGAAGGGGAGCCTGCCATTCGGCCCGTAGCAGTCAAGGAGTGAAGTGTAGGAGGAAGGCCCTGGACTGGCTCTCGCAGGGGGAGGAGGGCCAAACAGAATAACTAGCCCAGATGGGGAATGCTATTTTAGAACCACAAAAGAATGGTATATTCCATCTTCCAAAAACAAGCTGCCAAAGAAGAACAGTATATTCAAGGAATCCACGGCCCTGACCTCATTTGATCTTGGGTTAGCATCCACTTTCAGAAACTTCTTTCAAGTCCTCTGGCAATGCCTGCCAGCAGCCAGGATGGAAGGTCGGTTCAGCCTGCCCCATCACTCAGACCCATGTGTGGTGATGGGACTGAGAGGGCTGGTCCTTCAGCTCACTCGTGGGAGCAGGCCCAGGGGGAAAAATAGAAAAGTCACTGAGAATGTCTCCTGGAAGTCCCTCACCAGGGACAGACTAAGAGTAAGGAAGCCTGAGCAGGGATGCGCACGGAACGACTTGCAGATGGTGGCAGGCGATGCCCCATCCTATAACCGGCCAGCCACCACGGTCTCCGGGAGCCCTCATCTGAGAGCAGGGTTGCTGAACTGTTTATTGTAAACAGTGAGCCTCAAAGGATGATTGCTCTCATCCTTTGATATTCCCAGCATTAGTGGGAATATTACACAACCTACTCATCTCTCAACAGGAAGTTCGTGTTTGATGTTACTGTGGTTTTACCCACTAGAAAGGGGGAAAGGACATTTCTAAAGAAGGGGGAAAGACACCACTTTGTGATGAAATGTGTGTCTATGGATTCTCATTTGCCGTATGACAATTGCTTAGAGCCATTGCTGGTTCACCGTCCATTCTCAGCCGACAAGAAATAAACATCTCTGTCACACACCATGTTCCATGGTTCATGTCTTAGTCCCATGGGGCTGCCATAACAAAATACCCCTGACGAGGAGGCCTGTGAACAGCAAAAATTTATTGCTGACAGTTCTGGCCATAGGAGGTTTGAGGTCATGGTTGGGTGAGAGCCTTTTTCTCTTGCAGACTTCTCCTTGCGTCCTCACACGTAGAAGGGGCTAGGGAGCTCTGCGGAGTCACTTCTCCAAGGGCACTAATCTCCTTTATGGGCGCAGCCACACGACCTAATCACCTCCCAAAGTTCCCACCTACTGACACCATCACCTTCAGGTATAAGAATTTCAACATGTGAATTTGGGGGGACACATCATTCTCGCCACAGAGGTTCATTATCATAATCTTTTGTACTTTTCGTACATCCTCCTACTTTAATCTGGCAACATCCCAACCCAGATTAAATCCAGCTCTCCGCGTACACCATGCCCGTGCCTGAGAGCCAAGTGATGCTGGAACAAACAGCTCACTGACTGGTTTCACTGTAAATTCACAGCCACCACCTCACTGAGCCCTCGGCGACGCCTGGCCATGCCCCCATCCCCCTCACCCGTTCACTCCCCCACCCCCCTGAATAACCGTTGCATGCCTTGTCCTCCTCACTCCTCAAGCCCTAATGCTTATCCCACATCCTACCTCTGTGCAGATAACCTTTCTTCCGGCCTTACTGCCTCGCCCCCCAAAACCCCAAAGCAAGTACACCCTGTCCCCCCTCCCCCCCGTTAATGAGGAGCTTCTAAGTCACGCCTCTCCCTTCCACCCTTGCTTTCCCACTTGCCTTTAATCAGGGATGTACCCAGAAATGTTTCTCCTTCGCTCTTATATTATCTATTTTCTTTCACCACTGGGTCATTCCAGTCATCACAGGAACATGCTGTAATGTCCCAATGTTATAAAAAAATGCACATACAAATGTGGATCCTCTGTCTTTCTTTAGCCCCATTTCTTAATTCCTTTTTTCAGCAAAACCCCTTGGGACAGTTGTCTGTACTCCATTGATTGTGGGCAGATGGCAACTGGAAAGGGAGCTTGGCTGCCGGGACCATCCTGGTTGCTAAATTCATGGCCAGTCCTCAGTCTTCACCTTCCTCAACCTGTTTGGACACCCACACCCTGTTCTTTACTTGGTCTCTGGGACCCCAGTCTTCCCTGATTTTTCTCCCCCTCACAGGTCTTCCTTGTAAGTTCTCTTTGCTGTTTGTGCTCATCACCCCAACCTCTGTTAGAATGACCCAGGAACAGGGCCTCAGGCCATGTTTTTTCTCTACCCCTTTGCCACTCACAGCAGCTCCTGCTCCCAGGCCAGGAGTCAAGTTCACATGCTCAGAGTTAAAAATTCCATCCACAGGCTTTGTAGATTCAGCCTGGGCTCTAGCTGCTAGCAGGTTGCTGGAAAAACAATATTTGGTGGGAATTTGAATACATTTACACTCATGGCTTTAAATAATATTTTATACACTGAAAACCTACAAACTCATCTCCTCTGAGCTCTAGACACGTCTTGTCAATGACTTAGTTGAAATCTCCATTTGGTATTCTGTAGGCCTCAAAATTAAGCTTCCCGTAAATGAATTGGTCATCCTTAACTGGATCATCCTTCAGTCACCTCCATGTCAGTTGGTGATACCTCCATCCCTTAGTTGCTGCTAATAAAAGATATTGGCATCGTCTGGACTGCTTTCTTTCTGTCCTTTCCCAAAGCCAATTCATGAGCAAATCCTCACCATTTCACACCATTTCACACCATTTCTACTGCTACGGTCCTCATCCAAGCCCCGCCCTCTCTCAAGGGGATCTTTGAAAAGGCTCCTTCATCTCTGCACTTGTGCCCCCTCTCCACCCACCAGTTCATTTTCAGCACATTGTATCATCCATCCTATGCCCAGCCCCCCCACCCCCACCCAGTTCTTTCCCATTGCCTAGTGGCCTGGAAGGCTCTTCATGGTGGGGTTCCCAGTAATCCTTGATTTCCCTTGGCCAGATGTTTCTGCTATAACACTATCCACGTGCCCTGTAAATCTCTGTGTTCTGCAAAACTCACTCTGCAGAAAGAGGGCTTACGAGAAGCCCAAGGTCGGAGCAGACCTCCCCTGTCTTCCACAGCTTTGAAACTGCACTGCCGCCCAAAGCAACGAGGGGTCTGCTGGGGGAGCTGGAGAAGTGGGCGTACTTCTGGGGAGACAGCTCCGGTGCAGGTGCTTGTCCTCAGTTACCTTCGACGGGGCTGCCCACCTGTGGACTGTCTCCCTTCCTGCTAGGGTTGGAGTTCTGCTCCTGCTATTCTGGCTCCTTGTGCCTAAGAAAAATCTTGTTTCCATGTTATACCAACACTATCCTACTATTTACCAATAGCCGATGAGCTAATGCGAGTTATTAGAAACACATGTTGTAACAGAACAGCCTGTCCTCACTTACTGTCATCTTGGCTGATTCCCAGATGTGTCCGGCAAGCACCTACCCGGAGCCTGTGGCTGTTGCTCTTGCTCGTGTCCTCAGCCAGAGAGCTCTACCTGCAGGAATCCTCCTGGGCATCCTCATCTCTTTCAAATCTTTGTTTTTAACTTTTCCTTGCAGAGTGTTCCCCCCCCCCCCCCCGTCCAGGNCCCCCCCCCCCCCCCCCCCCCGTCCAGGCAGTCTCTGCCGCACACCATTGTGTTTTCTTCTCCAGAGCGCTTATCGTCATCTGGGACATGTTAATATTGCTCACTCGTTGCCTGACCCCTGTCCATGAGCACAGTAGCTCTGTGCAGGCAAGGCCTGGGGTGGTTTGGTTTCATTTGCCACCTTTGTCTTTCTCTGCTATATCTTTAGTGCTGGGAATGTGGTCCCACACGGGCAAGGCATTTTGTAAATATTTGTCGCATGAACAAATGAATGAAATCAAACTTCATTAGAATGCTCCTGAATTTCCTTCTTACCTACCTAGAAGAGTCCATCATCTGCCTTTGTGTCTTTTTCCGATTTGTTTATGTGTTGGTATATGGCAGGGATGGGGTATTCTGTACCTGGGTTCGTATTTTATTTGGTCTGCATCAGACTTGCATGCTGTTTCTTAACCTACCACACTGTCCCTGGGCTTGTTCACACCTTCACCGCTTTGCTGTTTTAGTAATTTGTTACCCGGGTTTCCTGGGAAAGAACTGGTGATGCAGGCTGTGCATGACCTTCTGTGCCCCCACCAGCATACGTGCTCCATTCTCCCAGTTTAGGAATCCAGGCCCTCCTGCTGCCGATGAAAACTTCAGTCCACAGGCCATTCAGATTCAGCCTGTGCTCTGGCTGCTAGTAGGCCGCAGGAGAATACAATTTTTATGGGAACTTGAACACATCACCTTTACACCCACTGCCGGTCTCGGTAGATGGTCAGAAAGCCAGTTCGTTCCAGCACTCCCAAGTGATGGCCATGTTCACTTTGTGCTGATGGGACAGGTGACTGTCACCCTATGATTCTTGGCAAGGCTTCCCAAGGGTGGTGGTGAGAGCAGTTGTGGAGAGGGGTTATTATAATACGTCCAGATGTTCTCAAAGCAGAAAATGGTGGGCGGCACAGAAATGGGCAGGTTCCCGGTGGGTCAGGAGCCTGCCCACTGAGTCAGGTCTGGGTCAGTCTGCCTGGCCCGATGAAATGCAAGAGCAGGAGTTGCAATACAGAAAGAAACATAGTTTGATTGAATTGGCTGACCCAGAGATGTGCTGCCCAGTGGCAGGTAGGTTACAGATAAGGGCAAAATCTCAATGCACTGGGTCAGGGGGTTCAGGGTCATGCTGGGAGCTGCTTGACCAGAGGTGAGGTAAAGGTAATGAATCATTTCTCCAGGTCTTGAGGACAGTTCTGAGGTCTGCTCTGGCGCCCATCTGTCTGGTCTTGTGGGAAAGTAGCCAGTAGGTCACTCCACCCGAGGGCTCAGGAGCTGCAATATAACTTAGGTCAAGTTGCTACCTTTGCCTATAGAGGTGCTGACCTTGTGGCCATTTGTCAGGCCAGGCTATTGTCTTCTGCTACCCTGGGGGTTGCTGATTATGGGTTGGGGGGCAGAGACTAGGTCTCCGAGGGATGTGTGTGTGTGTGTGTGTGTGTGTGTGTAGAGACAGACAGAGAGAGATGACTTCTAGCACTAGGATTTAAAGCTAAATTTAATCAAAGTCATAAGGACCCTTGGTTTCAGGTTCCGGGACTGGTATGGTGAATCATTTGGTGTGGAGGTAGCAGGGGTGGGGGGTAGGCAGAGGAGAAAGGCGAGCTTATGTGCCATGAAGAGTTTGGACTTGATCCAGCCAGGGAGCTATCACGGTTCTAAGCGCTATGACTGGACTAGTCTTCCCACCTTCCCCAACCAATCCTGGGCTTCTTGACACTGTCGGCTTTAAGCTTCTGTGGCTTGTGCTGGTTCTTAGATGAGTACCTGGCATATGCAGAAAGACCTATTTGTCTCATGAATGTATATATGTAAGCATTTGTGTATATATCTGTATAACAGTATACACTTGTGTGTATGTGTATGTATGAATGATCTATCAATATTTATTTCTGCATTTTCTCTACAGCAAACTTACTCTGTATCAAAATCCTTGACTAGCAGGTGCCGATTGGAAACCAGCTTGATGGCACATATTGATACTCCACATTTTTGACTTGACCTAGAAGCTCTGACATTTCCTCTTTGGGGGGGGGCGTTTAGGTTCCTTCTACCATCTCTGACTCACTTCTCAATTTGGGGTGAGTCATTTCTCACCCCAAAGCATTGTGAACCCCAACATTGTGAGCCCAAAACATTTGTGATCACCCTGACGTTCTTACTTTGCTGTCCTGAACTTACAGCTGTGGGAGACTTTTTTTTTTTAAGTAATCAGAGCAATAGGTTGAGTTGAGCCTTGGTTGAGGTTTGTGATGAAAATGGTGGCCCTCATAAGCCACGTCCCTGCGCGGCCATTGGCGGGCTGCATGCCACTAACGAGTTCCCCCATGTGTCTGCGCTCAGTAGACAAATGTAGCCAAATTCAATACTCAGATGATGACTAGAGACGTGACCCTTTAACCCCCCACACACATGTACCTCTTTGGCGAGCTCTCAAGTAGGCAGGAGCAGATGTTTGAGCAAAAAATGCCCTTTCAGCCTCTGAAATAATTGTACTTCCTGGGACTGGCATGAGAAGTACACAGCTTCTTGCTGGTGTTCAGATGACTTCGTAGGTTGTCCAGCCTATGGCCCTCTCCCCGCCCAGAGTGGAGGCCAGCTATCTTTGGCCACTTCGAAGCTCATTAGCTGTCTGGGGGAGAGGAAGCAGAGGAGAGGAAACTTAAATATGTCACACTGGCTATTTCTTAGCAGCTCCGATAAAAGGCTTAGCAGGGTGAGGCCAAAACTCAATTAAAGAGGTTTGGGGGATTATCTGTGACTTTAGCTCCTGTGTTACCTCCCTCTTTTCCCCTCCTCCCTTTTTCTAGCAAGCAAGCGTGAGTTGGCTGAAAACATTAATGAGACCAATATAAAAATGTTTTACTATCCTGTAGATCCTTGAAAAAATTGCTACATTACTTACAGGAAAATCAAAATAAAATAAAAACTACTTTGCTCAGAATTGTTTTTTTTCCCCGGTCAAAATTGGCAAGCTCTCGAAATGGTCTTGAGACACGTGGCTAATTATAGTAAAAGATGTACTGAAGTTAGTGGATGAGTCTCACATGGGTTTTGGGTTCTGCTCACAGAAGGTCAGCTGCTTACAAGTGAGTGGCTCTGGGTGCAGGTCGCAGACCAGGTTTGTTCTGCAGATCTCCCGGGAGCAAGGGCACCTCTTTGCATCAGCACACCTAGACGCGCCACCCTGAAAAGGTAAATCCACACCTTGCCTCTTGGTGGGATCCCCAGTCTTGCTTTTCTTATAACCAGGTCTCTTATCCCTCCTTGCTAGAATTCATGAACCTCAAAAAGCAAGTTTTACCTGGGTTTACATCAAACTGTTCTACAGGATGATGCCACAGGTGCAAGACGAAAGAAAAGATTCAGAGATACAGACCTATTGTGAGACCAACATAATTGGAGGAGCCACAGAACAAAGTGTGGGGACTGAGAAATACAGGTGGAAGCTTGGGGCACAGCCTAACTGAGAAAGGGCGCGAGGGCCCTGACTGGGCTGGGGTCTCTTGGGAGTGGACGCTTACGCTGACCCTGGAGTTCTGCAGGACGAGGACACAGGTGAAGGGGCATAGTCATTACAGAATGGGAGGGCTGATGGAAAGAAAAGATTGGGGGGGTCTCCGGAAGTCACACGAGCCATTCGATAAAGGAGTTCCACTTGATAAAGGGGCTGTGTAAGCTTTCCTTCATTTAGTCTCCAACGCCTGAAGAAAAATTACACCTGTAAGGACCGGTGAGACATTCCATTTCACTGGGAGTTTTTGACAACTCCGAGGGAGAAGAACGATGAGGACAGGTGGTGGGGACAGCTAAATCTTAAACAGCCAGTGTCATAAAAGGTGGCCAGGAGAGGGCAGTCACCTTTTATCAAGAGCACAGGCTGAAATTGCACCACAAGGTCATAAAGCGTGATGCAGGCCAAACCCAAGTGCTGTATCTTACACAGGTAGGCACTTGCTGTGTGTTTGCTGACTCCATGGTGGCCGCTGCGTCTCCCTGATCACATCTGAGTTCCACAGAACCCTTGAACCTGGTCCCTCCCCCAAACCCACAGATGCCTCCAAAGGAAAACTGTGGCCAGTCCCAAAAGCAACTCTGCGTGCCTCGTGAGAACAGTTTTCTTTTGCGTGTAGTTTCCTTTGCCGGAGGCGAGCATCTCTTTCACGCAGACAGCTACCGTTGGCAATGCTGTTATCCTGTTTTCCCCTCTCCACCTTTCAGTGTGCTCTCTTCCTGTCATTAAACACTGTCAGCTTACTAGTGGAACCCGAGATATCAGCTGCTGCCTTTTCCTTTTTTCATGGGCTCCGTGTAGGTATGTTCTGTGTCTGCTAAGTCTCATCGACCCGTGTGCACCGGGCGGCTGTTCAGAGGAAAGAGGAGTGATGGGGCATGCGGGTGGAAGGCTAACAGTGATTCTGTGCGTCTGCAGTCAGGCCTAATTGAGATCCCGGTTGCGTTCTGGAGGAGTTAGTCTGTAACCTGCTGGAACTTGGGCCTGAATTGACACTGGGTGGATGGGAAAGCAGTAAGCCAAGAAGTTTGCACTTCTCTCAACTGTAGCTGTTTACTTAGCTGGAGCAAGTTTGGTGGGTGGTCCAGCCTTCGCAACCAGTAAGAACTGAGTTGAGCTATAAAAACTTTGGTAGAGGAGGGCAAGAGCCATCCTTCCCTTTTTTCAGTTTTATCACAGCTTATGAATTCATTCCGTGTGTTGATCTTCTAGGAGCTAATACTTTCGCTTTCTTTCCATCGAGTTGTTTAGTTTAAATCTAGGAACTATGCCTACCAAAAGTTCTTCCTGACCCATGAAATGGATAATAGTGTTAATAGAAACAAAGACTTGCCCTGGCTGGTGTGACTCAGTGGATTGAGTGCCAGCCTGCGAACCAAAGGGTTATAGGTTCAATTCCCAGTCAGGGCACATGCCTGGGTTGCAGGCCAGGTCCCCAGTAGAGGGAGAACAAGAGGCAACCACACATTGATTTTTCTCTCCCTCTCTTTCTTCTTCCCTTCCCCTCTCTCTAAAAATAAATAAATAAAATCTTAAAAAAAAAGAAAAAAAACAGACTTTATTTTACTTCTTTTTGAAGTAGGTCCAAAGAATATCTGTGACATTATAGGGTAGATTATTATTGTTATTTAATTTTTATTTATTCATTTGGGTCATACCTCTAATTGGTATTTGTTCCTTACTTTTGTCAATGTGCTCCCACCTGAGAGAGGCAAGAAGCCTGAAGTTGGCACAGTCGAGATATAAAACCTTAATAAATTGCCCCATTAATGACCACCTTTAAAGCATTTTGGTGTATGAGAGTTTATTAGATTTCATGCAAGCATAGCAAATATTCAGATGAATTCCTTCTACTATATCACAGCTATTCTTCTACTTAATGCCTAAAAAACAGCTCATCTTTATCATAAACACTGAGGCCAAACCACATAGAGAGGCAGTGCAGTGCAGCGGGTGAGGACCCTAGAGACAGATGGGCTGATGGGGATCCTGGTTCTGCTGCTTCCCAGCTGCCTGACCTCAGCCTTCAGGGTCCCCTTCTGCGACAGATGAAGATTTCAGAGTTCCTTTTTCATAGGCTTGCAAAACGAGGTAATACGTTTGAAGAGCTAGAACCGTGTCTCACCTTGTAGGAAAAGTAGAGGAGAAACAGTGAGGGGAGAGGAGACGGGACATTCTGGGGGGGGAGGGAGGTGAAAGAAAGGAGGAGGAAAGTGGAAGAATCTTAAATACAAAATGGCTACTCTTTAGCTCTCCCCAAGAAGAGAGCCATAGGTGTGTCTGAGTGGTGGTGAAAGTCCCTGGCCCTCCTCAGCAAAAGACTGGAGCTCCTATTGCAGCAGAGGTCTGTGGGACTTCCGTCGTGGCCAGTTTCCTGGTGTACCCTGTGGTCATATTGATCCCTGTTGGCACAAAGGAGTTTCTGGACAGGTGCTTGGGGCAAACTTTGAGACCTGGGTGTTTGCACTTGATTGCCACAATGTGTAATTATTTACCGGGGCTGGCTAAGGGTGTCGGTTTAGCTTTGCTGGCAGAGGACGGGTTACGGTTAGTGTTTGAAGGCATCTTTTGCAGGCGGTCTGCCCTGGCTTTGGTCAGGGCGCCTAGTTTGGCATGCAGCGACCAGACCAAACCTACTGGTTAACTCATTAGACGTTTATTATTTAGAGATTCGTCTCTCAAAGTGAAAAAAGAACACTTTATCCTGCCTTAGCTCTTTCCTCTAAGAACAGCAATAGCTGTGGGCTTAATATCAGTGATCTAATTGGAAGGTTGAGAAAATAAGTCTTGGATAGATAGTAAGAGCTTAAGAATTTTCCTTATGGGGTTTTCCTTTCTAAAACCTGAACTGAGCTTTATCAAAGCAATAACTAAAATTTGAAATAAGACTGAATGTCTGGGCCAGAAGCTCCAGTTGCGTAGGGATGCGTCTGCAGTGTTAGCTATCACCTCTTGGGCTGGGTCAGTATACAGCTCATAGTAGGCCCTCAACTGATGAAATAATGAGTGCAATGTTTAGATTAGCATAGCTGTCCATTGGAATACTGAGGCAAGGGGGACTAGAATGCACATTAAACCAAAACGTGAGTCCTCGTGTTTGAAATGCCATTATTTTTCTTTATGGGCAGGACCGATTTCGTATGTTTCCATGAAAGAAAATTGTGGTGTAAAGGAACATAAAGTGAAATGCTTTGTATCCATACTGTGTTTCGACTTCTATAATGAGTTTTAAGCGAAAATGTCTCAAATCCTGTTGTATTGGAACTGCCATATGTTTCTTAGCAGTATTGTCTATTCAGACTCGGAGGGCGCGGCCACTCCGAGAGGACACTTTTTACCTTAGTTAAGTGGCACCTCCTCTGGCCATCGTCATGTGCTCCCGAACGCCCGTTCTCTCTCGATGCCACTGCGCCCTGTTGCCATTGCAGCATCTAAGGCCCGAAGGAGGTCTCGCTCCCTTCCCGCTGTTCTTCGGGCTGTTTTAGCCTACGCTGCTTCCCTTCACACAGCTAACTGGCTGAGTGCCTTCCGCTCCCTGGTCTAATCACATTCGGTCGTTCTCCGTCAGCCAGAAGTTTAGATGTTCCCTAAAACGGGCCTCTTGATATCACGATTCTAATAATGACTGTATTGTTATATATTAACATAGTGATCATTTTATTAGTAGTAATAATAATAAGTGTGTGTGTGTGTGTGCACATACATATACAGAGAGAGATTCACTAGTTGGTCACTATTATACTAACACTGAAATTTCTGATTAAACAAGTTTTGTGTGGGTGTATGTGTTATAAATGATATTGTCTTGCTGAGATATGGGGAAACCATACCCGGAGAAAACAGCCTCCTTCTCTCCTGTCGGTGTGGAAGCCGAATGCAAAAGGAATGAAGGGACACGTTTTCTGCAGCCAGGGCTCTGGGAGAAATAACACCAGAGAAAGAAGCTCAAAGAGAAGTGAAAGCTTAGGGCACTTTCTCCTGGCAGACTCCCCGTCTTCCTCAGCTTCTCTGGGGCCTCCGAGGGGCACACTGGGCATGAGCAAGGCGGAGCGCCCGGCTCCTTGGCTGGGCGCCAGCCAGCTTTCGGATCACCATCCCGCCTTCCCAGTGTGAGTGGGACATGGCGGAACCAGCCCTGACTCTTCCTGCTGGGGGACACTCGTCCCAGACGGATGATTCCTAGTGGAGGGCTTCGAGAATCTCGGCATTCACAGGGAGCCAAGCTGTCATCTGATCCGCCCACTGGAGAAGAACGAGAAAGGAGGATTCTGTGGGACGCTGAAAACATAAACACAAATAGAAAAAGAAAGCTGAAGAATCCACTTGGAGTCCATAAAAAGTGTTAAAACTCTCCACTGCTCATGTGACTTATTCTTGGCATTCCAGGGACCCGAGGCTCTTGTGGTCTAATCTGGAAAGAGTCACTAGTGCTCTGTGTCACCTTGGCAAATTGGTTCATCTCCTTTGGGCTGCAGTGCTCGGTCCAGCTGCTGGATGGGATGAAAGCAAGGCCTCCCTGAAACCAGATGCTGCCTCTCTGAAAAGCTTTCGGTAATAAATAATATCGTATATACTTTGTTCCTGGCAGCAAGTCCTGAACTGTTATAACCCCCTGTTTTCACTTGCTTCTAAATTTCTGGAAATTTCTCCTTTGGGCTTGAATTTTTCCATGCTTGTCCTCAGCCCAAAACTTTTTGGAAAGTTGAACCAAAGTTGCACTTAGCTGTTTCCCCTGAATAATGGAAGACTAAGGGCCATGCATCATAATTCGGTTCATTACATAAATTTTAATTTTTCCTGGTATACCTCAGAAAAACAGCTGAGCTGTTACATCAGAAGTGTTTAGTTAAAAAAAAAAAGAATGTGGTATGTGCAAAGAATGCCTGCAGAAGACAGTTTGAGGTTTCTGAGTGTATCCTTCTGTCTTTAAAGAAGACCTCACACAATCGGGACACATATAAACAGCTCTAGCCTGGCTTCGAAGATGCCCAGAGAGGACAAGTCCACACATTCTCTCAGTGAACCATACCCAGTTTCCAAGGGGCAACTTCACCTACCATCGGTTGCCATGTTTCTCGATTACGTGTTCTCTGTTTACAGTCCTGCTTTCTGAAAAGACTTCATGCTTATGTGCTGGCATTGACCTCGTCTCCATTTGGAATCGAGTCGACCATGTCTTTCAGGTACCCTTCAAAAAGGCCTTCTGGTGTCCTCAAACTAACTCCTGTATTTCCTCGTAGCACTTACAATTCCATGCACGTGTGATGACTTCAGTCCGCTTCCCCAGCAGACCAGCAGGCCCTTAGGGCAGCATGCATGTCTGTTTTCCTCTCCGTTGTCTCTGTGGCACCGAGCTGATGCCAAGCACACAGTAGGAACTCCTTGCTGAATGAATTAAATGACCCTGAGTACAGTGTTGTTGCTGGAATTTATTCACGGATTTGTCCACTCAGACGCACCTACATGCATTCGACAAGCCTCACTGAGTGTCACTTTAGGCCCTGCATTGCTGGGAATCTTCCCTTTGGCAGATCACATGAAAGTTCTTGAGGATTCGTTACTTACACCCAAAAACAAAACAATTATATGATTTGAGTACCATTGCTCTACGAAAATGGGAATATTGGACTAATAAAGCCAAAGCCGATCAAGGGGAATTGATCATTTAATGGGCACTTACTGTGCGCCTGGCTCTGTGTTAGGTACTGAAAAGAGAACAATTATTAAGACAGTCTCTGCCAGGAAGTGACTTACAGGTTGACAGTGGCAAGAAGGCAAATCCTGAAACATCTATTATTCAAGGCAGAATATACTAGATAGTGGGAGTTAACAGCAAGGGAGATGTCACCGCACCACAAGATACCTTGTCATCTTGTGGGGATCCGAAGAGTCAGGGAAGGCCTTGTGGCGTTCCCTTTATGGGGGGCAGTTCCTCCCGTAGGCATAGCTGCTCTCCTTCACCCAACTAGCCATAGGCACTCTGTGTGTGTGTTCAACAGAAGGAACTGGTCAAATGCATCAGCACTGGAAAACAAACCAGAATGAAGGGCAGGCTCTTGACCCTCACTCAGGTCGCGAGGGTCATTACTGTGTACCTAAGACCCCAAGACCTCTTCATGCTTGTTCGGGCGTGGGTATGTTGTTGTGCCTGTGTGTCTTCGTTTCATCCCAAGTTTGAAGAACATGTGGTAGTGACATAAGCATGTGTAACACAGGTGCTTGAAGACATGCAGCTCACTGCACTCCAGCCACACTGACCATCCCTCTGTTCCTCGCCCACTGAGCTCCTGTCTCCCCATCTGGAATACTTCACCCTCAGATGTTGGCATAGCTGGGTCCACTTGTCGTTCAGGTCTCAGTTCAACTGCCAGGTCTTTGGGGCCCCAGCTGTAGGACAAACCCTCTCAGGCCTGCCAAGGCCACCGCCTCCACCCTCTGTCAGAGCCCCTTTGTGCCTTCTTTATAGCGGCCATTCCACTGGACAGTTTCTTGTAGCCCCTCTGTTCACCTTGCAGAGTCTATTTCCTCCCGCTGCAATGTCAGATCCACGAAATAAGAGCTCATTATCAGTCTCCTATTTCATGGGAATCCATGCCTGGGAGGGTGGGGGGTATACAACAGGTGCTCAGAGATGCATACTGAGCAACTAATCGAGGGTGGGGATGGGCAGGGGCTGAGGCAAATAGTGAGGAGTCCCATTCTCCTTTTTGTCTGAGGATGACATCTGGCAAGCACAGCAGCTGTGGTGGAGGTTGTGGAGCCGGGCCTGCACCCTGGCTCAGCCCTAACCTCCTCTCTCCTGGGGCAGCAGGGGGCGCCCGGGATGCTGGTGCCGGAGTTTGCAGATGAGAACTCGGTGTCTGCCATACCGGCTCCCCCTTGTCTATCCTATGAGGCTCCAGTTGGCGAGGCCAGCATCTCTCAGGATTTAATCCGCATTTCTTGTTCTCTGCCTGTCAGGCCTGTGACAGACACACCGGCCTCTGGGTGTCATTTAGAATGCTGCTTTAGGTTTATAAAGCTATTTATGCTGTCAATCTCTGAAACTTGTCCAACACATTCAGAAACTTCACAGCATCTCCTGCTAATGATTTTCATCTGCCAAAGAGCTTGTCTAGTGAGGAAGGAGGTAGCCGAAGACACTTGGCACATTTCTCTCATGTTACTTAGGCAGCTTTTGTATTAATTTATCATTACTCTTATTCTTATCATATTTTTTTTTGCTTTACTGGAAAAACTTTTTAATTAAAGAAAAGAAAAAATTGAGTTCTCTTTTTAAAAGAGAAAGTGTTACTTGGATTGAGAGTTCTAGTCATATAAACTATCTCTACTTCTGAGCTGAATGAAAATAATTGAGCAAATAGAAAATTTGGGGAAACAGTTTGGGGTGAAAAGGTTTGGGCATATTCATGGGTTCTCTCACCTATTTAAAAATAATTTTGAAAGACTTATTTGCATTGTCCAAATTTAAAATTTTGGCAAAAAAGAAAGATTATCATCATGTTTTTTTTTCTCAGCTTGACTTTTTGGGTGTTATGAATTCATAAGCTGGAATTTTTTTGAAGGGGGAACCCAGATAAGACCTTTGGTCAAAATAAACTCTCAATCGTTCCGTAGTTTTATATTGCACCGAGGAAAACATCCCTACCAGTATTTTCTTGAGGGGACGCAGATGACCAGATTCGTAAGAAAAGGGCAGTGGTTGATTGAGCTACCGTATAAGGAAAAGTGTGATGCAGGTTGATTGCCAAATTTCGGTCAATGCAAGGAAAAACATTTGTACGTCAAAGACATTTATTCTCATCCATTATGTAAGAAACTTATGCACGTTAGTACTTACCAGAAGAAAGCAGAGACTCTCCATTTTCAGCAATCTGTTGAAATATCTTGTTCAAAGACATTTTCCATTTGAAGCTTGAAAGTGGCTGTAAATGCAGGGGGGCAGGGAGTAGGAGGGACAGTGGAGAGCAACAGGGAGAAATGTCAGACAACTGTAATCAAATGGCAATAAAAAAAGATATATTCTATTTTAGGAGATTGATCTTTCCATCATTTTACAACTTTTTTCATTCTGGCAACACTAGCTATGGTGAGCAACATAAAACTGCTAAGGATGAGAACATTTTTCTCTAATCTTAAAACAACAGGTGAAAAGCCCCCATCCCTGCTCCCAGATCATCTGGAAGAAGAGAAGGATGTTTGATCACCCCTGTTCTGTGCTGCCAGTGGGGGGGTTGGCATTATGGTCACTGGCTGGGCAGTTCCTCTCACTCCCAAGGTTGTTTCTCCTCTAATAAGAAAGTATCAAAACCCAAAGATTGTGTACCTTGTGGTGAGGTAGTTGGCTTTGCTTCCATTCGACCAAGGATCATTTACTGGAGGAGAAAAAGAACATTTTATTAGGACCTATAATTTTCCAAGCATTATACAAAATAATAGAGGAGGCAAAGATGAGGGCTTGCTTCTGAAGCCTTAGATCGCTTTCCCTTTGGGCACTAGAGAATGAGAAGTCCCAGCTGAAAAGCCCTGATGATTTTTAAATACACGTTGTTCTCCACACCATGTGATCACATTTCTCAGGCACTCTCCAGTACTGAGTAGTGTCAGTTTCACACTAAGTGTGTTTATTAAGCCTCAGTTGTCCCAAAGGAATCTGTAGTTTGGAAAAGAGAAGACAACTCACACCTCGTGGTCATAGATGGGCTGTGATAAACTGAGGGCAAGTGGGACAAAGAAAGCACAGTGGGGCTTCAGAGCATAAAAAAATCCCACCTGACTCGGTGACTGAGCACTGTCTGAAGGAAGAGCCCATGGGGTGGACCATCGGGTGGACCTGGGATGTTTGGTAGTTCTTACAAGATGGAAAGAGCTAAAGTGTGCAGAAAAGGAAAAATAGGAGGTACTCCAGGTGGTAATGAACCTATCAAGTAGTCAAAGCGAGGGCCTGCCCATGTAGCGAATTGAATGAAGTTGAGTGTAAAGGAACGTAGCTTGAAAGTAGACCAGAACCAGTTTGGATGGGACCTTGATCGCCTGTTGGGGACTCAGGGCCCTAAGCAATGGGAAGTCATTAAAGAGTAATATGCCGGACAATGTCATGGTCAAGACAGGACTTTTTCGATTCCTAGCAGCCAAGTCCATGAGGGGCTGGAGACAAAAGAGTAGGAAAACAGAAGGTCAGTGAGGACTGTATGGCAACAGTCGCTAAAAAGAATAGAGACAGATCCGGTCTCAGATATGATTACCACAAACCCTCTTCAAAGGTCAGTGTCTTCCAAAGACCCAGTAACCATGTAGAACACAAACGAAGTGGAACAATTTAATGGCATTTCATGGTGACGGGATTTAGTCTGGGTGGTTCAACTGTGGGATTAGGAGAAAAATCTAATGATGTCACAAGTCACAGTCAGCTGATAAATACTATAAGACATATATTCAAATGTATTTCTCCATATGTGTTAACACTGTGCCACCCCAGTGTACTCCGTGTCATCAAACCTTGCAGGGCTGGGTGGCTTGACCCACAGTCAGGGTGGCCCAGGCCCCTGTTCTGGAAGGAAGCAGACATCCGAGTCCAGAAGGTGGATCCACCCAGCCAGTTTTCAGTGTGACAGCCTGCACAAAAGCAGATGTCCCTTACTCATGAACGAAGTGAAGTTCATTCTCAATTCTCAGGGACACAGCCTATCTCTTGGGCAGGTCACTTAGTCCCTGCTCAGTTGAGGTGTCAGTAAATTTCATCTCTATAATAGCAATATCCTGCTTGCCTAAATTGGGCTTATGAAGTATATTCAGTCTTGTTATCCCTTCTATTCCTAAGATATAAGATCTATGACTTTTTCTATGATTTATGCAGAGTTAATGATGTATATGGTATAAAATACGGATTATTTTTCCATATGAAAAACTACTCCCAACCCCATTCACTGAAAATCTCCATTCTTTCTCCACTAGTTGCACTGTGTTCTCTGTGGTATACTAAAATCCCATATCTGCTTTGTACTTTTCTAAGCTTTTTTTCTTCTGATCTCAGTTTTCCTGTGCTTACAAGGTATTATGCTATCTATGTAAATAGTATGCTTTTATAATAAGCATTTTTATCTCGTACTGCATAATAGTGAGAATGCTTCAAAAATTTCACTTTCAGTGTGCAGGTAGGTATAGGTTTTTGAGTGACATATTTTGTCAGATGAAGAAACTATTCTTTATTTGTAGTCTGTTAAGAATTTGTCATAAATAAATGTTAAATTATAAGCAGTGGTCTTCCGAATGTTAGAATAACCATTTGATTGTCTCTTTGAAAGTATTAATGCAGTGGATGACGTTGATCTTTGTTATTGAGCTACCTTGCGCTCCTGGTCTAAGTCTTGCTGGAATTGGGATGTTTTATTGTGTTGTCTTTTGGGTTTTGTTTTCGGAAAGTCTGAAAACATATTTTGGTAGACTGGCTTTTTATAACTATTGATTTAAATAATTACTTTTCCGAAATGTCTCCTTGAAAAGCTAAAAATGTAAAGGTTTTCTATTTTGTTTCAAATATAGTAATTACCTAGGAATAAAGATTTTCTATTTTCTGCCTATTGAGGATGAAAACATCAACTTTAGGAGCATAAGCCTAAACCATGTCCTTTTCTTATTTCTGAGCTATGTGAAGCCTGCCGCTTTTCCAAGAATTATGACCAGGCTCAGCTTCTCTCTTTCTTCTTAGGCTCTGTGATTAGGACCCCTTTAGTTCTCCGTGGTGTGGCTCTTCCCACCCTGCTGTTTCTTAAGGCAGCAGAAGCCTATAAAAATCACCTTGTCACTGGTACCTGTGCACCCCTCAGTCGGTCTGCACACTTCCACATCAACCAACATGGCTGCTCCCATTTTACATAAATTATCTCTGTTCATCCCAAAGAAAGTAGAAAGTCTGGTTTCAATTGTTCCTGGAGATAATCTTACCTATTTTTCTTATTTTTATTGTGTAAAATTTGCTTTAACCTTTTAATCAACAAAAAATGTAGTCCAAGCCCTGGCTGGTGTAGCTCAGCGGATTGAGCATGGGCCTGCGAACCACATGATCATGGTTCGATTCCCAGTCAGGGCACATGCCTGGGCTGCAGGCCAGTTTGCAGCAGGGGACTCACGAGAGGCAACCATACATTGATATTTCTCTCCTTCCTTTCCCCTCTAAAGATAAATAAATAAAATCTTTTAAAAAATAAAAGAAAATGTAGTCCATATTGACTTTACAAGCAAGATTTAGTTGAATTGGTCATCACGTTTTACTTTTCTTTTTTTTACCCTTTACTTATTCACCTAATAAATCCTTGCTCCGTTCCTTCTATTGACCTGCCATGGTTATAGGTGCTTGGAAATACAGCAATGAACAGAATAGATAAAGTCCCTGACCTCATATAGTTGACATTCTAACAAGAGGAGAGAGAGAAAAAACAATAAACAAATAAATATATACCAAATAAAGATAAGTGCTGTGGAGAAAAATAAGAGTTTTTATCGATCTAGGTTGTTAAAAAGGAGCTCATAGCTGAAGTGACATTTGAATGGATACGTCAAGGAAGTCTGTGAGAAGAGTGTCCCAGGCAGAGGAAACAGCATATACTTGACAGGGTCTTCAAGAAACATCGGAGAGTGCAGTGTTGTTGGAGCAGAAGGAATGAGAAAAGGAATGGAGACAGACAGTGGGTGAGGCTCGGGGTGTGAGGGTCAAGGGAAGCCAAGTGTCACTTACAGACCACAGTGGGCGTGTCGGCATTAACTCTGAGTGGGATGGGATGCCATCGGAAGGCGCCGAACAAGAACTGACATCTTGTTTTAGTGAGATCAAGATCATGATGGGTACCTTACGTATTTGGGAGTAAAGGGTTTAAGAGCAGAGGCATATAGACCAGTTAGAAAACTGTTATATTTCAGATAAGAAATATTGGTGACAGATGAGGGAGATAAAGATGGAGATGGTAGAAGTGATCACATTCTGGATGTAATTGGGAGGTATAGTCTGACATAGTTGGAGAAGATTTTGATGGACTGGTTAGGGGCATGGGTGAAATGTGTGGGGATCTGGAGGGATGAGGGTGATGGTGACTGAAATGGCCAAGACAGTAGAATGAGCAGAAGGGTAAAATCGAAAGTTTAGTTACAGATTCGTAAGTTTGAGATATCTATCAAAAACACAAGAAAAATATTGGTTAATTGGATATATGAACCTGTAGTTTAACAAGAGGTTTGAATTGAAGTATGTATTTGGAGAAAATAGCCCTGTAGATAGTATTAATGTCATAATACCGAATGAGGCTGCCTAGGGAATACATGTACATAGAGAAAACCAGAGCAGAGGATAAGTCCTGGGGCGATTCCATTATTACATGGTTGGGGAAATGAAGGGGTCATCATGATGTAGACCAAAATGAAGTGTCCAGTGGGATGGGAGACTCAATGGACAATGCTGTTTCAAAGAGTTATCCACTGTGTCATATGATACTAGTAAGTCAAGTGAGATGATTAAGAAGTAACCACTAGATTTAGCAATATGGAAGTCTTCAGTGACGAGGAAAAAAGCTGTTTTATTGGAGTGGTGGTAGTTAAGGCCTGATTTAAGGGGGTTTAAGATGATGGAAAAGAGGGTTTACAGATAAGAGTATAATGCAGTTCCTTTGAGAAGTGTTGTTTTAAAGGGAAGTAGAGAAATTGTTCAATAGCTACAAGGATAGTAACTGGAATAATAGCAAGGTAGGAAGAGAAACTTTTTTTATAAGACAAGAATTTCAGAATGTATTTAAGATGGTTCTTGTCTTTTTTCAAAATAGATTCTTTAGTCATTTCTTAAACTAGAGTCTTTAGGCAGTAAACCCCCAGTTTTTACATGCCCCCTAGAACACACAAAAGACTTAGTGATAGTTTAGTTAAGTATCAAATTTGAGTTGATCAAAAATGAAAAAATTATTTCTCTACCACTTCAAAGGTTTTCATTTGTGTTCTGGCATCCACTGTTGCTAAGGAACATCTTTCTACTAATCTGTGTGTGTTCCTTTGTAGCTGATCTGCCTCTTTAAAATTACATTTAAAGGGTTTTTTAAATCCTGATGCCCTATTTTAGTTTTACTTTTTATTTATACTACTTAGGGATTACTACGAGCTTTTATCCTGAAGGCTTGTTCCATTCTTTAATTTAGCAAAGTTATCAACAATAACCTCTTCCAAAACTGACTTCTTAAATTTAATGAAATTTTTTCCTCCTGAAACTCTCACCATAAATGGGTTGTAGCTTCTCAGTGTACCCTCTGTGGCTCGTAAGGGCTCCTTCTCGATTTCTAGGACTACCATCTTAGTTAAATAAAAATAAGCCTCCCGCTGCAGTATTTGGCACAGGGGAGGAAGCTCAAAGCCTAAACTTGCAGCCCACATTGGCCGGCACCTCTGGCATTGGTTACTTTTTGAAGTTATATTTAAGGCTAATATGCCTTACCAGGCAGCTGCGCTCAAAGTAAAGTGAAGGGTAAAAGCTTAAGACTAGTCTGATATCAGCCTGGCAAAGTCAAGCAGATTAAAATGTTCTCTCTCCTTTTCACTTTCTACTAAACCTGCATCTAGAGAGAAGGTTCTCTAGAGAATAATAAGGAATAAATATAAGGAATTAATATTCTAATATTAATGTTCCTTGATAATAGGGAATAAAAATAAGGAATTAATATTCTCTAGAGAATAATAAGGATGCTTCCCTTAAAAAGATGCGTGTGAAAAAGCAGAGAGAAATGGAGAAGCTCCAACAAACAAGGGAACCAAACAAAAGTGAAAGGACATGCACAGAGAATCATACTAAATGCTTCAAGAATTAGGTCTCAAATAAATGTGAATTAAAGCAAAGGAAGATCATTTTTACTCTTTCAATGATCAAAGATGGAAGAAAAAGAAAAAGTTTGCTGGCAATTGTACAGTAACATTGAAGTTCTCTGCTGGTCTCATCGGAGTCTACATTAGGACAGTTTAAAAGCAGTTGAGTAATCAAAAAATCTTGCAAATTGCTACCCCTTTCATGCAGCACCATCACTTCTGGGAATCAACCATTAGGCAATACGTGGAAATGCAGGCCAAATCCCTTTACTCCCCAGAGATGTTTATTACACTGTTATTTTATAATACTGAAAGACTAGAAGTAGTCTCTATCAATGACCTACAAACTTTTTTGAGTTCTATCCACAGGAAGAAAGTATGGGGTGTACATAGTGAGCCCATCCACATACACATGCACTAAAAATTTCATGTAAAGAAACAGTCTATTCTATTCCATTCCATTCACCTTAGCTATTCTGGTTGCTATAACAGAAATGCCATAGACTGAGTGGCTTATGAGCAACACAGACTCATTTCTCACAGTTCCGGACGCTGGGAAGTCCAAGATGAAGGTGTTGGCAGATTCCATGTTCAGGGAGGACCCACTTCCTAGTTCAAGACACCTGACCTTTTTTTTTTTTTTTTTTTTGCTGTGTCCTAACATGGTGGAATAGCAGAGGCAACTCTCCAGGATAACTTTTACAAGGACACTAATACCACTCATCACAATCACCTCCCAAAGGCCCTACTGCCAAACACCATCAAATTGAAGATTAGGTTTCTTTTTTTTTAATTATAGAGTATTGATTATGATATTACAGTTGTCCCAATTTTTCTCCCTTTGTCCCCCTCTGTACCATATCACCCACTCCCTCAGGCAATCCCCCTTCCATTGTTAATGTCCCTGGGTCATGTATGTAAGTTATTTGGCTATACCATTTCCTATACTCTACTTTACATCCCCATGTCTATTCTGTAACTCCCTATTTGTACTTCTTAATCCCCTCACCTCCTCACCCATTCTCCTATATTCCCCTATACCCCCTCCCATCAGGCATCCATCAGAATGCTCTCCATATTCATGACTCTGTCTCTGTTCTTGCACACTTAGTTTATACTTTAGATTCAATTGTTGACAGGTATGTATTTATTGCCATTTTACTGTTCATACTTTTTATCTTATTTTCTTAAGTAAGTCCCTTTAACATTTCGTATAATAATAATTTGGTATAATGAACTCCTTTAGTTTTTTTTTTCTTGTCTGGGAAGCTCTTTATCTGCCTTTGATTCTAAATGATAGCTTTGCTGGGTAGAGTAATCTTGGCTATAGGTCCTTGCTTTTCATGACTTTGAATATTTCTCACAAGTTCCTTGTAGCCTGCAAAGTTTCTTTTGAGAAATCAGCTGACAATCTTATGGTGACACCCCTGTAGGTAACTAATTGCTTTTCTCTTGCTGCTTTTAAGATTCCCTCTTTATCTTTAAGCTTTACCGTTTTTATTGTGTGTCTTGGAGTGGGCCTCTTTGCATCCATATTGTTTGGGACTCTCTGCACTTCCTAGATTTGCATGTCTATTTCCTTTGCCAAATTAGGGAAGTTTTCTTTCATTATTTTTTCAAATAGATTTCCAATTGTTCTTTTTCTTTTCCTTCTGGCACCTCTATGATGTGAATGCTCGACCTCTTGAAATTGTCTAACAGGCTACTTACACTATACTGTTTTTTAGACTCTTATTTTTCTCATGTTCTGATTGGTCTTTTTGCTTCCTTATGTTCCAAATCATTGATTTGATTCTTGGCTTTATCACTCTACTGTTGGCTTTATTCACTCCCTGTAAATTATTATTTTAATTACTGCATTCTTCCTTTCCGACTGGATCTTTTTTATGCTGTTGGTTCTCACTAAGTTCCTTGAGCATCCTTAGAACCAGTGTTTTGAACTCTGCATCTGATAGATTGCTTGCCTCCATTTTGTTTAGTTATTTTTCTGGAGTCATGACCTGTTCTTTGATTTGGGCCATGTTTCTTTGTCTCCTCATTTTGGCAGCTTCCCTGTGTTTGTTACTGTGTGTTAGGGAGAGCTGCTATGATTTCCCAAGTAGCATGGCCTAATATAGTAGGTGTCCTGTAGGGTTCAGTGGCACAGCCCTTCCTATCTCCCAAGCTGGGTACTCAATGTGTGCCCTTCATGAGGGCTGAGTACACCCTCCTCTTGTAGTTGAGCCTTGGTTGCCATTGGCAGGTCACTGGGAGGGATTTATCCAGGCCAGTCAGCTGCAAGGATGGACTGTGACCACTGACCAGCAACATCCGCCCTCTGTGGAGGTTCAGCTGTGCAGGGGGAGGGTGGTGGTGCTCTGATGTGGTCTGCAGCCATCTTTGGGTGCACAGGCCCTGGAGTTTCCTGGGTGGTGCAGGCCAAGGTCAGCCTCCACCTATGTTTTGCCCGGGGCCACTCTACACGAGCTATAAAGCAATCTGAGGTGACTGCTACTTGTGCTGGGCTTGAAGATTCCCAGGGGAAGCTAAGCTGTGAATCTAGGCTGGCTGCTGCTAGTGCAGTGCCTGGGGCCACCTAGTAAGAGGTAGAGAGCTAAGGGGTCACTGAGGCCAGCTGTTGCTTGTTTGAAAGGATTTAAGAAGTTGTGAAGCTTGAGCCAAGACCAGACATTCACTTGGAAAAGCCATTGTTAACAGATGCAAGTTGGATGGGATGGAGCCTCAGGGGATCTCCAGGGCAGGGTAAATAGTGTTATCCAGGTTGATGGAGTCTCAGATATGGCACCCACCTGCTGGGCCTGTGGCGTAACTCACCTTTCTATCTGGGAGAAAACTGTCCACCAATTCTTGCCTTGCTGCCAGCCATTTCCATTTGCTCCCTATATGCTACTGGTACCTTTCAAGCTGCCACTCCAGTGCTGGAGCTCAGAGGGAGTGAGTCTGAGTTCGTGTGTGGTCTTTCAGAGGAACTGCTTGGGACTCCAGATGTTTCTTCCACCTACTCAATTCCTGCTGATTTTTGCAGCCAGGTGTTATAGGGACTTACCTTCCTCTCACTGGTACCCTGGGTTGGGGCCTGGTGTGGGGCTGGAACTCCTCACTCCCAAGATATCCCTCCCAAATTTTTATCCACCACACATGGGTGAGGGACCAGCCCATTCTGAATCTCCACCCCTCCTGCCAGTCTGGATGGAGGGGGTTTCTTTAATTCTCTAGTTGCCAGACTTCCATTTGACTCAATTACTGCCAGTTCTGAATGATGGTTGTTCTATAATTTAGTTGTAATTTTGATGTGGCTGTGCACGGAGATGACCTGCGTTTACCTGTGCCGCCATCTTAAGCAGGAGGTGGGGATTAGGTTTCAACATAGGAATGGGGAGTGGGCACCAACATTCAGACTACAGCACCCCTCCATTTATTTAAACAAGCTTGGAAGGCACTGAACCTAATGGTGAGCAATAGGAATGTGATGGAATATTAATTAACGTAGCCATTAAATTTTACGTTCACAGTTTTTGGTTTTGGTTGGTTGAGGGTGGGCATTGTGCTTCTTTAGCCAGCAAGGAAAAGATTGCTTTTATGGAAATGCCGTATCACGGGGATTTACTGCAACGATCCCAGCTCTACGTTGCTGTGTGTATCCCTTCTCATGTATCTCTCAGCACGTCATGGTCCTTCATGGCTTTTCTTATGACGTGCCCATGCCCCCTCTCCTCTCACTTGCACTTCTCCAAGCTGATAGAATCTGCCTGAGTCACCCAGCATTTAATTTTAAATATTTTTCTATTGGCTAGGTGTTCATATTAGGACTTTAATCTCAATCAGTTAATATTAGCTGAGCCTGGTTGATTTCATTTGAATCAACAAAGAATTGCTAACGGCTGCATTTCCTAGGAAAAGTGGCAATCTGACTGGCAGGGACTTAACTACTTGCTAACATTCAATGGAAAAAGAAAAATCAAAAACAAACTGAAAAAGAAGCAGCATTTGTATGGGGTCTGTCCTCAACTTTCTTTAGAAATTTTACTAGAGAGTCACATAAAAGGAATCCAGAATTTATCTTACATCATTTTAATCTTAATCAAATTTCTAAATAAGCAAGTGTTGTGCTTTTATAATCAGAAGAATAATCAGAATTGGCTGTGGGGAAAACAGTCATTTTGCAGACCGGCATCTTGTACTCCTTTTCATTTAGTGCATTATCTTCTTGGTATAAATACGAACTTTCTAGGAATAAAATTCTATTTGAAGCAGAAAGCCTCGCATTTGTCCCACTAACACCGTTTCAGAATACATTGCTCAGCATGCAGTTTGGTTGGGGGGTTTGGGTACAAAACCTGGATAGAAATAACTTAGTAATAAGCCAGGTCTTTTTCCTAAAGGTCTTTCACTTTCCTGCAGTCCTTGTATAACCATTTGTATTATCTGTTTCAAAATATAATTTTTGTGGAAAAGTGGACTGAAGTGAGCCTGAGAGGGTGTTGGCAGCCCATCCCTGAAGACCAAGGAGGAGGTGGCGGCTGGGGCTTGGGGGAAGCCTGGAGAGGAGAAAGGGAACAGAATGAATTCCAAAGACACTTCAGAGGTAACACTGACAGTGGGGAACTGGCTAGAGGAACAGAGAAAGTGTCCAGGTGACTCCCAGGTTTCTGGCTTGTGTTGCAGACACTGGAGAGAGACCAGGTTTAGGGAGGAGGCGCTGATGGACCCTTGCATCTGACCTTGGGAATGGGCTTTAGAGGTATCAGTCAAACAGCCGTTTCTACACAGCCAACGTGTGACTTCAAGTAAATTATCACCATTCACCATCAGTTGAGAGCCCCATCTCTAGTCATTGTTAACCAATCTATTCAAATGAGTGCTCCCCTGTGAGGGTGCCTTGTATCAAAGGGCTTCGTTGTGTTACGTGTCACAGGATGGCTACCGCGTACCACAGAGGAAAGCCAGGCAGGCAGAGGGACTCTACACCAGCAAAGGCCTTGCCGATTGTGTCTGTCGTTCTAAGTCACGAACAGTCTCCTAGTGTTGATGGTATAGACAGGACTGTTGGTCACACAGGATATTGGTCACAGGGATTTGCGTGAGCAGCAGCTCCACCCACATTCAGTGACGGGCATCATCTGGTTGGTTCTGACCCGGCAAGGAGCTGCAGGAAGACAACAAAGCTTTAAAGCTAGAACGCAGGTATTCAGTTTCTTATGTTGCTTGTACATGTAATTCATTTAGTGCTTCGTGTTTTGCACCTTTTAGTTGACGTGCGATTTTTTTTTTTAGAAAGATGTACTTCCCTCTGTTACAAGGTTGTTGAAAAGAAACAAAAACCACTTTATCTAAGTGTTGTGTCTTCCTGCTCAACTGACCAAAATGTCCTGTAATTAATGTTGGTGGTGCTAACGATTTGCTAGTCAGCTATTTCACACCTCTGATAGCGGGCGACTGTGGTTAAACATTCACAGTTCAGTATGTTAGGGTTTCCAGGGGGCACCGAGGTTGGGGGTCCATTCACTGACCCTTCATCTAACAAATGAAGTGCTGCGGGCTGGCCACCTAGGTGCATCTGCGAGATGCCAGTGAACACAGGAATGGAGGGATGCCCCGCCCCCCAGGAGCTCCGTTCTTTCGCTCCTTAGTGAAGCAATGAAATTAGACTCAAATAAACTTATCACTGGCTTCAACCCATCCAACTTGTCGTCATGCTGTAACGCTTGACCATCTTGTCAGCCAGTCTGGCTGGCTCTGCTGCGATGGATTGCTTCAGTTGGCAGAGGCCAAAGAAGTACCGGGCAAAGGTCGGGGGTTCATTTTCTGAGGCAGTGGGCCCTGTGTTTTCATCTCCTCTCCCAGGACTGGGGTGCATGTGTGTGCGTGTGTAGAGAGAGAGAGATTGAGAGATTGGGGGAAGGGGAGGGGAGAAGGAAGGAGGGAGGGATAGGGAATATAACTGACTTGGGGAGAATTGTGCCCAGGTTTATATATGAAGGCAGCGAGACAGAGAAGCTGGAGATTAAGACATGCCAAGTGGTGACCAAGAAACTTTCACCGTGTTCCACCTTCAAGCCCACCCTGTCTGCCAGATTTTAACCAAATTAGAGTAGTGTGGTCTGTTTGCTTCATGACTGAATGAAAAAGGAAACTTCAAGAGTACTTTTTATAAAGCCCAGGGGAACCCATACGGAAATCCAAGCTCTGTTTCAGGAGTAACTGCCGGACTGTGGGTCAGTATGCCTTTCTTGTTAATTTTCATGAACAGACTGATGGTCAGGTCTCTCTTTTTTCACTCACTTTTGCATTTTTAGATATAAATCTCCAACACAGCTTACACCATGGTTCTCCTCCGCCTCCCATCTCACTCTTCCCTCTCAGGCTTAATTTCTCTGTGTTCCCTTTTTCCTCTGCTTCTCTGCTCTTCTCCTTTCTGCTCTTGGCAACTTTCTTTGGCTTGTCCTGGTGTTTATAAAGTAGTCTTATTATGCAGAGCCCCAGATGGCCTTCCTTGCCTGATCTAAGGTGCATTTTGGGCTTCCAAAGTTTGTTCTCTGAACGAAGGGCTTGCATTCGGAGCATGCAGGGAGCTGGTGTGTGTGGAGACACTCAACTGAATGCCAATTTGCACTCAGTCAGCACTTCAGGGAGTTAACGTGGGTCCATGTCTCCCACGTGAGCAGGCAGTTTCTATTTTTAGGAGAATTTTGCAAAGAAGGAGCAACAACACGATCATACATTTGTTTTGCATTTCACCGAAGCCCTGGGGATGGTCAGCACTTTGGAGAAAAGCAAAGTGAGACTGTCTCTTTGTGCTTCTAGCTGGACCCCTCCGCCAGTCTTGTCTGAGGCTTTGGGTTCCTCACTGCAGGTCTGATTGCAGCTGACCTGTCGCACCTGGTGAACCACCTACTTTACCTCTTTCAACAGCGTTCAGATAAACTGCTGACAGAAGGACATGCTCCCACCTCCCCAAAACACCTGTTTTAAACTAGGATCGGGGTCCCTGTTCATTCCTTCAATAATTTATGTGAGACTCCCCTCTCACCCAACTTCTCCCAAAGATCCAGAAACAGCAGCCAGACCTCGTTGGGGATATTCTTGCGGTGGGGGCACATCTAGTGCCTGTGGCCTGTGACCCACCAGTGCTTGCACCCACCAACGCCCTCCCCACACAGAAATCCCACACGGAGGGCTCATCCAGTCCTGCGAGGCATTTTGGTGAGGAGGTGGGGTGGGATGGTAGATGGAGTGGGTGTGTCTCACCCCCCGAACTTTACGGACAGCCCCGCAGGTACCGGGAACCCATGTATTCCTGTCCATCATCTTGTGACTTCAGTACTGGGGCACAGTTGATAGGCAGGTGAGGAAAAATCAGGGTAACAGCACAGACGAGGGAACAGTTAAGTTTCCAGGGAGTGTGGAAGGCTTCATGGAGGTGCTGATGTCCCAGCCTCACTGTGAAGAGTACGGACATTTGTGTTTGTTCTGGCAGGGCCTTGAAAGTGAAGGGAGGGAGGCCAAGCAGACGCTGTTTCAGGTCTTAGAATGAGAAGACGCAGAACAGGCCTCTCATTCTGAGATTGGAGAACAAGGAGCTACATTCCAGAGAATTCCAAGGTAGGATCACCCCGTCGTGGTGACTTGAGTCACATGTAAGAGGGGACGGAGTAACCAAGGTAACTGAACAACCCTAATCTTCATGAAGTGAAACAGGATATAGGGAAAGGAAGCCGTTTGCTCCTTAGGCAGAGATTGGGGGCAGATGGGAGATGCTGCGTGGCGGTGCACAGGAGTCGTCTGAGATGCTTGGGGGCGTGCAGGCGTATTAATTCTCTGTGTCTGAGGCCCCTGCCCTCTGGGTCTCTAGCGTTTGCATGATGCTCTGTGGAAACCACCAGCCGGGGCTTTCCCAGTAGCTTATCTTCCTCATTTGAAAGTAAAGTTTTAACTGGTAACTTGATCACAAGTGGTTAAAAGTGAAGACTTCATTTAAATCATTGTTTCCGTTTCATGGGAAGGCGAATGTTGATTACTACTGTCCTGTGAGATGTGAAATAGCTGATTTCACTCCACTGGGCGGCAACAGCAACGCATTCAAGCGTCTCTCCCTTTGACTTGGTAGGTACATGGTCTCCGTGAGTCAACAGTGGTCCAGGGCTTAGCTCAGCCTGCTCATGCCAGCCGTCACCCACCAGCCAACTGGCTTAGGAGAGACATGGCCGGGTCATTGAATGGCAGTGGTCACACCGTGGGGTGGTGAACAAAGGCTCCAGACAATGGAACGTTTAATTCAGAAGCTCTGAAAACAAGCTCTCCTTAGCCAAGACGCTGGATTTACGAGGACGAAAATAGCCTGTCCTTTCCCTTACCATGCTGCCTTTTCTTCCCCCGTAAATACATGCTCCTCATTTTTATCTTCCCCCACCCTCATCTGTCAGAGGTGTTAACACATCATCTGGTTTTTAATTTCCTGGTTAGACCTGAGGGGAAGAGGAAAAGCACAGCCAACAAACTGATTTAGCCAGGCTCACTCTTGCTCTCTCACTTTCCCTGGGGTCAACTCATGCCTGGATTTACATGTTCAAAAAAACAATAAGTTACATTAAATGACCCAGAGGTGATCAGACTGCAGGGGCCCAATTTACACCATCCACATTTGAGAGATCGGCCAACACACCAGCATCGCAATGCATTTGTCTGTTCTCCGTGTCCACAGTCAAGCAGTTTCATTTCCCTGGTTATTGTATTCGTTTTCCCGACAGAGAGCAAACCCAGAAAGCAAGATAAGAATCAGAAGGTCCTTTGACAGTTGTAGATTTAAAATAGAGGGACCCAAATGACTTCGAGAGAGAGCTTCAGCAAGCTCAGAGAGATGATTTTCCCCATTTCTGTATTGGGACATTCTTCTTAGCCAGTCAGAGGGAGTTGGAGGAGACAACACTATTAATTATTTACGTACTATCTAATTCTTTTCAGCATTCTTCATCCATCATTAACTGATTGGATGAGATTGCTTGTAAAGGCCCTTCCACCTCCAAATTTCTGTGCTCTGCTAAAAAGCTCCTCTCATATAGACATGTTTTAGTAATGACTAGATAATTGCCTCCTTTGCCTCCATTTTATTTTGTATTGGTTTCAGGTATACAGCTTAATGGTTAGACAGTCATATACTTTACATAATTTTTTTTGATTGATATCTGGGAATTCAACCCTGGACTCCATAATGGACTTTTAGAAACCGTATTAGTTTTCTATTGCTTCCATGTCTAATTATCGTAACTTTAGTGGTTTCTAACAACAGCCCTTTATTATCTCGCGGTTCTGTAGGCGAGAAGTCAGCACAGCACAGTCGGACCGGATTCTCAGCTTAGAGTTCACCATGGCAGACTGGGCTCCGGGGGCGGATTTGCTCTCAGGCTCACATGGGCTACTGACAGAGCTCAGTTCCTTGCCGCGGTGGGACAGTCTTCCCCATTCCTGGCTGGCTGGCCCCGCACTAGGAGCTGTTTCTTGCACCTAGAGGCTGCCTGCCTGTGTCTCCTGTTTCCTCCTGGTCCCCTAGAGCAACAGGAGGCCCAGTCCTGCTCGGATTTCTAATCTCTCTGACTGATGGCCTGCTTCCACAGGCTATTATGATTACATTGACTCACTTGCGTAATCCAGGATGATCCCCCTGTTTTACAGTTAGTTGATTAGCAACCTTAACTGTATCTGCAGTGTCCCTTCCGAGCAGTACCTAGATTAGTAATCATTGCTAATTGGCGTTACTTTGGTGATCAGATCTGAGGACGACTGATTCCATCTATTTACTTGTGTTCTTTTTATTTTGCCACTTCCCAGGACAATAATTTCTTATCCTAGTTCCATATTTAGTATTTCAGCCATTTGGCATAGAGGGTTCTCTATTGCAAAAAGTATATTAATTGGTTGGTTGAGTGGGGGACCTTGATATTTGTTTTCTCTCCCTCCGCTCGGCTGAGGAAGGTTCCTTGAGTGTGTCTGGTTTGCACTAGATGGGTATTTCTCAATTCCAGCTGCACTGTAGAATCGTATAACAAAAACTTTGAAGTATCAATACTCAGGCGCACCCCAGAGTTTCTGACTCGTCCATAGGAAAGCCCAGGCATGGTGTCTCGGGTCCCCAGGGGGTTGTGACTTGCAGCCAAGGCTGAGAACTATCAATGAGCTCCAGACATTCTATTTTAGACGTAAGGAGGCTGAGGGTGAGAAATGACTTTTTGCCTCCAGTCCCGTAACTAGGAACAGATCTGGTGTTCTGTTCCAATGCCGTGCCAAGGATGAAAGGTCCGTCGATGCATCAGCGCTCAGTAATTACGCGCAAAGTGGGTGTTGGACAGGTCTGGAACACCCCGCTTCTTGCTTCCGTAGCAAGACTCTGTCTTTATAGGGCTCCAAGGAACGACTAGACCCAGCAAAAGAGCTGTTCAAAGGTCTTCCCAGCAGCACAGGCTGCTCGTAAGCCGTAAGAAGCACCAATACGTTCCGCACCACCTGGGGGCTGGCCACATGGGCATCCACGCCTCTTGGTGTCCCAGAGCCACATGGTCTGACGCCGCATCCACTGCCCTGCCCATGGCTGTTGAGCACTGGAGACATGGCGAGTGCCAATTGCAGTGTGCTGTGAGTGTGAATTGCACATGACAAAAAATATTGAAATATCTCCTTAATACTTTTCATAGTTATCACATGATGAAATGCAATATTTTAGATATATTGGATCAAGTAAGATACATTATTAGCATTAATTTTACCTATTTCTTTACTCTTAATGGGTTACCAGGAAGTTAAAATGGCACCCGTGCCCAGCACTGGTGGCTCTGTTATATTTCTGTGACACAGCACTGCTCTGGAGCGCATTTTGCATTAGCGCTGTTAACAGCACGCGGTGCGAGTCCCTGCTGCGCTACCTCAACTGGTCTTCAAGAGTGAGGTGGTTATTGTAAACCTCCCAAAGACAAGACAGTGATCTTGCGATCTGCCCTGGGTTTGCCGTCTATCTATCTGGGAGCCAGTCAGTCTGGCCAAATAGATTTCTTTCTATTTATATATCTAGGCTTAAAGGAGGTGGGGGCTGCTCCTGTGTCAGGGAAAGAACACAGTCTTTAGTCTTAAGTAATGTCCCCAAAAGTAGTCCAGGTGCTCCTGGAGACCCTAAGGCCTAGAGCTGAATAGTATACGTTTTGAGCTGTACTGCTCCTAAAGACTGCTGTTAAGTCAGCGTTTATGAATTATCAATGTCCTTGACATCCCTAAGCGCTGGGAATACTATGGTGTCCATAAATCAAATCCAAACTGGACTTTCTCATTTCCTGTAGTTTTCCCTGTCCCGTTGGTACCCTACACAGGTGTTATTCAGCCTGGTTTAGCATCTAAGAAGAGACGCGGGAAGGGAGAGGCAGGCGGCAAGTATGGTTCTAATGCTTACCCAGAAATGTTCTGTCCAGGGGATTCGCCTACCCTCTCAACCTTTCTCTACACGTGCCAGTTCTGGGTCAGAGTTGAGGGAGATTGGCACCTTGCATGCTCAGCCACTGAACACCTTTGGGGGGGACATCTACTCTGTTCCAGACCCAAGGCTAGTCACTGGGGATGCAATAGTGAGACGCAGCTATTGCCTCCAGTGTGCTCCCAGCTAAACGAAGAGGACAGGAGCCGGGCAGCATTGGGACACGTCTCCTCAGTGAATGGCAGTTTTCACAGCATCACACAGTGCGGGGTTTAGCTTAGCCCTGAATCGTGGAGTGGTGTGGAGGCAAGGGGACCGAGCCCACAGAGAGCCAGTCTCTCCTGCAGTCACCAGGACAGGCGCTGCTGGGCTGCTGGCTCCCCGTCTAGTAAAGCTTTTCCAGGAGGTCATGCCCTTCGCACTTGGTTTCCTAATTCGTTGACCTTAAAAGTACAACTTTACCATTTTGGACTTGATAAAAAGAAAGAAGGGTCCTCCCAGTGTTTGCTCTATAAGTTATCTGGGTACGCTGGTGGGCTGTGAGTTACCACGCTAATCATCGTCAGCCTATAATCTCATCAAGGCAGGGTTGTTATTTCAAGACTTGGTTCTATGAGATGTCTTCCATAGCTTATCTATTTCCTATTAAATTAGGTTTATCAAAGCCCATTCCCTTCTGAGATTTGAAAGAAACTCCCAACATCTTCAACCTTGTTGAAAGCACACTCTTCATGTTACAGATCTACCGCAGTCATAAAAATTAGATTTAAAAAAGAGTCTTGTGGAACAAGAGAGAAAGCAGAAGCTCAGTAAGAGGTTTGTTCTTTCAAACTCCGTTTTGGAAAAAAAAAATGACTTGGTAGGTGCAATGGTGTGCAGTAAGACACAAAAAGGAGCATACTGTTCAAATGAGCACCTGTGTAATTGGTGTCCTCTTCCATGTGAGAGCCATGCATGCACTGTGATCACTGGATACACCAAGAGAGCCAGGCTGAGTGAGTTTGCTGACCACCCACAGGAACAGTTGCTATGGTGAACTGCCAGTATCGCAAAGTGCCACGGGGTCCTACTGACCTCAGACAGAATGGCCCGTGCAGGGAGAAAGGCTCGCTCCCCACGGAATGCCCACGCATGCCAAGATAGGGGCAGCCCCAAGCATTCAGTGCTGAAATGCCCCTTATTCTTTTCACTCCGCAGGAAGGAAGAGGTAGTTCCAGGTTCCTGTAACCCAGCAGCCTTCTCCGTTCTCATAAGGAGAGAACATTGCTAGGGAAGGCATCAAGCCAAATCGCTCGTCATGGAAATTCATCTACCCAGTTTTCAGCTCTAGAAATCTAGGGGTCGCAAACCAATGATCTGGATCCAGTAACAGCAGCACAGACTTTTCTTACAGTAGCTGACATGGTGACTGGGGGCAAAGTCAGCCTCTGGAGTATTTCTCACACAGCTGGGCCTCCATGCCAAAGGCGTGCAATGGCCACCATGCCTGAGCACAAATGGCTGTCATTCCCCCCTAATCCCAGGCAATGCACACATTCCACTACGAGGAGCCCTCCTTTTCCCCAGAGCCTTGTGTAATGTAGCACTTGATTGAGGAAGGGAGTCTCACGTGTTGTGGCTGCCCAAGAACACGTGTGCTGATTGCGTTACCACCTCCATAGGCCTCTGTTTCACGTTATAGAAATGAGGGCCTGCTCCTGATCTGCTCCATGGGAATATTATGAAACGTAGTCTACTCATGACCAGTATGAGAAAGAGTCAACGTGGCTGCTGGCATTTATTGGCTACAGGCAGAGCGCATGCCAAGAGCTTTGAAGAACTCTTCCCCTTCTGATTTCTTTATGGAAAAGGTAATACAATTGTCACCCTCATAGTGAGGATGAGGACACTCAGGTTTGGGAAAGGTGGGATTTGAACCTAGCTCTCTCTGATGCCAGAATACATGCTCTGAACCCCTAAGCTTCCCTGTCTGTACGTGGAGATCCAGGATAGCATCCGAGGGAGAGGCTGGTGTTCATTCCCAAAGACCCGGGAACGTATCTGTGAGTGATTAGTAACTAAATGTGATCAGCTGAGAGTGGCTCAGATGGCATCACATGAAATCAGTCACCCAGGGTTCACTCAGAGGCACTGTCTGTCACATCTTGCCTCAATGTCAGCAGATTGCTTCATCTGGTACCTGTTACCTACATGGAACCTGGACAGCATCATTCAGTTGCTGGTCCAACAGGTCCTGGCCTGGGAATCCACATCCAGTGACTTCTGTGAACCCAGGGACTTGGTTAGTCCAGGTTTGTGACTTGGTAGTTTAAAATCAGCCAGGCTGGGGGTGTTTCCACCACAGAAACTGGCAAGTGCTAGGTTCATGGTCCTTTATTCCAGAGAAACAATTATTAAATATTTATTAGTACACCACTGTCTGTGACTCAAAAGGAGAGACCCAGTATGAATTGTCACACTTCTGAAGGTGAGCAAAAGCACGCCGAGCACCCTAAGGCAAACCTCCTATGAGTCTAATCGTACCGAACTCCAATGAATCTTCAGTCCCATCACACCACATGTGGAAGGCCCTCTTCCAACAGAATTTGGAATTATAATGATTTTGTTAGACATATAAAGTTTTATTATGTTTATTGTTATTTTACAGAAGCAAGTATATTGGCTGTAACAGTTTCGTATTTATGAATGCAAGTACACACACACAAACCATAAAACGCATCTCTCAATTTTGTAAAATAGAAATATAAAATATAATGCGAGCCATATATATAATTTAACATTTTCTCCTGATCACGGGGAAAAATAAAAATCAGAAGATATTAATCTTTAATAATGTTTTCTTTAACCCAATAAGCCAAAATATGATTTTAACACAGAGTCCACATTGACATTATTGAAACACTTTGTATCCTTTTTTGTACCAAGCCTTCAAAATCATGTATATTTTACATTTGCAGCACATATCAGTTTAATTCCCAATTTTCATTGGAAACGATCTGTTTTTAGATTTTATAACATCTGCAGAAAGAGCAGATTTGTATATCCAACCTGTTCCAAATATACTTAACTACTTAATGACAATATTTACTTCATTAAAGGTGAATAGAATCTAGCTTATTTAATTCCTCAGCTGCATTAGCCACTTCTCAAGTGTTCCATGGCCACAGGAGGTCGCTGAGTTGGCCAGCACAGGTCTCTGCCACGTGTGCTTTGCTTGTTAAAAAGGACACCCACCATGGACTACTCCAAGAGCCTTGTTCCCCCTCATCCCGTACACACTTAAAATGCCTTCTCGCCCTGTATTCCCCACTGGATGCTGAGGAGAGAGGAATCTCAGCAAAAGTAGTTGTGTTTGTAATGTCTGTGAACTTTTTCTCCCTCACGGAGGGGAAGGAAATAAGTCCACCTAAGGCGTTTAGGGTCAGTTTTCCAATGACCACCACCATCAAAAGTGGGCCATGAACTCTACATGCAGATGGTTCTAGCAAAACTCCAGTTGCTAATTAGAATGGGTTCTTTCATGTGCCCTTTGAATTAGCCTTACCCTTGCCTACTGCTGAATTTTTAGAAAAGCTTCACCAGAAAGTCAACGGGATTCGATTTTGCAACATTTCATTAGTAATCCACACCAGCATCAGAAAGTACACATTGATGAGGTCACCTACCTGGAGTCTTGGTTTTGCAATATAACAATTCTGCTTCTGTGGTCATTTTTTTATCAGCTCATTTTCAGTATCAGAAGAGCTAGATCAATAAAACAAAAATTGAGGGAAACATTTCTGATCAACCATTTAGTATTTTGCCTTAACAGGACTACAAGCAATTAAGTCTATCATTTTATTCCTCCCGTATATGAAGAGGCTAGCAACATACTTGTAGGAAAGCTTTTGACCACTTTTATTGTAAAGACTAGCTACAAGTCAGAGGGTGGAGGTAGTTTAGCGTGGTAGTTCATTTTATCTGTGCCAAATTATAAGCCAGATATGAGCACCTTTTTCCCTGTGTACTTTTTAATGCTACTACTTTTAATGCAGGTGATGTGGGGTTCTGCATGAAATAGTCTGATCTTCACATTAAATTCATCTGGTCCTCATCATCTCTGCATCAAAATCTCTGAAACCCAGTAATGACCACCTTTCACTCTTTGGTCTCCTACCATCAGCTTCCCACTAGACATGGCCGATGTTCCCACGAGTATCACAGTCACCAGCTGTCCTAGACAATCATGTGACCTTCTCCTCCTTCTCAGGGACTCAGATCCCAAATTCCCAATTCCTATAGACAGCGCCAGCTTTCATTCACACGTGTGCACCGTGCCCAGTCGTTTGGGACAGACACAGCTCTCGACCATCTTCCGTAACACCCAGTCATCACCAGATCTTGTCCGTATTTCTCAGTGACACTAAGTTAAGAAGGCACGAGGGGCAGATTTGTGCCGAGAAAATTCTTTTTTGCACTTGATTTACCTACACCGAAGCTTGAAGTGACTTTCTGATTAACATGAGTTGCAATCTAATTTCATTCCCCCGAATTCATAATTCTGAACCTTGTTTTCTGGCTTGCCTGCCACCTCAGCCTACTGCCCTGCACTGGTCGGAATGCAGACCCACACCCCAGCCCTTGTACTCTCCGAGGTTCACCCGTAACAAAGGTGCGCCCCTACCCTCTTCCTTTCTCTAACCCATCGCAACCTTATTTGTCATTTGGTTCTAATTTGGAGCCCAGGCCTTCGGTGGCTGATCCTTCCCGACTCTGACCTTCCGTGAGTAGTTGGTATGCTTCCTTTCGCCGTCATGTGGGCCTTTCTTGCCCAGTCCTTGAAGTCAGGAACTCTGATTTTCATTGCCTTTGTATTCTCCATTGTGCCTTGCACAATGCAAACAGGCACTCGTGGTTCAACAAATACTTGCTAATTTTAAATTAAAGAGAATTGGGCCAGTTGTTTTCTTTGCCTGGAGTTGGTTATAACAAGTTGGAATAATATTATATTTAATCTCCATTTCTTCTCATGTGTTTATGGACTGTTTTATAGCCAAGAAATAAAAGTCAGTGTATCATTGGCCTCACTAATGTGGAGGCCTCCTCGGCCGGGCAGTCTACGGAATGAAGACTCTGGCCAGCCAGATGGCGCCGCTTTCAACTGGCTCTCCCTTGCCGGAGCGGGAGCAGGGAGCAGGGAGCAGGGAGCAGGCAGACCCCTTGGCTCTGGGACGGGTGTTGCATTAAGGCAGGAGTAGAAGCTTGTCCGCCGCCTGCAAGGGCACAGCTTGCCGTGAGGTTACAGCCAAGGAATGCGTAAATGTCTTTAGAAACTGAGACAGGGCTTTTCCCTAGAAAAATATTGTGAAGTTTAAAAAACCCAGTTGACTAAGGTACAGTGTCGTGTAATCCTCCGGCCCGTGCCTGCCTCTACTTCGATTGTGGTACCGGGACAGGGGGACAATGGGACTTCGCCTGGCTCACAGTTGCCACGTCACTGGTAGATTCCATTCAAGTGCAGGACTCTGTGTGCTGTACTCTGTCCTCTCCTAGGGATGCTCTGTCTCACTTAGAACCTGAGACAGAAGGATCCGCTCATCAGGAAGCTGCCACACGGAGCTCTGCCCAGCAGAAGGGGACAGCTTACGGTGCAGTTGAACCGAGTGCCCCGTGCTCTGGGTTGAGTGGGGCTCTCGAGGGGGCTCTCGAGGGGGCTCTCGAGGGGGCTCACTGGGGAAGTGCAGCCAGCTGCTTTGGGAGTCGCTGGCCGCCTCCGAGCCAGCAAGAGTGCAAGGGATGAGCGCTAGTCTCTATTGCAGCACCCATCCCTTCCTGAATGGCCACATCTCCTGGCTTTCTTCTCCACTTCCAGCCTCCGTGGGGCATTGGCATTGGCTCCCTACGCAATACGATCAGAGGCCGTGAGCTGTGCTGTCTTCTCTTTGGGACAATGACAGTTTTACAGACCTCTTTCTTTTCTTTTCTTTACTTTTTTGCTGTAGGAGTGTGCAGGCAGATTCCTGTTTAATTCTGCCTTGGGGAATTCTGATCTATTTGCTCTGCGGGACAGAATGTTTTCTATGGAGATCTGTTTGGTCCATAGGGAACTTGTGATAATCAGTTTGTTACTGGTTCTAAGTTGTGTGCTGGACACTTCAAAGGACAAGATTCAAAATATCAGACTTTGAAGTAAAGAAGCGTTCATTGATGGAGACAGCACCAGCTTGAGAAGATGGGGGACGCAGAGAGCCCAGAATTCGGGCATCTTGTATGTCAAGGAAAGGGCGGAGAAGCGGGGCAAGAGGTGTATGTTACCTAGGCCTGACAGGGAGGCAAGGCAAGAGTGTGAAATCTCCAAAGCTGTTTGTTCCCCTGTTCCTTGCCCTCCCAGCTGACCTGCTCTGGTTCTGGGGCTTCTGCAAGTCTTTGCCAAAAGCTCAAACCTCAAGCAGAATTCCTCTGATAACTAGCATACCTACAGCAGGAGTTATTCACCTGGAGGCTGAGGGAGAAATGCAGGCTAGAATTAAGTTAGGGCCACAGAGCAGGCATTTCACTCTGTTAAAGGTTGCTTCTTCCAGGGAAGTGAAGTTCATTTGCAGGCCACAGCTTGGGGCAAGCATCAGCTGCTAGTCACCTGAAGCAAAATCCATGTGTGTCTGTCATCTGCCACGTCCTTTGGAGAGGTAACTTCCAAACCAGCGAAAGCACCCTTCCAAGACATGCAGACTTCTTTATGTCCCTAGTCAGTTAGGAAGCAGACACGCAGCCTGGGCTCAGAGAAGCTCTGTTGCTGCTGATGGCCAGGGAGCGAGCAGCCGGGAGGCTCTGTACCTGCCACCAAGTGTGAGAAGCACAGTTGGTAAAATTCGCTTACAGAGTTCAGCTCCTCGGGGCTTTTCACGTTTTAAACAAATATGCAAAAAATAAAATTTACAAGGACATGTCCAGTTACAAACAGGATGGTGTTTTCAGCCTATAACGTATTTGTTTTTAGCCTTTGTATATACTCCTGCTGCAGACCTCCAACTATTCGCCTAGAGCAGAGGACCTAGGGAGACAGGCTCAGTGGTTCCCAATGGCCAAGCAGATGAGGAGGATACATGGCCAGTAGGCGGAGCCTCCCAGATTAGGGATGTAAACCTAAACCGTGGGTGTCGTAAATCTCAGAGTTGGTGAAGTGTGTTCATCTACATGATCCCCTTGGTCTATCAGGGACTCCCTGGGGCCAGGTGTGAGGGGGATCAGACAGAAGAAGAGATTCAGTTTATGCAGAGATGGGGTTGCTTAGAATTTTTTTAAAACAGAAAATCATATGGAACAAAAAAGTGATGGGTGCCCTGACCGAGTGTGGCTCAGTGGGTAGGGTGTCATCGCACAAAGCGAAACGTCACCAGTCTGATTCCCCGTCAGGGCACGTGGCCTGGCTTGCAGGCTGCTCCCTGGTTGGGGTGCGTGTAAGGGGCAGCAAACCAGTTGATGTTTCTCTTCCTCTCTTTCTCCCCCCCCTTCCATCTCCCTAAAAATAAATAAATAAAACCTTTAAAGATGGGCTATTCACTGTCTAGAAATGAAAATATAGAACCTGACACATGTTATACCTATTCAGAATGTCACAGCCGTTCCTGGGGACCACCCCATTCCATTACCCAGGAAAACAAACACCCTCGTTTATCACTTCAGCCCGATGAGGCTCGTGAGAAGGGCTCTTTCATTTTATTGTCAAGAATGCACAGTAACGACAACAAGGCCGAGGGAGGCCCGGGGGTGGGGGCCCCGGTGTGCTGATCAGTGCGCCGCAGTGACTTGGGAGTGTGATTTGATGGCAGTATTGGCCTCGGTTAGTCGTCAAGTGTAGCAACAGCTCTCCAGAGAGTCCCGGAGTTCATTTTAAATCAGCCCAGACTCGCCCCTTCAGAGATCTTGGAAGTGGACAACACCGGGTTCATTTAGTCCAAAGAAGCGTCCTTCCCCCAGGCAAAGGTGAATGCCGGCCGAGGCATGCTGATCTGATGCCGGTTCATCAAACTGAAGGGCTGGAGGTGTGGCCACTCTTGGGATTCCAAGCGGCCAGAGGCACAACCTGACCCTGTGTGAGCCTGAGGTGTTCACATTCCTCCTAAAACCACGCAGAAACGCAGGAGGAGAGCAGGTATCCTAGGCATTGCTTCTATCCTAAGGTTTGCTTCTCACCTTCCCCGCTCCACTGCCCTCCAGCCGATCCCCCTTGGATGGCTTATTCGCTCAGTATCTGAGGGTCAGCTGGAGTCTTTCGTTCACTGGGACGCACGCTGGAGGACTTTTACTATTACAGTAGGTTTTTTTATTTGTCCTTTTATGGCAGGCACAGCTCAGGTCCTGTGCTTGGAGATACGGCTGACAAGTTTCTCTTTCCAGTTCCAGTGAGAGGGAACCAACCACTCTGGCCCAGTTATTGGGGCCGTGGGGGGGGGGGGGCATTTGTTGTGGACTGGTTCTGTGGCTGTGGGCCAGGGTGTGAGTATCTCTATCGTACGTGTTGTTTCCTGAGGCCAGCGCCCATGGGAGTAAAATTTATTACAACCTGCTGTTGGCCCTTGTGAAAAGTATGACTGTAGGAGACTCTGGGGCATTGAAAGACAGACTGGGATTTCTTCTAGAACCGAGAAGCATGTCAGCTCATTGACAGCTTACACACGGAGCATTTAAACAGCACTTAATGATAATGGCCTGCTTTTAGTTGGCCTCATCTTGTGCTTTTTTTGTGTGGTTGCAGGTCCTCCAGGCATGGATCTCTGGAAGCTGCTGTTGACCTTGGCAGTGGCGGGCTCAAGTGATGCTTTTCCTGGGAGTGAAGGTGAGTTCTGCTCTCCAGTCCCACCCACAGTGTTTTGAAATAACCCTGAGCTTTCTCTGTGGAATCTGTTTTGTTGGTTGATTTAATTAAAATATGTAAGTTTCAAGTAGCAGCAAGGAGGAAACTGATCTTTCAAATCATAAACTGGGAGGACTTTTATGATGATGTTTTACAGGGAACACCGTGGCCAGCTTTGCATCTGGTGTTTTCACATCAAAAATAAATGCTGTGCATCACGCTGGGGGCGTCGATGTGAAGGCAAGCCGGGCTTCTTGGTCCTCAGGCTCCGGGAAATACATGGAAATTACCCTGAAGGGTTATTAACCTACTGGTCACTAGCTCGTCTGTGACGGAGGTTATCACAGCCTATCTGCAGAGCTCAGAATGAAGGGTTCTTAATCATATTCTCCGACAGTGGGAACTGCAGGTTTCAAATAAATTTCACATCTTCTTTTCTGGGTGATTACCCTTTGGCAAAGTTTGAAGGCAGAGACTCTTGAAATAGTGAGTAATGTATTCAGAAGTCCTGAGCTTCCTTGCCATCTCTGTAGTTCTTGTCTCTCCCCTCTTCCTACTGGGAAAGTCTCCATCCGGTCAAACTCGGGTCTGAGAGCAGAAATAACTGGAACAAGCCCTGGCTGGTGTAGCTCAGTGGATTGAGTGCGGGCCTGCAAACCAGACGATCGCGGTTCGATTTCCAGTCAGGGCACATACCTGGGTTGCAGGCCAGTTCCCGGCAGGGGCCAGTTCCCAGCAGGGGATGCATGAGAAGCAACCATACATTAATATTTCTCCTCCTCTCTCCTTCCCTTCCCCTCAAAAGATAAATAAATAAATATTTAAAAAAAAGAAATAACTGGAACAAGAAAGGGTCATGAGAGGAAGTGGGAAGAAGTGGGAGGAAGTGGGTTTTCCTGTCCAGGGAGAAAGCTGTGCTCACAGAGGGGTGGGGGTCTTTGTAATAGATTGTCTTGAGTGCTTGGCATTTTTCCTGGCTTCCACAGAGGAGAGAAGTGGTCTTCTTCTCCTAGGCTGGGTCTCCACATTCCACTGTTGCTTTAAGAACAGCTGACCCCCCTCCTCGGCTAGTGCTGGGAAACACAGCCTCAGGGCAGAGGTGGTGCTTCAGGTGCACTCCCTGAACTTGGAGCCCAGAATAAGTTCTTAGTAGCAAGCCACTAAGGGCAACTAGGGTAACCAGGAAAACAAGAGAGGTAAAATATGTTATTTTGTAGGTGACCGGTTTGTTCGATGGGGCGGACGCCGGCCAGCAGAGTCCGCCTCATTATTTTATCTCTTAAAGCAGTTTGAAAATATTTATAGGAGAGAAGTCATCATTGTTTGAAATGTTTTGGGGTCTCTCTGATGTTATAATGTCAACATTGTGCAAGTCAGACACGGAGAGAATCTCAGGCTCTGCTTCAGCAGCTTTCCCCAAGGCTGGTTTTAGACCCTGGTTCTGAGCCAGAGGATGACAGCTGAGGTCTTCTGCTATTCCAGGTCCGCGGTGGCTTCCTCTCGCCTTGCTTCGTTAAGGTGACTTTCACGCCACTGGGCCAGGCTGGAGAATTTTAAAAATCTGTGAAACAACAAGTATGGCAAAGGAAATCTCTCAAGACGTATCTTTACAAAAATGTATCCCCCGCCGAAAGACTGGAGCTCACGTTACAATTTAGACCTAGAACGTCCACAACCAGCAGGCGCCTGTGTCAGCTGCTTCGACATTTTAGCTTTGACGTAAACCTTCAGCTTTAGAAGGAAAGTGGAGAGAACATCATTAGCTCTGCCTTCGTGGTTGCCTTTTGTTTTGCCTACTGATAGTTGTTGTTTGCTTTGTTTCTTTGTTCGGGAGGAACAGAGCCTACGAGTATGCAATGGTTTATGGTAAACACAAACCAGGCAGCTTAGAGTACTTGCACCTGGTAGGTAGTTTAGCAGAGGAACACAGTTCTTCCTCCTCCTTTTTTTTTTTCCTCCTCTCAGTGGGCTGACCAGAATTCCTCTGGAATATGTGGCTACTCCAGAATTTCACCTTGATGTCAGATGGGTACAAGATTTAGTGAGATGATTTCTTAGTAAGTTATGTAATGTCTAATCACTGCAGTGTACATCTGAAACAAATATAATATTGTATGTCAACTGTAATTTTAAAATAAAAATACTTTTAAAAATTTTTAGAAAAAAAAGAATTTCACCTTGAAGTGGCCTGGGATTGTTACAGAGGGTACCTGACGTTTCTGTGATAAGGTGTAGATAGATGAGCATGTTCCAACATGAGCACACTGTTCTGGCCATTTCTCTGATGGGCTTAGCCAAAGTGATCACCTGGCACCACGGGAATTAAATGTCACATAACATTCGTGGGCCGTGCCAGGCTTGGATTACAGCCACATCGTTTTACTTTTATTTTCTCTCCCATTGTATAAGGCAGACTAAAAATACAGGTGAGGGTTTTTAAAAAAAAAAAAAAAAAGAAAGAAAACACTACCGTATTTCCCCAACCACTCATTCGAATTCCTTACGGTCAGTAAAAGACATGGCCCTGCTGAGTAAGGCATTTGGGAAGTGTCACCTGCAGAAAATTCACCCAGGAGCTGGGAGAAGGTAACAGAGCGCAGTGCCCAGGGAAGGTTGGCACTTGAAATGTTTAGCAGGGATTTTCTTGTCTGGGCAGATGAGCAATTAGAAATACACTGGCCCCGAGAGGCGTTTTTATGAAGCCTAATTGCCCTGTGGGAAATTTAATGAGAACTAAACGTTGAACAGCGCCACCATTGTGTTAGCTGAAGTGTTGCAACAGACTCTCTCTGGCAGCCTTTCATCCTGAATAATCTTGAATGTTAGTCTCTCCATCTGCTCCCCAAGGCAGGTCTCGGGGAGAATTGCTTATTCCACAGTCAGGAGTGACCAGCAGGACCTCACGTCCAGAGGGCTTCCTGGGGCTGGACTGTCCCCTGGCTGTATCCAAGCCACTGCTTCTAGGAGATGCATTTAATGAGAGCTCTGTTTAAAGATCTGATGGCCATAAAGAGCCTTCCAAGGAGCGCCTCTTACAGATGAGTGCCTGTCTCTTCGTTTCAGTCAGCCCACCACCGAGCATGCTCTTGGACCTCAGCAACCTGAGGCGGGAGCAGGCCTGCCCCGCAAAAGTTCAGTCTGGCTGGGGGTGATAAACTTCTAGAAATTAGTGAGAGACTGTATGTCTTTCAGGTCTAGATTGTGTGACAGATACTAATGGTCAAGATACTCTGAAAAGGAATAAATCAGGGTAGACTGGACTAGCTAATTCAACAAATACAAGATGCAGATACCTATTTTCAGAGCTTTCTCCTTTCAAAGATTGAGCTTAGGACTATGAAGAATGTGGTGGCTCTCCCCTAAGGGAGCTTACCAGGAGTCGAGGGGTCAGGATAGACACAAAGGATTACGGTAGGAGGCAGGGTCTGTTAACTATGGAAATAGCAGCTGGAACTGCACTCTGCACAGTGAAGAGAGGAGGGTCACTTCCGGCCGTAGTGCATCAGAGAGAACGTCACCGAAGTTAGAATACTGGGTTAGGACTCTAAAGTCTGTGGAGAGCAGGGGGCGAGTCTGGGAATAGCGGCTGTGATGAAGAAACAACGTGAACGAGTGCCCAGGTACCGACGGGAGGCGTGCGTGGAGAACAGTGAATGCGGGTACTGGGTTTCTGCTGGGGATGGGGCGCCGCGCTAGCGGGTGCAGGGTTCCGTCCCACACTCTTGGTGTCCAACAGACTTTCTCTGAGCACCTGCTTTGTGGACGGCATCGGATGCGTTTGGCCCGAGTGCGTGGTGCGTGAGCACTGTATCCATGGCTGTTCCCTTTGGGAGTAAGCTTAGGTCAGTAGATTTGAGTCATAGAAGGACTGCCAATGGCTAATGCTTCAAGGAGAAGGCGAGGCTTCCTGAGCCTTGAAGCACCGCTGGCATTGGGAGAAGAAGAGATGAGAGAGGAGGAGTGTGCCATTGCCTGCAAACCTCGGTTCTTCTCAAAGTTGTAGGCCAGGCAAAAGTGCTGTGTTCATCCGTGTGTATCAGCTCATGACGGGACACTATGTGTGTATAATATTTACATACAGTATATATAATATCTATGTATGATATACTATATGTATATGTGTGTGCTTATACATACATTGTATAAATATTACATTAACTATATTATATATATATATATATATTGGATGTGGCTTCCAGGCAAAGCACAGAATTAGTGTCTTCCCACTCTAAAGGTTAAAAAGTTCTGTATTCCTCTGTACCTCTTAAGACAGCAACTTATACTAGGAGTGAGAGGCCGTGTCTTGAAGGAACCAGGATCCCCAAAGTAGTGTTCTCTGTGTCTCAGAACATTTTCCGTAAATCTGTGCAAACCGGCACAGCACTTATGCAAAAGGAAAAACGCCGCTGTTCCCACTGCTAACAGATCGGAAATAGTGGTTCGGTAGAAGGAACATTTAGTTTTCTAAATACACCCCACGCCATCACAGTCAAAGCCCCGTGGAGCCCTGAGAGGCTGCCAAAGCATAAAGGATGTATTTCAAGCGAGTATGGGTTGTGGTGGGTAAGCAGGGAGGAGTGTGCTGGCTAACGGTTTTCAAGGAGGGAAAACAGTCCGAGGCCTTCCGTCCACACTGGCAGGAACGACAAAAGCCACAGAGCTTTAGGTGCTGCTGCCTTTCCGGTCACCATGAGGCTAGAAGAAATCTTGGTCTCTTCTAGTGCCATGGCCCGAGTCCACATACATCAGCAGTCCTGCGTCACCTGGTCCTGCTGCTGTCACACACAGCTTTGACATTGGAGTTCAGCAGGCCACAGCAGGCCAGGTCATGGAGCCTCTGGTCTTGTCTACCCAGATGGTGCCAGTGGAAGACAGGAGTGTGGGCCTTCGGAGGGATTGTCACAGACGTCTTTCAGCAAAGTTTGTCCTAGCACTGTTACGGAGTCAAGGCGGAATTTGAAATTCATGTTTTGCCTTGAAGAAGCTCATGGACTGTGGAAGAGAAGATGGACAAGTAAATGTGATTTGCTTCTGGTCCCCTTAGGTTATGGGAGAGTTTTAAGCAGGGTACTAACACTGTTTGATTTTCATTTTGGAACTCATACTGGTAACAGGATAAAAGTGAAATTGAGGGAGATGAGTGCGGGGGAAGATGATCGTAATAGGTCAGGGGAGAGATGATGTAAGTGTGAGCGTGGTGGTGAAAACCAGATGGATCGCAGACGACGCTGAGATGGGGTCACCGGGACTTGGAGGCCGAGCACGTGCGGAGTCCTGACTTCAGGAGCCATCGGAGCCTAGTTACTCCGGCAGCTGCTCCGTGCCCCCACATTTTTCGGGAGTGTTTTCACCATCTAATATGGCAAAGTCCTGGAACACAGCTCAGCTTGTGAGCAGAGAGGTGGCCCCTGCACGTAACAGCTCTGTGGGGCAGGGGACGTGCCAAGACTGAAGACAGCAGAGAACCTAAGCCACCCTTACTTTATACCACGACCCAGCACGCCTGCCTGTGCCTAGCCCGGGCCCCACCGCCATCCGCTCACGTCTGCAGCGTGGCGGTGGTACGGCTCTGACTGCTGTGCCCTGAGGGGCCAAGGCCTACTAGACACAGGCCTGTGTAGTCTCCTCCGCATGTGGTCGCTGGACATTTATGAAGTGTGTCCCTGAGACATTGCCATATGCCCCCAGATAGTTTCATCATTGCTGGAGTATGTGTTTACCTCATCGAGTGCAGTAAACTCTGTGCAGGGTGAGCCGAGAGAGCCAAAGCGCTGCACCAGGAGCGTCTGGGAGGCCGGCTGGGCCTGCACAGTAGCCTGGTGACTCACCCCACGCAGCAGCTGGCAGTGTGAGCAGGCGGGTCTGCGCCTCGCGTGCTGGCAGTACAAGGACTGGGGCCCCTCGAGAATAGCTTGGACTCTGGGTGTTCAATGCACACACGCCCGTGATCGGCTGCGTTCGAATCTTCCGCCTTAGAGCCCCGCCATGACGGGACAAGAGCCAGTCCTGGGCTGCAAGTCGCTGTGCCTCTTTGGTTCGGTAGCCTAAACTGGGGCTTCATTCACGGGGTGGGTGGGAACGAGTTTGATGTTAGGTGGGTGATGCTGGCCATAGCTCTTGTTCACAGGCTCACCTGGTTTCTTGCATCTGACTTAACACTAACCCAGGTCCAACTGTGCAGAAGTCCATGCCAGCATGGACCATGCCAGCCAGCTGCCACCTGAGATTATCTTCCACAGCCAGGGTCCCAGGGCCCCTCCACCACCCAGCACATTTCCCTGGGCGAACCCTCTCGGGAAGACCCTGTGGCTAATGATTGTCTCCTCACTGCGAAGTTAAATCAAAGGGTTATTTTTATTTTCCCAGAGGTGGCTTTTTCATTTAAGCTTCAACCTTAATCTCTATGTGATAAAGAACATTAGTCATTTCAGAACCATCAACAGAAGCGCATTCTGACACCCAACCCCTGCTCCCGGTAACTGCCTGCTCTTCCCTGGTACTGTCCACCTAACTTGTCCGCAGGCACGTCCTCACGGTCACCACCCCAAGGACCACCCTCATCTTTCACATGGCAATCTGGCTTGTTCAGCGACCCTTAAGGAAAGCTCTCCACAGTGTCCAACTCGCACCGGGGGCAAAGCTTCCCCCGCCGTCAGTACATGGAAGCATCACGCTGGCTGGTGGGTCACATAAACATGCTTTGAAACCCAGTGCAGCTGATGGTCCCACACAGGAGTCTGTGGAGCCCTGGCTGGTGCTCACGGGGCCCAGAGCACTTCTTCCGCCTCAGCGGCAAATCAGAGTTTTGTATTTCCCAACTCTGTTCAAAAGGAACCCATGGTGTTTCATCGGATACATCCCTGAGGAAGCTCTGTGTCTGTTTCTATAACAACTGGCCTTAAGCCATAACCTTAACTAATTAGGGTGTCTATATCGGCTCTCCAGGGTAGGCTGCCCGTGTTCAGAGCGAGATGGACCACATCCCTACCCTGGAAAAAATGTCTCAGGGTGTTGTTATGGAAGCTCCCGCCAAGAGTCTGGATGTAGGGGAGAGACAGGGGGAGGGGGACAAGAGGAAGGGAGGTGACATTTCTTGTGTGTTCCTCTTCTAAATGAAATGGTCATGACATCTGTGTTTCAAGTTGTGTGACAACATCTGGATTGAGCTTGAAATACATACAGTTTCATTTTGTTCAAGTAATTGATGAAATGACCCTGCAAAGCCTGTGTCATAAATTGTTATGGACTTAAAAGTCCCTGGACCTTCCAGTCCTTGAGGATGTTTTCTGCATCCTTCTTCCCTGTCCTGTAGCATTCTGACACACAGAGTAGATCTCTGTTGATTTGCTGAGTGGATGCATGAATCAGCATCTGACTCCTGACCTGGGACTTCCCCAATCATACCCCACCATTGTCACTGACCCTGCCTATCACTAGTCCTAATCAGAGCCGGCTCAGACTAGGATCCCCTTCCATCAGGAGGGACCTAGAAATAGCTGTACACTGTAGAACCCAGGACCAATGGCCTCCAAGGAGCCTCAAGCAACCCTATGCTCACCCTAAGCCTTGATTTCGGGGCTTTCCCTGTTGAAGGAACAATTCTATTTTTTTACTACGTATTTCAGACTCCACCAGGGTCAGAGCTCTGCCCTAGTGACCAATGCCTAGGAGCCGGAGGCCCGTCCTTTTTCCAAGTGACTGGATTCTGTACCCTGTGCACCAACCATGGGCCATCACCCTGCACTGAACAAGTCACCCAGCATTGGCCCCCTGACAACACCTTTATCTGCACTCCACCTACCTGATTAAATCTCCTCAAATATTGACAGACAGAGCGAGGTATAATGAGCCCTGCTGATTTCAAATCCAAGTTTTCTCTGCCCCTTTGGACATTGAACTTGAGCTTATGAAAGATGCTGATTAGGAATCATATGAGTAGTTGGATCAATTTTCCCAGCCCCATTCCTTGCATATCAGGTCTTACCAATTTTCCAACGAGAGCCCATCTTGAAGTACGAAACTCTTAAAATTAGAATCCCAAGTTATATTGATAGAATCCTAATTCCCTAATATCTGAATATGAGAAACCTGGCATTCTGTGTGCCCTCTCACCTTTTAGTAAAACATTGCAAATCTGTGTAAGGAGAACTGGTAATGAGTAGACTATTTGGCTTCCAGATAGCCATGTGCTATGTGTACATATTAATAGATTCACATTAGTGGAGATTGAATTGGTGATGTTTAGCCTTGACATCCCCCAAAATGGGAGGTCTTTTTTTTTTTTAAGGAAAGGACATTTTGTGGCTGCCTACCCCTTAGGACCTATCCTCCTTTACCCAGCATTGACCCACCTGCTTCCTTGGTTGGAGCAGGAGGCACCATGCTTTTCTGAGCGACAGCCACTGAAAGGGTGTGAGGTGATGACCGTAGGGCAACAGAGAGTTGAGGGAAGTCATCCTACCCCTGCGTCAGGGCACCGTTTGGCCAGAGCAGTTCTCCAGGAGTAGAATTCAGAGAAGTGCCAACGTGCCTGCTCGGACACCAGCGGCGAGGTGTACAAGCTGGTGTGCCACTGTGCCTGACTTCCCTTGTGAGTGTGCCAGGACCAGACTCTCTAAGGGTTCACTCTGAACCTCATGAGCATGCTTGGCTAGCTCTCTGTTCCCCTCGCAGTTATCTCTAAGCCTGTCTTCCTGGAAAGCTCCTATCAAGGAAGAGAAGGCTCTAGATGCACGCCGTACCTCTTCTGGCCATAGCCGCACATCAGGGTCACATGTATAGAGCCATTGTGGGTGTGAAAGGCGCACAGCATCGCTGCTCCCCACGACCCAGCTGTCGTGTTTTCACTAGACAGGTGCTGAGTATCTGTATTCCTGGGTCGAGGAAACTCACTTTAAGGAGAAAAGATAAGAATATTAAATACAAAAATAAGAGGATATTAAACACTTTCCTTAACAGAAGTTTTATCTAACATCAAACTATACCCTGTTGAATTTAGGGGTGGGGTGAGTTCTCTGACACGTTGGTTGGGAGTGGGTCAACTAATGCCTTACAGCAGATGGCAGAAAGGAAGATGAAATGAGGAGACTGTGGCCACCACTGAGCCCACGCTCGGCCTTTGGTGACTTCCGTGTAGATTGCTGATTGATTTCTGCAGTTAGTGGCCATGAGATCAGTTGGCTCAGCATTTGAAGTGGTTGTGCATGGTGTCCCCTGCTGCTGCTGTGACCCTGCCATGCCTGTCACTTCTTTGGAGCAGCAGCAGCTTGGACTGTCAGGGGCACAGCACGTCCACAGAAGCGCCCCCTGGGAGGGGAGAGGAGGCTGACCAGCTGGATTTGGCTGGTCCTCAGAGGACCCCCCGGGATGTGCAGGGAGGAGGACCCGTGGTAGTCACATTGGATCGTCTCCTTCTCCTCTGCCACGGGCGGAAAAAGCAGCTGAGATTAGGGATTTCAGAGCATCAGCTTTGCGAGAATTGTGTTTGAGTCCCGGCTCTGCCATTTATTTTTTCCAGCTGGGTTCCGCAGAAGCCAGATGCTGAGACGGGATTCAAATGAAAGTAAATCATTAGAAACGGTTCCAGAGAAAAACTGGTAGAGGAGTAGGGAAATGAGACAGGTCAAGAAACCCAGTAAGGATGTGAAACCAAGTCATGTCCCCCTGTGGGCGGGGCACAGTGGGGTAAACGTCTGCCTCACAGTCCTCGGAGCAGTGGCTCACGTTGTCCAGGTCAGGGCTGACCCCGGGAGGATATACCGTATTTTGCCATGTATAATGTGTATCCACGTTTTGTGCTCATTGTACCTGGACACAATGATTACATACCATGGGTTTAATAATGGGTGTAATAATCCCATGTATAATTTCCCCTCAGAAAAATTTTCCCCTCAAAAATTTGGGCAAAAAAGTGTTCATTATATACAACAAAATATGGGTAAATTCCTAGACACTGTCCATCCATTGTCCAAGTGCTGATCGGGTTGGCCATGGGTAGCCAATAGACGCGTGGTTCTGGGGGTCACAGGGAAAGCACACAGGGAGCCCCTGCGTGGGATTGGTTAAGGGTTGACATCAGCAAAGTGTAGACAGCATTGGCTGCACTGGCCTCAGCTGTTTCTTATACCCTCTGGCCTGTTTTCTCGTCTGTTTGATGGGAGGAAAATAACTATTTAAAGCTGTTAGGGAGGTACCACAGGTCATCCCCCTGTGGAGATGCCACAGGGAAGGCACCTGAGTTTTCAGTAACTGTTAACTTCCGCTGGCTCCACGTTGAGTCACGACACACTCCAAGGGCTAAGCAAACATGCAAACTAACCAGACATGGTGAATTCGGTTTATAACAATATATGTCTAAAAGAAGCAGTTCAGTTGCATAAGAAAGTTCCGAAAGCTATAGCTAATGTAAATAATGCATCTAGAAAATGGTCTATAAGAGGATTCTAATGTTTCAGATGTTTTCGGCAGTAGAACCAAGACATGATGGCATGTCTTAGTGAGACCAGAATGCAGCAGGTGGGTCTGCAGTGAGTTGATGGCTGTTGGGAGCAATACCTGGTGAGTCCGTTCAGTGATCGTTCATCGAGCATTTGCCCTGTGACAGACAGGACACCACCTAGTCACCAGGTGCACCGGGGATGGGCAGAGGTAGAAGGAAAGCCAATTTAGAGCAGTCATCATAGAAGCATTTTAGTTGATCCAGTTTTGACTACCCTGTACTTAATCCCTCGGTTAATCCCCACAGCCATGCTACGAGGACAGTTCCATTATTACCTTGTTTTAGGTAGGGACACCAAGAGTAATTATGTAACTAGTTTACATAACTGGTGAAGGCAAAAAAAAGTGCAGGTTCAGCCCAGGCGGTCTGACCCCAGAGTGTGCCCTCCACTGCTTCTGGGTCCTGGGATTTCCTTGGAGTGAACTATAGTGCTCAGCAGTGTGGGCGTTTTAGCTGAAGCGCAGAAGTCGCATTTGTTTTACATGACCGTGTTTTACACGACCTCGCTAAAGAATCGTGGTTATGTTACATGAAAAAGACAGGTGGTGATTCCGTGAACCTCTGTAAATCCTCTAAGATTCAGATTCACTAAGTTTAATGGAACACTTAGACTGTCGATTTTGAACCTCATTATTTTATAGTGTGTGTGGTATATTTATGTATGTGTATATATGATGTATAAAAATGAAGAGTATATGTTACTTATGGGTAGGTATGTATGGGACGTATAAAACGTATGAGATGTGGATGATTTCCTCAAAGCAAATGGATGCCTTTTCCTAAGGCCAAATCAGTAGCCAAGGTTCATGGGGACAGGGGCCACACCTGCACCTTTGAGAAAATGACTTCGTGAACAGAACCTCCTGGGCCTCTGGTACCATCAGCCCATTGTCTACTGGCTTTCCCACATTTTTGTAGGGAGGGCCAGGGACTGTCTTATAGACTTGGCTCCTGCTTTCCTTTTCTGCATCATGCCTGGATTCTTTGTGAATGCAGAAGCTGTCCAAGTAAGGCCATCTCCCCTCTCTGCTGGCACGCCTAGAGAATTGTGCTACACACACACTCACTGGTGTACTGGATACTTTTGCCCGCCTCTAGGTCTATACCACCTTCCCAAAGCTTTTCCCATCCTCGTGGGATTAACAGTCCCGATTTTGGACCTAAGACCCGGGTGAGGCATGATATTGTTCTCATACCATTTTTTTCTGATAGGATTTGTTCGTATACATCAGTGGACGTGAATCCGAGCTTATGGAAACAGAAGGCTTCCCATTCACTGGAATTTCTTTGTTGTGATGCTCTTTTAGGAGAAAGGCAAATTGTCAGAAGAGAAAGTTGTATCCAGGACTTATTCAAAAACAAATTGGATGTCCTCTTTGCCATTGGAAATCCTCTAATGGTGCAATGGGAAAAAAACATTGATCAGCTCACAGCTCTGGGTTATGAATCCAGTTCTGTCAGTAATCAACCCCTGTGGTCATGGGCAAAAGCTCTTAATTTCTCTAAACTCAGTTGCACATCTATTAATAAAACTTTACAGAAAGCTAAGTCTAATCTGTCCCTTTCCACTCCCAGAATATTTTTCTGTTATTTCTTAGATGTGGACATGGTACGCTGCAAGAGACGCCTTCCCAGCAAGCCTTGGTGATCGGTGTTTTTCTCTCGGGCTTTCTTTCTTTTAGTCATTTACTAGAGGGAAGACAAGGCAGGCTTACCCCATCTGTGACAGTGTGAAATCAAGGGTAGGGGACGTGCTCAGTGACAGACACAGGATCCAGAAAACCTTGACAGCCCACAGTCATCACAACTACAGAAGGCCGAAACAACCGAGGCAAAATTTGGTAGGAATCAACATAAAGTCCTATGGGTAGGTTTTTTCAAAATAAGGTTCACAAATGAAGGAAGAAGAAGTCCAGGTTTACAGCAAGTCTTCTAAGAGACTTGACTGTTGCTTAGTTCACTGCAAATATACCGTAATGAAACTGGGACAATGCCATCGCTGAAGTAAACTCGCTCAGGCTGCCTTTGTAGAGGGGGCATCTGGAACAAGGAGAGCACCAGCCCTCGCCCTCCGCACTGGTCTAACCGAGCCAGGATGATCTGGTGAGCCGCAGCCACCCAGGTTTAAGGAGGTGGGCACACAGCGCAATATACAGATCATGTATCACAGACGTGTGCACTTGAACTCTGTATAATGCTATTAACTGATGTCACCCCAATAGATTTAGTAAAAAAAGGTTAAAAGGAATAGAGATTTTAAAAGAGATACTGCTAAGCCAGAACAAAACAGATTTACTGGTAAAGACCCTTGAAATCATGTGAGGAACTGGAGACGTTTGATCTGAGGGAGGGAAAGGAGCAATGGCAATGTGTTGGGTCGTGGAGAGGGCTTTCACCGACTACTCTTAGGCAGCACGTAACCTCGTATGGTACACCAGAAACGTAGACTGGCATCGAACATAGTCACGCATGCCTTTCCGTTCTGTCGGCTTCCGGACCTTGCTCAGAGAGCCACGCAGGAGAATTAGTAAGAGAGCACGCTAAGTACCTGGCAGACTTACTGGTAAGAGTTAGTTTTCAGTAAAGGCTCATCTCCTCTCGGTTTGCCTTCTCTTCACGAGGAGGAAAACAAGGGCGGTTAAGTGGCTGTTCAGGAAAGCACTTTGCGCCCATCACAACGACCCCAAAGGAGAAGGAGCAGCAGGCAGACGGCGGGCGCAGATGTGGGGGTGCGGAGCCCACTAGCTGAGCCCCACTCGATGCGCTGAGTCCCACTCAACGCCCTTCGCCACCCCAATCCCCCCTCACCACCCCCGCCTCAGCTTGCCCAAACATGGCTGCGTAGAATAATGGTTTTGATGTTCCACAGGAGGCTTCTGAGTATGATTTCATGTGAATAAATAACTCACCAATTTTGAAAAAGGCAGAAACTCAGTGGCTACGGTGATCCCTGCGGATCCTCTCTTCCCCCTGTTCTGTGGGCGTGTGCATGATTACAAGGGACAGTCTCCGCAGAATGTCCTTTACAGCTGCAGACCAAGTTGTCAAAGACCCCAATGTGTCACTCCACCACGCCTCCGAAGTGAGGGACTCATTTTGTCAGTTATGAAAAGGCGCTCAGGTGTGGCCAACCGAGACGTCTGGCTACCTCCCACCTTCTCCGTATCCCTGCTGCCCTGACCTCCTGCTTGCTCCAAGGCCAAAGATGGAATTAACTTGCCAGTGTTTTGACTCTGGGGTTCCCATTAAACAGCTGCTGTTTGAATTGCCTCCGTCCTCTCCAGCTCTCCACATCAGAGCTTTCATCGTCAGAAACAGCGGGCCTTGCAAACCTTCTAAACTGTCTCACACAGTGAATTCCTTCTTCTCCTGCCGCACGGAAGCACCCAGGCGCTAGCGACATGGGTGCCTTTGGTAAACGAACAAACGTTCATCCTGGGTCAGCGACCAGTGGTCAGACCATGGACCTGCCATTCCCAGGGGTCTGGGTTCATGTGTTTGCATGTTTTTTTTAGGAAGGCGACTGAATACGAGAAGGAGTTTTATATGGACCCTGAGGAATTGCCTGCATCCTATATGTAATCAGAACGGTGTTGTTGGACAGGAACTCAGAAAAAAGGGCAACAGGAGATTTCAGAGCCTGAGGGCCTGGGTGAGGGCTTCCCAGCCTTGGCACTACTGACATTTTAGTCCAGACACTTGTGTGTGTGGTGGGGGCGGGTCCTGTGCATTGGAAAGTGGTGAGTAGCATCCATGACCTGTTCCCCCTCAGTGGGACCAGTAGCACCCGGCCCCCTCAGTGCTATCAATCAAAAGGTCTCTAGAGGTTGCCAGCTGTTCCCACAGGCAGGGGAACAGGGACGAGCAGGGGAACAGGGACGAGCAGGGGAACAGGGACAGGAAAATGGCCCCCAGTTGAGAACAACTGGTCTGCACTCCAGGATTGCACTTCAGCAAGACAGGGACCAGGGTTGTTGTGGCAAATTAGATAAAGCATGTTTTAGTGCCTTTAAAAGTAAGACCAATATTTATCCAGATAGTCACAGTACACCCCTTATCTTTTCTTTGTTCATTTGTTCATCGAAGACTTTGTTTGAGCCGGGTGCTAGAGACTCATAAATAAATAAACCTTGAGAGGCTTAAAGGTTTGCCAGGTACACTGAAAGGTTAGAAGAAAAGGAGAGAGCCTGTGAGACACCCCGTAATAAGAGTATGTATAGAACATGCACAAAACGTGGTGGGAACCTGAGAAAGGAGGGGCTGCCTTCAAACCAGCCCTAGGAAACCAGCAGGGCTGTGGGGCCAAAGGTCTGCAGCAATGACCCATTGACTAATTGCAACTAATTCCTTTTCGTGCCATGCCATACGTGTATTCCAGCAGTTTTGCCCAAAGTATTAAAGGTGTGTGCCGACAGCAGTATTCAGCACAGATTAAAGCATTATCACTTTTTGAGGGCTAGGAAATCTGAATGAGCAACTTAAGAACCGAAGCTGTCAGTCACAGGCATCTGTCGTTTTCCCCTGTTCTTGTTCATCTCTGCTCCAGTGATTGCAAACAAGCAAACAAAAAACAGTCGATGAAGGTAAAAACTCCAGCCCAGATATCCTTAAGCAGAGCCACTGGGGTCTCACAGATGCGGGGTCAAAGCGGGAGCTCAGTCCTGAAGATGCTCTTCACATGGACCTTGGTCAGTTCCTTTCAGGTCCGTCAGTTCGAAAAGAAACGTTCTTAGCACCGTGGACACCTGCTAGAGACTCCAAATCTTACACTGAATATCTAGATAGAAAAAATTCTGCCCAAGTACTTACCTCTACTGTGAAGGAGATTGGGTGGGTCATCATGGAAGGAACAGAATGGTCCAGCTTTCCTCTAGCACAGGTGTCCAACCTTTTGGTGTCTCTGGGCCACACTGGAAGAGGAAGAGTTGCCTTGGGCCACACATTAAGTACACAGACACTAGTGAAAACTGATGAGCAAAAAGAAAGTTTCAAGTAAATGTAAGGTGTTGTGTTGGGCAGCAGGCAGCCCAACACCCCTGAGGGTGCTCTCCATGGAATGATCATTAGTAAGGAGACCCTGTATGAAAGCTGGGGTGCCCGATGGAGTTGTATGTACATTAAAGGCTGCGGTATGTCTCCCTCTGAACCTTCCCCCGTGACTTTACTGAGTCCCGGGGGTTGAATAGAGCAAAAGCAGTTAGCTTTAGTGTGCACCGCACTAATGGTTCTGGTCACCTGTGTTTTGGAAGAGCCTGTCACTCACACGTGTTTACGAGGAATGCAACCCCTGAAACATCAGCTAACACGTCCCGGTGAATGCACAGTCACATCTGAGTGCCTCCAGCAAACGCTTCCTGTCCCTTCCCTTTGGCAACTTCCAGAACTGGAGGCCGCGGGGGTGACCTGGGAGGAACAGATGAGCGTGGATTGAAGACCTGTGGGAGAGTGTGGGAGCTGCAAAGCTGGCTCCTGAAATTAATGTAATTGGTGTGCAATTACATTTCCTCCATCTAAGACCTGCCTTTTACCACCAGAGGCATTAATCTCCACATGTAAGTTTCCATTAATATGGAACATTCCACATACCAAACAGTCACACATGCCTTCCCTGTGATCGTGCCACGCTGTTTTCCCCGGTATTGCAAGCGAAGCAAACAAACAAGCAGCTGGCAAGACCTTGTGGTGCACGCAGAATCCTTGTGAAAACTTCCCCAACAATTTTTCATCTCAATTGGATTATGTTTGTGAGAAACAAATATACCAATATGGGCATAAGCACGTGCCCATAGCCCTGATTGGGCAGCACATCGTGCAAACCTAGTCTGTGTCATGACTTATACATCAGAAAGTTACCCAGTAAGTGCATGTCTTATCTCCAGGTTGAGCTGGCTGTCTTCAGCCTCCCTCGTTTGGAGAAAATATGTATGCTTTTCATAAAGCTACCAGGAGTCAATTCATTCAACAAAAGGTTTTGAATGCTATTCCAAGTGCTCTGAACGCCTCAGTGAACGAGAAACATAAAAACTCCAGCTGTCAGGAAGCTGTTCTCAGCAGGATGTGTGTGGGGGTTGGGGGACGGTGAGGCAGATAATAGGCTGTACAACAGTGATTAAATGATTTAGTGTCTTAGTAGGTGGGAAGGGCTATGGAAAACTAGTCCATCGTTCCTCATCGGAGCGGACCCAGAAGTTGACTTTGAGTATTTTATATGAACCCTCTGAGTTTGAAATGTTGGAAACGAACTCAAAATAATTTGACACTTCACTTGTCCTTGCGGCCCGTCTGGAGGTGGCAGCACGGACTCTCTGGTGACTGATGTGGAAGCCCAGGCCCGAAGGGTGACTGGCAGGAGTGGAGCCCTGGGTGCTGCAATCTGCTGGGAAATCGGGTGTCAAAGCCTGCGAAGTTGGGCAAGTCTTCAGGCGCATGCCGAGTTGGTATCCCCGTGGCAGAGTGGGCAAGGGCAGAGACACTTTGAGATGCGTGAATTAGGTTGAGACGAGCCTTATGAAATCGCTCTGCTCTCTCATGTGGTAAGTCAGCCACTGAGGTGTGCCCCACGATGGATGTGCCCTCGCTCATCTGTCTCGCTTGCCACTGACCACTGACCAGGTCCTGGTGCTTCCAGGAGCACCAGAGGTATGGCCAGGGGTGGGTCTGCTGGCCTGGCCATCCTGGCTTTCTCCTGGCCCTGTCTCTATTCCTGCTCTGCATGTAGCCTGGACTTGGCCATCATGGATAGAGTCCCACTAAGTCGCTTGATGAAAACAGTGTTTGTAAATCCGGGTTAAGAACAGAATTAAAAGCTCACCACAGATTGGAATGAAACGGAATGAAGTCAATGCCGTGGCTTCTCCACTTATGCCCCTAAGGCTGCCTCACTGGAACTTGGGTTCCCCAACTGTAAAGGGGGCTTTAAATCTTCTTACCTACAAGCTGGTGCGAGGACAGAAAGGTTCAGAGAATGTGTCTGTAGTAACACTGAAAACCATCCATTGCAATTCCCACTCTGGCCGTTTCAGTTACTTCTGCCCACTCTTTCTCTAAGGATAGGCTGGGGGTGGGTTGGACAAGTTCGCCATCATTTCGAAGGTTGCTTGTAGAAGGGACCTCTGACATCCAGTGAGACCAACCTTAGCTGTTTCTCAGAATAAGCTGGGAGTTTTTTGAAGAATACAGATTCATAAGCGCCAAACCTAGAGATTCTGATGCCCCAGACTGACAGTGAGGCCCTGGAGCTTGCTTGCTGGCATGTTTTGCATTTGGGATTGTCTGTTTTAGGAAAACTCCAAACATGAATCTGAAGATCAGCTCATTTAGGAAACCTTGCTCCAACTTCCTACTGATGCCGACCTCCTCTTCTCATCCCTGGCTTCACTTAGAAGTGGAAGACCATTAACTACCCATCCTTTCTATGCCGTGCACTTGTCCCCTGGCACCCCCATCACTTGGCACCCCACCTTGACAGCTGCTGTTGCCAAGCATCCACGTGAATCTTTGACATCCTCGCCTTTCCACCTGCTGCCCTCTAGTGGAGGTGCTGACAAGTAGCAAACTATATAAATGGCAGCCTCAAGGGTTGGCCAGTCCCAGCTGGTGAGCTGGCCGGGTCAATGCAGGTCCCCACAGAGATGTCCACAGACTGCAGCTATGAGAGAAATCATTAACCTCAAGCTGTCTGAACACTGTTTGCACACAACGTACCTTTACAGCAGAGTTTTATAAGACCTTGGCACCTATTTATGGTTTATATCCAGGTTTCAGAAGTTTACCTGGAAAGGATTAGCCTTGGGATATTTTTGCTTCTTTGTCCTTCACGTCTTTCACCATCGTTTACCCAAATTCCACCTCATGCAAAAAGGTGGTGGATCTTCCCAACCTCTCCCAGTCCTGGGGTTTTTCAAATCTTGGCCCCCAAAATGAAAGGGTATGTTTATTTCAGCCTTGCAGTTTCAAAGATTTTAGTTCCAGGAGAAGGGGACCAACGTGAACCCATGTTGACAGTGTCATGGGCACTTGGGCGAGGGGTTCGCCTGGCACCCCTCCAAGAGCCGGTGAGGGGCCTGTTGCGCACCCTTGAGAAGGCTGAGTTTGAGAAGGTGGTGGCATGTCACCCAGAGAGGCACAGAGCCAGAACCAGGGCCCAGGCTGGCGGGTGGACAGCCCTGAGGAGTCCCTGCCGTGTGCAGCTCTGTGTGCCCCCGTGTGTCCCACACGGTAATTGTGCAGTCCTCCACTTGGTAGTAAAGAAATCCCAGCACTCGTGGTAAATGACGTTAGGCCTCATGGTACTATTTTCATAGGAAAATTATTCAACGTTTCTTTCCATTGATGTTTAATAATCAGCACATCCCTGCAACCTTCCTGGTTCCTCGTTTTAGTACTCTTGCATCCAAAATTGGTTAGCACAGGAACTTGGCAGGTGGGTGGGTTTGGGGAGGAGGTGTGGACAGCAAAAGCGACAAAACTGGTGCGAAGTTGAGAATAGATATAACAAGGTAGACACTGTCTACTCCTCCAAGCTGGGGTGAAAGGGAATCGTTATTGCTATTACCCAGAAGAGCAAAAGCCCCAGGGCCAGCACCGTGAAAAGAATGAACTCATGCAGGCATGGGGAGCACGTGGGGTCCGGTGGAGCTGGACACACGCCCACACAGACACACACACACACACACACACACATGCAGGTTAATGCTCTGCCTCCATCCTGGGTCTCCCCTTTTTATGGTGGTAGTTTTTCACTCTTCTCCTTGATTGTTAACATCTTGGTGAGTGATTTTTTTAATTAATATTTTTTCTGAAGGAACACAGACAATATAAGATCTCATTTGACCGATTTCTCTCTTCTTTCTACCCTTTGTTACTCCCACTGGGATACTATCATACAATCCAATTAATTTCTCAACTGGAATTAATTCTCGGCGGAAAGCTGAGCTCTGGGGGGGGCGGGCATTCTCCAAACCATGTCCCGGAACGTCCCCCTCCCCCACTCCAGCTCCCTGTGCGTCCTTCCCACAGCCAGGCCCCATCCGCTCACAGGCCTAAGAAGCAGAGCCACACACCCTCCTGCCACCTTCTGCTTCGTACTTAGTCCGTTACTGCCCTCATGGTTACTTGTTTAAAAATCAAACTTAAAAAAAAAAACTTGATCCCCGAAGTTTGCGCACCCTGAGGTTTCAGGATTCTGAGGAATGATCATCTATTTTGTGATGACTAGTAAAGGTGCAGGTATAACCCCCGCGGCGCCGGCTGCATGTGACCCCTGCCTCTGCCACCCACAGATTGTGTGACCTTGGGGAAGCTACTTCACATCTCTCTGCCTCAGTTCCCTCATATGTGGAAGGGGGATCATACGGGTTATTGTGAGCATTAAATCAGTTCATACCTGTAAAGAAGTCTCAAATCCATCTGACACAGCAATGCTCGATAAATATAAGGTGTCTTGTTACAAAAGTAAAGAAAAAGCCCTGACTGGTATGACTCAGTGGATTGACGCGTCATCCCACAAACCGAAATGTCACTGGTTTGATTCCCAGTTGGGCACATGCTTGGGTTGTGGGGTTTGGTCCCCAATCGGGGCACAGAGGAGAGGCAGCCAATCAGTGTTTCTCTCCCTCTCCTTCTCCCTCCCTTCCCCTCTCTCTAAAAATAAATAAATAAAATCATTAAAAAATGGAGAAAAAGAGAACTCGGCCTCAGGGTTTGGCAGGTTGAGAAAATGTCTTTTCTTCCGCCTCCTCTGCCTGTTCTGACCACACGTTGCTCAGCTCCAGTCCAGCCCGCCGCCCGTTTCTTGTCCTCCCAGCTTAAGAATTTTTAGCAAACAATTGAAGACAAGGAGACACGTGCACTTGGGAGGGTGCCAAGCTTATTGTGTACTTCAGCTGCAGTGACATGTACCCAGCAGTCCTGGGCTGTAGGACAACACGGAGCTTTCTTCCTTAAGAAAGGGGTTTAACTTTGCAGTAACTGGAGGGTTCTCCTTGTACGGATCGATGGGAGGGGGCTCAGCAACCCAAGAGGACAGGTGGGCCAGGGAACTAATGGGTGAACCCTGGGGGGTGTCATCATCCTATCTGGGATCTGAAAAGCTCACCTGTCTTACTTCACCAGCCTGTGGGTTTAGCTGCTGCGTTCCCGACGGTGAAAATCGAAGTCTCCTTCCAGAANTTGTACGGATCGATGGGAGGGGGCTCAGCAACCCAAGAGGACAGGTGGGCCAGGGAACTAATGGGTGAACCCTGGGGGGTGTCATCATCCTATCTGGGATCTGAAAAGCTCACCTGTCTTACTTCACCAGCCTGTGGGTTTAGCTGCTGCGTTCCCGACGGTGCGAATCGAAGTCTCCTTCCAGAAGCAGAGTTGCCCCCAGGCCCTCGGCCCCCCGGTGTGTCCTTCCGGGCTCCCTGCTCCTCACCCTCCCCAGTGAGGCCCCACTGACCTCAGAGGGCCTTTCTTGCCAGGCCATGAAGTGCCTCCGAGCCAGAGGACTGGGACCACAGCCAGATCTGAACGAAGGTGCGAAACGGATGACTAAAAAAAGCCCTAACACGTGGCCCTGGGCATGGCAGATGCCCGTGGTTATAAATAACATGGATAGGGAAAGGGGGAGAGGGTCAGAGTAATAACCTGTTGTCCAGTACGTGAGGTCAGTCTCACCATTTCCAACACGGAGCCCAAAATGATAGACAACTTTAAAAAATGGGCTCCCTGAATCAAATTAACTCCACCTGGGCTTATTTGTTTTCTTATCGAGATGTTTTCAAGTTTGGCAGAAAGCATTTTTAAACAGGATTTCTTTTATTTGGACTACATTGAAGAAGTTGTATAATTTTCAAACAAGCGAATGAAAACAAAACAAAAGCAAGAAACAAACTCCATAAAGGGACTTAAGCCTCTCCGAGGGGGTCTGAGGGCTGGGAGGCCAGAGAAATGGGAATGTTCGCTGAAATGGTTTCCTTCTCCTCCAACTAGACCCACCATTGGGGGGCGGGGCAGGGGGTAGATGGACCTAAATCAGCACGAGTAAGGACAAGAGGAAACCAGTAACTTGGGAAAGTTTTCTTTTTCTCCCCCCCGCTTTCTGTTTTTGGATTTGTTTTTCCTTGTATCAAAACCAAAAGGGATTTGAGTTCTGGTCCAGAACTCCCAGGACCAGGGGTCAGGGAAAGCCACTGGGAGGCTGGAATCTGCGATGCTATCTCGGCTGCAGCCCTTCCTCCCTCCTCCCTGGGAGCCGTGAGTAAACACAACTGCCTGCCTTCCTGTTTAGCAAGAGAAAGTTTTGCTCCTTCTCTTTCACGCGGGGCTGTGAACTTCAGGGGATATCTTTGCTGTTGTTCCTTTAAAGGAACAGACACTTGCATTTTCTGTTCACAAGCCCTGTCCCTGGCATAGGGAGATGGTGACTGACTAATGAGCAAGATGAGAGGCTTGAACAACTGGGACCACATCCCTCTTCTCCAGGAGCTAGACCGTGTTTCCTGTCCTCCACCACTTCTTCCCAGCCCACCTCCATCTCCTCCGCACGCTGTGGGCATGTGTGAGCCCCTCACTGTGCCGCCTCTTCTTCCTGGAAGAGTGACCCGATGGCTCAGGGCCAGTCTTCTGAGAAGGGAATGAACTTGTCTTCTGTCCTTGCCAGAACCCTCGTCTCTGCTGCACTGGGGAGACGGCGATGTCTGGTGTTAACGTGGGCATCGTTGAAAGTCGTGATCATTGGCATCTGCTTTGAATCTCATGTTCAAAATCAAAATGGCACCTCCAGTGAGATGCAGCTTCTGGGGGTGTCAGCGAAGCTTCTGGAACGGCCCAGGCTTTGCCGGCTGGAGCTCGGCAGGGGCGCATGGTGACATGGAGTGCCCTGTACATTTGCAGAATTGCAAATTCGAACTCGGGACTTTACTTGTTCTCCAAATTGATTGGAGAATTTTAGCTGATTTTAGTCTATCAGTTGCATCCAATGTGATCTTTTAGGTTGGAAATGCTGCTCTTCCTGGAAAAGCAACATACCCCAAGCTGTTCGGGGTGCTTTAACTTCTTGGGTCATCTGTTGACCCATCCGTGAGTTCACTTATGTTTATACAACGTACCAGGAGAGACTGCATCACCTGTCTCACTGCCACTGGAAAACGACATATGAGCCATACCGTCCTCAACAACAGCCAGGTAGCTGCTTCCTGTCGGAAGTGGAATGTGCTTCCTGTAACGATTCCTTCTCAGTGAGCCCGTGCTGGCTTCCTCTGGCCTGCTGTTTCGCCCCTAAGCACTCACACACAATTGAGCAGTCCACTCTGGAGTGTTACTGGGGACTGAGTCTAAAGGTGTCCCGTTTTTGAACCTATTCAGACATTGGCGTATCTCCTGTTTTTGGTCTTCGAATATGCTCAGAATAACCTGTAGTTTATTGTTCCGTTTATGCTGTCAGGATCCGGAGTAAAATTTGTCTGACTGCGAACATTTGAACTCGTCATTAGCTTTGGGATTGTGCTTATTGTCTCACTGGCTTTAGCCTTCAGTTTTATTAACACGTTTATTCTACACCCTGCAGACCCCACGACATTGCTCTCGACTGAGAAGAGGGAAGTTCGGTAAAGGGTCCCCTTTGCTTTCCCTTCTCAGAGCTGGATCGGCTTTTCTTGTTGGTTTCAGAGGATTTTAGATTTTTGTGGGATAAGAAAAATGTATTTGTTTATAGCTTTACCTTTTAAGTGTAAAACTCTGAACTATTCATTATTGCCCATTGTTTTTTAGAAAAATAGTCCATAGAGTCTCTGTGTGTGTGTGGTGCATGGCACATGTCTGTATGTATGTTATGTGTCTATGTACTTATATATTTTTTTCCAGGATTAACTTGGCCTCTTCAGTCCGTCCTGAATATTTCAAGGTCTTTTGTGCTACATGTGAGCATACAGCCACCCATGCGTGAGGTTTGATGTAAAACGGAGATGATTCCTTTGAATTAAGTTGTTTTTCTTGGAATAAATAACAGGAGTCAAAATGACAATGTAAACATAGCAAATCATGAGCTTTGTTACCATTCCTTGGCAGGACCAGGTGAACCCCAAGCCATCAATCACAGGCAGAGGGGATGGCGGTGAGACACGCAGAGCAGCGAGGGCCAGCTAGAGGCAGAAACACTAAGGAGTGGCTCTGGGGCCCTGGGAGTCAGCAGGACGGCATTAGACATCGGGCAGGAGAAAGGCAACATGAACTGATTGCTCCGTTCATTTGATCGTAAATGTCTGTAGGTTCATTCAATCATAAGTGTCACATTGGGGGCATGCTGCATGCCTGGCGTCGTTCTGGGGTCGCTGACAAGAGGGAGAGAAACACACAATGGAGTGAGACTCAGTGGGACTCGACCTCCCTCCACCCTCAGTCCCAGCGGGGCCAGTCTGTAGGTGGTCTGCTGCTCTGCCCCAAACGTACAACCAAACACTTTGTCGAAGGACTAAGCTGTGGACAGCTTCTACTACGACACAGCATGTGTAAAATAAGAACAATGTCTCAGGAGCATCTACGTGTAGCCATATGAAGAGAGTTAAGATTAAAGTCGGAAGGGAAAGAGCAGTGTTTCTGTGGGGAGAGTTGTAAGGCAGGGTTTCTACCCAGCTACTGGAAACGGTGGGTTTTCGTTTTCTTCCTTCCTTTGCTTGCTGACTTGTAGTGACTTTAGTAGGGGACAATGTAGGGGACGGCGCTGGCAGTACGGTAGGAACAAGATCAGGAAAATGCAAACCGGGGTCCGTCCAAGAGGGCCGAGAGCTCCTGTCACCTGGAAAGCAAATGCAGATGGTCAGCTTTGGCCGCGTGTTTGGATTGCAAACCAAGTGAGACCGTTACCACGCTTTTCGTTACAACCAGGTATTCCTGGGCATTTGCTACTTAAACTCCTCTGTGGGAGAGGGGACAGGAAACTGGCATTAAAAATAACTACTGTTGATGTGAAGAAAGGATGTCACTCAGACTATTGATGCGTGCTTCTGGACATTCTCACGGGGGACCTCAAACGGACTTGCAGGATCAGCAGCACAGTACACGTGCCTGGCCCTGATGAAGCTGGTCCCCTGGGTGCAGCCCGTGTGAGGTGACTCCCAGCCTCCTGTGTAGGATTCCTCTGCACAGCTGTGTCTTGCGGGGACTCTGGTTCGGGTCCTAACGTCAGCCGAGCAACCTGTTTTTCAGCTCAGCACAGTCACCTCAGAGTGGACGCGCACTCCCTCTGACCACCCACCTTGCAGCCCCTGCTGGCAGCTCCGGGCAGCGTCCACGTTGGGCCAAGGCAATGAGAAGCTCTGCGGTGCGGTTGCCCTCCGCTGGAGCCACCAGCCCTGACTGAAGGAACACAGGGGCCCGCCAGGTGCGGTGATGTTGGCAGGCGAGGGGACAGCTGCAAGGCTGTCAGGATTATCCCTGGGAGCTGCGCAGGCTGCTGACAGCGTGTAGATGGCCCAGGAAGGGGGGGTCACAGCAGTGGCAGCTGCTGGGTTCATGGAGTCAACTTTGGACCCTGTCAGAGGCAAATGGCCTCTGGCAGATCTTGGCCCGACCTGGATCATTCCCAGACGTGTTTTCTCATTTGGAACCCACGAGCAGGCCCTTCGGTTTTTGAACCCCTTCACTTTGATTACGAGTCAGATGTCCCGACGCTGGAGTGGAGGGGAATGAGACCTGGGGTGTCCGGGTCTCCCTGTGTCCACTGTCTCCCCACGGTGCGATGTCCTGTTGAGAGCCGCGGCCCCAGCCCTGAGCGGGCTGTCTAGGAAGCTCTACGAGCTGGCGAGCTCCCGCGGCTCTCTGCTGTCCCTAGCCAGGACTGCCCTCCCAGGACACCTCTACACCTTGGCCTTTCTTTTCCACCCGAAACCTGGGCCCCAAACCCATGGCCCAGGGAAAGAATCAGATGAAGTCATTTATGCTGAGGTATAAGCAGCCAAGTACTGTTCTGTGGTAATTCTGTGAATCTCCCAGAATGCATACATTGTAATAGGGAGCCGTGATCTGCTCCGGCAAACGCATTTCTAATGGCACAACCCCTTTTCTGTGTCAGCTAGGATGGACGTCTCAGGAGCCTTCCCCCAGCCCCTCAGGTCATTCTCTGGGTGGATTCCTAATGTAAAGCCACGGGTTTTTTTTTTTAAGATGCAGTATTCAGTCGTTTTATCTCAGGAAACATGTATCTTCACATCTTTGCTAAAATTCATTGAAATCAGTGAAAATAAAAAAGGAGCATTTTTTAGCTGCCATTTTATTTCGGGTTGTTAGACCAGGTCTCCGATGAACTGTAGGTCCCTCCTGACCCTCTTACCTATAGATTTCTACAACTTCAGAAAATGTCTGTTCGCCGAAACGATGAAGTAGTGACAGGTGGATGAACTGACACAGAGAGACGCCTCAGTCTGGTTGACTCAAGGACAGTGCTTCCCCTCTGTGAATGGACGGTCCAAAGGAGATGAGTCTGAGGGTCCTCATGCAGGCCAAGCAGTTTCCAGGCGGGAAACCTGGTCTCTGCCCTCGGAGTTTTGTCCTGAGCCTGTAGCTGAGAAGCAGTGAATGGCGGGAACATCATTCTGATGAAAATGCTAGTTCGTCGTGCAGGCATCATTTATCGTCACATAGCAACGGGTGCTGCAAAAACGTCCTTGCAGATCAGTCTCGGACTTGAATTTTCAGCTGGGTGGCTCCTTGTCACCATTTTATCAGGTGCGCCTCCCTGTGTCACGCGTCCTGTCTCGTAAGTCTGCATAGCATCCAGCAAAGTGCTTTGTGTAAAGTAGGTGATGAATAAGTGCCTACTTAAGGAGCCAGCATAGTTTTCTTTTTATTTGATTTTACTTCCTACATTTTTCTTAAGATGTAGGGGGTTAAGCCAAGGAGACCTGTCTCTTAGAAACTCTTATATATAAATATTGATGTCAAAGTAACTAGGCTTGCCTAGACAAATAAGCACATGCAAGCGATTTGGCAAACAGTATATATCAAGATAGGCCTACACAGATACATCTGCAGAGCCCCACCCGTACTGAGGGCGCTAAGCAGAGGGCAGCTGAAGAAGCATTAGCTCTGTGACTTCAGTCTTCTTGCCTCATCGGCTCCTAGACGTTCCATTGGTAGGGCATTTCCTAAGGAGGCTGTTGAAGCCATGGCCCCACTGAAGATACTCCTGAAGGCAGTGGGCTGGGATGCAGGGCCTCGGCCCAAGGCGTAAAGCGAGGCCCCCACAGGAGGTCCACATTGTCCACACGTGGGGGGATCCCCTGAGCTGGAAATGGATGGTTTCAGGTACTCGATCCAAACTCCACTTCCTCTTTCGAGTAGGCTCATAACCGTCCTTGAGGCTTTGACAAGGGGGCTGCCTAATCAGGAAGTCAGCTGCTGGTTCCTCAAGCAGAGTTTTTAAGTCATTCATGGAGCCTAGCTTCCCTCCTTCCCGCTGTGACCCAAGATTGTCCCTGGATTGTCCTTAGAAAATTAAAAGAAGTCCCTGGCAGTCCCCAAACCACCTGTTTTTATTTGGAAGCCCTGCCATCAGAATTTTCCTATGTGTTTAAAGACTTTTGTCATTTTAATGGTGTCTTCTGTCTGTGCTGTAGCACACGAGCCTTCCTGTCTTCCCCACCAGAAGTTTCCAAACTTTCCAAATACGATCCCCATTCAGCATCAGCTCCCACAGCCCCCCATCACCTCCTTGTACCCGTATTTACCGAACTCCTAGGCAGTCTTTGGAGGTGCCATGGGAAGCTTCCCTGTCCAAGCTTCCACTCTCACCCACACAGGTGGCTGCAGCCCTGAGTTTGGGAATCAGGGTCTCAGATTAAATAGCCCTAAATCTTTCATCGTGTGCTGTAGCTCTGAAATGCTTTCCTCCTCTTCCTTAAACTGTGAAGACCACAGTGCCTCTATTGTGAAAATACTGGTTATACAGAGCTGAGTGTTTTCCCTAGCAATGCCACCTGTGGGCTCTCCGTGGGACGGTCACTTCAGTGGCAGTAGGTCCCAGAGCACACGCACTGTACCCTGGGGCACAATTCTCTGACTGTACTGAACAAGTAGCCTACATCACAGAAGAGCAGTCCCAGATTTCTGAGTCACAGGGACCCTCCACGTAGTCTTCCAACTCGAACCAAAGACACCAAAGAGCTTTGTGCATAGGGCCTACAGGGGTTATTTAATGTATTAGAAATTAGAACTGAGACCAGTTTAAAGCGCTGCCATTAGAGTGACAACATCACATGTCACGTAGCTTCTGGAACCCCCCGCAGCACACTCGTGAAAAAGACATGCAGTAGTAACTTAGTGTTAGTGAAGTAGTGGTTTTGCCTTCTGGACCCCCCAACATAGAATGTGTTGGTGACACCTTCCCTCAGATCTAGAAACTTACCATTTAATGCCCCAAATAAATACTAGTCATCGATGTTAAATTCTGGTTTAACAGTGCTTCTTGCAATCATCCTAACAGTAGAGATTATTAGAAGCCAGAACATATTCTTTAGCCACCTGGTGTTGTATGCTCTCTCAGCGCCTACCCTGGAGTCCTGCTTCCGTTCATTTTCATTTCCTAAGAAGCAGCCCTGTGGAACGCTCAGCCATAACCGTCGCGGTAATTAGAGCGCACTGTTCCCTTTGGTAATAATCTGTGGGAGGGCACGCCGAATACTGTGGTAAACACTCTGCTTCTCCTCGGTATCTGGTGTGATTTCATCTGAGGGCGACTATCAGCCTTGTAACCGTCCTTCCTGGTCAGCTTGGGCCACAGGGAGGCAAGAGCTGAAAATCCAGCTTAAATTTATTTGCTCCGCAGGGTCCTATGGCATTATTTCTACGTGAAAATATTCCTGAAGTGACCTTATTCCTTGGATCCTTTTTCCCCTGTGCTCTGATTTATTTTTGAAATCTGTATATTTCTTAATAGAGTGTATCGTCTGTCTACTCTCCAATGGGAATGAATGAATGGGAAAGAACCCCGTTCAGAGGGCTAGTTGCAGTCACTGTATGGCAGGGCCCCAGGAGCGTCCGTCAGCTAAGGTTTCCTGGATGGAATGGATCTTAAGTGGCACTTGGGAGGGAAGGAAGTGGGCTGCTGGAGATGGGTGTTCTGCGCGAGGGGTTGGCTGTAACAAAGGGGCAGCTGTAGCGCAAGTGACTGATGTCCTGGGGCAGTAAGGACATCTGCGTGAGTCTTGTGCCGGAGCTGAGTACCTTGTTGTGCTTGAATTTGATTGAAGAGGCAGCTGAGGGCAGGCGCTTGGGAAAAGTGGGGCCACGGTCTCCTAGCGAGGAAGGGTTCCCGCGCCAGTTTCCAGCGCAAATGAGAAGGTAGAGAATGAAAGGCTGAGAGGCCAGTTCGGAGAACATTTTGAGGGGATGTATGTGGAGATGGAAAGGCACACCTGAAGGATGGGAGAAGCAGGTGAGAGTTTGAAGAATCGGTGCATTGCAGCCTCATTTGTAGCTGGTTTGAGTTGCAGCTAATTCACTGTGTATTGACTTTCCACCAGGCCCAATTTACAGGTTACTGTATACAGAGCCTGCCACAGTACGTAGCACGTAGTAGGCACTTCGTAAGTGTTGTGTGAAATGAATCACATGGGTCCCCTACCTCCAAGGACAATGGAGACAGACAGCTAGGCGAGTAAACAGAGCAGTGAAGTATGTACAGGTGACTTCGAGAGGGTCTTCTGAACAAGGACAAACGGCAGGTCTGGGGCAGCAGCCCTGGGGGACCCTCGGACCCAGCTGCAGACGTGAGTGCACAGTTCCTGCTTCGGCTTCTAACCTCCTGGGCAGCACCCAAAGGGTCTTGAGGCGTCAGGGCCCTTGGACTGTGGGGTTTCTAGGTCACCTGACTATGGAAGCACCAGCTCCTCCCCAGTGTGGGCAGGAGCCAGTATACAACAGAAATACCTGTTGCCACTTCGGCTGCAGCCGAATGCTGCCAGCTTCGTGGTCGCGGTTGCAGGTGGCTCCAGCCTCTCCCCTGGCAGGACCCAGCATCAGGTGGCCACCTTCAGGTTGAGCAGAACTGATCACCTGAAACGTCGGGTTAGGACTCTTACACAGAGCTTTGCAGGCAGCCAGTTCCTTTTCTTAGAGTACAGCTGGTCCGGAGATTGGTCTAGTGACCTGTTCCAAGGCAGCCTGCAAGGGCTGTCAGGCTGGTCAGTGACATCACCACAGGGGACAGTGGAGGCTGGGTGGCCACTCAGGGTGCGGGGCGTGTCCACCCAAGGTGGGCTGGCAAGGGCTGCCTGTGGTGGGATGCTGCTCGGTGTTTCCCCACTGCTGCAGTGCTGGGAGTCAGGGCGAGGGCAAGCCCTGGTGTGTCCTGTTTGCTGACATGTGCGGTATAAATACCCCCACCGGGACCCCCTGCAAACTCCTGGCAGGACCAGGAGTCGAGGGGCACCATTATCTAAGATTGCCCCCAAGCAGGTACAGCATCTCAGATCACAGACAATAATTAAATGTAACAAGATAATTACGAAGAGATGGGTTTTAAGTACTTATCACACTCATTCTTAATAGAATTTGTTTCATTTTTAAGTTGATACTTCATTTTTGGTAGTGACTATGTTCAAAGGCCAGCTCGAAAATTCCTGAAAATTTGACAATCTGTTCGCTCCCCACGAGCTGGTGAGAGCTGACCCCAGCATCTTTCTGGGTCAGAACAATCCGGAAGGAAGTACTTTGTCTTGCCAAGCAAGGTGCCAACACTGTGTTCTGTTGAGGGTAGCTAAGGCCTGCAGTGTTGTTCCCAAGTCTCCCAGTAGCCAGGGAATCTGTCATTCAGAGGGGAGAGCTGTCCTGAATGGCTTACTTAGCTTCAGGTCCTGGTGTCCCTGGGTGACAGTTCCCTTCATCTGCAGGGAGTGGATGGTGCAACACTGTGAGGTTTGCCTGGGGGTGGGAGGCCCTGGAGGCCACAGAGTGACATTGTTAGGGGACAGTGAGAAGTTTACCAGCTGCCCTCCTGTCCTGCCCAGTACTAAGTGGGAAACCCAGGGATACCTTCACTGAGGACTCCACCAGAGAATTCAAGACAGCCTGGGTGACATTTTTCTTGGAGGGATTCAAGGGGAAGGTAGACGATGTGCAGAAATGAAGGAGAAATCATTATAGCTCTGCAATGTGTCAAAGAAAAGAGAGGGTGGGACAATATCCTTGAACTGGGTCTTCAGTGATGACCAAAGAAGACAGATCGCGGAAGCGGGAGGAGAGAGATGGGCGAATGGGGATTCCTGGCCGAGGAAGTAAAGTAGACGGAGGCAGGAGTATGAAGGCGTGGAGAGAGGTTCACTGTTGTCCAGGTGCGTTCTTGCGTTCCTGGGTGGTTGACTCCTATGGTCTGACTGTGCGTGTGCCCCCAGAATTAGTATGTTGACATCCCCTAGAGCAACAATATTAAGAGGTGGGCCCCCAGGAGGTGTCAGCGTCATGAAGGTGGAGCCTTGTGGGTGGGGTCAGTGCCCTTGTGAAAGAGGCCCCACAGAGCTGCCGAGCCCAGAGGGCAAGTGGAGATCCCAGGGGAAGAGGACTTTTGGGGGGCCAGGTTGTCAAGGGCATGTCAATGCCACACTAAGGAGTTTTGAAGTTTCTTCCGTTTGGGTGAGAGAAAGACCTTAAAGTATGCAGGGCACTGAAAGAATCAGGTTCCTGTACTTGAAAGAATCCTGAAAACACCCTCGGGCACCACTTCATTGCCTGGGGATTATAGATAAAATTCCCCAAATCAGCCCACAGGCTGCTGGGAACAGCTTGAGTCTTTCTCTTGCCTCCAGTTTCCACCCTGAGGGCCTTGAGGGCTTGGCCCTAACTTGTTCTTAAAGGCAATGTTTGCTCACTGCCACAATAGTAGTCTTCATGGTTAAGTTCATTCTACTCCTTTCCAAAAGGTGAATTAGAAAAGCAATACACCTTTAGTGAAGAGAGTAATCTTGAGTCACTTAAGCGACTGTCCACTCCCTTCCGTCCTAAAGACAACTCGATGCCCATAAATGGCTGTGAGCCCCCGGAACTGTTTGTGCTCGAACCTCAAGTTCAGCAGTGTAGTTGAACCTTCTGCCTGTAGTTCTAGAATTTTCTCTGTCCTCTTCCCTTTAAGAAACATTTCTGTACATCTGGATGGAGAATGGAAAAATATACATAGCCAAAATCTCTTAAACCTTTTTTTAAAAAATAAGGAACAATTACTTGAGAAACTAGGTGAGTCAGTGAGTGCGCAGACATGGATGTGAAACACGGAAAGTGTCTGTAGGCAGGAGCTTCTCAAGAGAACTGTCCTTCAAGTGAAATTAAACTGGCACAATTGGAAAGGCCTGGGTTATTCAGTTTTGCAATTTGAAAAAAAATAGGTGAAGTTGAGTTATTAATCTCTCACTCCATCTAACCACAGCGGGGGTTCGTGGACAAAGCTGTGTAGTGTCTCGCGCCTCGTGGGAAGAAGTGACTGTCCCAGACGCACTTTGGTTCCACTCCCCAACCCCGGCCTGGTCTCCTGACTTGGTGCGTGAGTTGCAGGTGTTACCGCATTTCCACAGGTGTCAGGCCAGGCAGAAATAATGAGGAGAAATGTCTTACTGGACCTTGCCTCCAAGGGCCATGTGGGCCAGAGGGATCCGAACTCTCGCCCACTGATGTCTGCGGGCCCCGTCTAACTGATGGGATTGTATTGTTCCCGGGCAGCATTTTGATAAAGTCCAATTGGTGGGTATTATTGAAAAATTCAAAGGACTGAACCAAACAGAAATCGTATTTCTGGTGTTTCTTTGACTAACTGCACAAACTTGGGCCTGCATTCTCAAGACAGTTGGAACCGAGTAGCCACGACGGCCCTTTTAGCTGGGGCAGATGGCCTCCACTTTTCTACTGCTCCCTTGCAGGCCGCCTCAGGCGGTATTGACACCCGCGTGGCTTTAATGGGCTGTCATATTTACAAGCTTGAATAACTGCTACCACAGGAACAGATAGCAGCCAGAAGGAAGCAGGCCTGAGCATCAGGACAGAGTTGCGGACGGAACATGACTCTGCCTGGCTGCATGTTACCTGTTTAGTTACTGGATCATGGAAGGAAAGGTCTGAAGCGTCCCAGGGAAGGGGCTGAGGTGGCCGTTTGGGGGTTGCAGCCCTCAGGGACGTGGGTGGAAAGTTGTTTACCAACTGGCACGGAAGTGTTTTCAGGGTATTACAAACCTAGGTCACAGGTGGGGCTGTCCAGGAGGCTGACCACAGAATGCAGGTGAGCTTACAGGATGTGTGTGAAGGACCCTCCTTAATCCATCAGCACCTGTGGAAGACACAGAAAGAGAGCAAGAGTCAGCTGAGAGGGGGGGTCTAGCTGCAAAACAGGCCCAGTAGCAGCCTCAGCTGGGACCTGTGAGGAGCTCTGGGGCCAGGATGGCCCTGCATGACAGTCCCCCAGGGGACCCAGATGACCAGGCCATTCATCCCAACAGGGATCATTCACTGAATGTAGAAAAGGTCAGACCCCGGATGATCCCTCGAAGGGGCTGAGAACGGAAGGCTGTTGGCCTAGAACGCCTTCAGCTCCAGAGCAACAAGTTCCTCCCAGAAGGGGGTCTGGACAGCAAAGGACAGCGGCCACCGCGACCAGCAGCTGTGTGACACGGGGTGTGAGCCAGTCCTGCATGGGCCTGTCCTGCAGGTTCCCCAAGGCTGGGCCTGCATTGTTTGCACTGGTCCAGAGTCCAGCAAGTTCAGGGCCTGAAGAGACGAGTATGAGGCCCTGAGGCTCCTGCCCCATTTGCTGGCTTGCCACGCAGTCACTGCAGACACTGCTCCGTCTTCACATGCGCAGTGTGAGGCCGTCATACCATCCTCGCTGTGTCTGGGAATCTGAATCAACTCCTACTCTCTCTTACTGTGGCCTCAGAAGAGAACACTTTGTGAGAAGGGCCAGAAACCTCCTTCCTTCTGATGCCCTCCCTTCTTTCTGCCCCAAACCTGTAACTCTGCTGGGTTTACCTCACTGTGGACGAGTCAGATGTCTTCTCCGGGGTTGTGCAAGTGTGGGTACAACTTTCTGTATTTCATTGTTATCTGTTCGCCAGGACTGTTGTCCCGGGCATCTGAAAAATATCTCCCTTCATTGCAAAAGGATTCGGGTACCAGTAGTAAGTATTTTTTAAATACTTACTACTGAGACCACTTACCAGTAGTAAGTATTTTTTCTAAGTGTTTCTAAAGCAACGGTCCCAAGAAATTATAGCCCCAAGCACATCATAGCTTGTTATTTTCCCAAATCTCATTGAAGCATTAACGCCAAATGGAATTTTCCTACTCTTTCCCGGTCCTCTCTCATCCTGACAGAATTAAGATGTCATTAATGTCTAAAAACCTAATCTGATTTATTGTAATTTTGTACTGTATTACAGATATAGAAAGTAATTGCCCTTAAATGTCAAATACTAAGGAAGCTGCTACTATTTTAGTTGTGCGGGGTTCTTATCTTTCCTATCTTTCATTCAGCTTTTTATTCATCTCATAAACATTTAGTGAAAACTTATTGTGTGTCAAGGGTTGTTTTTAATAGGATTTATGGCTCAAAAATCTTCTGGTTTTGGTTTGAAAGCTTGAGAACTATAAAAAGAAAGACGGAAAGTAATAAATGGTGTAAAAATAGTCTGGCATTTATTAACTGTTACCCAATTTCTTAAACACACCAACTAGGTGGTCCATGTGTTGTCTTTACTAGGAGGAAGCTTACAATCTAATCCAGAAAAAAGACACTCGTATAAAACAAAATAAAAATAACAAGGCGCCATAATCAGTTGCTAAATGTCGTGGTCGGGTGTGAATGATGGTAGAATTCAGAAAACTGAAAGGGGGCAGGGTGGATAGGAGCTGGTCGGAGAGACTGCAGGGAAGAAGAATGTAGAGTGTCACAGAGGGTTGGGGTTCAGAGAGACGAGAGCCACGATAATAGAGGCACAGAACGTGCGCGAAGGTGGGAACAGCAGAGATTTGTGGTTGACGAGAGCTTCCTACTAACTCTGCCCTAAGAATGTCGAGTATTGAAAACATCCAGCACCTCTTCCTCCTTTCAAGATTCTCTGACAGAGTGGAAGAGGCAAATGTTTTTACTGTTTCACAACTAAGGTTATTTGACTTCTCGGTTACAGCTGGGGCTGATTCTAACTACCGACTGGTAGGGCAGAAGAGGCCGTTGCGTTGGTTAGCAGATCAGGGTCAGGGGATGGAAAGCTCTGCATTGCCTGGTGTGTGGACACGACAAATTGTTTACTCCCTGTGAGCCCTGCTTTTTGTATCTAGGACTGGAACGAGAGCCTTATCTATCTTACTGGGTGGCTATGGCTGCAGAATTACATTGATAAATGTGAAGATTCTTTGTAAACTATCGAATGGTACAAGTATCTGTTAGTATTTTCGTTATCCTCTCCACTAAACCACAGCTTTAGCTCATGGATTTTAGATTCTTTTCACTAAAAGGTTAAGTGTATTCAGCAACGTTTTCTGTATTATAAGTAGCAATCATCACACTGCCGTGAAATTTAGTTAGTAAGGCTCAGCTCGCATTTGTTCACTAAATAGCACAGAACAGAGGAGCAGGACCTATCTCGCACCCTTTAGTACGGGCGATTGTGTCATGCACAGTAATCATTAGTGAGACACAGGGACATAAGCCATGCGCGTGTGGGTCGGATGTAAAACAGATTTGTTTCTGTGGGTTGTTGTCGGAGAGGATGGAAGGGCACTGCTCAGCAACACAGCACAGGAAGGACAAAGCACTCAGGCCTCGTTTTTCAAACCCCGGAGGTAAACTAACCAAGAAGACACATTTCAGAGGCAGGCTGTGCTCGGTACAGGACGTAGACTGTGAAGAAAGGGGGCATGGTGCTACACACTCTGCACTTTTTCCGTAGGTCTGTTGCCGACACTCGGATTCTCTCTTCACTTCTACTGCCCAGTGTAGAAAGGAAAGTATGTTTTCCACTAAAATCTACATGGCCAGAACCTCACCATACCCTCCTTTTCCTGGCAGATTCTAAGTTGCTTATCTTGGAGAACTAACCCTCAGTCAGTGTTGTGGGATCAAAAAATAAAACGCGGTGTGTGTAGAAATCCGCGTTTTCACTGTCGGTCCAGGGAGGAGACTGGCAGCGTGCAGAACGCGTTCAGCTGGAGAGCATGTGACGATGCATCCATCTACAGAGGGTACCACAGGTTCGAGAAACCAGCCAAGGAGAGTGAAGGACCAGAGCGAGCAGTACCTGAGAGACTTTACTGGCCCTGTGCCAGAAAGGGCAAGAGGCAGAAACAGCGTTCCAGATCCCGGGCGGGGTTCCAGGTCCCTGTTTGGGTTCCAGAGCTCTGTTGGGGCTCTAGATCCCAGGCAGGGCTCTGGGCAGTGGGAGAGAGGCCATGTGACCAGAGCCTCCCCTGGTGCACCACAGCCTCCGCCAGCAACAGAGAGAGGCCGGGGAAAGGCCTTTAAATTATTTTCGATGCAAGTAAACCAAACACCCGATTAACAGTGACTGAAGCCATATGGCCATTTACTGCTCACTTAAATTTAGAAGTAAGGGGTCTCAGGCTCCGTGAGGCAGCTTAAGGATGTCATCAAGATCCCTGGCCTGTCCTGGAGGTCTGCTCCACCCGTCGTGTGTCAGCTTTTTGGCTTCGTGCTTGTCCCTGCATGATGGCCAGATGGCAGCTAAAACGCCAGCCTTCACATACATATTGAAGGCATGAAGATGAAGAGGGCGGGGTGCCAGCAAGCCCTTCTCCTGCAGCTGTGCCTCTTGCTAAGGCATCTGAAGGTTTTCCAGAAGCCCTCAGCCAACCTCCATGGAGTAAGTCTCTTTCGTCAGAACCCTCACCTGCCATCTCCTGTTGCAAAGGATGTTGGGAGGGTGAGCATCTCACAAAGGAGAATGGTTTTAACTGATTTCAGCTGATCCTGATCTCACCATGGGTGGGGCACCTGGGTTCCTTTCTGACGGGCAGCCGCCACCCAACAGTGTCCACCCATGGGAACTTCTCAGAAAAGCCCGAGGTGAAGAACAGCGTGTCCCACTGACTTCATAGGCACAGCAGGGTGTGGATCACAGGTCCAGAGGAGGGAACAAATCAGTGAGGAGGCAGGAGGAGGGCACAGATTGGCCAAGTTTGTGTCCGCTCCCCTGGGAACAATCGTGCTTTGCTTTCTTGAGATTCGTCTTTCTCAGACACCATGTGAAATCTGCCCCCACTTTTGTAGAGCCCAACCCATCCTGCAACATCTGTGTTCCCTGTCATTTGGCACCGTGCTCAAGAAGGGGGAAGCAGGGTGCAGACTAAGGAAAACCTTGGGAGACGAACAGCCTTGGTGGCTGTCACTGAACTGCAAACACGGCTTCAAAGAGTAAACCAGGAGGCCTGAGAGGCGCTGGACAGCCAGGCTCCCAGGCAGGCTTCCTGGCACGGCAGGAGGCAGAATGTTATGTGTGTGATAGGAGTTACTCTCCTTTTATTCACGTAAGAACTCTCTAAAGGAAGAAGACCAGACAGGAACCAAAGAGTATGGAGGAAACGTGAGGATGGCATGTTCGAGGGGAAATGAAAGAGGAAAGAAAATGTACGAGAGAAAGTTCTAGATGCTGAGGCAGTTGTGCTCCTCCCGCCGCGTGGGGTCCTCGGCAAGCTCTCCATTGGCCGTCAGTTCAGCCCGAGCCCGAGCCCCTCTACGTCTGTGACGCGCTCTTTATGTCAAAGCTTGCCAACCTCCTGACTCCGCGGGTGCACTTCAGTCTTAGCAGAGGGAACAAAGCCGAGGGCCCGTGTGCTCAAGTTGTGGAGCCCTGGGGTCTCTCCCGCAGCTCGCTCATGGCTCTCCAGTGGGAAGCTCTGCTTCTTCTCAAGCTGCTGTGACTCTGCGAGACGCAGGGTCTGGCTGCCGGGTCAGCCTGGGTGTTCTGAGACGAAGACCTGCTAAGAGATTGGCTCGGAGATTAGACGTGCAGAACATTTATTAGAGGACATGCTGGGAAGGGAAAGATAGGGAAGGAACAAGAGGAGCCTGGGAGAGCTGTCAGATGACAATGCGGGTCTGACCCCAGTGAAGAAGGAAGGAACCCAAAGGGAGAGAAGGAACAGGGGGTTTAATGCACCCACACCAGGTGTGAACAGACACAGTCTCACCTTATAAATGGGCAAACTTCTGACTTAAGACCAGCCCAACCAATATCGATGTCGAGTTTTAGTATGTGTTAGATTTTTTAAATCCTTTTCCTTTTCAGAAATAAAAAAATACAATAAGAAGGAACATGATGTATTTCTGATAGGCTGACATCTCAGAGCTTCATTTCGAAGTTTATTTGGAGGACCATTTTTACTTAATATGGACCTTTTTCCCCTGGACAAGGAATATTTTAATGATATTATTTTCTTTTCCTAGCAGAAACTCCAGTTATATAATAGATGGGCAGATTTTCCATTAAGACAAGAACTGCACTTTTTACATTGTAGTACCTTGAGACTCCATTTTGGGAATGGGTCTCATCCTAAATTCAGTGTCATTGTATCTAGTTTACCACCTCAAACATTGCTCGTAGCAGAAAACTTGAAAAGATACACGCCAGCCAGCCTCCCCCCAGAACAAGAGGCCGGGCGCATTCTTGTCAAAGAGCAGAAATGATTGGTACCTACCCAGCTTCTGTAGTGTCATGTGTCACTAAGTAGCTCCCACACACAAGTGCTGAGGACATCATCCATTTGGGACCAAAAATGTAGAAATCAGTGTCAATAGCTTGTCTGCCAGAGAGACAGTAGGCTGACTGAAAATCATGCAAGTTAGGTATTAAAGTATTTAATTTCCAAAAAGGAAGGCTGGAATACATACCTACAGAGTTAGACCTTCTGCCTCTGAGTCCCATTACAAGAAAGCTTTGGAGCAAAGACCTCAGTCTGGCCTTTCCGTGATGTTATGTACGACCTACAGAAACTCAATGACACAGGCATTTCACTTTGGGAGTATGAACCATGTCACTGATTGGACCTGCAGTTACAGGCATCATATTGCTCGTAAATGTTCTGCCAGCAGCCTGTTGGGAAGGCCATTTCATCTTGTAACATTAACAGTGTTCACATCAATTTTTACTCACATGGAACATTGGGATTGGAAAACGTACAACTGTGCTTTGATTCCTTTATAAGACACAGCACCATAGATAAAGCTAAAACTCTTTTCTGGCATTTTGATCTTTAGAAATGTGTTAAAAAAAAGTTCCTTGGATAGGGGCCAAGCACGTAGAGTGTAACGGCTGTAACCTCAGTGCGGTGGCAGGTGGTGATTCCGTCAGCAGTATTAACGGATGGGAATGAGGGTGGGAGGCGGAAAGACCAGCCTGAGGATTGAATTTGCCCACTGCTGGGTTCGGGCCTCTGAACCAGGACATCTCTGAGGTCGAATGATTATCACTCAAATACTTTTCTGGTGTTAACTTACTGGGTGGTGGTGGTGTTTTTTCACTTTTTTAGATTTTTAGTAGTATTATGAAACTTTGGGCTGTTTAAAGTAATTTTAGATCAAGCTGTTTGACTGAATGAAGCTTTGGGAAGCTTTTTACCCTTCCTGGGTTAAATTAGCACTCAGACTGAGATCCCTGCCTTCCAGGGGGACCTTCATCAGACTCCACGGTCCCGGGTCTTACGAACATCGCTGTGAGTGCTAATGGCCCGAAATTCTCAGTCATCCAGCACTCAAGGCAGCCCCTTAAGTGGCCCCAGGATCTGTGTGAGACTAGGACCTAGGCCTTCTGCAGATCCAGCCTCATGTACTCAGAAATGCAGGGAATCATTTCCAAATTGCTCTTGCAACTGAGAAATTATTCGCTCTTCTAGTTATTTCACGTGGAGCTGTTTCAAAGTCAGAATCAGTGCGGGACATCATCTATGACCGTGACCCCTTGCGTTTCTCTTCCTCTAACTCTTACCTCGCCATGCTCCAGGGTCCACCCGAAGCCCTACTTCATCCTCAGAGGTTTCCGAAGCTGCTGCAGCTCTCAGTGACCAAAGCACTGACCTAGTTAGTGGAGCCCATCAGGCGGCATGTTGGGGAGGCGGTCTAATGATGCTTCATTTGTCCTGACTCTTCATTGCTGCCGTTGCTCTGGGTGTGGGTTCCAACCCAACTCCTTGAGTTTGGGGATTTACCTTGAACTTTTACTTCTCACAACCTTTGCCTCTCATATTGCTTAATCTGTGTTTGATAACTACTTAGACTCATAATTGCTACTTGATAAACATTTTACCAAGTATATCTTGGTAACGATCGGTACCAGGCCTCAGTAGGGAAAGCTATGTAATTTGCAGGCATCATTTCCAAAACAAGAAATATTACTTGTGAATTATTTCAGGTATTTGATTTTAACCTTATCTTGAAGACATGAAATTGCCTTAAAAACAGCTGCTTGAAATTGGGGGGGAAAAGGAAATGAATGAACGAGTGAGTGAGTGATGTACCTAAATGCCACGGAAAGTGGAAATGCCACGGAAAGTGGAAGGTGAACCTGGTCTGTTTTTCTTCTCTAGTCGATCTTCACTGGGGGCAGGAGGTGGAGAAGAACTGGATATTTGTAATGGACAAATATTCCAGATTCTCGGCTTAGTAAAGTTAGGGACATTAGGAAAGAGAGATATCTGGTTGGAAAATAAATTGGCATTGCAAAGTGGAAATGGTTCAGCCGAATACAGATTTTGCAGGCCAAATAGAGTTTCTGCAGGTCTAACGACTCTTTTTTTTTAATTTAATTCTTGTTCAAGTACAGTTTTCTGTCCCCCACTCCTCTTGAAAAGCACTTGAACCCTGGCCCAAAGGACATCTTTCTGCGTGTCTATTGTTAAGCAGTCAGTAAGCTGTGTTTGGGGCCCGGACCAAATGCTGGCCTTTCATTTCTCAAATTACAGCTTCGTCATCCTGGCTCAGATGTCCCTCCATACACAATTTAGAAATTAGAGTGTAAACATAGAATGAGCATGTAACTGTGCCTGGTTTGCTCCAGAAAGAAATGTGAGCTTTCTTCCCATTGGACGTCTCTTGATTACCTCATCCCAGATGTGACAGTTCTCATCTGAGTGTTGCAGAAGAGAAAGAAGCCCCTTTAAAAGCTTAATTTTCACAACTCACTGAGAAGGTATTTTTCAGAGTCCATAAGAAATGCCAGGATTATGCCTGATGTTTGGGAAGTGGGAAAGAAAAAAGGGAGGAAAACCCACCTGGCCAGTGTGCTTCTCAAACTTAACGGTGCATGGGAATCACCTGGGGAACTTGGCAGAGGCAGGTTCTTATTCTGAAGGTCTGGGTGGGCCTGAGAGTCTGCATTTCCGAAGCCCCGGGGTGATGCTGCTGCTGCCCGCAGACCACACTACTTAGAACAGCAAGCTCTATGGGACGTAATGTGCCTTTGCCAGGAGTACACATTACTACTCGAGGTTGCAATTCTAAGGAGATCAAGACAAAAAATGCTGTCTTTCAATACTTATGAGTCATTTAGTAAGACTGGAAGGTGAACACTAGCCACTCAACATATGCGATGTAGCCAAAGTGTGTGTTGTTGCATTAATTTGAGTTTTGTTCCAACCCCCGTTCCAAAAGGCAGCCGAGTATTCTTGTTCTCTTGGTTCCAGGGCATTTGCAGGTCTAGAACTAAACTTCTCTTCCTAGGGATGCTTGTTTACAAATATTGGGGAGGGAAGTGAGCATCTTTGGAGTTAAGGGAAGTTGGGACCTAAGGAAAAGAACCTGAAAGACAATGGATATTTATTTTCCAGAGGGGAGGCGGTATTCATCTCTGTGTGAGATCTCCAAAGACCCCCTTGACCCAGGAGTGGGAAGTAGAGCTATTTCCTACAGAAAGATCTGAAACTGAGTATCCCACCAACTTGGTAAGAGTTGGGGAGGCTCAGCATCGGACTCCAATCAGTTTTACAGAAACACAGTGCATGGCATTCTCTGCGCCGGTAGACGACTGCAGAAAATTCATACCTGCCTCACATGAAATTCACATCTGCAGAGTCTACAGGAATATGCTCTTAACGTTGTTTTCAAAACTCCACAGCCAAACAAAAGAAATGCTAACGGGAAAATAAGTATATTTTTGTGCTCACACACTGGTGTGCAGCTGTTAACTGAGAAATGAGTGGAGGAGGCGTAAATGAGCCTTCATGCAAACCTGAGTCTTTAATCGTTAGCAACGTGCACTCAGTAAGTATTTAATACTGTCACTCTTGACATGCACTTGGGTTAATACACTGCATTTTCCCCAGAAACCATGACTGAGGTCCGTAGGTGGATATTTAAGTGTTTAAGATTTTGGTTATTTTCCAAATTCATTTCCTAGTTTTCATCATCATAATCTCATTTCTTTGCTCCCTGAAGATACTGGATTACTTTTCAAAAGGCACCATACATACATTATCTTGGGCACTCTTAATAATGAGATCAATACTGTTGAGACCCTGCCGTAGAGAATTCGGCCGCGCAGCAGGGGCATCTGAGCGTTGCTTCCTTAGTGCTTTGAGTAATGCCAGTCCTGCAGCAGATGTAGTGAGTTATCAGTCACCCTTTACCGATTTAGTGAATAAGTAGAGACAGTTCTCTATTCTGCTGTCATAAGTGCCTCGTGAGTCTTTGGTGTTAATAAAGATAGCCTGAAATATTATAATTTCAATCAAATACTGTATTTTGGTTTTAATTTCTAAACATTTTGCCAGAAGCTTTTTGATCGGTGGTTCCTGCAAAGAGGAAGCAAGTAAATGCCCGGAGGGACCAGTCAGAGCAGCCCTGCTCTCAAATACACAGATTGTCCTACTGAGTGAAAGTGTCTGAGATCTGCTAGGACCTTGCCACCATGGCATTAGGCGAGGAGAATCTGACATCGCCCCCTCTGCAGCTGAGGTGGGGAATATTTAATAGAAATGTTTAATATTTTACTTTTATTTCTCAACAAGTTCAATGTGTTCGAAGCAAACATTTTTGTGTTCGCTTTGGAACCCTTCTGGGTTTGCGGTTTCAGCTGATGCAAATGGGCGATCACTTCTGTGCTTTGCCACTAATGGTCCTGAGGGTGAGGGTCCCGCCCAAGGGAGGAAAGCCAGTGGCATGGTGCTGCTGAGACTCAGCGGGACACGAGGAAAAGGAAACTTTCACACCCAAGTCTGGTCACACGGAGAAAGTCTTATTCTGTCAAGGTCTTCTGAGCAAGCGGGAGTGACAGAGAAATATGGCTATGATCTCCACGTTGTCAGAGGTCACTCCTGGGCCACTGCAACAGCACCTTGGATGTGCCAGTCCCTCAGGCCACAGCTGAAGAATCCCGAGTCCTGAAACACCCTCTGGTCCTGCCACGCTCCGTCTCAGGGGTCTCAGTAGCTCCCACCGCCCGAAGCTTCAAGTCTGTGCTCTGAGGCCGTCTGGCTCCACAGTACACGTCCAGCCTTTCTACCCTCCCCCACCAGGCACACCCCCATCACGGCCAGGCCTGTTCCTGGCAGTGCCCCTGTAAGCCAGTCATGCCCCTCTGTCATTGCCCTGGGGCTGGTTATTTGCCTCCCATGCCCCTTTATCTGCATCCTCCTTTCCACAAGCCTAAACATCAGTTGCAGTCCCATCACACCCGTGAAAATGGTCCTGGCTGCACCCATCCCCCACTTCCCGGCTCCTTGTGCATCGATGAGTTCCACCATGCTGGCCCTCAGGAGCCGAGGGCGGCGTCCTTCAGCCGTGTCTCCTTAGAGCCCGGAACCTGGCCCAGTCAGGGCTCACTCTCGGTGTGTCACCTGAAGTGATCAGGTGCAAGCAGCTTCTCCTCTCAGCATTTCTCACGAGCAGTGGGTCTATAGAGAAGACATTCTGAGACCCCACAGACATGGCTCCCACTTCCCTTCGTACACGCCACTGGGTATGAACAATAAAGACATTTTTGTGGCCAAGCTCAAGACGCACAGGAGATTACCTGCTAAAACTACACTTTATAAGTAGAAATTTCTTAAACAAATATATACTTATTGGATTTTAATTAAAGAAAGTTATAGGGCTATAAATTTTAATATATCAAAAATACACCTATTAGTGCTAATCTACAGTAAAGATGGATGGAGACCAATGTAAGTTATTTCCTGGAAGCTATGGATAGAGTCTAATTATTGGAAATAAGTATTACAAATAGGCCACACTTGGAGTGACCTCAAGGATGTTTTGGGAGGTCTCCACGTCCTCACACTGTCTGGAATCTTGTTTATAACACACACTCGAGTCACATTTTCCTTTTGGAGAGATCAGCCTGGTGATAGTGACTGTCTCCAAATAGTCTGCATTTCCTCTTCCTCCTCAGCAATCTTTTCAAGAAAAATTACTGTTGGAGAACTTCAGCGCCTAGTTCCAGGGGACACGGAAAATGTCAAGAAAAGGTCAGAATGAAGCCAATTACCAGGAAGGCTTCACGAAGGAAGGGTGTTCTCCAGGGAGATTTTGCTTAGGGAGGGAAGAGTGGAAATTTCCCGCAGAAGAGGATGAAGAGAAAAAGACTAAGGAGACAGAAAAGAGGACACAGGTCAAGAATCCTAAGGACCGGGTCTTGTCTACACTGTGCGTTCACGTGAACAAGCTGTGGAAAGGAACTGGAGGAACAAAGCAGTTCCCTCTGAAGGAATGGTTTGAATGTTGGACTGAAGAATTTGGACTTCATCCAGCAAGCGACAGGGTGCCATGTGGGTCCATAAGCAGGAGCGTGGCAAAAGGAAAAGGTATTTAGGACAATGAATCCAACAGGAGCGCGGAGATGGCCTGGCACCCTGCGCAGGGAGGAGGAAGGCATGGAAGTGGTAGGCGGGGCCAAGAAGAGGGGAAGAGCGTGAGAAACATTCCCTGTGAAGCAGCAGCCAGCCACGTGTTCTCACAAGTAGTAGGAAAAGGGCGTCTTGCAGGCAAGTCCAGGAATGTGAGTCTCTGAGGCCAAGGAAACAGTGCTGGTGCTGGGGATGGGGAAGGGTGTTCGCTGCTCTCCGTTGGCGACGACCATTTGCCCTCAGAGCTTCTGCCTACTTTCACCACCTTTATGCCCAGCTAAGCAAATTAGCAACCATTTATTTGTTGCTGATTTTTAAAAAATTGTCCCCTGGCTGTTGTGGCTCAGTGGATCGAGTGACTGCCTGTGAACTGAAGGGTCACCAGTTTGATTCCCAGTCAGGGCATGTGCCTGGGTTGCAGGCCAGGTCCCCAGTAGGGGGCGCACGAGAGGCAACCACACACTGATGTTTCTCTCCCTCTCTTTCTCCCTCACTTCCCCTCTGTCTAAAAATAAATAAATAAATTTTTTTTAAAAAAAGAATTGTCAGAGGCATTCCAATGTTTTTTAAATTTTATTATGTATTGATTTCAGATGTATAGCTTAGTGGTTAGACAATCATATACCTTACAGAGTGACCCCTCGATATTTCCAGTACCCACCTGGCACCACACATAGTTATCACACTGCTATTGACTATATTTTGTATGCTTTATTTTTTTCCCTGTGACTATTCTATAGCTACCAATTTGTGCTTCTTAGTCCCCTCACCTCTTTCCCCCCTCCCCCAAGCACCCTCCAGTTCTGTCTCTGTATCTATGAGTCTGTTTCAATTTTGTTTGTTCATTTATTTTGTTGTTTAGAGTGAAATCATATGGTGTTTGTCTTTCTCTGGATAAAAAAGCTGTGGTACACATATACGATGTAATATTACTTGGCCATAAAAAATAATGGACACCTACCATTGGCAACAACATGCATGGACATAGAGGGCATTATGTTCAGTGAAGTAAGTCAGGATTTCTCGAACTTCAGAACAGGAAAAGAGTAACCCTCCATCCCATTGTACCTACTCGTGGGACTGGGGTGGGATCATTCCCTCGCTCATCAGCTGCTTGGAGTGCCGTGGCTACCTGGACAGAATCAAGATTTTGGCAGGAAAGAGGAAGGGGAAGCAGGCTGGGTAGGCAACCAGCCACATCTACTACTTAAGGGAGCTTGGTGGCCATTATAAGGGGTTTGAACTTTACTCTGATTATATGAGAAGCACTGGAGAATTTTAGATAGTGAAGTAACATGATCTGACTTATGCATTAAAAGGTCACTTTGTCTGATGCTTCCATAGTTCATTGAAGGGGCACACAAGCGGAAGTGGAGAGATTAGTTAGGAAGCTATTTGAGAGTCCAGGCAAGACGTGCTGGGAGCTTGGGCTGTAATAATAGCCAAGGAGATGGAGAGGAGGGAATTGAGATGGAGCCGACCTCCTTGTTCATGGTTTTAAGGCAAGGACAGGAGTTAGGGCAAGTGAAGGTACGAGATGACCTACGGGTTTGGGGCTTAAACACCAGGATGGACGGGGAAATCTTTTACAGAAATAGTGAAGAGTTGAGAAGGAACAGGTTTGGTCAGAGATTCCTCAAGTGTATTTGGATGGAGACACCTGCTGGATACGTAGTGTGGTCTGCAGTTCAGTTGGGAGGCTCAGTCTGCAGGTAGCAATGTGGAACCATCAGCCTACAGATGATATTTAAAGCCATGAGACTTGATGAGCTTCCCCTTGCATGGGGACAAGAAGTGGAGCAGGGTGGCTGGGGAAGGGAAGAGTCTGTGACACTTCAGTGTGGAGGGGTCACGCAGAGGAAGAGAAACCAACAAAGGAGACCGAAAAAGAATAGCCAGCAAAGTGAAAGGGAAACTGAGCAAACCGGGCATTATGGAAGCGAGGCAGACCGAGTCCTAAAAGGCAGGGGTCTGCTGGGTCAAGTGCATCTTCTAAGGTGAGTAATATGGGAAAGGAAAAGTGGCCAGTGTGGCTGTAATCCTAGCAGATTTCGTGGAGGGGAGGGGTCTGAAGCACAGCTGAAATGGATTCAGAAGAGAAGAAACCAGAAAGCGGAGTCAGCACGCAGGAGGGGTTTCAAGGATCCAGGAACAGCAGAGAAGATTCTGGGAGCATAATGCCTAAGAAACCAAAAATAGACCATACTTTCCAGATGAGTTTCTTAATTGCTTTTTTTAATGTTATTCTTGAGAAAGAGAAATGTCCAATTAACCAGAACCTATTGTGGTTTTCATCTGAAATGACGTTGGTGGCCCAACAATTTCTGGCTTCTCTAGATCCCTCGCCTCTCCATGCTCCTCCGTTAGAAAGAAACTAGACAACTCAGAGTTTCCAGTTCAGGGCAGGGGCTCACAGCCGGCAAGGCTCCACTGGGAATCGAAATGTTCACACAAAGTCTTTTGGTTGCTCTTCAGTTGCTCTCCGCCGATGCTAGGAAAAATACATATATTGCGTTTACTGCAAATCCTCAACTTGACCTCTATGAAGGCTCTCATCTTCCTTTGCCCCGTCTACCCAAAGGTGCCCTTCTCAGCCTCTTAAGCACACATCTGCCAGAAAGCAGAGCAGGGCAGGAGTGGTGTGGGAGTCCCGCCCCTTTCCCTCCCCCTCACCTCCTGGCCCCAGCACAATAAAAACTCTGTGCAGAACTTGGCTGGCTGCTGCTTTTCCCACATTCGATCAGGGAACACTTAAAGCCATACAGTGTCCCTGTCCTGCCAGAAAGCCCGTGGGCAGGGTTCCTTTCAGACTGACACAAGGACATACTGTCCCAGGCATCTGTGGCCAGGGTACTGGCCACATATGGATTATCAATAAGGCTTTTGACTCTTTTTCTTTATGCCGTATCATCATCATGGTAAATGTAATTCAAGCCAGGAAACAGAACTTACATTCTACGCTGTAAGACTTTGCCTGCCCTAGGGCTACAGAGAAATATAGCTCCTTTTCAACTTAAACATACTCCTTCCAGAGAAATGTCATACTTTTTTTTCCCACACCTGGTATAATTTTCTACTTTAAATGGATGCCGTGTGATTGGATTGACTGTTTTGACTGTAACTTTCATTGTCCATCTTGGAAACTCTAACGATAGATTTAGAGTTAAGAGTCAGCACCCATCAAGGTTGCTTCTCGCTGGAGCCAACAACTACAGAGGGCACACGAAAAGGACAGAGTTTAAAAAAATAAGCATCAGGTCCCTTGCTGCCAAGGGACGTGCCCATGGTGGCTTGTCACCTTATCCATCTCCACGCACCGTTGGGTAGAGCTGCCATTTTCCACTGCAAAACAGTTTTTGGAGCTGGTGCCGTGTAAGCCACAAAGCAGAGTTTCAACAATTCCTTTCCAAAACTGGACTTCAGAAAACGAATTGAAAAATTTCGAGTCAGGCGTCTGAGAGAAGCTGTGTCAAAGTCTTGTTTCTTTTTACTGTATACAGATATGGCAGGTATTATCTGTGAAATGCACACGGCCTTCCCCAGAGACTCCGTTAACTAACAAACCCGTCGTCTGGCAACCTGAGCAAAAGAAGAGGCCGTTAGTCCCACAGGCCAGACAAGCCATCATACCACCAACAGTCACTGGGGCTGGGAAGGATCAGATATGGTTCCTGCTTTCAAGACACTTCTAATTGTGGGGGCGACACTATAAACACAAAATAATGCAAAATACAGCACAGGGTGTTTGTAACTATCAGCTGAGTGGCATGTATAATAAGTGCCACTAATTGAGAAGCAATTGCAATCATAAACATTGTCAAACATTCTGTTGAGCACTTCATGTACGTTATGTTACTTTCTGAACTGTCATCCCTACTCCGTAGGTGGGAATTAATGTCTGATCTCCCCATCTGGACAAAGCAGAAAGGATGCAGTGAGTGAGCAGGGGCCTAGACTCAGAAATGTGCTGGATGGCTGGCCGATGCATTGGTCTGGGGTGAAGGGTCCATTTAGGGGAATCAGGAGCAGTGGATTTTGGGGTCTGTGTTAGTCCCTTCGCCGTCAGACCCCACTCTCTTGCCTGGGGCCTGGCACAAAAAGAGTGCTCAACAAATATGCCTTTAACAAGCACGGCCCTCTGGTCTGTTTCTATGATCTAGACCAAGTACAGCGGAATAACGGTAGCTGGGAGTTAGAACCATGCACCAGACAGCCTCAGGACCCGATGCCAACATCTCCCAATTCCCAACCATGTGTTGCAATCCAGGATTCAGGTGGGAAGGACACACCCCAACAGGACAGGTCTGCCAGCAATAGCGGCCGAGACTCCTTGAGGTCCCTCTCATGGAACCTGACATGATGAACACTTCCCAGGTCCTTTCCCAAGCCTGTAGGACAGTGGCAGATCTGACCCTGGCACCTCTGCCACCTCAGATCCTTCCTCTGCCCTCTCCCTCCCTCTGCTGGGGCCACACCGGCCTCCTCCTCATTCCCCAGACCCGTCTCCGAGGCTGTGTTTTCCACGCTGCTCTCAGGTCTATACTAGCCACTCCCCCACATCTCACTACGCCGCTCTGCTCCCTGGCGGCCCCTCTTTGCTTATCTCTTTTCCATACCCACACACACTGGGATGCAGGCCCAGGAGGGCAGGCTTCCACCCGCTGTCCTCACCACCGTGTCCCCAGCATCTAGGACAGCATCTGGCACCTGGGAACTGCCCTCCCACTGCAGCTCTGACTGACAACCCCTTTCTCTAGCTCTCAAATGCTGACTTACCGAGAGAACAGGATTTCATTGGAGATGTTGCATGGAAATGGGTGAGTGGAGCTTGGAAACGAGGTAGAGTGGCGGGAGCCCAGGCCAACCCGTTTATAAAAGATGCCTTTGCTCAGAGCAGGAAGAGCACACCTTAAAACCTCTGGCAAAGTACGTGCTTTCTTAGGGCACTTTTTACGTGCGCCGCTTCTGAAATACTGCCTGGGCTCTGCAAGAGCATCCGTGAATTTGCCAAAACAGCCGATTCACGCGACTTGCAAGTCCACTACCAGCCACAGCCGAGTAAACAGGCAGCAGGCGCTGTGCACCTTGACCTCGCCGGGATGGCTCTCTGCTGTGGCCAGAGCCAGGTAAGGGCATCCACCCAGGTGGTAGGAAGGGAGGTGAGGAAATGAAACCATCTTATGTTCATCTTATGTTCATTTCTTTCCTTCACCAAACACATTTCAACTGACGTGAAAATGCATTGAAATGTGCTGACTTTGCCTCACATTTGAGCCTCTGTGGTCCCAGGAGAATGCTTGTCCTCGGGTCTAATGATGCGCCGTATGTAGAATGTTCTTCTGTGTAAGTGGGGAGTCAAAAGGCCACAAAGTGATACATTCAAAATACTAAATAAAAACATGATGCCCATAACTCTTCTTGCAAGACTGAGTGAGGCGGTCAGCCATTGTATGACTAGGCATTTAGCAGTCACTGTATCTAGGAGACTGGGCTGACACTTGGTGGATCCAGAGGAGAAGGAAACATGGTTCTTGTCTTCAAACTTCAAGTTTATCTTCATTGGTAAATCAGGTAGCTCAGGCACTAGGCAAGGAGTCGCTTGTGCCGTGGGCCAAGTATTAAGAACAAGGGGTCATGAAAGCACAAAGGCTAGAGAAAGGGATTTCTTCATGGAGAAGACACTGCAACTGATCTCGAGGGCGGGGGGCGGCGTGGGGTTCACACAGGCTCCCATGTTGGAGGGCCTCAATGTGTAGCATTGGCCGATTGCAATGGTATAAATATTCCCACCATGGCTGCTTTCAAGTTAATGGCACCAGGCCACTGAACACAGAGTTGGAAAAAGATGCCAGCTCCCAGCATTCTGTCTGTGAGTCACCCTCTGAGCGCTGGACTGTTAAATCCGTCTGACTCTATTGCTTTAATGAATGAGTTCACAGATATTAAAAACACCTAAGACAGCACTGTAATGGGAGAGACCTTTCTGTCCTCCCCACATGTCAGCCTGACCTTCCACTACTCTGTTTTTCCGGTCTCGGCCCCGTGCTCCTGGCTGGTGTACCTAGTACCCATGTCAGCTCAGCTGCCCTGTGATTCTGGTTGTGGCTCTTAGCATGGCTGTAGTTCTTTTGGGCGCCCACTAGCACATGGCACAGAGCGCTGGCTCACTGCCCCTTGCCCAGCGTCAACACCTTTGCTCTTCTCTGTGATGAAGAGCAGTTTCAGGTATGCTCACTAGGCAGTGTTTCCACTGTTTTGGTGGTGATTGGAAGGGGAAGCTGGAGGAGTTGCTGGGAAGCTCTGTGGAAGGAAGACGCAGGCCAGCGGAGACCCAGCATTCATTATTAACTGCTCTTTTTAGTACTCAAAAACACCCTATGAAACCCACCACCAATGTGTTCTCCTTAGGTCACTGCACCTTTGACCAGCCCCATCGAAGGGCTACGTATGCAAAGCCCAGTCCCAGGATCAGCCTTTAACTGCAAGCAGATGTCTGCAGTATGTGTGTAATAAACTCGTGCCTTTTTTCTAAAAAAAACTCCCCAACAAGAGCACTGCCAGACAAGAAGGGAATGTGTGAAACCTCCAGTTATTAGGAAATTTCCACCTTCATCCCACTAAGCCAGAGGTGGCCCCATGAGAAAAGAGGGGGCTTTCTCATTCCACATTGATTCTCGCCACCCGGAGCCCCACGGCTCCCAGAATGAACTCACAATGAACACGGCTGCTACGAGTTTGTTTCGACGCGTCCTTTTCCTTCTCTCGTTTCTGTGATGCTGGTTTCTCTTCCAAACGTTCTGTATATTGTTTGTAAAGCAGCTTCTTTTAGCCACCAAAGGCGTCTGGAAGCACCAGTCTCATTTCATGTTCCGCTGTCGTCTGTTTGAATTACCTCATGGCACTGGCTCTCAGACTGGCTGTTCAAGTGCAGGAAGAACAGGCTCCTTCGCGGTGCCCTGCGGAGGGGATGCTGTCTGTCTGAGACGCCCGAAGGTTTTCTGTTCAGGTTGCCCGGGCTTCTCCAGAGCTGCCAAGAGTCATAGCACGTACACAGTGATACCCTTCTTTCGGGAGAAACCGTGGTTGGGAATGTAATGCAGTGAGCCACGGAAAAAGGAAATTCTGGCTTAGAATCACCCCTGCCCTTGGGTCCAGGGCTGGGTGTACCAAAGTGGCTGTGACCAAGAAGATGACTGCTGTACGAAATTACTCGGAGACAGAGCCAAGGAAGTGGCCTGGCTGCCAGGTGTCACGAGTCTTACCTGGTTCCTCATGATGAGCCCCCGAAGGGGATCTCTGCCCCAAGCCTCAGCAACCCGGCACTGTCAGTATGACCTCCCAGAAGGTCCGTGGCACTCAAGTAAATCAGCCAGTGCCCAGCTGTGCCGAGGGCCAGCTGCGAGCACAGAGTAGGGCAGCTGGAGAAGCGGACCCTAAAGTCACACCGTGACCCAGAGCTGAGCAAGAAAGTAGAAGGTAGTGAAGCATTTCCCAGCCGTGTCGTGTGGTGAAGCTCACGTGGCTGGGGGAGGGTCCCACATACAGATCGGCCAAGGCCATGGGGATTCCGGGTCTGTGGACCTGGGAGAGGGCCTGGAATCTGTTTGTGGGACAGACGCTGCAATAGGTCTGCCTGTCAGGCAAGTGCGGGGAACGGGAGGGCGGGGTGGAGTCAGAATCCGACTCCAGTTCAAATGTGGCCTCTACCTGGTAGTTACTGGGTCGTCTTGGAAAGTCGGTTAACTGGTCTGAGCCTCAGGTCCCGCCACCCTAAAGTGGAGCTAACAGTAATACCCACTTGGGACTGTTTCTGGGAGGATGAAATGGGAAAGCCCAGAAGAGTGTGCTCAGTACAGTGCCTGGGGGCATTGTAAGTGCACAGTAAATGTGAGGCATTATCACGTCACACACACATTTTCTGCCTTTGCCATCAGCCAGCCCCTTCTGAGGCAGCAGGATGGTCTGGGACATGGCATTACAGTGACCAGACGGGAGCTTGAACTGGACCCTTTTTTCAGGGTCAGGCTAGAGGCAAATAGGTAAGTACTTTAAACTGAAAACTCTGGTGATGGTGGCCAGAGCCTAGCAGAGAGGAAGGACGGAAAGGCAAAGGTGGGCCTGGAAAGAGGTTTAGAGGTTGAAATCCAAGCAGGAGAAATTTCTGGAATGTGGTCAAGGATAAACAAACTTCAAAAAGACAGGAAAAGTAGTCAAGCAAAACTGTGATATCTGAGGAGAGACACAATTTGCTGAGAAGAAACTTTTATTTGATTACCTTTTAGCCCCCAAACCAGTATGTTTTTAAATTTTTTTAATTGATTTTAGAGAGAGAGGAAGGGGCGGAGAGAGAGAAACGTCGCTTTGCGGTTCCACTCACTGAAGCACTCACTGGTTGATTCTTGTGTGTGTACGTGCTGGAGACGGAACCTGCAACCTTGGGATGGTGCTCCAACCAACTGAGCTCCCTGGCCAGGACCCAGAGGCAATGTTTAAACATGTTCAGTTCGTCTTCATCTGCCTCAGTTAAAACCTTTATTATTTTACTAGGTCCCATGTCCTATGCTCCTAAGGGGTGTTCTAGAGAGTAAAGTAGCCATGCCTGGGACCCAGGGAACCCACAGTGCATGCCGGGATCCAGGCAACCCACTGGGCGTCCTCGGGGAACCTGCTGTGCGTCCCCGACCCGGGCAAATAAACCAGGCAGCAGAGCAGTCCCAGGGCTGCTGGTGGAGGACAGCAGCCCTGCCTGAGGAGAAAGGAAACCTTCCAGGGGAAATCCCGCCCCCCAGCTTTACTGACATAAAACTGACATAAAACAGTCTGTGTACAATGTACATTGCAGTATGTACACATTGCAAAATGATTGCCACAGTCAGAGGATGTCTTCCAAGAGAGATTTCTTGCCAGCTGACACATCGTCCTCATGAGCCTAAGCTAACAGTGCTAACAACAGCAGACCGTGACCAGTGCTTACCTGGGGGCAGAGGTCCTGTGAGGCCGTTGGCCTACCTCCCATTGTCGTGTTAAAGAGTTGCCCTATTCAGTGCCTTGCACACTGCCTTGGCCTCGCACCCTGTTCTCGGGGGTTCTGAATGGCCTTGCTGCGCAGGCGGCCAGGCACGATGCTGGCCAGAAGGCAGGTTCCCCACTCTGACTCCTCACTGATGCAGCGGAGAATTCCCCAACTCCCAGGAACTGCAGCTGACTGAGCCCCAGGCTGACAGGCAGATCTGCACCCCTGCCCCACCTATGCCACTTCCCCAGAGTCCCGCTGCCCGCGCATGGCCTGCACGGGTAGTGGGGGTCATGCTGGGCTTGGGACAGCATCCCGTCCTCATCTGTGCAAAGTCCTAAGTGCACAAAGTCCAGTGTGAGAGCACTGTCAAGTGCTCCGTGGGAAAAGAGGTGCCAAATTCAACACCATATCAGGGGAGTGGCTACCATAACGTCAGAACACTAATAACAACAATGATAAGACTCTCCAACACTTACTAAGGACTTGCTGCTTTGTGTATTGAGTATCCTGCATGTACTACCTGGTTTAAACCTTACATGTAGATACTGTTGCTGTCCCCAAACCAAGGTCCAGATGCATGCTATAGTCGGGAAGCTGAGTACAAGGTTGGACATACACAAGAAAGGTTAGGTTGCAATGAATTCCACTCTCGGATCCCTGTTCTTGGGCAGGTCCAACCTGAGGCGCTCGGCTCAGGACATGCAAAGCAGCTGTTCTCCTGTTTGCAGGGTGAAAAGGCTGTCCCCAGTGTGCCCCTGACTTCTCCCCATCTGCACACCCCAGAGCACGGTACTCCTGCGTGGCTGACCTAACGATCCCTGTACAGAAATTGGGCTCACTGAGGCCAGAGACTGTGGCCTCCTCGTTTTATAACATGGGCATTGAAAAACCCCTCTACATGTTTGCTTAGTTTTTGTTTTTGTTTTTTCGGTTCAGTTGTTGATGATTGTGAGTTTCTTGTCATTCTACTATTTATAGTTTTTGATCTTCTATTTCTTAGATAAGTCCCTTTAACATTTCATATAACAAGGGCTTGGTGAGTGATGGACTCCTTTAACTGGGAAGCACTTTATCTGCCCTTCCATTCTAAATTAAGGCTTTGCTGCATAGAGTCATCTTGGATGTAGGTCCTTGCCTTTCATGACTTCAAATACTTCTTTCCAGCCCCGTTTTGCCTATAAGGTTTCTCTCGAGAAATCAGAGAAATGGGGATGACATGGAGGTTTTTCAGTGGGAAGGGGGAGCGGAAAAGGTACAGGGAATAAGCATAATTGGTAGGTATAAAATAAACAGGAAGAGGTTAAGAATAGTATGGGAAACAGAGAAGCCAAAGAACTTATATGACCCATGGACCTGAACTAAGTCAGGGATGGGGGTCGTGGAGGGCTGGGGGCTGCAGGGTGGAGAGGGGATAGAGGGGAGAAAATTGGGAAGACTGTAATAACATAATCAATAAAACATGCTTTAAAAAAACTCCTCTACGAACCTCTGGGAGTTGTGGTTCCCTGCTTGTTGTCACCATGATTTGTTTCCCCCTCACTGTCACTGCTCAGCATTTGTAGACATCGAGGACAGCTTTGACACTAATTAGAACCGACAGCTGAGCATGACACCTCCACGGCAAAGATGGCACAATTTTGTTTATTGGGCTCCGCTTTGGTAACCAGCGCCCTCTCGGCTCCGGCCCGAGTCTGCGGTCCCCCCAGGAAGTCAGCCGGTCCTTTCCTGTCTTGATTCACCACATACTGTGGAGGGTGTTGGCTGAGTGAGAAGTTTTGCTTCGTGAAAATGTTACCAAACACTGACACCAGGAAGGGGAAAGCACCAGATGTCTGTCTGCAAGCAAAGCAAACTCCCGGTTTGGGAGGAGCCGAGTGGCCAGCGCTCCCCAAGCTTTCCCAGGCCTCAGGCCTGGCTCTGCACGCTCCCCCGGGGCCTCCTAAGTGACCCCCGCGTTCCCCTCAGTCGCTCTCCCGGAGAAGCGTGGCAGCTGGGCTGCCGCACCGAGCCAGGCAACCGGGGCCTGTCCGTCTGCTCGACTTCAAGCTGCAAATTGAGACAAACTTGCTGGCTAATTTTGACCCAGATGACACGTAGGATTGTGTGCCACGCCATGACAGACTTGACCGTCCTCTCCCTTTGGGCTTTCGAAACTCTCTCTCTCACACAGATGTCAGTGATTCAGGTCATTCACGGTTGGAAGTTCTATACAGTTGCCAAACCTCAGCAAAAAATATTTTATGTTTTAGGGTCCAACTTAAGGGATGCAGTAATAAAACAGCATGCTCTGAGTTTAGCAAGAAGCCGGGGGTGGCAGACGGGTTCCCCATAGTGGCAATGCTAAAGACAGGGTATCCAGGCAGTGAGTGGGCTGGAGGGATTGTCCTAAAAGGCAGTTTTCCTTTCTGGTCACGTTCAAATCAAGGCATAGTTTATTATCTTTGTGTCATGACTCATTATTGCATTTGGGAGTAAATGAGCTTCTACAAATGAAGCTCATGGTGAAATTTCAAGGGAGAATAAAAAAGAAACATTTTCAGAACTAAGAGTCATATAGAATTTAAAATATTAATTCACCAAGCCCACAAAGCTTAACTTTACTTGGAAACAAACTCTCACTGATGTGCCAAGCCTGAAAAAAACTTACAAGGGTTAGAATTCTGTAGTGTCTAAGGTTCTGTATTGTGGATTCCAGGCCTGTTAGCCAGGCAGAGGGGAGGCATGGACAAGCACATGGAAACGTGTATCAGAACACCTGGGCAGGTGTCTCCCAGCTCAGAAATTCAGGGAGATGGGAGCAGGTTTGCTCAGTGCCCACACATCTTCCTTTTCTTCTTCCTTTTTCCATATTAGAATTTCTTAGCATTGTTACTACTGGTTTCTACTGAGGACAAAAAGCGTGGGTTTTTTTTTTCGCTGCTGTCAGGGCACGCTCCGTGTTTGCGGTGGGCCTGGACCACGCTGCTCTCTAAGCATAACCCATAGATGACATGAGCTGAGGTGGGGAATCCCAGAGAAGCCCCCTTCTTCCCCAGATAAGCTGCAAACTTTTGTAGCTGGGGCACCTGCAAAGCAACCCAGTTCAGCAGCTCAGTGACAACTACCCTGCTCATTTTCTGTTCTTCCTGTTTTTGGTGCAGCCTAATCCTGGTATCAGTAAAATCACAGCTGCTTATATAACAGATGACTCATTGCCCCTCCCACATCATAACGTTCAACATCTCTCTTGTCTAGCATTTCACTGCCCCCCCATCCCTTCCCCACCCCCATGACTGCTCACATGGTTATTGCTAAAAAAATTTGTTTAAAGGAACTCTTTTAAAAAATAAGAATTGATATTCTTCTTTTTCATAAGCAAGACTCGGGACTCAGGTGACATAGGGAGACATTGTTTTCATTGTCCCGCCTGCGTCTAGGATGACAGGGGAGGTGACTAAGATCAGAATGGTCCCATTTGCTCTGACATCCATGAGGGGTTGTTTTTAGAGGTGGGCAGCTATTGTGAGCTTGGCCGAAGCCACCTTTCGTCATTCGAGGATGAGATGCCATTCAAAGGGGAGACCACAGCAGACCAGGTTTACAGGGATGACTAATGGTTTTCTTCTTTCTCTTCCAGCCATACCTGCTCTCCTTGACAGAGCGTCCCAGAGTCTGCAAAGAGTTCATCCAGGCCTGGGGACAAGTAAGAATTTCTGTCCTTTCCCCGCCTTCTGCAATGCTGTCTGTGCTTTACTATATTTTAAGCTACTGTCATTTCTCTGTTGTGGTATTTGTGATAAAGTAACTGGATGGATGAACGACAGGTTGGAACCACACAGGCAAAATGAAAGATTCTTTTTCAGGTTCTCTGCGAGGCTGCTTCTTTATTTCTCCTATTGGCTTATCCATAGAGGTTAAATAAAGCCAAATTAATAAGAAGGGGGAAAAAGATGCAAAAATTTATTGTGCACCAACAGTTAGTTTATTAAATTTAGGAACCTGCCTTTTTTTTAACAAATCCTGTGTTGTATTGTCGTTGTTATTTTGCATTATTTCTTTCCCTGGCCATCACATCGACAGTTACACCTTATACTCCAGAATTCTGCCTTCGTGCGAGCTGCCTCTTTTCCTTAAAATGCCTTTGCTCATCCCTTTCCTGCCTCCGACGAGCCCCTCCTCCCCTCCCCAAGACTGAACTCGAACATCAGCTCTGTGGGGCAGCTTCCACGGACCTCTCTCCATTTTTCATGACAGCATTTACCTTGTGACGTTTTACTGTGTGTGTTACTACCAGGCACAGAACTCAATGTGTTGTGTGCGATTGTGTGAACTAATTCATTGTGTTGGGCTTTAAGGCAAAGCCCATGTTTTATGCTCCTTCTAAATCCCTCACATAAACTTAAAAACATCCCAATCACACAATTGGTCCCTTTAATTAAGCTCCAGGGATGGGCTTTTTCAGCAGTTGAAGTACACACTGGCGGCCACCTTTCATGATAAAGGAAGGGAAGACAGTATACCTGATGAAGTTTAATCCATTGCTGTTTTGTTGGTAATTCTAGTCTTGGGAAACTATAATTGGGTTTTTATGATGAAATTGTAGAGTAAGTCTCTAATAGGAAATGTAAGCCATTTCCTTGGATGTGGCCCCAAGGGGTGGTGGGACCTGTTTGTCACAAGTGGCATCCACTTGCCAGCTGTGCCAGACCACAGACTCTGTGGCCCTCCCGTCTTAGAGCAGTGAATCTGCTCCTAATCGACGTGAGGGGTTGGGAAGAGGGACTATTTGGTCATGTTTGGGTTGCCCCGGGGTGCAGTTCACATTCTTCACTCAGCAGACAGTGTGCCTTACCGCTACTTTCTGTAGGAAAATGAGAAGGAACCCACGGAGAACTTTTTCCTGGTGGTGCGTGCTTCAGCCCACACTGGAGTCCTGTCCACACATAGGCAAATACCCGGCCCTTCAGTTCCTCCAAAGCGGCAGTGGGACCTCCCCAAGCCATCCTCTTTGTCAAATTGGGGCTCTAAGGAGCTCCAGCGCTGAGCTTTGCCAGACTACAACCTGTGGGTGTGGTGGACATGGTAAAGAAATTCCCACGCGCCATTCAGCAGGTGTTGATTTTCTATGTTTGGGACAAGCAAAACCAAACTCGCCAATGATTATTCATGTGTGGTGTATCTCACAGACCCTGACCTCCCTACCCAAGGAAGAATTGCATCCTTCTTATCTATAGTCCCCTGCGCTCTGTCCCAGGACTGAGTGGGCAAAGGAACGCATCCGCAGATGTGTCCGCACCTGTGAGCACCTTTTCCAGGGCCCATGCGTGGCACGCGGCCGCCTCGCCCATCTGAGCACCTCACTGAGAGGCGACAGACGCCCGGCTCCCAGTACCTCACTGTGTGGCTGTGTACACTGCCACTGTGTCACAGAGTCAATTCTTCAGAAATATTTTCTGGAAAGAATGCTATTTTTAAATGTCCCATGAGGATTTTTCAGCCCACACACGTGGGTAGCTATATATTTACCTATGTAAAGGCATGGAAATGGGCAAAAACACAGTCAGGATAAGAAGGGGCTTGAGGGAGTTTCAGTTGAAAGAGACATATAAGCATATTGGTCATGTTTTAAAAAGTAATGGCCCAAACTTACCATGAAGAAGGTGCTTCCTTGCTGCTGGGAAGAGTGATGAGGGTGGGTAGAATCTTCTAGAGAAAAGCAAAACATGTTTAGTATTTCTGAAGAAGGCAAACACCTCAGGTTCCGTGTTCCTTGTGTTTTCCAATAATTTTATTTCTCATTATGTCAAGTCATTCCTTTTCATGGAATTTGTCGCACATCACTAAGAAAGTGTGAGTTTTGTTATTAGTGGCATTTTCACCTCCACTGGAGAAAAATGGAAGTTTCATTGACTTACATTCGGAGCACAAACTAGCCCAAGATTTTATGGAAACAGGCATTGTGAACATAAATGTCAATGGCTGAGGTCAGAGTTAGGTTTGGAAAGGATTCCCAAAGATACCACGTTAGATAGGCCCAGCCAATTTGTACAAGGGCGCAAACAACTTGGTTCACAATCATGAGTTACTTTTCAATAGAAGACACTGCTCTGGAACGAACGTTTATTACAGTAACCGTCCTTGGGCTTGTTGGGTCCTCACTATACTTTCTTACCTGGACTCTTGTCCTAGTTTTTCTTCCCTACCGCCCATTTTGCGCGTTCCAAGCTGTTCTGCTCTCCACTTCTCATTCATTCTTCCTCTGATGCGCGATACTCCTGCGCAATCATCTTCTGTAGCTCGCCTGCGTTTTCTAGATGAAGAAACTCCCCTTGCTGGCTTTCAGGGAAGCCTACCACATGGGCCCCAGGTGCTTGTCTGGCCTTATTTCGCCTGTATTCCCTGCATCCCCATGTCTGTGCCCCTGCCTTCCTGCTTCATTATAGCCATTCATAACTGCTCCTTTGCCAGAAATTTCCTCTTCTTTGCCTCCCAGTCAGGAAAAATTCTTCTCGGATTCTGTCTTCGAGGCATTTTCAAATATCACTTTATCCATAAAGCTTTTTCCAGGTCTCTCCAAAAATGCATACTTTCATCCCAGAATCTCTGTGACCTGCTCTCTCTCCTTCCCAAGGAGAGAGAGTACGAACACAACTCTGGAAGAACGCGTGTTCTGGAACAGAACAGCTGGGTTCCCGTCCCAGACCTATCGCGTGCTCCTGCGTGAGCTTCTCTGAGTTTTGTAACCTCTCTGTGCCTTGGTTCTGCTCCATTTTGCTTCCTTATTTCTAAAATATAGATGCTAATAGTGTCTAACTCACAGAGTTATGGTGAGACTCACAAGTGTGATATATTTGAAGTAATGAGAGTAGTGTCCGGTCCTGTGTTATTTATTGTCTTCTCTTATGGCTCTTATTTTAGTTCAACAAGTATGAGAAATGAATGGGAAGTTTCCCATCCTTGGCTCAGTTTTAGATCTTAATATTGTGTGTCATTTGTTTCAACCTAATGGAGACTTTAGTTTGCTTTCTATTCCTTTTTTATTAATAGACTGGGCTCTCTCTAAGGATAAGGGTAGGGGCTGTACCTTACACATCCTTGTAGCCCACAGTACCTGGTCCATGCCACGCGCTTAGTGAATAGTCATTGGATTTTGCACACATACTGAACAAATGCAAAAAAAAAATTAGAAGCCTGGTTTTCCCTACTGTCTTACCCACTCTTTGGCTGCCACCGAGCACCTCTGTGCCCTCCAGCCATCTTGTACAAAAGAGAGATAAAGATAAACAAGAGGAGAAACTTCTCTTGTCTGTTACTATAAATACAGTCTTTCCCAAAGGCAGTCCACAGAACCTTCACTTCAGGTCATGGCTCTGGCATCATGGTCTAGTCTTGGGACCTGTCACAGGACATCTGTGTGTCATCACGGCAGTATCCACTTGGTGCTTCAGCTGACTCCTGCCTGGGGCCCATCACTGCCTCCACAGGAGCCAAAGGACCCACTCAGCTGTAAGCATTCTTTTTCATCAGACATTTTCAACCCTGAGGATTCCATTAGCAGGCCATGCGGCTAAAATAAGCACAACACAAGAGAAGTGTGTGTGTGCAGGGGTGGCACCATGGAGGGAATGCGCAGCATGTATTTGTTGCAGAGAACTTGAGCTTTGACATGCATCAGAGAGCCACGCCGACTTTAAGTTCTGACACTGAAGCTGACGTTACATTCTGGACAGTCCACTGTTTATAAACAATTCAGCCAATGATTCGGTAAGTAAATACAGATGATTAGCATCCCTTTTAAGGGAACAGTGTTTATGTTGGCTCTCTCTAGCACCCAAACTGCTGGTGACCCTTTCTGACTCACAAACAGCTCATCTCCAGATAATGCCAAGCATCCTACAGATCCTATGTACCCGCCTTCCACGATTCTCTGAAGGAGGAGGCAGGCAGGTAGAATTGGGCACTTTATACAGGAAGAAGGGGAGGTCCAGAGAAAGCAGCTCTCCTGAGTCTTTCAGCTGACCTGGAAGAGAATAAGTAGATACCCATCAGTGCAGAGCTTGCAAAGTCAAGTGTAGACAATGCATACTATTGATACTTCACGTGACAGTATTCAGTTATCTTAACTTCCCATGTGGTGGTTGGGAGATAAGGATTCTTTGTAAGATAATTACTAGGTCTTAGCTCCTCCTTCAGCTCCCAGAAATTTGCTGATCCCTGGTTACAGGTCAGTAGATACTGACCGCTTTGTTGATGAGGGGCCTGATCTTCTCTGGGTGGGCTGAGGCCAGGGTGAGTGAAGCCTCTGAAGCTGGAAGTGAGCATAAAAACAGTTCATGGTCAGCCACCTCAACCACCTGCAGGTCCTTTCTGTTTACAAACATATGTCAAGGTCTTCTCTTTCTCCTGGAACCTGAACAGTGAGAAAATAGTTCGACATCTGTGGACATAGGCCTCTAAAAGCCTTGATTTTAGGTGTAATTAAATTGTTTTTGAAGTCTGAGAAGGATGATCAAACATCTCCCTGAAAATTCCAGGGGACTTTGTGTTCTCTGCCTACCAATTCCTGGTTTGGTTTCTCTTCCAAAGTGTGACACTCGGTTGTCAAGGATGAGATCCAAGGCAAACATTCTTTCACCCTGGGTGACCCCAGTGGGTGGTGAACACGTTTAAATGACTCTTGGAAGTCAAAGTCTCCCACAGTTGGTTGTGACCTTTGAGTCCTTGTAGCCCACAGCCTTCTGACTGGTCACTCAGCTCAACAGCTTCAAAACCAAGGCTGTACTCACTGCCCTCAAGAGAGCTCTGGCTTCTGCACACACAGAAGCCTCAAGGACAGGCCCCGAATCTGTCATTCCAGAAGGGTCTTTGTCCACCCTGGCTCCTTGTGACTATGAACAACTTCTTCAGATAATGTGTGCCGGTGCCGTGTCATCTTAAATTCAGGTGTGCCTCGAATTCAATACAAATTCATCTGCATCCTAAGAAAGCAGACTATGCATCACACTTATAACACGATATATGGACATCAGTCCTGGCTGGTGTGGCTCAGAGGATGGAGTGCTGGCCTGCAAACCAAAAGGCTGCCGGTTCAATCCCTAGTCAGGGCACATGCCTGGGTTGTGGACCAGGTTCCCAGCTGGGGGCATGTGAGAGGCAGCTAATCCATGTATCTCTTGCACATCGATGCTTCTCTCCCTCTCTCCCTCCCTTCTCCTCTCTCTAAAAATAAATAAATAAAATCTTTTTAAAAAGATTTATGGAAATCAAACATAGACACCATGAAATAGTAGTTCAAGTAATAGTGTGCTGCATGGCACATATCTGAGATAATATATATTTCAACAAGAAATAATTAGTCACTTGAGAAATGATAATTATGAAATAAAGAATTTATCACTCAGAAAAGAGATTCTACAACTTCCAAAGGGCTTTGTAAAATATATTATTTATAGGAAATTAATTTGCATGTAATTCACAATAGATGATACAAAATAAGCTAATTTTTGGAAGGTCAACAATTATTTGAACGAGGGGCTACCGTGGCAGGGTTGAGCAGCTGCAACATGCACTATAGCTCTGCAAATTTAAAATATTTACTCTCTGGCCCTTTAAGAAAACTCCTGTTATAAATGGGAAAAAGATTATTCCTGTAATAAGCTAGTTTAGGGAACTACTCATCATGTTTGTATCGGTTATGGTCTTTTAGTCTCCGGTAGGAAATTATCTTCAGTTTGGTAACTGCCATTCACGAGAATGCAGGATTCACTTTACAAATTTACTTCCCAGGCAACTCCTACACTGTAAAGGAAGATTGATAGTATCTCTGATCGGTGTGGACAAGTACATTTTACTACTATTGTTATTATTATTAAAAGGCACTCCATCAGAGGAAAGCTGGACATCCGTAGGTGCCTGGTGACAAATGGGATTGGGCAGCTGCACTGCCTGGGATGCTTCATCATTATCTCACATTATCTCAGGAAGAGTTATAGGCAGTGTAACACGCGGCTCCAGTATGAGGCAAGCTTAACTCTGCAGATTTGTGGGTCTTTCCTACACTGTGTTCATGCCAACAAATAAAGACCTCTGGTTAGGAAATTGTGTGCTGTCAAAGGCTCCTGACCTCGAGACCTCACAGCCTCCTAATAGATGCTGCGTTTCGGATGATCGGAGTCCCTGAGGTGTTCTCAGGTAGTGTTCCTGTCTCAACAGCCACGGGTTATCTTTTGGCGCTTCACATGTCATGGAAAAGCAGCCTTTAACTATTCTTTTTGGCCTCTCCAAATGTGGATCAATGTGAAAGCAAATCCTTGCAGGCGAGGCCACTTGTGCTTGCGTCGTCAGCTCATGTGGCTCCGTGCACCTGTCACCATGCAGCGCCTGCCAGGAAACGGGAAACACCTGGACAGCATCCTCACTGGGGTGGGACGCTTTACACTGTTGTGCCTCTTCTGCCCTGAACTCAAACGGCTTGTGTACACGTGGTGTCTTCCTTTCTAGATTGGAAGCTCTTTTGAAGGCGGTAACTGAGTCCCCCTCATCTTTCGATGCTCTGCTCCCTTTCTCACAACTTCGGCGGCTCTTACACAAAATGAGAGCTTCATATTTGTGAGATGAATATCACACTGAGGTGCTGAGTCACTTGAGGGCCAAAGCAGAGGGAAGTGGGGAGGGAGCCATTAGTGTGGATTTGTGGCATGTGAGGTCGGCATCCCCCCAACACTAAGACCAACCCAGATGAGTAACGATCGTTTCCTCGACTCGGGAGCAGTCGAGGGGAAAAGAGGGCAGGAGGCCCTACCGAAGTCGTGGGGGTGTTTGTTCCTTTCCGACAGGGGTGGTTATGACAAACGCTGTCCCTGGTTTCAGACGGAGTCACCCGCTGTGTGCTGAGGACTTTGGAGTCAGGGGGCTGGACACACGATTGTCATATGTATGCACCCAGCATCCCGCCAACACGCCAGGAGCTTTGAGCTCTCCATCTGTACACGGAGACCTCAGCATCTATCTCAAAGGGGCATTGTGCGGAGCAGACAGGCACCCAGAAAAACTCCGGGCACGGCTAGGAGTGGAATAAATGTTTTTTATTATGTCAGCTGCTGCCACTTCTGTCCCTCTTGCTCCTGAAAGAGTAGCGATGGCAGCCTGTGTCGCTGGAAGTGTCCACACTCCCCCTCAGCCCGCTTGCCAAAGCTTACCTCCTGTTGAAGTTTATTTCTATTTTCCGGGAGGACGGGAAGGATGCTGGATCTAGGAGAGCAGATCTTCATACGTTTTTTAAAGGAAATCAAATTCTCACAGACTCCAGAGAATGCCGGCACAGCCCAGGTGGAGAAAAACTGATTTCAAAAATAAATTTGAATGGGACGGATGTGTCATTTCATTGTCACCTAACTCTTCAAAGGGGCAAACATTAAGCCATAGCCCAAAAGCCCCTTGTCTGAGAACCCTCCTTCCGTGATTTGCTGTTAGCAGATCAGTGCAGACCAGAGGTTGGGTGGTCCCTTTAGAGGTAGAGCAGGGGGCGCTGGAAGGGAGGGACTGATGGGCCTGCCCAACTCCAGCTGGCCTGAGATGAGACGTGGACACCAGGCAAGAGAGAAGGGGTGGTGGGTAAGGGGGAGGGCAGCCAGGAGGCAGCTTCACTGCTTTGCAGCCTTTCCTCGGGGCTGCCTTCGGGCGACATTAGGTAAAACATTTATCGTTACCACCGTGCTTGGCACCTAGTGAAAAGTCCTTCCCTTCCTTCCTCTTCCCCTGAGAAACCTGCCCCGGGGCATAGAAGACGTGAGGCCATGCAGAGGGGCTGAGAGGTGCAGTGTCGAAACAAACTCCTCCTACTTTTCCAAAGAACAGAGTGAATTCAGTGCCAGGCCTTTTTCTGTGAACTTCTAGAACATTTGCTGGCTGCCTGAGTCATTTGGCATGATCATGTAGTCTTTTAATGGTAGAATTTCTTCTATAGGTATAGACAGGCATGGTTTTGGAGTCTTTAATGTGTTCGGGCTGCATTATGCACTGCACTGTCCAAGGAAAAAGAATCGCCGGACTTCTGAAAACAGAGCATCAGGGGACTTCTTTTCGAGGCTGCCACTGCGCTCAGGGCGGCGGGCATGCGCAGCTCCCAGTGTTCACGCATTCAGAGTTGGATGTTTCTGCCGATCCCCCCCTGAGTCTGAGTGGAGCCTTCCTTAAATATCCACAGGGGTTTCCCGAGGAGGCGTGTGAGGACACGGAGTTTTAGAAATGCCACCTGGTCTCTGGTCTTGACTCCAGCCATCATTCTGGAGGGAGACGGCTAATAGAGCAGACAGAAAAGGGGAACACGAGGGGAAAGGTAGCCAAGATTACACAATGTGCTTTTTCTTTGAAAACAGCCCAGAATAACTGAAAAATGTAGAAATGATTTCACCATTTCTATTCTTGTAATTCTAGTCCCTTAAAAAGGCTATAAAAACATGATTCATCAGTGAGTTCATAATCATACTTTTTAAAAAATGGTCACCTTTGGGGGTTACTGGGGCATCCACTCATTATCCTAAAAATGGATACAGTAAAGGATAAAATCAAGCAATTGCCTTGCATTTTTGTATGAGTTGCATTTCAGGGTAACTGAATAGTTGGTGAAGGAAAGTTGCTTTCTTCCCCTTCCCCCTTTATATAGACATAATCTAGCTAATAAATGCAGATGAAACGGTAGGATTAGAGAAATCATCACTTTAGAACCTCTGATGACATAGTGGATTTAGGCAAGATCATCAGTGAATGATACAATATTTATGCGCACTCTGTTCTGGGTGCATTGGGCTGACAGCAGTTTGGACCAGACCAATCTTATCATCACAAGATATTACACGTCCCTGACACGGGAGTTCACGGCACCCCTATAATGGGCTCTTTCTGTGAGAGGTGAACCAAATCAAATTAAGCCTCTAGGTCTTACTGCCAGTTTAGAGGGAATAACAGGGATAGAAGAACATTTTAAATGACTTTTTAAGAGTGCAATAAGCTAAAGGAAATTATCTTCAACCAGAAAAAATTGATGTAATAAAAAGGAGAGGAGATGCCCTGCCTTGGAGCAGACTGAAAAGACGGCATAGGGGTGCAATTTCCATTTTGATTAAAACAAAAATATTGTCAAAAGACATCGTTCCGATTTTTTTGGAAATTTGAGCACAGACTGGGCATTAGACAATATTGAGGGATCATTATTAATTTGTTAGGTGTGATGTTGGTATTCTTTTATTAGAGACACATAAGTAGGTAGTTGTAATTGAAAGCAGATGGTAAAAACCATAGGTAGGGGAGGTACACAGAACTGGTTAAATGATGGTATTTATTGAAGCTGGGTGAGGAACACGGAGCAGTTCATTAAACCATGCTCTTTGTTCTCATGTATACTTGCAAATTCCAGAATAAACATAGAGTAATTCCTCATGAACAGATGGGCACCCCTACCCCCAAGGAAAGACAGTTCACATTCCCAGCGGAACCCACGCGTTTAGCCTTACGAACGAGCAGAGTTCTATCTCTGAAAAGTGGGAAAAGCCCTTGGAAGAGCACGTTAGTCGGAGAATTGCCGTAGGAAAACCAGAAACTGCGTTCTGGTTCTGGTTAACTCGACCCTGAATGAGTTGTGCAGAAGGGTGTGGTCCTGCTGCCACTAACACTGCGTGGAGCAGGGGAAATCAAAGAACGCCAGGGTTTCGTGAAACATTTCAAGCCAGAGGCTTTGGGCAAGCAAACAAGAGGCGCGCTGGAAATGAAGTGTTCACCCCATTGATGTCAGCAAGTTGGCAGGTGCTTTCTTATAGCTGATTGTCGATGAGCCCAGCACATGTGACCCCGCAGGCTCCACTCATCCCCCATCCCTCTTGTTGCCAGACTGGGCTCATGCCCATATGTGAAGAAAAATAGTCGCTTTCAGACTTCAGCGGACTGGGTGAGGTAAATAAGCAAAACACAAGTCTAACCTACCCAAGAGTTCAGTTCTGTGGGAACAGAGATGTCTGCTTGCTCCCTGGCAGCATGGTTGGCATTGAGAAGTGGCCCACCGTGGGTATGAATGACCTTTGACTTGAGGGATTGGAGGGTCCTGCAGGACAGAAGTTCTCTGTGCTCGGACAAGTCATCATCCTGTAGGCTCAAAGCCTACATAGAAAGTATGGTCATGGTATTAGTCCTGCAAACTCACCTGAGATGCTTGGGGGTGCCCCGCGGCATGTCAGGTCAAGTGAGGACATTGCCGAGACCCCATAGTGGCCGTCAGCATGCGAGTCTCCTTTACCTTGCCCGGCCTAGGTTTTCAAATCATTATGGGAAGCAGACTGGGAATTATGCCTCCCATACTTTCCCATGTTGGGATTTGGGGGTTTTATTTTCTTCTTCGGTTTATTGGTATCTGAAATTTTTGTTCAGATAAGTGTAGTAAGACCATGGCTCTTCCATTACCATGAATTTCTGCTATTACCAGAGAAGGTAAATGAGTCACTTGAAATGAAACAATTCCATCCTCTTTAGTACACCACAAACACAGCCTTGGCTTCGACTGTAATTATAGTGTGTGGGTGATGCTCATGAGAAGATAGTATAATTATAACATTATGGTGGGGAACCATCGAAGTTGAAAACACTCAGATGTACTGTGCAAAGTTTAAAATGGGATTGAGGGCCTCTTTCAATATGAATAAGACTAATTAGCTAACTGCAACCCACAGCTCTGTAGTATGGTATTAATAGTATAATAAAATCCAGGACCAAAGTGAAAATGAAGGGAAATCCTGATGCCTTTCATATGTTCCTATGAGACTTACATGAACACATAATGCAGATCAGAGAAGCTTGTCAACGTAAAGGACAAGTGAATAAAATCACAAGAAGCTAGCTTAGAAAAAAAAAACAGTGTTCTACCTTGTTTTCCCCTCTTCCTTCCTGGCAAAAGGAACTTACATAGGTCTACCAAGTGCCTGGAGTTTTGTATCCCTGCATATGGCTTTCCTTCCTTTCTTTCAGACATGCCCACTGGCCCCAGACCCTCTGCTGCCATAGATTTAAAAGCACAGTGTCCTCTGTCTTGAGCGGGGCCTGGATGACACTGTGTGCATGTGTCATAAAATGTCCAGTCGAATTTGTGCTTTTCACTGTGTGTAAAATTCATTTCGATTGAAAAAAAATGTTTTTATTTATTGACCAGAGATTTCTAGCACCAAGAAATGTAAAGACGCAGAAAGAGCATTGTCAGGAATGCTGGCCTTGCTCGGCTGTGTAAAGTCATGGGCCCCTTGAAGTCTGCGTTCTTTCCAAAAGTGGAAATATTCGTGTTTGTACTCTCAATCTCGCCTGCACAGAGATGAGGTGTGATGGAGATATGCACGGATCCTGTAAGTGTTTCAGGAATCTGCGAATCGTAAGGAAGTCTGGGGTCTGTTCTCCATGGAGAGGATTTGGGGGGGTTGCTCCCAGCAGTGAAATAGGTTGGCGGAGAAGCACCATGTAGAACCAGGCTCTCGCGCTGTTTGAAGAGGGACATGGTCAGCAGGGCGTGGGGTTTGAGGGTGTGTGTGGATGTGCATGGATGTGTTTTGGAGGATGAAAGGGAAGGTAGTTTGTCTTTCTGTTTCATCTCTATTCCTGACTTTTCTTAGAGCCTATTCTTCTCCTTAACCCCAGTTTCAAAACAAAGACTCCTTACCTCCCCCCCTTTGTTAGTAACATTAGAAAACTGGGATTTCGTATCTTACCCTGCTGCCTTGGTCTGTGATGGTTCCTAATGTGTAGTAGTAGTAGTAGTGGTGGTAATTATTTTATTTTTATTATTGTTAAGGAAGAGGAGGAGAAATAAAAATGAATACAGATAGTTCTTGCACCTGACCAGCAGCTTGTGCAGAAGCGGCCTGCCGACTTCGGTTGTCTTCACTTTGCTTATTTTGTGGCATCCTCGACCAACTGTGGCATCCTACAATACCTGCCGCTCTTAAGGTTTTCCCTTAAACCTGACCAATATGTCCTCTTCCTGGTATCAGTAGTGATAGTGTTTTCTGTCTGAGACCGCAACTGGTTTTCCTAAAAGTTCCCTCCAATGAGAGGGACATTTGAAAAGTGCGTCTCCAAGGAGCCGCTCTTGCAGAATCCGCTTACCTATACTGCTACTTACCTGCTGTGGGACTTCAGACAAGTCACTCACTTCTGAGCTAAAGAAGCTGCTGATCTGTACACACAGGTAGCTACTGCCTACGTTATACGCTTGCATGAAAATTTCCACTGAGCATGAGATTAAGTTCCTTCCTGTTTCTCTCCAGTTCTGAAAATGAGTGGTGTAGGAAGTCATTAACATTTCATTAACACAAGGAAAAATAGGTAAATATACCAGACCCGAGATCTGAGTTCTCTTAGAATACTTTTAAAGGCGAACTAATTGGGAATTTTATAAATGGAATAGGAGTACTTTTAAAACTTTAATAACAATAATCGACTTAAAATAAACAAAGACCTTAGTTAATATATCTAAGGGGAAAAGCAAAGTTAAATATTCAGCAAAAGAGGAAATTATTAAAGGGCCCTGGATATTTGCAAAGTGGTACAGAAGCCATAAAAACCCCATTTAAGAGGCAAAGCCAAAAAGGCTGTCTCTCCTCGAAGCATTCTTGAGAACAGACATTTGGAAAATTACTCTCTGCCCTCTGGGCCTTATCCCGCACTCTGGATAAGCAGCCTCCGCATGCAGCGTAACCAAAGGAGATGAAATGATTTCTCAGTGCTGCTTAAAAAATTAAATCCAAAAACCTTGATCCTGGACAAGGAGCGGGGTGATTTCTGAGGACATTTTACAAGTAATGCAGCCCAGTACAAGGGTTCAGTTTGACTATTATAAAGCAATGTGACAGGCTGAGGAAATGGAGAATCCTCTGAAGATCCTGGCAACTTCAGCTGTCCAGGGGAGAAACCAGAGGTCCTTGCTTTAAGAGATGTAGGTCTCGGTTGGGAGAAACAAGTGGAAAGATAGGCTTCGAGCTTCGACCTCCTAGTGCATGGGGAGGACTTCCTGAGCACCTTTCCAGGCATGAAACCATCTTGAATGGCCCAGGAAGAGGATTGTTTAGGGGGTTGGGGATTGGAAAGAAAGAAGTTACAGCCGCCAGACCTGAAGTGCTTACAATTTATTGGGTGCCCTTTATCCCCGTTTTCCTTGCACCCTGGTGTTATTCAAAGTCATGCAAGAGGCCATTTGCATTGACTGCGGGGGATAGCATTACAGACAGCAACGGTGACACTGGCGAATGCTCCCGTCCCATTGGCTCCCCAGGTGTCTGCAGTTGCCCAGGGCATTTGCGAGCAAGGACGGGGAAAATGCCAGCCCAGCCAGTTCCAGATAATGAAGTTATTTGCTCCAAACATTTTCACTGTCTTATTAAATTAGACTGTTTGGGACTGAAAGTAATAAGATTTAGATTCCTATGAGGCTCATGAATTAATTAAACTCTGAAGATAATCCCCAAGGAAGAGTTTAAAACAAATTTTTGAGCAGTCACAACTTTATTGGGATTTATTTAAAGTCTCTCAACCTTCTCACCTTTAAAAATGATGTTACTTAAATATATAAATGCTGGCATGCTGATTAAGATTATGTCTTATTACTTTGTGATCACATCAAGTACCAATAATTGAAATAAAACCTGTGAGATTAGTGACTGTAATAATAATATACAGCATATGGAAGCCTTGCTCTATGAAACACCATTGCTGTAATTGTGCCTGACCTTTGACCCTGAACCAGATTCCCCAAACAAGTGAGTCACACAGAGCCTTTGTCTTGAGCACCTTCCCAAGCATTGTAAATTCATGGGGGCGAGTAGCCACAAAGCATAAACTCCAAGGTGATTTTAAATGGTTATAGATCCTCATCAGAACAAGCTGGACTTACCACTTACCTGCTTTGTGGGGACCTTGCTGGAAGAAAGCATAGGGATTGTGGGAATAGTGTTTGCTTGATTTCTCCCAGTCTGATAGAGAGGGTTCTGCTTGGGCATCAAAAATCCCGAGAATGGCTCTGGGAGACTTTCACACACGTTGACAAGGCTTGGGTCTCTGGGATTGAACACTAAAGAAGCCACACTGCACACACACTCCGGTGAGGTGTGCCTGGTTCACCTCTGGAAGGAAAAGTCTATTTTATTATAGCGTGGTCCCAAGTAACCTTCAGTCTCTACTCAGCCATATCTCTAACCTCTCCATTGCCTTCCCAGCATCTTGCAAATACCAAAGGTGTTGGGAACCTCAAGGCTGGACCGGTTTTGAGTGGATGGCCTATGCAGTGGTGAGAATGAAACTGAAACTTCAGTGCGGGGCAGCCTTATATGGACAGGCAATTGCGAAAAAGAGACTAGGGGCCCAAGTTAGTTCTAAGACACACATGGACCAAGAGACGGGTTGCTGATACCCTCAGCGGGGTCACAGTATGTCCCAGAGCCACGAGAAAGGAGCGAGACACACACTGCTTAGAGTGTTCGGTCTCTCCTCGCTCCTCCCCTCCATTTCCACTGATGCCCCCTAGTGCAGTGATGCAGTAAGGTTGTGCGCTCAGATGTTTTTTCCAGACTGATTACATTCATCGAGAAGATGGGTGGTAGTTTTTCACTAAAATGGAAAAGTTGTATGAGCTGATTTCATTTGGTGAAACATCTGCTATGTTCTCAACTTCAGCCGCATGTCCCAGGACAAGTATTTTTGAAATGTGGTTTTCAACCTGGTGGGATATCTGCCTCCCTCTTGAATTAAACTCTTGGTTTAAGAAAATTAGCCAAGGTGGAGGGAGGCAAAGAGATGAAAATGGGGGACATCTGTAATAGTATAAAAAATTAGCCACAGAAACACAAAAGACATTGTTTTAAATTCTATAATTCTTTTTTAAATTTTATTTTGTTGTTCAAGTACAGTTTTCTGCCTTTTACCCCCATCCCAGCCCACCACCCCAGCCATCCCCACCTCCCTCCTGTTTCCACCCCCCCCTTGTTATTGTCCATGTGTCCTTTATACTTGTTCCTGCAAACCCTCCCCCTTTTCCCCCAAAATTCGCTCCTCTCTTCCCATTGGTCACTGTCAGCCTGTTCTCAATTTCAGTGTCTTTGGTTATATTTTGCTTGTTTGTTTGTTTTGTTGATTAGCTTCCTGTTAATGAGCTCAATATTAAACTATTTGGGGGGGGGTCATTCACTTGTGTTTATTTTTGTTGAAACTTTATTTTAGATGATTTGTATAACTGTGCTTATATGCAACTTTACAATTACAAGTCATAAACCAAAATTTGTGGTTTCAAAATTAAAACCTGGTAAACTCCCTGCTGCAAGAACTTTACCTGCAAGATATGTGCAAGTAAAATACTGCACGTATTGTAGTGCACCTACACCCAACGAATGCAGTGGAGGTGCTAGACGTTGTATCCGGGGTAGTTGTGGCAACTTGCAAACTTCAACTTAGTCTTTAACAGTAGGTCTTTAACATGGTCTTTAGAAATACTGACACTTCCACAGAGCGAATTTCCAGAAGTGCAGTCTGCGTGTGAAGGGGCAGGGTGGCCAGTGGGGTCTCTGGTCTGTTTGGCGCTGACTTTCAAAGGCCATGTTTTTATTTCTTCTCTTCTTGTTACCATGTGATTTCACTGACCTAACGAGGTCGGAGTACTGCTCACGCCACAGTACCCAAAATGGATTGTGTTCCTTCAGAATCAAATACGTGAGTTCATAAAACGATCACAAAGTTGTTATTGGATGCAGAATTGTAAGGGAGTTTTGTAATCATTGAAAGAAGCAAGAATGAAGGGTTGTTTTCATTTCCAGTGTTGAGGACGTGCATCCTCAGACTTACCACCTGAAAGTACTTTATCATCATCATAATATTTGTGTCTTGTTCACCATGTCCTAGTCTAAGCCCTTAACGTAGTTTCGATCATGAGGAGTCCACATAACAGTTCCGTGTGGTCGGTACCATTATCCTTATTTAACAGACGAGGAGACTTAAGGCTGGGAGAGTAAGTGACTTGCTCCAAGCACACACAGCAGAGCCTGATCCCAACCCAGGCATCCTGGCTCAAGCCCGTCCTCGTTACTGTTGTGCCGTCCTGCCTCTTCATGTCTTCTGGACGTAGACCTCTTCCTCCAGAATAGTGGGAGCAGCATTATAAAGACGTGGAGAGCGTGGGCTTGGAAACAGGACTTCCTATGCACGGGACTTCCCATCTCCAGGCCAAAGGTGTCCCATCTTTACCGATTCTGCCACACCCATGCCATCCTACTTGTGAAAAGAACTGAATGAGATAAAACACCAAGAGCTTTGAGAACAGGGCCTGATGGAAGGAAGTACCCAAACAATAAGTGTTAGATCTTGTTATCATGATAAATACATGAACTTTTGTATGTGAATTATGATAGCCAAGTTTCCTGAGAGTTGATAAACTTTTATTCAACAGGCACTCTTTAAAGTTTATCTCACAATAATTGAGTGAGATTATTCTTACCATTCTTATTTCATAAAGTTGGAGGAAACTGAGACTACAAGAAAACATATTGTTTTGCTAAAATCAAACAAGCAATCACTCAAACTCATGGTGCACTGGCTGCAAAGCGTCAGCCCCTTCTACCTGCCCCCCCCCCCGCCCCGACCACCCTGTCTTGTTCTAAACCCTGGTTTGTTCCGCCTGTGCCTGCTCGTTAATCAACACTGATGCGAGACAGAGACAAAAAACAGAGCTTATGAGGTTGCATCATAGGCATGGTAATAAATACAGTGCAGCTCTGTGGGCTCCGTGGACAGTGGCCATGCTGCTCCGTGTTAAGACCCATCCCAGTCCGTTAATGAAGTGGCATTAATGATCACAGCAACTGAGACGCCCCCTCCAGGGAGTCTCAGGCGCTGGAGGAAGTGGCGGCTCTGGCTCCTAATTGAGAGCCACTGCTTCCCGAATCAGTGCTGAACCGTTCCCCCAGGGGGATGTTAATCCGCATCCATGGAAGATGAGAAACTCAGCAGCTGACCTGAGCACTTGTCACTGCTGATGCTCCTATAAAATTTCTCTGAAGACGGGGAACTCTGTGTTCTAGGAAACCCAATGAGTATTTTCTGTTTGTTGACCTACAGCCTCAAGAGTGCCAAATTGTTGGTGTAGAAAGATTCCTTTACTCGGCTCGGTGATAGTTACTGTAGTTCTTCTAAATGTTCCGAAGGAGTGCCTGCCTATTTCCTTTTGGCCCGATGCTGTAGCCGTCCCCTCTTCTTTCCTATTTCCTCTGTGCTTTTCCTATTTCGCTCAGCTGTTCTCCAATGGTACCTTGAATTTTCGAACCAGAAGGGCAGCTCAAAATGCCCAGGTTGTGAATTTCAGAGATCTGATACAAATCTTACTTCTGACTCTTAGCAGCAGAATGAATTTAGATTAGACCTTTAACCTCTTTAGAGTCTTTTATTCCCCATCTATAAAATGGGGTTAATACTGACTTCTGTGGTTGCCTGGAACATTAAACGTATGTGTTTCTGAAACATGGTTGTATGTGGTGTTAGTGGAATCTGACCCATTGCCCTGCTCTTTGCTTGGGACAAGCAAAGCCATGTCCCAAAGACCCAAAACAAGTTGTCCTTTTCGAGATGAAGATTTACAGTCTCTTCTTAAATGTATTCAATTTGAGGGTCTGATTTCCTTTGTGAACCAGAAGTTGTCTTACATCTTCCCAGAGTTCATAACTATCTTTCCGATGTGAGCCCCTAATGACCGCAGGCCAGCAGGAGAACCTCTGATCTTGTCTCTTCTCCTTTTCTGGTTAACCAGACAGCACATTCTCCTGAGAGCTGAGACCCAAAAGTATACCAATCCACGAAGGGAATCAAAAACAGCGATTCCTGAGCCCCTCCCAGAGAACTGGACTTGGCAGACTCCCCAGGGACCTGGAGTGGTCCAGCTCCCAGGTCATCCTGGTAGGGGCAGAGCACAGCCCAGGACCACACTCTGGAAATGTAGGCCTGTAGAAAGAGCAGGTGCTTTATGTAGTAGAATGCATGCAACCACTGATGATAGCCTCTCAGCCAAGCTCTGCAAAGAAAAGGGAGCCAACACAGAAGACAGCCACCAGGGCCATGGAAACCCCTGACCTGGGCAGAGGGGACTCTCCCCTTGGCCTCTCCCAAATGCCAGGCTATTTTCTTCAGACCTACGTCATCCTTTTATTTTTAAGCCATGCCTCATTCTCCTGTACGATTCAAAACAGAGAGCACATTTTTAGTAATACTCCTGCTTGTAAGTATTCACTTAAAAGGATTTAATTATATGAATAAGCACTTCTCTTACCCTGCAGTACCTTTCTGCTCTAACATCCGAGTCCTTCCTTTGCCCACAATTGCATTTTATCTGACGGGCAGTGCCTCCACTTTAATATTCCTTTCACCTTGGCCTGTGCTTCCAACAGAGCAATCCTTTAAGGGTGAAGGCACTTGGAGAGTGAGTTATGAAAGGATAAGGAGCCAAGGTCTGTGCCCTGGGTGTGTGGATCTAGGTCTGTCCCTGATCAGTTGGTCCTGAGGAGGAAGGGTGAAATCGGAACACATAGAAGGAGACGAGCAGAGTCTGAATAATAAGGATTCGGGATTCTAAGCCAAGCGGTAGTACTGGCGCCTTCCTGCCTCATTTTACACTTTCATCTGTAGAGGGATTTGCTCATAGGCCATAAAAGTTTGGATTTGATGTCCATTATTAATAAGAGTGTTTTCGAGTGCACAATGTGCATGCTTACATAGTTGTAAATTATATAAATGTGCAATGCTCTGATATATTTTGTACATTCTAAAACATACAAAAATACAGATTTTAAAGTCTTGATAAAGTTGAGCTAAGCAATTTTATAAAATATTTAATTTCAGTGTGTGATAGAACCAAACACTTCCTGCACTGTCTGTACAGAAGTTTACTTCTTTAGTCAGAGGGGGGTCCCCATGTAATGTCCACCGTCTATGAAAAGTCCACAAGTTATGAAGCACAGTTTGAAGGTGGGATCTATGTTGCATTTATTTCGATATATGGTTGTAATTATGATCTCAGTCTTATATTAGAAAAGGGCACAATGTACTCCAAGTTAGAGGTTAAAAAAATGAGTGATAGATCAGCTGGTGTCAGTCTATATTTCAAAGAGTCTTTAGGATAACTTTCCATTGGGGAAGTCAGCTTCCTATCAGCTTTGCCAAAAGGTTATTGTTGTAGGAGTAAGGAAAGTGTCAGCTCAGCCATTCCTTACTGCTGACTCGGGCTTACACTGCAATCACCTTAAATATGAGATTTCTTTACATGACCTTTTTTAAGCCACTTGTCTGTCACATCATGATTCATTAGACCACCATGACATCAGTTTACCCATGACCACCACAACATATGTTTACCCATGACGTCAGCCATGTAGAACCTGTAAAAATACTCGAACATGCTAGATGAGGAGACAAGTGAAGGCACAATACTACTAACTACCCCTCAAAGCTGTGCCCCCCTCCGGACTCTTCCTGCAGAATTCCTCTGCTCCCAAAGGTGACCTGTGGCTCTGATACACAGACTCAGTGAAGGTTCCACATGACTCCACATGTTCAGTATTAAGAATTAAATGAACCTCAGTTTCTTTCCTAGTTGAGACAGCCAACGCATATAAATGAAAGTGTTAGTGCTCCCTTTTCATTCCCCAGGTGATTATCATGCGTGGTCCGTTTTGAAGACGGTACCCTGGATAACGGCAGTTCCTGTCGATGGCTGTGTAGCCTCTGATCTCAGTTTCAAATACCTCTGTTGCCAGTGTTCACAACCTGCTCTTGTTAACAGTGTTTTCCATCTTGCGGATCCTGGTGTCATATCCTGCAACATCTCCTCCCGGACTTGTCTCTTCACTGTGCATCCCCTATCCTCTGATTATCACACAGCCTCCCATGGCCAAGGTTCTGGAAAGACATAGATTGTTGCTCTGCCTGCCCAAGAGTCAGCAGTTGTACAATTCAACATTGCGGCGGTCCCCCGCCATTGTCAGCACCCTGCTCTGTATAGGACGGAAACTCAATAAAAACATAAACATAGCAGAACCAAGACTTCTTCAAGAATCTTTGAGAGCATGCAAAAACTTATTAGTCGTGGAAATATTCACTTTATTCAGGCAAACAAAGACAATCTGTGTGGTTTCATTTTGTTTTCAATTTCCTAGTTAATGTACCATATACCTAGACACCTATTTGCTGCCATCTAGTGAAATAAATAGGTTGATTATGCATAGAATTCTGAACTCATTATATGGTTGAAGGCTAGCACTCAGAATAGTTCTTCCTGTTGGTTTGTTACACGTTTCTGAAATGCCTAATCAGAGGCCTGCTTTGCTTACCACTGGGACCCTGAACATGGCCTTCATACTACAGAGTCTAGGGCTCAGGATCAAGCTTGGTTCACTCTATAATTTGATGGGGCCTTAGAGTTCAGTAGATCTGAAGTAAATACATAGTAATCAACAGGTCACCCAAGGTTAGTGATGATTTTCCTTTATGGAGGCAGCAGAACACGTAGCCTCGCTTCTTCTTATCAGCTGTGTTGGGCAATTCACTTCTCTTCTTTAGACGTAATTTTCTTCATCTGCAAAATGAAATGGTGGCCTAGGTGACTAGCAAGGTCTCTTCCAGGTCTAAGAGTGCATGACAGCATATACTGTATTTTGCCATGTATAATGTGCACCTTTTTTGCCCAAATTTTTAAGTGAAAAATAAGGATGTGCATTATACATGGGTGTAATGATTATATACCATGGTTACATAGTGGGGTTCCCATGTATAACATGCACAAAAGCATGGGTGCACATTTTACATGGCAAAATATGGTAAACTATTTCCTCTTTGAAATTGCCAAAGTCATATTCCTAGAATCCTCTTTTATGTCTAAAATAGATGTTGCTTCTATAACTCTGTGTGTTTGTCTCTCTTTTGGTTATGGGTAGAAGTGAGCAGAAATTCTGACTTGGATGAGGGAGAGGCAAATGTGGACTGTAACTGTATTCTCCTTTCTCTTGAGAGTCTCTAGTGGAACATTGTCCATCGGGGGATAAAGGGACACTCACCAGTGTGCATTTAACTTCGTCTCTTAACTCACAACGGCAAATTTAGATGTATGTTACCTACTGTAAATGATCAGCCTCCTAAACTGCACTTCCGTTGTTTTGTCTATTTCACATCAGGGCACCTTGATGAAGTATTCTGGGTCTGCTGTAACTCATACTGGGCTGCCCTTTCTCTATACACTTCTGCGTAGCTACTCTAGTGTATACCAAAATGTTTGGTGTTCAGGTCATTTCATACGTGTAAATCTTATTTCCCTACCAGACTGAAAAATACACGGAGGCAGGGACTGCTGTTAGTTTTTCATTTTCATGAGGGGACCTGCCGTTTTTGTTTAGGGAATGTGTATGGTTCTGATAATTAGGGTGCTTTTCCTACTTGCTTTACATAATTGAGACTAGTATGCTAAGTAAAACAAGTTGGGAAAAGCTAAGAACCATATGATTTCACTCTTGTGTGGGATTTAAAAGTGAAACTCATAGACACAGACAATATGGTGGTTACCGGAGAGAGCAGAGGGTAGTTCAGGGTAAAGGGGACCACATCTATCGTGGTGGAAGATGATTTCACTTTGGGTGGTAGGCACACAACATAATATACAGATCATACATCATAGAAATGTATACTTGAAACCTATATGATCTTATTAACCAATGTCACGCCAATAAATTTAATAAAAAATAAATAGGCCAACACTGTCAAATGGAAATTTAATGTGATCTTCATATGTAATTTAAAATTTTCTAGTAGCTATTTTACAAAGTGAAAAATTAAACAGGTAGCCCTAGCTGGTGTAGCTCAGTGGACTGAGCGCGGGCCTGTGAACCACATGATCGCGGTTCAATTCCTGGTCAGGGCACATTCCTGGGTTGCAGGCCAGTTCCCAGTTTCCGGTTCCCGGCAGGGGACACACGAGAGGCAACTATACATTGATATTTCTCTCCTTCTCTCCTTCCCTTCCCCTCTAAAGATAAATAAATTAAATTAAAATAATAATAATAAAACAGGTAAAACTAATTGTAATATATCTTTCTTAGCCCAATATATCCCAAATATTGTCATTTCAACATGTAATTAATCTAATAAACATTTATTAATAGGAGTTTTTACATTTTTTTTTTTGCCCTTCAAAATCCAGTGTGTATTTTTCAATTATAGTGCATCTCAGTTGGGACACTAAATTTTCAGTAAAGTGAAACGTAGACCTCCTGAAACAGCATGTAAGGTTGTACTTAAGGGAAAATATTTGCACTGTCTTCATTTATAAATCTGAATTAAACTAATTAAAATTGAACAAAGGAAACAGTTTCTTGCTCGCACTAGCCCCCTTTCCAGTGCTTCGCACACACGGGAGGCTCAAGGCCACGTCATCCGACGACACAGACCTAAATCCCTGTCCCTTGGGGTGCAGGCACCAGGGGCCGCAGCAGCGCCATCCGGGGCTCAGCGAAAAAAGTGCAGAGTCTCAGGCCCTACCCACTGCGTGTGCATTTTCACGAGGTCCTGGGTGATGCGGCACAGCTCGTTAAAGCCCAAGAAGCATCTCTGCGAAACACACGGATCTCTCTGACAACGAGCTCCAACGTGGAAATAGAGAACAGACTGACAGTGACCAGAGTGGAGGGGGATAACGGGGAAAGAAGGGGAAGGTCAGGTCAGGGAACATGTATAAAGGACCCACGGACCCAAAGACAACGGCGGGGAAGGGGGGATTGAATGTGGGGAGTGGGGGGGTGGGTAGGGCAGAAGAGAGTTAATGGAGGGGGGAATGGGGACAACTATAACTGAACCACAATAAAAAATTAAAAATAAATAAGCATGTGACTCTTCAGTCTGGCCCCTAAGACACCCAAACAACAACAACAACAGTGAGCTCCAGAAAGAGCGAATAAACGGAGAACCCCGGGGGCGGAGGAGACTTTCAGCAGGAGAGCAACGCCAGGAACCAGCAGGACGTGTTCTGTGGAGAAGCTCTTGGTTTCCCACAGAGGAAACCAGCCACGGCTGCTCTGCTGAGGGGACTGACCCAGGGCCATCCTGGGGCTCAGGGCCGGCCCTGCTCCCAGAATCTGCAGTGAAGAAGCTCACACTAACTGCCGTGACTCCCACAGTGAAGGCCGCGGCGCTCACCACCTCGACACTTGAACCTGCAACACTAGAACCCCTGGAACGCAGCTGTGAACCAATGTTTCTGCTCCACACAAGTGAGAGTTAAGGCTGGCCCTTCCTTGGGGGACCCCAGGAAGGTCACCCACCAGAAGGGCCGGTGCTGCCCACCACACTGCTTCCCCCACACCCAACACAGACGCACTCAACACCCTCACTGTGTGGGGGTCCGTTCATCCCCCCTGTCCCCGAGATCCAGAGCAGGCTGCTGCAGCTGGTGAATCCTTATTTGGTGTGTTTTTCACAGGACTCAGCAGTTGTGGGGCCTTTCAACGTGCTGTTTGCTTAAGGATTCATTGTCCTAATCTAACAGGAGCTCATTGTTCCAATTCAGCGGTCCTTAACCCTGCTGCATACTAGGGTCCCCTAGGGCATTTTAAAAAGTTCCAAGCATCAGCATAGTCTTTTTTTTTTACTCAGTATGTTGAAAATCATGTTACTTTTTAAAGACATAATTAACATATAGCACTGTGTAAGGCATTGTCCAGTCTAATTAAATGAAGTCTCTGGAAGGTACTGTAGTTAGTCCCAGATCCCCGGGGGACTCGAATGTGCACCGGGAGCTGAGGGCATCTGGTCCACTCAGAAAGGGCCCTCCTTGCCGGTCAGGTCCTGGTGTCCATGTCTGCGCATGCGCATCACCGGTGATCCTGTTAGGACGCACCCTCTGACTCAGCAGGTTCTGAGGGTGAGGAAGCCTCGCCTGGGGAACGGATGTGGCCCAGAGGGCGTTTGGGGTGCGGTCGCAGGAAACTGGGTCAAGTTCATCACCTGTCCTCACTCCTCCATACCACGTCTTCTGATTTCCTGAAGCATTTACCTTTAAGCGAACTGCTTCCCCTTGTCGGCTGCCTCTTGTGTGCACGTGTGTTGTCTGCTGGACCAGGTTACAGCTCCTCAAAGGCGGCGTCGACCTGTCACGTGGTGTCTGTAATTCCCAGGGCGCCCAAAGGGTCTTACCCCTAATAGGGGCCGCACAAGGAAAGGCTTCTTGATGAATGGAAACACCGGGTGTGAGATGTGAAAGTCTCTAAAAAAATCCAAAGGACTGAAAAATTGGAGGTGTTTTCCTTTGATCAGTGGAAAAAATGTTTAGACAGACACTGAGGAGAGGAGATGGGGGGATTTGGGTTTTTATGTTATCTTTTTTTTGCTCTGGGTGGAATGGTTGGATGGACTATTGGTGAGAGAACCAGCACTCAGATTCCAGCTCAGTGCTCTTCCCGTTTAGTGTGCTTTTTCGGAAAAGGTCAAGGCCGAGAGGCCTGTACAGCTTCTGCCTCTATGCCAGAGTGCCAGGTGACCGGGGACGGCATCAAGCAGCCTTCTGAATGTCCCGGAGAACCTGGCAGGGCGCAGTGTCTGCCCGAGTTTCTCAGTCTCCTCCCGGGTGCGCTTCTTCATAGACTTGTGGTGTTCTTTTCGAATTGTCTCTCGGGAACCACAGGAAGGATCTTTGCTTGGGATTCTTTACCTTTTAACACCGATACATAGTAAGAGAGCAGCACACCCCAGTTATCTAGACCTTAGCCGTTGAAGGCTGTGACCATCTGGAGCACAGCCACAGAGAGGCACTCTGCACAGGGGGGGCCACGGCTGGCGGGATCCCACCCCCTGCACTTCAGGTGGCCCAGCGAGCACCGACGGACGTACCACTCCGTAAACATGGGGAATGAGGATGGATTTGGCCGTGTCCCCCAATTGCACTTCCTGGTGAGCGACAGTAAGTAAATCATTCGTTGAGCATCACAGCCAGCTGTGAGAATGGCAATAGCAGCAAACACTTCTGTGATGCTTCCTCTGCGTGAGGCACTGCCCTAAGAGCTTTGCCTCTGTGGCTCACTTACTCTTCCCAATAACCATGTGAGGTACTATTATTACCCCATTTCACAGGTAACGACACTGAAGAGGTCGCATGTGTCGGCCAAGGTTACGCAGATTGTGAGTGATGGAGGTGGGGTTGGAACCAGGAGTCTAGTTCCAGAACCTGTGCTCTTGGTCACTACCCAGTGTTCCCAGGTTATTTCCTGGTCACTTTTGTCAGTTGTCAAGGCAACTCTCAAGATGAGGAACTGTTATTATTTTTAATACATTGTGTCATTCCAGGGAAGGGACTACTTGTGAATTAAATGAAGCCCAAGTGAGAGCATGACTATCACTAGCAAAGCAGAGAAGCTACTTAGCGTAAGGGCAAGAAGAGGCCAGCCTCCCCCGCCAGCCCTAGGCCCGCTTCCACGGAATTCCACATAACAATCCCTGATCCCTATGCAGAGCCATTGAAAAGATCATGTGACATTGGACAGAATTTTTTAATGATGTAAAAAATCTTAAAATATACTTTGGGAAAAATAATTTCAACAGTGAGATTCGGGTACCTGGAAAACCCAGTGCTGCGGAGCATCTCATAATGTGCCAGGCGTGTGAGGTGTTCCTGCCTCGCGTTGAGGGCGCTGTGTGTACCATCTTCAGCTTTCTGACAGGCGGGAGAGCTTTGGGTGCCATGGTTTTCAAACCAAAAATGGTGACCCATCGGCAGATCCATTTCCCGGATTGTGAGCTGCATCGCTTAGAAACTGAGAGAGAATAGATCACAGTTCATTGCAGGCATTAAGAGTCCGTATGTTTTGCGATATTTTATTTTTAGACATATCACATAAATGAACACGTGCACACCAGGTTGTGGTTTCTTCCCGGGCGGCACCCTCCAACTTTGAAAGTTACTAGTGCGGTAGCTGAGATGAGGCTCTGAAGCAGGCAGCCCGGTTGGCATCAGGGCAGCCTGGTTGGCATTGGTGCACCCCGGTGAACTCAGGCAAGTTATTTTCCTTCCGTACCTCGGTATTCCCATCTCTACAGTGGCAAGAATAGCAGTGCCTGCCTCGTTCCGTGGTTGTATGAGTTAAAGGAGTTGGTACGTATCATGTGCGGACAGCTCCTGGCATGTGGTCAGACTCTCCCGAAGTCGTAGCTACCATTGCTGCCTTGTTCTCCCTTACCTGGCCATTGCCTGAGACGGGGACTCGGAAAATCAGCTGCGCATAGTGCAGGGACCTCTTTCCGAGACAACAGACTTACAATTTCACGTTTTCTCCCACCAAACCTTCCGGGATCATGAATGTTCTGTTCTATCCTGTTGCTTTACCCAATTACAGGGGCTATGTACTAAGATGCTTTTCACTCCCTGATACATTGAGGCTACTCAGTCACCCAGAGTTTTCACAGGAAGCCTGAGCAGGCGAAGTGGACCAACGGGCGAGATCACCACCTCTTGTGTACTGTTTGTGGGAGGCACAGGGCGGTGTCTCCACCCTGAGCTGGGGCCCGTGTGCTCCTGCCGTCTTCAAGATGTAGGGAAGCCACGGCAACCTGCAGCGTTTCCTTGCCCTGGCTTGCATTCACAGTGACCACTTGACTGAGGGGCAACTGAGCCTGCTGTGGCCGCTCTCCCAAACCCACCCCTGAGTGACTGGCTGCAAGCGCAGATTTCTTAGCAGAACCCAGATCTGCCAAAAAGTGCCCCCTTCATCTTCACGCACCTATCGCCTCGTACTCTGGTCTGATCTTATCCGTTCTTTCCTTGTCTAGGATTAAACTCATGTTTCAAGTTCATTTATTCTCCAGAATTGTTTTTCTTAGGATATCCCTATAAGATGTAATTCTTAATCGTGTTAAGAATTATTGTTTCATTTTCTTCCTTCCCTCTTCGTTTGTCCACTGCTGCTCAGCTGCTGGCGTTGAGTCACTCTCTAGTCGAGGGCAGAGGGCGACGTTTTTTCTTTAAGCCCCTCCCCCACACGGGGGGACTGCAGGTGTGCAGAGCTGCTGACAACAGGTGGTCCGAGAGTCTTCCCTCTGGGGGCAGGTGGCTGCTGGTGCCACCAGGCTCCACCGGGGCTCTGCAGGTCAGCCATTCCTCCCACCTTCCCCTCCCCCTTCACCTGCTCCTGTTCTTCCTTCTGTGCTAACCAGTGGCTTCTGGGAGACCGAGGCCAGAGAGAGCCAGAGCCAGGACTACCACACAAATCTCTCAATTTATAATACTCTGTACTTTCTCTTTCTCTTTTAATTTTATTTTTCAATTACCATTGACATTCAGTATTATTTTGTATTAGTTTCAGGGGTACAGCACCAGAGGTTAGACAATCAAATACTTTAGAACGTGTACCCCCGATACTTCTGGGCCCCACCTGGCACCACACATAGTCATCACAATAATAGCATTGACCCAGTTTCCCAGGCTGCCCCTCCGATGACCATGACCGCTCTGAAACTGCCAACCTGTACTTCTCAGTCCCTTCCCCTTGTCCCCCAGCCCCCCAGCCCCTTCCCTCTGAGCACCTTCCCTTCTTACCTTCCCTGTGGAAGAATCATTAGCATGTGACGTATTCTCTCCTCAGACCTGCAGGCATTAAAATAGTTGTGCTTTAAATATGTTTTACTAATCACTGGTTTCCTGGAAGAACCAAAAAATAGCCCTTTCAGTGCTTCAGCTCATTAAAAAAAGGAACTCATCCAGGTCCTCTGTGCGCGATCAGTGCTGCCTAATGAAGCACACACAATTTCCACCGTACCCGTGTACCCATCTGTAAGAGCGCACGCCAGCTCCTGCCCGGTGGGTTCTAGGAGGCATCCTTCTGTGCTGAGCAGCCAGACTGGGCTGCCTGCCTGCCCCTGGTACCAAGGCAGTCCCCACCCATGTCCCACACTGTTACAAATGCCTTGGTTCATACACGAGGGGGGATATTTCGGCAATGGTATGAACGTGGAATTTTATTGAGGCAATGATTCTCCCACTCTCGATGCATGCTCCCAGGGCAAAGGACCCATCTGCAGCCCAGGGTTTCCTGCAGATGTGCGTCTCGTGGGCGGACGGTGCAGGGTACTCAGTGTCTAACATCAGGACATGCTTTCTGAACCTGGGCTTCTTTGCTGTGTCAGTCTGGCTGTGGGTGGAAGGAAGAGGGGCCCATTCCCCAACCTGGTCATCTCAGTGGCCCTGCTTGGGGTCCCACCTCCCTCAGTGCCCACTGGAATGGAATCTCCCCCAGGACCAGGACGGTATCTGGTTCTCTTCCTGCACTGTTCTCAGGACTGACCTAGCACCATGTGGAAGTTTTAATAAGTGTTTGCTGAGTGGATGGCTGAAAGATGGATTTGTTTAGAAGGCTTATAGCTTTACATTCCTTAGGAGGTTGTTGACAGAGGAAACAGAGCCATGTTTGGTTCAGAACACCAGATATGTAGCCGGAACTTGGAGGCAGGAACTTTTAAGTGTTTGTTTGTATACTATTTTTAAACCAAGTTTTGAAGTATTTATAAAGATACTTTAAGATTGAGAGCCTCCCTAGTGCCCAAGCCTGAGAGTTTTAGGTCAGAAAACAAATACATTAAGTTTACAGTTGACCTGAAGACTAATCAGATAAGGAGCAAAAAAAAGGAAAGAAACTTACCATTACCAAAATGAGCATGGGTGAATTTGACATGTGAAAATCGGTGTGCCCCAGACTTGTCTCCCACACTCGTCCCAGACTTGTCCATAGCTGCAGACATCACGGATGCAGAGGGTTTGGGCTGATACCGTAACCTATAGGGGGCATTTGCCACTTCCCAAAATAGAACCAATGACTATGTGTGCATCATTGTTTAGTGCCAACATCTGTTTAATGAGTTTACTGGCTGAATCTTTTAAAAGAATGCAAACATAGTGGCTTTTTATTTAAAAATTTATAAAAAGATAAGAGGCCCTGTTGTGGGTGCTGTGGCCCACCTGATGTCAATGCAGCCAACGTGGTAGGCAGTTGTCACCATTGCACCTGGCTGGGCACACTTCAGATGCCTGCCTTGGTTTCTCAGTAGTCAGGTGAGGACTTAGCCCACATGCAGGTGCAGCCCAGAAGTTCATGGGCATTAATACCCACCAGCAGGGCATCCTTCAGCCAGTGGGCGATGGGAGTTGGTAGATAAGACACACTCTACGCAGGACCTCAGAGGGGCTTCTCTGGGGCCCCAGAGGGCCACTGTGATAACCAGCTGAACAGCATACATGTTATTAACTGTACTCCCTCCCCTTCCTCAACCTTTACCCTTTACCCCTTACCCCTCATTTCTAGGTCCTGGGGTCACCTTCCAGGTAAACGACCTGCTCCCAAATCCTCAACCCCCCCCCCAGTTATTGTTCCTTAAATAGGCTCTAAAGAATAATGTTTGAGATCAAGACAAAGCACTTTGTCCCTGGAATCAAGGGCTGGCAGAGAAAGAACTGACCAGCCAGCCACAAGCTCTGAAACTGTGATTTAGGAAAATAGCATTTCTAGAACAAGTGCTTTTTCTCTAGCACTTTAAATATGAGTCTCATGAAGGCCATATGTTACCCCCCGGATCTCATGCCTTGCCTTTTCCCTTTATTCTGCAGATTCTTCTGAAAAGCCTAAACTCACCAAGTGCCGTTCACCCGAACTAGAGACTTTTTCATGCCACTGGACAGATGGGGGCCATCGCGGCTCCGAGAGCCCAGGACTCACGCAACTGTTCTATATTAGAAGGTGCGGCCCCTGCCTTTCTGATCTTTGTCTCCTAGACCCTCTGACTGAGGTGTGCTAGTCCCGTGCAGCAGTAGGAACGGATGGCCTACGTGGATCCATGCATTGATTCATTCAAAAAATATTAAGGAGGAGGCCCTTGCTCTCTGTGTTGGGTACTATTTTAGGGACCAAGGTACAGCGGTGATTACAAAAAGATGAGGTCCCTGGTCTCACAGAGAATCATCTTCAATGAGGGAAGACAGACATTAAAAAATTAAAAAGTAAAATGTCAGCTGGTAATGTGGTTCATCAAAAAAAGTTAAGCCAGAAAGAGGATAGTGTGTCAGCACTCTGTGTGAATACGTGTGTATGCATGAAAGTGTCTGAGGGTCAGTGTATGGAAGTCTGAGTGCATGAGTGTGTGAAGAGTGAGTGTGTGTACAGGGAGTTTGGTGATATTTCACACGAGAAAGTCATAGGAGGCCTCTTTTACGTGGTACCTCAGGGCAGTGACAGCATGAACTGCAAGAGGCCATGAGAGTGTCTGGGGAAGGTGCAAGTGCAAAGGCCCTGAGGCCGACTTGGCAGGTTGCAGAAAGCAGGCGGCCAGTGCCATGGTGCAGGGCGGCACAGGGGAGTGCTCTGAGAAGGGGTGGGAGAGTTGGCCAGGCCAGACTGGGATGGACCTGTAGGCTGCGGGTGGGCTTTGAATGTCCCTTTGTCTGTAGTGGGAAGTCATAGGGGTTTTTTGAAAAGATGTACATTTTCCGGTTCGATTGCCAGTCAGGACATATGCTTGGGTTGCAGGCCAGGTTGCCAGTAGGGAGTGCACAAGAAGCAACCATGCATTGAAAAGATGTATGTTTTAAAAGACTCAGTTTGGTTTCTACATAGAAAATAGACTGCATTCCTGTTAAATTAAATAGTTCAATAACGGACTATAGTACTTTTCTATCCATTTTACCAGCAGTCCTTCAATATAACAGGGAAAGAGTGAAGCAAAGATCTCTTAGTATAGTCAGCACCCAAGCCTTTTATTTCACCCAACATTATTTCCATGTCTTTACTTTACATGTTGTGCCTTTGGGCTTTTTTAAAATCTGGGACTTACACACTATATGGTCTCCTTTTTTCTTCCCAAACCCCAAGGAAGGCCTGAGCAAGATACAGAGTCAGCACAGACCCTTTCTTCTAGGCTGGTGGTGTTGAGCGGTCCCCAGGTGATGCTGTCCACCCCGTACGGGAGCGGGAGAGGGACGGATGATACAGCGATCAGTAAAGGACACGCACTCAGGGCCGACAAACCTGCGTTTGGGCCTGGCTCTGACATCACTCACGGAGCCGATGAGCCCGTCTGTCCACAACTCAGCTGCCTCATTTGCAAAATGGAGCTAATGGACCTTGCCTGGTGGCCTCCAGTGAAGATTTATTAGCTGACACGTGAAAATCACTTAGCATAGTGCTTAGCACACAGTAAATACACAATCCATGGCAACTGCCTCTTTTATTATTGGTAGTACAATAATAATGTAAAATAATAATGATGTAAAATTTCAGTTCAGGGCTACAAAACTGATTTTGAGTCTTTATATCCTATAAGAACATCTTTCATGCAGAGCTGGGTGCTTGATTGGCAAATAAGATATACTCGGAGTTCACCACCAGGACTGGCCTTACCTGCCTTCCAGGTGTGAGATTGGTCTCTTGGCAGTTCCCCAAAGGGCACATAAGGATGAGACAGCTGGGTCCCAAATGCACGTGTGTGTGTGTGTGTGTGTGTGTGTGTGCACGCGCTGACACTGCAGAGAAGTAGGGTCAGTAGACAAAGCGGGTTTGTATTTTGGACAGGAAGCAAAAATGTTTGGTAACACTTTTGAGTGTCTGTTGATTGACTGTTAAATGGAGAACAGGATTACTGGGTTCAGTCCCCACATTAGGCTTCGGCACCCTAGAGCCAGCTCGGTCAAAACGGAGGGGGTGCCTGCCCAGGCCCAGCTGACGAAAAGCAACCCGAGTAACCACGGAGCTGGGCCCACTTTACAAAAATAGGTTTGTGCCTCCCTAGTATTCACCAAATTTAAACTGGGCAGAAAGATAAATCCCCAGGTGTGAAGCCATCACAGATCACATCTGTCCCCTACGCTGATGCTCCAGAGCCCCCGACCTTGGCCTCCGAGACTCCTCTGCCCGACCCAGGCCTTCAGCATCTCTGGTCCAAGCCCAGGCTCTTTGTCAACAGAGATGCCACTGGAAGCATGGCCAGGTGGGAGGAAATCTCGGACAGGTGCAAAAGGAGGTCATTAGTTTGGGCCTCAGGGGAAAAAACTGTCACCTTCTCAAACCCCCAAAGTACAGTCTCACAATTAGTGCCAATCTAAATTGGCTAAAATCAGCCTTTTGTGGGGTCATTTTTCCCCTATAAAATGTAATTAATTTGACTGTCTCCACCAAAACAGCACAAGCCCCTACCCAGTCTGTCTACGAAGGGCAGAAGCAGAGGGCTAGATGTGTCCTATCAGGACCAGACTGCCCCACGCAGTGCACGGATGTGTGCTAGACTTGACCTTGTGCACTTACACAGAAAGGACAATACCCATTTACTCTGTGACTTGTCACCATCTCTCAGAATTTGGTTCCCTGGCAGCTTCTGAAACCACAGAATTGTGACCCCCCCACCCACACACAAATAAAGTGATGACAGGATTTCATCCAGACCCAGAGCAATGGAGGGGCCTGGCTTGGTGATGAAGGGACAGGGTCACCTCAGCACCTCTGGCTGGCTGTCAACAGGACAGACCCAGAGGCAGCCACGTGCTGGGCTGGCACCACTCCCGGCCAGGTGAGCTGGAGGAGGGCAGCCCATTTGGACCAGTCTCTGTCCCCTGTGTTGGAGACTGGGCCACATTCAGCCTCTGTGCTTGGAGGGGTCTCGGCATGAATGCAAATCACAGGCACAGCAAATGCAGTTCCAGGAGCCTGTCGGAGATGCTGCGAACTCCACTCCTTGCCCGCAGATGCCTCGTTTTCAAAGCAAGTGGGTGTGCACCCAGTCCCTAAGGCTGTATCCCCCACGTCTGCCAGCCCCGCCACTCACCCCTCTCCACAAGTTATCCTGGCCTTTTAAAAAGAAGTTTCTTTTCCATGCCAGCTTGTGGGAGAAATTAGAAGGGACAGAGAACATTGTTACTTTGTTTTCTTTTTCTAAGGAAAAGGATATGTTTTAAACCTAAAGCACATGATTTGCATGTAATGAAAACAGTCACCCTTAAAACATAAATGATGTTTTATTTCCTTTTTTCCCCAATTGGTTACCTATCAATGGAAAGCATCTCTCCTGCCCTTTCTTCTGATTTTTGTTGCTCATCTCTAGTCCTCGCTCCTATTTCACGAGACAGACTGGGAGTGACCCAGAGCACTTACCTGGGGAATAAGAGGGGAGCATCTTATAGACACTCATCCCTGTGAAGGCAGGAGACAGAGTGTCTATTTCGTCAGTCCACTGGCTTTTGATAAATAAATGTTATATGTTTATTTAAAATGTAACATAAATAATGAGGGAGGAGTTGGGAATTGTGTTCTGAACTTGGCTCTTCCAGGTCCTTCCTACATCAGTGAGAGCTTTCTTCAGTCATTTGTTGTCTGAAGCTAATAGGAATCATCTAAACGGGTTTTTTTTTGTGGAGTCCCCATGGGGGACAGGGTATGACCTGCCAACACTGAGAAACTGAGAAACACACAGAGCTCACCTCTCTGGAACAAAGCGAGACCTGGTCAGCACTGGCCCACCTTTGATACAAACTTTAACACTATCAGCTGTGCTGAATACCTGTGCTGTGCCCTCCAGTATCATGTGAAAGCCACATTCCCTGGGCTGGCCTGTTAAACCATCCTCTGTAATGTACTCTTATTTACTTTGAGACTCAGGATAAAATAAAGCGTATTCAATGACCCGCCTATTCCTAACATTTTTAAATCTGTTTCCTACTGTAAGTGGACACACACACAATTTACCCTTGCTTCTCCTCTCTACCCACATTTTTTCCCATCAGGGAGGTATCTTCCTCTCATCCAGGGGTATGCGACTTAGATTTTATGAACCTTAGCCAGGATTTAATCAACACTTCCCTGCCTTGGCCCCTGGTGTTTCTGCCACTTGAATTTAAGTTTCTCCCAACAGCTGATGAACGGTTATCCCAAGGATCTCCCGATATTGCACAAGTTTCTTCCTGAGAAACAGCTGGAAAGAAGGTCATGTGTGTCTCCCCCTGGCCCCTGCCTTTCCCACAGTCCCCAGAGGGAGCTTACGTCGTCCCTGCCCTCCCCCGGGCGAGCCGGCCTGCCGGTCCCTGACCCGGGCCTGCACAGGGTCATTCCCACTGCCTGTTTCCTCCGACACAGGTTACCTGGCCTTACATCTCCTTGACTCATAAACCCTCTTCTCAAGCAGATCGCCTGGTGAATGATAAGCAAACAAGGAGTCACTCCACCCAGGCAGCAATTCTAATTTGAGAAGGCCTTCCCCAGTATCCCATGGCCTGCCGCTCCACTCACCACACTCGGACACATACTTCTTTACCTCAGTGTCTTTGGCCACTCTGTTCCTTCCTTTCCTTTTCCCTGTTGCCATCTGCTCAACTTCATGGATCCTTCAAGATCGCCAGAAACACCACCTCCACCTTGAATCCTTCCGTGAACCACCAGGACAATCCTTGCCCCTTCTGAACTCTTAGGGAGCATAATGAGCACCATCTGGAAGCACTTATTCACACTGCCTTATACTAGTTTCTCCATCATACCCCTAAGTCCAGAGTAATTCCTGACGCACGTGAATCCTTCGTAATGCCTAGCACAGGGTTTTATATGTAATTAATGCTTCCTAAATATCAACGGACTGCGTGCAGGAAACAAAAAAATCCTGAGATTGTAATTTCTGAGCCTTTTTCTAGCCCGAAGGTAGGAACCAAATCTTGACATCAATTGTATCTTCGCAGTGCTAATGCTGGATACACTGCTTACATGGCGCTTACAGAGCAGGCTCCCGAAGATGGCTTGCTGGATTCACCACTCAGACAGATGGGACTTGGCAGAGCCGTGTCACATTCTATCCCATGTTTGCTCTGTTTCTGCTCGGGGGTTGCAGGGGTGGGGTGCTTGAACTTGACTCAGAGTGCTGGATCTCTTGATTGCTCTGCATTTTTGTTCAGGTCCCCATGGCAACAGACCAGGGAACTGCCTTTCCCTAAACTCTGGCTTCCTTCCCCGGTGACCGTCCTGGCATCTCCTTTCCATTCAGCGCACACCCTGCTGTAGTTCAAAGTCACCTTCGCAGACGACACATTCTGTAGAGCAGGGCAGAGGCGAATAACTAGGGCGGGACGTCACTGTGGACACGCAGCTGGTCTGTTGAGCCCCGTGCTCCCCGGGTGTCCCTCTACCTGCCGGGATTCCTATTTGTTTTTATCTGATCCGAGATCCAGGAAGAGAGGAACTCGTTCTCTGTAGAAAAACCAAAAAGGAACTCGTAAGCAAGCGTGTTGATTCACTTCAGCCCATGCTTATTTTTTTATTTCTGTATCCTATAATTAAGTGTCCATGTCTAGCTACAAAATAGAAAAGAAAAATTCTTCCTGGGTTTGGTGAGAGTTTTGAATTTCTGGGTTCATGCCTTTCGTCTCTTACAGGGGTTGGGAAGGAAAGGCTGGGATTTCACATTTCATACATATCCCTGGGGTGTCCTGCATGTTTGAAACATTCTCCTGGCTCTTCATATAATTAAGGAAAAAAACAGAAGTGTGAGGAAGAGTTCGGGGTGTGAGGAAAATTCCCCCAAGCACAGGAAGCCTGTGGGGAGGCAGACACACCATACAGTGGTTCGGAGTAGGGTGGTGACCGACTTCCACCTCAAGGCCACCTGTACATCAGTGTCACTCAGCCTGGACACCAGCAGCGTGCCTTAGTCCCTCCCACCGTGAGCTGGAGGCTCACCTGGGTCTAGAGACTCACCACTCTGGGAACCTCTGCAGTTTGGGAGTTTACTGTCTGTCATTTTTAACAAAGGCCCTTGTTCAACCTCCCTAAGCCTCATTGGTAGAATGTGGATAATAGGGTGCCTACCAATGAGTCAAGTTCATTTAGGAGCCGGCCTGTCACACGCAGTCAGTGAGCAGGTGGTTCTCCAGTTGGCAGAAGTACCAGACAGCCCCGACTCGGTCTGCAGACCCTGACGGAACCCACAAACGTGAGACTTCCCCGGGCACATTTGCTCGTAAATGTCTGTGTTTCGGTTTATTGACTCTGACTGCCAAGCACCTCGCTTTGACTCCACCTATGGCCTGCTTTGGGGTGAGTTCATCCTTTTTTACCCTCCCCTTCAGGAACACGAAAGAATGGACTCAAGAATGGACTCAAGAATGGAAAGAATGCCCTGACTACGTCACTGCTGGAGAAAACAGCTGTTACTTTAACGCATCCTATACCTCCATCTGGACGCCCTACTGCATCAAGCTCACGAGCCGTGGTGGGACTGTGGACCAGAAGTGCTTCTCCGTTGAGGAAATAGGTAAATCACAGGTTTGTGTTTCCCTTGCCATGGCCTTAGAGGAACTAAGCGGGAAGTCTCAAGGCCCAGGTGTATTCGAGCAGGAAGCCTTTGTCATTGTGCCCGAGGGGCAGATGGAAGTCAGCTTGACAGGGCATGAGGGGGGCTGCTGAACAAGAGGCCAAGGGCAGGGGGACCTAAGTGGGCTCTAAGGAAAACAAATGTGGCGGTAAATGCCATAAAGAAAAGAGGGGGAGCCTGGTGCAGTCTTCCTGGGGGAGGTCTTCAAACTGGATTGTGTTCCTAAGTGCCACTGCAGGGGCAGACTCAGGGTGCCCCGAAGTGTCCTTCTCTTCTAATTATTTGGTGTGATTATTAGAGTCCTCACTACCGAAATATGTTGGCCTTGATCTCTATCAATGCTCTAATAGATGCTTAGGTTTCCTTTATCGCAAAGCACAATCACTCTGGGATTTTACATTTCCAAAACAGCCAAAATCAGTTCAAAGGCATGTTTATAAAATCTGAAGACAAGCGCTGGAGATAATCAGCTCAGTGAACTAAATGAAAGATCCAAACAGCTCATGCCTTGCCCAACATGTGGACGCAGAGGAAATGGAACAAAGGAAAACAGACAGCTATAATTGGAATGTTCATGTTTAAACCGTAATAGTATAAACAACTAAACAGAAAAAATCAAAGAGGGACTTCGAGTAGCTGGCACTGGTTCCTCACATCTACCCACAGAGGCTCAGTTGCTTCGTAGAGGAATTCCCTAGAGCTTCTCTCGGATGGGAGGTCCTTGTGTGTGGTTTTCCAGGCATCTGAGACTGAAAGAGACAGAAAGGGGCTAGAAGCTGCAGACGGGAGAAGTAGATCTGATAGCCTAACTTTGAGGGTGAAGACTGAGAAAACCGAACAAGTGCAAAAGAGAACCCCACTGCCTAGTTGAGAGATACTGTGGAGATATCCTGACACCTATGGGTGCAGCTGTTCAGTGACTCAATAAGTAATAGTAAGAATACTGGGTCAAGACCCAGGTTCTGAGCCTGTCTCTGCCACCTGCCAGCCCCACTCCTGCACCTGGCTGTCACTGAGTGCCTGCCATGAGCCAGGCGCTGTTCTGCACTGTGTCCAGGTGTGGTGGCTGCAGGATGAGTAAGATACAGTCAAGTCGGGAGTCCTAGGTATTAATGAGTAATAGCAATAAGCAATAAATAATAAATAATTGTAGCAGATCTAGAAAAGAGGGCTGTTCCTGTCAATATGTGGCATTTGTAGCTTAGCTATTTTACAGATCACTCCAATTTCTTTTTAAAAATATATTTTATTAATCACACTATTATAGTTGTCCCAATATTTCCCCCTTTTCCCCCTTCCAACCAATACCCCCATTCCCTCCAGCAATCTTCCCCTTAGTTCATGTCCATGGGTCATGCATGTAAGTTCTTTGGCTTCTCTATTTCCTATACTGTTCTTAACATGCCTCTGTCTATATTGTGCCTACCAATTATGCTTCTTATTCCCTGTACTTTTCCCCCATTCTCCCCCTTCCCCCTTCCAACTGATAACCCTCCAAATGATCTCCATGTCTGTTTCTGTTCTGCTTGTTTGCTTAGTTTGTTTTTTAGATTCAGTTTTTGATGGATGTGAATTTACTGCCATTTTAATGTTCATAGTTTTGATCTTTTTCTTGTATAAGTCACTTTAATATTTCATATAATAATGGCTTGGTGATGATGAACTCCTTTAGTTTTATCTTGTCTGGAAAGCACTTAATCTCCCCTTTAAATGATAGCTTCGCTGCACAGAGTAATCTTGGTTACAGGTCCTTGCTTTTCATCACTTTGAATACTTCTTGCCAGTCTCTTCTAGCCTGCAAAATTTCTTTTGAGAAATCAGCTGACAGTCTTATGGGAAATCCCTTGTAGGTAACTCTCTGCTTTCCTCTTGCTGCTTTTAAGATTCTCTCTTTATCTTTAACTTTTAACCTTTAACCATAATTTTAATTGTGATGTGTCTTGGTGTGGTCTTCCTTGGGTCCATCTTGCTTGGAACTCTGTGCTTCTAGGACTTGTGTGTTTATTTCCTTCACCAAATTAGGAAAGTTTTTTTTTCATTATTTTTTCAAATAAGTTTTCAATCTCTTGCTCTTACTCTTCTCTTTCTGGTACCTCTATGATTTGGATATTAGTACATGTGAAGATGTCCCAGAGGTTCCTTAGCCTATTCTCACTTTTTAAATTCTTTTTTCTTCTCACTGTTCTGATTGAATGTTTTTTTCTTCTTTATGTTCCAAATCTTTGACTTGATTCTCAGCTTCATCCCCTCCACAGTTGGTTGCCTGTAGATTTTTCATTATTTCACTTAATGTAACCTTTGTTTCTGCCTGGGTCTTTTTTATGCTATGGAAGTACCCATTGAGTTCCTGGAGCAACCTGACAACCAGTGTTTTGAACTGTGCTACTGATAGGTCCCTTATCTCCATTTCATTGAGTTCTTTTTTCTGGAGTTTTGTTCTTTTCTTCCATTTGGGCTATATTTCTTTGTCTCTGCATTTTAGCAACCTCTCTGTGTTTGCTTCTATGTGTTAGTTAGAGCTGCTTTGATTCCCTGTCTTAGTAGTGTGGCCTATCATGGAAAAGCACAGCTGTAAGTTGTATAGGGTGGGGCCTTAGGTAATTGTCAGGGCAGGGCAACCTGCGTCACTGCTCTGTGGCTCTGTGTGGGGGAGAGCTCAGAGAGGGGACAATGCCAGTGCCTGACGTCTAGAGTTTTGCCCAGGAGGATGCCATCTCCTGGCACTTGCCCTAATGCCAGTCACCTCAATTTCTGCCATTGGTGCCCTTCCCACTAGTGCCTGGGTGCTGGAACCCTGGGCTGGGTGGTCCAGTCTGGGGCTGGGATCCCTTGCTCCCAAGGTATCCCTCCCAATTTTCATCCACCACAGGTGGACATGGGACCAAACATTCTGCAACTCCATGCCTCTCTCTGTGTCTCCGTGTCCCTGCCCCTGCTACCCATCTGGCTGAATGTGGCTTCTTTAGATCCTTGGTTGTCAGACTTTCACACAGCTTCATTTTCTGACATTTCTGGGTAATATTTGTTTTATAGTCTAGTTGTAATTTGTTGCTGCAGTTGTGCAAGGATTCGAGGCATGTTTACCTATGCCTCCATCTTGACCGGAAGTCAAATCATTCCAATTTCATTTCCCAGATGTAATCATGATGAGTCAAATTTGGACTGTCCCTGTTGTTTTTTAAGAAGTGGTACTCACTGTGATCACAGTGGTCAACAACATGCCCCTCCATAGTGTTTCGACTTCGGTTGACAGGAAGAGCTCCCCGGTTTGGCCCTGGATTTTAACAGCCAGTAAGGGCTCCTCACAGTGTGTATTTGTAGGCTTATCTCTGATCAACCCTGGGGACACAGACTTTGCCCCATTCCAGGTGACCTCCATATCATAGAAAAGAAAGTAAATTTTACTGTGCATTTGCATATAATTTTTAAAAACCTTAGTACTGAGACCAAACAGCAGTAATGTATTGGGAACTCCCTAAAATATAAATTTAGATACAGTTCCTAGCTTTGGAATCCATCTTTCTCTTCATCAGCCTTTGGGAAATTGTGGTCTTTGTGGTCAACAGTTGTACCTGGGAATGTAGGTAGATCAGCAGAAACCAAGCAGAACTCTATTGCCCATCACTCCCATGCAATTAAGTGAGAGAAAACCCTTTGAGAGAGAGCAGTGTGATGCCTCCCTTCTTAGGTCTGAAGATCCCATGTGGCTGAGAGGACACCAAGCCCAGGAGCAACTGCTGAGTGTGGGGAAGGACTGTGCCAGTAGCAGCACGGAAATGAGTGAGATGAGGTCCTTGCCCAGGTCATGAACAGCTTGGAAGACAAAAGATTTCTCTAGCCCTGGTTCCAAAATGGCCACATGTTTAACTGCCACAGGGCTGTCTGACTCTCTGTTCCTTAGTTAAAATGAATTCCTTGCTCAAGTCCCAGAGCATTCATTCTATCACAGCTGGAAGAAATGTAAAATGTAAGTGATCTTTAAGAAAAGTTATAGATCAGACTTTAGGCTCGAAAAGCAATTTTTGCAGGGGCTTTTTTAGAGGTAAACACAGATCATCCTTAAGTTAAAAAATGATACTCTCTTACAAAGTGAGAATATACTGATAGGAATATTAGAAGAAGAAAGAGTATGAGTGATAAAAATGTACAAAGTAATGTGGTCTCTTCGGAAGAAAGCCTTCCATTACTATGCAGCTGTGTGTCTCTGTGTACTAATTCTCGTTTGAAATGCACAGTACAACCAGACCCACCCACTGGCCTCAACTGGACTCTACTGAACATCAGTTTAACGGGCATTCATGCGGATATACAAGTGAGATGGGAACCACCATCCAACGCAGACGTTCAGAAAGGATGGATCGTCCTGGAGTACGAGCTGCAATACAAAGAAATAAATGAGACCCAATGGAAAATGGTAAGGTGTTGTGGCACGCCACACTTTAAATCTTCTCAATTGTCTTCTTTTTATTCTAACAGCCCTCTTGTCTGTGGACTTCCTTTGGACCTAGCACCATGTGCACACACGACGTGCTCCATCGTTTCTTATTTGAGGAAGTCTGATCAGTGGAAGATCGTCTTAGAGTTCTGTCCAGTCACAGACGCTTCCATTGGGGCTGACATGGGAGTGTCTGGAAGGAAAGGAAGACTTTCCCCTAGTCATCCTGGGTGTCCAGTTTAACTTTAGAACAAAACTGTGTACTTGAGCCACTTTGGGCTAAACATGGGAAGGGTTATGATCAAGGTCAACAGTGAGCTATGGCTAAATATTCTTCCATGATTTTAATTGCTACTGCTCACAAGACCTTCATTAAAATAAACTCTTAAGTGACTCTAGGAGGGAATTTGCCCTTTAGAGGTTTCGGGAAGCATATTTCGTCAAGTACACCCAGGGACAACTGCGCTGAGCGGTTTTGAAGTCTGTGAGGAGCATGGTACTGGCTGACCTCTGTCCTCCTCACTTCCTTGCCAAGTGCATGGGAACTGGGCACTGAGATAAATTCCACATGGCACACAACAAGAAGAAAAACAGGATTATCGCACCGCTCCCAATATAACAAATTCTAAATCAGTCTGACCACAGCCACAGCCCCGGCCAAGCCCAGCGGTTTCTGGCCAGGCATCACATCAGGCCCAGCAGCTGGCATGGCTTTGGAGACACCGGGCCCTGTCCACTCAGTGAACGGCTGAGAAAGAGGCTGATGCTGCCATTAGAGGAAAAGCTAAATTTGCAGCAGCTCCGAGCAGTACAATACTGGGCTTTGAGGCTCTGTGTGTGGCCTCATTTTAATTTAGATATCTATTCTGCAACTTGGTGTAGTAAAACAAACGCGTTTGGATGCTGAGTCAAACAAGGCATTCTAAATGCAAGCTAGTCACACGTTTCTGCAGCCAGCAGGTATTGGAATAACCACTGTGCACAAGGACTATGCCAGGTTCCTGAGGGTGGCTGTTCTCAAAATGTGAACCAGGGATCCCTGAGGGTCCCAAACACCCTGTCAGGGGATCTGCAAGGTCAAGGCTATTTTCATAGTAGTACTAAAATGTTACTTCCGTTCTTGACCATGTTGAGATTTGCCCTGATGGTACAAAAGCCACGATGGGGAAACTGAGGCCGCCTTGGCACAGACCGAGGTAGTAACACAGACTGGTACTGGCAGTCAACTGAATTCTTCACCTCTGAACATCACGGCAGGCAGGGGGGGGGGGTGGCGGTGGCGCAGAGCCAGTTTCACATAAGAGTGCCCTCGATGAAGCTGGGGAAATGACTGATCTTGTTACAGCTCAGCCTTTGTAACATTCAGCGCGACACGTGGCAAATCCACATAAAGCCCCGTGGGTGCTGAGGGTGGTCTTCAGAAAAAGCACTGAAACAGCAGGTTGCCCCCAGAACCCGCTGTGTTCTGCGTGGAGTACCAGGTGGCACACTAGTGTTGCCTGAAAGAACTACTGATACATGGTACTTCACGTTTGCATTGGCAAATGTTTAGCAAACATTGCTTGAAAAAAATTAAGCAAGCTTATTACTGTAAGAAAAACAATTGGTAGTATTTGTTGCCAGTGGAAAAAATGTGAACTTTCAAGGGAAAATTAGAATTTCGGAAAATTTGTGTAACTACACATTTGATGGCTTCCCTATCTTTGAAGACACCCCGTTGAGATCAGTGGTGATTCTATTAGCAAGTGATTCTTTTTATACTGCGTAATAAACGGTGCAGACATTTAGGAAATCTGCATAACTTGGTGAACCAGTCTTTTCCAAATGACCCATACACGATATAACCAAAATTGCACACAGGGAAATAATCCATTCGAGTACTAGATGGAGGAATGAAGGATTCTTTTTTTTTAAGATTTTATTTATTTATCTTTAGAGGGGAAGGAAAGGAGAGAGGGAGAGAAACATTAATACATGGTTGCTTCTCATGTGTTCCCTACTGGGAACTGGCCTGCAACCCAGGTATGTGCCCTGACTGGGAATCGAACCGTGATCCTCTGGTTCGCGGGCCCGTGCTCATCCACTGAACTACACCAGCCAGGGCAGAATGGAGGATTCTAATGTAACAGAGTCCACAAGATTCACTGATAGGTTTCAGATTCCACGTTGTAACTAACCTTTAAGAAAATACCACTTACTGAGTTTGAGTGTTGGTATTAAAAAACATCCACAATTATCTGAAAAAAACTAGGAAGATATCCTTCCTTTTCTCAATATGTATCTGTGTGAGGCCAGATTTTGTTCATACACTTCAACCAAAACAACACATCCTAATGGACTGAGTTCCGAAGCAGGTGTGAAAATACAGCCTTGTTCTACTAAGCCAGACATTAAAGAGATTCGCAAAAATGTAAAACAATGTCCCTCTTTTTTCTATAATTTTATTGTTTTGAAAAGCACAATAATTTTAATTAGAATGTTATCATAAATCAATTTATTTTAATTTTAAAGTTAGCATTTTTAATATTCTCAGTTTCAGTTTCTAATATAGAAAATAGCCATAGTATGTATAATCCAAATAAACCAAACCTTTATGATTCACAATCATTTTTAAGTGTCAAAGAGTCCTGACACTGAAATGTTTTGTCAACGGGAGAGACCTGGTTCTTCTTTCACGCACATGTAAAGAATTACAGATCAGCCAGTCTATTAGCATGCAATCAGTTTATTAGTGACCCATTCCCAGGGAAGAGAACAAGACTGGCTAGAGTCAGGGGTGAAAGGCAAAGTTTCAGGGCAAAGCGAGGTGACAAAAGTTAAGAGTCGCCAAAGACCAGGGTGGCAAGCCCCTGGGCAAGCCTGAGGCTGAGTGGCCAGAGGTCTGGTGGCCGAGAGCCAAGAGTACCCCAACCCCCCAGGAGAGAGAGTCCTTTGTTCTGAGGACGTACATGGTTGGTGGGATAGGAGAAAGAAAACTTACATATTGATTAAGGGGTAAGCGCGGTGCCCCCTCTCCTGGGGGAATGTGACTACCCAAACTCAGGTATGTGTGGGGGTCTGTTAGCCCGAATCCTTCTCTTGCTCCAGACTCCATTTGTTCATCTGGTTGTAAAACAAATACATGACAAGAGGCAGTTAATTAAAATTGGGGCACTTTCCAAAGTTATTTATGGGCTCTTTCTATAAGCACCAGAGACTCATAAAACAGTGACCAGGAGTAGACAATGAACCAAAGCTGTTTTGTGAGCTGCTTCTCTGGACACTGGGGACCCTCTCCCGCATTCCAGGCCCTGGGATGAAAGCGCAGTTTCAAGGCCTTCTCTCCCAGACAGTGGAAACGCTACCTAGGATTTCAAGGACTTCCCTTCTTTCTTGCTAACATACCGTTTCTTGTGATATTGGAACACCTGGTAATATTATCAGACCAGGCTCAGAACTACTCAGTTAGCGTGTGAGACATGTCTCCTTCCTCCTCCCTGCCTCGGTTTACTGTTTTTTGTACCTATGTGGTAAAAGGTGTTTCCTGGCAACCAGGATGCTAGATGCTGGCCAGTCACAGCCATGCAGCCTCAGGGCTCTTCCTAGGCTGTCTCCTGCCTCAGTTCAACAAGCTAGAAAAAGCAATATGTAAATCAGAACATTCCAGTTCATACATTTTCTGGGCATAGTTTCAAGCTTGAAAGACCCTGGCCTGTAGTGATGTCTCAGCCGAGACACAGGTATGTATGCGTCTCACGCCTGAGCCAGGTGCACAGGGGCGTGGGACTCACTCAGCTGACTGTGCATAGCTGCCTCCCCACGTGGCTCTGCAGTAGTCCTCACCGTGCCCTGCCCAAAGTCACATCAGATGGTCCACGGGGGTCAGTTCACGTTTACTGACCTTCTGTGAGTGCGTTATATGTTTATAGTCTTTATGAGTTTGGTCATTTGCAAGGGTCACAGAGTTGTCATGAATACCAAGGGCCTGTTCATAAGAAACAACCTCTCTCCGGAAGACCGTCGCCATATAACTGGCTATGAGAATAAGTGTCGTAAGCATAAAAAGAGAAGTTTGTAAGCAGAAGGGGGAAAGGCTAGTGTTCATTGCTTAGATCAGACTCATGTTACCATTTGGCAATATGTAATTTGGTGGTGTTGTGTCTTTTTTTAATTAAATACATTTTTAATATAAAAGTGATACTAATGACCATGTAGTTACTTACACTATTTACCTGCTAAGCCAAGTTAAGAATTCATGGTGTTTTCAGGACTTAATGGGTGGCATACAATTATCTACAGCATATAGTTATGTACTTGCTCTTCTGCCTTCCACCCAAAGACAACGAAGGCGTCGTTCGCTCCCAAAGACTTTGCGGCCTAATACAGACACCTGCGCAGGGAACACAAAGTCGTGCAGGATGGCAGTGTCCGGCAGGAGAGAATAGGGGAAAGTGCCAGGAAAGACTTCCTAGTGGTGCAGCAAACTCGAACTGCGGGCTGGCCAAGAGCAGGCACACAGGCAGGGGGCCGAGCTCAGCGTGCGGGTGTGGAGGGGTCAGCAAGGGTGGAGAGGGGCCTTGGGACCTGAGACTCCCTTCCTGCTTTTGTTATTAGTAAAAATCTGTAGAGAAATGACTTCGGTGACAATAACAGAGGAATTAGGGCTTTAGGAACAAAAACATGGGTTTTTAAAATATTTTAAGAAAAATAGTAAGTTTAATATTCTGAATTCTACCTTTAAAAAAGGCATTTTACACATGCAGATGTTCCATATATTAAGAGGCTCCTTTAAACAATGCAAAATTACCATCCCATGTACACACAGTGGCGGGGGGAGATACTTTCTGAGCAGAAACAAACTGAGGTGAGCGGAAAATTTGTTTTAGAAACTGAAGATCCAGCTTCTGACTTAGCAAAACACACTATGAGGTCTTATTTATGTGAAAGGCCAATGCCATGGGAAAAAGTGAGGGTTTCTAGTTTTTTATAAACAGGAACAAGGTGTTCTACCAGAAAACGTAGGAAAAGCACATGTTGACTACTGGGTTTGAATATTTGCCTTAAAGGAAAACCCCCTCATTAACTGGGTCCCCTTCTTTGATAGCACAGGTTTTGAAAGTCTCACAGACCTGCCCTTCCCCTGGAAGGTAAGAGAATATCCTGGCTGTAAAGGTTGTGGGACCACAGGACTCCGGTGATTTTTTTTTTTTTGGCAGATTTTGAGTAGCAAACAATTTTAAGGTGGCCTCTGAGGCTTCTAGAACAAGCAGATTATGTGTGTAGATGCTTCTAACAGTTATTTCAAAGTTTGGTTAAGACAACTATGGCTTTTCCTGGGACCCTTCCAATTATCTGGTCATATGTACAACCACCCAGAATTTCCGAAGAATGACTAGAATTTGTTTTGATGTGAAATACGTTTGTTTTTCCTGCTTTTGTGTCTTCACGCAAAATTGTAACACCCCTAAGGACAGGCGATATTTCTTTATAGTTCTGTTATTATTCCATAATAATTTATTATGCTTTGATCTTAGAATTTTGACATCCTAATTTAAAGGTATAACTGCATTTCTGTGGAAGTCCACCGAGTCTCTGGTTTGTACCAAAATGAGTTTGAGGCCTATTGTCCGTTGAACATATTTTCCCTGATCTTTCCCCTCCCCCAACTCCAGTACATTTGCAGACCTTACCTACTTTCCAGAATTCCCTTTGAGAACAGATGCAGGCACGCCTTTCGGAGTCTGTGGCCTTGAGCGTCCACTCTCTAACCACTAAGTGCACCGTTCTGTCTTGAAAGATGGACCCCGTGGCGTCGACATCCGTCCCCGTGTACTCGCTGCGCCTGGACAAAGAGTACGAAGTGCGCGTGCGGTCCCGGCAGCGAAACTCGGACAAGTACGGCGCGTTCAGTGAGGTGCTCTGCGTCACCCTTCCTCAGACCAGCCCCCTGCCGTGTGAAGAAGGTAAAAATAAAAGGTGCCCATGGCCGCCAACTCGGCTTTTCTCAGTGCGCAGGGATCCATTCCCTGCGCTGCGAGCACCGTGGCCAGATCGGGATGCACGTTAGCATCTAAGGGTGGGGTGAGGGACCCCAAGCCTGCTCTCTGCAACAGGCTTTTCCACGAAAAAGCGGGAGGATGACTTCGTGTTTGAATTATTTAATTCAGGAAGGGTCCTGGGGTGAAGTGTAAGTTATAGAGGGGTTACCTCTAGATACCAGCGTTTCAGGTGGTTCGTTCCTTTTGTGTCTCTGTAGTTCTAAAATGGTCTACAATGACTTGTTTGCATTTATATTCTGCATAAAATGTTTTTCACGTACACACTGAAAAGACCCTGTATCTATAAGGAGGGATGTGCTCTGGGGCTGTTAAGAGAAAGCTGGGGATTGAGTCAGCACAGGTAGTCAGAGGCAGGTGCTGGCAGGCTTTAGAAAGTTCAGGCGTGGCTTTCACCTGCCACAAGTAGCATGCCGGTTATGGTGACGGATGGCATGGGACGGCTGAAGTTCCTATATAAGAGAAGTAAAGTTTACTTCTCTTATAGTTAAAGTTTAAAGATAATTAAAGTTTAAAGATATGAAACCTGGGATTCGTAATAAAAGAATTAACGTGTTCAAATACAGAAACAAAGAAGGCTGCTTAACCGTGAATATTAAGGGTATAAAATATTTCCACTCCCACACGAGAATTGGCTGTAGTTCATCTCTGTGAAAGCCCGGAGGTTGCAAGGCCCCGTTAGGAGCTGAGGTTTGTTAGTGGAACGGTCACAAGCTACAGAGAAATGCAATTTATATTTCTGCATTTAGGTGCAGGTAGAATTCATCATACAAGATAATGCTTGAGTCAAAACGTCTGCAGCTCCATTTTTTTAAGCTCTACCTAACGCCTGTTATTGCAAACAATATGATACGATGAAATTCTGGTTTAAAAAATACACTTGACACACACCCTTTAATCTTACTGTGATGGCATTTAATTCACTTAACACAGTTTTTTTTTAACTGACTTTTCATGTTAAAAAAAAGAAGAAGGAAATGAAGTACCTGCTTTATATTATGTTCCTGGATATGTCATCGATGTAAAACTATAAATGCCACAAGAGACAAATGATGTTCTCTCCCCCACTGATTCTTTCTAATGCCCATAATATCTCCCTTGGGGATTTTAATACCTGAACCAGAAAATTAAAATAAGAAAAGAATATTACAATATAAAAACCTGCTTTTAATAAAGCGGCATTAAGCTAAATTTCACCTGTCCTTTTTCATTAAAACACGGTTCATCTCTGTCAGTGTGGTAAGAATACCCGGAACCAGCTGCAAGGCACTTGTTTTTAAGGAATAAGATAGAAGTTTTACGAACAGGTCCCCCAAAGTTTGCCACAGACCTGACTCAAATCTGCAGGCGGAAGCCCTCAGGGACCTTCTGTCCCGAGAGGTTTTCGAAGCTGTGAAATAATCGCTCTGCCTGTCTGAAAAGTCCCGGTCGTGAGTCAGATGTAAAAACTCTGCCCCCACCTCTTTGGTAGTTCCTCAGACTGGAGGATGAAGGAGCAGCCGCACACCTTTGTAAAGAAGGAGCCGAGGAGACACTGTTCGGGTGAAGAGGTGTGTGAACCAGCAGGACCTGGCTCCAGAACTGGAGTCTTTCGTGACATCCTCTGATCACATGAGGATGCTTACAGCAGATTTTTTTCCTTATAAATGTGGATTGCGCTTAAGCTTTATTTTGATTTTTTTCTAATGTAAAAGGATTTGAATATGTGTTCTCGGCACAGAGTATACTTCTCAATCGTTGCCTTCTGTTTTGGGTTGGTTATCAAGTAAAATCACGGCCTTCACCAGGTGAATACGAATGAGGCAATGTGAAATGTGAACGTCACTCTCCGTAACCCTGTGAGTGAGAAATTGTCTCATGTGTTTCAGATTTCCAGTTCCCGTGGTTCTTTCTTATCGTCTTTGGATTATTCGGGCTAACCGTGATACTACTTTTATTCATATTTTCTAAACAGCAAAGGTAGGTGTGAAATAATCTACCTTAATGTTTTTGCCAGTTGCTTAGATGTCCACATGTGGTTCCATTTGTTATTTGGCATTTTCTTCTGTGAAGCATAAGTGAAAATTTTAATTAATCCAGGAAAACGTTACCTCCAGTTATACATTTACCGCCTTACTGTGTCCATCAGAGAAAGCTCAGAAGTTTTCCTCCTGGCTGAGAGGTTGCATAGGACATTTGGAGGCTAGGGACTAGCTGCACAGCTTGTGCTGCACCTACGTAGGGAAGCTCTTTGCTCAGAGCTCCCTCCTCGCCCCTTCAAAGTCCTGACCAAGGTGACACATTTTTCCGGGACCCTCGGTAGCACCGCAACGTTGGCTGTTTGACACTGTCCTATGCACAAACAAATGGAACTGGCAAACTAAAGCTGCCCAGATAAATTAATCTAATAAAGCCTTTTTAGACTTCCTATGATGGCAATTTCAAGTAATTTCAAGTTTTGTTAAATTATTTGCATACTTACAATTTGCTATTTCAATTGCATTTGTCAACACAGCTAAAATTCTTTCAAAGTTTGAAGAGATTCCTTTCTATTTTCTTTTGGAGTTAAGAACTAAGATTCCAGGTATTATTCTGCCGCTGTTTTTGATCTTGTTTGAATCCCTTAACCAATCTGGACCACCGTGTTCTCGTGGGTACTGTGTTCGATTATGTAACCGTTAAATTCCCTTCAGATCTGCGTTGTTCTTTCTCTTCCCAAAAGAAACTCAGTACAGACAACAAGAAACTTTAATATAAAATAGAGGTAAATTATTGGTGCTGGTTGCCGGTTTTCTTATATTTAGCATATTTTTGAAGTCCTATGAGTCAGTCTTGTCCCTTCACCTACAACTAGGTAGGGCCCACAACACTCCCACTTTGCCTGGGACTTCCCTGAGTTTAGCACTGCAAATCCTGTGTCCTGGGACCTCCCTGAGTTCCAGACGGTTGCCTCCCGGCCTAGGACAGAAGACAGGTTCTTCAGCTGAAGCCAAGAGGCCTCTGCGGATCAAAATAGCGTCTCTGTGAATTTACTATAAAAGCTTTGTAATTTGTTTTTTAAAGTTGTATAGCATTTGGCAACACCAAAACGGACTCATAGTAGACAGGAGAATCCCCAGAAAGCTGGGGTTCGGGGGTGTCAGGCACGCTGAGGGTCTCCAGGTGAATGCAGAGGGGGTTGCCAGCATTGTGTCCCCAGTTCCCACGTGTCAGCCAAGAGGAAAGCGACGTTCGCTGAGCAGCATTTCAGTCTGTCCCTGACTTTTTAGCAACGTTTCTGTCTTATAAACACAATTGTTATGTGTTTGGGGGAAAGTGAGTTAAAAAAATCAATAAATCTGTAGAACGTTAAGCAATTTATATATTTAAGTAATACCAGCAACCAAGGAGCCAAATTATAATGCTGATTAATTTGAATTCATCGATCGGAATAGTTGAAGGACTGATTTATATGTAACTGCAGCCGATAAAACTACGATGTATATAAAGTAATTTACTCTTTTTTTTAAATTGTTGTTCAAAGACAGTTTTCGGCCCTTTACCCACCCCCCAGCCCTCCCCACATCCTTCCTATCTCCACCTCCCCCGAAGTAATTTACTCTTAACGTTAGCTGTCTATTTTGAGTCATTGTGAAGCCTAAGTAAATTTGTTATATAGTTTAAATATAATAACTATATTTCAAAGAAAAAATAACACTCTCAAAAAATAGGATTTCAAAGCAAATATACTGACCTCTGTCTAAAGAATGTTTTCAATGAATAATGAAGGTCTCCACTATAAATCTTGCTCAAAATCACCAAATTGTAGAATTTCTAGAATCTTTTTTGTGTGTCCAAATTTTCCATGCTAGAATTAGTTCTGTGTAGAAAAGAATTTACTTATTTATTTCATTTGCCCATAAAAAATGAGTACTTGTCTGAATTTTCACATTTAATGAAAGTAGGAAATGGCAGAACGTGTTTGTGAGCAGGTGTGGAAGGAGCCTGTGGTTCCAACAATTAAATGGTAATTAGAAGGCGGGGCCTGTCAAGCTTCCCAGAGCCTCAGGGCTGTGAAAGGCTTCAGGTCCCCCAGCCTTTGTTTGCAGTTCTGGGAGCCCACACCCCAAGCACTTCACCTTTATTTTTAATCCAGATAGTTGAGTCAACTCTAGCAAAACTTGTAATGTAATTTAAATTTAAATAAAGTGATACAAAGTCACAAACATACTTTCCTGCCAGGATTATCTTTATTCTGTGTTCTGTCGTTCCCACCATATGACTCACACCCAGCCTTGGAGCGGGTCTGAATCAGGGAAGAAATAACCTAATTAGCATAAAACAGAAGGGCAGACAGAAAGCCAAATCCAGCCTGCAGATCCATGTTTTGTTATTTAATGCTGTTTTGATTTTGAATTAAAAATTTATCTCAGAGTGTTTATAAAATAGGGACTTTCCCCACAGGAACTTTAGGTGCATCATAGAATTGTGTGTGTTTAGAGAGAGCTCAAATGTAGTCTTTCCAACTGAAATGAACCTGGCAGTGACACTGGAGTTAATGAGATCATCTTATATGACTTCGTAATTAATGGGAGCTGTGTGGTGCAAACTTACCCAGTGCACCCTAATTTGGCTCCATGTGGATCGGGCTTCCTTCCTCCCTCCCTCTCTCCCTCCCTCCCCTTCCTTTTCTCTGTAAAGTACTGATGAGCAGCTATACATTCAAATACCTTCCTCATAACTGAAATGGAAATTGGCTTTAGACGGAATCAAATTTCTCACTTCCAGATACTAATGCTGTCAATTAAAAAAATGAAAAAAATATTGTAGGAATACCACATTTTACTTAAATTGACTTCAGCTTTTTGCTGTTGTTTTGTTCTTTTTTTCTTCTATAGTTTTTTCCTTATCATTTACTGCTTAATATTTTCCTTCTTTTTCTCCTATTCCACTCCTAAGGTACCAAAATATTTGAACCAAGTAATAGTATTGCCAATATTTTATGTCTGTCTTTTGAAATAAGAGAATGCACAATTTTTAAGATCTGTCCAACCAAAATTTTAATTGTCTTCAAGGATTAAGATGCTGATTCTGCCTCCAGTTCCGGTTCCAAAGATTAAAGGAATTGATCCAGGTCTCTTCAAGGTGATTAACAAATGATCTAAGTTATAGATAACAATAATTAAGGGATACCTGAAGAACATCATCTTGCGTTGAGAGCTTTTGTAAACTGTATGTAACACATTCCATGTTCTGTACCCCTTCTGGAGAAAAAATTTTTCATACTACATCTCTTAAAATGATGTCTTACATATTTAAAACTTCTTCACTATTATGTATTTTTTATTACATGATTCTGTCACTGTTGTCTTTACTGTAACCGTAATTAAATCCCTTAACCATTATGTGTTTCTTTGCGTAGATCTTACTTTTTCTTTCTGTGTTCCAGGAAGGAAAATTAGAAGAGGTGAACACAATCTTAGCCGTTCATGACAACTGTAAACCTGAATTCTATAATGATGACTCTTGGGTTGAATTCATTGAGCTAGATATCGATGACCTAGACGAAAAGACTGAAGGATCAGACACAGACAGACTTCTGAGCGATGACCGTCAGAAATCACTTCACATCCTTGGGGCAAAGGATGATGACTCCGGACGTACCAGCTGTTACGACCCAGACATTCTAGAGGCTGATTTTGATGCTGGTGACGTGGGCGATGGTACCTCCGAGGTTGCTAAGCCACAGAGGTTAAAAGGGGAAGGGGATCTCTTGTGCCTTGACATGAAGAATCAAAACAACCCACCTTTCAGGGATGTTCCCCCTGCTAGTCAGGAGCCAGGTGTTCTCCTAGCAGAGGAAAACAAACCCAGACCACTTCTCGGTGACGCTGAGTCCACTCATCCGGCTGCCCATGCTCAGCTAAGCAATCCGAGCTCACTGGCCAACATTGACTTCTATGCCCAGGTAAGCGACATCACACCAGCAGGGAGTGTGGTCCTTTCCCCGGGCCAAAAGAATAAGGCAGGGATACCCCAGTGTGACACCCATTCGGAAGCGGTCTCGTTCTGCCAAGCAAACTTCATTATGGACAACGCCTACTTCTGCGAGGCAGATGCCAAGAAGTGCATCACCGCGGCCCCGCACGCGGAGGTCGACTCACGCGCAGAGCCCAGCTTTAACCAGGAAGACATTTACATCACCACGGAAAGCCTTACCACTACTGCTGGCAGGTCTGGGACCTCAGAGCGGGCCCCCGGCTCCGAGACGCCCGTCCCAGACTATACCTCCATTCACATAGTACAGTCTCCACGGGGCCTCCTACTCAACGCCATGGCCTTGCCCTTGCCCGACAAAGAGTTCCTGTCCTCTTGTGGCTATGTGAGCACAGACCAACTGAACAAAATCATGCCGTAGCCTTTCTTTGATTTCCTGTGAGCTAAATATTTAATGGCAAAGAGTGGGCCGGGGCCTGAGTGCTTAAACCAAAACAATGTTTAAATCTTTTTGGGCTGGGGGAGGGGGGGCGGGGGGGAGGGGAGTGTGGCTTCTAAATGCCTTTTCCTGAAATGTTGAAACATGATGTTAAAAAACAATAATGAGAACACTTAATCAGATAGATATTCCTGTTGCAAATTGTAAATATTTTAAAGAATTGTCTCAAAGATTGTTTAGTGGCTGTGATTGTCTTGTTATCGTGGGTGTTAATATTGTGATGCTATGCATTGAATGGCTGTGTTTTTAACGTAGAGTAAATCATGCTTTTTGAAAAAGCGAACAATCAGGTGGCTTTTGCATTTCAGGAAAATCGAATGCACAATATAGCACAGGCTAGTTTTTTTTTAATGTGATTGGGAGCTGAGAATATAAGTATGAAGAGAAAAAATAGTTTGGATATGTAAAATTTATTTTGACATAAAATTGATGACGGTATTTTTAATATTTACACTTCAAGCATGGCTGTTTTATACCACACAACCCACTGTGTGCTGACGGGCACGTGGACCCATCTGAAGGATGTGTCAGCAACAGTCTGAAGCTGGGCATAAGGCTCTGGTCAGCGCACCTCCAAAAAACAAATAGACAAGTTAGTTTTTTACAAAGCCCTTTTTATACCTCCCAAACTCCTTAAACACTTCTGAAATGATTGTAGTCGCCCAAATGATTGGAACACGCTCGTCTTAGCTGAATTTTTTAAACCAGTCTTTGTTCATTTAGGAATCTCTCAAAATGTTTGCAAGGGCTCACGTGTCATGAACGAGAAAGCAAAGACACAACAAAACCCTTTCTTCCCCCAATTGCGGTTCACGCCGGAGCACCAGGTCCTCAGAGGAGTGGAAGTGATGACCGGTTCACGTAGACGAGGGCCCCGTGGGAGAACCACAACGCAGCGGGGGCCGTGGTCAGTGCTCCGCAGCAGGCTCTGGGCAGGCGCAGCCCACGCTCTCCCCGAGTTACCCAAGCAGGGAGTTCGGTGCAGGGAGCACTGTGTAAGTTGAAGCAGGTTGTAATGAAACTAAGCAGATGATGGTGGAGTAAAGAGTGTGGGAAACAGGTTTTGTTCCATGGCGTCGGAACAGACGCGTACTCATGATTTACGGTGGTGAGAAACAGGAGAGACACGGTTCTAAATCCCCACAGACAGCTCCAAGTTTACTCACACCAACAGCAGAAACGCTCTTCCACACCCGACCTTGTATAGAGTTTATTTAAAGTACTAAAAGAAGATATCACATCATTTTTTATTCCCCCTTGAGTGGACGGGCCTCAAAGCAGATCATCAGAAGAAAAGCAAGGGGCCCAAGCCATTTATGAATTATCACTCAATCCCTAATCACCTAAACATCATGCTTCAGAGCATTGGGGCGGCTCCCCGGGAGTTTTTATCAAAAGGAGAAGAATCTAATCTCAGTGAAGAAGCCTTCTCACTTTGAGTGTTTTTTTTAAGGTGAATAAAACTTTCAAGTTAGCTTTAAGTTGAATAGCATTTGCCATTTAGCACAGGCCTTTTTAGGAAATAAGCCTAATGGTTGGTAATTTGAAGTCCCCTCTTTCTCGCAAGGACAGTGAAGAGCTTGAGTTGGGTGTTTAAAGTGCAACGTGTTCCTTTGTAACAGTAGATGATTCATAGACTTTCCGCTACTTTGCTGCTATGGTTTTCTCTATGAGCTACGTAATTTAGTTCCATATAAAAGTTCATGCTGTAGAACCTAATTCAACCTAAAACTGTGTGTTTGGGAAAACTCTCTTACTGTTTCACCATAGGCTGACAACATTTCTCTCGCCAAAAATAGCTAAATACCTCAATCAGTCTCAGAATGTCATTTTGGTACTTTGCTGGCCACACAAGCCATTATTCACTAGTATGACTAGTTGTGTCCCGCAGTTTATATATTTGACTTTCTTTATGTCTGTGGATTTTTTTCCTTCAAAGTTTAATAAATTTATTTTCTTGGATTCATGATGGTCTGTGTCTGGTCAAACACGCACATGCAAAGAAAGCATCCTGCCCCCGACTGCACACCAAGTCCTTCTCGTGGTGTGGGGACCTCGGTGTGGTTGGCTTCAACCCATGGACAGGAGTGTGGAGATTTTTATTCTGTGCTGGAATATGGAGACGCAGTGGACGCATCTCCTGATCTTTCTGTGCAGAAGCAGGAGCCTGACCTACAAATGCCCTGCTGGCCTGCCTGGACCGCACCCTCTGGGACTCTCAGAGTCCTGTTTTGGATGCACTCGAGTTTGTATGGCATGTGTGGTGTGTGTCGGGGTGTGTGGGGGGGGGAGGGGAAGCTTGAGTCTTTAAGCTACATTTCTAGCTTGAACATGTCTCCTGAAGGAGGGAATCGGGGCTACCAGGCACACAGTGCTACCAGGGAAGCAGATTGGAAGTCAGGTGGGTGGTTCAGGAGCCTGAGAGCCCAGGGCAGTGGGGCAGCCTAGGTTCCCCGGCAGGAGGTGCCGGGCAGGCTTCACCAAGCAGCAGCCTCCTGGGCGGTGGGAGTCTGTCAAGGCCCTGAAAAGGCCCCTGAGCAATCAGTTGCTGCTTTAGCAAGTTGGATGCAAACAGCCATAACTTTTCATAATACCAGAGGGTTACCTTCACTGCAGAAAAAACAGTTCTCCACCTGTTGCCTTCTGCCTTCGGAGCCGCCGTTGCCTGGAAGAACCATGCGGGGGTGAGGCCTCAGCTGCCTTCTCCCTTATGTGGAAATGCAGTTTGGAAAATTGTGTCTCGTCTTTCCCTACGACTTTGGAACACATACTGCTTCAATGTCCACCAAACAAGGGTCACCATTTAACATCAGATTTTTGTTTCCTACATAAGCTAAACCAGCCTTACGACATTGTAAGTTTATCATGTAAACATATGTGGGCGCTTTAGGGAATCTCGAGCAAAGGGAGAGGAATGAAAAAGCACGCTCCTTTCGGCTTAAGAAGATTAATGTCACACCGAAGAAGGTTACATATGTGTCCTTGTATTCAAGCTTCTCAGGGCTTCTCAGGTAGACTAACACTGAAGTCTGTTTGTATGTTGCAATATTTACCACTGTACCTAGTTTTACACCAAAATACAAAGCGTCTTTCCATGTTCCCTGCTTAGGGTAAGAAATAGGGGAAAACTAAATGTTGCTTATATCCACGCTCCTCGGTGTGGAACTCAAGACCCCACATAATTTGCCCAATCGTCTTTGCAGGCTTAATAGCTAAGAGCTGAGTGTAAAGGGCACAGCTTCTGAAAAAGAATGTGACCTTGGTTAACATTCTTGGTTAGCATCCAAGCTGTGCTCCCTTGGACATCTAATAAGAGCCTTACATCAACTATGTTACACAGGCAAAATTGCTTATGTTTAAAATGATCTTTGATGAATTACATCTGGATGGGGAGAAATGCTCAATACCTGGAGAGAAACCATATTTGTGACTTCAGTGCGGTGACTCTTGTAACCAAGCATGTCCCCTATGGGGACAGTGGAAGCAATGTCTATGGGGTATGACAAGAGCTGTTGGCTCCAATGGGGCATTGACCTTCTAAGGCTGCGGCTGGGCAGCAGGGAACGGGGAGTGGTGCAGACGGGAGTCCTTCACCTACCCAACAGGAGACTCATTCCTTTGCACGAAAGCTGTCAGTTGGGGAGGAAAGGAAAGAAAACACTGGACAGCTGTATAAACAACCTGCATGGACTGTTGCCATGACTACAACTATAAAGCAGAAAGCCTGGTGCTGCCCTGTCCTCTGTCCTTCCTGTCCTACATTCTCCGGAGTAGACTGGGGCCAGCTGCGGTCTGTGGCCGTCTGGGGGATGTTTGCTTGAACCTAAGAGGATCCCCTTGTGGATACAGGGAGACGTTTGCCACTCCTTGAATAGAGTGTGTCCCCACCCACCTCTGTCCTTGCTCACATCCCCCACGTGAAAAGCTCCCACTTACCACTGCTGCCTGCTGAGGTTCGCCGCCTCCTTCAGGAAGCCCCCCACCCTGATTCTCACAAACCTTAAGGGATGGCTTTGTTCGCTGAACCACTTTCCATGATTCAGACTCTGGTGGTTAACACACCTGACAATGCCTAGGATGAGTTCACTAACACACGTCCCGGGGCATACCTGTTCCCAGACTTAAGTGAGGGATTCCGTGATCAAATAGATTTGGAAAACACTTCCACTACACTTCCCTCTGGGGGAGCCAGAGAGCACACTGACCCTTCAAAGCTTCTACAGTTAAAAAAAAAAAAAACCTAAAAACAATAAATCTAATATTTAAATGTTTAAATAAAATATTATTTCCCCATTTAACTATGAAAATAGGATAAAGGAGTAGCCATCGTTATATCTGTTGACACTGGGAAAAGCTGCTCTAATCAGACTAACTAGCAGGCCTGGCTGGAAATACAGTTAAAATACATTTCAGGTGAATGTGAGTGTGAACAAAGCATCTTTACACTATGCCATCTTTACACTATACCACTAAACTTCCCTTCTGAATAAAACTTCCTCAAAAATAAAAAGCAGAGGGAAACAAAAGAAAAAATGAACAAATGAGACTATAGTGCACTGGAAAGTTTCTGCACAGGAAAGGAAAATGTTAACAAAATAAAAAGACAAACTACTGAATGGGAGGACCTACTGGCTGATGGGATACACCCAATAAAGGGTTAATAAGCAAACCCTGTAAGGAACTGATACAACTTAACACCAAAAAGTCGGTTCGATGAGAAAATAGGCAGAGACCCTGAATAGGCACGTCTCCAAAGATGACATGTAAGTGGCCAATAGACCTATGAAAAGATGCTCCGCTTCACTAATCATCAGAGAAATGCACATTAAAACCACAATGGGATTTTCTCTCACACCTGTCAGAATGGCCAGCATCCACAAATCAACAAGCAGCAAGTGCAGGTGAGGATGTGGAGAAAGGGGAACCCTCCTGCACTGCTGGTTGGGGTGCAGACTGGTGCAGCCGCTTTGGAGAACAATGTGGAGGTTGCTCAAAAATAATTAAAAATAGAGCTACCTTATGACCCAGCAATTCTACTTCCGGTTATTTATTAAAGAAACCCAAAATGCTGATTGTAAAAGATATGTGTATCCCTACAATCATTGCAGTGTTACTTACATTAACCACACTGTGGAAGCAGCCCAAGTGTCTATTGATACATCAATGGAGAAAAGACATGTGGTGCATACATGCAGTGCAGTATTATTCAGCCATAAGAAAGAATGAAAGCTCGCCATTCGTAACAACGTGGATGGACTTAGAGGGTACTATACTGAGTGAAATGAGTCCGACAAAGACGGACACCATATGATTTCAGTTATATGTGGAATGTAAAGGACAAAACAAGCAAAAACAAAAAGAAACTCATAGATACAGAGAACAAATTGATGGTTGCCAGATGGGGAGGGGTGTTGAGGCCTGGGCAAAAAAGGTGACGGGATTAAGATGTACAAATTAGCAGCTATAAAATAAAAAAAAACAGTCACAGACCTGGCTGGTGTAGCTCAGTAGATTGAGCACAGGCCTGCGAACCAGAGGACCACAGTTCAATTCCCAGTCAGAGCACATGCCTGGGTTGCTGGCCAGTTCCCTGCAGGCCAACTCCCAGCAGGGGATGCACAAAAGGCAACCATACATTGATGTTTCTCTCCCTCTCTCCTTCCCTTCTAAAGGTAAATAAATAAGTAAAATTTTAAAAAAACAGTCACAGAGATGGCATGTACAGTAGAGCATATAGTTACTAATATTGAAATGACAATGTATAGTGCCAGGTGGGGCGGCTAGACTTAACAGGGTGATCACTTCGTAAGTTATAGAAATGTCTGATCACTATGTTGTACACCTGAAACTAATAGAATATTGTATGTCAGCTGTAAGTGAAATTGTTTTAATTATAACAAAATAAAAGGCAAAGCAGGTGCATGATTAAAATAACTATAGATTCTTCTCACTGCAACTCAGGTACATTTCTTTTTCTCATATATGGAATGGCACTTTCTAAGAACTTAGAAGTCATAGAGAGTTCATTTTCTCTGTGACAATGAACTACTTCTTTGCTGAGACAGACCCTCTGAATTACCCCCCCTCTTCAGCTGGAAGACAGGAGGAGAAGGATTAACACATGGGGCTTAACCAACAATTAACGAATTCTCTTTCTCAGTCGGTGCACCGCGTGCTTGCTGAGACACGCTTGCTGGGCCGCTACAGAATGCCATGTATCTGTTTTACAAGAACAAAAATAATTCATTCCTTATTGCTATCTGCTGAATTTAAAAAAATAATAATAAATCACCCAGACAGAACTTCAAACATAATAGATTGTTTCATGGTAGTCCCAGGAAGCAGTCTTTGTGGGGTTATATAGAAAAGCAATTTTCTATTGATTAAAAAAAAAAGACTACATGATTGCTGTGCGAGCACTGAGATGTTAGCAGAATTTTCTGTAAGCACAAAGTAATTGTTCAGGAAATCGTATGCCCTTTGTCTTTCCCAGCAGTGCTGCAGTCAAAACTCCAGAGTGGGGAGATTCCTATCGTTAGCTTCCCTTCAGATGGCACCATAAGATAAAACTGATTTGCATAGGATTTTGATGTTATAAAGCACTTTCATATGTCCCTTTTAAAACATAACAAACCTGTGTTAAAGGCAAGCCAGACATTTCTCTTAACGTTTCCCAGAAGAGAAAATCACAGCTCAGGAAACCCAAGAGGTTCTCCCAGCATTCATGAACTAGTAAGCGGTGAAACCAGGACGAAATTCGCACAGACCTTGTGACCAGTCCAGTATTCTAAGGTTTTCTAAGAACAAAGTCAACTATAACACTGCATGATGGCGGGGTAGGGGCAGCCACTTCTGGTCCTCCTCTCAGTGTGGAGAAAATGGAGAGTTGTTATATAATACCCATGGATGCAAAGAACCCCCTGCTAAAGGTCAAAGATTCTTTTCCTGCTAAACATAACCAGCGGTCTGCTACCAAATGTTTAACCACCGTTGTGCAGGAGGCAGGGTGACTAGGTTGGTAACATTTGCCAGTTTCCACGGCGTAAGCACTCCGAACGTGGCCGATTTTCAGCGGTCAGTGTTTTGTCCCTGAACACGCAGGTGGGAAGCGGTTGTACACGCAGCTCTCAGAAGACTATACGAAGGGCGTCAGCACACCGCTGAGTCTGCACTGCCTCACAGTTCCATCCAGTGGGGGAGGTTTTTTGGAACGGCCCGAGAGCACTTCTACCTATCGTTTGGCACTTCCCGTGTGCCAGACACTGTTCTAAGGCCTCTGTATACGTGGACTTATTTTAATCCTTGCACCAATCCAATGCGGTAAACTCGATAGTTCTGTGACTCCCAGTTCATTGCAATGGAGGCTGAGGCACACACCATGAACTTGACTGAAGTGACGAACGTAACGAACATCGGAGATGGATGAAACACAGCACTCCAGCTCCAGGGCCCCGACAGTCGACTCAGGGCTGTTCCGCTTCCACATAACTACAGTGCCCACATCCGACGTAAATAACGATCACAGAAGCCAGCCAATCAGTTAGCGCGTAGTGATCCAGGCAGACAGTTCACCTCCAGTATTGCTCATCTTCACACGACATAGCATCGTCTCCCCAGACCTTCGGGGACAACCATCTAGGTGAATACCTGGGGAAAACAGCAATGGCCGAATGTCTGCTCTGAGTCATTGCATGGCGGGGGTGATTTCCTCTCGTGCCTCTTCCCTTTGCTCCAGGTTTGCTGCTGGCCACTGAGCAGAGCAGGACCGCAGACCTCTCTGAAGGAGGGATGCCGTGAACGGAGGCAGGCCGAACTCATTTATACTCTCTGCTCTTCATATTCCCCCAAACACCTCCAAACCAGGCTGTGCAGAAAGGTGGTGCTTCACGGTCTCATTCCAGCCACTCCGTGCAAGGGATGTAAGAGAAGGGGCAGACCCAAAAAGTCCCTCCATGCCTGTGAATCCAGGGCTTCCAGCTGACCTCCCTCAGAAGACAATCCCAGGCCAGTAAAATAAGCCGGTGAGATGAAAGGCTGTGCAGACCACCCGAGGCCTGACCCATGCAAGGCAGTCTCCCGCCGCCTCCTCCCGGAGGCGGGGAAGGGGGCGAGCTGGGCTGGGGGCCACTCTGCAAACAGTGGGGAACCTTGGATACCTTATGCAGGCGAGTGATGTGGGATAAAGCCAACAGCCTACGTTCCTGGGAGCCAGCCAGTGCCTCAGTTTCCCCATTTGTGGAATAAGGGTCCTGGGCAGGTAATGTAGAGGTGTGCTGTTCAGTATGGTAGCCACCAGCCACATGTGTCTTGTGGGCACAAGATAAACACCAGATTTCCAAGACTTAGTGCAAAAGTGAGAATGTAAAATTTCTCATTAATAAATTTCTATTTTGATTTCATGTTGAGATGATAATATTTTGGATACATACTGGGTTAAATGATATATTGTATTTAAATTTTTTAAGGTTATGATTAACTAGAAAGAATCACAACATTATCAGGGAAATTTCATTTTTATCTCTAGAAGCTCACGGACACATGTGAAAAAAAGTAAACACTTAATAGGGGTTCATCTCACAGAGACCTCCAAGCCCTGGCCTTTGCCACCTTTCTCTCCGATAATCTGGTTTGTCTCCTGCCCCCACCTCACCCCAGACAACGGGTGAGACAGTACAAGGTCAATAGTGTCTTCCCTCACTGTTCAAGGGCGAAGACACGGCGCTTTGGGAGGTTCCTGCAGAGTGAAGGGTCACAGTGCCCGTGAGAGGCAGAGATGGGCTCCTCTCTGTCTCAAAGCCAGGCTTCTGCCTGCACCACTGTGTTTCCTATCACGCCTCCCTGGTCCCGGGTCCAAGGAAACCCGCAGAGAGTCATCTAGGAGCCAGCACTTTTAAGAGGCTTTAAGGACGGTTACTGAGCACCTGCTAGGCACCAGAGATTTTCTAGATGCGGAGGGTGTGAGTGCAACAGAGGCTCTGCCCTCTGTTTGGCCCAGGGTCAAACAGGTCGACATCCACGGGGCTGCAGCGCTGAATCCAAGTTTACTCTCTCCCCACTGGTCCTTACCTCACTGGCCCTTCGCTTCAGTTAAAACTCGTGAGTGCAAGTGGCGGAAACCAAAGGCTGGCTTAGGAAAAAAAGAAGGAAGAATTTGTCTGTGAAGTCATGGTGGTATCTCACAAAATCCAAAAACAGTAGTAAAAGATTGAAATTGGAAAGATGTCAAAATCCTGTAAGAAATTTCATTCCATTGTTGGTTTCAGCCCCAGCTCACGCGCGCCCACTCTCTCTCTCTCTCTCTCCCACCCCTACTGCGATTGGAAGGAAAAGGCTGCCTTACACCATTGCCCAGTTGTTATCACTTCATTTCCAGCTACTCAAAGAGAATAACAAGTGACGTCTGGACATGCATTTCAAATAGCAGGAGGCAGAGTCCGAAATGCCTAGTCTGGGTCAGGTTCTCATGTTCATCCTTGTACTTGTCTGTGTTAGGGAGGAGGAGTAGGCAGTCACATACCATAAACAAGCATAAAGCATACTCAAATTGCTACTACTAAAATCTTCTTTTCTAAGTGAAGAAGTTTCTTTTTTCATTCTGAATTTTCATTGTTTATTTTCCTCGTGCCTTTTGGTATTAAACAGAATTCTATGCCCAGATTCTTTCAAGCTTATTACATTCGGAATCGACCAAGATTGTAGAAGGAATTAATGTTGGAAGAGCAAGTGATTATTACCGGGGTCAACGTGTGGAACGAAGAGGCAGCCACTCACCACGTTTGAGCTGTTGGTAGCAGACCACCCGTCTAGAAAACAGAGCCCACCCATGGTCCCTGGTGGCGCAGCCAAGAGCCTCAATCCCAGCATGCTCTGTTGTTGACGTCTGGCCAGCTTTAGCCGACTGACGCATATGATAAAACGGGTTTTTCCTGATTGGCTCTCCAGAAGTTAAATTATTTGTTTAAAAGTCAGGTTAATTCATGTTAAATTTACCCTAGTAAGTTCTTCACCTACCAAAGGCTCTGCGTCACTACGCATATGGCAACAGCAAGAAGAGTTTTGGAAGGAATCGGAACTCTTACACAATCAACACAGTGAGAAGTAAAATCAAAGGAAACGTTGGTGATTCTTGGCTGAATGTCATGTAGGAACTAATCTAAATGTTTTGACGGTTTGGATACGTGTGAGGGAATTGGAGTGTTCAACCTCTCATCTCATCTTTGAAGAGCACACATATTGGAGAAGTTAGGTATAATAACAGATGAGAAGGAGGATGACAAGCTTCATCTGTCCCTTGGAATGATGGGCACATAGACAGGCTTCCCACTGTGTTTGACAGTCTATGAACAGTTGGAGTCTCCAAGCACCCGAAGAGGTGGCTCACACCAGATCACTCGCTGCTGTGCTCGAAGACACCTGAACTACAGAAAGAATATTTTCATGTTAGCTCACCTGTATTTTTATATGTGGGGGGGACCCAAAACACAGAATGCGTTTATTAAAAAATTATGTATTTATTCTTACATGTTTAAACTTCAGTCATCTTCAAGGTTCTCTCCATTTGACACAAGACAACTATTGAGACGGTTTTTCCACTGCTCAAAACAGTTTTTGAATTCATCGATTTGGATGCCTTTTGGCTTCTGCCATTTTTTGTTTCAGGTCTTCCACATCAGCAAAACATTTCCCTTTGAGGACTTTTTTCACCCAAGGAAACAAAAAAAAAAGTCGTTTGGGGCGAGATTGGGTGAATAGAGAGAATGGGATGCAGGGGACATTATATTTTCAGTCAAAAACTGAACATTCAGCTTGTTGTGGGCAGGTGTGCTCCTAAATCACCCATTATGAAATCAGCAAATGCATTGAAAGAATCTTCAAAAAAATTCACTGAAGTCAAACGCGGCCTCTCACAACAATGCCAGCTGGTACACTGATACAGATGGGTTCCTAGAACACTCCCTAGTGGAGGAAGCCTGTAGTACAAGGGACCCGATCTCCAGAAGATAATTCCAGTTTTTTTGCAGGGTCACCCCTCAAAAGCTCTTTTTATAATAAATGACAAATAGATTAATAAGTCTCTTGTAGTTACCACTTCAATATTTTAATTCACTTTAAAAGACTACTGGATTACATAGTTTTAAAAGTATGTCATCTAAAACTTTAATTATTTTAATGACAACCAAACATTAAGACAAAAATAATATGATAACACCTTACACAGGGACACTAACTTGTATTTCTTCACAAATTTTAGCCAACTGTTTTCATATAGTTTATTGTCTATTTACTTAGGGGGTAGCTAAAAGGGTTATTATATTCCCATCAGGGAATTAACTTGTCTAGGGCCACACAACTAGTTAGAATATATGGAACTAAAAATCTGATCTCCTTGCTAAGAGTTCTGTGTTCTGTCATTACTTAAACTATATGAACTTTGGTGTATATATGTGTGTATAAAGGAAAGATTTATGATATATAAATCAAAATGTTAATAAGCTACCTCTGGTGGGTAAGACTATGGATGTCTAAATTTTCTTATTTGATTTGATTTAATTTCCTGCATTTTCTATAATTCAAGTTTATTATTTTGGAATTATAAAATAATATGTAACATATTTTTGGATTTCTATTAAAATTTTTTCCTATCATATCTTTCTCCAAAAGTCAAAATGCAGGGAAAGGAACTTAAGAGTTCCAGTTTGTGGGGGGGGTTTCCCTCTTAGTCAAGGGTTTCATATTTTGCTGTTCCTATTATTTTAATTTTCTTTGAAATCGGGTATATGTAAACTTATTTAAGTTGTTGTCTTCAGCCATATGAGCAGTGCTCTGAAGGGTTAAACTCAGGGTATTGCAGAATTTAAGATTTTTCCAGCAGCTTCAACTATTGTGATTGTTCAGGAAAGTCATTGGCACAAAAATCTATAATTATTCATAATAAAGGGTATCTTTGTGAAGTGAAAATGTTGTCAATAGTCCTGCTCAGACATGTGATTTGGTGGCCTATTTAAGCAAACCCAAACTCAAAGCCTGTAAATGCCTCGAGGTTATGGAACCAAATTCTAAAGACAGCCAATCACAGTCAACTAGGCATTGAGCTACAGCCAATCAATAATTTCCTTGATTTGCTCTCGCCTTTTCTCTATAAAAGTCTCTCCGCAGCTCCTGTCAGTAGCGCCCGCCTAACCACTTCTGGTTTGGCGCTGCCCATGGAATTGACTTTTCCTCAAATAAACTCCTAAAATTTTAATATACCTCAATTTAACTTTTAACAACACCAAAGTAGCCTAAGAAGTGAGTTGACTGCCTGGAATTACTGGTACCCCAGGAAGGTACGGCGTATTTCTGAGTGGTTCTGAAATGGCTTCAACTGCAAGATGACATTTAATATCCTCAGCCCCATTAGGCTACTATTCTCTGCCTGGCATTCCTACCGAGTCTAAATAGTGGACGATTTCCCTTTAGATCTCCATGGGAAATATAAGTCACTGACTTGCAGATGAATCATAGTGAATTTTAGTTTTCATAAATAAGGTACCTTTGTGAGGGTCAAAAGTCAGTGTTGAGGCTGTGACTATTGGAAAGGAGGGGAATTTTCCTCTTCTACTCTTCCAGGTTCTGCGGCTGATTTAAGAATTAAGGTGGCATCAAACAGATTAACAAAGAAAAAAATTTAATTAGGTCTTTAGGAGCCATACTTAAGGTGGCCCAAAGATTTAGGGTTATAGAACACCCTGGGCTAAGGAAGACGGTAGGGCCCCAGCGTTGCAAAGGGGAGGTAGGCAGGTCTGGGGAAGATGAAAGGAGAAAATTAAATGTTTGACGAACAAGGGTTGCCCCGCAGAATAGGTAAGTCTCTCAGGTGAAGTTACCTTCGATAAAGCTCTCTTCCTGGTCCAGACCCCCTTCCTAAAGTAAATGACAGTTACAAAAGGTTTACATCTTCTCCACTCTCAGAGCTTTTTAGTGTCTGCAGTTTCCCGACATAATTAGCTAAAAATAATGCTTATGCCAAAGAGGCATACTTTGGGGTGGAATATTCTGCTACCCTTCAGCATCTTACATCCTTTTGTAAAGCAGCAGGGAAGAAGTAACTGGTGTTTTTAAACTGGAGACAGCGGAATGAAATGAAAAACAGAATGTATTTTCCTAAAAACAACCATTTCCATAGTGCAACAAAGTTAGGTGGCCTTCTCATTGGCATGTCGTATCCGTTTACTGAGATCAAGCACTCCAATAATTCAATGTAAGCCAATCGTTTTAAGTTATTTGTGTTTTAATATTTGGTTGAAAATCAGCATGGAGTCTGCAGCTGGGTGCTTAGAAAGCAGTTTAGCGTACAGAATATTTACTCAGGAGTGCCCCCTGGGGGCAGCATCTGTGGCAAGAAGAAGGAAGCAGGAGTGGGCAGAGCAAGAGGTCAAGATGCAAGGCAGGCCCAGGAAAGCCTTGGCTGACCCCACAGAGGCTTATGGGTGTGGAATGCCCTTCTGCATGGCCCTGCATCAGCCATGCTGGGTCTTCACATGTCCAGGTCTTCATCCCCCTGCCTCAGTGAGGTGGGAGGAAAAACTGCTACAGACCTTTTGCAGAGCAACTGTGCATCAGTGAATAGAACTGCATAAGTCCATACCCTGTGACTTGCCGGCATTACTTGCTTGTGTGGGCTTCCGAGAAACTCTTGCAAAGGTTCAGGAGGAGCCATGGCGTGTCGGGGAACAAGAGTCTGGGTGTTGTTGACCACCAAAGGACCTCACAGACGGCAAGGGCACATTCACATGACAGCGCCATCAGTGGCAGAGACAACGAACTAAATGTTGGTGTGGTACCTGCATCGTCCTTTTTCAGCCCTCCGTTATCTCCATTACAGCATACCTGAGTGTGGAAGCTAAGGTGTGGAGAAGAAGTACTGTATGCTCAAGACCCCTTAGCTAAAAAATGGCAGAACCAGAATTCAAAGGCAGGAATTCTAGCTTTGAGAGGTCATGCTTTCCATCACTACCCCGAACGTAGGTCTTTGGCAGAGAATGTTGATTGGGAAAGGACAAAGTGATTGACTTAGCGATCTTAACCCTGCCTTGCATCCTGACTCCGTCAGAAAGAGCCAAGCCTCCTCCTTGACCCTAACAAAGAAATGTTTGGAATAACCACATTCACCTGTAATCCTTCTGACTAGCCCATCGACACAGTATTTCCTAGGCTCATTTTTAAAGAAACGTTTACCCCGATTCATAACCAGTGACTGTTGGTGACAAACTACAAAAAGGGTCTTGGCTGATGTCTGTGTTCCTCCTGGGAGATATGCAATGCCTAGGTACAGTCAACAGGGGGAGCTGCACAGCTCCACCTCTGTAACTTAGGCATTCCCATCACATACATCAAAGCTCCTGAACTTCCAAGCCAGGCAAATGAACAGCAGGGGAGTCAGAAGAAGGTGAAGAACTGTGGTAAGAGCCTGTGGGAGTCAGAAACAGGACCAGCTTCCCGGGTGTGGGATCGTGCAGTGACACAGAGCCCCGCGCATAGAACACCCACACTCAGGTTAATTCTCTGCTCGTCTGTCCTGACATGTTTAATATTTTTTTAGCAGAAGCTCGACGGTCTCATTTTGTACAGGGCCCCACAAGTTATATAGCCAGTTCTGGTCAGAAATTTTGGAGCGTGGCGCTTCCAGACACATTTACCCTTCCCTAAGGATAGATTTGATGTAGGACTTTCTTCATCAACTGTTTTTACTATCCAGGTCCAGCCATAAAGTCTTTCAATCAAACCCCCTCTAAAATTCGTTGGAAGATATTTTGCCAGTGTTCAACTAGGCTTGGAGCTATAGCCAACCGAATACTTTTTTCCATGTCCAAATTCCACTCTCCTTCTGGGGCAGGATGGGAGTGAGTCCAACCAACACAGCTCCACAGAGGCACAAACCCAGTGCACGGGGTGGTTTTGACCTAATTTCTGCAAGTGATGCTGGGAGCCAGGGAGCCACAGAACTGGGACCTGAAGTTGCAGGTGAAGCCAGAGCCATGTGACTCAGAAGCAGATACTGAACTACAGGAATCAGATTGATTAATTAAGGCCATTATGTCAGGAGAGCAAGCAGGAAGTGAAAAAGGCAACCCTGGCGTCGGTCCATTGCCCACTACTCATTCTTTAGGTACCTTTCAGGTCTCGCTTTCATCTCACCTGCTCAGGGATAAGATGGCCACCATATTTAAAGCACCTCCCATTCATTGTTTGAATCAGTATCGTAGGTTTGTGTTTCTTTCTTTGTACGTATTATGATTTTTACTCATCCGTTATTTACATGTTTATTAACTATTTCCCTCTCTAAATTGTAAGTCCTCTGGGGTCAGGACCAATGTCTGTTTGTTTATAACTAGTGCCCTACAGATCACAGAGTGGTTGGTGCCCAGCAAGTACTGTGTTTCTTGAAAAAAGCAGACGGGTAAGTGCCCATGGTCCTAAAAAGGCAGTCCTGTGAGACTCGCTCCAAAGCAGTAGAGTGTCTTATTTGTCTTGCTCTCCTTGGTGCCTAGACCCTCAGTAGCTAGTATCTTGCAAATACTTAACAAATAATTCAGAACAAATTAGTGAAGGATGTGTAACTTAGAAATCATCAATGTGTAGTTCACCTTAAAATCCTTACATACATAAATCAAAAGATTCTGATTTTTTTCCATTGTGTACATGCATATACTTTATTTTCCAAATCAAAGTACATTTTAATGGATTCTAAGCTTACCTGCTCATATTCCCTTGGTTAGTATGGCATAATAACATAACTCACTTCTCTCTCATGTTTTATCAGGTGGTTTCTGAGCAAATATTCAGTGAATCCTTTGTTTCTCAATCAGATGGTATTTGATGAACAAAACAGTGACTATGTCTGTGAAAGACATTTCCCTTTTAAAGATGAAATTATGGGAGGCTCATACAGTTTCTCATTGACAGATGTATTTTAAATTCACCAGGTTCTTTCAAAAAAATGCTAACATCTATAAACTGGAAGAGAAGCTTGTGATTCATTTCAGACTAGAAAAATCAAGCTAAACTTTCCTGATTGATGTCTGGCGTGTTGGTTTATTTCTATGTATTCTGACTATGCTAAGCACTATGCATATACATACACAGATTCATATGTGTCTATGTGTGTGTATTAGAGTTTTCTCTTCCCCAAAGATGCTGATAATACAGCAGGAGAGATATCAAATCAAGCATCCCTAATAAATACCACCAGAGGCCAGAGTGGTCCAAAGTGTGGTAGAAGCACAGAGCAAGGAAAGGTAGATCACACCTTGATATAATTAGAGGATGTCTCATGGAGAAGGTAGCATTTCAGGCAGGTCTTAAAACGGGTTTTTTTCAATAGCTATTATGATATAAGTGACCTGGAAGATTATATATATGCTAATTGGATAGAAACAGCAATTCAAAAGGCCATTTTTAATACCCCTGTGTGTTGTTACTAATGTCGAGGAAAGCTTACTTGGCAAGCTGGAGGTTTCAAGTTTCAGCTCTTAAAAGATCAGATAGAAAGATACAGCATGCTCTTAAATGATCTTTAAAAATTAAAATATCTCTGGTGTGAATTTTTATGTAATTAATGAAGAAAAGAACACGACAAAATGGCACTTTCAAAACATTTTGATGAGCAATGTCTTATCTCAAGACCAGTTTAAAACCTTAAAATTTTAGCTCTGTTAATTTAAAAATAAAAAAAGAAGAGTAATCAACCTTTCCAGTTCTACTGATTGGTATATAGCAAAGAGAGGGCTCCACCCCAGACTTCCCGCTTTGATCCAGTTTTCTTGCCACCACACTCTGCTAACCTTCACATCAAATGGATGGATTATCTTAGTATAGTTTACATGTTTCTGCTTGCCAAACTTTGGATTTCATAACAAAAATTAATAAAAATAAATCTCCCACCCAAAAAGAGGATTAGCAGTGGATACACTTTCAAACTGTTTTTGAGCAGAATTTTTAATTATAATTCATATTTCTGAACACTTACTTTACACCAGAAACTGCATTTAAACACTTAAAATGTGTCATTTCACTTAGTCATCTTAACAGTTCTATCAGGTAGGCATTATTATTAATGTCTATTTTACAGGTACAGAAGTTGAGGCGAGTATAATTTAGAACTCGCCCACGGTCACCCAGGCGGCAAAGTTGGGGCTCGAATCCACCCTGAGTTCATATCCTTAACCCCTGGGCTACCAAGACAAAACTCTCCAGGTGGAAGACCATTTCCCATGACTGACTGCGAGCTGCCCCAGGGCATTGTGTTCACACTTTCATCTTCATCAGGTGAGTACCACAGTCCCTGGTACTGTGTAAGCCTATCAGTTACTGGAATAAGGAAGGATTATTATTTATTCAATGGTGCTGACTCACTAATCAAAACTTAAATCAGTGTAATGTATTCTTGAGGTAGGGAAATAACTATTGATCTGGCAGACACTGGTGTTTGAGTCAAGTTCTAGGAGCCATGAGAATACCTAAGAAGCGGTAGGTGCTGGGTGGGGAGCAAAGGCCAGGGAGGAAAGGCTGGCGGCGGGCCCTGAGCCAGGGGCGCACGTGGGGCCGGGCGGAGGGCGGGCCCTTAGTCCCGGGAACCTGCTTCCCGGGGAGGGGAGGCCTATCGGCGTCGGACCGGCCCGCGGAGGAGACCCCGGAGTCCGAGACTCGCCAGAGCCCGCCCCCGTGCTGGGCGGATTCGCGGTTCCCACTTTCCCGGGTGTGAAAATACTCTTCACACACACCCCCTCCACCCCCACCCCGGGGCCGGAAGAGGGTTCGGGCCCAGCACCTGGGCCACGCCCGCGGCGTTGGCCACGGGCCGCTGAGGACGCGGGGTGCAGGTGGGGACAGCGGGGAGCCCGGCCTCGGGGCTGAGCACCCACCCGCGGGCGCTGTGGAGGGGACACGGGGGCTGCAGCCGAGCCTGTGCCGAAGGAAGCGGGGGGGGGGGGGGGGGGGCGGGGCGGGGAGCCGGAGGAGTCAGCGGCGCGGGCGCCGCCTGTGGGGCGCTTGCAGCTGGGCCTCGACGGTCCCAAGTCCGCTTCTGCTTCTCAGCAGAGACCGAGCCAGGCTCCGAGCCACCCGCGGCTCGCCGGGTGCCGCCGGCGGGGGGCCACGTCACGGCCGCAGAGGCGCTCGGAGCTGGGAGGTGGAGGAGGGCGCCGGCTCCCTGGAGAGGAGCTGGCGCGGGGCGGGGGGGGGGGCGAAGGAGGGCGAGCGACTCCTGCCGGTGAAGCCTCGGGACGGTTTGGCGAGGGAAACTCTCCCGGGGCCTCGCGAGGGGAAAGCAACCCGATGAGAACTAAGCTCAGATTGAAATGAATTTTGTTCAGGAGCCACGTTTTGAGACAAAACCCTCGTAAACCTTTTTTTATTGAAATGCTAGGAACCAAAAAGAAAAAAAAAGTTGAGGGTTTTGCATTAACTATTTCAGATTACCATATAGTTCTATTAAATAACAGTATATCAAATAGAGATGATTTTTTAAAAGATTTTATTTATTTATCTTTAGAGGGAAAGGGTAGGAGAGAAATATCAATGTATGATTGCCTCTCGTGTGTCCCTTGCTGGGAACTGGCTGGCCTGCAACCCAGGCATGTGCCCTGACTGGGAATCGAACCGAGATCCTTTTGTTTCGCAGGTCCGCGCGGACTCAATCCACTGAGCTATACCAGCCAGGGCAAAATGATTTTTTAATTTTTACCCCAAGAAGAATTTTACTGTATTTTTCTTTGTATGCTATTCCAATTTACCTGCCTGAAGGGTCAAGTTTTAACTAATTAAGGGATTTTATATCGTTTTACTTGTACATTTGATACACAAAAAAGTAACTCAATAAACAAAATATTCGGCTAAAATTCTCCCAGATTTAAAAACTGCTAATAGTTGTTCAAGGAATATAATATTAAAAAGAGGAAGGAAATGGGCTTTTTTAATGAAGTAGCTAATTGTCAAGCAATGTCTATGTTTTGCTGTACCTTATTTTAAACAATAATACACCCTCCAAAATTACTTTCAGTCGTCGCTTTGGGCTTTCACTTACCTTTCCCTTTGGACTGCTTGCCGCTTCGCTCCACCCACAGTGGAGGCTAAATTTCAAATTTCTCTTTTCCCTCTCTCTTTGCTACAGAAAAGTCTGAATGCAAGTGCCTCATACTTTCAGATTGTATTAATCTCGATTTTTCTAGACACTCTCTTGCCCCTAAATATTAGTGCTGACTGGTTTGCAAAAATCAAGTTTTCCATCTTTACTGGATTTCTTACAATTGGTTCTGTAGGGCTAAAACCAAAACTCTCCTTCACTTCAACAGTCATCTGACTATACCCAAAGGTTAGTCTCAGACAAAATAACGAGAACAGAAATATGGAGTGATTGCTTTGAGCACATTAATTTCCATGTCTTTTGGTTACCACACAGGTTACCAAACAACATATGGAAAATAAGTGTGTTCCCCTACTCTCTAGCATTATAATAAAGTGCCACACACTGGGTGGCTTAAATAGCAGAAATTTCTTTTCCCACACTTCTGAAGGCTGAGGAGTTCCAAATGAAGGTGCCAGCAGGGTTGGTGTCTGGTGAGGGCCCCCTCCTTGAGGTGCAGATGGCCACCTCTCCATGTGCTCACATGACCTTTCCGCTGTGCGGGTCACCAGGGGTTTAGCACGTCATCATATGAATTTGGAGGGGTTCACAATCCATTCCATGGCAATAAGCACAGAACCAAGAAATACAGCAAAAAAAATCTTTGTGGCATGACAGTTAAACAAATGTTTTAAATATCTTAAATTGAGGATACCTATATTTAAACGTCATTCATCAGATTTAGTAATGCATCAGATTTTAAGTAAGCCATGCTGATGGCAAAGAGATGAGTGTTGAACAGTGGCAATAATTAATTTTTTTGCATGGTAGGGACAAATAATTGTTATATATATCATTGCACTAATTTTAGATTTCTTTAGCAAAAACTCACCAAGGGTGTAGAGGAATGGAGAAGCCTTAATGCATTTGACCGTTGCTAATGGGTTTAACAAAAATTGTCTGAGTGTAACACAGCTCACATCGATGCTTTGTGGGTGGAGTAGAGAAACATTAGTGTTTGAGTTATTACTACTTTTGTAGTGCTTTAGATTTCATTTGTTGTTTGTTTGTTTTAACACTATTCATTCTGTACTAGTTTAGACATGAATCACAGCAGCAGTGGATGTGTGAAAAAGATTACCAGTGTGAATCTTGACAAACTTATTCATGACTTCTCACAGATAGAAAAGGTACGTAAAGATATGAAACAGTTGAAGCGTATAGTAGCTGGAAGAAAGAAAAATGTACAGCCCCCAAATGAGCAGGTAAAGATAAAGGAAAACTTTGCTAAGCCCTTTATGATTTTTTTGGCTTTTTTATATTTTATTTCTTTTTTTTAAATATAGTTTATTGATTATACCATTACAGTTGTTCTATTCCCCCCTTCATTCCCCTCCACCTGCACACTCCCTCCCCCACCCTTCTCCCCCCTTAGTTTATAACCACGTGTCTCAACTTCTTTAGATTCTATATTTCTCCCGCTATTCTCGACCTCCCCACTATCTATTTTCTACCTACCATCTATGCTATTTTCTGTGCCTTCTCCCCTCTTCTCCTCCTCCCACCCCCCTGTTTCTAACCTTCCATGTGTTCTTCATTTCTATGGTTCCACTCCTGATCTAGCTGTCCTCTAGGTTTGCTTTGTTTTAGGTGTGGTTGTTAATAACTGCGAGTTTGCTGTCCTTTCACTGTTGATATTTTTCATCATCTCTTTCTTATATAAGTCCCTTTAGCATTTCATATAATAAGGGCTTGGTGATGATGAACTCCTTGAACTTGACCTTGTCTGAGAAGCACTTTATCTGTCCTTCCATTCTAAATGAAAGTTTTGCTGGATAAAGCAATCTTGGCTGTAGGTCTTTGGATTTCATGACTTGGAATACTTCTTTCCAGCCCCTTCTTGCCTGTAAGGTCTCTTTTGAGAAATCCGCTGACAGTCTGATGGGTACTCCTTTGTAGGTGACTGTCCCCTTATCCCTTGCTGCTTCTAGGATTCTCTCCTTCATTTTAGTCTTGGCTAATGTAATTATGATGTGCCTTGGTGTGTTCCTTCTTGGGTCCAACTTCTTTGGCACTCTCTGAGCTTCCTGGATTTCCTGGAAGTCTATTTCCTTTGCCAGACTGGGGAAGTTCTCCTTTATTATTTGTTCAAATACATTTTCCACTCGTGGCTGTTTCTTTCCCCCTTCTGGTACCCCTATAATCCGGATGTTGGAACGTTTAAAGATGTCCTGGAGGTTCCTAAGCCTCTCCTCATTTTTTTGAATTCTTGTTTCTTTACTATTTTCTGGTTGGATGTTTCGTTCTTCCTTCTGGTCCACTCCCTTGATTTGAGTCCCATTTTCCTTTCCATCGCTATTGGTTTCCTGGACCTCTCCCTTCATTTCAATTAGTTTAGCCTTCATATGTTCCTCTAATTTGTGACTAAGTTCCTCTAATTTGTGACTGTACTCTACCAATTCTGTGAGCATCCTGATAAATAGTGTTTTAAATTGGGCTTCTGAGAGGCTGGCAATCCGTTGGTCGCTTAGAGTTATTGGCTCTGGGACTTTGAGTTCTTGTACCATCTTTTGGGCTGTTCGTGCCTGTTAAGTAGCAGGATCGGAGCCCTAGGTTTTCACCAGAGCAGGGCAACTCAGTCGCTGGGTTGTGACGTTGTATGTGGGGGCGGGGTCAAAGAGGGACAATGGCTTCCCTCCAGCGCCTGCCTCTGCGACCCCCACCAGCACCGCAGCCACCACCGTCACCAGGGCCACGTGCCCCGCTCCACTGCACGTGAGTGTGCCACCGCTGTCAGCCCTCCACCACTGGGTTCGCCCCCTGGGGCCTGCGTGGTCCGTCTCACTGTGCGCAAATGTGCGACCTTGGTCAGTCTGCCCCGCACCCCGACTAGGTCCGGGCTGCCTGCGCTCCTAGGTCTGACCTTCCCGACCCTGCTCCGCTGCTGGCTCTGCCTCTCTTACCGTCCCCGTTGAACGGTTCGTAGCTGTCGGACTTCCGTATAATTCGGTTTTCTGGTCTCTGGGTGTGTCTTAGTTCTCCAAAACTTTTGTTGTATCCAAACTTGGTTGTGGAAGAAGGCACAGTGTTTCCACCTATGCCTCCATCTTGGCGGAAGTCAGCCCTTTATGATTTTAAATATGTTTTTAAAGTATATATGATTTCAGATCATTTATACTAACGCATCTAAATGTTTCTGGGGCAAGGGAATAAAAAACTGATACACGTTTACTAAAGAGCAAATACATACTTAAATGCCTAAAATGTCCGTAAACTCAGGAGTGATTTAGTGAGAACTGGAGCAGACTCAGTCCTCAGTGTCTTACCATTATGACTAACTCTGAAAGTTTTTTTACTTTCTCCTATTCTGTTTGTTCCCTTTCCTTCTCTTTTGCCTAAAAGCAGACCCATTTGAAGTCCTCCCTCCCCAGCTCTGGACAAGTTACATGGTAGACCAAGTCCACAGAGGCATCTACTAAGGGTTTTCCCCCTGCCTCTGCCTGGGAGAGGAGCAGGAACAGCTGTTGGGAAAATGTAGATGGGAAAATTAAAGGTTTGGGGAGTGGCTTTATGAGGCAGAGGAAGAGGGGAAATAATACCTACCTCTGTTTTCTCTCCTTGTCATCCTTCTCTTTTCCTTCTTTCCATCTGCACAATGTAGTATTGTCATAAAAGTATTGTCACAATTTTCATTGTGATGGATATTTTCAAGTGCCAGTGTGAGCTTTATTTTTCAAACAGTGAGCTGGCTTGTTTTGTTTTTAACCAAGTGATTCTTACCAAAATAAGAGAGAATGAGATTTAGCGCTGTTGATGGGAAAAGAACTGGTGCAAAGTTTTTGGAGCTTATTTTGTAAATATCTATCATATCCTTCAACATTTTAAATAAGAAACGTTCATTTTTGATGTGATAATGGTATGGTGATTGTATTGTTAAGTCTTAGCTCCTAGAGATACACGTTGATGATAATATTCATGGATGAAATAACCCAATGTCAGGGGGTTGCTGTGAGACAAATTCAGAAGTGGTGACAATAAGGAAGTGGGTGTAGACGCTACGAGGCTGGTCGTGAATTGGTGATTTCTGCTGGTGTCTGACGGGTACATGGCAGCTATTGTACGGTTCACAAAGATACCAGAGATATAGTCAGGAACACTTATTAATTATCTGCAGGAGCAAAATGTGAAAGAAACACAAATTGTCCTCAATAGGAAACTAATTAAATAAATTGCATAGTATTCATAAATGAAACTCAATGCAGCTGTTAAAAAGAATGAGATAGACCTATATGTGCTTATATGACGTCATGTCCAAGGTCATAGTGCTAAGTGCAAATCCAAAGTACAGGACAGAGTACAGTATGATCCTTCCCTACAGTTGTATAATCATAAAGTATTTTGGAAATATGCTTAAGGAATTGTTAACCATAGGACTAAGGGTTGAACAGTTGGGAAGAAGTAGGTACAAGTTATGTTAGACTTAATTATTACACTTTCAGGTATAAAGTGGTTTGTATTTTCATTAGTCTTTATATACTTAGGTAAGAAAGCCAAAATAACAGCCTTGACTTGGTAATGCTATACATTGTTTCTTCTACAGAAAATGATAGAAACCACTGGAAAGAATAATATACTGGATATGCAGTTGGAAAAAACTAACTGTTTGTTAAAAGGAATGCAAATAAAGGAGGTCTCACTTAAAGAAGGTTAGTTTTCTCTGCTATCTGAAGAAATACTACTAAATACTAATTAGTATTTAGAAATACTAATTCTAATGAGAGTGCATTTTGGTATACTGGTGATGAGTGTTGCCCCAAACATTGGTGAAATATTTTAAATTCACAGAGCACTTTCTAGACTACCATTTTATCCTTAATATAGCCCTGAAAGACAGATAAGACTGGTATTATTACTCCACCTCAGTAATGAAGAAAATAAGATAAAAGGAGTTAAATAATCTGTCTGAGGCCACTTGGCTAACAAATGACAAATCCAAGAATCAATCCAGGCCTTCAAAACCATGAAAAAAAATACAGTTGAATTTTTGCCTCCAAAAAGAAATTTCAGATGGGTCAAAAATTTTAGTGTTAAAAATGGACTGTGCTAGGCTGATGCACTGCACTATCTTTTTTAAAAAAAGATTTTTATTTTTTTTTAGACAGGGGAAAGAAGGAGAAAGAGAGGGAGAAAACCATGTGTGTATGGTTGCTTCTCACACACCCCCCACTGGGGACCTGGCCCACAACCCAGGCCTGTGCCCTGACTGGGAATCGATCTGGTGACCCTTTGGTTCCCAGGTTCAGCGCTCAATCCACTGAGCCACACCAGCCAGGGCTGCACTATCTTTTGAGACTCCCATGCCACCCGTCACTTGGCTCCCAGGGCCACCCCTCAGCTGCACCCACACCCGCACCCTCACCCGCACCCGCACCCGCACCCTCACCCTCACCCTCACCCTTACCCGCACCCTCACCCGCACCCGCATCCTCACCCAGTCTGTGCCTGAGAGGGAACTGGGCTCCCTGCTGGGAGGGCCGCTCACCGGGGAGGTGGTAGCCCTCTGCGGTGCTTGCTTTGGGGCAAGGGACACTGACCGGTTGGTGGGGGCAGGGGCTGGAGAGAGAGCCACTTTGCACTGTACTTGTGTGCCACGTGTATTTTAGCTTCGAAAGGGTAATTACTTTGTAAACGTCTAAGTATTTTCAGTCTAACCACCTTTTTGCTGAATAATACACAGTGGAAGTAAGTGAACAAGTAAAACTGACACCTTACAGAGTCCAGTGTGTATTAATTTATTTAGAAAAGAAGAACAAACTGTATAGATGATTGAATTTGTTCAACAATAGTGATTGAGGTTGTGATATTTTATTTTGCACATCTGGCACCAGAAAAAGAATTTCTGTGCCATTTCAACGTGGTAAATATTAGTGTTGAGGACCAGGTACGGTAAAATTATTTTCATGCATAATTGTTTTAACATTTCCAACTGTTTTATGAAATAGGTGTCAATGAGAAAAGTGCTAGTTAATGGTAGAGCCCAAATCTGAGCTCAAGATAGTCATTGGTTTCCTAAGTTAGACAGTATAAGTAGCTTAATATTCTGACCTCTAGTTTTTAAGAATTGAACAAGACTGTAGTATTACTCAAATTTCATCATAAAGTCCAATATGAATGATAATTGGGTGAATGTTTGCAAAGAAAATTGAAAGCCATTATTCTAAAATAATGAGTGGGGACATTATTTTAGAATAATGAATAAGAAAGGATTCCTTATTGAGCCAGTTTCTGCTGTTTAAAAAAACGTGTTGGGAGGGCCACCTTGTGTTCAAATTGTGAAATGCACATTTTTTAACATTTAGTATACTTTCAGTTTCAGGGTGCTGTTTTTAATTTGCTGACTGATTACTAAGGAAACCTCAGTTACCATATTCCATGAATTACTGATTTCATGCTTCTAAAAGACTCAAAAAGCAAGTGATAGCTGAGCCTCCTGCATATTTAATTGTAGCAGCTAACACAGTAACATCCATGAAGTGGGTATTATCAAATGTAATTTATCCATCATTCTGTTACTAGGAAAGAGCAAGAGAGAAAAAAGATGGAACATAGGGGGAATTTTGTCTGGACGCGTGGTGGGAATGATAGAGGGAGTGTGGGGAGAACTGGAGAGGGGAAAAACCACAAGAGCAGAATTTTTTAACTCCATAAAGCTTTTAACTTCTGCCACATACTTCCATGTCTATCAGTGTAGGTGAAGCGCAGGCAGGACCTCTCACTGAAAGTGAGGTTTTGCATTCTCCCCACACAGTATCGGTGCTTTCATTTAGTCAAGAAAGAAAAAATTGTTGAACACTTATGAAATAGTTACCGTGTTAGATCCAAGGAATGTCAAAATTAAAAGGCATGATCTTTTCCTGAACAGGTCTACTGTCTAGTGGGAGAAAACACAAATAACTAAAATGCAATATGATAAAGGAAGAAAAGAGACATATACAAATTGTTGAGGGTCATAAAAGAGAGAAATAACAGCAGTCATAACTGTGTTGAATACTGCTGCACAGGAGCCCCAAACCATGGAGGGGAGCTGCTTACATGTTCCTGATACTCCAAAAACACCGCCCTGAGGGCCAGCAGATGTGGATGTGCCGGTTATTACTCATATCACAGGGCGGTGCACCGATGGTGATGGTGATGGCCGGTCCATGCAAGAGAGACCAGGTCTCCTCCAGTCTGAGGCTCGCCAGCTGTAAGGGTGACTCTAAACTCCCTGACTTCAGTGTGTGAAAGGGTCAAGAGGCAGTCACAGGACAAGAAGCCACTCCCAAAAGGAGACAAGGAAGGTGTCACAATCCGCTCCCAAAACCATACACATTCCTTCTGGCCAGGGGCCCCCTGGCCAGGCCTCATAGCAGGTGGTGGGAGAGCTGCATCATCATTGACCCCCCACAAATATTTGAGAGTGAATTTAGGAAGTGCATTTTCTCATTTGGTTGTCAGAACAGTCTTATGCATGAGAACAGTGTTCTACATGAGGTAGAGTGGGTATCACCCACACTTTTATTTTGCAGATAAAGAACATAAGCTCAAATAGGCTGCCCAACTTAGCCAGGGTGTCATAGCTTGAAAGTGAAGGGGGGAAGTCTGAGCCAGTTCCTCTGACTCTGGTTCCGTGGTGGCCTCAGCCACCTCATAGCCCCTGAGGAAGAAGCAGACAAGCAGAACAAAAGCACAGACTTGAAATGAGAGAAACCTGCGTTGCTGTCTCTACCTTCCATGCACTAACTGGGGGCTATTTGGCAAGTAACCAGATCTCCATGGATGATTTGCTGGTTCTGTAGAATCAGGATAACGGTACCAACTTCTGAGGTGGTATTTTTGTTTTTGTTTTTTAAGATCTTATGTATTTATTTTTAGAAGGAGGGGGAAAGAGGAAGAAAGAAAGGGAGAGAAACATGGATGTGCAAACATCAGTCGGCTGCCTCTCGCACACCCCCAGCTTGGAACATGGCCTGCAACCCAGGCTTGTGCCCCATGTGGGAACTGAACCGGCGATCTTTGGATTCACAGGCCAGCCCTCAATGCAGTGATCCACAGTAGCCAGGGCTGAGGCGGTGTTTTTAATGCACTTAAATTCAGTATAATGCCTGGCAGAGTAAACATTCAATAAATGGTACTATTATTAAAACTAGGCAACTTATGCAATACAAATGTGATATTTACAACTTAACCATCAAAACAGACGCCCAATTAGAATGGCAGCTGGTTAGTATGTTACACCAGTGCATACCAGCTGACTATTGGTCATGGGCCCGTAAAACTGGAAAAAAGAATAAGGCTCAATATTTACTAATTAAGTCAAGTGCATAGAGGTAAAATTGTCTTTCAACTTTAAAGTTATGTTTTTTAAAAAAATACTGTTATCTTACAAAGTTATTAAACATATATTTAGCTAGTATAATTATAAACTTAAAGTAGTGAAACCTCTGTTTCCTAACCTTACAGTAAAAATGCAGTAGATACCAGTAACTATCACACAGAGGCTTTGGTTCTGCTCCTGCTCCCTTTCCAGAGCTTCAGTTTGTACAAATCACTGTGAGGAATTTCTCCTGAGCTCGCCTCTTGGTGTCAGTGAGGTAGTTAAAATCGTAGACTAGGGCTGGACTGCAGGGGTTCGGGTTGGCTCCACCACTTCCCGGTCGTAAGTGGGACCTTGGCAATTTACTAACCTTAGGTGTGTCCACTTCTCATGTGCAAAACAAAGCAAATGCTAGGAACTTCCTGATCGGGTTGAGAGGGTTAAGTGATTTAATATTTGCAAAGCCCTTAGAATAGTAGTATAATATATGTTATTACTTTAAGACTAGAGTTTCTCTACTTACTCCTTTCTGGCTTTGGCTTACATTAGTATTGCCTGTCTGTGAGTCAGTCAGTCACTCCACAAATATTTATGGAGTGCCTATTATGGACCACAACTGCCCTGCGGATTAGGGAGAAATGGTAAATGAAACAAAATAGTCCCTGCTATCCTGGAACCTACAGCCAAGCAGACTGAGTAAAGTTTCAGACGTTTCCCCACTGTTGCTCCCCATGAAAGGTTAAGCTGTGGCTGCTGATATGTGAGAGAACACTGAAAGCGTTACGCATGGATCTGGGCACTAACTTGCAAGGGAGGCTCTGTCCCCCACTGCGGCAGAAGTCACTGGCGCCAAAGTGCTGATGCCCTGTGGCAGCACGCTGACTTTTTCCTCCGTTTACCGCCACTCCTTTTTCCTAGGACTCAGGCATAAAACTAAGAGGACAGGGAGGAGGAAAGGCTTTATCTTACCCCAAATGACACCTTGCCAGCTCGGGCTCTCTGTCTCAGTGTGCCTTGGCTCTCTGTCCTTGGGATGTTCTTTCATGGAAAACTCGCAGGGTACACTCCTCAGAGCCCCTAGACAGTTCCACGCCTGCCTGACTTCTGGGGCAGCTCTTGCTAAGGCCCATGAGGGCCTCCCTGTGTCCTGGGTTCCTGCGTCTTAAGACATCTTTGCTAAATTTGAGAACAAAGGGTGAGAACAAAGTCATTGTTATATAATTTACTTTGAGATGCCTGGCTGCTTTATTAAGATCTGATCATTGCAATTAAGTATTATTTTATTTTATGTAGTTAACTTTTGAGAGAATAATTCCAAAATAAAAGCAAATAATCTTCAAACAAATCTATCTTTTTTGTTTTAGAATGTGCTACTCTTCATAATATGATAAAAGGGCTACAACAAACAATTGAATATCAACAGAATTTGAAAGGTAAGTTAGGAAAAATAAAATCTAAAAGTATATATTTTAGCACCTTTAAAGATAGTTTTTACATTGTCGATAGTACATTTCTTTTAATTTGGTCTTACAAATTTATCAGCAGTGGGGAGGAGTCCTTACTACTTAATATCTTCCTCATTTACTATGAAATATGAAATTCCATGCTGAACTGAACAGTCTGGTCACATTCTGACAAGGACACCAGGGTTTTACAGTCTGTCACGATAGTGCTCTCAGTCTCTAGGAACCCACGCCGGCTTTGAGGGGCAGGTATTTACTGGTCCAATAGTTACGTGATGGACATTCTGCTCGAACTGCAGTGACTGTTTCCTGTGTGAGTTTCCGTCGCAGACTAAGGCTACGTTTGTGTGAATGGAGCTGACACGTTCAGCTTTTCTGACTGTGGCTAGGCAGGCTCACCCATAGGCCTCCCACCGACACCCAGCAGGCCCCCAGGGGTGCTGTCCCGTTAGGACCCAGCTGAGGCGCAGTGTCGGTGGGGCTTTCCTCCTGGACTAGGGGTTAAACTAAACTGCCTTCGGGGTCCCTCCCACAGCCCCCCCATCTTCTGCTTCTATCATGAAATACTTTATGTAGGTAGGTAAAGTTATTCACTTTTTAATTTACCTATGTAAAGTACCACTTTACATAGCGAAATATAATAGTGATCTGACATGCCATTTATTTGATTTGGCATGTTATTCTTTATTATCTTCATAATGTTCTAATTGATACTTGACTTTTTTTAAGAATTACTATTAGTTCTTACTCACCCACCATTGCTTTCCCTTAAAATATTTCCTTAATGTTAATGAGATAAATACAGAAATTGTATTAAAAGACTTTGCGCTTACACCATCAAAAAGCAACTATGATGTAGAAAGGGTTCACTCTGTGTCCATGCACCACTAATTGCTGTTCTGAAGATTAAGGAGGGTAACAGATGAGGAACCACACCACCTCTGATGCCTTTTCTTTTGCCCGATTGCTGCAGACTTCTGATCCCCGGAGGGCCCGTGGGTTTCCACTTTCTGCGGTACTAGCGTCCTGCTCGTTTTCCCAGTGCTTTATTCCCACGCGTGGATTGGCTTTTATTTCCCAATCTCAGTGCCGATGGCTCAGAACAAATTCTCCCTTCTCTGTGACAAAATACAACACTTAGCTGTATTTAAAAAATACCTGAATGTTCGTATTTATTTGCAGCTTCTTATTTTAGGATTTAAATGATATTCGGTTTTAACTGTTTTCAGGATTTTCTTTAAAACATCTACCAGAAAAACTTTTTAACTACCAAAAGCTATTTTTTTAAATTTCCATAAAGTCTATTACAGTTCAATAATGAATACAGTATTTCTTTGTAAAAGGGTATCAAATATTGACCAGTAGTCACATTACCATCTTTGTACAGGTATGGTAGTACAAATTTTTAAGTAGCTGTTCCTGAAAATGGATATTCTGTGGTACCTCTCAGGAAGAAGCAATTCATTGACTGCATTTTTCCAGTGCTTCTGTGGGCCTTGGTGGGGGCAAAGTGATAGGTGTGAACTACCTGGCTTTCTTTCATTTCATTTCATTTCATTTCTTTCATTTCAGCCATTTGATTGTCAAGATTGTATGGTTAATTTGCTTACTTAGGCTATGGAGTGGTTCCAAATGGTTGTGCAGTATTGCATACAAATTAACTCTAAATTTTTTAGAAAACAAGGCAAAACAAAATAGGACAAAAAAGGGTCAGTTATATAACTATCCGTATCTGATTTTTTTAAATTTTTTTAAGATTTTATTTATTTATCTTAGAGGGGAAGGGAAGGAGAGAGAGAGAGAGAGAGAGAAATATCAATGTATGGTTGCCTCTCGTGCGTCCCCTGCCAGGAACCAGGAACTGGCCTGCAACCCAGGCATGTGCCCTGACCGGGAATCAAACCGCAATCGTGTGGTTTGCAGGCCCATGCTGAATCCACTGAGCCACACCAGCCAGGGATATCCCTATCTGATTTTTAGAAAATAAAATAAAAACACTCAACTTATCACAAGACAAAAACTTGTGCAGAATCAGAGTAAATGCCACTTGTGGGTGCTCTCAGTTTAAATGAGCAGCCTGTACTCGGCAGCCAAGTAAGAACCTTCAGTGTAAACATGTTCAGGTCATGGGAGGAACTTGTGTAAAGCTAAGCAATTCAATCATCAATGATACCAAAGAAAGCCAGCTCACTATATGTATATAATGAATCTGAAAGCAGTGTACTTTTAAGGATTTTCCTCTCTGGTTGATGCCAGTGGAGATTACTAGTTTTAGAAAAACGTGTTGCAAAATTATTAGAATCCAAGAAATTAAAGTAGCTTTTGGCTAAGTCAGAGAAAGATTACTTGTCAGATATCAGGATCAGATGGATTCTACAGTGATACAAAATGTTCTTTGAATTTGTCACCACTCCAGCCATAGTAATGAAAGCCTTGGACCTTAAGGAAGTAGTCATATGTTTCGAAATCTAACGCAGGGTCTGTTAGGATGATGGAAAAAAGCAGTGCTGACAATAATCATGTTGACTGCACTATAGATGAAAGCCAACATGGAGCCAACCAAAGCATGATACAAAGTATTACGGTTATCTGTTTCTTCAGTGGATGGCTTTCATTCACGGATAAGTCATGCGGTTCTACCCAGCCTGCTTACAGAGATGCCAAAGCCAGATGATATGCAAGCATCAGCCTCATGGTTGCCTTCAAAGGGCTGGCATAATTTTAGGACTGTATGAATATAACTACTCCTTAACTTTTAGGGAGTTGAAATTACATTCAGCCCTTTGAAGGCAACCACGAGGCTGACGCGGCCCCCGGTGAAAAGGACTTGGACGCCCTGATTTGGAGGGTTGATCAGTTTTCCTGGAAGAAGGAAGACTTGTCATTAAAGTGTCTGTTTTCCTCAAGTTAGTAAACACATTTGATGCAATTAAAGTACTGAGTTTGGGGTGGGGGAGAAGATTGTATAAAATAAAGTTAATTTGCCAAAAGAAACAAATAAGAAAAAGAAGAATGAACAAGAAATTATGAAAAATGAGAAGGTTACAGGGGAAGGGGGACTTCAATGACCAGATAATGACATGCTCTGAAAATGTAGAGTGAAATCAATGTGGTATTGGCATAGAAATGAAAAATATATCCATGGAAAGAATAGAGAACTAGATTCTAGAAAGGCACCAGTACTTGTTAATGTAATATGACACAAGGACTATTTCAGTTTATTGGAAGAAGAATGGCATTTTAACATAAGGTATGCATACAACTAGCTTTCCATTTGGATGAAAAGAAAGTGGGACTCTTTCCTACCAGAGGAAAGAGTTTATTTTTTATTTTTTATCAAAAAAATAAAAAATAATTTATTTTTATCAATAATTTTTTATCAAAAAAATAAATTATTTACCATTTATTTTTTATCAAAAATAAATCCCAGATGGATAAAAGACTTTAGTGTAAAAAAAGAATAAAAACTTAAAAGAAAATCTGGGATACAACATGTACAGCCTAGCACTGTGACATATCTTAACCAGTCCAGGGACCTCAGGTGATACATAAAGAAGAAAACACACCTAAGAGACTTTCTTATGACAGGGCACCAACAATAACAGCAATGGAAAAGAACTTGGCATGTTATTCTTGTCACACAAAAGGTAAAAAAACAAATAATTATTTGAAAAACTGTTTTCAAATACCAATGTATAATATCTACAGTATTCAAAGAGCTCTACAAATTGATGAGCAGAGATGAGTAAAACTTTTTTAATGGGCAGAAGGTATAGCTAAGAATATGAGAATGTGTGTGTGTGCGCACATGCAAATGTACAATCCAGAAGTTACAAGCATGGAGAAAAACACAGAGAATAATTTTCCCAACAAAATTTTTGTAAAACTGAAGCCACCATCAAGATTAAGCCCTGTATATTAAAATATGACCCTTCAAAATGTCTGATTATAATCTTTGAAAACAAATTGATTTTATAATTTTACTTTCATTTTAATGAATAATACTGTATTTTAATGATATTTTGTTATTTATCATCTTCCTCTGTAAATATAGTTCTGGCTTTTCTCTTTCTGTCCAGAATGCCGTCATTGTCCCTATTACTAGGACTCCAAACTTTACAGTAACCGGTTTTTCTTCCTCCCCAAAATTATCAAATTTTTATCCCCAAAACTCACACTCATTACCTCTTAGCCATGCTTCTGCAGTAGTTTCGTAAGCGGACTCCATTTCCAAGGTCCCCTCTCAACATTGCTGTACTGGATAACAAACCTTCCTAAAGCATGGCTCAGATAACATCAGAAATCTTTACTGATTTATCATTGTTTTCACGAGTGCTTTATATTATGTTGAGGTGGTTGTGTGTGGGAGGAGGAGTGTAATAGGGTATCGAATGGGATTTTTCCTGTTAAACTAGTAAGTAAAGCCCAATATTTTTATTTTAATTTTTAAGTGAAATATTCTCACATTCTAAAGAAAACTCATGTTACCAAAAGTCAGGGTGAATTCAGACTCTTCCTTTATTGGCCCACAGAAGTAATTCCCAACCATCAGAGAATACCAGAAGCCTGGGAGTTATCTCGAATCTCTTCTCATTCCCTCTCCCCAACCCCTGAGACCAGAGAGAGGGCGGAACAGTTAGAGGGAAAACCAGGCTCCTCCCCCATCCACTTCCCCTGAGTCCTTCTAGCCACAGACCTGGAGAGGGACAAGGGTTATGAAAACTTTCACGTTTGAAATAGGAAATCAGAGTATCAAACTGACCTGGATGTTTAATAATGGACATCACTGGAGAGTTTTTTAATTTGCCCAAAATGTCATTAAGGTGGAGGCAACTCTGAGATGAAGGGAAATTACTACTGTTGAACTCATTGATTGGAGAGGGGTGGGGTGGGAAGCATTTCACTTGATAGCACACTGAATTTAAACTGATTGAAACCCAGTTTAAATTTAAGTGTAGAATATTTAAGTGCAGAATAAAAGCCCTCAGGGCAAATTAATGCTAGTCTCTCACATACCAATTCAACAACACGTAGACAGAAAGTCACCTGCCCTACCTGTGGCCAGCTCACTCAGCCCCAACAGCGAAGATAAAACACAGAATGACTATTTATATTTAGAGGATGCCCAATTTCCCTGAACTATAAAGTCCTCTAATTACTAGTTTTACCAATATGATGGAATTTGGGGAAATGTTTTTTAAAATGAAATACAATTAGCATGTTGTGAAATACAGAGAGCTCAGGTGTGCAGTACACTCACTGAATTTCGACTGTTTGGGACACGCACCTCTTTTCTCCTTTGTCTTCTGAAATGTTGCATCTTCAGTTCCGTCTTTTCTCCGCCTTTCATTTTCCTCTTTCTATTGGCCATTTCTCTCAGCATTTAAACAACTCAGGTCTCTTTCATCTTTTTTTAAATTATTTTTTAAAGAATTTTTATGTATTTATTTTTAGAGAGATGGGAAGCAGAAGGGAGGGAGAAAGAGAGGGAGAGAAACATCTGCATGTGAGAGGTACATCAATTAGTTGCCTCTCGAATGCCCCAACTGGAGACCTGGCCCACACCCCAGGCATGTGCCCCGACTAGGAATCAAACTGGCCACCTTTCAGTTCACAGGCCGGCACTCAACCAGCCAGGGCTTTTTACATTATTTTGATTGCATTTTTCCCATTACCATTTGTTTTCCCTGTACCATCTTCTACACACACACACACACACACACACACACACACACACACAGAGTATCTTTCATCTTTTAAACATACAAGATGACAAAGTTCCCTTGACTTTGGATTTATTCCCTTCGATTGTCCTCACTCTTTCCTTTTACAAGCAACCCTCCAGGGAATAATAGTCTGCAATCGATGTCTCTATTTATTCAGTTTTACCTAGTGTTTCACGTAGAACAGTTGGGCATCTCCCGGTTTTCATTCCAGGTACTTTCACTTGGACTCTATTTATTGCATTTACTGCCATTGATTGTAACCCCTTTAACCTCTTGTCTTTGTGACACTCTCCCTTGCATCTCTGGGTACTTCTCGGTCTCCCTATAGGCTATTCTTCCTTTGGCCACCCCTGTGTGTTTCTCAGCCGACCAGAAGCATTGTCCTGGGTATCTCAGCTGTTTCAAGTGCAGCATGGTAAAGATCCAGGTCTATTCTTTCTCTCTTTTTAATTTTCCCGAACTGTTGAGGATTTTTCAGTTACCAAACCAGAAACCCAAAGGTTCCCCTTCTCTTTTGCCTATGCTATCTAATCAGTCACTAAAGGTCCTGCTAATTCTATCGTCTAAATAGTTACCTTCATTTTCCTTTAGTCTCCTACTGCCACTGACCTAACTTGGGCTCCTGGCATTTCTTACCTGATCGCTTTCCTGATATCCATTCCTCCAGGTTCAAACCCTTCCCATTCATCCTATACGAATTGCTGGATAATCTCTTTAACTGTAAATACTTCACTGTTCAAAATTCTTTGACGACTGCGAAATTTTTTGGTGACCCTGTAAAATAAAATTTAAAGCATTCACATAGACTGTGTCTACTCCTGTTAGGATGTGGCCCCAGCCTGTTTAGCACACCTTCCTTACTGTGTGCACTCCAACAGTACTGTTCTCGAAGTGTGATTTTCCCAAACACGCTACGCTCACTCAAGGCCAAAGTCTTTTGTACAGTTTTCTACATCCAAATGCCCTCCAATGGGGTAAGTCTTAGCTCGAGTGGCTCCTCCTCTGTTATGTCGTTTCCTGACTTAGACTTTCCTTCCACAGGTCCCACTGTATTTCAGACACACTGCCGTTGCAGACAATCATGATACATCATAACTACTTACACACCTGTCTCACCACTAGGCTGGAAGTTCTGTGAAGAACAATAATAATTTTGTCTCAATATTTCAGTCCCACGCCCTCTGTGCATGTGTCGTGGATGTGTAGTAGAACTGTTTGCAGGTGTTGGATACATGCGTGCATGGAAACTTGAAATGTGGAATACACTCCCATGGTAATTGAAAAGTGCTGTATGTCAAAATACTCTTTGATGATTTTTACACAGGTGAAAATGAACAACTAAAAAGAAGTGCTGATCTTATGAAAGAAAAGTTAAAATCTCATGAACAGGTACGTTCATGTCTCTTTATATCACTCAACTCCCTGTAGAGCATTTTTCTTCTCAAATTAGAAAATAAAAGTGGTTGTTTTCATTATTGAAGATGCCACAATTTATAGAGTAAATATATGTGTGTGCTGGAGCTTTTGATCAATAAAAATTTTTGAAGAAACAGAAATTTTGAGGACCCTCGTCGTCCTGCGTACTGTAATGTGCTACTGTACCACTTGCTCTTTTTCTTTCTACCAAAAAGAGATGCAACCACTTTGCTATTTATTTGAAAATTATGTTAGAGTTTTTACTCCAACGAGCACTTTTAAACTTCTTTAACCATAAAATAAATGAGTCTTTAATCTTTATGATTTGAGTAATACATTACAATTTTATTGCTCCATGTACATGAAGGAGCAGTAAATCACCAGTTAACTCTCCCCTGGGGACCATCACACCCTCTGTGACGTTCTTCTTTCCCCATAAGAACAGCAGAGTGATAGCGATTCAGTCACATAGCATGGTGACTGGAAAATGAAATGTGCTCGGTAAATGTCAGCTCCCACCTGTCTGCCCTTTGGGAGGGTTATTGCACTAATTGTTCTCATCTCCCAAGAGCCAGTGTGTTACACTCTGACCTAAGATTTCCAAAATTCTGGTTGGCTCTGTGTCAGACTCAGAACTCCAGTTTGCTGGACCATCTCTACGTTCAGTCTGGTTCCTTACTCGAGGAGCCTCTGCGGGAACACAGTCTGACCCCAAAACCCTGCCCAGGCTCCTGCTATCACTTCAGATGTAGTGAGTCGTGTCTGGCTGTGCTCTTGGAAAATGTAGCTTCTCATCACCATTTTGAGACAATTTAAATATCTCTGCAATATATCCCACCATTTGTTTTCCCTTCCTTTTTTCTCTCCCATCCATTTCATGTCTTGCCTTTAGAGCCCAACAGTAGATGGTGGAGTCCGAGTGTAACTGGGGCAGAGAAGGGGGAGAAATATTTGCCTCTTTTCTCAAGCCTTGGAATACTGCTTTGTCTGGAATACTATAGAGGTTTTCAGGAGAGTGAAAATTAATGAGAAAACACCACAACCCAAGATTCTGAGCTTCTTAATTAGATGCTATTCAAAGCAAACTAAAGATGACCTCAATCCAATGAGAAATCTCTAGAACAAAAACTTCCAATCACATCCAAAACATGTGCAAAACCACTACCCAGAAACAAACTCAGGAAGTACTTAATAGCCATGTTATGGGACTGGGAGAGGTTTTGTAACTTGTAGACAGAGAATCCTTACGTTTTATAAAAACAAAAATACAACCAGAGGCTATTCCTTGTTGGGACTTGGTTCCCTTAGCAAGGAAGGCCTGGCCCAGGCTGAGGTGGGACAGAAGAATCTGGTGTGATTGAGCCCCAGCCCGGATAGTAGTACAGCCTCCATGCCTGAAGGTTGCAGTGAAAACCCTGGGTCTTCTGGATTAATGGAAGCATTCCACTTTAGTGGTGAAATCTTCAGGCTGTGAAGTCAACGGGGAATGAAAAGATACCTAGATTTGTCTCCTCGTTTCTTAGAGTAGTAACTGCTTAGTGCACCCCGTTAAGTCTGGAGTAGTTTGTGAAAGCCACTTAGTAGTTGTGTATATAGGAATCTAGACATGTGCACATGAAGAATGGCAGTTCATGAGATTCACCCCAAATTCACCTGCAGAACTTTCTTTAAAGCCAGTGGTTAGTAGGCTTGGCCATACTGCAAGTTGCCTGGCTTGGTATCACAGTACGAATCTAGACTATATCCCCTTGAACTTCCATAAGCCAGGGGATCTAGACTCTTTTACCTTCTTTGTACACTGAATAATCTGTTAGAGGCTCTGAACCCTGTCTGAGAAAAATGTTCCAGAGTACTTAGGCACACATATATGTGTATAATTTTGCCTACAATTTCAGGAAATTGATGGATCCTTGAAAACCTGTTTACTGGGTCTAAGCTAAGAACTTCTGACTTAAGTAATATTTATTGGCACTCTCATTCCTACAATAGATACATATCAGGAGATATACACTAGGAGTTAAGAAAACAGCAGTGATTTAAAGTTCCTGCCTTTTGTAGTGTTTAGAGGCTTTTCGTGACCACTCACCTCCATTGCTGTCTCTCTCTTACCGTCCTCTTTCACTCTTCTTACTGCTTTCCTTTTCTTCTACATCTTAAGCCTGTGAGTAATTTCTTTAAGCAGGAGCATGCCACTGGGGAATTTGTCAGTTTTTCCTTTGGGGACTTCTTCTTCCATCACCTTCTCAGCATCCCTCCCCAGTTCAGCATGAGACCTCACCTCTATGCTTCCACCACCAAAGGAGCTGGTCTCGGGTCCTACGGAGCTCTTCTCCACTCCCAAGTCCATCCTTTTCTAGCCTCTGCCTTATGAAGCTAATTCTTAAAACAGTGATGCTTCATCTTCTTCTGGGAGTTAGAAGTGTTTATATAATTGTTAGAAACACAAAAGCTCAGCCCGCTTTCACAGGGACTTGTTCCACTTTGGGGTTAGCTTACTGACTGTTGAACAGTGACTACTATTGGCTCTGAAGCATGGCTTTGGCTTTTATTGGGTATATTTGAATGCTGTCATGGCATTTATTCCCATAATTAAAATATTTTAAGAATCTCTGATGTGCTAAGCACTAGTGATGAGTATTCAGAAACCAAAAATAAAAAGACACTGTCTCCAGATGGTCTCTGTCTTCTTGGACCAGAAATTGATCCTTCTCAAAGCTGATAATTCTAACAGTGAGTAGTATCTTTCCCTTCTAGATATGATTATATATCAAAAGTTATATAAAATTTGAAAATTTTACCTTTCTAATAATTCAAAACTAGTGCACACATATTTAAATTGAAGAATAAATATGTATTGTAATCTTTAGGAATATAAGAATAATATTGCCAAACTTATGAGTGAAATGAAAATCAAAGAAGAAGTACATAAGGTAGAAATAAAGAAACTCTGTCAGGATATGCAAAAAAAAGGTAAGGTATTTTTTTATTTACTGAATTCTAAGATACCATGAAACAATTCAAATGCATATATAAACTTTTTCAGTAATACCCAATATTCTTGAATGAACACTGCCTTGATGTATTTCAATTTAAGTTTTCACCTAAATTATAACATTTCTAAATTGGATTCATGGTGTTTGAATTTATTATTCCATGTGAAACAATTAATGTTCTCATAAAATTAATATAAAATGTATAATTAATAATTGAGATTTATATATTCATATTGAATATAACTTCACTTTTTAAATTTTCTTCCTTTTGTAAAGCAGAACCTCATGAACCTATGTTGCTAGTTAACTAGTTTCATAACAGTATTAAAAATTTTCTTAATGAGACCATATTTGTGTACATAATATGCATCAACTTGAAATGGATGACTGGTCTAAAAGTAAACCCGCACCTATAAAACTGTGAAGACTTCATAAAAGATCATCTTTCCAACCCTGAGTTAGGCACAGTTTCTTGGAAAGAAACAAAAAGCACAAATAATAAAAAAATTCTAAGTTGAGCTTCATCAAAATTATTAACTTCATTCCCTCAGCACTGTTAATAAGATGAGAAGACACGCCACAGACGGGAGAGTTTACTTGCAAACATATATCTGATAAAGGAATTATATCCAAGATATGAAAGAACTCTAATAATTCAATCCAACAAGGCAAAATATTTGAACGGCACCTCCCCCAAGATATACAGATAGAAAATAAGCACATAAAAACATGTTCAACATAATTAGTAAGCAGGAAAATGCAAATTAAAACCACACTGAGATAAAACCACTTTGAACTTTTTAGAACTGCTGAGATGTTTTTAAAAACTGTCAATAGCAAGTGTTAATGAAGATGTGGAGAAACAGAACTCTGATACCTCACTGCAGGGGCTGCAACACTGATCAGCCACTTTAGAAAAGAAGTTTGAAATTTCTTCTGGTCCTCTAAGAAGTAGATAATTATAAAATCCTTATATGTTTGTAAATTAGTTCTGAATAACTTGTGGATTGAACTAGAAACCCTAAAGAATCCCGAACTGACTTATATAGACTACACATCAAAACTGTGGTGCACAAATAAAGCTGCGTTTATGAGTGTATTTATAGGCTTACATACAAATACTGGAAAATGTTTAAATCAGTCATCTAAATATCTATAGCCAGAAGTTAGAGGGAAAATATCAAACTAAGACCAAAGAAATTAGAAAGAAGGAAGTCAGGTATTAATGAAATTACAAACACATACATAATAAAGAATCAGATTCACAATTTTTTGAAAAACCTAATAAAATTGATTAACTCCCATCAAGGCTAAACAAGAAAAAATAGAGAAACTTTCAATTAAGCACTATCAGAAATGTGTAAGGAAAGTCACTTTAAAAAGTAAATGAACTCATAATTAACTGCATAAGATAATGTCTTTTTGCCAATGAATTTGAAATTTTTGACGAGTCAAACATCTTTGAAAGACAAAAAGCACACAAGAAGAAATAGAAAATCTGAATTGCTCTATCTATTACAGAAATAAAATCTAGAACTTCCGGCCAAGATGGAGGCATAGGTAGACACGCTGTGCCTCCTCATACAACCAAAATAAGGACAACAACAATTTAGAAATAAAATAACAACCAGAACTGACAGAAAATTGAACTGTATGGAAGTCCAACAACTAAGGAGTTAAAATAGACACATTCATCCAGACTGGTAGGAGGGGCGGAGTCAGGCAGCCAGGCAGAGAGGGGTCGAAGCAAAAAAAAAAGTGGTGGGACCCGGCGCACAAGGCAGTAGCTGACAAACCCTGGGCATGCCAGACGGCAGCAGGCAGACCTTGGGTGTGAGGTGGCAATGGGCAGACCCAGCGAGGTGGTGACTGTAAATCGAGACACTGCTCACAAGGTGGCTGGTGGACCAGGCGGTCCCCCATTCATGCACAGATAAACCAGGGGAACTTGGGGAGTGAGACAGACCACATAACCCAGGGTCCCAGTGCAGGGAAATAAACTCTCAGAATACCTGTTGAAAACACCTGTGAGGGTTTAGGTTCCAGGAGAGACTTCCAGCCTCATGGGACAGTTTGTTAGAGACACCCACAGGGTTTTAGAACATACACAAGCCCACCCATGTGGGAATCAGCACCAGAAAGACCCAGTTTGCTTGGGGGAAGCGGGAGAAAGGACTGAAATCCAACAAAGAGAGGAGCAAGCACCATTGTTCCCTCTTGGACCCCTGCCCTACATACAGGGTAACAACGCAGCCACGTGGGTTGCCCCATCCTAGTGAATACCTAAGGCTCCACCCCTCATACATAACAGGCGTGACAAGACCAAAAAAATGGCCCAAACGGAAGAACAGATCAAAGCTCCAAAGCATATACAACTAAGCAACAAAGAAATGGCCAACCTATCATGCACAGTTCAAAGCACTGGTGATCAGGATGCTCACAGAACTGGTTGACTTTGGTCACAAATTAGATGAAAAAATGAAGGCTACGCTAAGTGAAATGAAGGAAAATGCACAGGGAAACAATAGTGATGGGAAGAAAACTGGGACTCAGATCAATGGAGTGGACCAGAAGGAAGAACAAGACATCCAACCAGAAAAGAATGAAGAAACGAATTGAAAAAAATGAGTCAAGGCTTAGGAACTCTAGGACATTTTTAAATGTTCCAGCATCCGAATTATAGAGGTACCAGCAGGGGAAGAGGAACAGCAACAAGTGGAAAAGTTATTTGAACAAATAATAAAGGGGAACTTCCCCATTCTTGCAAAGGAAATAGACTCCCAGGAAGTCCAGGAAGCTCAGAGAGTCCCAAAGAAGTTGGACCCAAGGAGGAACATAGCAAGATACATCATAATTACATTAGCCAAGGTTAAAATGAAGGAGAGAATCCTAGAAGCAGGAAGACATAAGGAGACAGTAACCTACAAAGGAGTTCCCATCAGACTGTCAGCTGATTTCTCAAAAGAGGCCTTGCAGGCAAGAAGGGGCTGGAAAGAAGTATTTCAAGTCATGAAAGGCAAAGACCTACATCCAAAATGACTCTATCCAGCAAAGCTTTCATTTAGAATTGAAGGGCAGATAAAGTGCTTCTCAGACAAGGTCAAGTTAAAGGAGTTCATCATCACCAAGCCCTTATTATATGAAATGTTAAAGAGGCTTATCTAAAAAAAAGAAGATTAAAAAAATGTGTAGTAAAATGACAGCAAACTCACGATTATTAACCACCACACCTAAAACAAAAACAAACTAAGCAAACAAGTAGAACAGGAGCAGAACCACAGAAATGGAGATCACATGGAGGGTTAGCAACAGGGAAGTGGGAGGGGGAGAGAGGGGGGAAAAGGTACAGAAAATAGCATAGACAGTAGGTAGAAAATGGGAAGACAAGAGTAGTGTGGGAAATGTAGAAGCTAAAGAACTTATGACACATGGACATGAACTAAAGGGGAGGAATGTGGGTGGGAGGGGGTGTGCAGGCTGGAGGGGAATGAAGGGAAGAAAATGGGACAGCTGTAATAGCATAATCAATAAAATATATTTTTAAAATATTACCAAACTAAAAAAAAAAGAAATTAAATCTATTGTGAATGATTTTCCAACCAAGAAACTGCAGGCCCAGATGGCTTTCCTGGTGAAACTCTACCAAACATCCCAGGAAAGTGGTGCCGGTCTTTCACGAACTCTTCCAAATGCTGAACAAACCAGACAGGAAACACTTTCCAGTTCACTTCAGAAGGCAACGCATTCTTGATAACAAAAACTTTCAGGAGAATTATGATAAAGAAAATCACACACCTGTCTTCTCATGTGCATTTATTAACAATTGGTGGACTTTTTCCAGAAAGACCTCGTATGTTTTTATCAATAAAATTTACTTCTTTGCGGATCACTTAAAATGCTGAAGAACTATAAGCTTATAAGATTTTTTAAGTGTTAAGGTGAATTAATTTCATTTATTTCTGTTTTTTTCAGTTGAGTTAAATGAAGAAAAGAATAAAGAACTGAAAGAGAAAATGGAGGTGGAAATTGCAGAGTTAAATGCAAAGTTAAGAATTCAAGAAAAGGAAAAACAAAATGAAATCATCAAACTACAGCTAGAGGTAAACGTTTCAGGCCACTAACTGTGAGGACACACCCCGCAGTCCCACAGTGTGGGCATTTCCGTCACTCTGAGATGGATTCACACCCACTCCTCCTCCGCCACAGGCAGCGCTCACACCTGTGTGAGGGTGAGTGAGGCTGCCTTTCAGCACTCGGCCTGAAGGTGGGACTCAGTCATTCTGAAGGTCCTGGGCTCCAGGGAAGGCCCGGCTCCCTCTCTCAGAGGGGTCAGATAACCCAGGGATCCCCTGCCTTTTATAGCTGAGTCCACCCAGGCTTCACAGGACTTCTTTCCGACAGGGGGAGAGTGTTTCTAATCCTTGGCATTACTCCTTGGCAGAAATTGTGCAGCCCTGGTGAGCCAACTAGTAATTCCTCTCTCTTTATGTGAAATAAAAAGAGACAAATGTCTCCCTAATAAAGGTGTACAAAAATACATATCATAGGGTAAACAAACCAGACTTTTTTTTAATTGTAAAGGGACTTCAAATAGGGCATCTTAAAGGCTGACGTTCCCGTTCTTTGCTGGAAAGCTTTTTCAGTAGGTTGGTTAACCCCCTTTTAAAATCTAAAGATACTAATCTGTGACAATATATTTGTTCTTTAAAAATTTTCCCTGGATTCTACCAGTCTTCTTTTCCATCCTGTTTTACCACATTCCCCCAGCCTGACGTGTGACTTCACATTGTCATAGTTCACCACGAGTTAAGATAACTTACTTTTCATGTTCCTGAAAGTTTGATGTCCCTGGGGCTCTTGGTGAGGTACAGTGTTGAAAACTGTATAATCACTGAGCAAAAGGGTTGAGTGTAGAGGCTTTTTGCAGCCACTGCCTCTGGCCAAGGTTGCCCACACACCACAGAAAGCGCTGCAGGGCCAGGTTGGATACAGAGGCCCTATTTCCAGATCTACCCTCAACTTCTAATCCCTTCACTGGGGATGTGTGTTTGGTTGCCATTTGGGCCCTGTTAGCCCAAGTCCGCTGTGTGGCAGACATGCAGAACTCTTTGTGCTACACGTTTTCACTATAATTATCCACTTCTCTCCCCAAACTAGAATACAGTCTCACAGAGTTTATTCTTAGTCTGCAGGGAAATTACACTAAATTATAATAACAAGGAGAAAATTATAATGGAAGATTTTGCAAAAAATACAACCTGTAAGAATGGCCTTATGAGAATTTTTTAACCTGATCTAGTTTAATGTCAAACTAGAAAGAGTTCAAACTAAATCAACAAAAGCATATCCAAATTCTACTATTCAGCCTCAAAGTCTGTACAGAAGGACATGTGAGATTTTCTCTTATGACAGTTAATTACACTACATTTTCTTTACAAAAGCACACTCAAAGTAATGTGAAAATATTTTTCTCTCTTCAAGTTAACTAGATTGTTAACCCTACATGATAGAAACACCTAATGTCTTGAGAAAACGATGATGCTCGCCCCACCCGGAATCTCTCGGGCAGTGCCCAGCGTTGGGTCCTTTTAAAAAGCTCCTCAGGCAATCTGAGCATGCAGCCAGGGTTAGTCTTGTTGGGGGTGTTTTTTGCTCTTTCTTAAAGAAAGTCTTTTCTATCTTCTGTTAGAGACTAAAATTACAGACTAAATGTCAAAGGATATAAAGGATTATATTGCTATTTATGGAGATAATTGTTTCTAATTGTTTAACTAGAATGTTTTCAACAACTTTCTTTTTAAACTTGATTCAGTTTGATGCCAAACTAGCAAGAGTTCAAACCAAGTCAAAACCATATGCAGGTTCTACCGTTTGGCCACAGAGCGTCTACAGAAAGGTAGGTTGGTTTTTCTTCCCTGGCTGTTGCTTAAGGAAATAAATCTTCTCAGTGTTTCCTTTCATAAAAGCTGTCTAAGAATTTTTCTTTTTTTCCAAGATTTTATTTATTTATTTCTAGAGATAGGGAAGGGAGGGAGAAAGAGAGGGAATGAAACATCAATGTGTGGTTGACTCTTGCATGCCCCCAACTGGGGACCTGATCTGCAACCCAGGCATGTGCCCTGATTGGGTGTCCAACCTGCGACCCTTTGGTTTACATGCCCGCGCTCAACCCACTCACTCAGCCACACCAGCCAGGGCAGAATTTTTCTTAAAACATATCACACAATCAGAAAGATACTAGATTTTAGTAATCTTTAAAGGCCACTTTCAACGTAACTAGTAAGTCTTGGTAGTTAATGAAAACGGAACAGAAGTCCTCTGCCTCTGGATTGGAATTCCATAACGTGTTTTGACTAAGGTTGACTGACTTCTGAAGCTATTTAGGCACACGGGTTTCTTTTTGTTCCCTCCTCCCTCACTTACACTTTAGCACTTCCCGCTCTGCAGGGAGAGGGAACAAATTGAAGCAAATGGTGCTGTTGTGCGTTTTGCGTTCTCACGTCAGTTTACCCCATTAAGACCCACAATAGTAAAATACTCTTCAAAATAATGTGTCTTTTTTTAATGTCTACTTCTACTTAAACTAGAAGTTTAGTTTTTGTTGTCCCTTGTACTTAATCTTCTTATTTCTGGAGCGCAATAACAAAATCTTTCTGCTTCATTCAGAAGCTTCAACATCTTCAAGAAGAAAAAAACAAGGAGATCGCAGTTCTCCGCAACACCATTCATGACTTAGAGCAACGCCTCTCTGTTGGCAAAGACTCTCGCCTTAAACGCAGACGGTTTTAAGTATAGCAGTGAACCCATTTGCTGATGTTTAATTTCTTTAAAAGTGGTTGAAAATGTTACTTCTATTGTCAATATAACATGCTGCCTAAATAATAACAATGAAGGAGACAGCTTTAAACTTTTTAAATTGAGTTTATTGAAATAAATCCACACTTTGGCCAACTGTGTACTGCACTCTTGCTTAATAGTATTAGCCATAAAGGAATTCAGGTTCATAGGCCTTAGGTTACCTATTCAACCATCATTGACTATGGAAATACTTTCTAAGCAACCAAAAGATAGACAACATTCTTTTCTCTTTCTCTGTATCTCTCAAGACAAGCATTCTCAAGTTTTAAAGAGTGTGATATAATGCCAAGTAAAGAAAACAATAGATACAGCCTTTCACAGGCAATAGTAAAAATCAAGATTAAGTCTTAGATATAAAAAAGTATAAATGGAGAATTAAAAGGTAGTCATAGCAAAATACTCATATGTTAAGTATTTCTGGATCTTAAAAGACAAAATTCACTTCTTCCTTTACAGATTTAATCAGTTAAAACTGTAAGATTAAAAAGACAAAAGTAATATTGTTTTGACAAGTAAGAAAAAATGGAAAACATGTCTTTGTTTTTCTCCCTCCATTCTACCTGCCAAATATCCGACAGAGACCCCTGGGTTACAGTTTACGTCCCTGTTCTCATTCAGGCAGGTGGAAAGCTGGAAAAAGAAAAGGAAAGACATATTAACCACACACGGCAGTCACCTTTCAGTTGCCCCTTAATTTAAGAAAATTGGTTTGGGTCAAAATTTTCTTTAGCATAGATCTTAAAATTTGGAAGCCAGCATAATAGATTTCTTTATGTTTGCACAAATCCAATTCCTAATTTTTGATCATTATGAAGTAGCTTATAAAAATGCCGAAAGTGAAATTGTGTCTAGATTGACTTGGGAGTGTATCCTATTTAAATGTTTAGTTCGAAGGTCATGCTCACATTTCTGCCTTATCTTTTCAGCTTCAGATGGTGCTGGCTTCTGTGGGCTGGAGCTGCTGGCTGTCCTGTCAGGGGGCCAGAGGCGAACGTCACTGTCAAGATTCAATGACATTCTCCTCTGCCCACAGCCCCTCTCAGCTACATAGAGAGGGGAGGCTTTCCTGACACTGTCAGGTGATTGCAGACCCTGTTTTTTCAAATATCAGATGTCGACAATGTCAGCAGCAGCTGTTAAGAGCTAACTCTGAATCTTTGGGCAACTTTCAGAGTAATCTATTTATACATCTCCTTCCACAGGGTTTCTTTTGTGAAGAAGGTGGTACTGGTTCACTCCCTGGCGTGTCGCAATTCACTGGGTCACCCTGTCCTTGGGGGTCCTTGAGCTTATGGTGGTGATGAAGGCTTGGAGAAGGGAGATGCTCAGACGCATGTGGTGCTTCTGGATGCCGTTTCTCTGAGGGCTGGCCGTGCTTGTCATGCGCGTGCCCACGCCTGTACCCATGCCTGTGGCCGTGCCTGTGCCCATGCTTGTGCTGGTAACGGTCGTGGTGGGGGTGGGGGTGGGGGTGGGGCTTCGGCTCCGGGGCCTTGGTCGTTTTTCTCATGGTGGCCAAGGACACATTTTTACAGAAGTCTTCATTGTCTGGGATCTGGAACAGATTTATCAGATGCTTATCCACACATGCATAGGTTTAGCAGAAATGCATGAAAATGATCTGTACAGCTAACGTATCAAGTTCCAGCTAGTTAGGATAGAACTGCCTTTGTTTTTCTAGCATAATACTAATGAGAAGAGAATCTGGTGATAATCTTAACATCCAGACATTTTATTGAAGTTTGATTCCCACCCACATCTAATTGTAAAGTGCTGTTTGTGCAAAGTTTGCACTTAAAGAATCTCCAAGCATCTTACAAATGAATTAACATTAACGCTTTGAGAGTAGATAAAATAGAGGGTAATACGATTAAAGCTCAGCAGTTCAGCTCAGCTTTATACTGGTTACATCAGTAAGGGAATTCAGATTTTCCTTTTATCAAGAGCATTTCCTCCATTTTCAAGAACTCTGAGGCTTACAATGAAAGTGAAACTGTGTTAATGGGACTACAGTTGAGCCCACCCAGTGTCACGCCCTGCGTCAGTCAGCCTGCAGGGAGCTTTTGTGGCCGGTCAGGGGCACCACAAACCTAACGGTACATTTGGGGGCAAACGAATTTCTCACCGTTGATCAAAAATGCCAATCCACTGCTGAAAATCAGTAGCTTTTTGTAGCTCAGCCCGTGCCAGGAGACATTCTGAGCTTCACCAAGCTCTGTTCACATGGGCCGGCTGTGGTGCCGACGCTGAAAGTGCAGGTCACCACCCACCTTCCACTGAGCAAAGTACCCGCCTCTGGGCCTGCAGCTCGGGTCTGTCTGCACTGTGTTGTGTGCTCACAAACCACAGGCTCGCAGCTCACAGACGCAGGGATGTCGTATCAACCCTCAGCCCGAAGGTGTTCGTACATAAAGGTACAGAATCAACTTGAAAGACCAAAGGCCCTCTCAGTGGTTTGGTTCGGTGTTTTAAAGGTTTTGAACGGTGATAAATTCCACTGGAACTCAGCAAACAACTACTAAGTGGTACTTTTTTTGTTATTTCTGAATTACTTTTGAGGAAGTATTTGACTAAAAAACGTAAACACAATTTGATTAAGTGTTTAAAGTATACTGTGTAAGCCCTGGCTGGTGTAGCTCAGTGGATTGAGTACGGGCCTGCGAAGCACACGATCGCGGTTTGATTCCCAGTCAGAGCACATGCCTGGGTTGCAGGCCAGTTCCCGGCAGGGGACTCACGAGAGGCAACCATACATTGATATTTCTCTCTCTCTCCTTCCTTTCCCCTCTAAAAATAAATAAATAAAATCTTTAAAAAATAAAATAAAAAGTAAAGTATACTGTGTAATGTTCTAAATGTTAAGTGATTGAACAAATACAGGTAACTGTAGTACGTTAGGTTCCAGGAGCCAATTACCATATTTCTATGAGGTCACAATGTATCTTTTCACATGTTAATTTAGAATCAGAGTGTGTCCTATGAGTGTCCTGTCGCCTTCTGTCCTTCTTGAACTGACAGCATTTTTAATAGTAAGTAAACTAGTGTGTCATATAATTGATGGCACCTAGGGTAAAATGAGAGACTCCAATTCGATTTGGCCTATCAGATGCATATAGCATATTATTATTCCTTTTTACAGACGATTTGTAAATGTTGAGCGTGTTTTAGGCATGTTTCTGCCTTGTTTCAGTGTAACTGGGTATTTTGTAACCATTAGGTATTTGTAAAAATGCCAAATACTGAAATAATCACAAGATATGGAGAATCAACATAGCTGGCATTTATTAAGCACTTAGTAACAGTTGGACATTGAGTCACTAATTGATTTGCATTATATCAGTCTCCGTGTCTTGAAAGCAGAAAGCGACCCTTCTTAGATTATTGTGCAGATTAACATGTGAAAAATGACATTAACTAGAGTAACTGACCTGTTGTGCCCCGTAGCAACTAAATTAATTAATTAAATAACTCACTAAAATTTGAGATTCCTTTTTTAGAGCTGGGAAAAATCTGAAGGAAGTACAGCTTACAAATAAAATTCAGAATTGTTTTTAAATCTGAGTTTAAATTTTGCCAATTTGCCCTATCAATCAAACATTGATTGGAATTAGTTTCCTTCTTAATATGAAGGGGGAAAGTCTAGTTAATACACATTAAAATCCTTTCATTATTTTTTATAAACAATATTTAAACAGAATGCCTCTTATTCCGAGGAAGAAAGACTCTCATGTGAGAAATGTCTGTAACAAGTAGACTTATCTCATTTTGAAGTCGATGCAGTAACCCAACGGCAGAAGGGCCGACAGCGCGAGGGCTTCACTGGACAGCCGACAGTCTGTGTCCCCGATACGTTAGGCCCCGACTGCACTTCAGGCGATGCTGTGGTCCAGCTCTGCTACCACGATGCTCTCGTGGGAACTGTGCTCAGGACACTACACTAACGTCACTGCGTGCGGGCTGAGTACTCTGAGCACGGACACTACCGCAGCCTCACTTGGTGGTGACTGAAATATGTGATCTATGTTGTTTCTCATTTTCTAAAGTCCTTCCACATAAAAGTGGCAATATGGATCTTGACAAGATGTTTTAAAGTATATGTTACAGGACAGGAAGTGTGTGTAGTTATAAAGATTACCATTGTAGGGGTTTTTTTGGTATGCCAACAGAAACACTGATTAGCTAATTGGTTATGAAATACTAACTTATTTAGATAACTCTTAAGAGATTTCCTCTTTTCTCCCAGTAAAAATAATTGAGAAAAATACCGTGAAAGAGCAGTTTCCACATTTCTCTTCGCAGTAAGTGAGCTTAATGGCCTGTTCCACGTATGAGAAACTCAGGAAGGAGTAAGGCAGGCCAAGGTGATACACGAGGCGGCCACACCTGGGAAAAAGGGCAAATACAAGGTCATCACAATGTTCTCTGTACTGGGAGCCTACTCGAGCGTGGCTGGGAAGAGCATTGTGTAGGGTTAGTGGTCTCGGAACTAACACACGGATACGCCGTCAGTCAATGTTCTTCCGCGGGGTCTCGACAAGCCACCTGGCCCTGCACCCAGTCAGGGCAGAGCACGACTGCAGCGGATTTACTACCAGCGTTTAGGGATGTTGCGGATATGGCACCACACATGACATCAAAACTCTGTATAGTACAGTCACTGTGACTTGGTCAAATACAATTTTGTGAGTGCCTTAAAAATTCTACCCATGCTCCCACCGCTGGCACCGTCCACTAAGCTCTGCGGATCGCAGGAGCTTTCCCTAACCGCTCCAGCAGCAGGAAGTCCACACAGCAAGAGCCACAGCTTAACCGAAGAATCCTAGAGTCTTGGCCGGTAGCCCATTCCCTTCAAAATACATCCGATGGAACACAATGAGGGAAAGAATACCGGCACTCTCAGAAAAACACCTTGCCCATATTTTACCCAGTACATATGGTTCTAGGTGATCTCAAAGGGCCACACTTTGCAGCTGGTTAAATTAGAACTTCATGATCCTAAAAAAGGACACTGATACTACAAACGTTTACAGTAAGAGCACGGAAGGCTTACACGTCGGTCCAGTCTAAAGCACTGAAGGAAAACGGAGCACCCACGAGGAATGTTAATAATACCAAATAATGGATACACTGAGGTTCCCCAAATACAAACATTTTATTTTTCATGGAATCAAAATAGCCATTGTACTGGTTATAACTAAATAATTAACACACTTTATAGTTCAGGAATTCAAGTATATAACCTTAAAATTATTCATTAGATTAGAAATAAGCAAGTAGCCTGCAAAATGTGGTTATTCACCAGCAAATTCTTGGATTAGAATTGTGTGTGATATATAAATGAACACTTATTTTTGTTTAACCAGAACACCAGTTTACAGGGGAAAGTATGGTCAATCTTCTTTATTTCCTATTGGCATGGCGAATTTTTTATGTGAAAGAAAGTGATTTAAAAAATACTAAAACCAAACATTTTAATTCATTCACTTTGAAACAGTATTTGGTAATAAAATCAAAGCAGGTGTCTTATCTTAAATCACTTGCTATTAAACACTAAGCAGGTGCATTTGAATTTCTGCGGGGGTGCGTGTGTACCCACCTGTCATATATGAGGAAGTCATCTTTGCTTCCATCTAAGAGAGTCCAGACGTCTGTTTGGTTTTCTTCTTGTTGATAAACAGGAATGTGCTCTGAAACCTTCTTTTTAAGATACACATATTTTGATTGAGAAGAGAGCCCTTGGTGATTAACAATAGCATAGGAGATATTAGCAAAGCCTTCTTCCTCCAGTTTTACTCGCAGGTCTTCCAGACTAAAATATTTGGGAAAAACACAAAAAATGAATAATCTTATTTAATTTTATTAGTGGCTTCTCTCTCCTCTTTGTTTTCTACGTGAACCCCTCTACTTTTACACACTTACACCCCTTCTTTCTGTTTTTGTAAAGGACTAAAATTTTTATTGTTTCATTATTTATTGAGCCCTTGTGCTCTGTGAAAGCCTTATGCTAAATGCCTGCACAGACATTAGCTCATTTAGTTCTCTAATTAATCGTATGATGTGTATATGTTTAAATCCATCTCCCAGTTACAGAAAATTCTACCCAGTAAATATCTGGCAAATAAGCCAACAAACACTTTTTCACATATTAGCTATATGTATTCAACAAATTTATATAAATTAAATATAAATACATACATTTGTGAAATAACCCAAGACCTTTGTGTCAGGTCTAGTGTTCTCCCCATCCCCCCTCGGCACAGCACGCGTCTTCATGTGCGATGTGGAAACAGCTAGTGTACTTGCAGGGGTACATTTGGGAACATTCTTATTGCACAAGTAATGCATATTTAGTAGGACATTATGAAACATAGGTCCAGGAAAAGAAGAAAAAAATTGCCCAGTCCCAGGAAAACCACTGTCAACATTTGGGTGTGTATCTTCCTAGTCTTTTTTCTTCTAAGGTGTTCTATCCAAAGATGTGTCGTTTTTCCAAAACTGTGATTCCCTAAATACATCTTTTGTACTTGCTTTAAATTTTATGTACACACACTTTACATATGTACTTAGCAGCATTTCCCCGAAGGGGTCCTAGACCGCAGAAGAGCTGTCTTACCCGGACGCCTGCAGAACGCAGAAGGATCAGCTGGCTTGGAGAAGGGCGACCACGGTGACTGAGCCGTGGGAGTTGAGCATCGGGTCCTGATCCCCGATGCTCCAGGCTGGAGGCTCCTTACAGAAGGCGCTCTGCCCTTGGCTCCCTGCTCCCGCCCAGGGCAGGAGGCAGAGAGCCAGGGCAAACCCAAGGCCGCTCCACATGGCTGGGGCTGTCCTGCAAGAGAGGAAAGCTTTCTGTCACCTTCATCGATGGTGTCACAGTCATACCTAGGAAGGTCTGTAAGTCCAGCAGGTGTAATTCTCCTCCCTGTAAACACCTAGCCGTGGACACTGTCTCCATATTGTTGGCCCCATGCTAATGGCCCTCCACACACCAAATATCCCTTTAAGGGTGGAAAGGGCAGCCAGAGGCAAGGTAGTTGTCAGAGCAGCTCTTAACGGTGCAGCTCAGCGAGACACTCCGGGAAGTGCACTGCAGATCTGCCTGCACAGAAAGCAAGTGTGTCTCCAGGAGACCATACATGTTTAGAAAAATTTGACACCGTGGCGGCCGTAACTAAGTGGCGTGCTGCAAACACAATTTGATTTTTAAGATGCGCCAAGTTCTGACTGCTTCTTTCCATCCTTCACCAATCTAGGCAAGGGGAGGGGGAGGGGGGACTCTGCATGGAAATGAAAAGAGTCAGGGTGGAAAGAGAACCCGGGAAAAGGTGGCGGCCGCAGGGCAGTCCACTGACCTGAAGGTGGCCCGCGTGAGCCCTTAGCTCTTCAAGTTCAAACCCTCTGTACTTACAAATCTCTTGGGCATAGCTCCCTGTGGTTGGTCTTGTTCTTTAAAGTCTAGTGCTCAGCCCAAGTAAAGGATCTGAATCTCTTCAGCTATAAAACTACTTGCCAAAATATCACTACCACATCCAGGGTAAATGTGGACCAATGCAAAAAGCCTTACTTACCAAGGAGAAATGCTATGCATCCACAACCCCCTGAATTATTTAAGACTCAATGAAATTCACAATCAGTCTATTGGCCACCTGTGCTTTCTGGAAGTTCCCATGACTAGGTGGCGTATTCTTGGGGGGGTGGGGAACACAAGCCTCCTCTGAGTGGGAAAGTTAAACCTGACCAGAAATACTCCCCAAACGAGCTAGCTGTCTCAACAGACAGCTGCAAACAAAATAGGTACATTATAGACAGGTAGCAAAAGAAGGAAGGGATTCAGCTGAGGTGAGCAGAGAACAATAAACCCACATGGGTGACTAATCAGGCTTATTTTGATGTACGACTCTGAAGAAAGGTATCAGGACAGAATTCCAGAGCTAGGAAGTTGGCATCTTTTCAGGCACTGATGTGGGATAAAAAAATAAAACCACCTTTTACTTGAGGGTTGGGATGACAGGAGCTAATGATAAGTTTCCTAAAGTGAGCCCAGAATTAAGAGGATAGTAGGCTAACACCAGATTGATTTTGGCTCTAATGTATGGCTAGATATAGACAGGGCTTTATAAAATCTGGTGATCTGCCACATTATTTACCACCACAAAATTCCTACTTGTATATCGTGCTAAGAGCCTGACTAAATGGAAGGGGATTGGTTAAGAGAGGAGAAATTAAATAATTTATTAAGGCCATCTCAACTATTATAATATTTTAAAAATCCTAAGATTTAAAAAAGGAGAAGATAGATCTGGGTGAAATTTAGGGATTATTTTTGCAGTTTTTTAAATTTTTTATTTTTAAGTATTTTTATTGATTATGCTATTCCAGTTTTCCCAATTTTTTTCTCCCCTCTCTCCCCCCTCCACCCTGCACCACCCACGCTCCCACATTCCTCCTCCCCAGAAATTTCTTTAGTATTTGTATTGATGATAATAATTAGCCTTATTAGAGCTACCATTTATTCAGCATTTATAAAACTACATGCAGATGGTGCTAAGCAGTTTTTCCTATCATGTCAGTTAATTCTAACAACTATGTGAGCATTATCCTTTTTTGCAGATGAGGGCACTATGGCTAAGAGAGAGTTCGGGCATCTTGTCAAAGTCCACATGAACAGTAAATCACAACGAAGGCTGGATTCAAACCGGCTCTGCTAATCCCAAAACATGACCTCTTCGCCACTGTAATGTATTTATTTTTAGAGAGCGGGGAAGGGAGAGAGAAAGAGAGGGAAACACCAGTGTGTGGTTGCTCCTCACACGCCCCCTCCTGGGGACCTGGCCCATAACCCAGGCCTGTGCCCTGACTGAGAATGGAGCTGGTGACCCTTTGGTTGGCAGCCTGGTGCTCAGTCCACTGAGCCACACCAGCCAGGGCCAAATCAGTAGGTTTTATTCAGGTGGGTCACCTGTAATAACTATAGTGGTCTGAGGCTTTGTTTGTCTGTCTGTCTGTGCCCTATGCCCCGTTCAGTCTGTCTTATCTCTTACTGAAGTGGCTACATTTAGCCCTAATTTCTAGAATGTAAGTTCAGTAATTGTAACTGTCGGCATAAATTCAGCACTTGGTACTCTCAGTTTGCCATACAGCGTAATGTTCCAAATGGCTAAATAGTAAAAAGGCTATTTCAGTCCTTTCCCTCGTTTCTTTCTTCGATGGAAAAATAACTCAAACCGTAACAGAGAGCAGTGAATCAGCATCTGCACTTTCGGATTGTCCTCTGTTGTTGCAACCAGCCCGCTGTTAACTGTGTTAAAAAGTTAACCGTTTAAGGTCATTTTGTTTTTACATAACAGACTTTTGAGTATAATGACAGCTGTCAGCCACATAAAAGTAATGAAGATAAATAGCAGACCCAGGGACACTCAGGAAGTACAGATTTCACTAAGCTCACCACTTTTCAATCACAAAACCCAGATCTGTTGGCCACATCCAGACCTACATTGTCTAAAATTCCCCACTCAAAAGCAGAATGCACAGAACCTTTTCTCCAGCCTCTTCCCTTGAACTTCGAGGGTCCTTCCTCATCCACCTAAAAGCGCCCCCTTGCCCCTTAAACTGCCAAACTGTGCACTTAATCCCAGCACACCCAGTTTTGACAAGGGCTGTAACTCTTTCAGGGGGACCATTTCTGCACAGTGGACCAAACCCGCTCTCCCTTTTAGATTTTTCCTGACACTGCTCACAATATCCCCGGACATTTCTGCATCCCTGTTGACGGCCGTATTTCATCTCTACCCTTAAAATCCACGGGCTGCCTTTGCCCTCGAGTTCTCTCTGCGTCTCAATGGGAAGTCGGTAGGCTGGACCATTCGTTACTGCCCTGAAACATCACACCTTTTTGCAGAGTCAAAGTGTTTTCAGTTTCTCCAGCCTCCCCTGCTCCCAACTTCCAACTCAGCTGTGCAGAAGGCCGGGCAGAAATCGGCCAGACTATCGGTCTGCTCTCTGCACTACCGCCCCCACCACACCCAGTTTTACAGGACGTTCGTTCTCTTTCTCGTGCATCAGTTTTATCTCCTTTACCTACTTCTTTTAAAATCCATGCTCAAAGGAAAGAAACTCTTTAACAGACTCAAAATCATCCACCGAACTTGAAGAGAATCAAGAGCTGGGAAACGCAACGTTCCTACTCACTCTGTGAGGGCCCCTTCGGACTAGGCAGCTTCCTCTCTTTGCTCAGCAACTGCACACTGCAAAGGGCGGTCGGACCTCCGGTATTTATAGGCCTGTTGTTTACCTCCGTCAGCTGCGGTGCAGAGTCCAGTGCTCCCTGGGGCTGTGACCTTGTAACCAGGAAAACCCCTGAACGGACTGGCACAATCCACGGAAAAGAGAGGAGCGCGGAGTGCTCGGCGCGGTGCTGGGGGTAGGGGAGGTAGTTTCTGACAATTACTGGTCTGCTGCTTGTCCTTTTTAGTCACCCCAGTACCTAGGACTTAATGGTACAGTCGGGGGCGGGAAGAAGGGCTAAGGGGAAAGAGGGCGTCCAAGGCATGTTTTTCCAAACTATAACAGGGAAAAGCATTTGCTGAGCCAGCAAATTAAGCTGCTGCTTTAAAAAAAAAAAAAAAAGAACTTTTTTTTTCCTTTTGCTTTGTAGCAGCCAAGCCTCACCCCAGCTGTACTGTGTGTACTTTGTTAGAAAAACCACCCACTGAGTGAAACCCTTGCAGCCTCCTGCTATTCTTCACCAGCTCCGACTGTTTGGCTGTGTTTAAAACCCTTGCTCTTTTCTTTTTCATTTAAGGAAAAGAACAAGGAACAGGCCTCCTACCTGAGGGAAACCAAGCCTCATTTCATTTTCACAGAAGTCCTCTTCCCTGGAAGACCTGTGTGTCCCCCAGAATTTTTTTCCATCTAATGTAACATCTTTACAAATGTAACTTTTTAAAAAATAAAAGGTAGTAGTGACAATAGCTGGACATGGAAAAGGGGATAGACACTTCAGAACATGCAGATACAATGGGAAGTCCCCCCTCTTCCAGAAAGGGGCGAATTCTCTCTGCCAGCCTGCGAGTGAGCAGCCTGCAGTGGGTAAGGCAAGAGTAGTGACAAATGGGGGTGTCCCTGGGTGCGACGCTGTTCAACTCAGCCCTGCTTCTCACTGCCTGCGTCTTCGCCCACAGACCCCTGGCGATGGCGTGTGTTGGGGAGGGTTGCGCGAGGTGCGGAAGGTGAGAGGGAGGCTCAGACATTATCGTTCCTGGAAAGAAACTCACCCTCGAAGTAGCAGCTTGACATTTGGAAGGCGGCTGCTTCACTCACACTAAGCAGGAGCTCTGTGGGTCCCAAATCCCGTGGAGAAACCAGTTAAATGCTTCATTTATCCCCAGGAAAAAAAAATGTACCTATATACATACTTGCTTTTCAGAAGAATCTTCTGCAAAACTTTTGTAAAAAGCACATTTTGCCTCCTGTCGTTCATCTTCTTGACAAATCGAACTAGTCACACTACGTCTGTCTGCAGCAGGAAAGGACTCGTTTCGCCGTCGCTCCTCCCTGTACGTGGGGCCTAGCCGCTGCCTCCTCCCCAGAGGGGTTCTCTCCCAGTGCAGCCAGCAGTGTGTGTGTCTAAGACCCCCAGGTGGCAAGTGGAGAAGTTGGGAGCTTGTGGTGTTTGAAGGGAATCCATTCTTAACAGCCTCTCCTGGGCCGGGCAACCAGGGAGGAGCCAGCATTTCTAAGATGGCACGGTTTTGAAACAAACCTTTACTGAGTGTTAAATCAAATTACATTACATCAAAGAAAATCAAATAAACACATATTAGGTGTCCGTGCTAGGCCTAATGCTGAATTCCCTTGTTTTCAAGGATCATGAAATCTAATGGGGTAGACCAAGCAAGGAAACAGAAATATGCGCTGCAAAGTGGGGAGGGGCTGTCATCTCCAAGGTCCTTGGAACCTTGGAAATGAACACAGGAGTATTCCATCCGGCCCAAAGACAAGGCCAACAGGGTGGGTTGGCACACTCTCCAGCAAGTTCACGGGCTCTTTATCTTAGGCTTTACCCTCCAGCTTCAGAGTCCCTGCAAGTCTGACCACAGCACTGCCTAGAGAGCTGTCCTCTTTCCATGTTTATGAAGGATTAAAATCCTGACAGACAGGTCGCTGTAGCCGAGCCACACAATCCTACCTGACTGTTGAAGTTGAATGTTCTCTTAATGACCTCATCTTTTACAGCTTCCAACCCTGGAGCCAAGAATCTCTTCCTTCACACTGTGTCATTCTTCCACATCCTTATCACTTGTCCCCAAGATGTTTACGACTGTGTTGAATTCATGTTTTTAATAAGTGTGCATAACTTTTTATGGGGCTAGGTGGTTCCCTTGGAGAATAGGCCCCTATAACTCTGAGTCCATGGTGACCTTAAAAAAAAAGAAGGGCTATGAACTGTGATTTCATAAACCAGTTGTTGGCTGTAGCTGGGCGTGGCGTGGCATCCGTCCTGGGCACTTCTAACACCAACATCTCAAATACTAGACGGTGGAAGAATGTTGCTGCTCCATGAAGCGCCCGTGTGAAACACTGAGCCCGTGGCTTGATGGCTAGGTGGTGTTTCACAGGCAAAGGGAAAGGAAGACTTCCCCGCTCCCGTGGACTTGCCTTTGAACCTGAGTTATTCCTCCTTTCCTTGCATGTGTACAAGAAGGTGCTCTAGGCCTCAGCCTCAGCATTGTAGCAAGCGTACTATTTGGGGACATCCATGTTGAAAGATACACAAGACGTGCCTGTGGAAAACAAGACCTTTTCCAAGTGAACAAGAAAAATGAGAACAATGGCCAGAGGAAGGCTTGGGGACAGCAGCTCGGATAAGATAAGGACTGGAGGAATCCTTTGAGATTCCTGAGAAACTGAAAAATGCTTTGAAGGGAGCTTTTCTCCGGCCTCACCAGCCCGCACATCTGAGGGCTGTTTGGTAGATCAAACGTAAGCCCAGTTAAGGAGGGAGCAACATACCAAAACGCACGTGGGGCTGAGCACACTTGAGAGGAACAAACATCAGAAGAATGTTCGTTCAAAATAGGATGTTGCCAATTTTTTTAAAGGGAAGCACGTCCAAAGCTACTGCCCCCAGCTCCTCCTGGGACACAGTGTTGACAGCAACAGGCAAGAAGCATGTGGGGACGTCAGCTGACCCCCAAACATCAGTCCCCTGAGTTACTGAAACACCCACATTTAGAGAGGATGCTGTCTGTGCGCTGACCTGTAGCTAAACCTGGTGCACCTGTAAGTACCTTAATCATCTGCCCACTGGTTGAAGAATTCTGACAGTTTTTTAAAACAATGACATTAATATTAGTGGTTTTAAAGTGTTCCTTTGAAAAACTAAAGCATAAAATACATCGAGTAATTTTTCAGTATTTTAATTAACATTGAATTGTTAACAGTATGATATTTTAAGAACTATATACTCTTAAAAATTGATGCTCTATTAATTTATTTTCAACTTGTCTTTAAAAATATCAGTACCAAGTGAATAAAACAACTATGAGACATTTACACAACAGAGTACTTACTACTCAGCTGTAAGAGAAAGAAGAAAATTTTACCCTTGGCAACAGCAGGAATTGACCTTGAGAACATTATGCTAAGTGAAATAAACCAGTCGGAGAAAGACAAATACCATATGATTTCACTCATATGTGGAATCCAATGAACAAACTGAAGTAACAAGCAACAGAGACAGACACATAGATAGAGAGCAGGTCGACAGCTACAGGAGGGAGAGGGTAGTGGGTGGAGGGATCGAGCAAAATGAAAAAAGGACTCATGGGCACAGACAACAGTGTGGTGATTGTGAGGGGAAAGGGAAGTATAAGGGGACTAAATGGTACTGGAAAAAATACAATAAAAAATATCAGTACCAGAGTTTCTCATTCGTGTTCTAGCCTCGAAGAAGCACCTTCGCATGTATTGGAGCTGCGTCCCCCTGACACTTGTAGCTGCATCCGGACTCAAACGCGCACAGCTGTGTGCACGCAGGGCCGCTGAGGGGGGGGTTCGTTGAGTCACGTGCGGCCACGCCAGACCGAGAGAACGCGGGACAGCGGCGTCCTGACTTGTGCCATCTGCCCTGCATGCAGGTAAGCTGGGTCCCCAGTCTTCCAGGAGGAAGAAGCCAATTATGTCGTATTTAACCAGCACTCGAACTAAATTAAACGTGTGGCTGTGACCAAGGGCTCCTTATGAGGACTTAATGACTTTCAGAAAACCGTTTTCCCAGAAAGAGGGTTTCTGGCAGACTTTATGCCGCTGTTACGGTTGGTATTTGGAGTGGATTTTATGGAATTTCTCCCTCAGCGTCTCATCTAGTCTTCCCAGCATCTGGAGTGAAATGCATTTATTTCGTTCTTGTGCCTATTCCTGCGTTTTCTGATGCGTGCCCCTTGCCCGTTCTATGTTTCACGTACTATAGCAGTGAGTTTCGGTAGCTCGGCAGGCAGCTCAGGGTTCCTTCCGAAGGTAGGGTGTGCCAGCTTGTCTCTGGCTCAAAGTTATGGGAGACACTGAAGTCAAAGGGCCCTATAAAGCTAAAATCCGAGTCAGAAGCTGCGGTTTGTAAAAGTCCAAATAAGTCAACAAACTAAGGGGAGCCAGTGGTGGGGCCCAGAAAACCAGGTATGGAACTGGGAAGAAAGGAACCAAGAGAGATCAGGGAGTTTGAGATAAAAAAACAACCTGGAAGCCATGCCTCGTTGGATACCTGGGCAGGCCTGTCGGCAGTAACTGGCCTTTACCTACTGGACAGTCAGAGTGACAAGGACCAGAGACCAGTGTCCCTGGGCAGGGGTGTCAAACTCATTTTCACCTGGGGCCCATATCAGCCTCGCTGTTGCCTTCAAAGGGCCGGATGTGATTTTAGAATTGTATAAATGTAACTGTGTGTTAACTGGGGGCAAGGAGCTCAGTGCTGCCACGAGGCAGAAACCGGGTGCCAGGCCGGGTTCGGCCCTGGGACATTGTGTTTGCACCTGTGTGTTATGCCCGCTCTGAAGACCCTCGGGGGTCCTACGTCACGACAACGGAGATTCACTGGGCAGCATCATACAATGATTGATTCTTAATACCTATTTGCAGGAATGTGTAAATGAATGATAATTTATTTCACGAGACTTACGAAATGAGAAGTCCAAATTCTGGAGTTATATAATTCCACTGACATCCCTGTGAAATTTCTTATAGTCCAAAGAGTGATCTTTCTTATGATCCAAACCTAATAAAGTAAGTCATGTGCTTGAAATTATTTTTATCTTGAACGTGGTCAGAGCTGCTGTATCTGCTGATGCAGCTCAAGTGAATGTTCATTTCCTCACACATCCTCGACATGGAAGACAGGCCTGTCTAATGACTTCCTTCTCCAGACAAGTGATGCCTGAGACCAGCTGCAAAAAACCCTTGTGCTTGTTTTCCTCAAAACCCAGAGAGCTCTGTGCGTGTCTAGCGGGCACAGAGAGGTAAGTTCACATAGTTGAAATGTTTTCTCCAGAGCTAGTCCTCTGGTCTCAGTTGAACAAATATTTCAAGACAAGGTACATTAATTGTCTGATGATCTTAATTTACCACTTCATTTTCCATGTGTAGGTACCCCCAAAGTCTTCTAGGACTTGCACTGATGATTTCTCAAAACTTAAGTGTTTTCTGACGCAATCTTAAGGTAAATGTTATAAGTTTTCAGATGGAAGAAACAAGTGTAAAATTTCAGATCAGATAGCTTTCTAGAGTGGTGGTCATTAAAAACAAATTTAACTTCTCAAAAGAGGAACTAGGGTCTTGTATCTCAAACTGGTGGAAAGAATAAACCGGAGATAGATAAATGTAGTCATTCTCCACATGCGGTTTCACAACTATTTTTGACTTAATCATATATGTCTCCCAAGCTGTAGATCTTTTTCTATGTGAGTGTGTAGAGTTACCTCATTCTTCATAAAAATTGGGCTTTATTTCATTCTCTGGGTGCCTGTGTCCTCATCTCTTCTTATGAGGACACCAGTCCTATTGAATGAAGGCCCATGCATATGACCTGTCCAAAGGCCCTGTCTCCAAACTGTCACATTCTGGGGTACGAGGGGTTAGGGCTGCAACTTACGGAATTGAGGGAACGCAGCTCAGGCCGCAGCACCGGCCATTTGGACTTGCCCTTCTGTGAAATTCCAGTTCCTGCTGTGTGGCTCTTGTACTGTTAATGACTACACCTGCCTTCACCAGTTATTACACACATTACAGTCATCCCCTTTATCTGTGGTTTCACTTTCCACAGTTTCTGTCACCCTTGGTCAACCAGGGTTCAAGAATATTAAATGGAAAATTCCAGAAATAAACGATTCATAAGTGTCAAATTACATGCTGTCTGAGTAGCTGATGAAAGCTTGCATCCCACGTGTGTGGCCTCGGACATGCATCATCCCTCCATCCAGTGTGTCCACGCTGCCCACACTTTCCGCCTACTTGTCACTTCCCTGTCTTGGTCATCAGATCAATTGTCCCAGGCATCACAGTACTCATGTTCAAGTCACCCTTGTTTTCCTTAGTAATGGCCCCTGCTCCTGGGATCTGGCGCTCTGTTCGTCTGGGGTCATCACACCTTCTTCAGTGTTAAGTCATTGACTGTAGAGGCTGGAAGCCAGTGCTAAGTAATGTGCCAATAATGTCCCGAAGGCGCTGGAGGGACAATGGCCACTACAAAACCAATCAGGCCCTAGGGATGTAATATGCAGGTTTCAGTTCTTCAATGCCTGACCCCAAACCTCAGACCCGGACCCTGGCCTCCAGCTCCGGTATCTTTGAGACTGCCATGGGAGGAGGCATCTGAATCTCAGAACAGGCCTGGGCCGAAACTTGGCTGCTCCAGTGTCAACCTTGAACTTGCCACAAACTGGGTTTCTGGCTCTGCTCATATTTGGCATCTCTTAGTGTACTAACCCCAGCCGTAGTGTTAGCTAACTCAGCTCTGGCCTTTAGGAGCTAAGTGACAACGTGTGCCTAGTTACATCATCATTGCTTCAACCTCAGGACTGACAAAGCTCATGACCCTGAAGGCAAAACCAGGCAGATGAAATGAACCCAAGTGACCTTTCCCACCTTATATTCCACTGCTCCACGGTGGCTGCCTCTTCCAGCCTTCGCACCTCGCTTGCACACGGTCCTCCCCCAGCCAAGCCCCTGTCTCAGAGCGCTTTTCCCCCTACGTTCCAGTTCCAATATAAGTGCAGGGTTAGAAGTTCAAGCTCTGGAATCAGATCTCCTGTGTCTGTGTCCAGCATCTCTGCTTATTAATTATGTATGACTTCGGGCAAGTTCCTTAACTCTCAGTGTGTCAGTTTTCCGTGTGGAAAGTGAGCGGACAGCAGCAGGACTGCTGCTGGCCCTGCCGATGGCCACCCAGCGTCCTTTTCCTCCCATGCCCTTCACACCACAGCTCCCAAGCTTTTAGGCAGCTCTGTGCTCAAGTTAAAAAAAAAAACAAAACAGATAAACAAACAAAAAACAAACAGCCTCCACTTGTAGCTAATTCTGCAGCTGGAATGTCTCTATGATCCAGTTCTAGCCAACAGGATGGTGTGGGAGTCAGCACATGGCTGGAACCCCAGGGAAGTTTCTCTTCCCATTTATCAGCACCGTGGTTCTAACTCTCTGCTGGGATGGGTCAGCTGTTGTGCAGCATGAAGGTAGGAAGCACCTGGGGGCGGAGCAGCAGGGACCCAGCAGGAACAGGGGCTGGGTGATTCCTCGGACACCTGCACTAGCCCGAACTGCCTATCCTGGACCTCTCCTCCGGAAAGTTACTTAACAATTGTGTGGCTGTTAGGGCTGATGCAGAAAACACGTGTTAACAAAGTCTTGCATGATGTTGGTTGGAATTGCATGAAATCTGCAGGTCAATTTGGAAAAAACTGAATTTTTATAATTTACTCTTCCAATCCATGACTAGGTATATAATTCCACTTATTTAGTTGTGAGAGTTGCTTTAGTTTTTTTCCAGTGAAGAGGTAGTAAAATAAAAAGAAAAGAAAATTTGCGTAAGCACCCAGCACAATGCCCAACGCAGCAAATGCTCACACAGTAGTAGCTGTTGTCGTTATTTCAGACCCCAACCTAGTCCCAGTGGCTCCAAGGCCCAGCAGGCGCTGTGAGACCTCCGCCCCACGGTGCCCTTCCCACCCCATTGTACACAATTCACTGGGCTCGGACCAGCCTGAAGTCTCTTCTGCTGCTGTGCGATTGTCCGCTGTGGTTATTGAACTTGCATTCCCTAACTTTGTGGACAGATAAGAAGCCATAAGGACAATGGTGGCGCTTTGAGTTCTCCCCACAGTGCAGAGTCCAATTCTCTGCACACGGGTGCTGCTCACAAATACAGCCATTTGTTCAGGAACTTGAGAACTGCTGAAGCCCTGAAAGGTGGTTTTCTCACCCTGGCTGGTGTAGCTGGAGTGCCAACCTGCAACCCAAAAGGTTGCTGGTTCAATTCCCAGTCAGGGCACCTGCTGGTGGTGGGCCGGGTCCCCAGCAGGGGGGTGCGTGAGAGGCAACTGATTATGTATCTTTTGCACATTGATGTTTCTCTCCCTCACTTCCCCTCTCTCTAAAAATAAATAAGATCTTGAGAGAGAGGGAAGGAAGGAAGGGAGGGAGGGAGGAAGGGTTGTTTTCTCACTTTTCCTGTTGTTCTTGGGGGTCAGAGTCATTAAAACTGAGGAATTCTCTAGACAAATGAAAAAGCCGAGAGCTTTTATGAACTTTTCTTGGTGATCAACTACTATTCCTCTAGCTTTGGACTCCTGTAGAACTGATGATGCCCTAGCGATGGCAGGGTTTGGAAGGCTGCTAATTCCACATCGACTTTGACACTAGTACTAGCTACCAATACAAAAATTTCTTAGTTATGAAACAAGACAGTGTTCTAACCAGCTACCTTCATCCAGGAATTAGACTAGAAATAGAGCTAAGGCTGGAAGAGGGCTGTGCTGTGCACGGTGTCCTCATCACCCCTGTCCTCTTGTCACTGACCCAGACTGCCTGCCTGGCCCTGAAGGAAGCAGGCTGCTGCCCCTCCGTCCTGGGACCAGCGTAGGCATCAGCAGGCCAGGAAGTCCTTGCCTGGTTGGGTCCTTCACAGCCTTTTGCTGACGCCTTCCCCTCTCAGTGTTAGCACATCCGCCTCTGCNAGCGATGGCAGGGTTTGGAAGGCTGCTAATTCCACATCGACTTTGACACTAGTACTAGCTACCAATACAAAAATTTCTTAGTTATGAAACAAGACAGTGTTCTAACCAGCTACCTTCATCCAGGAATTAGACTAGAAATAGAGCTAAGGCTGGAAGAGGGCTGTGCACGGTGTCCTCATCACCCCTGTCCTCTTGTCACTGACCCAGACTGCCTGCCTGGCCCTGAAGGAAGCAGGCTGCTGCCCCTGCGTCCTGGGACCAGTGTAGGCATCGGCAGGCCAGGAAGTCCTTGCCTGGTTGGGTCCTTCACAGTCTTTTGCTGACGCCTTCCCCTCTCAGTGTTAGCACATCCGCCTCTGCTCTAGCTTTCCGTGTGTTTCGTGTCACCCTCCGGATTATGAACCACTGAGGGCCAGCATGTGACTTAGTCTGTGGCTTCTGCAGCCTACCCTCCTCGCAGTCAAGGGAGACTCAACACTCCTGCCTCGTCACTTGGTGACTACAACTGCCCGTGGCATGTGGTTTGTTGTCCTGAGGAAAGGGAGCCCATGTTTTTTCCCTAAAGCGATGCCTTTTGAGGTCACTATGAAGAGTAAAGAAGTGACTGATAAGGAGGAGTCGGGAGTCTTGGGAAGGTTCTGTGTTTGGGCTGGGGAAGGATGGCGCTGAGCTGGCGTGATGGCCTGGGGGAGACAGCTGCGAGGCTGGCTCTCGGGCAGACCCCAGCAGGCTCCATCTCCCTGAACCTGAAAGACTTCTGTCAAAATCTTGTTTGCATTTGCTCTGAGAAGAAGCCTGGGATGTTCTTTTCTTGCTCTTAGTCCATGGGTGAGGTTTCTGGAAAGCCTAAGACAAAATTTATGCCTCACAGTGGGAAGCCAAGAGGGAGGAAAAACAATACATTTCTTTTTTCTGCTGAAAATAGCTCCAGGAAGCAGCCTCGTGATCCATCTCTGGCATTGCCGAGCCCTTGGAGATGCACAGTGGCCACTTTGTACTGGCACAAAAAGCATCATTCAGTCCGAGTCCAATGCCACATGACCTGGGCCTACATGAGATGGTCAAAGTTGCTTAGCAACAAAACTGGCTCCACTCCTTCCTTCATCTATTTGTTTATAAAGTATTGAGCATCAGCTAAGCAGTCACACTCTGCTAGATGTTGGGGATGATATTAGTGTGTCTGGCATCTCTGATTTCTCTTGGGTGCCACCTGGAGAAATGTCTCATGAACTCTGAGGCCTGGGTCCCCGGGAGTGGAGGCCATGACCTTGGCCTGAGCAATCAGGGTAGACTTGCTTCAGACCAGGTTCTCCCAGTGCTTTGGAGAGATAGGTCTTCCCCAGTCCGAGCGGTCTTCCCATCCTTCAGACTCCTCAGAAATATGCGTTGTGGGTAACAACAATGTGAATATAATAAACATTGCTACACCATAGGCTTAAAAGCAGTTAAGATGGTAACTACTATATCGTAATTTTTACCATAATAATGTGTCCAAGGTCACACACCTACCAAATGATTCCAAAGTCCCTGCTCTTAACCTGTACACTGTCCTGTGATTCGGACTTCAGCTTCTGCGTCACCTCCGCAAAGAGGTTTCCCTCGCTCCTAAAACCGCTGTCCAGTTATGGTACCACCGCATGTCACCTCAGTCCACGGCGCAGCTCATACTGCAGTCCAGTGTTCTGGGCACTTATTTATTGCGTGTCTATTTATTATCTCTCCCCCCAACTGACACCAGAGTTCAAGGCTGTCTTATTTTCTTCTGTAGCCTCGGTACCTGGGAAAGTGTTTGGCACATGGCAGATATTCAATAATTATTTGTTAATTAGTATTACTAAATTACGTCATTATAGAATGCAGAATAGTAAATGTATTAAAAGCACACATTTTGAGTCCAGATCTATGGTTGAACACACATAAATCCGCCACAACGTTATCATGTGATGTTTGGCAAAATGACCTAACCAATTTAAGCCTCCATTTCTACATCTTGAAATGGGAATAGTAATGACCTCATAAGACTGACGTGAGAAGTAGGTAATGTTTACGAAGTTCTCGGCTTTGCATCCGTGTTGAGTGTGTGCTAGCTCTCGCTACTGCAGAAAGTAGGAAGGAACCCACGTCACGCAGCCTAAGCACACCCTCCAAGTTAACCGCCGCTCTCTGCCGGGAGACTCACACTTGTACGTGGTGGTAATTCACGAGCATGAAAGAAAACTGATTTTGTTCAGGACTTACTACGTACCCGTTACCATTTTAAGCAGGTTTCTATCTACTGACTTAGCCAATCTTCATTGATCATATGAGATGGGGACTTTATACCCATTTTACAGATGAGAAAAATTGAGGCATAGAAGAGTTGAGTAATTTGCCCAAAGTTATACAACAAATAAATTGACCCAAACTTGACAGCTGATCTCTACCGACTTTGTTCTTAACTACCACTATAGTGAGCCTCTCCATATTTTTGCTAACTTTTTAAAAAACTTAACATTCATCCACGCTATTATTTTTATATCTCTAAGAAGTCCTCATGATTGTCAGTTTTAAAAAATAGGTTATTTAGTAATGATGGCAGAATGAGGTTTTTTAATGTGTTGGTGGATGGATATATTTCATTTGATTTGATACTTAAAATAATGCTGTGAGGTCACCATGACTACTTTCACTTTACGGCTGTGGAAACGCCAGGCAGAGGCTGCGACAGTTCTTACCCATCACACAGCCACTCGGCACCAGGCCGTCTTCCTCCCGTGCTGGGAGAGAGGTCTGACTGCCCCACTAACGGAATGTCACTCGCTCACCATGGCATACCCTCTCCAGCTGTGAATTCACAACTGGTAGTAGGAATTTGAATACACATTTCTTACCCCAACTCTAAGGAATCCCTCAATCTAAATCAAGATTATGTAATAACATTCTACAAAATCAGAGTTTTCTCCTTTTGGCTTCTGAATAGACTTAAAGAGTTTGACCAGTTCGAAACCATAATAACCTTCAAAGACATAGGAGGAGGAATGTAATTTGTGGTGACGGGCCAAACAGAAATCCAGAGTTGGAGTTGGCCTACAGAGCGAAGGACAACCACTCAGAATGAGAATGGAAGCCCAGTGAACAGAACACACATGAAAGAGGAGGGGGGATCTGTCTGAGACCTTACAAAATGAAAACAGCAGTCTTCCATCGGGCTCTTGGGTTTATACCCACCCCAGGGTTAGGGGCCCCAGAAGCCTGTTCCATTGGGTTATTGATGACCTCTTGGGAGGACAAGTACCAAGTGCAGCAAGAAGAAGTGCTGACTGAGAGTGCGGCTGTGGTAGGCAGCTTCTGATCAGGCCCCCAGGGACCCCCGCCTCTTGGAACACACGTCCTTTGCAATCACCTCTCCTTGAGTGTAGGTGGGACATAGTGACTCACTTCTAAGGAATAAAATATGTCAAAAGTGATGGGCTGTTACTTCCGATATCCGATTACAGAAAGATGCCGGTTTCCATCTTCCCTCCCTCTCTCACTAGCTTGCTGGCTCTGAGGGAAGCAAGCTGCCAGGCTCTGGGCCCCCCTGTGGAGAAGCCCGTGTGGCCGGGAACTGAGGGAGGACTTCGCTTCAGTGCCACGGCCAGGAAAGCAACGGATCCTGCCAACAACTACAGGAGCCGGCTCAGAGCGAGATCTTCCCCAGCTGGACCTTCAGATGAGACTGTGCCCCAGCCCCTTTGACCACAGCCAGCGAGAGTCCTTGAGGCAGAGGTACTCCAGACCCTAGAAACCGTGAAATGATAAATGTCCATTAACAGTGGTGAGTGGCTATGTTTCAAGGTCATTTATGCAGCAATAGGTGATTAATACAGAAACTATGCCCAGGGTAAGAGCCCCATTATCTGAGACTTATAAATTATTTACTTAGTACTGATATGTTGAACATTGCTAAGATAAAGTTGTTTTAGGGACAAGAATAGTTCCCTGTCTCCTCAGAGCTTTATTCAAGACAGATCTACAAACATCCAGAAGAGCCAGTGGCATTGAGGGTCCAGTCCAGGAAGGCACTCTGGAGGAGGTGATCTGGCTTCCCAGACAGACTTCACGGGACAGACGGTATTCCACTGCCTTTCAGAGGTCGGTGCAGGACACGTCGGGAAGTCTAGCAGATGACGGCAGTTGGGAAGCAGGGCCAGACCCTGAGAGCCTACGAGCTAGTGGAAAAGGCATGAGGAAAGGGGTTTCCTTTGCGGCCAATCAGCGCCAGCAGCAGGGACCTAGAGAAAGCGGCAACCTCTTCCTGGCCCCAATACTGTGCACATATGTTGCGGACCCCGGCCCGCAGAGTCTGCCTGTCGTGGAATGCACAGGCGACAACAGTCCTGTGTGGAAAAAGGGAACAGGCACGACGACTCTCTCAAGGGGAGAGTGCCTGTGGATGCCTCGGCCACTCCCTCAAGAGGGGAGCGCCAGACCCTTGCCTAGACAGGCTTTTATTGTTTTCCTGGGGTCTTACATCGGTGAAAGATTTATTATCTATTACATAGAATATTATTGTCCACATTCTAGGTACAATCAAGGAAATGAAAATAGCATGCAGAGGGGAATGGCGACAAGCTGATTAGCTCTGTCCTTGGGAGAGCTCACACAGGCTTTGGAAATTACCTTGGAGATAGACAATACACATTTGTTGTTTTAGACCAGGTGATGGAGTTTTAGCAAGAGCAAGCCATAACAGTCTGTATGCATTTTCTGGGCCTGATTCCCACGGGAAAACTCGGTTTGAAGGTCTGGCTCCTGCCCACCACTTTGCATCTGTAGGTTTTCCATACAGAGCTGAGTCACATGTGCCAGGCCAAGACAAACCAGTTCTCTACATACATAACATATCAATCTTGTCAAAGATGGGGCAGGGGGGTGGAAATTCTTCTGTTTGATTCATTGCACCATCTCTGCCCCATGATTCCTTAGCTTGGGTGATCCGTTCATCACTGAAACTGACTAGGGAAAAACAGAACAAAGGCCTTTTCAGATGCAACACTCTGGGAGTCATGGCTCACCAGCTGGACCCTAGACATTTAGCTAAAATGTTGCATGTGCCTCGTGAAATGTGGAAGAGAGAAACTGAGTCACAAATGCAGACCCCTGGAAAACTAGAACCCAGCCCATAGTACTTTGGTATGAAAGCCCCAGCAACGAATACGGGAGTTTTTATGGTTTCACAAACAGAATAAAGAGAATTCATATATATATATATATATATATATATATATATATATATATATAAAGGGTTCAAAATATTCTAATGAGCCATGGGCTTTTCCCCGCGTATTAGCAATGTGACTTTGGTCAAGTTGGAACCTCCACAAGCATCCATGTCCTCACCTCTGACATGAGGATAATAACTGCCTCCCCTCATTTTTATCAAGAGTGTTAAAGTACTTTGGAACTTAATATTAAGTGCCAGGAACATAGTAAGCAAAGAATAAGTGGCCTGCATATTTTTGCATAGCCTGTATTTTACCCAGGTGGGGTCAATCTGCACAGGGGGTTCTTGTTTGGTTTTTTTGTTTTGTTTTTTTTTGCAATCCATTTTTTCTCAGGTTTGCTGCAGCTTCCTTGCTAGCTGTTTATCAAGTTCTGTTTCTGGGCCTGTGAGCGGCCCTGCCAGAACCACGCCTTTCCCCAGGGCACATCGTGTTCTTACTTCTGCAGGCCCCTTGGAATGGCTCTCATGTTTCTAAGACTCGGCCTTTCAGCAGTCTTCTTGGCCGTGGGAAAGCTCCCAAAAGCACAGCTGGGGCGGAGAACTCGTTCCAATTGAGGATATCCCCAGGCAGCCCAGATAAAGCAGAACTGGTCCTCCCCACCCGGAGGGGGGCAGCTGCGCGCTGCCAGGGTACACTTGTGGACAGGAGACCAAAGGGAATCGCAGCATGAGAGGCTCTGCAGACCACACACGCTGGCGCCACAGGCAGGCTGGCTCTGCTGGGGCTGTTCCCAGGGGTTCTGGAAGTCCTAGCGCCCAAGGCGGTGGGTCTGAGCCAGAGCCAGGCTGCCACCGGCGGGTTTCGGTGTAGGAGAGGGGACTCCAGTTGGGGTGCCAGGGTCCCGGGGTCCCAGGAAGCTACCCCCACAGAGCCCCCATACCAGTCCTGTCACCGAAAAGCAGCCTTCTGCTCCAGAGGCTTGTTCCCTAAGTTTTCCTAAAAAACTCTGGACAGTATTTAAACCCAAAGTTCTTAGGATGAATGAGCGTCAAGACCTTTCCTAACGTGTGCTTTGAAGGGGAAGGGAGCAGCTTGAAAGAGGACAGGACACTGACTCCAAACCGGAGGCTGGAGGCCGAGGGGAAGCCCCGTGTGCCTCCAACGGGTAGGGTTTGATGCGCGCTGGGCGGGGGCCAGAGTGGCCGGGGGTCCTCAAGGTCTCTCACAAAAACCCCACAGCCACCATGAGGAAAAGCTGCGCCCTAACTGGACACCAGGACACCTCCAAGGACGGGCAGGCCAAGGCTGCTTCTCCAGAGGAGACGATGGCTTTGGTCCGAGCGGTGCTTTGTGCGGCAGACCGGGGGGCCATAGAAAAACCCAGGCGGTGCATGTCGGGGGCTCATCAGCTGCCTCTTTTCTGCCCCATGGCTCCATTATCACATTAGCTCAGCTCAACAAGTACTTGCCAGGTTCACGCTGCCTTCAAATTCATCTGCCCAATGGAGGCTGCTCCAGCAAGTAGACCACTTTTTCATTTGGAAGCTATTAGAGGTTTCAGAGCCAGAGGCTGTGAGGAGGACAGGAACAGGGAGCTGAGCAGAGACCCCAGCTGCCATCCGCAGGGGCCGACTGCTGTGCCTGCAGTGTAGGGAGAGAAGTCTCACTACTACAGCACAGGCAGCCCAGAGGGCTGTGTACCCTCTGGGTATACAGAGGGTATACAGAGGTAGACAAAGACGAAGTAAGAATCTCTCTAGTTGGGGTAAACAGGGTCTCTGAATAACTCAAAGAAACAGATGGGACTGTATGTTTCATAAGAGAGATTTTCGTAGAAGAGTATGTTCAGGAATATGCAACAGTCGCCAAATATTGCTGCCTCTGGTTGTAGTTTGTGCTTTGAGGGGGCCTGTGTTGGAACCCCCAAGGCTGTCTCTATATTCACAGATTTTCTAGAAGGAATCACGGGCCTCAGCACATAGCTGGACTCATGGCTGAGACTCGTCACAGTGGTGGAGAAGGAGACACAGCTGGATCACAATGGAAAGAGACACGGGAACGATGCGGAGAAATCCGTGCCCAGGCTCTCCATGCCATCCTTCAGCAGGCCGCTCTCTGCAGCAAAGAGAAACGCAGTAATGTGTGTGCAATGCATCCGCCCAAGAAAGCCTGGCAGAGACTCAGCGTTCAACATTTGTACTGATGTTGGTCACATCTGCGCCCTCTGCCTGGCACGCACCAAAGTCCCAGAGTCCTGGAAGGAAAGCAGGTCTTCATCATAAATCACACGTTTGTGCAGACAGTGTAGATGCGGAGAACTGCTCCTGTCAGTTCTGAGAAGGGTGGGGAACCCCCGACACCAGCTGAAGGCCACCCTCCCAAGCAGGGCCTTCTATAAACAACAGTCTCACGCCTGCTGTATTAGCTCTTTCCTGCACACGGCCCACAGCAGAGACAATGAGTATTAGCAAGGCTGATAAACTGTGTCTTGGGAACCGGACCTGGGAAATAAGAACCCCCCCAGGCGCAGGTGCTGAGAGTAGTGACCAGACAAAAAAGCAAACGAGAGCTTGGCCGAGTGCCAACCTCCACCCTGGCAAAGGGGAGAAACCCCAGTGATGGGGATTCAACGAGAAAACGGCTGTTGGTCCTTCTGTTTCCCAAATGCTGTTGCTCTTCCTTCCCTGCAACGTGTCACGCCAACCGTTCCCAATTTCCCATGAATTGTCTATGCTCTTTAGAGCCACATTATTAGTTCGTTCTCTCCACATGTGGTTTATTCTCTCCATACACCTCCACCGTGCAGCCAGAGTGTGACCGCAGAGCCAGCCCCAAATGGTCCCGCCCTGTGCAACGAAATACTGAGCAGCTTTTCAGAGACAACAGACCACCACATCCACAGACCACACGGCAGAAGTATGTGCAGAGGAGAGAACTTTGACCTTCAGTGGCTCCTGGCACCAAGGTCTGCCCCCCACAAAGGAACCACAGGACCCGGACAGAACCAGAACTATAACACTGGAACTGTTTCGGAAGCAAAGGACTCGTTTTCCAGGATGACCTGGTATTGACATCTCTTTACCACAAGTGGCCCAGCTCCAAGGTCCTCCAGCTACAACTCGCCCCTCCCGCACTTCAGCACACCTGTTCCCCCAGCCCCTTGAAAACCTGCCCCGAACCCTGGATCAGGGATTTCGGGCTTCTTGAGCATTAATTTCCTGTTCTCCTGAGTGGCACCATTCATAATAAAATAGCCAACCTTTCTCCACGGCAATTCTCGGTGTTTAGTGCTAGAGCTGAGTGGACGGACTCTTTCTGTTTTGTAACAACAGTAAGTCTTGACACCTTTGAAGTAAAAGAGCTAACAGGCCCACTCACCCCATGACACTGACCCAGGACCACCTGAGACATAGGCAGAGAAAGAGCAAGCACCTAAACCTCAAAGGATGGGGAAAGGCTTGTGAGCTCATCGCCAGGGGAGCAGCGGCCACTGCTGTCATCCTTCGCTACGTGCTGCGGTCCATGTCCATTGGACTTTGGGCTGAGCGAGGCGACACCTTCGCAGAAATGACTGAAAAGTTTGGGACACCCTGAAGAGTCTGGTCTTCATGGTTCCAGAATACAGAAGAGCTTGTTGAAAATTATGCAAGAGTTCCTATTTCTAGGAAACCCATCTACTTCTATCTTGGTCTCATTTATTTGATGTTTAGTACGACGTATCTATAGACATCTAAATCTTTTTAAACAATGAAGTATCACATGAATATACAGTTCAGTTCAGATTCAGCCAAATAGTCAGCTGTGAAACTCAAGTGGAAGCTCTTCAGAGGAAGGTTTAAGTCCTTCCTCTATCAAAAGATCGCTAGTTTATTCCCCGTCATCCAGGCATCTTTCCAGGCTCACACTCTCTGCCACCATTGCATTCTCTTTCTATCTCAGTAGTTGTTGGTTTAAATCAACAATAGAATCTTAAAACTGGAAGTGACATCACCAATGACCTGAAATTTAATCATCTGGTCTTATTTTTTAATTACTTTTTGTTGATTATGCTCTTACAGTTGTCCTGATTTTCCCCCTTTGTACCCTCTCCACCCAGCACCCTCCACTCCCTCAAAATATCCCCCCACCATTTTTCCTGTCCATGGGTCATGCATATAAGTTCTTTGACTACTCCATTTCCTATACTGTACTTTACATCCCCGTGACTACTCTGTAACTACTGATTTGTACTTCTTAATTCCCTCACCTCCTTACCCATTCTCCCACACTCCCCTTCCATCTGGCAACCATCAAAACACTCTCTGTATCCATGATTCTATTTCTATTCTCCTCGTTTGCTTAGTTCATTTTTTAGGCTCAATTTTTGATAGCTATGCATTTTTGCCATGTATCATTCATAGGTTTGATCTTCCTCTTTTTCTTGAATAAGTCCTTTTAACATTTCATATAATAATGGTGCAGTGATGATGAACTCCTTTAGTTTTTTTTTGTTTTTTTTTTTTTGTTTTTGTCTTGGAAACTCTTTGTCTGCCCTTCAATTCTAAATGATAGCTTTGCTGGGTAGAGCAATCTTGGGTTTTGGTCTCTGCTTTTCATGACTTTGAATATTTCTTGCCAATCCCTTCTAGCCTGAAAAGTTTCTTTTGAGAAATCAGCTGTAGGTAACTAACTTCTTTTCTCTTACTGCTTTTAAGATTCTCTCTTTAGCTTTAACCATTGGTGTTTTAATTATGATGTGTCTTGGACTGGGCCTCTTTGCATCCATCTTGTTTGGGTCTCTCTGTGCTTCCTGTACTTGCATGTCTATTTCCTTCACCAAATTAAGAAAATTTTCTTTCATTATTTTTTCATGTAGGTGTCCCATTTCTTGCTCTTTCTCTTTTCTTTCTGGCACCCCTCTGATGCAAAAGTTGGACCTCTTGAAGTTGTCCCAGAGACCACTTACACTATCCTCATTTTTTTGGAATCTTTTTTCTTCTCGTTATTCTGACTGGTTGTTTTTTCTTCCTTCTATTCCAAATCATTGATTTGATTCACGGCTTCATCCACTCTACTGCAAATTGTTGTTTCCTGCAAATTGTTCATTTCAATTAGTGCATCCTTCATTTCTAACTGGATCTATTTTGTGCTGCTGTGGTCCTCACTCAGTTCCTTGAGCATCCTTATAACCAGTGTTTTGAACTCTGGTTATCTCCATTTCATTTAGCTCTTTTTTCTGGAGTTATGATCTGTTCTTTCACTTGGGCCATGTTTCTTTGTCTCTTCATTTTGGCAGCCTGCCTGTGTTTGTTTCTATGTTTTAGGTAGAGCTGTTTTGACTCCGTGTCTTGAAAGTGTGGCCTTATGTAGTAGGTGTCCTGTAGGGCCCAGTGGCACAGCCTCCCCTATCACCCAAGCTGTGTACTCAAGGTGCACCCTTTATGTGGGCTGAGTAAACCCTCCTCTTAGAGTTGAGCCTGGTTGCTGTTGGCAGGTCAATGGGAGGGATTTACCCAGGCCAGGCAGGAGTAAGGACTGGCTGTGACCACTGACCAAGAATCTCCACCCTCCATGGAGGATCAGCTGTGCAGGGGCAGGGTGGTGGTGCTCTAACATGGTCTGTAGCTGCCCACTGGGTGCACTGGCCCTGGGGTTTTCTGTGTGGTGCAGACCAAGGTAAGTGCCTGCCTGTGTTTTGCCCCGGGACCACCCTGCCTGAGCTGAAACGCAATCTGAGATGGCTGCCACTTGTGCTGTGCTTTGCAATTCCCCGTGAAGCCAAGCTGTGAATCTAGGCTGGCTACTGCTAGTGCCAGGCCTGGGGCTCACTGAGGCCAGATGTTGCTTATTTGAGAGGATTTAGGAAGTTGTGAAGCAGGAGCCCAGACCAGCCATTCATATAGAGAAGCAGCTTGGGTGGGTCGGCAGCTTAGGTGGGGCAGTGGGATCTCCGAGGCAGGTCAAACAGTGTTAGCCAGGTTGATGTAGTTTCAGATATGGCACCAGCTTGCTGGCTCTGTGGCTCTGTGGGGGAAGAGTTTGGAAAGAGGACAGTGGCCTCTGCTCACCTGGATGCCAGACACTGCCGTTTCTCTCTGTTTGCCACTGGCGCCTTTCAGGCTGCTATCTCTGTGCTAGAGCTCAGAGGGAGTGAGTCTGAGTAGGTGCTTTAAGAGGAACTGCTTGGGGCTCCAGAAGTTTCTTCCACTGACTCAGTCCCTGATGGGTTTTGTAGCCAGAAATTGTGGGGATGTATTTTCCTGGCACTGGAACCCCAGGCTGGGGGCCTGGTTAGGCCTGGGATGCCTTACTCCTCAGATATCCCTCCCAAATTTTTACCCACTATGTGTGGGTGTGGGACCACCCATTCTGTGTCTGCACCCTAACTACCAGCCTGGATGGATGTGGGTTCTTTAATTCCGTAGTTGTCAGACTTCCATTCAACTTGATTTCTGACAGTTCTGAGTGATGGTGGTTCTATATTTTTGTTGTAATTTCGATGGGGTTGTGGGAACAGGTGAGCCATGTCTGCTTACACTGCCATCCTGACTGGAAGTCCTAATCATCTCATTTTAAAGAGGACACACTGCAGGCCCAGCAGGGTCTGTGGATGTATCCAAGGTCGCTGGCTGGAACCACAGTGTAACTGGAACTCTAAGCTCCTGGCTCTCCAGATAATTTATTGCCACTCCACACACTCCATCTTCATCTTTTCCTGTCCAACAGAATTCAATCTCCAAAAATGTAGATAACTTCTGACTATTTTTGCAGCTCTTATCTTTCTAAAGCCTTTTGGAATTTCCAGAAGATACTAACATTTACAAGGCTGTGGATCTGTGATTGTGCAATAAGTAAATAATACCTCATTTTCAAATGTGCTAAGGGTTGCAGATTAACATCACATGTTCCTACAGAACAGGAAACTACCCTCCAAGTCAGTACTTTTGAGTCTCTAAGAACAAGTCAGCACAACTTGTTGTTTCCTATGGTTATACTGAAAGGAAAATTTAACCTCCACCCACTCATTTACTTTGTTTTAATTATGGTTGACATACAATATTACATCCGTTTTAGGTGTGCAACATAGTGATTGCAATTTGTACACCTTAGAAGATGATCATCATGATAAGTCTATTAACCATCTGTCAGCATACAGAGTTATTACAATATTATTGATGATATTCCCTGTGCCTTGCTTTATATCCCTGTGACTTATTTATTTAAAAATGGAAGTTTGTACTTCTTACTCACTCGTTAACTTTAAGACTATGTCCCATGACAGTATTCAACTAAAAAAAGTATTTATACAACAACTTTACTCAGAAGTTAAATGTCAGTTAATCTCTCCATAATCAATAAAGAAGAGAATTTAATTAACCCTCATTAGAACCCCAACACTGTACCAGGGTTGAGTGTGGTAGTAAACGGCAAAGCAATACAAATTAATGTGAGAAGTCAAAATGCAGAAAGATGTTAATAATATGCAGAAAAATATTTTAAACAGTAAACACTAAATCATACAGTAAGTCTTACAATGTCACAAGAACTCAAGATGAGAGATCAATTTTTACTTTTTACACTATTATTTTTAATGTAAGAATAACCATTATAGGAATAAAATTACCATCTCTAATCTCAGAGGAAGAGAACTTCCAAACCATGGTTTTAGAGTGGGCAAAAGAATGGACGTGATGAGGTATAATTAGTCTCTATAGACACAAAGAAGAATCTAAAGGAAATAAGACAGCACAGAGTCCAGCACAAATGATGCCCCCTTTTATTACACAGTGTTTTATTACAAAATCATAAGCATGTCATTCTGTGACAGAACACTGTCACACTCACACACACCCTATGACGCTTTAGGTGAAATGCTCAAATTAAAACTATAAATTATTACACTCGTATTATTACCCTACCAACCACACTCAAGCAGGCCTTATTTCTACCAGATCCTGTATATTAATATTTGTTAACTCAATAGATGTGTCTATTTATTTTCTGAATTTCTGAAATGTTTCACAATCAAATTTTAAGAAGAGCTTCTAAGGCTTTTAACTGACCCCACAGGCCACAATCACTGAACCTTCACTGAAGAAACTGAACTAACTTCCCTCCTATTAAGTAGAAGCAGCTGTACCCCTTTCCCTCCTGTAAAGGAAACGTCCCTGTGTGCATCTGAACGTTGAACACATGGGACTGTGTTGAGAACTGTCCTCTCCTAGCAACCTTCCCGCCTGTCTCGCCAGGTCACCGTGACCTCCAGGTTCCAGTTGGAGGTCATCACTTACATTCTCCCAGAAGAGAAATCTTAAGTAGTCGCTCAAAGCCCTCCCCGAGTCTCTGTCAGTCTATCCTTCTCATCGTGTCATGGGAAGTCTTCCTAAACTGACACCCAGTGTGTCCGCGTGGTCACGGTTGAGCTTCAGCGTTGTCGTAAAGATACATGATCACTCCAACCATCTGGCCACAGCCAAGCTTGCTTGTTTTGGGGGCTGTAAGAATCGTTTAATAGCAATCTACCCTCAAAAAAAATGAGGGCTAGAAAAATCAGGATAGATAACAATACTTTAATGTTGCTAATAGGCTAAATCTTCATTGTTCCCACTACAAAAAAAAAGTGATAATTACATGACATAATAGAGGTGTTAGCAACACTATGGTGGTGATCATATCACAATATATAAATGTATCTGTTATATGTCATTTTCATCTCAACATAAATAAATAAATGTGCTTTTATAATACATGCTCTGCAGTAATGATTTGATTTTAAAAATGGAGTTTAAAGGGATGAAATACATACATCCTCATAAGATCTCCATTGAACTTCAAAAGCTTCAGCCATGGTACCTTAGAAGACAGCCTGCGTTTCATCCTTTCCCTGCCAGCAAGCCCACTGTTGGGCAGACAGCAGGTGGGCAGGCCTCTCAGGGCCTCAGCCAAAAAGCACGGGGGTGCCTCTCCCCTTTCCCCGCCAGGTACCCGTACATGTTCCCGGAGACGACCTGTGCTGATTGAGCACAACGCGACACTGGTTAGGAAACAATGAAGTTCCCCAAATGGTCTTTCCATTCCCTAAACTTGGCGGGTGCTGTGTTCACGACCATTGACCCTAATCTAAGCTGAAAACAGAGTCTGGTTGTTGATAATCTTATGAGATAAACTAAATATGTGCAGCTTTGATCTATGTAGAACAGTACATACATGCTATGTGTATAAGGTGTTACACTTTATCTTGTGCCTGTGTATATCCCTAGTTTGATTCTCTAATTTAATGTGTAACTTGCTTATTATTAGTGCCGTAGGACCTAATATATATCCAAATAAGTTGTCAATGTACTGTATGATAAAGCATGATGCTTGTATATTGCACAGACCACTGTGGTTGCCTCTCCTTCTCTGGTAACTGCTGCCTGTTTCATCCAGGTAGTCACACCGCCTCAGGGAGTCTCTCTACCTACAGCCGTAGGTCTCTCCCCATTTGTGACTTGGTCCCCTCCACAGGGACACTTGGCAGTGTCTGGCTGGAGACATTTTCTGTTATCACAACTGGGACGGAGTTGCTTCTGGCAACTCATGAGGGCAGCCCAGAGATGCTGCTGAGCATCCTACAAAACACAGGATAGCCCTTCACATCAAAGAATTATCTGGGGGCAAAAGGCCACTATCACTGAGGGTGAGAAACTCCGACACAGAGAGAAATGAACTCCACCGCTTTTCTACCCATGAGGCACATCGTTCAAGCCTAGCTTAAAAGTCACAGTCCCATCTCCTTGCAAGAGTTATGGGTTCAGAGTGAACACATGACCTTAAATGACTGATGAGCCAAAAGAAGCTATTTCCTGAGGGTTTCTGGGAGAGAGAAACTTCCTCACTCTTTTGAGAGAGGTATGGAAAGTGACTCTTGATGGCTCACATTCCAGCCAAGATGGAACATCAGGGACCAGCTTCACCCTGTACATGTATCAGTGGTTTTAAAACACTCCATCGCTTAGGAGGGACAGTATCCCCTGAGAAGGGGGGAAAGAGCTGTGGAATATCGAGTAACCTATGTATGTGTCTCATTGGATTCACTGGGATGGGGGTAGAAAAATAATTTTAAGATATAATGGCTGAAACGTTTTCAAATTTGATTTCAAAATAAAAAAATTCAATAGCCAAGAATATCAGTGACGAAAAAAGAAGAGAGAACTCAGCATGAGAGTAAAAGTGATTTAAGCAAATGGTGGAAACCTGTATTTTCTCCTAAAAGAGATCTGTATAAAGTTTTGAAGGACCTGTTTTAAATGAATTGCTTTTCTCCTCTAAGTAACTGCAGGGATGGGAATTGTTCGATTTCTGTTTCAGCAAACCTCAAAACTAGCTTGGACGTGTGAATAGATCTCATTGTTCCACTAATGTATTAGTTGTCTCGGTCACGTGTTCAGGCCAGACCAAGCTCAAAAGGCAGCCCCAGAAACCCTGGGCTGTTGAATTATCTGGTTAGTTTTTGTTTTTTTTTAAGGATTTTATTTATTTATTTTTAGAGACTGCCCAGCCATCTTTTTCTTTTTTTCTTTTTCTGCAAAAGCTTGAAACTACACCTGAGTAAGTGTGTCATCTAGGGAAGTCCCTGCCCTCAACACGCACCGCTCTGAACCCTGAGGCTCCTGCATGGAGCCTGGAATTCTCTGTCCTCCTAGGTGAGGTCTGCTTTGGGGCCATGCTGTCCTCTCATGTCCACAGACCCCAGCTCTGCCCCACAGGTCTCCCCGACCTGCCTCGCAGGGAGCAGGGACTGGGCTATGCCATTAGGCGTAGCCAGCAAGGCCTACAGGCTCTCTGCGCAACCTGGCTTCCTTTCTCCAGAATTCCACAAGTTTCAGCAAGGAAAGGTTTGATGCTTCATAGAGCACAGAAGGTCCCCCCCCCACCACCAAACCCATCCAAGAACAGTGCAGTCCGGTATCATCTTTATAATAATTAACAGGAGGCCACTGAAGTGATCTTACCCAGAACAGTGAAACAAATGTCTATGCTAAGATGATTATCTCTTTCGATAAATATGGAATTTGCTTACATAATATTTTAAAATTCTTCCCTGACTGGTGTGGCTCAGTTGGTTGGGTGTCCTCCTACAAAGAGAAGGGTCACCGGTTCAATTCCCCAGTCAGGACACAGGCCTGCATTGCTGTTCAGCCCCCAGTCCAGGCATGTTCCAGAAGCAGCCGATCAATGTTTCTCTCTCATATCAGTGTTCTTTACCTCTCTTTCTCCCTCCCTTTCCCTCTCTCTAAAAGTAAATTAAAATCTTTCAAAATATATGTTTTTTTTTTTAATTCTGCTTTAGCTCCTCACCCCATCATTTGGATTCTCCATCACACTAAGAAAGCTGAAGGAATTCCAAACAACATTTATCTATAGATGGGGAAAATCACATTGCTTCTGTCGGTTTCATACACAGGCATCATCATTAGACATCTAGACCTTCTAACAGATCTCAGTTCCAAGGAATCCCAAGCCACCCCTAAGGCCTCCAAGCTCCTCTCGAACATTTAACAGAAATGGGTCGGGGCTCCTGTCCTACCCACCCTACTTGGGTGTGTGAGGATTCCCTCTTCCGGCCGGCACCGAAGCCCAGGGCCTGTTGGCCAAGGCCAGGTCTCCACTTGTGCTGCAAAGGGTGAGTCCAGAGGGGCAGAGTCTGCACCTCTTTCCTTGTCCTGGTTTCAAAGTCCAGGGTGCACCGCTTACAAATACACCCTAGAAAAACTGCCTAGAGGTTTAGTCAATATTTGCAATGGATGGTGCCAGTGACAGCAACGGTCTCGGTCTCGCTGCCTGAACCCTGGCCTTCACCCGTTCCTGTCAGTACTCAGCCCGAGGAGCCCTCCCCAGTTTGCTCAAGTTCAGGGTTCTACTGGGGGGTGTCAAGCTTTGTCTACAGCCGCAGGTCAAGCCAAAATGGGTTTTGCTCCGCAAGTGAAGACTTTTTAATGCTGATCGGAACCTTCTATAGGTCTTCCCTCGCCTTTACTCCTGTTCGGTGTGTCCGTCTCTCCTCTCCGCATCTGGAGAAATCGCTTTTTCTTATCACCCACCGTGGGTCTGCAGGCCCAAGCGCCCGCACCCCCTGAAGCGAGGGGCCCTTATCGTCAGATCTGCGGTGCTTACAGGAGGGTCTCCTACCAGCTGCTGCCACTGACCTTCTGAGCACCTGCAGAAATTACCGGAAAGTAGAGGATTCTCTTAACAAATTCTCTTCCTTCGAGACCCCAGGTAGCTGCTAGTATTCAGGGCCTCTCTCACCCTGGAGTCACTGATCAGAGGGCTTTGGGGAAGCCCGAAGGGGTTACCAGCAGGGGGCGCAGGGCCGAATTTACTGTTTGCTTGCATAGTTTTCAGTGCTTTCAAGGGATTACTATCTGAAGGGATCCTCCAGATGCCAAAGGATTATTATCTCCTTTTTACAGCCAAGAGGACCAGAAAGTTAACTTCCCCAGGCTCACACTGACAGTGAGCGAGCAGACACCCAAGCCCAGCACCGAACGTGGCAGTGCCTGGCCGCTGGAAGGCAGAACAGGGACGGAAGTGGGTACCGGGTCCTCTGTTCCAAAGGTGGGGCAGTTTCGGGACCGGGACTGCAGGCGGGAAGCCATCCGTGCTCTGAGTCTCCTCCCCTCCCCGCTGCATCCCCAGTCGGCGCCCCCTCCCTCTCTGGCGGGCCCAGCTGTCTCTGGTTAACTCACTTCAAAGGGGAAAAGAGAAGGAAGCCGTGTTTTGGCCTTTGCTCCAAACACCCTTCTTCCACCCAGTTTTTCCATTAATAAAACTGGTACCTCAGACCTTCCGTTTTAAAAAAATATGAGACATACACACTGACACGGAAAGGAAAATCAGCAAGCCTTCAACTATCCACATGCGGACTGATCACTCGGGAAGGACCCCCAGAAGACAAACTGCGGGGGGAGGGGGACCCTGGGCTGTCTCCTGGGCAACGAGGAGAAAGCGCCTCCTTCGGTCCTGCCCCCACTGACAAGGGAGGGGGCACTGCAGCTCCCCCACACTCAGCGCCGTAAATGGACACTCTGGGGCAGGCTTCCTTCTCTGCTGAGCAATGTGTCTCCATGTATTGCACACGCTCGGGGTCCCTTTCTCCTCAGTCCCAGCCCGCACTGTCCTACAAAACAATTAAAAGGCACAGCTTTAGGTGGAGGTGGACGGAAGCGCGGCAGCTCCGGAAAACGAAGTCGGCCCGGGCAGCCTGTGCTCCCAGCGGGCCCTTCTGATGTTTCGTCTTACTTGCTTTACAGAAAGGGGTTTATAAATCCACAGCCCGCTCTGCAGAGGCTCGGGCGGGGCGGAGGGAGGCTTCGCAGGCCTGTGCTGGCTGCCGGTCTCCCTGCACCCCCAGGGGCTGCCGCCAGCNTGCAGCTCCCCCACACTCAGCGCCGTAAATGGACACTCTGGGGCAGGCTTCCTTCTCTGCTGAGCAATGTGTCTCGATGTATTGCACACGCTCGGGGTCCCTTTCTCCTCAGTCCCAGCCCGCACTGTCCTACAAAACAATTAAAAGGCACAGCTTTAGGTGGAGGTGGACGGAAGCGCCGCAGCTCCGGAAAACGAAGTCGGCCCGGGCAGCCTGTGCTCCCAGCGGGCCCTTCTGATGTTTCGTCTTACTTGCTTTTCAGAAAGGGGTTTATAAATCCACAGCCCGCTCTGCAGAGGCTCGGGCGGGGCGGAGGGAGGCTTCGCAGGCCTGTGCTGGCTGCGGGTCTCCCTGCACCCCCAGGGGCTGCCGCCAGCGAGGGCCCCTTCCCCGCCGCCCTTCCGCCTAAACGAAAGGACTAAGTGCCAAATTCTTAAGGAAAAATCAAGCCAGAATGACGGACTCCTGCGATCTTTATCAGATGTTCTGGGCACATATGTGCTGGTGCTTTGAAAAATTGACAAATCGTTTGTGAGCAACAATAATTCTTCCCGCACTGTTACTTGATTAAGAATTTATTTCACTTTTTCCTGACAATCCGAGAGGCATTTCAATTTGAGGCTGAACTACGTTGAGGATGAAATGTCCACTCTCCGTGGGCAGGCGCTCTCACGGGGGTCAGAGACCCGTTGAGCCCCCTGGGCTTCCCGAGACCCGCCTGCTGCCGGTGCTCACAGCAGCGCGGGTGGGGCGAGGGCTCCGGGCCGCTCAGGGGGTTGGGGGGCCCCAGCAGCATCGACTACACAGGGCGTTTGCAAAGTGGAGAATCATTATGTTCCAGGTGTGTATCGTGTGCGTGCGCATGTGAAGAAATTTCTTGACGTAGTTCTCAAAGCACTTCAAAGCCTGCTGGGTGACTGGGGTTGGGATAACGGACCAGAACTCTAGACTCCGCTCTAATACCTTTTTTTTAAAAAGTAAATATTGGATTTGTGGGTCTTTTAAATAGATCAGGAACCACAGATGTTTTTAAGGAATGTCCCTGTCTGACGACGTCAAGGTCCTTGTCTACCCTGTTCACGGAGAACCCCTGCGCCCTGGGGAGGGTGGGCACAGAGTAGGCCTTGGATAAACATCTTCTGGGAAGAAAATGAACTCTGTTACCCCGTGTCATCCTCACAACAGCCTCAGAGGAAAGAGGAACGTGTATTCTCTCCCAGGTTTACACAGGATGCAAGTCTTCCAGAGGCCTGTGGCCACCTGAGTTGGGTAGGGCAGGGCCTGCATATGGGCCCTGCAATGTGTCCATGCCCTTTCTCCCTACCCCTGTGACAAGGTTCCCAGAAAGAAAAACACAGCAAAAAGTGTCTTTGAATATTTGAGTATTCCATTCACTGAATGATTACCAAATTTAAAGTTAGTAAATTGGGGTAAAAATCAAATAACCTCTCATCCAACTGGAGGGCGCCCTGGTGGACAAACGTATGGGCACAGAAGTCGCTGTGTCCACCCCCTTTCCCTGGGCCCGTGACACGGGGCCCCTCATCACAGTGCTGAGGCCTTTTTCCAGGTCCTGGTGGTCGATGGATTTCCTCCTTTCTGCCACGCTCTCTTCTGCCCTTAGATCTCCAGACACCTAAGGTCCAGGATCTCCCCTCGGGACACACACGCCCTGCCCTGGTGGGAAGTGCTGAGCCAGCGGCCCCACCTCACACCCCCGTCCTGCACCCCCTGCGGACCCAAGCCCTGGACTCCAACCAGCCGATAGTCAGCCTCCTCCTCCGGGGCTTCCTCTTTCTCAGGACACAGAGGACACAGAGAAAGGAAGCAGGCCCTGGAGACAAGCTAAAAACAGGAAGTGGGTGGGCACGGGTCTGGGTCTGCAGCAGCGAAAGAAGCCAGGATGAACAGCCTTGATGAGCAAGCGCTCACACTGTTACTTCCAGGATGTAATCCAGAAGATAACTGAGTGGGCTGGGGAGTGCACTGGTCAGCCCCCTCCCCTGGGGAGCTCAGGGGCTCTTCTCCTCCCCCTCCTCCCCCTTCACCAGCCAATACTCGCTCCCTGAGCAGATGGATGGATACCCACCTGACAGGTGTCTTCAGAGGAATCATACCCTTCCAGCCAGAAACCCTGCCGGCTAGAGGTTCCTTGGGGTTCATTGCCTTCCTTCATTGCTGTGATCCTCTGGGACCTGGCACTGCACCAGAGGAGCACGGACAAGTCTGCTCTGGATCTGCTGGGCAAGGCAAGGAGGAAAAGTGGGCCTCGTGACTTGCTCAAGAAGGAACAAGAAAGGAAAACTGCTTGTCAAATTAGCAATCGCGTGTGCTAAGATTCCATGTGGAGACAAGGAGGGGAAAACGGGAAAATTCCATAATTTGAGGTCTTCGATCTCTCATACAGCAGAGGTAACCAAGACAAGACACCACAAAGCCAGCGGCCTGGTTGTGACTCGGCCCACCATATCACTGCCTTCCTAAGGGCTGGTGCATATCTTCCAGGGTGGGGCATGTGGGAGAGAGGACAAGAAAACATTGTGAAATACAGGTTCGACAAACACAGTAGTTCTCCCAGTTCAGCGGGGATGGTCATGACCTCAGACGTTCCATGAGAGGCCCCAGTGCACACCGACTCTGGGCAGAAGTGCGCGTCTTAACTTTTAGCTAAGAAAGCAGGGTCATGGCACATAGCCTCGGGAAGTTCATCTTTTTTCTGTCAGCAAACTGGTTTGAACATGATTTCTGCCTATCACGTGCTGTGTAATTGGGCTCTTGAACTCTCTGAGCAACACCTATCTCGTGAGCCACGGGGTAATGCTAGCTGACTAATAGGGTGGGGAGGAACATACCGAGTTAGATTACCTACCCAAGGCTGCTATTAAAATGCCTGGGACCTTCTGAGACCTTCAACAAACGGTAGCTTACACTGTTACTTGGGACACAAGATTCAGGAAAACCTGGTACTGGGGGAGTGGAATAGATGGAGGCAGAAAGACTCAGCTATAGGTCAGCCCCGGCCCCAGCACTGCCCCAGAGAAGTCCAGGTGCAAGGTCAGAAGTGCCAGGAAGGGAGGGAAAGACGGCCTTGTTAGCACAGGGACATGAGACTCCAAACAGAAGGACCTGGCTCCGAATGCCCAGGAGGAGAATGCACTCAAGGCCAGAGCCCAATTCTTTCCTTTCTTCCCCACCCACACCCCGCCATGACATCGGAAACCCCCGTGTGAAGGGTACAGTGGTCTAGGGGGGCCTCAGGTCAGGGCCAGTGGCATTAACAAGGAGCAGGAGGCCCAGGGGAGGGAGGGAGTACTCTGAAGAGAGAGGGCTGCAGTGAGCCCAGAACGGCCTCTGGCACAGGGAAGAGGAGGGAGCCGTGATTCCACCAGCTACCACCAGAAGGGCCTCGATCCCTACAGACACAGTCAGACTCATGCCACCCAGCCTCAGGCACACGTCTTCTATCTAGGTGTGCAAGAGCGCCTGAGGGATGCTCTTCTCTCCTCGAGTAACCCACACCCAGCCAGGAACTTACTGATAAAACTCCTCCCTCCCTTCATCTAGACTCAGGAGACACCAGAACCCCGGCATGGTGGCAGGGGGTCTTAGAGGGGGCCCCACCCCTCACCTTGTAGAGGAGGACACGGGTGTCCTGGTTACAGTTTCCCAGTCATACACCTAAGAGATGGCTGCGGTATTTTACTCCATGAGGCTGCAGGTGGACGCTTGTCCTGCAACCTCGGGGAAAGGCCACCACCCTTCCGGTGTGCCACCAGTGAAGTCCAGGCGCAGGCAGTTCGGTCCAGGCTCTAATAAGCCATTGACCTCACACGAGCGACTGAACCTCACCTGACGCGGACACCGGCTCATAGTGCCCGCAGCGTTATGGATGGAAAATGAAGACAAATTCACACGGGCTACCGAGTCCTGTGGAGGAAAGGGGACGGCACGGCTACTCCCTCAAGGGGGGGGCACCTCAGAGCGGCCTGGCAACTCTCTCAAGGGGAGAGCGCCCCGATCCTTGCCTAGACAGGCTTTTATTGGGTTTTTGTGCAGGAGTTCAGGTACAACTTATGAATCATTGTCAGGCAGTAAGCAGTAGAGAGCATACAAAGAACTATTAGGGCTTCTTCTGAGTCAGGGTCTATCAGTTAAAAGGCTACAAAACTTTGGGAAACAAACTCATTTCCTGCTTATGCCTTTATCATTTAACTAAGAACATTCTCAGCAAAGCAGACTTCACAGGATTTTACATATCCTTTCTCAGGCCTGATCACCGAGGGAGCCCGCCCTTTCCAGCACAGGGCTGCACCACCCTCTGTCACTGTTCCAGGCTTAAGTCAGGCAGAGGAAGAAAATAGCCAAGGAATTTTCTGAGACTTCTCGTGGACTCAGGGAAGTCAGGCTTTGTCAAAGCTGAGAGGTGAGGGCCCATTACCCCCTTTCTCCATAGCCCCCTAAGCCCTTCCCTGGGGCCTCCATGTGATCATGCCTGTCTTAGGTCGTTCCCCCCTTGGGGAATCTTACCCGTCACTGGCTAACTGATTAAGCATTGGGGGCCAGTTATGGAAAAAGGAGCAGAAGCAGCGCTCCTGCCAGGGAGAGAAGCTTTGTCTCCTTACTGTCTCACAGTCTGAAGGTCGCTCACTCAGCCTTATCTATGAGGAGTTTACAGCTCCTGAAGCCAGACAGGGTGGTTCCCAACACTCACAGAACCTTGGCCTCATCGTCGTGAATCAAAATAATAACCTGCACAGGTCACCGAGAGGGCAAAATGAGGTAGAGTTGACTACAGCCAGTGTGGGCCTCCAACACCACAGGCATTCAGTAAGTCGGATTGCTGTCGTTGCCCTGCCACTGAGCTCCCAACAGCTGCAGAGAGCTTGAGGGTCCAGGGACCTTGGGAAAGAGGAGAAAGTGAAGGCCATGGGTGTCTATGGAGACTCTGTGTGAGGTCTGCTAAACTCAGGATCATACAGAGAGTGAGGTCACAGGCCAGAGCAGAACAGAGAGCTCAGAACTTCAAGTGCCTGTTGGCTGTTTTATTATGTGTTTTCTTCAAGCATTTGACCCTCTAGCAAAGGGGCTCCAGGCCAGTAGGAGGCGCCCAGAAAGTGACATGCACCCTGCAGCAGAGCCGTCCCGGGGGCAGCGGGCTTGCTGGGGCAGGAAGGGTCCAGTCATCCTCAAATGGTGACTGCAAACTTAAAAGGAAGGGAGGGAAAGAAAGGAAGAGAGACAAGAAGGAAACAATTAACCTTGAGAATCGTTCAGTATCGAAGTTACAGCCACTGACCCGTTGTGGGCAGCCACAGAGTTAACAGAACGAAACCAAAGCCATGGAAAGAGATGGTCTCCAGCCCACAGAGATCCCAGAGGCCGTTTTATGGACCAAGGTCCATATGTACAGTTTTTTAAATTATAATCCTACATTTAACTACCCAAAGTACAAAAATAACTCTATTTTAGATGTTTTCTAAAGGGAGGATTGAAAGGAAAAAAACAAAACTCATAGTTTACTCTAAGGACCAAAGCCAGCTACTTCAAATTCTGGGGGTTAGTTCCAGAAAAATATTACCGGCCTCCCCTGCAAGAACTGTGGATTCAGCAGTGAGGCCTTTCAGTGAGAAAGAAGGGAAGATCAGGAGAGAGAAGGGAGAATGTGTGTCTTCACCCTGAACCCTTCTCCAGGACAGTCCACATCTGGAACCACTAGCCGGTCGAAATGAAAAAGCACCTGGTAGGCTTGTGCTTGGCGAGCGGTGTCCTCGGGCCCATTTTCCTGGTCCCAAGTACAAAGTCTGTGTGCGTGTGTGTTTGCGTGCATGTCTGTGTGCACACATGTGGCTTCCCTGGTGCCTTACCTCTCCACACTGGAGAGAGACGAGCGTGTGTGTGGTGTGTGCAGGGTGGGACTGGTGGTGAGGATAGGACGGGGGGGGGGGGGCAGGAATGGGGAGGGTAGAGTGGAATGCAGAAAAGCTAGGATTTTTCTAGTTTAGAGCTTGAAGTAAAGCTGGCTCGTGATCCACCACCAGCTGAGGCCAGGCCCCAGCACAAGCAGCAGACCGGCCCACCCTGTCCTAGCAAAGGGAAGCTTTGGTCTGGAAATGCTAATTAGATGTTTTCCCTGCAGACTCCTCTGGTAAAAGATTTACCTCCAGCATGGACTTGCCTATAAACTCATTTCCCAGCACAGTTTAACTTATCTCCCAGAGGTCAAGGCCCTCTCTCTAAGCTGTTTTATAACCTTTAGATACCAGACAGTTGGACATTGGAAGGGTGATAATTTTAAATTCCTAGAGTCCTAGTCTTGATTTGCACCAAATGACCCTGGCAGATATCTAAGAAATAGAAGAGTCATCTAAGTTGTGACTCTTAATCTCAGTCTTCAGCTACTAAGGTTTCCTTGAAAGTACTAATAAAAGCCCTGGCTGGTGTGTCTCAGTGGACTGAGTGTCAGCCTATGAACCAAAGGGTCCCTGGTTTGATTCCCAGTCAGGGCACATGCCTGAGTTGCAGGCCAGGTTCCCAGTAAGGGGTACATGACAGGCAACCACACATTGATGTTTCTCTTCCTCTCTTTCTCCTCCCTTCCCCTCCAATAAATAAATGGTAGTAATAAAAGTCTGAGAAGCTTCCTGGAGATTCTATTTTTGAAAAAAAACACAAAACTATTTCTTCATTGGCCTACTGTAATGCTGCAAATACTTAACTAGACTCTCAAGGGGGGGGGTGTTGCTGTTGCTTTTAGCTAAATTTATGTTGATTCATTTTAATAACACAGGCAATTTGTGGTTCACCAGAAAATCCAATTTGTGAAAAATCCAAACATAAATTAGAGTGGTTCCTTATGTAATAGAAATGTTTCTCATTTCACCAAAATATTCACAGTGTTTAAATGTTAATGTCTGCTTATACATTTGACCCTAATCTTTTAATAGGCATTGAGCCACAGTAAGTTTGTAGTTACAGTCCTGCCAGGTCCCTTGGGAACTGTTTTAAGTTCTGACACAAATGTTTTAACAGGCAGCTATCCTGGGAGATGGCTAGCATCCTTTTTGAATGTTGAGAATTTTAATGAGGATAAAATTTAACTCAAATGAAATTTAATTTGACTATTCCATCTCTGCATGACTACATGGACATTCCCCTCCATTTTTATAGCAATTAAAAGTTGTTGTTTTTTTCCACATACTTGGCCCCGCTCAGGAGACTTTAGGTCGTTGTCTGTCCTTTGTTTATTAGACTTGACACATTAGCAAACTGGAAACTGTCCTGAGTGTCAGGCTCTGGGAAATGACAACAGCTGGATCCTGTCCCACGAGGGCCTGGGCCCGCCCAGGGAGCTCAGGCCTTGATTCCCCGGGAAAGAAGATGCTATATATAGAACCCTTGGCCTTTGGGGGGCCTTTGCAGTTTAAGATTTTAAACAGGATGATTGCGATATAATTATAACACCAGGCTGACTTATTTAGTATCCCTTGAGATCAGAGCCTGAGCCAAGCACTTGGTGCAAGCAGTTTCTCTGAGGAGTTATACCAGGAGGCAGGAGGCAGGAAGCTGGCAGAGCTAGGGAAGGGGAAGGCTCATGTGAGGGTGCATTGAGAGGTCCCTGCTGTGGGCACTGCAGGGGGCGGGCTCCGCTCTGCTGGGGCTTCTGGGTCCTGGACAGAATTCCTCCCCACCCCATACCCCACACCCCACACCACACACACACACACACACACACACACACACTGAAAACCATTCCCCTGAGTGCTGCCTGGTGCTTTAAGCCTCCCGCAGCTCTGAGCTGCTCTGTTGGAGCCGAACAAGCCTTCAGTGCTCTGGCTAGGCTGGAGTCAGCTGCCCTCCCTCTTCGTCTCTCCTCCCAAGGATCGTGCACTCTGGGGAAGCCAGGCAACCCCTGCCCTCTGGAGAGACCCAGCAGGTGAGGAGGAACGGAAGCCTCCGCCATGTGGGGGAGCAGAAAAGAGGGTCCCCCAACCCCAGTCAAGTCTCAGGGCCTGCGGCTGACAGCTTGACAGCTTGACAGCAACCTCAAGACAGACCCTGGGCCAGACCTGCCAACCTCGGGCACACTGAGACTCCTGACCCTCAGAAACTATGGGAGAATACTTTTTTAGTTGGTTTTAAGCTGCTTAATGTAGAGGTAATCTGTAATGCAGGCACAGAGAACTAAGACAGTGTCCACATAAGGCAGGATATTACGTAGTAATAAAATATCAGCTTTTTGAGGAATGCTTGGTGACATGGAAAAGCGGTGCGTGGACAGTACGAAGCGCAGGCAGCAGGCAGGAGAGCATCTGGGAGGGTGTGCCCCGCGTCTGTTGTTTTTGTTGGACCGGCATGTGTCCCTTCCCTGGTTCTTCTCCGAAAACTTCCCATTCTCACGGGGAAATGATTCCACGTGTCCCCAGTGGTGCTGACTTCAAGCCAGCAAGGTCAAAGGAGTGAGTCCCACCAAATTTATTTATTTTATTTTATTTAATTATTGTTCAAGTACAGTTTTCTGTCTTATATTCCCAGCCCTGCCTACTGCCCCCAGTACTCCCCACCTCCCTCCCATTTCCGCCCCCACCTTAGTTATTGTCCATGTGTCCTTTATACTTGTTCCTGTGAATCCTTCCCCTTTTCCCCTGTGATTCTCTCCCCTCTCCCCTCTGGTCCCTGTCAGCCTGTTCTCTATTTCAGGGTCTTTGGTTATATTTTGCTTGCTTGTTTGTTTTGTTGTTTAGCTTCCTGTTAAAGGTGAGATCATATGGTATTTGTCTTTCCACACCTGGCTTATTTTACTCAGCATAATGCTTTCCAGTTCCATCCATGCTATTGCAAAGGGTAGGAGCTTCTTCTTTCTTTCTGCTGCATAGAATTCTATTGTGTAAATGTACCATAATTTTTTGATCCATTCATTTACTGGCGGACACCTAGGTTGCTTCCAGCACTTGGCTATTGTAAATTGTGCTGCTATGAATATTGGGGTGCATAGGTTGTTGTTGTTGTATTTTACAATGATATTTGCCTTCTTTTTTTAAAATATAATTCTTATTCAAGTACAGTTTTCTGTTTTATATTCCCTGCCCTGCCCCCCCAGTGCTCCCCACCTCCCCCCATTTCCGCCCCCCACCTTAGTTATTGTCCATGTGTCCTTTATACTTATTCATGTGAGTCCCTCCCCTTTTCCCCTATGATTGTCTCCCCTCTCCTCTCTGGACCCTGTCAGCCTGCTCCGTATTTGAGTGTCATTGGTCATATTTTGCTTGCTTGTTTGTTTTGTTGTTTAGCTTCCTGTTAAAGGTGAGATCATATGGTATTTGTCTTTCACCGCCTTGCTTATTTCGCTCAACATAATGTTCTCCAGTTCCATCCATGATGTTGCAAAAGGTAGGAGCTCCTTCTTCCTTTCTGCAGCATAGAATTCCATTGTGTAAATGTACCATAGCTTTTTGATCCAGTCATTTACTGATGGGCATCTAGGTTGCCTCCAACTCTTGGCTATCGTGAATTGTGCTGCTATGAACATTGAGACGCATAGGTTCTTTTGGATTGGTGTTTCAGGGTTCTTAGGATATAATCCTAATAGTGGAATTGCTGGGTCAAAAGGCAAGTTCATTTTTAGTTTTCTTAGAAAGTTCCATACTGTTTTCCATAGTGGTTGTACCAGTCTGCAATCCCACCAACAGTGAACTAGGGTCCCCTTTTCCCCACAACCTCTCCAGCACTTGTTGTTTGTTTCTTTGTTTGTGATAGCCATTCTGACTGGTGTAAAGTGGTATCTCATTGTGGTTTTAATTTGCATCTCTCTGATAGCTAGTGATATCGAGCATCTTTTCATGTGTCTCTGGATCCTCTGTATGTCCTCCTTGGAGAAGTGTCTGTTCAAGTCCTTTGCCCATTTTTTAATCAGGATGCTTGTCTTCTTAGAGTGGAGTTGTGTAAGTTCTTTGTATATTTTGGAGATTAAACCTTTGTCTGAGGTATCATTGGCAGATATGTTTTCCCAAACAGTTGCTTCTCTTTTTATCTTAATACTGTTTTTCCTTAGCCATGCAGAAGCTTTTAATTTTGTAGAGATCCCATTCGTTTATTCTTTCCTTTATGTCCCTTGCTCTAGGAGAGGTATCAGTAAAAATATTGCTGTGTGAAATATCTGAGATTTTCCTGCCAATGTTCTCCTCTAGGACTTTAATGGTGTCACAGCTTATATTTAAGTCTTTTATCCACCTTGAATTTATTTTCCACCAAATTTAAGTAGCTCCTTCCCTTGGTACGTGGAGACCGGACTCATGGCTACTCTGTGACCACTGACCCTTACCCTGTAATGGTACAGACCTGTGGGTGCCAGCTACCTGCTGCCTCCCTGGGCACCGCCTTGGCCTGCCTGTCGGAGCTCCCTGGCCTGGCCAGACCACCTGGATTCCCCAGGGCCCTGAGTGGCCCTGGTGCTTGTAGGACTGGCCTTCCCCCAGTCCCCAAGACGAAGGGCACCCTCCATGTGTGTGGCTCTCATCCTAAAGCTCGGGCTCTTCTAGCCCACCCTAGCTCTCTACAGTTACCCCACCATATGGGGCCCTGCTCTGTGACGTAATGTCCGAGTCCAATTTTATTTCATTTTTAAAAAGATTTCATTTATTTAGCCATAGAGAGAGGGGAAAGGAGGGAGAAAGAGAGAGGGGGAAACATCAATGTGTGGTTGCCTCTCACACACCCTAACTGGGGACCTGGCCGGCAACCCAGGCTTGTGCCCGGACCAGTGATCGAATCGGTGACCTCTCAGCTCACAGACTGGCACTCAGACCACTGAGCCACACCAGCCAGGGCCCAATTTTATTTTTTAATCAAAGTACACAATATACAAACAACAGACTTTACACCCTCCGCCCCACACACACACTTGGGTTCTGCTTCTCTGACATAACCATTTTTAAATCTTTCAGCTTTTAGTCTTTCAGACGTTCCATACCAATCTGAATGACAGGCTCATTCTAGAGACCTTTGTGTGAATTGTGGACTTTAAACAACCCAGACACCTGTTCTAGAACACAGAGATTTGCCCACTCTAAACTTTGGGTAGTTATGTAACGACTTTCAGATCTTTTATTGAGCACCCAGAACTTTAAACAGTACATCCTGACTATTTCTCATTATTGCAGCTATCTAGAGTGTCTCCAGAATTCCCAGGGTGAGAAATGAGGATACGAAAATTGCTAGACTTTTCTCTCCGCCTTCTCTTCCTTTCTCCTGCAACGAAAGCATTTGCCAGAAGTATCTTTATTTTTACATTGTCGAGCTTAACAACCTTTACATTTTGACCTGAAGTTTTTTTCTTTTTTAAGATTTTATTTAGTTATCTTTAGAGGGGAAGGGAAGGAGAGAGGGAGAGATATCAAGGTATGGTTGCCTCTCATGCTCCCCCTGCTGGGAACTGGCCTGCAACCCAGGCATGTGCCCTGAGTGGGAACCGACCCACCCCGATCCTCTGGTTCACAGGCCTGTGCTCTATCCACTGAGCCACACCAGTCAGGGCTTGGTCTGACGTTTTTACTGTGAGGAGTCCCTCGCCCCATCGGTGGGTGGGTGAGCAGAAGGAAAACGCTCAAACGCACAGTGGCAGAAATAGTGCGCATCTGTTATCTCTGGTAGAGAACAAGGTCCAGCTGTCGGGGCAAAGTGCACAGCAGGGAGCACCCGGCTCCCTGGCCTCACTTACTGTCAGAAAGTGGGGGCGGGTCGCCCCGGTTCAGGGGGGCCTCCCTTCCTGGAGCAGGATTTTCTACCCGAATTCCTTGAGGCAGCTGGAAATAAAAGGCTCTTCTTTAGTCTTTGGCTTCTTAAAAGTAACCAGCTTAAAATCATCAATACCCCCAAAAGGCCTACTTGGGGGTTGCAAACTCTGCCCCCCTCTCTAGTAAAGGCTCTAAGTTAAGCACGTTTCTTGTATCCACTATGTACTCGTATTTATCATTTTTCATTTACAGTTTTCATTTACATCCACTATTTACTCTTGGAACACATGTGATCATTTCTTAGCCATTATTCTCCTGGGGGCTCCCACGTTGACCCTTCACAGAGTCCACAGGCTACAGTGACCCCTGACGTCCCAAGTAGATTTAACAGGACAATCCAGGGAACTCCTGACAATGTGCCATCTCCACTAGATGTCAGCAAAGCGCGAGAGCAGCCTCGCCACCGCGCAAGTGCAGATCCTTATTCAAGGTTCCTGCGCCTGACTAGCCGCCCCGTGATGCCGTCGCAGGAGGTCGGGAAGCACGGGGATCAGCAGGGCTCTACGAAGTGCCCCTCAGCCTTGGCTGCGGCTTGGCAATCTCCTGGAGCTCTGTGTCTGTCTCACTCTACCACAAAACGGAAAACCTTTGCAAGTTGATGCTTGGTTAATAACACTTTACAATTTAGCATCCTTTTCATTGGAAACATCTTGCCAAAGATTTTTTATAGCAATTAACACACACTTGCTGTGCATCCGCCATCCTTACTCAGGGCACGAGGAACCTGGCCTGGTCCAATGGCTTTGCCTGCCGGCGGCACCAGAGAACTATTTGCCTCAAAACCGGCCACAGAAGACAGGAACATTACTGGTTTTAACTCTTGCTCTCTGCCTCTAGGAGACCGTGATTAGCTGCCTACAAGAAGAACCTGTGGCTGGTAGGGCCTGAACTTCTTGTAGGCAGAGTGAGGACATTCTCCTTCCCAGGAGGAAAAGGGAAGCTCCTGTTGGGCTCTGGCAGCTGGATATGTTGGGAAGGCCGGGGCAGATCTGATGGGACAGCGTGTCGGAGATGCCCTCGACTACCCCCTCCGTTCTCCTTCTTGGAGGGTGTGCTGCGTAGGGTCTTGAGTGAAACACTGGCCCACCTAATATGGAGCCTAACATCCTAAAAAACAACCCAAAGTGCAAGAGTTCACATAGGCAGGGCGACCTGGGAACTGGAGCAGGAAATCTCGGGGGGGGCGGGGACTGATGCCCAGCGGTCTGCCAGGGCCCGGGAGCATTCTGTGATGACCAGTTTCAGTCCCCGGGGGGGGGGGATAATTAGATTGAGAACTTTGACCTGGAAGGCAGTATTTCCTGGGTGCCAGTCACGGACATCACACAAGAAACGATTAAATACAGTGTTCAACTGAGAGTGTGATATAAGCGAAGGAACGCAGTCTGGCTGAGGCTGAATAAGCAGGAAGACCGTTTTCAGGGCAGGGGCCGTGTGAGAAGCATGAGAATGGGTCTAGCAAGCGTGTGCAAGCTTGGTTTTGCCGGAAGCCACAGAAGGTGTCGTCCAGTCCACCGTGGCACAATGTCATGTCTGCATCCCCACCTCTGCCTGACTTGACCCTCCTTGGCCCAGGCCTGAAGCCAGCTGCCACACTTCACAGGGACCCACACACGGCTACTGCAGGGGCAATCTGAACGTGTCACCCACTCTTCACAGCAAGCTGAGCTTTTTGCAAAAACAATTCAATTTGAGGTCACTCTCCTGCTCAAAACAACAACAACAACAACAAAACTGTGTTTTTTTCATTGCTCTTAGGGAAAAATCTGAAATCCTTAGGAACGCTTGCCAGGCACTCCATGGTCCAGCTCCCGCACATCTCTCTAGGCTCCATCCCTGGCTCCCACAGGGCCCAGGTGCTAGATGGAAGGGCCCCAAATTAGCCAAACACACTTTCCAAGCACCTGGAAATGGCCTATCGCTCTGCATGGGGCTCCTTCCCTTTTTTCTTCTTCTTTTTTTTTTTAATTATTTTTTCCTTTTTTCTTCACCCAGATCACTCCCCCTTGTCTTCAGGTCCCACCTTCAACTTGACTTGACCCAAAAAGTCTTCCTGGACACCTGTGTGATTGGCTCGCTTTTTCTATTGCCCCTGGGGCAGCTCATGCCCATCTATTCTGCTGGACGCTAGGCTGCACGAGAACAGGGTTTTATGTGACTTGCTGACCCTGTGTGTCCAGCACCTGAGTAAGACTCAGTCACTTAAAGAAGGAAGGAGTGTAAAGTTTGAAAACCATTAAATTGGCTTCCTAAACTCAGGTGCATAAATCATTGCAAATAGGATGATGGGACATTGTTGGACATTTTAAGTTTTTTGACAGACACTGCCAAACACATATTGAAACATATTTACACTATTGGAAACAGAACTCACTTTCATGTGAATTTTTGAGAATCCAAATAAAAAGCGTACCTCCGCTTTTTATTGAAAAATAAGAGATTTTTTTTTCAGGGAGATGTATTGAAAAATAGTCAGTCCTCTTTTCTGGAAACTCATTCAAACTATTGTCGCCTCATTTGGGCATCCACTGTAGACAAAGCTGGTTATTATTTTATTTCATATCTGGGCTCAGTGATATGCCCTGTGAAAGGAGAACAGTATCTCTCTTGTTCACTGTATCCCCGGGACCTGGAAATGGTCTGGTACACAGTAGGTGCCTAATAAATGAGTGAATGATGCTGTAACAATATAACTGCGCTTAGTGGTGGGCATCTGTCAGATGATGTTGGGTGCGCACTAAACACCGTCCTAAACAAAGCACTTTCCAAGGGGCTTCAGTCATGCTTGTTCATTTCCTATGAACATCAAAGACCAGCTGGCTACTCCTGGCACTTTCTCTTCCTTCCGGCCCTGCTAGGCTTCCACCTTGCCCCAGGGCAGACAAGGATGCGAGGATGGGAAGGGCTCAGAGAGGCAGGAAAGCCTGAGAGGTGCTGAGCTCCCAGACTCAGGACCAAGCAGACAGCAAAGAAAGAAGGCCGGCAGAGCTCCCTCACTTTGGGATGTATAGTCATCAGTGACCCAACTCCGTCTACAAAGAGCCTGGTGCCGAATTCTCTACCTTCTTGTTGGTCTCCAAGCCTCCCCTTCCAACCCTGCGTCACCCAAATCAACTCTAACTTTCGTCGCCTAAGGGTTTCCAAACTGCTTTTTATAAAAAGATGGAGCCGAGGTCTGAAGAACTCTCAGTAAATTTTTGAGAGATCAGAAGACCACATGCAGCTGGCTGTGGTCCCAAGTCACCAGACCCACCCCCATCTGTATTACTGGGGGTCACAGAACACGATCCCACTGGGAGTCCCCTTTCTTCAACGGGGCTGTAAAATCTGTCTGTGTCCTTCGTGTTTTCGTGGATTTACAAGGTATCTCAGGTTTAAAAAAGAGTAGACTGTCCCAGTAATCAGGGTGGGTACAGATTTGGAGGCCAAAGACAGCAGCTAAGAAAGCGCAAGGGAAAGATGAGGTGGACATTACCGATGAGCTGTGTATAGGTCATTGGAGTATTTGATGAGAAGCCTTATCAAGAAGTAAGGTATTTTGAAATCCCAGTTTTATTCTTCTCAGTAAGATAATGGATAGATTAGAAAATATTTATCCTGTGACCAGAGTTTAAAAGAAAGAGTAAGGTAGGGCTTTAGACAGGTGGAGACAGGTTCTTATTTAAAATCACGGGTATGTTGGCTCTGCCTCTGGTTGTATTTAGCAAGAAAGAGTAAGTACCTTCCAGGGACAATCAACTGTTCACCAAAAAACTTTTTTTAATTTTCCAGAAATGTAATCTTTAATGTCAAACCATGGATGACCACAAAACTTATAAAACATTACATTGTTCTAAAATGACAACAGCTGGCTGGTGTAGCTCAGTGGCTTGAGTGCGGGCCTACAAACCACACGATCGTGGTTCGATTCCCAGTCAGGGCACATGCCTGGGTTGCAGGCCAGTTCCCAGCAGGGGATGTACGAGAGGCAACCATACATTGATTTTTCTCTCCCTCTCTCTTTCCCTTCCCCCTCTAAAGATAAATGAATAAAATCTAAAAAAATAATAAAATAAAATGACAATAAATACCAGTCTATCAACAATTGAATCTAAAAAGCAAACCAAGCAAACCAAAGAACAGATCCAAAAATCATGGATACAAGGAGCATTTTGACGGTTTCCAGATGGAAGGGGGATGGGAGAATGGGTGGAGAGGTGAGGGAACTAAGAAACACAGACAGGTAGTTACAGAACAGCCCTGGGGACATAAAATACAGCATAGGAAATGGAGCAGCCAAAGAACTTACACCCATGACCCATGACATGAACAATGGTGGGGGGACTGCCTGAGGGAGTGGGGGTGCTGGGTGGAGGGAGGGAAATGGAGAAAAATCTGGACAACTGTAATAGCATAATCAATAAGACATAATTTTTTAAAACATCACATTGTTCACCTATAGAATATATCAGTTGTAGGAAACTGAATCTGTTCAATTGTGCGGCAAGCTCACGGGTCCTTGCTAAATGACTCTGTGTAGAGTCATCTTTAGTTAGAGATCGTAGACTTTGTGGGCCCAGCTTTCGCCTTCCTGGCAGACCTTCGAAAATAAGTTGTTCTGTATCTAAAAATTCCAAGCCTGCTCCATGGAACACTATTCTCTGTGTATAATACAGAACTGGTGTGTAGAGATAATCCTGGGGATAAAAATGGAACTGGGCCAATAAGCATATAAAGGGGGCTTGGATTCATTAGTCATTAGGAATTGCTCATTAAAACCATGGTTCTGTGCCTTAAATGAAAAAGACAGAAAATGCCTGCTTCTAACTGCTGTGAAAAGGTAATAGAGGGAAACCCTCTGAAGAGGAGTTGAGTGGCCAGAAGGGGGAGCTCTCACACAGTACTTCTCCTTGTCCGACCGGGGACTAAACTAGACAGAATCGTGCATTAGAAACCCCAACAGGAACAGTTGTATATTTTCCCTCCTGCAAGGAATAGCTACCCGGGAACTCCACTGGGGAGTGAGAAAACCGTCATTTGCCTGAACTCTTGACTTTCCTTCAAACCAACCCCTCCCAAAAGGACTTTTCTCCTTTTTTCCAGGAAACATTCTTTTCCTTTGTTTTTCCGCACTTGCCAATGACTTCTGCTGTAGCTTGCTTGCCCTGAACTGCAACCCTTTGCCGTCCTCAAACAAACCCACGAGCTGGTAAAGTAATCGAGCATTCTGTGTGTGAGGTGAGCACTATGCAGGCTGCCCACACAGGCCGCGGGGCCCAGCTAGTCCTGGCTACGTAGCCAGCCTCAGGGCATGTGCGTGTATTCGCCCCCAAACGCGAACGGTGTCGTTCAAACGGAAAATTGCGTCCATCAACACTGTAAGTGGTCAGATGTAACTTAGTCACAAAATCAAATACTAGGTGGTGACGAGAAGGAACGAGACCCCACTTCCTGCCGTTGGGGGACCCGGGAGGCCGGAATCTACCAAGTCCCTCCTCATTCCCCCAGACCGCCTGCAGGGCCCTGCAGGGTCTCAGGCGCAGTGCCGGCTTCCCTCCTTCCCTCTTCTGCCCACCTTCTCCCTTCAATCAGACCATGAAAGGAAAAGCCAAGGCAATTTTTTTTTTGGTAAAAATTTATTGAAAAGTTTTAAAGTCATCTAAGAAAACTGGGGAAACAAAAAAAGAGATCATTGCTCTGGAAGCACTCAGGGTCCTCCGCGGGGGAGGGGCGGGTCTGGGGACTCAGACCGCGCGTCAAGCCCCGGACTGGCCGCCAGCAGCCTACTCCTCGGTGCTCACGGGGGGGGAGCCCCCGGGTGGCTCCTGCCTGGAGGGATGCAGGCACATCCCTGCTGAGGGGAGCTTCGGTCTCCTGGGAGGTTCCCAAGGGGACAGTCTCAATGGGTGTTCCGCTCACATCCTCTGCAGGGCCACCCTCTCCCGCAGCTGCCTGGCTGTGCGCCTGGGTCCGGGCTGTGGGCTGGGGCCCAGGACCCTCCGGGGAGGGGTCGCAGCTTTCCTTAAGCAAACGTCCACATCTGGGGCACTGCCCGCAGGACAGCCCGCAGAAACAGTGGAGTGAGTCCCAAACCGCGGGGCTGTGCTGAAAGGGGTCGCCCAGCTTGGGGTAGAGAGGCAGCGCCCAGGGCCCCCAGGTTTCCTGGAAAAAATGCACTAAGAACTTTCCGGAGTCCCCCTCCTTCGATGCAGAGTCCCAGGCCCGCTTTCGACAGGAAAAACAGGGGTGTGTCATCAGCATAGTTTCCATGTGAGGGGCCTGAGGAACTAGGGTGCCTGAGCAAAGGGCCAGAAGGGAAGTTTGCCCTGCCCCTTAGTCCGAAATCAAACAAGGGCAGGATGCCGGGCCGGATTCCTCTTTGCAGAACTGCCGCTTCCCAGGTGGTATTTTCCGAAGTGGGGTGGATTGTGGTGCAGAAGCGGAGTGGGTCAGACTTCAGTAGAGGACCTGGTAAAGAAGAGATTCTTTAGAGGTGCCTACAGCTTCTAACCATCACAGAAAGTCTGTCTGCTTCTCATGGGTCTCCTGCAGGTGGGCACTGCTGGGCGCGGTGGGCCAGGCCCCGTTCACCACACCACTTGGTGCTAGAGCCAGAGTGGACTTGGAATCTCCACACAACCCTGTGCTGGGAAGAGGGGGTAGCTCCATGTCTGGGGTGAGCAGTGGGGAGAGGAAATAGGCGGGTGGAAAAACACCAGCCCCCTCTCCCAGATACTGACTTACAGCTACATGTTTCCAATTTCTACTCTTGGACACCCCCATTGGAAGGCACTAATTCATTTTTAAGTGCAGGTGAGCAGAAGGTACCAGATCACAGGCTCTGGGATTCAGACTGTCTGGGCGCAAATATGGGCGCCAACGTTTGCAAGCTTTCTGTCAATAGCATCTCTAAAACCTCAGGGTTTTCCCCGGTAAAGTGCACAGTAAGAGCACCCACCTCAGGGAGTCACTGTGTGCACCAGAGAAAGTGCTTTCCCAAGTGCCTACTGCAAGGACATTGCTCCATTCACATCCAGTGTTCTTTAGGGTAGAAACTTGTCATCCATAAAGAATAAATGCAAAAATAAGTGACCGTCAAGGAGTTTTAGAGTGTTCTCGCTGTGAAAGGATACTTTTGACTCTGTATGTTAAATAGACTGTGGAGTTACTTTGTAATTCGTGTGCCCGTGATCAGTTTCTGATCCCCTGTTTACAGAGTCACTGGGGGAAGCGAATAGTTTTCCTCCATCAGTCATAGAGATTGACTGTGCCTTGTTTCTGTTTAATGGGCTGATTCTGCTCATCAGACACAGTCTAATTCAACTAACAGACATTGAGAGTGGTCCTTGTGCTAGGCACCGTGTGGAGGGCTGGGCACACAAAAGTGTCCCCTGACACTCTCGGTCTAGTCGGAGAGCCTGCAGGAAACACCAGGACCCCCAGGGTCGACTTGACCACCGGCAAGAACACGCTGAAGGCCCACAGTATCTCCCAGATTGGCTCACATTTTATGATGAGGTACTGAACTGAAATAATACGGGTTTTTAAATCCAAGAATATAGAAAACTGAGAAATTCAGAAAAGGCAGTTTAGATCCCACAAAACGGCAGCAACCAGAAGCTTTGGCGGTAGCAGCAGGTAGTGGACACGGGAGGACACGGGAACCACAGGCGACTCGCACAGCTGGGTGAGGCTGACATGCGTGATAGAAACTTCTGCTGGGGCGAGGAGTGGCGGGGAGCCGCCTGTGCAGAACCATGCGGTCCTGACCACACAGCCAGAGGGACCTCCTGGACAGCTGTGGCTCCTCCCAAGGGGCTGGGTACATCCAATGCAGGCATGTCACTACTCTGATCAAGGGCAGGGGGAAGCCGGGGATGAAAAAAGGAGGGCGGGCGCCCTTTCCATGTGGCCCAGTTTGTTTGGAGCATTGTCCTGTGCACCAAAGGTTGCAGGTTCAATTCCCTGTCAGGGCACAGGTCTAGGTTTCGCCCCAGGCAGGGTGTGTATGGTAGGCTGTGGATAGGCAGTGGGTCTTGGTCTCTCTCTCTCTCTCCCTCCACTTCCTCTCTCTCAAAAATCAATAACTAGATCCTCAGTGAGGTTTTTTTTATTTTAAAGAGGTGGCTACAAACAGAGCAAGGTGGGATATCTGCCAAAGGGTTTGAAGAATAAACAAGAGGAATATTAAGAGGAGGGGAAGCTGAAGAAGGAAAGAGCTAAAAGGAATCATTCATGAAAAGGGAAGACAGGTTAGACTTTGAGGGGACGGCTAACCCAGCGTCATCCAAGCCAGTTCCCATCTGACTGCCTGCCATTCCTCTGTGCAATGTCCATGGAAGTCGGTGGGCACACAAATCACTTAGGGGTCTTGCTGAAAATGCAGATTGTGACTTAGTAGATCTGGAGCTAAAGATTCTGCATTTCTAACTGGCTCCAGATGATGGCGATTCTGTACTTTTGGCTACACATGAGACCCACCTGCAGAGCTTTAAGGAGAAAGCAGTGCTCAGGCCTCCCCCTCGCCAGTGACGGTGTCTTGCAGCTCAGTGCCTGGGTGTCCGTGTTTTTAAAAGCCCCACAGATGACCGTGGCCTCAGAGAAGGCTGACAGCTGCCACTCTAGAGAAACACAGGGATCCCCGAGTCTCAGTACTTCCAGAGTAAATGCTCCCGGCCGTCCTCTTTTCTCTACCGTTGCTTTCTGTGCTGGTTCCCCTAGAAGCTTCTCCACCTTCCTGCAAGATCCCCTTCTCTTCCTATGTTCTTTAGCTATCACACTTGGAGACAGTCCGGGAGCCACACAGACCTGCGCCTTACTGCCTCCCCGACCCCAAGCCCACCCGAAGCACTGGGTTTAATCAGGACCCCCTACCTGTGAAGGTGACCAGGAATAGGCGCCCTGTGCCGACCCAGCTCCCAACTGGAGCTTGCCTCTCTGCTCACTCTCCCAGCTGCTCCTTGATGGAGAATAATAAGCCGCCTCAGGTAAGCTCCCAATCAGTTGAGCCCCAATGCTAACAACCTGATCTTACTCCAGTTCCTCAGCTAATTCCTAGGTTCCTTCCAGGCCTGGATTTGACGCCCAGGGAACGAGATCATGAAGGAGGAGGCAAGAGGTGATGTGTATACCGAGAGCCCACTGGACCTCATCTTCTTCTCCCAACGGAGCCATCAGAGAAAAACTTTGAGAAATCATCTGGGCCCTTCTCAGCGACAGGTGAATTACAAACGAGGGTGGTTGGAAAGAGGGGGCAACACCTGAGGACAAAAACGCTCTGCATTTTCCTCCATCATTCTCCACCACACCCGAAGCGCCTGGTGTGCTCAGTGGGTGCTGGTGTGTACGAAAGGGCAAAAATGTTCAGGATCAGAGAACTGAATTTCAAGTCTCCGGCCCTCAGCTGATCAAAACACTGATGGTAGCCAGGTGATGCTGAGCATTCGTTCTTGACTTTTTTGTGGTGAAAGTTGTCAAATACAAAGATAACACGAGCTTAAAACATGAAACTCCTTTCTGCGACTTGAGTGAAAAACAGACAGAAATGAAATGTATCCCTTCAATGCTGGAAAGCAGGAGAAACATTAGGGGAAACATTACCAGTGGTAAATAAAGAGCTACCGTGTGTATAAAGACAAAGGACCCTCTAACGGCCCTGTCCGCATCCCCACCACCTTCCCTGCAGGGCACAGCCTTCCGGCCACCCCTCTTCAGTGAAGGTCCTGGGAGGCGCAGAGAACAGTGTGAGGCCAGGAGGGAAGACCCTGCAGAATGGGGACAAATGAGGGTCTGGCTCCTTCGCTGCAGAAAGGAACCATTAGGGAAGGAAGGCTTTTTTTTTTTTTTTTGTCTTTAAGATATTCCCCCAGAGCTAAGGACAAAGGGAACTGACCTCCCAGTAGGACAGCTGCGCCACTCCACTCCCCTCCTCCCCAGACTCTGCTGCCCTTTCTGCCTGATTCACAAAATGTACCCTCTCTGCCTATTATGGGGCTTCTGCCCCCACGTGCAGTCCCACAGGAGAAGCTGAGGCCTCAGGACCCTTGCCCCTGGTGGGCACGAGGCTCACTGAGTTCTGACTGGCCCCAGGCCTTGGCTGCAGGGAAGTGTCTGGGTTGAGGGTGTATGTCTTTTTGAAACAGAGCCTCTCAAAGCTTGTTTATGTTACTGACTATTCTTTGTTTTTAAAAATGCCCGAAGGAAAGGAATCTGGCAAAAGGTAGAAGATGGAGGAGGAAAGAAAAACCTGGGGCCAAGGAAGAGGGAGGAGAGAGGGGAAGTGTTGAGATGACACTGTGTCCCAGTTAGGGTCCCCACGTCCTCTCACTTTGTCTGGGTTCAGGGGGAAAGGCTTCCAGTTTGCCTTGATTGTTTCAGCTGCAGTGTTCTGTGGGGCTGCAGAGCTCCCACGTGGAGCCGAGACAGGTGTGGAAGCTAATGTCAGCGGTTACCTTCAGTGATTTCTGCCTGGCCGAGAAAGCCTCTGAAAATCATCAACTCCAGTATTTTCAAAGATGCTTCCACAGCCGAAGGTGACTTTATAGCTCGTCACCTGGTGGCAGTGCCAGTCCCACTGAAAGCATTATTGGAAGACAGGCGTTCATTCCTCCTGCAGAGGTTCAGTATTTTTTAAAAGGCTGCAATGGATGAGGCTTTTAAAATATCAAACATTTCTGTTCCTAAGTCATATCAGTTGTGACTGTATGAACAGTTTCCGGAAATGTGTAATACAAACATACTGTGCAACTGAGTTGTGCCATAACTTCATACAGCCTTTCTGAATGCTTTCGAATCATGACTCACACAGAAGAGGGAAATGTTTGGCACCTAGAATAAAGCAAAGAGGATTGGGGAGAGGTTTGTTTGGCCCAGTTTAAAAATCATTACTTTATTATATTATTATTATGATAAAAACAAAGTGTTCAGGAAAACAGTAAATACTGAATTTTATAAAATTCCCAGGTACATCTTTGAAATTTTGTGATAAATCTGAGTTTGTTTCTATTTTTGTAAAGATTTTATTTATTTATTTTTAGAGACAGGGGAAGGAAGGAAGAAAGGGAAGGAGAGAAACATGAGTTGCCTCTCTCATGCCCCCGACTGGGGACCTGGCCTGCAACCCAGGCATGTGCCCTGACTGGGAATGGAACCAGAGACCCTTGGGCTTGCACGCCAGCACTCAATGTACTGAGCTACATCAGTCAGGGCAAGCTTGTTTCTTTATATCAGTAAATTCCTGCAACTCACTGGTAGACAAAAAGTTGAGGTCGCTGAAAGAATTTTGAATTCACCAGGCACCGATTACATTTAAGTCACAAACTGGAACACAAAACCATGCTTCTTCCTGTTTCATGACATGGTAGAATCGGCCCTGTGGACAGCCTGCTTCAGAACGTCTCCCCTCCTACCCTGGCTAGACCTGGGGCTGATTTTAAAAGACAATCACTTTAGTATTTCTCTTTAGTGGGCTAGAACTAAGGTTTTAATGCTCACAATTATAATGACCATGGAAATCCTGCTGTGGGTGTTAGGATTGTCATTCTGACATGGCTGTTTGTGCCCTGGGAGATAAGACAAGTCATCACCTGTGTTCGTGGAATTGGAAGGTATCGCATGGGGGGAACGGGGTGCAAACTTCCTTGTCTCCTGTGCAGGAAGCTTCCTTCTCTCTGGCTTACAAGTCTTTCTATGTTCGCTGTTTCCTTTTTTTTTTTTTTATGTATTTGTTGAGATGTACTACATAATGATTTGGTATACTTTATGCACTATGAAATCATTATTACAACAAATTAATTCATAGATTCATCACTTCATCTGTGTCTGAAACACCTAAGGTCTACCCTCCATACTTCCCATTCTGTGTTAGGTTAAAACTTTTTTTGTTTGCCTTATTTTTTATCTTTAAGTATATCTTATTGTTTATGCTATTACAATTTTCCCAATTTTCTCCCCTTTATCCCCCCGCTGCCCTGCTCCCCACAACCCTTCAGCATCCCCCACCCTTAGTTCATGCCCATGGGTTGTACACCTAAGTTCTTTGAGTTCTCTGTTTCCTGTACCATTTTTGATCTCTCCCCATCTCTTTTATGCCAACTGATTATGCTTCCTCCCTGTACCTTTCTGCCCCATGACTCCCTTCCCCCTCCCCACTGAAATCCCTCTAGGTGATCTCCATTTCTCTGATTCTGTCCCTGATCTAGTTGTTTACTTAGTTTTCATCTTCATTGTTCTTCCTTTAGGTTCATTTGTTCATAATTGTGAGTGTGTTGTCATTTTACTGTTGATATATTTTTTATCTTTCCCTTACATAAGCCCCTTTAACATTTCATATAATAAGGGTTTGGTGATGATGAACTCCTTTAACTTGACCTCATCTGGGAAGCACTTTATCTGCCTTTAATTCAGAAGTGCCCATAAGGCTATCAGCTGATTTTTCAAAACAAACTTTGGAGACAAGAAGGGGCTGGAAAGAAGTATTTAAAGTCATGGAAGGCAAGAACCTGCACCCAAGATACTCTATCCAGCAAAGCTTTCCTTTAGAATGTTTGTTTATGTTTAGAGAGAGGGGGAAGCAGGGAGAAAGAGGGAGAGAAGCACTGACTGTGACAGAGAAGCATCATGACCCTGGGCTGCCTCTCCAGCCGCCTCAACCAGGGACTGCAGCCCAGACAGGGGCCCAGAGCGGGAATGGCACTGGTGGCTTTGGCCTTGCAGGGTGGCCCCCAGGTGACAGAGCCCTGCCAGTCAGGGCTAAGTTTTGTTCCTTTAGTAACTACTAGCTGCTTGCCTGTATGTAATGTGAGTGTCTTTAGTGTCTCATCATTATCTAATAACGCTGTGCCGTTAGCTCGCTGGTCTTATTTTAAGCAAACTTCCATGTGAAATGCAAGCTAATTCTTTCGCCTACATGTCACAGCTTAACCGGGAAGGCAAAGGTAGAAGGCAAAGAACTCACACTTCCCATTAACGGAGGTGTTTGCTCTACTGCGCAACGTCTAAACCAGTAAGTTAGTGGGATGACTTTTATTTTGAGGGCGGAGGGTGAAATTTCACTGGAAAGCATTCTCCCATACCTAGAAAATACATAGAGACAAATGGTGCTACATTATTATTGACCAAAGGCGGATGGTTTGATTGGAATATTTAAAACCAAAATGCCACCCGCACCCAGCACCCCACCCTGCCTACCAGGCACTGAAGCCCTCGTGGACCCAGGGAATGCAGGTCTGCACACTCCCCTGGGCCACCGCGTGGAGCAGGAGAGAGGAGGGGAGCCGGGGGTCTGCAACAGACCCCACGCTGCGGGCAGCATGGGCACAGATCTGAAGGGGCGCTGGTCCCACAGACGGATTGCAGGAGCCGAGGTGGGAGTTTCCCCAGGGGGCCCAGGCTCAGATCCCTCTGTGTCCTTAACAATCCCCTGTGAGGCGGCCCGCAGGGAGCATCGCTGGGGTTTCTGCCGGCTCAGGGCTTTGGGGAGAGCTGTGCCCACGTGGGGCGCCCCACTCCCTGCGCCCGAGCCTGGGGTCTTTCTCGCTTGGAGCCCTGGCTGAAGGGTCTTTGCTTGTCCTTGCCTAGTAGCCCCTGTCATAACGCCTGACCAGAGGCCGGCTCTGGGCACAGGCTGGATTCCTGAATGATCACGCAGCATTGAGGGCAGTCAGGGCAAAAGGATGATTAAACACAGGTCAGACGAGGTAGTTGAAGATGCTGCGTATCTACCCTTGATACGATTTTAGTGTCCTGTGCCTCCAAGAATGTAAAATTCAACCTACAGTTTAGGGATTCATTAAATCCACCCAGATCCTTTTTGAAATGAGTGATTGTCCTTACTTCATAGATTTTTTAAAAAATGTGGCTTAGTAAGGTTAAATGGCACAAACACTTGTGGAAAGGGTGGAAACAGAATTGGGCCCCAAACTATTCAAACATCTGATACCTGAAGTACTTCCCTCACCAACACCCCACCCCACCCTCCTTCTTCTTTTTAGGAATTCGAAACAGAGGGAAACCAGGAAGCTGAGAGTCCAAGTCAAGACTGGAGAGGTGGCCAATGATTTTGGCTGCCACCTCCTCTCCAAACACTCCTCCCCACAGAATCCTTCTCCAGGAGGGGCCAGGCTTCTGTCTCAGCTCCAGGGCCCCTGCCCTTTGATCTGGGGCGATGGTTCAAGCCTTCCCGCAACCAGGGGGGTCTGTGAACATCAGACACCACATTACAGAAGGAAACAGGCCTCTGGATTTTCACAATCGGAAACCCCATAGGTCACCTTTCTTCTCTTTCACCTTAATGCACTGAATTTCTAATACCACCCCAGCTTTATGTCACTGCATCTGAGATGAGTAACTTCCAAGTTCATATCATCAGGCTCAGCCTTCTGAAGCAACTCTTCTCAAAAAGTGATGTCAGCTCCGGACCTGATGCCCTCCAGCTTGGGGTGACTGCGCAAGAGCCCCAATAGGACAAACTTCCACACTGAGCGGCTGCTCAGCCCTTTGCCCCCTCTCTTGGCCCAAACTCTCCATTTCTCAGCACCTAGAGGCTCAAGTCATGGACCAATTTTTTGGCACCTGTATGAAGCAGCCTTGGGATTCTGCAGATGGGGCACTGGAACCCCAGCTGCCTTTGTCTCTCACCTCAAAAGATTTGGGGCCACGGACACCCGATGTGTATTCCAAGCTAGGGGAGTCCTGGTGCAGAGCCCACAGTTCCCCGTGGGAACTGGTTTCTGGTCCACCAGGGCCACCAAGCTCGGCCTGCCCTCCATGACTCAGACACTTGTCCAGAGCCCAGAGCACCCCAGAACCAGGTCCACACCAGTCTGCTAGGACTCAGTGCCCCCCAGCTGGAAGGAGTCAGAGGCAGCCCCAGCACACGCACCTGCCCAGCAGCCTGTCTTGGTGGCATCTGTGAAGCTCTAGGCACACACCACGGGGACCAGAGCTTTGGTCCTGGGGACTCCTAGGACAATGCCCTCCCCCTGCACCCCAGATCCCTGCCCATTGTGAACCCCTGAGCCCTGACCACTGGGCCTTAACATTACTGCCATTGTAGGCTGGGCTGTGCCCTCCTATTTTACAGAAACTTGAGACCTTTCCCTCGCAAAATCTCCTCATTTACTCATTAATAAGGCAGTCAGTGTTGTTTCTATTGGCGTTTGTAAATGGTTGGTTCTCCATGGTAAACAGAATTAAGAGAAATGGGGAAGGAGTGAGGGGGAGGGTGCATTTGTGAGAAAGTACTTTCCTTTCCCTTTAATACTCTGAATGGAAGCCTTGAGTTGGGGAAGAGCCTGGCAAGGGGACAAAGGTCTGAGGCTGAGCTATCCTGTGGACTGACTAGTGGAATGTCCTCTCCTTTTGGTCCTGGGTTGGGGGTAGAAGGTGTTCAACATGGCCTGTGGCAGAGAGACCCCCAGTGTAAGCCACACACAAAACCCACCTTGACCTCTGCCAAGTCTCCGAGTGAATACGCACAGAGAGACAGGGATCTGCTTACCTGGGAAAGAAATAGTTCGGCTTCCACAGTCTCACTTCCAGATGTAGCCAGGGACAGCTCTTAGGTCTTCAGTTCTCAGCCAGCTCCAACCCCCCACCCAGACGACCCCTACCACACCCACTGCAGACCCCCCTGGGCCCTGGTGCAGACTACCAGAAGCCCATCTATCCCACTGAACCAAGGGAGTCCTGGAAGGCAGCCATCCTGCCTCCTGTCCCAAGGTCCCCAGGACACGGACATTACACATCAGAAGGGTCAAAATGTCCTCATTTAAATAACTGGTTTTCTCTTGATAGGAGGAATTCTAAGAAAACTCTAAAATGTCAAGAAGAAATATGAAGAATTTTTCTTGTACATCTACCTTTGTCTCATGTAAAAATTATCAGCAATGTCGAACTAGCATTCTCAAACTATCTTGAAAACAGAAAGAAAAACATTAAATATTGAAATATTTTATGGAGAATGTCTGGAGTCATTCTCTCCATGTTAAAAAGACAAGAGACGGCAATAAGCTAAGAACATGAAGTTGAATGTGATCCCACCGTTGTACTTCTCTTTCCAGCTTTTAGCAAAAGACACAGAACATTCTCAATAGTTTAAGCATAAAGAGATTTATTGCAGGATAAAGACAACTTCAAATCTGATTGAGAAGATGAACACGGATTTTGATTTCAGGGGACAACTCTCAGAGGCACGCGGCAAAAATGAGCAGCTGGAGAGACACTGTCGGGGATCAGAAAGAAGTTGAGTCAGGCCGCCACCCCCGCAGCTGCTGTCCTGGGAACCACATGGTCCCTGGCCAGGTTGGGACCCGGGGCTGTTCCATCTGTGTGCAGGCCAGGCCAGTAACCCTGCTCACTGTTGTGTTAGGGAGGGGGACATGCTGCCCTCTCCTAAGGACACTGTGGCTCTGAGTGGCACAGCTCAGGTGGTCCAGCATCATCCCCTCAAAGGAAAAGTTGGTTCTCGGTTGGATTCCCAGTCAGGGCACCTGCCTGAATTGCTGACCAAGTCCCTGCTGGGCCAGGCACCTGAGAGAGGCAACCAATTGATGTTTCTCTCTTCTTTTTTCCCCCACCCTTCACCTCTCTCTAAAGGTAAATAAGTTACATTGTTTTAAAAAAGGATAAAACAATCCTTCCTGTGGCACAACACAGCTCAGGGGTGCAAATTCTGGAGTAAGTGCCTCTCAGCTCTCCCCTGGTGGCTCAGTTCATCGGAGTGTCGTCCTGTACACCAAAGGTTGCGGGTTCCATTCTAATCAGGGCAGGGCAGGGCATGCACCTAAGTTTGGGGTCCAATCCAGGCTGGGGCATGTACCAAGCCAACCAACCGACTGACTTTCCTCTCTTCCTCACTCTCCCTCAAATCAATCCTCCTGTGAGGAAAAAAAGGAAGGAAATTCTGCCACAAGTCCATTAGGGAATGTCTGATGTGGTGCTGGGGACTCAGTGGCCACCTAAGCTCCCACTGAGGACAGCAGCCTGGTGAAGGGTGGCAGAAACTCCTCAGAGCCTAACACGCCAGACTTGGAAGCAGCAGGTCACATTTCCAAGTAAGGATCCTTCCAATCTGCAAGTGAGTGGGAAGTGATATATAAAACAAGAAATATAACCGGGTACTTTTCTCATGAACAGAACATGTAAACACAAAAGAATAAATCATATATTTAAAACAGACACAAAATACACATTTAAACAAATTACAAATGAGAAGCATATCAGTAGAAGGAAAAGCAAATAAAAGAAATAAACTATAACAAAATGCACATAAAGACATTAAAAAGACAGGGATAAGCAGAAAAAGAAAACCCTATTAAGCCCTGGTCGGGCAACTCAGCCGATTACAGCAGGATGCTGATATACCAAGCTTGTGGGTTTGACTCCCAGTCGGGGCACATACAAGAATCCACAATCGAGTGCATCAGTAAGTGGAACAACAGAGTGATCCCTCTCTCTCTCTCTGTTTCTCTCCTCCCTCCCTCCTTCCCTCTCCCTTCTTCCCTCCCTAAAATCTATAAATAACCCTGGCTGGTGTGGCTCAGTGGATTGAGCACGGTTAGATTCCCAGTCAGGGCACATGCCTGGGTTGCAGGCCAGTTCCCGGCAGGGGACTCAGGAGAGGCAACCATACATTGATGTTTCTCTCCCTCTCTCCTTTCCTTACCCTCTAAAGCAAAATAAATAAAATCTTTAAAAAATAAAAAATAAAATAAAATTGATAAATAAAAATTATGTAAAGAAGAAAACACTTTTGAAAATGTTTTTACCCTTTATTTACCTTTTACATTTGAAAATCATCGCAATTTTATATGTCCCTTTAATTCAGGCCATGGAGTCTGGACAAAAAAATTAAAAATTTCAATTCTAAGCCGGCAAGGGGACTCTCATCTTCCCAGCCCTCCTTAATTATCCTTGACTCCTTTCTCTCCCTCATACACACACTTAAGGACATAGGAACGCATGGCGGCACCAGTGAAGAAGGTGAGTGACCATGAAGTACATAAGCATCACTTAGGGACGGGAGACAGAGTGAATACATCTTCCCTGGATGCACTCAGAGGGAAGAGGAGTCCGCAGGCCTCTTGGCCAGTAACCACAGACAAGATGGGAGTATGATTTCTTATTCCCACCACTGAAGTTCAAAACTCCTTCAAACCTACTCTTCTACCTCACACTTTGGTCCCCAAGCTGTGTAACTCAATATACATATATTATGCCCTTTATTTATTCTAACTTGTACAATTTAAAATATGAATTTATACTTTTCATATAAACATAAGCAGTATGCTATGTAATGCTACCCCCTTCCAGGGTGGTCACAGATATATTTTCTCAAGCTATGCACCTTCTAGTCTGACACAAATCTTCCCCATTCGGAATCCTAAAGCACATCTGCCCAAGTATTTCTGAAAGACCGCCCTGGCTGGTGTGGCTCAGTGGATTGAGCTCTGGCCTGCAAACCAAAGGATCCACAGTTGGATTCCTAGTCAGTAAACATGCAGGTGTTAAGGGCCAGGTGGTCCCAGTAGGGGGCACTCGAAAGGCAACCACATATTGATGTTTCTTTCCTCCCTTTCTTGCTCCCTTCCCTTCTCTCTAATAATTAATTAATTAATTAATTAAAAATTTTTAAAGGGCTGTGAGGCTCACTATTTCCCTGTTTATATATGGAGATGAAAACCTGATATTCAGACCATTTTGGAATGTTCTTTTTCTTCAAAACATCCTGATGGAATTTTTAATGATTACATCGTGAAAATCTTTCCCCAATGAAGTGTATGCCTTCGGGAGGACTGGAAACAATTGTATTCTGTTATTACACATGGCCCTGTTTCTGCAATTCGGCTCAAATAACCTCCTTCCTGTGCAATTTTTTAAAAACTGAAAGCCTTCCACAGATGCTTCTGTAAGGCGTCTGAGAACTAAGGGTAACACCAGACTTCTTGCAGGATGTGAGTGTCTCAGCACCTCACCAACCCAACGAATCCACCACATTCTCGCTCCGGGCCTTTCATAGTTGCAGGTTAACTTGGCCTGGATGTTCTGGAGAATGATTCTGAGCCTCCCTCCATTTCCCCACGAGACACAGAAGCCTGTGGGCTCAGGACCTCCGTCCAGCGCCAGCTCGAGCAGCTCGGCCCCCACGGAATCTCCTATCTGCACTCAGGTCGAGTCTCCCAGACACCGGGGGAGAAGTAGACGCCCGAGGGGAACCCGAGTGGGACTCTCTAAACACGCAGAGTCTTCCCCTCTCTGCGCAGGAAACTGTCGGGAACTAGACCCTCCGCCATCCCTCTCCTGGATTCCATCCTCTAGGACCCCCGGAGTTTCTAGCAGGCTCAAAGTCCCTCCCACTTACTCCTAAAGAGCTCAGAAGCAATTTGCAATGCAAATGAGAGCCACTCCCTCACCTAATCCGTTTCGCCACCTCCTTCCGCCCAGCCACAGTATAAAAGGCGCAGTCTGTACCTGTCCGGATCATTCGCCTCTTCTCCTCGACCCACTGCGCCTCTTGTCTTGCTCTGCAGACTGAAGCGATGGATCCCGGTCAACCCGACTGGCGGTACCAGTCGTTCCTGTGGCAGCGTCCGGAGCCCATCATGCCTCCGGGCCTGAACCGAGAGGAGGCTTGGGCCTGGGCCATGGACAACTTCCCCGCGCTGTGCCGCCCCTCCTGCGCACCCCGTTCCGTGATTGCCGCACGAAGGCGCGGTGCCCACGGGCTGCTGCGCCCCGCTGGCGCCTGGGCTCTGGGTGTTCCCGGAGCCGAGAGACCCCAGAGACCCTGCGGAGACCCGCGCGTCCACGACCAGAGGGTTGAATTCGCCCAGGACCCACAGCCACCTCAAGAAGATGCCAACGCCAGAAGCGAGGGACAGACATATGCTCCTGCTGCTACGCTGAGCCCAAGCCCGCCCCGCAAGCGGATGAAAACCCAGGCTTAACCCGGCAAGAACCCCGACTGAAGGCCACCCACCAGGCTCCACGGAGGACCAGAGCACGCACACGGTGCAAGGAGCCCACACAGCCCTCGAGGGGTCCTTACACCGCCGCCTGGAGAAGCCCTGCTCGCGTCCTACCTCTGTAAATGCAATCAATAAAATGCCAGGAAACACCTACTTCTCCTTGTCTCTGTTCCCTTCTTGACTAGTGTATGGGGTGAACCCACGGAACCCTTTTCCACTCCTCCCCTGGGCAAGTGATGCTCTCCAGGGTTATCATGATAGCTCCAGGCAGCGGGGCTCCCGGACTGGGCGGGGCCAGGGCTGGGGGTGGCCTGGAGGACTCTCAGTGAAGTCCTGGGTGTTACTCAGATAGCGAGGGGACATCAGGATCACACCCAGGGGACACCAGGGTCATTGGTATTCTCTCCCTCTCTCCTTCCCTTCCCATCTAAAGATAAATAAATCAAATCTTTTTTTAAAAAAGGAGTATCAACCAGTAAATGCACAACTAAGTGGAACATAAATGCACAACTAAAAGGAACAACAAACAAATCGATGTTTCAATTAAAAAATTTAAGAAAAAAGAAGACAGAGTGTAATGATCCTTTGGACCATGATCCGTTGGACCATGTCTTTAACGAACGCACGCCATCTCCCAGGCTCACACCAGGCTCAGTGGGAACTCAAAACCTTGAGTTCACCTGGACTTTCCCCTGGACAGACTAGGGGACAAGATTTTCTGCACTACTAGCTCTGAGGTCCTTGAAAGGTCATTTTCTCCTGCTCTCAGTTGTTCCCTAAACGCTCCTGCCTCTTTCTTTCCTAAGAGACCCCTCCACCCCTCCATCCTTCCCTGTGGCAGGACCCTCTGTGCCACCTGCAGTGAGCTCAGGATGCAGGAAGTCAGCACTGGTCTTTCCATGGCAAATTGCAAAAGCATCCTTCATGCCACCTGATGGGCCACAGGGATGACCGTCTGTCTTGTTATGTCAGTCAACTCCATGCCATGCAGCTAAGGCTTGCAGGCTGGATCCCTGGTCAGGGCACATAGCTGGGTTGAGGGGTCCGTCCCTTGTCCTGAAGCACACAGGACGAAACTGATCCATGCTTCTCTGTCACATCAATGATTCTCTCTATCCCCACCCGCCCCCCACACTGTCCCTGACTTTCTCACCCAGGAAAGCCCATCTCTGCCTACACACCTTCTTGGTCCCTCTTCTAACAAATCTGCATTCTCTCCTACTACTGCTATCCCTACCAATACAACAATGTCTCTTGCTGGTTCAGCCAAATAAAGAGATGGAGGACTCCAAAGTCCATCTACCTTGATTCCACCTGAATTTTAGTGCTCAACTGCACAATCTACAACATTTTCTCTCTGTCTTCACTTCCTGAAACCATCCCATTTCTAGTCTTGAGAATGTCTTCTCTTGAAGATTCTGTCTGGGTTCACGCCCAACATTCAAGGGTGAGCTTGTCCCACACTGGACTTGAGGTCAGTGGAACGTCCCTCTTCCTGATGCTCTGAAAAGTTGTTTGTCAATGACACTTTAAAATACAGATTCGACATTGTAATGGGCATACCATTTTCCTGGAAAAATAAAAGGGAAAACTCCAAGAGGTGTGGAATGCTTATAGGTTAACCTGATTACCGTTATAACTCCATCCAAGATGATTGGATTACCCTTAATCTCCTTAGGTCCTGGCTGCTGAAGCAATTTGCATTCCAGAAGGGGGAACCACCCAGCCTTAATACCCTGTGGCTGGAGGACTAAGAACCCAGGAGCCAAGGGCAAAGGGAGGGGCCCCTGGAAAACTCCCTCCTCTCATTGGCCCAGTCCCTGGGGCACAACCTTCCTTGCTGAGTGCCCCAGGGACTGGGGTTCCCTGGCTCCAGTCTTGCTTCCACCCTGGAGCCTGGAGGAGGAAGGCATGCCCTGGTCACTCCCTATCTACCCTAAACTGGGCCACCTCACTGGAGGGGACCAGGGAGTCCACCAGGAATTTCATTCTGCTAGCACCCTGGGGGCTCCTGCAATGGGACTCTCCCTGTCACTGGGCCAGGGCATAGAGCACCTCCAGGAGGGGTGCACAGTGGCCTGATGCCACCAAACACCCAAGACAGAGGAGCCAGACATGTCCCCAGGGGTGGAGGCTGCCACCCAGACCCTGGCTGAAGACCACCCCAAAGACTGTCTTTGCCGGTCACCAGGCAGCTGGGACAGACAACTGGGACCAGAGACTTCTGAGAAGTCAACCCTTACACCTGACATCCTGGAACTGCTGGCTGCAGTTCTGCCCGGCGACAGTGGTCCCAAAGACCAGGGGCTGCTTCCACAGCCCTTGGTCCTCATGGGTCCTTAGACTTCCTCTGAGACCTCCCTGGGATGATCGCCTGTGACCGATGTTCTTACAACAACACTTCTCAGCACTTTCCTTGCCACATCCCTTCTTCCTATAGCTTTTCATAAATCTAATTTCCAGCACACACAACCAGGTGGCCTGGTGCAAGCCAGCTGGGGTGCAGTGGGAAGGCCTTAGGGCCAAGGACGCTGCAAAATCACCCACTAGTCCTTTGTAGTGTGGGCTTTCTGCACCCCAATTCTAGAACAGGCGAGTTACTCTCCCATCCCAACTCCAAACTGGTGACTTATCAAGCCTCACACTTATTGTTGAGAAAGAACAGACATTCTGGTCGTGAATTTACAGATTTCATTGGCTTTGGAAAAGTTTCATGAACCAGGCAGCACCCCACCCAGCAATGAGAAAGGCACTCCCAGCGTTTACCCAAAATGAAAGGTTTTCCCAGGAAGAGGGTGTGACAGGGGTGTTATTAGCCTAAGGAAAGAAAAGGTCACGTGTAGACCAGGATGTCTTCTTCGGAGGGGAGGAGGGAGAACAGAAGCATTGTTTCTGTGCACATCCATCTTCCTTGGGGGGAGGGGGCAGAGATGAAGAGGTTCCTTGTGACAGCTTACCCACCTGGTGCTCCCACTGGAAATCCCAACTGCTGATTAAGATTGTATTTCTCAAAAAGGTTGAAATTGCAGCTAAATCAGGCATTGAGGCTGGGCTCGGTGTCATGGGCTTTCAGCATAAGTGACAGCATTTGGGACCTATGGTGTCTCTGTGACATCATCAAGCACAGCTGAACCATGGTAGCCAGCACACCCGGGTTAGAAACTGGCCCTGACCAAAACAGTGTCCAGCACAGTGCAAATGCTCACTAAATGTCCACTACGATCATTCTCATAATCAACCAATTCCCATGATTCCTCTGGGTCAAAGCCATTCACTGAGACTGAACTCCCAGGTGTCTCACAGTTTAGCCTTTCTCCCTCAGGGCCTCTTCCTACAATCCCCTGGTCTAGTTTCTGGCATCCCAGCCAGTCTTCCCTCTCCCTGCTCCCTCCAGGCATTCCACATAACACCTCTCTGTAGACCTGAATGCTGAGGCTCAACCCCTGTACAAATTCTGTCCTGACAGGGAATGTAAGACAGAATGCTGAATGCGGACATCATCTCCTTGACAGCACCCGAGGTTTGCACCCAAAGGGATACTTGTGGTTTTACAACGGGCTTTCCAGGTGCCTTAATTTCCTTAAGAGTGGTTATCCTTCATTATTTTTGTATCTTTTATGATTATCAGAGGCTGTTCAGGTAAAAATATACTTTTTCCAATGTCCATGAAATGAGATAGATTTTGTTTTCATAATAAAGCTTAAATGTTTTGTCACTGGGGTTGTTTTTAGCTTGGTCTATTTCATTTTAGTCAATTCCAATGTTAATTTTTTATTATTTTGTGTGTGAACATTTAATATGTTATGTTAAAAATATGTTATCAGTATATTGAAGTTTCAACATTTTTCTTCATTTTACAATACCTTTAAATGCATAACATTTTATTTTTTATTTTTAAGTATTTTCTATTGATTATGGCATTACAGTTTCCCCAATTTTCCCCTTTTAACCCCCCTCCATTCTGCCCCCCAACCCTCCTGCATTCACCCCCCCTTATTCATAACCATGGGTTGTACATGTAACTTCTTTGAGTCCTCTTTCCTACACCATTTTTTATCTTTCCCCCTCAGTTTTATGCCTACTAATCATGCTTCTGATTCCCTTTACCTTCCCCCCTTTTCCTCCCTCCCCCCTCCCCACCAAACTCTCTCCCTGTGATGTCCATTTCTCTGATTGGGTTCCTGTTCTGGCTGTTTGCTTAGCTTTTGTTTTCATTGTTTTTCTTTTCTTTTGGGTTCATTATTTAATAAGTTATGAGTTTGTTGTCACATTATTGTTCATATTTTTATCTTCTTTTTCTTAGATAAGTCCCTTTGACATTTTATATAATAAGGGCTTGGTAATGATGAACTCCTTTACCGAGATCTTATCTAGGAAGCACTTTATCTGCCCGTCCATTCTAAATGAAAGCTTTGCTGAATAAAGTCATCTTGGATGTAGGTCCTTGCCTTTCATGATTTCAAATACTTCTTTCCAGCCCCTTCTTGCCTGAGTGGTTTGTTTGGGGAAATCACCTGATAATTTAATGGGAAGTCCTCTGTAGGTAACTGTCTCCTTTTCTCTTGCTGCTTTTAGGAGTTTTCTCTTTGTCTTTAATCTTGGGCAACTAAATGATGATGTGCCTTGGTGTGTTCCCTTTCGGTCCAACTTCTTTGGGACTCTCTGGGCTTCCTGCACTTCCTGGGAGTCTATTTCCTTTGCCAGATTGAGGAAATTTTCCTTCACTATTTGTTCAAATAAGTTTTTGATTTCTTGCTGTGCCTCTTCTCCTTCTGGCACCCCTATAATTAGGATATTGGTACATTTCAGGGTGTCTGAGAGAATCCTCAGCCTCTCTTCATTTTTTTGGATTCTTGTTTGTTCTGATCCAGTTGCATGTTTATTTCTTCCTTTTGTTCCAAATCGTTCGTTGCTTTGAATCCTTCCTGTCACTGTTGGTTTCCTGAATATTTTGCTTCATTTCATTCTGTGTATCTTTCATTTGCTCTTTCATTTTTTGGCCAAGCTCAATCAGTTCTGTGAGCATTTTGATTACCAGGGCTTTAAATTCTCCATCAGATGGTTGGCCATCTCCTCCTCAATCTCCTCCTCCCTTAGCTCTCTTTCCCTGGCTTTGCTCTGTTCTTTCATTGGGGCCCTATTTCTTTGTCTTGGCACAGCTGATAGGCTGTGAGGGGGCGGGGCCTTAGGTCTTCACCCTGGCAAGGCAGCCAGGCTGGCTGCCCTCCTGGGCTGCCTGTGGGGAGGGGCCAGAGAGGGAAGAGGACAGTTGCCTGCTGGGCTCTAGTGCCCTTTTCAGCAAACTCGAACCCTCGTGTCAGACTGGGAGAAACTCCCACCGAGGCAACCCCAGCCTTAGCCCACAGCCTCCTCAGAGTCCCCTTAAGTCAGCCCCTCCCTGGCAGCCCTCCCAGCTCAGCCCTCAAAGCTGCCCTGTTGCATTGGTTTTTCTGAGTTGGCTTGTGTGGTCCCCTCCTTTGCTGGTCTGGTTGTTCTGCCTGATTTTTCCTTTAGTTCCTTGCTTCTCAGAGTTCCATGCAGTTTGATTTTCTGGCACTTTTGGTTGTTTATTGACTTTAGCGTGGCTGTTACCTTGTTTTGGTTGGCGAGGAAGCGAAGGGTTCCTACCTACACCACCATCTTGGCTGAAACGCCCTAAATCTGTAACATTTTAGAACTGTTTTCCTTTTCGTTTGTTTGATTATATTTTATTTTACTTACTATTTTTCTCTCCCTCTGTCCTTCCCTTCTCCTCTAAAGATAAATAAACTCTTTAAAAGAACTCGTACACAAAATAAAATACCGAAAAAACACCATAGTGCATGGAACAATCAGTGGGTCACAACAACTTCCCAGGACTCATTACCAAACATTACTGGGAACTAACCGAGCAGATGGCACCAAGCAGCCAGGCACACAGGGAGGCAAAGTGGCCACAGGTCTCCCTGCAGACAGCACACAGCCATGGCCTCCAGGGCTGTGAGGCCATAGAGACGCTGCTGGAGAGAAACCTGAGAACCCAGCCACCCTGCACCCAGGCTTACTGGGGCAGCCCGGCCACAGTCACCCCTGCGGATTACCCAGGTCAGTGGGTGTGTTTTCAGAGAGAGGAGTTCACTCAACTCTGTCTGCACCATAATGAAACTTTATCATAAAACGTATTAGCAATTCCAAATCCTTTATCATCTCTGCATTATTTTCCTGTCTGGTCTCAGGGAGAGAGGGTGGACCCCTGAGTGCCCCTTCCCTTGTCTAAGGAGGTGCTTGCAGCTGGTTAGAGGGCAGAGTCAGGGCCCCACCCCCAGGGGCTGTGTGCAGTCTGCCTGGGAGGGCGAGACACTTTTATTTCTAACAACCTATCAACTCAGAACCTGAGACACATAGAGGAAGCATGAAACTTATATTGGCCTGATTCTTTATTTTGTAATATTTTATATTCATTTTACCAATTTAAATGTTTTATTTGAATTCATTTGTTCATGGTTATGATAATCAAGTATATTTTTACCTTTTCACATAAATGAGTTGTTCCCTCTACAACTACTCTGAATAGTGTAGAGAGCAGTTAAGCCCAATGATGCACTATAGCTACGCTGCGCAGCTTTGCCGAACAGTGGTTTGGAGTCCTAATTCCTGAAACTAAGAGACCAACCACGGTTGACTTGTGCAACGACTTTACAGACCAAAGGCTGCTACTAAAATCATGCACCAGTGGTGAGATGCCACCTAGGTATATGTCCAAGAGGTGGATTTGAGAAAAGGAGGTAGCTCTTAGAAACGGTAGGTATATCTTGTCCATTCAGTAAAGGTAGGTATTCAGTAAAGGTAGGTATATCTTGTCCATTCCTTATTTTCAGCCCTTAATGTCTTTCTGTTTTGTTTACTTGTTGAAAACAGCACAGTTTCCAGGTAATTTTGTTCACTATTTTAAAAAAGATTTCATTTCTTGACTTGTAGAGAGAGGGGAAGAGAAGGAGAGAAACATCAGTGTGTGGTTGCCTCTCCCAGGCCCCTACTGGGGACCTGGCCTGCAACCCCAGTATGTGCCCTGATTGGGGATTGAACTGGCGACCCTTTGGTTCCCAGGCAGGCATTAAATCCCCTGAGCCACACCTGGCAGGGCTAATTTTCATAACTATTTAGCTGGATCACATTTGTCTTCTCTCCTGGTAGTGAGGGAGTTCAGAACTAGCCCCTCCCAAATTGCCACCTTGGACTGTTTAGAGCTGAAGGCATTCAAATCCCAGCAGACTCAAGAAAAACTGATTCCTCGCCCAGCTTCCTAAAAGCAGTAAGGGGCCCGGTTCAGGATGCTTACCAGGGCCCTTCTCTCTGAACCGCCTGTCTCTATGGCAGGGCAAACCCCTTACTGAACTGGGAACTCCTTACCTCCCCTTGAAGCCCAGGACCCTCACCCGTTCCTTAGCGCAGGAAGGCCCCTGAGCCTCAGCGGCCTGACTTGGCCTCTGAGGAGCAAACCATTCCAGAGAAACGACCTCTGGGAGAAATAACGGAAAGTGCCTTTGAACTCCAAGGGTCTCTCTGCGCCCAGGAAACCAGCGCTCCTCGCGGAAAACCATCCCCCAGAGCTGAGCAGCCTCTGCTGTGCTCACAGCGCCGCCCTGGCGGCCTGGCAGTGGGAGGAGAAGCAGGGTTAGAGCGCAGTCTGCCCGCGGGAGCCGGCTCCAGCCCCGGGGAGCCCCAAACATCCCCAGCCTGGGGCACTGGGGAAGATGGGGGCCATGGAGACCCACCCGGCTGGCAGCCACCCCAGTGTTTACAAGGAGAAACCCTCAGAAAACCGCGAGCGAGGTGGGCTGTGCTCCAAACTTACTGACTAAGCTCTGATGCCCCGTGGACCGAAAAAGGGCCAGGAGGCGGCGCATCTGACTATTCCGGGGCCCAGCAAGGAAAAAGCAGCGGGGTGGCGACCAAAGCAAAACCCGTCTGGGCACGGACGTGGGTGCTGTCCCCCCAAAACTGTGGACCCTGGGACTGGAGTGCCGGATCCCCTCTGCTGGCTTCTCTGTCTTTCATCAGCAATTTTTCGATGGGCTTAGAAGCCTAGATGGATGTGATTACCAGCTGAGATGGGACGTTTTTGAGCTTTAAAGAGCCCTGAGATTGCAGAGGGAGGGAGCCTTCAGGGGACCTCTGCGGGAAAAGGCCCTGGGTTGATAAATTAAAATGGTTGCTGTTCCTTCAGTATCTGCTGTCAATTGTTGCCTCTTTCTCTTCTCTGCTTTGGTTGCTACTTGCCCACAGTCTCCTTTCTGTCTCCTGGGCCAGGGAACCGAAAGCTGTGTGTGGGTGATGCAGGGCATTCCAGGCTTCCCTCTAGCACTGGTTCACCTGTCCTTGTTTCTCAGGGGACAGGGCCAGCAGCTTCCCAAGGTGCTGGCTGGATGTGGTTTGTGTAAGTGCTCAAAACGGCCATTTGTTGGTGTGACTCTAAGTGGAACGGCAGGATTGGTTTCTTGCCCATCGGGACAACCCCTTGCCTTCTATTGCTGGCCTGGTCCTTTCTGGTCTCACTTGGGGCGGCACTTTCCCTCTGGCGTCTGGACTACTCACACCCAGTGGCTGTTTTTTTGTGCCAACACACACACACACACACACACACAGACACGAGTTTGTTTTTCATCCCCTTTGCTTGCTTTGAGGCTCAAGGCAAAACTCTCCTGCTACAAACCTGGTTTCCCAGGTACTAACTGGGTCCTCCTTCACTGGTTGACTGCAAGCTCTCCCATCCCCAGCAGGCCGATGCGCAGAGCCACTTTAAGAGGCTGGGCACTGTCACTTCCCACAGAGCCCAACTGATTGCGGTCACAGAACAACTGACTTGACACAAGCTAAGTGGCCATCATTGTCTTTTATATTTCCTACAAAGATAGGGGCTTTTCTACAGAACACTGGTCCTTCCACTCACACAGATGCTTGACCCGGCTTATAGGTGCATTTTCAGAGCCTCGACCTCCTGTTTGGCAGCACATTTGTTGGCCCTGGAAGGGGATATCTGCCTTTGGTGATGGGGCCACTGTAGGCTCTCTGCTGGCGCTGGCTAAGCTAGGGTGCTGCTGGTTGCTCCAGTTTCTCACCAGAAAGAGGGCTGTGCACCCATGACCCTGAAGGATGGTGCTTGCACGATGATTTCGGGACCCACAGTTTGGTCTTCTCCCTGCACCAGTGTATGCTCTCCAGGCACCGCATTGTCTAAACTTTCTGCCTGGGGTTCGACTCCATCGCATCAGAAGGACTCCATGGTTTTCCACCACTTTGGGGCAAGTGTACACTGTCTTTTCTCAAGGATGAGAGAGAAAATGGGTCTCTGAAATCATCAGGCACTCAGCCCCTGAAATTTTTTGACCTCAGAGCCCCACTACTGGAGACAAAACATATCAACTATCCCAGCTGGGGCTCGGCAACACTAGCACACATGTTTCATCAGTACTGCAATCTCCAAACTCTGAGCAACAAGCATTGATTTTGAGAAAACAATTCAGATGATTCAGCATAAAAAGGAAAGAAGTAACAAGACCCTCAGCAAAGAACAAAAACAGGGTGAGGAGGACAGGAAACACCCTGTATCTGAACTCACCCTGCCCTCACCACCCTCAGAGTCACAGGCTAATTTCACTGGAGGTCCCTGGAATGAAATGAAGCCTACAGACCTCTGCATATTGAACCATTGGCACAGAGGGTAGGTGGTAAACCTACTTAAAAAATAAGAGCGAGCACTAGGATCAGTGGGAGGAAAGACCCCCTCCAAGGGCAGGAGCAATATTGAGAGAATTGTAGCTGCCCCGACCAAAGACCAGGGAAAGGGGCTGAGAAGAGAAGGAATAACATGGGTCTAATAGCAACCAGCCATCAATTCCCTCTCAATTCTGGGGTTGAGAGCCCCCCTGTTGAAGGGGACAGGGAAACGTCCACGACTTGCTCTGTGCACCAAGGAGCAGACACTGCAGTCTCTGATCTCTGAGCAGCATGCATTCACTGTGAGAAAGCAACGTAGAGATCACAACCCCTAAACTCAGGGAAGTAATAGGGCCCTGATGGAGAACATGAAGGAGGCATCGAAGAGAAGACACAGGTGACTCTGAAATCAGCCTGCACTGGCAGCCCTCCAGGTATTGGGCTCACAGCCTAGTTGGGAGAGAAAAAATGCACCATCACAGCTGGGTCTGAGCAAGCAGTACCAGAAACGTTATTTTGGTACAGCTGCCTGTGAGCTCAGAGCACCACAGAATAACTAGGCGAAAACAAAAGAAGTACAATCAGCATCAAAATTTCGTGAAGTGACACGATCCTGATGAAGCCCAGGCAGAGGGGCAGAGAGGAGAAGAAAGAACACAGGTCTGAAAGCCTGCACTGCCCTCCCTGGGAATTATTGGGCCGAGAGCCCCCAAACCCCCGCTGAAGGGATAAATTGGAAAACTTCACAATTGCATCTGAGCGCCCAGTAGTAGGAAACTGCAGTGACTGATCTCAGAGCAGCATGCATTCACTGTGAGAAAACAAAGTAGATAGCAGGACCGCTGAACTCAGAGAAGTAACACTGCGTTATTGAAGAAGGGAAACAGAGAAGAGAGGAGGAGAAACCACGTGTCTCTGAAATCAGAGTACACTGCACTAAGTACACTACAGGTATTGAGCTGAGAGACCCAGAGTGCAGAGAAAAAATCAAAAAAGGAGCAGCTGGGTCTGAGCAAACAGTAGCAGAAGCATTATTTCGGTACAGCTGCCTGTAAGCTCAGAGCACCATAGAATTGTTAGGAGAAAAGCACATAGAAGCAGAGTGAAAACGTCTAGAGGTAACAGTAACCTGATGAAGCTCAGCCAAAGGGGCAGAGAAGAAAGAAATGTCGTGTGTCTGAACTCAGCCTGCACTCACCTCCCTCTCAATTCTTGTCTTGAGAGTCCCCTACTGAAGGGAGAAATGGGGAACCTTCAGAGCTTGCTGTGTGCACCAAGGAGCAGGCAGTGCAGTCTCTCATCTCAGAGCAGCACGCATTCATTGGGAGAAAACAAAGTAGAGAGAGAAACGCTAATCTCAGAGAGGTAATCCTGGGCAGAGAAGGAACAGGAAGAAGGCACCAAAGGGAAGAAACAACGTGTCTCTGGAGTCAGCGTGCACTGGAGCCCTCCAAGCATTGGGCTGAGAACACTAGTATTAGACAGAAAAAAAATCGGAACTGGCACAGCTGGGTCTGAGCAAGCAGTGCCAGAAACTGTATTTCGGAACAGCCGACTGTAGCCTCAGAGCACCACAGATTCAGCAGGAGAAAACAACAGAGATAGAAGCAGCATCAAAACTTCACGAAGTAACACTATCCTCATGAAGTCCAGGCAAAGAGGCAGAGAAGAGAGGCAATAACTTGTGACTGAAGTCAGTCTGCACTCACCTTTCTCTAAATTCTAGGGTGGAGAGTCCCCCTGCTGAAGGGAGAAATGGGGAACCTTTAGCGAGTGCTGTGTGCACGCAGGGACAGACTCGCAGTCTCCCTGAAGTCAGCGCCCAGGCACCCCCTCTTCGGTTGCCCACCCAGAGGGACATTGCTAGAGAGAATGCACATAAAGCATAGGCACTGCAAGGGGGCGAGCGGTCTAGAGTGTCACCACCAAAGACGTTGCTGCAGAGAAACCAGAGAAATCATCTGGGCAGCAACAGGTAGAGCCAGGAAACAGCACACAGCGTTGCTGGGTTCCAAAACCTCGGAATTGAAAAGCCGGTTACTCTGCACTGATAAGGCCACTTTCAGAGAGTCCTGAACACCCATTGAAATACAAAACAAAACAAAAGAAAAAGGAGCATAGTTCTCTGGCTGGTGTAGCCCAGTGGATGGAGCACAGGCTGTGAGCCAAAGGGTCAGGATTTGATTCCCAGTCAGGGCACAAGCCTGGGTTGTGGCCCGGTCCCCAGTGCGGGAATCGGAGAAGCAACCACACATTGATTTTTCTCTCCCTTTCTTTCTCCTTCGCTTCTGCTCTCTCTAAAAATAAAAAGAACAAATAAAATATTTTTTTCAAAAAACAGATAAATAAACAAAGAAAGAAAGAAAGAAAGAAAGAAAGAAAGAAAGAAAGAAAGAAAGAAAGAAAGAAAGGAAGAAAGAAAAGGAGCACAGTGCCCAGAACAAGCTACAGGTCAGAACTATGTGACCGAAACTATTAGCAATAAAGGTAGAGAAAACTCTCCTTGGTGCAGGGAGAGGGTCCCTAGGAAACCGAGGGTCCCACTGAAATCAGCGCCCACTTCCACCCCTCTAGGGCTCTGCACCCCCAGCAACATTGCTGGACACCACCCAGGAAATCTTACAGGCTGCAAGTCGGCAGTGATGGCACAGTCCACAGTCTTGCTGTGCTCCAAAAATCGTATTTGGACAGGTGTCTTTTTTTTTTAGGGTTTATTGATTTATTTTTAGGGAGGACAAGGAAGAGAAAAAGAGAGCAAGAGAAACATGAATGTGTGCTTACCTCTTCTGAGGACCTCAACTCGGAATCTGGACTCAAAAGAGGAACATGCCCTAATTGGGAGTTGAACTTGTGACCCTTTGGTTCCCAGACAAGAGCTCTACCGCTGAGCTACAGCACCCAAGGACAACAGGATGCATATTAGAACAAACTTAACCTTAAAACGTCAATGTGAAGAATTCCGTAAACGGAAAAAACGAAGAAAGGGGCATAGAACAAGGAACAATGTATAACACAGGAACTAAATAACCTGGGTCTAAAGTCAGACTCCCTTCAAGTACCTCTCAATTCTGAGGTTGAGAGGCCCCCTGCTGAAGGGAGAAACAGAAATCTTTACACCGTGGGCTGTGCACCAAGGAGCAGACACTGCAGTCTCTGATCTCAGAGCAGCACGCATTCACTGTGAGAAAGCAAAGCAGAGAGAGGAACGCTAATCTCAGAGAGGTAATCCTGGGCAGAGAAGGAACAGGAACAAGGAAGCCAAGAGAAGAAACAACGTGTCTCTGGAATCAGCCTGCACTGGAGCCCTCCAAGTATTGGGCTGAGAACACTAGTGCTAGAAAGAAAGAAAAATCCAAACAGCTGGGACTGAGCAAGCAGTGCCAGAAAAGTTCTTTCAGAACAGCTGCCAGTAGTCTCAGAGCATCGTAGATTCAGCAGGAGAAAACAATGGACATAAACGAAGCATTGAGTTTTCTCCAAGGAACACTGTCCTGCCAAAGCCCAGGCAGAGGGGCAGAGAAGAGAACAAACAATCTGTGTCTCGAGTCAGCCTGCACTCACCTCCCTCTACGTTCTAGGGGGCAGAGTCCCTGCTCAAGGGAGACATTGGAAACCTGCAGAGCTTCTCCTGTGCGCGCAGCAGGGGACTCTGCAGTCTCCCTGAAACCAGCGCGCAGGCACCCCCTCTAGGATTGCGCACCCACAGAGACATGGCTTGGGATTCGCCGGAGAAATCACGGGGGCTGGGACAGGGCCAGCGACCCCAGATCCAGCAGAGGGAAAGTCGTCCATCGCCAGGTGAAGGAAAATGGAGTTCATCAGCACCCACCATGTCCACGTCAAGAAAAGGGTGGACACGATTTCAGGGGCATAAGGGAGCACAGAGCAGGGCAGAAGCACTGGGTCCAAACAAAGGCTGCCCCACCTGTTAGCTCAGAGTGTACAGAAGCAGCCTGCTCAGCCCAGGAAGGAGCTAGCGGTGCAGGGCGCCCGGGCCACCGAGGGTCTCCATAAATAGGCGCACAGCCCCTAGTCCGGAGCTCTGCCATCAGAGACGTTGCTGGAGAGAGACCCGAGGGGTCAGCTCCCTGTGATCGGGCACAGGTGCCAGAGAGCCGACAGAGGGGCTGTTCTCCATCAGCCCAGAGCGCCACGTTGAGAACCGTTGAGAACCGAGGCAACCCGCTCTCACCTCCTACCTGTGAGCAATCTGGTCCCCAGGTGACAGTCCACCATTGACAGTGTCGGTTACTACAAGGAACTGTCAGTGGGTTTAAGCCAGTAAGAAACAGTGACAGTAAAAAATGGCAAAAAATGGCAAAAAAAAAAAAAAAAAAAAAAAAAAAAAAAAAAAACGAGAAGCGTAGAGGTAGGAGGGAACGAGGAAACGGCAGCTACCGGACCTGCGGAGAGAAAGAGGCCATAAATAACCGACACCGGACAAGGAAGGAAGATCCTGCAGTTTTATTGGCGATGGAGACCCTTTTGCCCTGGACGCCACGCACCACCAGCCTCGGGCTCCGT